>NW_027269261.1:17914380-19114380 GCF_023055355.1 Agelaius tricolor | reverse complement strand
CGGCATCAGGCAGCCGGGCTCTGCCCAGGGACAAGGTAGAGACCTACCCGGGGTGGCTTCACTGTCCCCCGGGGTCTGCACCTCCCCTCCCCGCCTCCGCCGAAGGCACAGACCGCTTCGGGGAAAACAGTTTAATTCTTCCATACACACTGCAGCAGCACACGGACGGGCAGGGGCTGCCAAAGGCATCACGAAAATCTGAACCCCAACTACGTCCCTGACTTTGAAACAGCAGTGAAGGCATAATTTTTTTTTTTTTTTAATTTTTGGGGGCGGCGCTCAGTCTTTTGAGCCCAATCCTCTAATAAATTAGCTTTAAGTGTCCCATGGCTTCATTACCGCTGGTATTTCTGTCCATAGGCAGTAGGCTCGGAAGTCACAAATGTTATTTTCTCCTGCAACCTCATTGTCAGCCTTCAACAGCAAGAAGCAAACGGTGTTGAGGTTTCCCCCCCTGGTTGTTGTTCTGTTTGCCGCACTTGGGAAGGTAACTGTGAAATCACTCAGTGTCTGCGAGTTGTATCGCATTTTACTGGAAAGCCATAAACCCGTCTCATTCCCTGATGTTTTATGATTTACTTACGAGCATAAAGGAAATTCTTGAGCAGTGTTCCCTCTGCAGTTCTATTCGGTGAGGGAAAGCCAAGGGAAGATGCTAATATTGCCATCTCATGTTACAATTTATCGCGTCTACCAAACTGGAGGTGTATACAAACCAAGGTGCCATGGGGTTCAGTTTCTGAGACGCAGCCCATAATCTCAGGGGTCACACTCACCGGCCCAGTGAATTATTTAGCCTGCCCTTTATTGTTGTTAAAACGTCGGCTTTCATTCAAACAAACAAAGCGATCCAGAGCCGTTCATCCGGCAGAAGTCCCGTGAGCAGGATGTCCCGGCAGCGATGCCGTGTGTGCTCAAGTCACCCAGCAGCCCCTCTGCTCTGTCACTGCTCACGCCGAGCAGGGTTGTCCCCTCACTAGCGATCTGCACAGGGGCCCTTGCCTTCCCCGTGCAAACACCCTCCCTCCAGCCCACCATGTGCTTATGCTTTATCTCTAATACATGTGCTTCTCTATGCACGCACACATAACATTATGCTGGCCCTTGTTTTTAATTAGCCATTTTTAATTTTTTTTTTTTTTAAGATGTAGCTTCATGATGTATATTTAGCCCATTAGCAAAATCAGCTGGTGAGAACCAAACCCAAACAGAAAAGACATGAGCATCAGTATGCACAGAACTGGAAAACATTTGGAAGGTTGTTTATACACTTCAAGTCATAAATGAATAGTTGGTTTATTCTTCAATCAGGAAAAAGCCATTAAGGTTTGTTCAGCTCTGGTCTGTGGGAAAATAATTTCTTTGATTGAGTTCCCCCTAAAGACCCCCTGAAGTTTTCTCTCCTCTGTCATGAACATTCTGCTCTTTCCTGTCTTCCGGGCAGAGGGGAGAGTAGGAACTCTGGAGAAAAGCAGCTTTTCAGCATCTTGAATTTCACTTCACATCTGTCTTCCTACCTGCTGATTTAATTTCTCTTTGCATTCGGGACCTTTCTAAATCTGCCTAGAGAAAACTGTGGAATAGTGAGAGTTGTGTATCATCTTTTATCAGCTTTTTCTTCCTTGCTTGTGGCCAGTGTTGCAGCTCTGAAGGAAACAGACATTTGAAGGCAGGGGCTGAGGAGTGGGAAAGCACAGCATGGAAAGAAATTCAAGTTGAGGAATGAGAGGAATGGATAAAAAAAGGTAGGACTGATGACTTTTTCATTGCATAGATTTCCTTCAGGAGCAGTGGTTATTGATCCTGGGTCCACTTATTTATTTAGTGTGTTTCTGAAATGCATGAGCTCCTAAGCTGGCCCAGGTCACTGGAGCACTCCACACTTCCATGGATGAGCCCCAGGCCTGGCCCACAGCCTCATCATTAGAAAGGAGCTGCTCTCCAGCCCATGTACCTGCTGGCAGGGTCACTATGCACCATTTAGTGACCCACTGCCCACCCACTCTGGGGTCACACTGAACCCCAGAGACCAGCAGGCTGCTGCCATGAGGTTGGGAATTTGATATCAAAGGGCCATTTGCCTTGAAGGTAATCAGATTTTCCCCTTCCTTCTTCCCACTCAAATTTTTAAGGTGCTATTTTAGGGTCCCCCTTGGCTGATGTTGGAGCAGATGCAGGCCAGAAGACCCTGCCAGTGCATGAATCCCAGCATGGTGGCTCTCCATCCCCATGAACGGTGGGGTAGGTGTGAGTGGAGTGGTCTCCATGCCAGGACCTGATGGGCTGCTGAAGCCTTGAGCGTTGTCTAGCTCTCCTTTGGTCAGTGCCCCTTCCAACTAAACTCTCACTGTCCCTCCTGGGCCAAATTTCAGTACAGTCCCTGCTCTTTTTAGTCCAGTGCTGGTGGTGGTTGGTAGCACAACATGGTTGAGTGGGAACTGACCCAGCCAGCAGTGCAACCTCACAAAGACCCCATTGCTCAAACTGGGCGCAACAAGACTGGTCCTAAGAAACACTGACGGCTCTCTCCTTCCCTTTGTAAAGGTTGAGGCAAACCTACTGTGGAGATCTGTGCTTTGTGTGGACCTCTGCCCTTGTGGTGAGACTCACCCATGCCAGCAACCTGGGAGCTGGCAGTGATGGAAGCCTATGTCAAAATCTGTGCTGTGAAAGACAGTGATTAAAATTAAGGGTTTTCTGCTGGGGAAGTCTCAATTCTGGGCCTAAGTTTCACTGATCTGATGCATCATGACCAAGGTTTACTTAGGCTTAAATTTGTCCCCATTTTTTTGCCAGCTGTACTATCTCTATAACCATGAGGCAGAAAAAGAATCAGGGCAAAAAGAAAAAGTGATAGCAATAAGCCTGCTGGTAGAAAAAAAAGACTGAGTTTGTTTAATCAATTTTTTTGACCTTTCAAAAAGAAATTTTAGCATGATTTAAGTATTTTAAAGGCAGTTTACACAAAGCACAGCAGGTAAGATTCCTTGAATGACGTTGTTTAAAAAGGGTGGTGTGGAATAGTAATCAGAAAAATCAGTCAAATGAAAGCCTAGGCTGCTCCTTGTAGGAAAGAAATGCTAAGTGGGTATTTTTCATCCATACTTGTCTTTTTTAAAGGCAGTTGACTAAAATATTCCTAACATGTTCCTGTGTACCAATAATGGGCCTTGCATGCATTTTCTTGAGCAATTATTTAATCTGCTGTTGCATTGGAATGTTGAATTATTTTCAGCTTTGGCTTTTCTAAGCTCACCTCTAGTGCAGGGAAAGCTTTTGCCTTGGTACTAATCAGTTGTGTGCAAGAAGTGATTCAGAGGTGTTTGGTGCCTAAAGTTTTTGTCTTGGATTCAGCTAGGGTGGAGTTAATGCCCTCAAACATGAATTGGGGACTGCCTCTGACAGAAGGCTGAACTGCTCCCCTCAAAACAGCCTTGCTAAAAGGCAGGAGGTAACTTCTGTTAACAAGCATTTCTGGTAACAGTTTTTTTCCTTTCAGGTTTGTTTTGCCCCTTGAAGAGTGAAATCTGAAATGCCTAAGACGATATTGAAGAAGGTTTATCTGGGGCAATAACCCTATCTTTGTAATCCTCAATGAGAGACTGTTACCTAAGAGAGGTAGTGATGATGAAGTGATACATACTTACTTTTTATTATGAATCTCGTGATTGATTTAATTTTTTCTTACTACCTGGGAATGATATATGAAAATGGATAGGCATCCCATGCTTGATGGAGGTAAAACATTCTCATCCATGGCAGAGAGTGAAGTTCCTGAGAGACAATTCCTTGTAACTGCCCTTTGTTGACTGACAGATTCAGTTTGTTCTTACTCAGGCATGTGAAACGAATCCAGCTTTCAGCTCTTGTATTTGGTATTTGGTTTTGCTTCCAGTGTGGATCCATTTGCTTGGCACTGTTTTTTCCAAATTTTGACTTTTGGGTTGCACTGTTGACATTATCGTGTGAGGGCTGAGCTTGCTTTGCTCGCGGAGGTGCACGACTGCAGGAGGAAAATGCAGACCTGTGCAGCCCATGGAGCACATTACAGTGAGAAGCCACCTGTTGAAATAGCAGAGATCATGCCATTTTTTACATATGCGCAGCAAAAAACGTGGAGAGATGGGCTGTTTGAGATATTTCCAAAGCCAGAGGTTGTTGAAATATAGATGGAAGTACACACTCCTTCACTTCTATGCTTCTGAAATACAAAATATCTCTTAAAAGTGACAGACTTGAAGCCAAGGCAAACAACTTCATAAGCTAAACTTGAACACTTTTACTTGCAAGTACTGATCTTGTGATGACAGATTCATTTTTCCAGCTCTGGCAAATTTGTTCCTACTGTAGCCTTGCTGGAAATTACCCTGCAAGTGTTTATAATCCTGTCCTACAGTGAAGGACTCCTTGTGGGATGCATAATTCAGATGAAGGGAGGACCTCATGGCTATGGGCAAGGTGAGTCTATGTTAGTATCATAAAATGGTTTGGGTTGAAAGAGCCCTTAGAGAGAGAGGTTTCCTAGTTCCAACCTTCCTGCCATGAACAGGGACACGGCCCACGAGACCAGGTTGCCCAAAGCCTCATCAAACCTGGCCTTGAATACTTCCAGAAGAAGGACATCCACAATTTCTCAAAAAGTAGTTTTGAATTTTGTCCTTTGCACTGGAAAGCTCTGGTAGTCTTAAATCATGCTACACATATAACTGTATTTTGACTCACTTTTAAACTAAAATAAAAATACCAAGACAGTGCTTTGCACAGAAGTTTAACAACTGTTAAATATATAAATAGACATTACATACTAAAATACTGTGTTGATATGAGCCATATAAACAGAAGAGAGCAGAAATACAGAAGTCTTTTTAACCCAATCTAATTCTGTGTCTTGACAAGCTTTACTCAGCACCAGAGTCTTCCTCAGTGTTGCTTTCTGGTACTCGAGGTAGGTACAGCACAGTCCTGCTTCTCAACATTATTAATTTTTCCAGTGGGCTGATACCTCTGAGAAAAATGACAAAAACATTTCCAAGACTGCCACTGGAGTCACAGAACGTGTTGCCAATGAATCCAGGGGTCCTCGGTACCAGCAGGAGGCTTGCAGTGCTTTTAGCATTATTAATATTATGGTTCTGATCACAGCTGATGAGAGAAGGAAGGAAAGAGTCAAAGGTCATAGTAAAAGATAAGAAGTGGTGGAAGGGTATAGCATTTTCCCTTTTATCTGCATTTTTCTGTGCAAAACCAGTAGGACATGTGCCAAGGCATTTATTTATTCGTTGCTATGAAAATCTCTTTCTTGTCCTAGTTTCAGCAACGTTAATATATTTTTCTTCAGTAAGTGGCTATCTTTTATGACCAGTTTAGACTTATATGGAGGTGAAGGAATACATCATAAAACTCTACATCATAAGCTGGGTACAGGACATATCAACTACTCTAAAGTGATTACGTTAATGAGAGAAGAGCCAATCCTCCTTACAATTTCAAGTTATAGCATATGAGCTCAGTGCTGATGAGGAAAACATTAAATCATGTTTGTGTAGAAAGTAGAGAGACCCACCATGTGACTCCTGTTTCAAGAAAATATGATGCAAATACAGACCTAGATCCAAGTATGGAAATTTGCTGGTGTGCCCCTCAGGCTTTCTGGCAACCCACATGCTATGGAGGAAGAAGAAACAGCTGCTGCAGCTATCACTGGAAAAGAGGACAGTCAGCAAATTAAGCCTCAAAAAGGGGTCCTGGTCACCGTGAAGGAGCCATGAAGCCTCAGGCTGGTGCTGTTATGGAAACTTTGGCATCACCAAATGTGGCAGCAAGCCAGACTCCTGATCCAGCATACACTGGAGCAGGGGAGAGGATAACTGCGGGCAAGAGGCTATGCACAGTGTGTCTCAGACATATGAATGCACATGTACCCACACACAGACACATACTTGTGCCCTTCCCATGCCTGGCATTCCATGGTCAGGGCATGAGATAGCAGCATTTTGAACATAAATTTAAATAAATTTATGTTCAAAAATAAATAAATAAATTTATTTATTGATACAATAAATAAATGTGACTGAGGTTTACAGTTGAAACAAGCTTTGAGGAGCCACCACAAATCAGCTTGTCACATTACCACCAGCTTTACAATCAATCTCCCATAAAGGGCTTAGGCTCTGACTCCTTTCTCCAGTTTGCTTATTTTTGTGGGAAAACTGGCCGCAAGCTAGTCACTTAAAGATGACTGGACCTTTCTGTTTTTAAATGAGCAAAGCACTCTTAGAGTTTAGCAGTAGACCCCACTTGGAAAAAAAAAAAAATAAAAGGATCAGGAGAAAAGCAAACAAAAGCCATCATCTACCTCTGTGCTAATGGCTTGGTCTGGCCCTGGCAGTCAGAAAGGCTTGACAGAAATTGCTGCTGAAGTAGGGGAAGCTGTGGACAGCTAGAGCTGGAGCAGTTGTGTCATCCTATAACAAATGAAGCCCTGTTTTGTACCCTTTGAATGCTGTGCAGATAATCCCCATCACACAGTTAAAATCAACTCTTGGATTCTCTCACTGTAACCTCCGTCCAGCTTCAGCCATGTGCCCTGCTTTCCACTGAGGATATGGAGAGGAGCTTCACTCACCCCTTTCAACAGGCTTGGCTCAGAAATGAAGCATCCATCCCAGGCAAAGCAGCTCCATGTGGTTCTGGGAGGGTGTGAGCTCAGGTCATGGCAATAGTGACCTCATCCTTCTGGCTGGGGTGGTGTGAGACGGCATCCTGCCCTCTCACCCCGTGGGCAGAGAGAGCCGGGAGGTGCTGAGCTGTGACCTCTACCTGGTCCTGCTGGCTGCCTTGGCTGGTTTGCCTTTCCCAGAATGCTGGAGACAGAAGGGCTTCCTTCCTCTGGATCTGGATGGCCAAGAGGGCCCTGTGCCCTCAGTGGGACAACCAGGGATTCTCCCTTGAGTACCTCTGGCATTTTTGAGATTTCTACCCTAAATACCTTGGAGCAGGGACTCTCCTTTTGGATACAGGGAGACCTTGCCCAGCTGAATGGGACCCCTGCTTTTGTGGTCAATGTGAACACATCCACAACACAAGGAGAGCTCAGAAATAGGGCACCCTTCCCGAGCATTGTGCAGGAACAACACAGCCTCTCTTGCTTTTACCTTTTCTGCTATTCTGAACTGGGCTAATGGTTTCCATGTTTTTTCCACAATGACTCCCAAATGTTTTTTCCTGACCAGCATGCTGAATGGCTGTTTCATTTAGCACATAATCATTAGCTTCCCTCCTTGCTACCAGACACATTATTTTGCCTTTGCCTTCACTGAAAGGCATTTGCCATCTGCTGATTTTTTCATAATATCAGTGTTGTAATATTGCTTTTAATAACAACAATAATTGTACACTTGGCTCCCTCCTGGTGCTTTTCATCAGATCTCATAGTACTCAAAAATCCAAATTGTTCTCAATCCTGTTAAAAAACTCATTGTCACTAACTTTATCCCCAAGTGCTGCAGTCCAAGTTCAGCTATCCAGTTTCAGGCTGTTTACCAGATGCCCCAGGCACTTTCTGTGTGAAATACTTCTATTCCAAATCAGTATCTTTGATTTTGTAGAGCAATTTTCTACCCATCTAGGTCCAGTCTACTCCTATACTGTTAAAGGAACAGTAAGGAACTCTCCACCTCAAATGTCACTCTTTGGTCCTGCACTTTGTCAGTTTTTCTGTGTGGCCAAAAGCTCTGCTGTGACACACACTCCCAGGTATATGCCAAGGCACTGAATATTCCAATCACTTATATTTAGACTCATATTTACACAAATGTCTCAAAGGGAATCTAACCACATCTCAGCAGGTAGCTTTCATGAAGATAAAGTCAGAAATGAGGGTAACTGGTACTGATACTCCCTTTCAAATTTGGCTAGGATGGATTTTCACTCTTTCTTCCCCATGCAATAATGTCCCTTAAGATCTCAGCAAGCTCTACTGAGATGAGCTCTTGATATTTTACAAATGAAGCTCTCCTGTTGCCTATTAAATATTTTTTCACACCTTTCCTTCCAAGAATGCTTGTCTTTTATTTTTTTTAAAGTAAAGGTATGAAAGTAATTGCTCCTGAGGGATTTTTTGGTTGTCAACTCTTTTGCACCGTTTTAGTCATTGCAGTTCTTATATTGCTTGCCTTAGCCTGGAGAGCCCAAATTAGGAGAGGTACTACTGTGTTTATGCAGAACAAACCAAAAGGTGAAGAGAATGAGAGAAGTGATACAAAGGGATTTTCCAGCTCTGTCAATAAAATTACCACAATAATACTCTTCCTCCAACATGTTTGTTGCTAATGGACCTGCATGCAGAACTACTCACAGCATAATACTTTCAGAGATTTGAACTCCTTCTTCTCTTTGCAGGACATCTGTGTGTGAGGCTAAATGCCTGCAATTTTCTTACTTAGAAGTGATTCTATAGCCAGCTGTGAGCTCACAGCCTGTGGGGCACACACACAGGGTTCACTTGCCTCCCATGGTATATCTGCCATACCCTCCTTTGCCGTTTGTGCCTCTGGAAGGCTTGAAGATCATCTGAGCCTGACTAAAGCTACACTTCAGTGCTATCACTCAAGTACAGAAATGAGAAAGAACTCAGAGAGACAGACACACATTCCTGTGCACAATCAAGGGGCCTTCAAATGGAACTAACAGGAACCAGGGTGAAGGCCAACAAAAGGGGAAGCCTTTCCAAGGTTATAGTGAATGCTAGAAGATAACAAAACTCAAGGGGAGACAACAAATTTGTGTCAGAAATTCACTCAGGGGCACCAAGGATGTGAACACATCAGGCATGGGAAGGCTTAGAAGTTGTTAGAGGTAGGATAGTGTAAGGGAGGGGTTGTTTAATAACTCACCCTGCTTTTATACCCCCCTCCTTGGCAGCCTGCAGCAGTCCCTCTGGAAGACCTGACTCTGGGTCAGGGTTTTGGTCCTCTTAAGAAAGCTCTAAGAAAATTTTTGAGTGTAAATGTTATGGGGTGAATGGTGCTTCAGTTGCTCATTCACAGGCATACAAACCAAAATTGCCCTTTTCCCTCTTGTTATTGTCAGCAAAGTGGTGCTTCCACCAAGACTGGAATGGAGAACCTGTAGAAAGGAAATGTCGCTGAACATAAGAGCTTCACTGGGGCAAGTGATCATAGGACACATTTCTAATTGTTTGCCCAATGCTCACAGCTTAATTTCACTATTGCAGAAATAAAAAGAACAGATACTTCCCACAGGAACTGGAAAAGCCTCTGTTATTTGCCAGGTTATGAGCTCATTAAAACAGAAACCCCTTCCCCCTCCCCAAAAGAAAAGGAAAGTGTAACAGTTTATTGTGATTACCAAGGAAAATAGGACCAAGGAATTGTTCCAAGCTGGAGGAAGGCTCATCCTACTCATCCTTTCATTTTCTTTTTGTTTAATTTTTTTTTTTACTGGCAGATACTCCTGGAGAGGTATTACAGCCGTAGATCAGGGATCTGTTGCTTGTTATTGCAGATGGTACTGAGGTGAAGATGAATGCCAGACACATTAGGCTTAGCAGAGTGGGTTTTTAGCAACTTGAACATTTTGATGAAAACAGGAAAGCTAATAAATCAGCCACCAAGGTCCAGACTGTAAAAGGCTGTCTTTTTTTTTTTTTTTTTTTTTTTTTTTTCCAATGTATGGAGTTTCTGGGGCACAAACAAATATTGTAGACACATTTTTGTTGTTTAAACCCAGTCACATTTGCAATCTGTTTGGACATTTGACTGACTTTAAACACTTCTTGGTGTAAATCCAGGCTAAGAATCAAAGCCAACAGAACAGTTTAACCCAGGCTAGTGCTGAGAAACAGGCACTTCACCTCCCCTGGCTGACCTGGCTTGTGCATGAAAAAGACACCTCTCTTTCACCTCTCTCTGACCATCCTTTTTTAAAGCCTGAAATTAGGGCAGGGTATTAAACAGTGCCTTTACTGTACCCATGCAATGGAATATATCATTACATTTTGTGGTGTATTGTGAATTAGCTCTGGGTTAAATAGGGCTGCAACCTTCAGAAGGTTACGGTGAAGACTCAGGAAACAGATATGAGTGTAGGGATCCTTTCCCAGCCCCTGTATGCACAAATCAACCCAGTTACCACCATTAATATAGTTCTCTCTGTGTCTTAAGATATATATGCATACACCATTGCCAAACACACTTTTTCCTAGGGCTTTTTTTTGAACAAAAAAACAAGAGAAGAAGGGAGAGGTGGAACCAAGTCCTGTCTAAATCTATGTGGACCTGGCTGGGATTGTGTGTAAGCTACTCATGAAAAGATAGTTTTTCTTCTTAAGAAAATATGAGGGGGAACTTGAACCCATCTTCCCGTCTTTGCTGCTTCTGCTTCCAAGTTGCTTCTTGCTCCATTACAGTGGTTCTCCATTAAGGTGAGTGATGTTTTCCTGAACTGTCATTTAAGGAGGCATTTTTATAGGAACTCAATAGCTATTTTAATTTCTGGTGCTATATTTAATAGCTGTTTAATTTACTAAAACATGGCTTTGCAGAATGCTGATTCAGAAATACTTATATATAGAGGATTTAAAAACCTAGAATGACCACAACAGGGAAAGGAGGGGTGAAAAGTAAAGCTTTTAAGCTCTATTACTTGGAAATATCTTCTCCTCCTCCCGCATGATCTTGCATGTCTGTCCAACTTGATTCCATAAAAATATCCAGTTTTCCAGTAGTTTCATGTGTTTTTGAAAGGATTTGTATACCTGATGACTATATAATCATTGGTACTACTAATGCCAGTAGAATAGTGAGTGGGAAATATCAGGCACTTCTAGGATCAAGTCAAACAATTTTCTTTTTGTGGCTGAAGGAAGATCTGCAGGGTCTAAACAGTGCAGGTAATCCTTAGTTTCAGTTAAGATTTTATCTAAGAATGAGGTCTTCTTCTGATTACAGAAGTCATTGTCTTTCTCCATGGAAACAGGAGGGCTTGACATGAGCCACACATATATGAAACTCCTGTTGTGAGCTCCTAACCTTGACAATTCTCCACACAGGCACACAGCAGCCAGGACAGCTTCAGGGAGTTTTGTGTGAAGTGCTCATTTACCACGGTGTCCTTTACCAAGGGATCCTGCTTCCCTTCCCTCAGTACGTCACTCATTCATGGATCCAAGTCTCTAGTCTTTAAAAGTACATTTAAATGGAATTGATGCTTGGAGATGATCTATTTAAGCACCTGGAGGCTGGTACTCATGCACATAGCCCACTCACAAATGCAAAGCAACCTATAAAGACAAATCACTGAGAGAAATTATTTGCTCTGCCCTAAGACCTTGCATTCTTGAAGGAAATTTTTACCAATGTGATAGTAATCATACCCTTTGGGGTGCAAAGCCCCACATGGATTTTTGGTGGTGTCTTAGAGCAGTGTTTACTCTGTAGCAACTTATTGTAATGTACTGTCTCACCTGAGTCACTTTACTGGGAATTGTCAGGGCTTTAAGCATGCAAAAATCAACAGGAACACACACATATAAATTGGATAGATGGGGACAAACCAAGTACTGGTTTCAAGAGAATTAAGTGAACACTGTAGTCAAATTATGATAGTCAAAGGCATTTCAAATTTGGGGCTTAAACTACTCAACAGTCTTCCTTTAATCTGGACTCCATGGAGTTTTCAGCAAGGACTATTATCCTGTTTTTCAAAGCTTAAATAAATCAGCTTTAAGCTTGTGAAAAGGTAAACACACTGATGTCTGCATAACTTTTGTGAGTTTATGAGATATTCTGGCAACAGGAATACAAAGAACCATCATAAATCCTACTGTGCACAAGCACTTAATTCCTGGGATGCAGGGTGTGTGGGTTCCTCTACCATGCAATGAAATTTCTCTTACTAGGAAATATTAAATCCAGTAGAAGTATAAAACCCAGTAGGAGCACGATTTTATGGAAGAGCTTTTCCCACTTCTTGGTTCTGAGGAGGTCATCACATTTCAGAGAGGGTTGAAGATAGATCCAGAGACAGATTCAGGAGACTGGGCTGGATGGTGCTGTTTTGATACTACATGAACAAAATCTGTAGTTACAAATGAAAAATAACTCAAGAGGATGACAGCCTGTGTTTCACAAGCCATCCCTTTGAGCTTTACTAACATCATAATTACTTTAATGACAGTAAAAGTATGTTGGAAATCTCTTTCAGTGCATTTATGCAGATATCCATGTGTGTGTTGGAGTGTGTAGGTACACATACCTCTTTATATGGAGATGCAGTCCATAGTAAATACAAGTCATTCTATAAATGATGAGGCTGTGCAAGAGTATAAATGCATTTCAAATACCTAAAGTGCCTAAATTATAGACTCCCATTTTTGACAACTGGCTGCAATGAGATGTCCACCGAGATGCCTTTAGAGCAGTGACTGTAAGAAGAATTCATGAATCAGCATGAGGCTAATCTCAGGTGAGGGAGATTAGGTGAGGGAAGAGAAATGGGGTTGAACTGAAGCTGATACAAAAGCTCCTTATCACTACTGCAGCCCTTGAGAATGGCTCAGGAGTGAGTGTTTTTTACCAGTGAGGTACAGGGATGATGTGGATCTTGGTTCTGGCTGGGGCTTGGTTCTGTACAGCCCTGGGGTGGCACTACTTCTTTTATTGTAATTCTTGCATTCTCTTGTTGGCAAAGGTGAGAAGAGGATTGGTATCATGTATGTGATAGTGGGTGTTTTGTAGCGGACTTTGGCTGTTCAATGGGAAGGATTTTGTCTGGACAAATGTCTCGTGGTGGGACTTGATCCACTGACTCAGAGAGGCAATAAATGCTGCATGAATAAAAATACAGACAGAACACAAGCAGACCTCTTCAGGTATATCAGGCCCTCTGGACTGCTACCAAGATTTGACACAAGGCTGAGAGCAGACAGCACCTGTCCCCAGGGGTGTTGGGGTGGAGGTGGCTGCACCCAGGTTTGCACTGTGGTGGCACTGCCTACCCTGCAATGCCTATGCTGGTTCAGTGAGCTCCCAGGAGCATGGGGAGAGCAGGGAAGACCCCGTTCCCTCCCATGTCCTGGGAGGACGTGTTGCTGGGGAATGGAAGTGTCCTGGGCATCTCCACACTTGGGGCAGCAGCAGCAGGATGCACATGTCTCCAGTGGGGTGCAGGCAGATTCAGGTTGGTGCCTCCCCAACCCCCTGACTCTTAAAGTTATTTACAGTGACATCAAATAGAAAGACTTGTGAGCACTAATGCCAGCTGGGACCAAATCCCTCAGTGTAACCCAAAGTCCTAAAAGAGAGGGAAACACGCAAGGAGCCAGTGTGTGTGTGTGTGTGTGTATGTGTGTGTGTGTGGGTGTGTGGGTGTGTGTAGCTGTGTTTTGTGTACATAAATGAACATTTTTATTTTATTTCTGACTTGATTTTCCCATTTTTATGTCCTCTGAAGATAAATACAAGGAGATTTCAATTCAATTAGCAGTGGTATTTTGGTAAAACATCCCCAGAAATCAAGAGAGGCTGATGTTATTTTACATGGTTCTTGTCTCCATTTATACTAAGCAAGCTGGACCTGGGGTTTGTCTAAAACAGAGCAGAGAGACCACCGAGTAGTCTCATCAGCAGAGCACTAATTGTGGCCATTTATTATAGTCACTTATCTGATAGTAGCTTCTTTATCTGTGATAGTTTTACAGGAATAAAATCCACCAGGCATTCACACCAGTATATAAACATGTTACCTTGTGGCAGTGTGTCTGTTACTTACTGTCAACACTTGCCAGCAAAAAATGCCTATCTCAGGCTCATATGAAGTAATGATGAGTTTAATATGGTCCAGTGAAAGCCACAGAATAAACAAGGCGTCACAAATGTTGGCCTTGTCTGGCCTCTTAAACAAATAAAGGTGACTAAGAAGTACAAACAACACCAGGTCGGGCCTTATCAGGGTGTTGGCAGCAGAGCTGCTAATGCAGCTTCCCTGGCCAGCCAGGGCTGCCTGTGGGCTCCTTATTGCAGGAAATATTGGGAGAGCCCTTCACCAGAGAAGTATATTCCTTGAGTCTGGCCAAAATACTGCAGTGTGAAGATGCAATTCCATGGCCGTTTCAAAGCCAGTTCTGGGATAGCAGGGTGCAGGCGGAGGAGAGCTGGGGGAGGACCCAGCACACAGACCCAACTCTGCCAATCTAGTCTGGTCCTGGTGATTAAGGCCAAGCAGGGTTTTCATGTGTGATTACCCCACTGAGCCCATCTTCTCCCTGCAAACACAGAAGATCCATGACGAAGGACCATGAAATAAGAGGGAGGAAGGACCACCTGGTCACTTCTGGGTCTGTCAGATCAACAAAGGAAAATCACAGTAAGAATGCTCTCAGTGCTACTTGGATCAGCCAGAACAACTCATTTTGCACATGACCACAATCAGTATGATTGATAAAATTTGATAGAGTGACAGACAAAGACTGAAGACGGACACTTCATCTGTGAGAAGAGACTTTGTTAAGGAATCATCCCTTTGATTAAGGAGGCACTTAAGACCATCCATCCCCTGGCTGACAATAAATAAGCTAACACTTGCTTGGCTGCAGTGTTGATCTTATGATAAGTGATGGAAATACATCCCATTTGTCATAATGAAATATCAGGGACAAGTGGAGTTAGCTACCTAAGACAGTTGTGCTTAATGTCAAACTTTGCATGAATTCAGAGAGGGAAAATTTAGTTACAGGTTTAATGTTTTGTAGAGGATCTTAATTTAGTGATCAATCACAGCCCATGAGAGTGAATACACACAGACATCTGCCTTACACAGAAATTGCAAAAACTCTTCTAGTTGGCAAAGGTGTTTGGCAAGCACTGACACCGTTCTTCTGTCTCACTGAAAGGGTGTAAGCTGATGTTCAGCTTTGCAGAGCCAGCTCACCATGCTCTTCATGCAAAATACCATGTGCAGAATATATTTGCTTGGGCAAATGCAAATTTTTCATGCAGAACTGCCCTTCCTGTAACTCAGGCCATCAGGATGGGAGCTTCCTGCTTTGGTTTAGTTGGAAAATGTGAGGCAATTGCAACTTCATCATCTCTTGCAGTCAACAATGGACTGACTTGAAAGCTTTTTTGTCTACTTCCAGCACGCTTATTTCCAGTGTTGCAAACAAACAGCTGGCTTGGTGGGTGACAGCGTGGCTTTCATTTGCAGCTAGAAGATAGTTTAATCTGGAAACTGTTTTGAAAGGATAATTTCATTTTGAGTTGCTTTGGCACTGTAAGCAAAACAAGCCAGGACCAGATGAAACACACTGGCAGTTCAGTCCACCTGTAGGCTAAATCCTTCTGAAAATAGCCGGATGTGTGACAGATGTGTCACAGCGAGGGTGTGATGGCAAGACTGTGTCAGCAGGAGGATGGCATGGGTTGAGAGGGTTACCCAGCCCTGCTTAGTACGGATTCCATGCCCACACAGAATGAATTAAACTAGTGGTCATTTTGTGTAGTTGCTGGTGGCTGGAGACACATTTTATTCCAGTATTTGCCACCTAGACGATTTACCAGTCAGATGTCTTGGTGGTACATGAGGACGTATTTTATTTTGCAGCTGAGGTGAGCCAGGGATTCATACCCTGTTGGATACCTGAGATCCCAAGCATGGCATTTTCTCACACAGCTAGTGGGCAGTGAAGCCAGGGTGGGTACATTGCTGGTCCAGGGGTGTTATTCCTCCTCCTGTGCACGGACACATCCGGTTCCAAATCTGTGTGTTATGTGGTGTGGTCACCACTGAGCAGAGATCCCTGCTCAAAGTGGGCAAGCATCGAGAAAATGAAGGGTCAGATTTCCTGCTGCAGTTGAGGGACCTGAGTACCATTGGAAGAAGTGGCCCAGTATTTCTAGCCAGTAGCTCAGTAAATCCAGCCCCAGATATGAAAATCAGCCTAATCTCTTTGCACAGGCAATCTAAACCCGGTGGTTAAAATTAATTACATGTGCTGCTGATGGTGTGTGAACCAGAGGAGAGTTGGCTACTTTTCTCAGGGCTGTACAGTTTCTATGCTGCCAGCAGAGTAGAAAATACAAAAACAAGGTATTATTTTTGTCAGTAAATGAAACATATCTGACTCAAATTTCCTGCAGAAGACAGCAGATCCATTGATTAAAAGTGTGCTGTTTTTATAGTCGCTTCTCTGAGCACAGCCACATTTAAAAAAGCCACAAACCTGAATGGCAATATGATTTTACATTTAAAAAAGATCTAGCATGTTACAGTATATTTTCTCTGGGCTGAAGGGGAACTGTTTCTTGCTTAGCTGTGAGTTCATAAATTATCAGGTTGGGTTCATGCACTATCAGGTTTCAAGACAGAGCTGTTTTACAAATAATGCTACACAGTGGTTCTCTTTCGTTGGGGAGACCTTCGTATGTATGAGTAAGTACGAGAGATTGAGACTACAGGGAAACAATACAGAGGGGTGGGCAGCTGATGCTGATAGAGTTAAAAATCTGTTACCACTTCATTGGCTGTTGCTTAATCTCCTGTTTTCAGAGTTGATAACATGACCATAAAGTTCACTCCTGGTTGAACACTGGCACAGGAGTTTCTCTATCCAGAAGTGAATTCCAGATATGAACATTAGCACTTCTATTAATAAAACCTCCTCCTTTCCAATGGCAAAAGTGCAAATAAATGCAAAATTTGACTTGTGATAAGGGCTGCTGGGATCCAGCCAGTACCTGGCTTTGTAAAAACAGCTTTGCAAAGACAGAAAGCGAAAATATTAGTAGTGAGTCTACAAAAAATATGTCTCCTCCACTGCAACTTTTATAGCCTGGTTAATAAGAGGTTTTGACACAAACCCAGGGACTGCCTTTAGCTCCTTACTGGTCTGTGACCAGCACTGCAAGCTGATAGCAAGGAGAGGCAAAGACCTCTGTCACCTGAAGTCCATTGTCATCAATGGAATTTGCACAAAGCCCAGCACCTCCTTCACAAAGAGCTGACCTGTAACCCAACACTGTCATACCTATGGCAACTACCTAGGCTGAGATGGTTTGAAGGGAATATGGCTTTTTCCCACAGAAAAGACCATTCTCAGGACCAGAAGAGCTGAAATTCCTTCTCTGGACAGCCCTGGAAGAATGAGATAGAAACTTCATTTTATAGGTCCAGAAATCCATTTTGTCTGCTGATTAGGTAGGAGACTGCATATAGAAGTTTCAACTTCTAACCCCCGCTTTCTAACAAAGTGGTTTTAGTAAATATTTTTCTACTCTGTAATTTAGCTCCTAAAAAAAACCCCAGGTGTTGTGACTTCTGTTAAGCAATTTGTGAATCTCAGAGGGGAAAAAATCTGCCTGAGTACAATGTAAACAGCTCAATCTGAAGAGCTTTGAGACCTGGGCTGGAGATTACAAACAGTGTCTATCCCAGTACTCCCTCACACTTAAAAACCTGGCACTGCTGCTGTGAGAGTACTACAGGGATTTCACAGTTATAGCAGATACTGTTAGCAACAAACTGTTCGAAAATGCTTAATGAAGACTAAGTAAAGCTGCCACGAGGTCTTAGTGTGGGAGAGGAGGGATTGCTGATAAGATTAATATTGTGGTTTAATTTTATTTTCCTTCGAGAGATTTTATTGAAGAATAAGAAAGTTAATAATTGTGTAATTTCATTTTCTAACAACATTTCCTAAGTTACTCCTTGAAGTGTTGCTGTAAAACCCCTCTTTGGGCAGGTAGCTGTCCATACCTATTCTCACCCAATATTCCTGCTCTCTTTCTCTCCCTGTCATGAGCTGGAACTTACAAAATCAAAACTTCCTTAGGAGTGTTTTGAAGCTTTCACTGCTTGTCAAAACCAGGAAGTATAAACCCCACATTTTTTTTTTTTAGCAAGATATCTGAGAAAATTTGGAACAGGCTTCTACATTATCTTCTCCTCTGTAGCATAACAGGTTTGTGCCACAGTTGTGACAAGATTTATGCCTGTGAACTGTCTGAAAGATTAGAGGATTATTGTATGGTACGGGATGCAGGTGATCATGATAAGCCTTTGGGAACACAAGCAGGTGAAGCACATCATGAGGGGAATCTGATTCTTGGCTGTGTAATTCTCACAGCACACCAGCATGTCACTGGGAAGCACCCAAATTCAAGTAAAAAAATAATGCTGGGAAGAGTCAGGCCCTTTGCTTTAAGATTGTTGTAATGTTTAGGCTTAGAAGGATGGATTACAGACTTTTTTTTCAGCCAGAATTCCATCCCAAAAATCTGCTTAATCCCCTTTTTAATGCTTGTGTGAGTGCCAGAAACATCTTTTATTTGCTTCAGCAACAGCAGCCAGTTAGTCAGATGCTATCAGCTACTTCTTCATTCAGTTGTCCTTTGCATGCTGATAAACACCACATAAGACAGGAGAGAGAAACCTTAAGCCACAAGCTTATCCTGTGTATAATAGGATGCACCTTGAAACAATTTTGATGCCTCCATTGAAATCAGCTTAGGTTAAGCCTACATAAATAGTGTCAAAGGGGAACACACCCAGAACGCTCTGGGAGATCATGATAAACACTCCTGATGTTTTGCAGCTGTGCTCATCATCTGTGCATTTCACAATAAAATTTTACAAAGCATCCAGACACCCAGCCAGTTGTATTCACTGTGGGATGGCTTCTCCTGCCATGGCATTTTGTTCCCTATTTGTGCCCCTGTGGGATGGCTGTCTCCACCATGGAGACAGCATTTTGTTCCATATTTGTTGCCCTGCAATATTCCCTCCCCCAAATTCAGACCTCATCAATTATTGCTAGATACAGCAAACCATCATATTTTTTAAGCTGCATTAGACTTCAGCCCTCAACTTTACTTGCTGGAAAGTGAGGAAAATGTAACTTCCGTCAACAGAAAGAAGATCCAATCTGCAGTTAATTTCACCAAAGAATGTGTTTTTAAAGAATTTTTGAGCTAGTACTTGCCTATGATTCTGACTGCAATTTCCCTCTGAATTGACTAAGGTTGGATTCTGAAACTTTTGTATACAGGATAAAGTCTAAGAATGCAGCAATTGTGCTTCTTGTCCCATGTCTCTACCACCGAGATCTCTGATACCCAAAAGCTGAGCACAGCCATCTACAGGATCAGGGGCTCCTTTTATAAAAATGAATAAAGGAAAGCCAACTAAAAGGACTCACACCTGAGTGTCTTCTAACTAACAGTATATCACTGGCATAATTCCCTTGATGAAAGTGGAATTCCTCCTGATTTACACGAAGACCATTAACGATAGAGGGCTCAGGTCTTAAGTGCTGGGGTTTAGTTGTATTTCTTCTGTCTTCATTCCTTCCCTGATGATTCCCAGGAAATCTCACTTCAGTGAGATAAGTACCTACAAGAATGTTGAAATTAATTTCAGAGCAGCCTGAAATGGCAGCATAGACAACCAGCCAGAGGAAGTGCCCCAACAGAGGGATTTATTGCACTATCACTGCTTTTCACCAAGCTGCAGCATCTTAATCTTTCATGATGACATTATTATGAACCAGCCAAGGCAGGGCCAGCCCTGAGAGATTGACAGCCCAGCACTTCACAGCTTTCCTGGAGACCTGCTAATCTCTGGTATGACTTAAGTGGGGCTAAATGCAGTGTCCTGCAGGTCACCCCGGTCCAGCAAGACACACTGTGAATTGTTGGAGGGAGCAGCATTTTCATCTTGCCCTACAAACCAGTGTCCCATCACCCCAGCATGTTGCGGTCTTTGGTCTGGGGGTTACCAACACATGGCCCCACACCAGTGGCTTTCTTGGGTTTTGAATCTGGGGAATGGCAGGTCCTATGGAGCACAGAAAATGGGTCCCCAGCACCCAGGCCACAAAATAACCATGCAAAATGGAAGGATTTCTAGTTTGGAATTCTACCAGAGTTTGAGAAGAAGATAGAAAGCAGAGGAGAAATGAGTCTTTTGTCCCCCTGTTGGACACAGTCCCATCCTATTGTACAATATCTTCAGTTTATATGTGTTTCAAGGGAAAAAAAATAATCCTTGCTAACTAATATTAAAAGCCCTAAGTGGCTTGTTTCTTGTCAAGCTGTGCAGTGCACTTTGGAGAAGCAGAATTAAACATGTAATGACCCTCACTGCCTCATTCCTGGATTACAATAGCTTTCTCCAATTTCATCCCAATTACTTGGCTTGTAGGCTGGGTCTGCATTGGTCTGGAGAGTCCCATCTTCTCCTGAGGTTAGATGTCAGCGTTGAGTCTGAGACACATTTCAGACAGTTTGCGTCATTGTGTAAACAGTGATAGCAATATTTAATGATGATAAATCTGAATTTCACCACAAAAGTATAAAACAACAGAGAGAATGAATTATGCAATTTACAGCTAGCAAAAAGGCAGCCAAAGGGAAAGCAAAGGATATGTACAGCAGAGAGACAAATTTAGTGGTCTGAGACTATAGTGTCATTTGTTTTTGTGTTTAGTAGCACTTAGCAGCCATGGTGCATAAATAATCTTTATTGCAGTGGAACATAGGGACACTACTGGTGGCAACTTGTCACTGCTTGGGATGGCTGCTTCACATGGCACAAGGTGAATCTTGGGTCTGCAGGGGGATCTGGAGCTACTGGGTCCCTCAGGGGCTGCTGCTGGGTGACACTGTCCTTCTGTCCCTTCCCAGGATGTGTGAAAACCCTGACACTCATGTTCTGACCCAGCCTAATGAAACTCTGCTGTTCTCCCTAATTTAATTGCCTAAATGAATTTTAAGTATAGAGTCCTATGGATTGAACAATGGATGGGAAGAAAAGGAACAATAAATGAAAATCATGCAGAAGGGAGCTACAAAAGCTCAAACATTTCTATTTTATTTTTGGTTACTTACTTATTTTTAATATAGCAAGACAAAAAAGAGGAAGAAAAGTGGGGAACAGCATCTGTAAACTATATTCCTTCCCTTTTTCTTCCTTCAATGCCTTCCCATTACTGTTTTTTTTTAATATTTCATTTGTTATAACAGCATCAAAATCCTTTTAGAAATGCACTTTTTCAGATAGTTCCCCACTTTTCGTGTGAAAGCCTTAAGAAACAAAAATGTCTGCAAAATTCCCCCAAACCCTCCACCTTGAGAATGGCAAACAAAAAGTTTTCAACAGAGTTTGGTTTTCTATCTTGAAGAATAATCAAGAAAGCTCAAACACAATGGAGGTTTTATGGCATAAAAAATTGATATCAACATCAGTACCCATTTTGTTATTTTGATCCCATATTGATATAATGTGGATGATATTGCAAGCTATTACAAAAATTATGTATGCAAGTACTAAAATTCAGCACCTTGGCCTGCTATAATTATGGATAAAATGAGGGAGAGAGGTCAGCTTTGTACTCCTTTTTCTCATTAGTGGTAGGACTTGGACACCCTCCAGGGACAAGGGCTGTCCTGGACCATGGTGGCTGTGACTGTGATGACAGGATGAGGAGGGCTTGCACATTCTCCAGGGTGGACAGTAATTTTGGAAGATTTTATTTTTAGGGAAGGTTCTTCTTTCCTCTCCAAGCTCCCTGGTTGGGTCAGAGGTGCTGCTATACAAAACTTGGTACAGCTCCCACTCCATCTCTGCCAGGACTATTTTCCTCCTGCCTGTGAAACTGAGATAGTTTTCAGATAATACTTACCTACCTCTGGGAGTGCTGTGAAAATTGGTGGCCTCTGTCCTTAAGTCCACTGTGAACCACTGTAAGTAGAAAGTGTCTGTGCTTCCTCCAGCCCACAGTAAAAAAAAAAAA
Organism: Agelaius tricolor; assembly: GCF_023055355.1. NCBI lineage: Eukaryota > Metazoa > Chordata > Aves > Passeriformes > Icteridae > Agelaius > Agelaius tricolor. The sequence goes on along the minus strand of NW_027269261.1, from coordinate 19,092,572 downwards.
AAAAAAAAAAAAAAAAAAAAAAAAAAAAAAAAAAAAAAAAAAAAAAAAATCAATATACAAGAGTGAGGAAATGCCAAATTTCTCAAGCTCTCCATTCTTCTGGCTTCTAAGAGGATACTGTAGATTACAGGATAAACAACTTCTGAAACGACATTTAAAAAGTGATGTGTCACTTGCCAGTGTCCCTTTAACCATGAGAAATAACAGCAACATAGGAAAAAATGTAAATTTACCATCAGGCAGATCTTCCCCCACAGCCTGATGCAGTTTGATGAATAGAATGAATGAAACGACAGAGGATCCAAGCATTACACAACAGCTATAATTGTGCTAACCAGCTGTAGTCATCTGCTGCTTCCAAAAAAAGTTCAGAGCATTTTGAGAGTGTCGCCTGTGTGGATTGGAAGGCTGCAGCAAAAATGTATTTCCATTTGTTATTTGAAAAAAAGAGATCTCTTCCTCAGTGTGAGATTTTGCTTGGAAGGTGCCAAGATAGTGGAGAGTGAAGAACACTATTACTTACAAACCAGGGGGAAACAAAAAAATTTAAAAAAAAGACTATCTTTTCCAGGAAAAGAAAATTTTGGATGAGAAGACACTGCTGGATCCAGTTGCACCAGAGGCCAGCCAAATCCTGTGCCTTTTCCTGAGTATGATGGGAGCACCATGCCCAACTAGGTCCCAGGAACACCCAAAGTGGAGGCTTTTTGTCCCAGGCAAAGGTGTTTTTTTCAGCACAAAGGCTGACACCAGACTGCTATTTTGAACATGTTGTGGAGTGGCTGCCTTGGCTGCTTGAAGCAAGGCCTGGGAATTAGGCATAGCAAAGCCCAGCTTTCTTTTAGTCATCTGTAGACAACATGTGTTGAGAGCGGGGGCCGCGCAGCAGCTGGGCCACCTAACTCGGCTCACGGGGAGGGGCAGCCGAGGGACGGCTCTGCCCTCTGTGGGGCCAGCACCACCCCAGAGAGGGAGCCCTGAGTCAAATCCCAGAGCTTGCTGTGGGGAGTTTCTGCCACACAGATCAGTCCTGAGGAGGAAGACCCCTTTGCTTCTGGGGGAGTTGCTTCCCTTTTAGCACTCCCCAGAGCTATGGGGTGAGGTGTTTTTCATGCTGGAGTCTGGCTGCACTGGGGACAGATAACACAGTGTATGAGGAGGATGCTGTAGTTCCACAGGCATGGCATGACTTGGGAACGAAGATGAATCCTCTTCAGGAAAAACTCACCATTAGAGTGATTTCAAATGGACTGTTTTTTAATAAATGCCTTTTTTTTTGATACATCCATGAGCCGTGGAGCTCTAGGAATGCTTTCTTGTGCATGATGTGCAGGTCAGATTCATTTAATTTGGAGGTGAGGTAGGCACTTTTATTCAGCTTTTAGTACTTGGTTTTGTTTTTGGTCACAGATCATTTACTGAACCTGTTTTAAGTGGAATGGAGGGTGGTTTTTTTTGAAGCCAAAAGGGTTGATTCTGGCTCGTTACAAAACAGCAGCTTTCAACAGGATCCAAATCTATCTTCAGCTTTTCTGGGTAACTCTAAATGAGTACTTTAACATGGGGATTTCTGTGCTGAGGAAGTAGGGAAATTAACAACTCAGCAGATCATAGAAGGAGAACTGGCATGTGAGTGTTTCTGTTGTCTTGTGTCTCCCTTTCCCTAAAAGCATAATGAAAAGTGAAGCTGGAGTAGGTTACCCTGCACTTCATGAATTGTGATCTACTTGTCCTTCCTCCAGTTTCAGCTCCAATGCTGTGTGATTGTATCTCCAGAGCCAGTGGGGCTAGCATCTCACTTCAGTAGATGTCCTCCTTAGGGCAGAAAAAGCCTTTTATGTAGGGCAAAAAAGCTTTAGAGTGTTTAGGGATTGGCCACTTTATGCAAATATTTGCATGAAAAATGTTTGGCCTAATCATGTGAATTGGAAGATACTACATGCAACAAAAACTTTTGAAAATGGTGTTCTATACAAAAAGGGTGTTCCATACAAAAGTTGGAGAGGGGGAAAAAAGAAGAGAGAAAATAAGGTTAAACAAACACACAGATCATATGCTCTGAAATAGATCCCCAGTAAGGCACTGCTGGTTATAGTCCTGCTTCAAGTGGGGAGTTGGACTAGATGACCTCTAGAGGTCCCTTTTAACCAAAATTTCTATGATTCCGTGAGTCATACACGTTTCCTCATAATTTCTTCTTGTCATTTGATTTGCTAGTTTTCCTAGGGAAGGCCTAGAAATTCAAACTCCAGTCTCTGTTACACCAGAAGTTTTGAACAGTGACTTCCATCATTGGATTAGGCTGCAGACAAGTGTTCAGTTTCTGCAGCTAAATAGTGTCAGAAGGCAACATGCTCAATCAAGAGAATTTTCTTTTACCACTATCAGGCAAAATGCTAGGATCTCTGTAATTTCTCTGTAATTCACTTGGCGTTCACCATGGTAGAGCCATTCAAAAGTAAGGTGTGCTGGGTATTCCAGGTAAGCTTACAAGGTGGCCCCTTGCCTCTCTGTTCTCAGGCTGGGAGATGAGGTGGGAAAGGGAAGCATGCAGGCAGGCAGCTGAATGTATTGTCTCAGCTCTTGGGCTGGGTGTAGAGTTAATTTGATGAGGAAACAGCCCTGACCAAGTTAGAAAAGATCTGGGCAAAGCAAATCAGCTGGAGTTCCTTCCAACTGGAGTTCTCACCAGCATTCCCAATGCTCCTCCTCATCATCTGTTTACTGAGACTAAGGCTCAAATATTGCAATCTCTGAGAAGGCATGTGGGCCACATGAAAAGTTTGCCCTAACAATTCCTCCATCCCAGTGCCCAACCCAGCAGTCACTTACACAATTTACTGTCTAGCCTGGGCCGTAAAAAGATCAGCAAACTCTGTTCTTGACCTCAGTCGGCTGTGGTGAGATGCTGGAGAGCCTCTCCTCTGCCAGCTCCTGCTGCCCTTGCAGAAATTTGGAAGCACTCACCACCTATCAGTGCTGTGGCTTTTGACTGCATCCTGCTCTTCACCTTGCACATCTTCTTCTTCCGTTCATATATAGGAGAGAAGCCAGTGCAAAGCAAGACTGGCCTCGCCAGGAGTGGGCTGGGAGCAGGGCTCCGGTGCCTGCCAGGGATCTGGGCTGCTCTGGATGAGGCTGAGCCTGGCATTAATTTGAGTTGCTTCAGTTGCTTGTGGAGGCTCAGCTCAACCCCTCAGCCCTGGCGCTTGCTCTCTAGAATTCGAATGGTTTATCTCATGCCCCAGCAGGGTCTGAAGCAGCGTGCTGCTCCGGGCCCCTGCTTATCACGGCTCTGACATGGCTTCTCTAAGCAAATGTTTAGCCCTACTTGACTCAGGATGAGTGCTGTATTGATTATTAACTTTAAACAAACATCTGGTTTTCATTACAAATGGTAGCAGACCAGAGAGGGGTGCTGTACTGGGCGGTGCGGTCACTTAACAACCATCAGGGCTGGCTATAAAGAAAATTTAACATATCCTGTAATTACAGTCTGCACAGCACAGGGGGATTTGGGATCTGCAGATCTGATTTCAGAACAGAAGAAAATGTTTATTGTATCTGCTATGCACATTTATTTACTCAGTAGCAGCAAGGCTTTTGAAATATTATCTGTGCAAGAGTTTATTCCTTGCTTAGGAGAAGGACTTTCTTGTTTAAGCCAGGAAACCCGAGTGAGGCTCACGGTCAGGATGGCCTGCTTAATGCTTTTACAGGCCTGGGGCTTTCAGGGTTTGTCGAACACACAGTTCTCTTCTGAAATATAAATAACATCTCCTCTGCCCTGCCAGCACCAGCCAGATCCATCTCCTTCAGCCACAAGGAAAAGTTGCAGCCAGGAATGGGACAGTGGGGATATTGCCCCAAGAGACAGTGGCCCCAATGTTCCCCACTCTTCAGAGAGGGAAGGGTTTGGAAGGTTGTCCAAGGGTGGCCCTTGGTCTGTCTCCACTCTGATAAAGCCAGATGGGTGAATTTGCAACCAGCAGCTGCATCCATAACCCTGAGCCCAGCATCCATGCCCAGCTCCCAGGGAATTATCAGCCAAAGGGACGTTTTTGGGGTGATGTAATGCTGTAACTTGAGATCCAGCTGAAAAGAAATGGTAGGTGGAGTTTCTATGGAGCCAGACAGAGCTGGGATCCTCTCCCTTTTTTCTCTTTTTCTGGCTCATTCAGGCTGTCTCAATTAAAGCTCAGGCGAATTAATCTTGCACCCTTAATGTCAGTTGCTATTTTTCTAATTCACCTCCACACTCTTAAAGACTATTTCTCCAAACAAAACGGTTCTGTTCTTCAATTTCAGGCTGTCAATTTCATGGGCTGCTGATACATTTATTAGGTGTGTAATTTGCTATTTTTAGGAGACTGCGGGGGAGCAGCACAAATTTTTTTTTCTTCTCCTTTGCATTTATAAACCTCTTACAGTTCCCTGTCCACTGAAAATATTTTTACTATTTAAAAGGTTGTATCAAAGTAGGGTATCTGGATCCAAATTCCTCCCTGGTGTAACTGTACTGACCTTTCACAAGGATTAAATTTATTCTCTAATGTTCTTTTTATTTTTTTTTTTTTTGTGGACATGAACACTTCTTGGCCACTGCTGGATGCAGGAAAACATCCAACTGTATGGACCAATGGTGTGATCAGAAGCAGGCCTCAGCTACAAGCTCTGCTGTAGGAAATACTTAAACCTCTTCACAGCAAAGCCTGTCCCTTAGTCCCACTATCTCTCTGAAACCACCAATGCCCGCACACCACACAGGGCAGTGTCAGTCAAAGTTTGCTCCCAGACTTTATTAATTTCTAAGTAGTCGTGAAGAATTTGGCAACATTTTGAGGCAAATCCCTGTTCAGTGCTGGGGGACTTATCTACACCCCTGCAAAAGGGCAGTCTTTTTTGCCTGTCTGGGACTCTGAAATGAACGGATTGGAGAGGGGATCATCATGCCTTGGGAGGACAACCCCTCTTCTGTGACAGCCATGGTTCAGTTTGGGAGATTCACATCCACCAAGGCCAAGCCAGGTGGCACAGTGGTGTTGCACAACAGCCGTACAAGGTGGTGGCAATGGGCTTGTGAAAGTCAAGGGACCACCAGATCACCAGACAGGTGTGCCAGTAATGGTTAAACAATGCAGGAGTGCTCACAGGCTGTAACTGGGAATAACTGGGAAAGGACAGTGCTGTTAAAGGCACTGGTGATGCTTGCACTTCCCTGGGCATATAGTTTCTGGAGTGCTGGAGAGGCTTTGGGTAGAATCCATATGTGGTTCTTCAATGAAAGCAACAAGGGGCAGGAAACGCCTTCTGGCATCTCCTCATGTCTGCATGCTTTTCCCAGCTGCTTGGGGAGATCTTCTGTCTCCTGCCTCTTTCCTGAACATGAGGGCTATGGAGCAACTGTTCCAGAAGGGCATGGCCAGTGCTGTTCACCTTTTGCCATCAGCTTTACTGGACATGCCTTGCAAAGCAGGAATGTGAACCTGAAGTCTCTCAAACTTCTCCTGTGGCATCTCCTGTTTGTGGGTGTGGCTCATGCTGAAGCCCAACACTTTCTGCTATAGTGACATCCAGCCTTTTGCTGAGCTGCCATCTGTAGTCCTGTGGCCCTTCTCCTTCTCTCCCATGCTCACACCTCTGTGTGCACACCCAAAATGCAATAAAGCAGTGCCAAGGGGCTTGATGAACAAGAATTAAACAAGGCCATGCAGACAGCTTTGAGCTGAAGGTGGGTGGAGACACCAGGATCAGAGTCTCACAGCACTAACTCATGCTACCTAGATGGCCAAATGCAGAGAGGATGATATGTTCTGCCCCCATGGGCAGCAATAAATGATAAAATAAACAATGTGGGATAGCAGAGCTCTAGGGCCAGACCTCCAAGCATAATTACACACTTAATTTCCTTGTGGGAGGTTAAATGTCGAAGCACCTAAATACTTTTGGAGATCTGGCCCACCACTTTCTCACTATAAAATGCAAGAGATAAGCTCGCCTGTGCTGTCCACATGCCAGATGCAGTGGGACAGATTCGCTCTGTCCTGCATATCTGTGCACTGAATTCCTCTTGGGTCTAATTCTCAGCACATCCCCACAGTACTGCTCTGGTCTGGGGATGTTTGAGATAGTTTGTGGTTTACTGCTGCTACCAAGAGCTGCTTCAGAAAGTGTCTCAGGACTGCTATGCTGCCCAAGCTGCTGTGCTGCAGGGTCAGGCTGGAAATCTCCACTGAGAGTATGGCAACCCCTGAGAGGGAAAACCAGTCAGAGATCAACTGCTTGCCAAAAGGGCGAGGGTCAGGATTTAAATGGAAATGCAGGAAAAGTGGCAGTTGTTCTAGAAATGTGTCTGAAAAGTTGCTTTGCTGGGAGGAGGCAGGAAACTGAATGTGCAAGATCATAGGGGCTAAACCCCTTTCTCTGCATGGCTCTCCTTCAAATAAACACTCAAGTTAATTTGCAGCTGCTATCTCCACAGATTTGCTAGGTATGCTCTGCCCTGCTCCTGCTACCTCCTCTGTAGCCTCCAAGCCCAAGCAGTCCGACAAATTAAGCAGCACAACTCCTCCATGCAGGCTCCTCCAGAGCTGGTCACAGCTCATTGAGTGGTATGTGATGGACAGCCCAGACACTCTGCTGATCTGCACAGCCCCATTTATCTTCATCGAGACAAGCGGCTGGTCCCAGCCCATCCTTCCCAGGACACCCAGCATGGTGGGAGGCCTTTGCGGGAGGCGGGGAGCAGCCAGGGCTGGTGAGGGGGACACAGAGGGTCAGCAGGAGCTGAGGGGGTGGTGAGTGTGCCAGAGCTGAGACTGAACAGCAGAGAGGCAGCGCTGCTCCGTCCTGCTCTGTCCCTGCTCTTTGGATTCACTCATGGACACTTGTTCCTATGGCCAAAGCTCCTTGCACGCCAGCAGATGAAGTGGCCAGAGGGTGATTTGGTGTTTGGGCCAGCTGCTGGCATTGCTGGCTGCTTTCTCCAGCCCAGAGGAGGTACCCTCCCACTGGGGACAAAGGTGGTGCCCTAAGCCTGCATTGGATGACAAGGGGCATCTCAGCTCTACAGCAAAAACCAAATTGGAAACAACCTGTTTGATTAACGACTTTTTCACTGGGCATGAAGGCACTTGTTTCATGTAAATAAATGTACTCAGACGCAGTTCTTAGAGTTATGAAGTTAAACACTTAAAACACTCAGAAAAAGGCAAAATTCATTTTCTGGCTTGCTCCTCCTTATTTGCTGTTGAGAAGGGAAAGAAATGGTTATTGGAAAATTCAGTCAAAAATGTTGAAACCTCTTGACCAACCATTGCTATTTTTTAACTGGCTCTGCTGACTGTCCTGGTTTTGTGTTGTCAGGGGGGCTCCTTATCTTACTCATAGAGTTGCAGGCCAAAGCAAATCTAAAACATCTTTTCTCCCAATTTAAGAGGAGATTTCCATTCACTCTTGCCAACTGTTTAACTTAGGGATGTCATGGTATTTTCTGTCTTCTGTCCATCCTTATAAGCAGCATCCAATCACACCATTTGCTAGATCACAATTATTTTTGGTAAGATTTTTTATGTGAAAATTTGTACTCTAATGCAGGGTAAAAATTTCCAGCCACATTTTTTTTTTCCACTGGTGAACATGTATTTAGGATAAATACAAAATTGCTCTAAAGGGAAATGAGTTGTTATAGTTAAAACAAATCTGAAAACATTTTAACATTTAATGCTGATGTTTTAAAGACAGACCTTCAATAGCATTATTCAAAGCCAATGTTTACTTCAGATTTACTTCAGTTTTATTGAAACTGCTGGAGAATGACATTAAAAGCTCATGAAGACATTAGAATACATCCTCCAACTCAAGTATGTTTTCCTCCAAACTTTCAGTTTTTTGAAAAAAAGCCCAACCCCAAACCACTAGCTATTTCAGGTTCACTTCAAGCACCCTGTTGTGTTCCTCTCTTGTGTTTTGGTTTTCCCAGTGAGCTGAAAGAGCAGATTTTGCTTTTCTCTCTGGGCAAACTAGCCTTTCAGTTATTTTCCAGCTACACCCATCAGCCACAAATGTCTCAACCCAGCTAATGTCTGTTTTGTATTTCTGGGACCAAGGCAGGGGGAGGGTGCCCCCTCTGCAGCCTGGCACCTGCACTGGCTCCTCATTCTGCTCCCAGTTCCTCATGCGCCGTGCCCTGACTGCCCTTGATGGCGCGATGGGGGTACACGGGGGCCGCTGGCACCTCTGCGTGCTGCAGAGTTTTAGAGCATACGACTCTCGACTTTCTAAGAACAGTATGCACATGATTACATGGAAGAGTGAGCAAGTGCTTTTGCAACTTCCCTGCCTGCATTCAGCATGCACAGCTGAGGGGAAGTGGCCAGTGGTGAGCTGTATGTGGGATCTTTAGAGAAGTAGGGAGATACCAGTGGAGTACTGCTACACATGTTCATCACACAGAAGTGTTCTCTCCTAGCTAGTGGGGCTAATCAAGCCATAAATGAAAACCCTTGCATGACAAGGTGTTAGCAGCTTAATTCCTTCACTCCACTGTTCTAACCCCAGAGCTCCTGGTGAAGGTACAATGGTTTTATTTTGAGGAATGTACCTGTTGGAGTGTGCTTCAATGGAAAGTTTTCCTTTTCCAGATCAATTCTGCACCAGACATGGGGTTTCTTTTATTGCTGGACAGCTGTTTTCCTGATGAGCTTGACAAATGGGCCTGCTTTTCTCAACCCTCTCTGAAGGGACTGGGAGGTGAACAGTCTAAAGGCTTGGCACACTGCTGGAAGATGACTGGAGAGGTCTTATCCCCATTGGATACACGTGCTTTGGAGACTGTGGGGAGCTCACAGTAACCCTATGGAGATCTCTGCAGGTAAAACACAGGGATCAGTGCAGAAATTCAGTGTGTCTGGGTCCCTGCCTGCTCACACACTGCCTCCAAGCGTGTCTGTGGTTCCTTAGTCTGGGTGGACACACAGACCACTGCCACAGCTGTGTGATCTACCTGCACCCAGGTCCTGGAGATCAGCCTGACCACAGGGAACCTGTGTTTGGGGATGCTGTGTGCCCCTGCCAGGCAGTGAAACCAGAGGTATGCCCTGAATCACCCATGATCAGTGTTTTATGACCTGCACAGGCCACAGTAGCCTGATTCCTCTTAATTGTGTGCAGCTCCTTGGGAACTGAATGTCCTGATTTTTTATACAATTCACTGCAGACAAAGGTCCCTTCCCTATTTCTAATCTTGCCTTGCTTTTCCTTCCCAAGACTGGCATATCAATAATTCATCTCCTTTGTATCCAGGAGGTTTCTACACAACAGAAAACTTCAGGGATGGAACAGACGCATAAAACATTCCTGCAACTGTTTGCCTCCTGCATGTTAAGGGAGACAGAGTTGCACTGACCAGCTTGGGGGGTTTTGCTGACCATTCTGGTTAAGCCTGTTAAGCTGTGACAACACATATTTTTTGCTTATTGGGCAATAGGGCTGAGGCTGGGCTTTGAGTGCTGTCTCATAAGGGAGATACCTCCTTGGGAGCTGACAGCAGCTGCTAATGCTGAATTGGGACAAAGTTAGCTAGAAATCTGCTGAGGGCAGTGGCAGAACCCAAGACTTACAGGCCTCCTGGCCTTTGCTCCAGGTTTATCTTTAGGCAAGCATGAAAAGTCTCTTTTCTGCCTTGCTCTTTGCTAATGGCTTCTTATCTGCTAGTGCATGGCACACAGTGAATCCCTTCATACAGGTATTTCTCTGGGCATTTATGTTCTTTCTTTCTGCTTCAGGATATAATTTTTCTGCCATTGCTGTTGTCTCCATCTGCCCATAGGATGGATATGGCAGACCTTCAAAGTACCACCAGAAGTAAGGAGGACAGCACAGTGTTTCAGTCTGCAAGGAGATGGGAGCCAAAATGCACCAGGAGGGTTCAGAGTCACCTTCTTGCCTGCCTTGGTGGGATGTGTGCTGAACAGCCTGAGATGGGGGCATTGCCTGAGCTCTGCTGTTAAATGATTTTGCAAAATTTCTTACACTTCTGTGCCTCTCTTGTCCCTCTTTTCCATCTCTGTTCTGTCTCTAGATGTGGGGCAGTAGGCTGAATCCCCTGAGAGCTGTCCTACTGCATTTGATGGTCTCTGAAGATATGTTCTTAAGGAGTCCAAGCTTTCTTGGCCTGGCTGCATCTCCTTGCTGACAGGTCTGTCACTCTCTTACAAGCAATACAGCAATTTCTCCATGCATAGCCCTGACTTTACACCTCAGCCAATATAAATCCTCTTTTTACTTTAAAAAGATCAAAAAAATTCCTTCTCTCATAACCTTAGTAGATACAGACTTCCATGGCTGCATTTTTTCTCATTCTAAGAAATAGGATCGTATTGCTTACATCCCCTGTCACCTTCTTATCCATTGCTGAAATGAATTCCAAACCACTTTCCTGCCCTATAAAACCCCTAGGACTGTGCTTCACCTCCCTTCATTTCCTACCAGTGAACTACTCTCCTCCTGGACCATATTTTTGTGCCTTTCTAGGGATACTGTTTCATACTGTTTCACTTGTGCCTGCTCCTTCCCTCTGCTTGGAGCCAAGCATCTTGCACCTCTAAACCAAGTCCTTCTTCAAACCCTTCTTTTTCACCTTAGCTTACATTTGGGGGTACAATTTAACCTGTGCATTTAAGACCTTCTATTCACACACACACATGCACACACATCCATTTTATTATTTTACTGGCATCCTGAATTTGCACAGTACCAGGAACACCAGCTTGTCTCAGTAGGACACAGGCCAGTGATACCAGATAAAGCTCTCTGAAGCTGTTCCCTTAGTAAACCTACAGAACAGGGATCTACCATGCAGGAAATGCACAGTTAGATTAACAGCAGGTACAGGTAACATTATTCTGGATATGTATAAATGATAGAAATAATCAACAGACTATTATTATTATTATTATTATTATTATTATTATTATTATTATTATTATTATTATTATTGATATCAATAATAATATTAATAACAATAATAAAGAGAGTCTATCAATAATGATAGAAATAATCAATAGAATTAGAGCACAGTTAAAGTGATAGCTGATTGATCAAAACACAAATCCCAGATGCAAGTAAGGATGCACCCTGCAAAAATCTGCAAGGGTGGGCTGAGGTCCCTACAGCTCTGTCTGCACACACAGCATACCTGAAGGGCAATAGCAGGAAGAGCAATAAAAAAAGGTTTCAAATTCCTTTTTTCCTTTCATTGACAAAAGAGCCATTTCAGCCAAACATTAAAAAAAAATGATGTCAGAAACATCAAATAATTTGACACTTAAGGGAGAAGGGTGTGGGGGATCCTTTTTGTCATTTTTATGTTCTTTAGTGAACAGCTTACATATATCCTTGCACACCCACCCACCCACCCACACTTATATGAATATAGATGTACGAAAATAATATGAAATGTAGTTCAATCTCATAGCACTTAATAATTAAGGGGCCAATTTAAATAAGCATTTCAGCATATGCTTACGATCTACCTGCTTCAATGGGACTTGAGCACACACTTCATTTCCAGCACATGCTTTTATGCTCTTTCTGAACTGGGATTTTGCCTGAATGAAATCTAAAACATTGAGCCTCACACCCCCTCCTTTCGTAGAGAATAAATGTCCTTTTATAATTGAGACTTTCAAGTGGAATGGACCTGTACAAGATTTCCAACTGCATGGCAAAAGAAGTGATACTACACATTTTTCTGCTGACAAGTTATTGTAGTGAACATTTTTATTTGATTTTATTCCATTCATAGTGTGAAGCAGCAGTTGCTCTGCCACAGATAGAGTTATTTGGATCAGAGCCATGGTTTTGACTACAATAACATTATTGGCTAAAGTCTAGTTTGTGTAATCACTAAAATTAACACAACTGTGTGAGTGCTGAGTTCAAAGCAGGAAACAGCCTCAGATACAGCCACAAAAATTGCTCCAGTCCAATTACTGCAAAACAGATGAAGATAGTGTCCCAGTGACTCATCCAGCCAAGATTCACATTTCAAAAAAAAAAAAACAAAACAAACCCATTCCAGGGTAGAGATGAGGACAGAACTGCTTCAGAATAGCCATGAAAAATATGTGCAGAACGTGGTCTGATTATACAAATTTGAACACTGTTCCCAGAAAAATGAAGCAAACAAAGATCCTTAGCAGTAAAGAAGAAATTCTCCTTGGTGAAGAAAATAGAGTGAATTTGGCTTAGTGTGTTTTTCATTAGCTCTTTCCATTAAAGGAACATATTATGCAATGGAGTTTGGCTTAATGTTTAAGTTTTGATTATTAAATAACATTTCACAGTATTTAAGACCAGTAGAAAACGTTTCTGTCAGTTGTTACAAATCCCCAGGGAAATGTTTAAAAACAAAACCAATAAGCAGAAGTGTTATTACTGCATTTTCAACTTGGATTTTCTAGCATTCTGTTGAGCATGACAACCTGAAAGTAGAATTCAGCCGCAATTGACTGGAAACCAAAATGAAAGTGCCTACCTATAGTTCAGTCTTTATGCTGTCAAAACTGTGGAACGGGAGGGAAAAAGGAGAAAAGGAAAGGGGAAAAAAAGAAAATAAGAAAAACAAAGGTACTGCAGAGTGTACAAGGAGTAAAAAAGACATCTGTTAATACTTCAATAACCTCAATTGTTATCTGAAACAGGGTAATTTTCTTGAAAAATACATATTCTCCTGGTTTCAGGCATCTAGTCACCATGATCAAACAGGACTCTTACTTTTATCTGATTTTCATTTATGAAAAGAGCAATTGCGATCACTCCAGGCAAAGCCAGGAAAACTGGACATACAAATAATTGACTTTTGTTTTCAGCTTCCTTTTGTTGCTAGAGAGGCAGTCTGAACACATGTGAAAATGAATCCCTGGATTATTTTTATTCATATCTTCAAACTGAGAGTATCAACGGAATAAAGCAGTATTACTTGTGCACAGCAAATTGTTCCTGTCCTTTCTCTTGCTCATAACCAAATGATTCTCAGCTGCTGATCTGCCTTCCCAAGGTTACCTTGTCCTGAACCTGCAAGCTGGGCTGGCAATGCCTTTCCCTCACCCCTGTAATGGAAGGAACATGACCCTCTCTGGTGAAAGCTCTTTGGCGATGGGAGAGCACACAGTTCCCTGCAGCTGAGGTGCCTCCTGTGGTACTTTTGCAGCTGATGGGCTGCAAAGGCTTCCCAAATGAAATATTTACTTTGTATTAGGTTCTAGTGTGCTGTATAGAGCTAAGGTCACCACCTAACATGCTGACGAAGAACTGAGCTGGAATTCAGTCTTAGGAAAAAATTGGCTTGTTCTGACTCGATCAAAAGAAGTCCAGACGTGCAGCACTGCACAAACTTGGGTCACTCAAGTATTTCAATCCCTGTTTTACCTCTCCTTCTGCCCTACACCCATAGACATACATCACCAGTGATTATAGTAGTGCACTGTATAGACTGCTTTGCACGGTAATAACATGAAACAAAAACTGAGAGAAATCTGAAGACCAGAAAAAAAATTGTTAGTCAGAATAATAGATTTTTTAACAAGCTAAACCAGTAAAAGCAGGAAAAATGGAAAAAACTGTTGCATCCTGGAGGATGGATGGGAAAAAGTGGTTTGTGCTGCATTCCCAAATGCAGTTCACTTGGACTCATGCCTGTAGTGATATGCTGTCTATACCATGGACATTTGTAACGTGCTTTGAGATGTCTCTGAGTGCAATCTTAGAGCCAAGTAACATGATTATTATTACAACCTTAGCTCCAGCGTGAAAACTGCAGACCACTTAATACAATCCAAGGAGATAAGCAACTAAGCATCATGAAAGAGAACTTGCATTTGCAATTGGTGAAATAACTTTTTTTTGGTGACACTTCTATGGAAGGAGTTGAGAGGGTTTGTGGCCATCCTGAAACATGGTGTCAGTGTAATTAGTGCTGCTTATTATTGTCTGGGACAGCAGAGGTGGGCAAATTGCAGCTTGTTAGTCCCAAATACATTATGGCCTCCTAATGAACTCCATTTTATAGCCAAACTCCTTTAAATTGTCTCTTCCCGTGATTAATTCACTTCTTTCTCCCCTTTGGCAGGCTGTTGTTGATAGGGAGTGTCCAGTGTTGAATGAGTAAAAAGTACTAATGCATGTTCCTTCCAGGGAGAGATAACCCTTCTCTAAACATGATGAATGCATCTTTTACAGAGGAAGATACCCTGTGGGGCAAGGGCTTATGTGTAAGTACTGGAAAGCACATCCTGCAGGGGGGTTGGTGCAGTTCTGTGGTGCTCCTGGCTATTTCCAGGGAATTTGGGGGCTTTGAGGACTGCTATTAGAGCCAAACCAGCTTTGCCATAGAGGTCAGCCAGGCAGAAGGAGATGGTCCTGCTCACCCCAGCTGGATATGGAACTCCTTGCCACTGAGCTGGGTACACCCTACAAGGGCTTTTCTGTCCAGGAACCTTTTTTGGCAAAGAAATTTAGGGCCAGACTGGAGAAGTCATAACTGGGATCTGAGCTTGTCATTCCCAGTTCCCCTGCTCAGGGTGTCTCCTGGTGGACTCCTGGTTTCTGCACCGAGTCCTGCAGGCTGGACTCCCCATTTTTAATCAGCTGAGGCAAAGGTCTCCTCAGTGTTGGTATGAGCAGAGCTGGAGGAGGGACCATGTAGGAGCAGAAGCATGGCACCAGGGCTGCCTCCCCAGAAGAAGCTCTGCTCTGATTGCCCTCCTGTTTACCCAGACACTTCTAGCTGAGGGTAGGAGTGAAGCAGACTCAGAGTGGGAAGGTGACAGTGCTTGGCATCCTGCAACACGGAGTTAAAAGGCCAAGAGGTCCATAAATACAGTGAGCTAACTAAAACTATGCACATATATTACCTATATATAAAAATATATATATATGAATGTCTTTATGTGCATACCCATAGGAACAAACAAATAATATCACAGCACTCACAATTATTCATAAGAGTCTTTTTTTCTAACTCATCTTTGGCAAGAGAAAACAGCAGTAAAAGAAAGAAGGGCAAAAAAACCCCTTCCCCAAGCTGATTATCAAATAAAATACTGTTTAATTTTCTGTCTAATAAGTACAAGAAGTTCCATAACTCCCCTGATTAAGCATATTATCCTTCTTCAGAAAGTCAGCTTGATTTATGCAGAAAGTGATTTGGACATACTTTCCTCTGGCTATAGAGATTTCATAATTCCTGGTGTATGTCTGGAAAATCTCCTCTCGTCCCAAGTCCAAACCAAATTAATGTCTTCCAGAATGACCCGAGGAATTAATGAGGTTTTTGCTGTCAGTCCTGCCCATGCAGGGTCAAATAAATCATTTGCTGGCCCTTACTCCAGTGTTTTTCACTGTCTTTCTGACTCCATGTACAATGATAACAAAGTTGCAGATGCCTTTGAAATACGGCATCACTGACACTCTCTGTCCATCTGTTGGGACATATTTTAGGCTCTGTTTCTCTGTCTGCTGTAAACTCTGCCTAATGGAGTCAGTAATTGCTGATAAATGGGGTATCAATGAAGTCAGTGTACTGTAGGTTTCCCCATTCTTTTCTGCTGATGTGTGCTATTTAAATCTCTCTGCCATTACTTACAGTTATTGTGTGTTCTTGTCTTTAATTCCAGCCCCAGGATTCTTGGCCCCAGGCACGATTTTTAATACATAGGAAAACTAGGTACTACGGAGACCTGTTTGGCAGTAAACAAGTTATCCTCAATTCCCCACTCTGCTGTCCCCAACTAAAGAAAATGTGAAACACATTAAGAGTATGTACATTAAGTTCTGAGTAATTCACAGATTTTCTTTCTCTCATGTCATAAATATTTTAAACCAACCCAGTTTTGACATTGCAGCCAAGCAATAAAAACCACGATCCATCCCCTCTCTCCGTCTCCTTTTGGTTTCCATGTGATAGAATGCTTGAAGTAAAATGAGCACACACTTGATCATACATTTTAATTTACCTTTCTTTATAATTTATCACAGCTTTTAAAGGTATTAAAATATTACTTCAGATGAGTACTGCTTGTGCCTATGACACTGTATAATCCATAATCTTTTAGGCTCTCTGCCAGCTATCTCTGCAGTTACACCTCATTTTCTTGCATGAAAAGCAAGAATAATCTGAGCACATCTGAGCACAGAATAATGACTCCAGTTGGAAAAATAACAATGACACTTGAAGTAGCATCTGGACCCATTTGGCCCTTTCCAAACACCCAGGCAGACACAGTCACCCTCCAAGCTTAAAGCTAAAAAGAAATAAATGGGAAAATCAGGTCATTCCATTGCATGTGCCATGGTAGTGGCTGCAGCCTAGACCAGAGGGTCTAGAAAAAAGTTGCAAAGAAATTAGCATTAAGTAATTGTGGAAATGCTGCTACATAGGAGTTCCCAATGCCTTTCAGTCAATGGATAGTTGATGCCCAGAAACACAGGAAGCTTCTGGTAGTGCCTGCAAAGTTAGGGGTGGCTTTGCATCCTGGCTCAGCCATATGTTCCTTACTCTTCAAGGATTCTTGGCTTTACCTTGCAGACTTTTGGTTTGCTGTTTGAAGTCTGTTTCATACTTCCCACTTCACTCTGGGAATACTCAGACCAGCAATTATTCTCTTTGAAGCGGATGGCACCTGACTTTGAAAGAAAAGCCCTCTGCAGCTGGCCCTTGGCACAGGTAAGATGACTGAGGCAGTGATCAGTCTGAAGTCTGCATTCCACTAAGCAAAATGTTGTGACCTAAAGCACAAAAACCAAGTATTTTGTTGAATCTAAAGCTTTGTGGCATGGATCTGGTTTGGTCTGTAGAAGAGAGGCCAAGGCAAGCAGGGCTGCCAGATTTTCTCTGTGATCAAGGAGGGCACAAGCACACAGAATGTGCACACCTTGTTCCTCTCTCTCTTGACAGCCACAGGATTATAGACTTGCATGACCAGGGTGGAAATGCTCCATATGGAGACTCCACACACACAGAGGCCTTGGAGGAGAATTAGACATTACCTGATTCTCCCACAGAAACCTGAGAACCTTCCAGCCATGGACTGGCAGTGGACTTTGTTAGAGAAAAAACATTTCCGTTGATTAATTTTGAATTTGCTGTCTGCAAGCCTTTGGATTATTAGATTACAAAATAGAACTCAGCTGTTAGCCATATCCTTTCTACCAAGAGGCTGAATTTTTAAATTTCCTTTCACTTATTCTTGATTATTTCTGCTACAAATTTTGAATGTTTTTGTCTCTTTTCTACTTACTTCAGGAGGCTATAATAAAACATATTCCTCATCTGTTAAAAGATGTCTATGTGCTCTTGCAGACCAAGTGCTCTTCAATTGCATCAATAGTTCCTAGGGAAAGGTCTTGCTTTGACACACTTGGACTTTCCCTAAATGCCTGATTTAAAGATACTTGTTTGGGATTATTAATCTTTCATAAAATGCTTCAAAGTCTTCTTGTGAAAGAAGGATTACTACAACAAACTTGTAAATGGACAGCAACATAAAGCTTTGTAGTATTAAGATTTTAAACAGGTTATGTTTTGGTTATCTAATTTAAATTCCTGTCAAACAAAGTCTTACTTTATTAAACCCTGCATAAAAATCTGTATACCCCTAGATTTACCTGAAACCAACCTTTCAAAATATGTTGCCTTGATTTAGAGGCCTCATGTCGTGGGAGAATCAGTCATGCATCTTGGGATGTTGCTGAAAGCAATCCCTCTTATATCCACCGTGCCTAAATTCTCCTGGCTTCATCTTGTAGCCACTAGACCTTGCTATATTCTTGTCAGACAGGGAAAACCTGCCTCCTTGAGTAGATGGCTGAGGGGCAGTCAAGTCAACTCCCAGTGATCTCTTGGGGAACTCTAGCAGATGTAACCTCTTAAGTCTCTTCCTGTCAGGCTCAGACAGCAAACTCATGAAAGAAATTCTCCCTCTTTGCTCCAGGGGAAGCCTGACTTGCCTTATGTTCTCCTTATTTTGCTGAAAACTTCCTTCCTGGTAATTTTCCCTGGAAGAAAGCAGCTTCTGGATTTTCATTCTACTGGGACAGATATGGCGTGATGACTCCCATTTCCTCTCTTCCCTTTTCAGTTTCTTCCACATATCTTCTTTTTTTTTTCTTTTTTTCTTCTTCTTTTTTTTTTTTTTTTAATGAGAAATGATGATTTCAGTGGTTTTTGCTATGTCCAATTTAATGCAAGCAAAAAACCCACGTTCTGCCTCTTGGGATGATGTTACAAAATTTTCGGGAATATTACAGCATGTTCTAAATCTTCTATTATTAAAAATTATTTGTTGTTTGTACAAAACAACAAGTACAAACTCTCAATTCTATTTTTCTATTTTTAACTCTTACCAAATATTTTTACCCACCCTTCTTCCTCTCATTCTGCCTATGGCTTGCGAGATCACTCAAGTTCTAGTTACCCCCAGCATGGCATAACCAGGGAAGAGGTTGTGTTACAAATCCAGTCACCTCTCATTTCTCCAGGTATGTCCAGGAAGTTTGGGGTATCTTTGTTCCACCCCAGCCAGCCAGCACTACCTGGCTTATCCTGGCCAATGCTGGGTTGCAAGGACTAGTGCAAGTAGAATTATGATGGAGCCATTCAGTCTTGGGTTGAGACTGCACAGATTTCATCTTTCTTTTTGTTTCATGAGCCATATTCTTAAAGCCTTTTTCAGACCAGGCCCTTTGTTGTCCTTGTGCAATTCTACTTTCTTGTTTTATCATGATTACTTCTTTTGGTCTTTCTAGAGAAATGATTAATGAACAAACGAGTCACAACTTCCTTCTCATATTTGGAAGAGCTGATTCTGAAAACCACATCTCCAGGCCTCTGTTCAGGGCTTAATTTTTTTTTTTTCCAAATTTCACTCTTTATTCTTCTCTATTATAAGGCAATGATATTACTGTTAGGAGAATGAAACCAGCACTTTGCTGTGTTGAATCATTGTTTAAAGGAAGGCCTCTATTT
Organism: Agelaius tricolor; assembly: GCF_023055355.1. Lineage (NCBI taxonomy): Eukaryota > Metazoa > Chordata > Aves > Passeriformes > Icteridae > Agelaius > Agelaius tricolor. Next base: position 19,073,545 of record NW_027269261.1, on the reverse strand, counting down.
GGGTTGTTTGCTCTTGTGAAAAATTTAAAAGACGGTTAGCCTTAATTAATGCTCTGTTTACTCTCTTTCAGACCATCTCTGCTACAATGCTTAAACATACTCAGTAGATAGATCAGAGCTTTCCAACTGCTTTGGGCAAAGTGAGCACTGAAGTCCTGGGAATTTCTCATAAACAGCCACACATCCGAATATTGAGCGGTTTGTCTGCACAATGTAGAATTTTACAATTGCATGTGTGGACAGGGTCTGTCTGTGGCTCAGTTCCCATTATCTCATTCACATTAGGGTATGTTTCCCAGCTTTGGAACTCATGAACCAGATGATCCTTGAGTGCATCATATCAGGGACATCAATATCTTGAGGAGGCTCAAAATGTACAAAAATGGCTATGGCTTATGATCCCCTTTAATTTTTACTCCATCACCCTCCATTATCTTTTAATTTCCTTCTTAATTTTAAATGAGTTGCATAAAACCTAAATTCAAAGAAAACCTTCCCCTCACCCTTCACTTGCCCTTCTATGAAGTATGTTAGCAGAAACATCTTAAACCTATAGATTAAACAACTCTTGTTCATCCCATTCATGCGTGTTAACCTTCACAGTTAGTTTGTCAAGCTCAGTCGTGACAGTTTTTTATTGGTTTCATATTTACAGTCCTTTTAATATTTCTATTATAGTTGCTTTAAGAACCCTGTGACGGCAAATTTTGAAAAAAATAAGTTATTTTTTCTAAGTATATTTGACAAAAGACTTCAGTTTTTGATTTAACAAAAAGAAACCAAAAAATTTAATGACACAATTAAAGATTTTGCAAAAAGATTTAGGTTTCCATTTAAATGTTTGTGGGATTATTGAAAATTAAGCTATTTTACAGGGAGAAAAAAAAAAAGATTTCCAGTTTTTATCCAGAAAATTTTAACCCTAAGGAAAATTTCCATACAAATGTTTGCATTGGTATAAAAGCAGTTTTTTTGCCCCTGTTCTCCAGAAATATTTGAAAGGAAAACATTTCTATATGCTTTTTGACTTCCTTCTCACACCTGTGTAAACCAAATTCTATTCCATTGAAGTGAATGAAGTTATGCTGTCTGAAGAAAGAAAAAGTTTAAGCTTTTGAATAGATTGCTTTGTCTTTTAATACACCTGGTTTGTTCTAAACAGGGCACTCTAAATCCAGAAATTCAAACACTAGCAATTCCCTTCATCCCTGCAAACAAATGCTTCTCTGGATTTGACTCCACAATGTTTCTTTATTTAAGAGTAAAAACAACTGAGGCATGGAAACAGGAATGGATGTGGAGGATCATGAGCCATAAACCACTGGCTCTTCCTGAGATGTACACAGTGCTGGAGCTCTTGGACACAACAACGTGGAAAGTCTTCGCTGCTGTAGTTGGTATTGAGTAGAGATGCAGAACACCTCAGTCCTCTCGCCCTGCTCCTCTTGGAGTCCTGCCTTCACAACTTCCTACAAATATCCAGGCCTGAATCTCCCGTAATAGAGAAACTAAAATGATGGATGTCACCACCGGCATTGATGATTTGGGAATTTTTTTTTTGTTGGTAACCATGAGAAATTATTTCATATGAATGGTGCTGAAAATATCCTGAACTATGAGAAATGCTAAAAAATAAAAAGACAATAGGATAATAATCTGGTCTTACCTGACAATATCCAACATGTGCCATAAAACAGATGAAATGCCGCTTTTCTTTTATTTTCCACAAAAGTTGAAAAATTGATTAACCTTGTATTCCTAGGAACGGAAAGTATACAGATTTTCTGCTTCCAACTGATGCTTTTCATTTTGCCTCAGGACAAAAGGCCTGGGAAAGTCATCAGAGCTTCCAAAATATATACCCAACCATTTTGGATATTGACCTTTCTGGAAGAGCTGCCATGATTTTTGGTGGCAAAAATACCTGTCCACAGTGTTGTAAGTGCAAGATCTGGAAGCAGGGCAGTAGCTGAGAATGTGCCTTTCAAGTTCAGGGTCTGAAGACTTGAAAGTTGAGATTTATCCAAATTATTATATTATTTTATTACCCCTGAAGACAAGTTTAACGCCCTCTGGTCTTCACTGCAACCATAAAACTGCACAGAAACATCTTTGCTGCAGTCCTGTCCATAGTTCAATTTGTCCTGATTTTTCCAGGAGGCCCGCCACTACTATTACTGAGCAGCTGAGATGACAGACAAGACTTCCATCTTCAGAGCCTCTTTCAGAGAGCTCCTTCAGCTAAGTGCCCTGTGCGTTTTCCTTCCTATTAAATGTCTCCTTTTGCCCCTATTTTTATTTTATTTTATTTATTTCATGAGAATAAAACCATGAAGGAAAATTAATTTTCATTGCAATGCAGTGAACTGTGAAAGAGACTCTTAGTTGTGGTCTGGAATGCAGACACTGCTGGCTACCTTCTCAGACCATGGCTCATCACACCACTGACAGACTGGAGCTCATCGCTGATCCGAACGCCCTGCGAGCCTGGAACACACCGGATTGCTGAACTCCTTGGATGGAGTTCATAAGGGATGATTGCTGGCAGTGGATTAGAGAAAACTTTTTCGGAGATATTTTGTCCTGCTTGCCACTCTGGTGGGGTTATTCTGCCATCTTTGAAATGCTTTGTTTACTCCCTTCTCATTAATGTGTAGGTGTAATCCTTCAGTCTGCTTTTGAAGGATAGCCTCTGGTATACAATAACAGACTGTGGAACATTATCCATATTAACCTTGGAAACAGTGGGAAAAGCATGTGTCTTTATTGCCCATGACCCTGTGCACTCCTGGCAGTTACAGCTGAGAGCACAAGGCAAAAAGACAATTGTGGAGCATGTCCTTGAAACAATTCTTCAAAACGCTCTGGTCTCAGCACGCTTCTACCACTTTCCTCCTTTTTGACAGCTTCCCCAAAGCACCAGATGGGGGCTGCTCAGCCTGTTGCCAAGTTCTCACTGTTCTTCTTGCAAATGCCCATGCTTGCACGTGGACAAGGTACTCGTGTATGAATGCAAATGCTGGGATGAGCAATGGAAGTACCCTCTCCCATCTATCCTGTTTTACTCACTTCACTGCAGATTTGGAATAGTCTGACCAGAGGTGGTGACCAGTCTCGTGTGCAAAATAACAAGTGATTGGTCAGAAAGAAACCTGTTTTACAAAAAAAAGGAACACTTGAAAGCTGAGCTGCGTGAACACAAAATGTTCTGTAAATAATTGCAAAGACTGGAAAACTCAACTCTGAAAAAAAACTCTTTGGCTAGATAATCTGTGAGTCTGAAGAATTGCTTTTGTCTTCACTACGTCAACTGCTTGTTCTTCAGGTGTGTTGGCATTTTTTATTTGAAGTGGATGGGAAACTGATGTGGAACACCAAGAAACAATATCAACAGTAACACAAAGCAATTAAACTGGCCATGAATATAATCTAATCATTCTTGATTTCAGATGTGAGGTACATCCTCTTCCCCACATGCATACTTAGAAGCAAGAGAGGGGTAAATCATGCACTTGAAGGTTGCTCACCTGTGTGTATGGATCTGTGATAGCCTCAGGCACTGTCTGGTCATCAGCTGCTGGGTCTTAAATTGCTTGAAGACCAAAACCAAAGACTACTAAAACTTACCAAGTACTCCCCCAGTGAGACCTCACTGTGTGTCTACATTGTGTCCACCACATTTTACAGTCATGGCTGGAAAGGCAGCTAAACAACATCTGTGCCTTGTGCATGGGCTATGCAGCCCCTTCTTCCCAGAAAGCCGCATTTGGGATACCCCATCACACAAGTGCGTGGAGTGGTTCCAGGGACAGGCTGTGAACCTGAGTCATTACCAAATCAGACACTGACAACCTCAAGAGACATGGACAATGAAGACTGTCACCCTTCTGCTTTCCCTGTAAATCCCAGTGACTCTCTACAGTCATTTGGGGAAGACCTGATAGACTGAAAAAAATATACACCTCCTATGACGAAGGCCTCTCCTCCTTGACGGGAGTTTTGACCTCACAACCAGATGAACTCAGGAGGCTGTGGCATTATTTATTCTTCCACCCCTTGTGATTTATCCCTGAGAAAGCAAAATGAATCATGCCAGGTTTGAGATTCCCCAGAGAAATGGCTGTGTTTGGTACACATGACTTTAAACTCATCTCTTCCACCCTTCCCCTTGGTGATTAATGGCCTGTGATCCTCTGCGATTCATGGCATCCAGAAGACATTATTTTCTGGGATGTAAGAGTTGGACAGCATGTTTTCCTCATCAGTTACCGACTATGGTTGTAAGCGCCTCATCGACCTTATCTGGGATGTTGGCTGTCAAAGAGGGAAATGGGGAGAAGGGGGAGAGGATCAAGAAGAAAGCCTGCTCCATCACTGACTTGCTCCTCCCTCAGGCCAGACACTTTGAGCTTCTCTCAGCTTCTAAAGTAAAGTTTTCCCTCTTCCTGGTCTATTCTGAGCCTTTCCTTGTCCTCAGGCTCCCTGAGACCCTTGAGGGGATGGCGTGGAAAATGAAAACCTTTCAGTGACAGTTTTTAACTTGACATTGATCCTACACACACCTGTCCACAGAGCTGGCTGTGCCATATAGCTCCAACAGCTGGGTTCACACCTTGCCATGCAGTGCACATTTAGGTTGAATTACTACACTTAAACAAATTTTCATTTCCATGCACTTGATATACACTTTTTTCCCTCCTTTCCTCTCTCCCCATTGGCAACTTAAGGAGCCATTTTTCTTCCTGACGCCACCTTGGCACTCTCTCTACCAGTATGTGAAAAGAGCTGAAGTTGTACATATGGAGACCTCATCCTCAGTTGCCTAATGGATTCAGAAGACATCCTGAATATTCATCATTTCTCTTTTTATGAGCACCTTGGCAATTGCCTCCAAAGTTAAAGACTGTTGTAAATTAAGGAATGGCACTTGGTGAATACCAATTTATCCCTATTTCAAGACTTCCCCCACCCCCACCTCCCCTCCACACAATATTGAAGTTCCTGTAGTCTTAGTGAATACAGGGCATTGTTTCTGTGCTGCTGAGGCAGAATTGTTTGTGCATCCCTGAAGACTGTGAAATGTCTGCGCTGGGGCTGCTCATTTAAACTCTGTGCACTTACTGTACCCTCTCCGGAATTCCCTTCCTGGAGAAGCCAGCAATGACCTTCTCAGAAGTAATGTTAAACACATGCTGAGGAAGCTTGGCTCTTAGACAGGCCTTTTTAATTATTGTAAATTAGCAAGTATTTTTTTTTTTCAGTTTCATATCACTATCTGCTCTGCTGTGTGTGGGATCCTCCAGGTCCACAGTTCCCATGTGTTGCCTGAAATACATATTGGCAGCCTTATCTGGTTATATCAATATTTGGTGCTTTTTAATTGTGTGTGACTTTTCCACACACAAACACTTCACCCCTTCTTAGTAATGACAGTGCAAAAATTAAAGCAGAGGGTTAATTATGGTTGATAGTTACTGTTTTTTGAACTTGTGTCAAGTTCGTGGGGAAAATCCCCGCTGCAGAGAATACCCTGCTCAGTGGAGAGCAGTAGGAGAGAAGGAGTAGCTTTGTCCAAGGTTTACATATGGGACACAAAAATGTAGAGGATTCTGTACTGCAAGATGCTGAGCACTCTCTCCCTGGCCATCCCAAATTAAGTGGACTCAATGTCTTCCGTGAAACTAAGTGGGACACACTGACCTGAAGTGATACAGAAATCCTGTGCCGAAGGGAAGGGTCAAGTCTGGATTTCTTAGGTCTCATTTCAGTCTGGTCTCCATCTTGTATGTGGATATCAATGGATAACAATGGATAGGGCCCTGAGTAGCCTGGTCTAGTGGAAGGCGTCCCTGTCCAGGGTTGGGGGTTTGGACGTAGATGACCTTTAAAGTCCCTTCCAACTCCAGCCATTCTATGAGCCTATTATATATTTCTATGGTCTTCATTCATTCCTGGGCCTTGCTAAGATTTCATAAATGCAAAGGGTGTTGCTGACATTCATAATTTTACTGGGGATGCTTGCCATTTTTTTTCCCAAGGCTACAGTTTCTGGAACCACATTTATACAACAAACTCAGCTGTCCAGGAATATAAATGTCTTCTAATCCTTGTTCTTGAAACAGAAAGCTTAGAAAGAAAACTAGGAATGCTGGAAACCCAGAGAGAAAATGAAAACACCTCTAATATATTTCCACTTATAACAATCTCACCATTTCTAAGTTAAGATTATGTACTTTTTAGTTATGATGTGGAAAAAGCTGGTTCTTGCTTTTGAAATGTTCATGTCATAAGTAGAGTCTGGAGGGTGTGAAGGCTCAGGAGAAGGTGATCTGAGGGGGATGATGGATCCTGTGGGAGGCCAGCAGGTTTCTTGACCTGCCAGGGGGCTGCTGTGGAGATGCCAGGCCATGAAGGAGGCAGGCAGAGCCCCAGGGCCGCCACAGGAAGATGTGGCTTAGAAGGGGTGAATGTGGGAGCTGCCACAAGGCACAAGACTCCTTTCATGCCTTGAACCAGGGCAATTCTTCCAAGCTGTTCTCCAGGACCCTGAAGCTTTGTGTGAAGGTGCCACACAGGGCCTATTTGCATTTCTTCTCCTTTTGCTGTGTTTGGAAGGAGCCTGGGCTGCAGTGCAGAGCAGCTAACAGTGATTGAGGGAGACGCTGGCAGCTGGACAGATGCTGTAGCATTGGCACCAGCTGATTGCGACAAGGGGATGGCTCCACAATGATCACTTTTGGGGAATATTCACACATATCTTCACACTTGCCCAGCAAGGAGAGAGGGAGACCCAATGCAGGAAGTCACGAAGTATTTCAAGGACATCAGCATGGTTGCAGATGCTAATAAGAGTGAGGAGACAGGCATCTCACAGGGCTAGAGAGGACATTGTTTAATACAGTCAGCACATCTGGAGATACATCACAGTCCAAAATACAAGTGCAGGTGTGAAATTATCCCCCAGATATCTCCGCAAGCAGTGGGGCAGGAAGAAGGCAAATCTGGATTCTTGCACTGTTGGTTTTTACTGCCTCCATGGGCAAGTATAGCTGTGATCTCCTCAGATACCTGCTGGAAATCCCTGTTGGTCTGACCAGGGCCTCAGGGGATAATGTGGACATGGGAGACCACAAACCAGCTGCTCTCAGAAGGAGTGAGCTTGATGCACAGGGTGGTCCAGAGACTCAACTACTGAGACCTGGGACGTGGGAAGCAAAATAAGCCTGCGGACTCTGGAGCCCATTCACAAGGCATGGAGCCTTTCTTTTTAACTTCAGTCATCTTCCAGCTGTCTGGGACATCATCAGAAGTCTCCTCATCTTGAGTTGCATTAAGAGTTAGCTGTCCATTAACAGCTTAGCCAGTCTCCATGGGTCTAGAACATAAAGAAAGATAATAATTTTGTTTAAAAGTGTTGTTTTAGGTATATGTATGTGAAAACATGCATGCACACACACACACAATATAGTCAGCCACAGGACTAGTGGAAAGGTACCAAAAAGAAAGATATCAAAGGACTGCTGTAATTTTCTATTTACTTTTTACATAAAATAGAAAAAATCTTTACCAGCTATAGTATGTAATTAATGTCTGATCTGGACCACAGTCCCAGTAATTAGATCTTTCTTCTCTTTAGGTGTTTTCTGTTGTTGTTGCTTTTTTTTTTTTTTTTTTTTTTTTTTTTTGGTTTGGTTTGGTTTTTTTTAAAAGTATGAATGAGGAAAGATACACTGATAACAGGCATCAACTCTGAGGCTTCCAGGACTGTGGCTGGCTAGGAAGAGTGTTTTCTCTTCAGGTGCCTCCTCAAACACAGAAGAGGTGAAATTACTGTGGTAGGAGGTAGATAACAGCTCACTTATACTGAGTATTTCCTGTGAATCAAGCTGCAAGAGAGTAGGTGAAGCCAGGGGTGATGAAAAGCAGGATTAATTATGGATATAGCTAAAAATTTGTGTGAGTCTGTCACGCTTGCAGCAATTAATCTCCACAGTGATGAGAGACTGCAAATAAGGTTCTTCAATGAGAGATGGGATTTAATTGGATAAACAGGAGAGAGAGATTGATGCAACAAGTTTTAATTGGTATTTCTCTGGATGTTTCCAGAGGGAAGGGGGAAATATTTTTCATGAACAAATAAAGAATAAGAAAATTAATGAGATCAGTCTTAACAAGGCAGCATTATAGAAGCCCTTTGCATGGGCACAAATGCACAACAAATTTGGCTTGAGGTTGATGCATGATGATGACTCAGGAAAGGGAAGCAGTTAATACAATCTGAACTGAAAAATTTGGATGGATTCAGATTTCATGCATGTGTGTTTGTTCTTCCTCTCTCAACATCCTTCTTTATAGCTGAATTTCAAGTTGAATAATTATATTCCAATGCTGTAACCAGTTGATAAGCCTTTGCATAGGATGTGAAGCTGGCCAGTTTTACAGTCATGTCCAGAGAAAATGAAGTACAAAAATTCTAGAGCTAATGAAAGAGCGTTCTTTTCTAAAGAATGTGGCTAGTTAAAGACTGCAGGAAAGATTTGGCCAGCTCCCAAATGGTACCTCAAATTTTTCTCTAGAATTTGCCTTTTTTTAATGTCAAATCTTGATCTTTTTTGAGTGTGCACATAGAAAGATAAATGAGATATGAGAGAAGTCATCTGGTGCTTTCTAGTCCAGAGTGTGAGTTCAATATCTGAATGACTCAAAGACATACTCTGAAGTAAAAGCCAAAACTGCTGCTTAATCTTCTCTGTGAAATTGCTCACCAGACCATTTCTTCTACCTTCATTTATTAGTGCTCATGGTACGTCATTGCAGTTGGAGACTGGTTTGTCTGTGGCTTGTATTTTTTCCTGTGACAAAGTTGAGGGGAAAAGGTTTCTTTCTTTCCCATTACAGAAATGTGTCCTTTCTATTGGGAAAAATCTGTGTCTGACTCTAAATCAACTTGATCAATCTTTGAAGATATATATGTGAACATAGGTATGTGACTGCTCCCAAAACAGAAATTGCCACTGTCACCCCAAAAAACATTTAAAATTATTACTTCCTGATGCAAAAGACTCTCTTAAGTTTGTATTCATCATGTTAACTGATCATTGTAAGATATACATTATGTTCTTAATACCATGGAAGTTTAGGGGAATATTTACAATTGGAAATAGTTGTTTAAAGGTTATGTCTGAAGAATGCAGAGGAATGCAGCAAAGCTCTTAGAAGAACTTTAATTTGCTATCAAAATCCAATTTATTCAATGTCTCCTTCCAGAAGAATATATTGTTAGTTCAGCTGTAACTTCTTAACTTCATCATATTTTATATATTTTGGCCATCATGCATTGCCACAAAGTATATTATACAGTGCGATTTAAAATGTGTTCTGATTAAGTACACAGAAATGATCCTATTCACTGTGCAAGGAATTAGGGAGACATCATAAGTACCCGTTGTTAAGGTGTAGATATATTTAATGACCATCTGTTAGCTAAATTTTTTAATCCTATGTCTTGATTATGTTATACCTTTATCAATATTCCAAGGTATTGTTTCAATTGCAGACACGAAGAGCAGACAATGTCTTTCATCTCCCCCACTCCCATCACACAACCATTAGAAAGAAAAATACAGGAAGTGTGTCTTCATGGGAAAGGAAAATGGGGAAAAAAAGAAAGGCTAAAAAAGCATCAAGAGAAACTGATCAGCTGAAAGATGGAATGAAAAACCTAGCATGTGCAATAAGGGAGTGTGCTGGGAGAATGCTGTTATTTTATTGCTACAGTGGTACTTATCCAGGACCTAAAATTTTGTTGCATCTTAAAAAGATTATGGGCAATTCAGCAAATGTAGAGAGAAGGACAATATAGACATTTGGAGGCTTCTCTACAGGGAGGGATTATAAGGTCTTGCTCTTTTCAGCTCAGAAAAGAAATGGCAGAACTGGAATCTGCCAGACCCCTGAGAAATGCTGAAACTGGCAGGGAACATGCAGGAATGATTAGCTGCAATGTGCTTATACAAGTGAGACAGCAGTTCCAAAGGCAGCGGAGGGATTCCTGGATGCTGGCCCTCACAGAGACCAAAAGTACTAATGAATTCTGCAAGGGATGAGACAAATTCATTAAGGATAGGTCAAACAGTGGCTCTTCAAAGTGATTGTCCATGCATAACCGCTACCTCAGGAAATCCCAAACTATTGCTTCTCGGAAACCAGCCCAGTGTAACGGGGGTGAATCACCCTGTGATATGTGCCCTAGCCTCGTGCTTTCCCTAGACATCTGTTCCTGGGTCATGTAAGAAGTAAGACACTTAGTCACATACACAGGGACTGAACTCAGCGTGATGAAATAAAAATTCTGAGCCCCATGCCCTATATGGACCAGTTTCTGTAAGTGGTGTTACCACAGAAATCCGTCCCCTTCACAGAAAGCTTGTGCCTTTGAAACCTTGAAGATAGACTTGTATGATGAGCACTTCATTCAGTGAAACTATTGATGGGAAGAAAATTAAGAAAAATGAAGCAAGCAGGGATTTGGCCCTAGTGAGACAGGCAGAAGTAGTATGCTTACACTCAAAATGCAATTATTAATATTTTAGAAAATGTGACAAAGGATATCTCAGTGCTCCTGTCAACTCTTTAAAATACAGATGAACTAATCTCTTCCCTGGAAATCTCCAGCATTGAAACCAGCAATCAAGACTTTTACTTACAACAGAAGAAAAAAATTATTTGGGAAAATCATAAAAATGTTTTTTTAAATGAACCTTAGCCTTTATCTTGCATGTCAGCTGTGTTAATGCAGATGTTTCCAATTTGAAAATGAAGAGTGAGCTTTGTCTGAAGGCTATGTCTGTGGAGAGCCAGCTCTTCCCAAAGGAATGGGCCTTGGTTTTGCAGAGAGAAATCAGAATCTAGGAAGGTTAAGAATATGAAGACATCAATGTTTGAGTTCTGATAATGAGAAAGGAATTTGATGAGGTTGGAATGTTCAGGAAAGACATTACAAAGAGGGCAAAAAGAAAGAATGCAAAAAAAGAAAAATGCAAAGATATGTTCCTCATTGTTAGAAGCCTGTTATATGCGAAGAGTAGCTAAATTAGACATTGTGAGATGGCAAAAGTGGAATCCAAAATCCTGAAATCATGAACAAGGACAAGAACTAGTTGTCTCAGAAGAAGGACCCTCATGTTCAACACTTAGACACAATATGGGCTCCCTTACAGATCAAGCAGAGGTGTCTCCATTGACTCCACCCTCATGTAAGAATATGGGAAAGGCGAATATTCCTGAAGTTATTATGTAGAAGCCACCACTAAGGCTTTCTGCTATCAGTAGTATGGGACACTGTTGAAGGGAACAAACAAAAAACTCTGCACATCTGCATCAGTCCCAAGAGAGCATGGAGACCCACACAAGCTAGAGCTTTCTCCGTGGAGTTATAACAGGAACTTAGCCAGCCCAGGACAGGACAGTGCATTCCTAAGCAAGAGCTGCCCCTCCAGCTATCCAAAGGTTGTGCTCTGGGTCACATGGGAAAATAGATACTGTCCTGTGGCTGCTGGGACCAATAATGTGATTGTCTATTTGAAGAGAAGATAATGAATTTCACATAAATTAGGTATTCACGGTATGAAAGCAAAGAAAATAAGTTTTTCCTCTCCAGCTGAAAATTGCACCCATTTCTTTCCTGCTCCAGGCCTTCCAGCTTTCTAACCTGATGAGTTATGGACAGTCATTTTTTCCAGCATTGGCTAAATTCTTTTCTAATTATACATGTTCTGAATAGCACGAGGCAGACCTGCTGGTATAACATTTGGTGCAGAGAGCATAATAAATTCCACAGAGAGCTTGACGTGCTTCACCATAGATGCAATATGCATTTTCATCACCACAGAAGAGATGAGATCCTGAGCCAGAGTTTAAAAAAAACTTTGTGCTCCTTTTCTAGGATGTGTGGGTGGGATTAACTTTGTTTGTTCAGTTAAAAGGCTGCTTCAGTAGAATTAATATCTAGACATTTGTAAAGCAGATTTTACAGACACAAAAGCATGGAAGATGCAAATAAAATCAGATCTATAAGATCCTTAACCATCACAATTTTAACACTGTTTTAGGATAAAACTGAAAATAACACATAAAAGCAAAAACTATGTCAAGAAATTTTAGCACATGATCTTTTACTTAAAGGTCTTCTCTCTGGAAATTAGGTTGTAAAGTGCTTACAATAAAAAGTAGCTCTGAAAAGAGTGGGGGTTTATTGTCAGGGAATGATTTACAGAACAAATATATTCAGATTTCAAGTAAAAACATTTCATTTTTTCAAACACCAGGCCTCCAAATCCATCTTGGGACCTCCAAGCAGATTCTTTTCTTGCTTCTCATGGATAGCAATAAGTTTCTAGAGACCATCTGTGGAAAAGGCCCTACATGTGTACTGACTTTGCAAACTGAGTATTTGGAATTTACAAAAAGATGAAGAACATATGGACAGAAGTGGGAATTTCCCTTCTTTATATAGATTATCATATCCCTACTAATGAGATGATGGTGGAATATTTAGAGACGAAGTCACAAAAGGTCAGCAGAAGAAGGGAAAGGGAGATGTTTTCTGGTCTCATGCTTAGCGCATTAGGACATGTTACCTTGTAAATGTACGGAGGAGGTTGGATTTTAAGGAAGACCTCCTTTCAAGGAGGGGGAAGAATTTCAGCCCTTCCTTTCTGCCCACTGCTGCTGTTTCCATGTATCATGACATGCTCTGAGGAATTTGGAGTCTTGGAAGACATAATTTACTTTAGTGAACCATGGCCCCTATGTGATTCACATGACTCTGCTTTGCGTTGGATGCATCTCTTCATTTTTGGCATGGTCCTGTGGCCAGGGATGCCAGCAGTTTCCTTTCATGGCTGCTATCATCAAGGAGGCAGCAGCCACATTTCATCCTCTCACAGAGTTGTTACTTTTGTTCCCTCTTGCTTTGTTTTTTCCCTTTATATATAATACGAATCATTCAGAGTCAGTGTAAATGTTTGTTCAGAATAGGGGATGGAAAAATGTAAGAATAATTCTGGTAATGGAAGTAGAATATAAACAAAGAGCTTAGAGAAAGTTGAGGAGCAGTGGGGAGGTTTCCTGTTTAAAAAAGGAAAATGGAAAAGTTAAAATGGCTACTTATGGAAATGTAGAATAAACCATCCACAGCTTAACATAAAAGGAAAAATTTGGATCTACTCAAAGGTACACGAGGTATTTTAAAAGACAGTGGCAAAAAGGATAATCTTTCTTCTATTGGAAAAATTACTTTTGTGGTACTTAAAGACACATGATTTTCATGCTGGTGAAGTAGAGTGTAAGCACTTGACAGTACAGTGGAGACACGGAGGTGTGAGCGGATTCCACCACTCCTGACAAAGCTGGAATGGGCAAGGAAGATCAGCACATTTCTTTCACTCCTTGCCATTACTGCTGGAAAGGAACATCTCAGACACAGGCATGAAAGATATAAATGACAGAATTCTAACCATGGATCCTCCCTTCTTTCTCCCTGAGATCTTTGGATCATGGAATCATTGAATTGTTTGAGTTGGAAGGGACCTTAAAGATCATCCAGTTCCAAACCCTTGCCATGGGCAGGGACATCTCCCACTTGACCAGTTTTCCCTATCCAACCTAGCCTTGAACAGTTCTAGGGAAGTGGCATCCAAGATCCTATAAGATCTTCCCAAGACCTAAGTCTTGCTTCTCTGCAGGCTCGTGACAGCCCTGTTTTGGAGGGATGGAATGTGTTTAGAAGCTTCATAGTCACTCTGATATTGCTGTGTTGACTGTTTCTAATGTGCTAAAGGAAAGAACATTTCCTAGGATTATTTTTTTGCTTAAGTGCATGTGTTTCACTTGTTATTTCAGATTTATTGGTGTTTACTTTTTGCTGAACAATGAGCCTGAGGGTAACGGAAATCTTAATAGGTTAAAAAATTGGAGCCAATGTCATCAAAAGCTTCCTGTTCTCCACTGGTGTAGTGTTGCCACTTTATTTGCTTACTCTGCAGGACAAATGTGTTTGTTGCAACATTTCAGCTGAAATCCTGATCACACTTTCAACAGGGCTGGGATTTCATCCTGTGAGCTCTGTCTGTGGGAAAATGTGAGGGAAGAGGCTGTCCCTCAGCCTTGCAGTATGGCAGGCCTGTGCATATGTGTTACCACAAATCTCCAAGGGTTGGTGTCACTCAGCAGTGCTGAGCCCATGCTGTCCTGACCAAAGCTGGACACTTCAGTGGTGCCAGTGAGGCCCAGAAGAATCTGGTGTGAGTGGTGGGGAACCCCTGTGATGCAGTGGGGGCATGCAGAGGGTCGGGTCATGGCCCACATGCTCTCCCGGTTGATGCTACCCTAGCCAAAATGTCACATGTAGCCTACAGATGCTCATGTGGTCAAGTCAAGGGGAAACAAAAATTTGGAGAGCTGGATGGTAATTTTACCACCTGCTACAGGCAGCTGATCAATATTTCTAAAAGCCACAGGATACTTCAGTTTCAGTGTTGCCCTCAGTGTCTGAGGGTGCTTGGTTATTTTACCTGTGGGTGTTTTGGGAGATCACCAGCTCCCCATGACATGGCAATGACTTCTCGCAGCCAGCTGTGACACAAGGGAGATGTGGCCTGCGCATTGCTTTGGGTTTCTCCAGGCTGGATGACATGCTGGAATGTGGGTCTCTCTCAGGAGGTTTCCCTGCAAACCTGCACTGTGGGTGTTCACTGGGGTGCCGGAGCCAAGAAAGGCTCTAACTGGACCCCATGCACTGTGGCAGTTCAGTCTCCCAGGGGGAACAACACAAACTCTTCTACCCATTTCTCTGACTGATTTAGTCATTTCCATTTGGTGCAAGAAACAGGGAAGAAGAAGCAGCATGTGTTTATGGTCCTACAATGAGAATTACTTTAGCTCAAAATTTTTTAGCACATTACCCAAACTGTATTTTCTAGCCCCTGTATTTTCAAGTCTCTGCTAGCAAGAAGGTCTTGTGATGAGCAGCAGGAGTGCTTTGTAAAGGAATTTGCAGGCCAGAGGTGCTCACCATAAATTTCCTTCTGTCTACTATTACTATCATTGCATTTTTGAGGCACATTTAAAATAAACTATGCTATGATGTAATGCACACAAAAGGGCTGGGGTGGGAGTGCAGAGAAAGGAAAAGAAGCAGCATCTGGATTTTGCCTGGTATCTTCCATAGAGCATCTTGATGTCTGTAATTAGTGTCATGTTATGAGAGCTTAAAAAAATAAAGGCGCCAGAGTTCCAAATAAAACATAAAATGGCTTTGATAGAATAAATGTTACTATCATTGTTTAAAAATGTTGTGACCTGTCTGCTATAGTTTCTGAGAAAGATATTTTCCAGTGCTGCTGCTCTTGCTCTGACTCTTTTTAAAATTCTATTATTACAGATAAGGACAGAGGAAAATCCTCAAGACAGACTTGTTTTAAATCTCTGTAACACAATGCCAGCATTGTCTCTCCTCAAGCTGAACTTCTAAATTAAAATAGGCATGATCTTTAACAGAGCTCTGAAACACTCTGTTCTACAGACACTTTATCCCCTTTATTAGAGAACATTAATAATTCAAATGTTATGGCTTAGTTAGGCAGACCCATTTGTATGGTGTTGGAATAATTTAGCTGAACTCCACTCTTCAGAGTTGTTTTGATAGCCAGTGGGCCAAATTCTGCAGCCTCTTTGAAAACCATGGGAATTTTACCTGCATCTTAGCTACATATTGGGGAGGGAGACACAACTAAGTCTTAGCAACCTTTTCCTTGACCTTTAGCATACTCAGAGAATGTACAAACATGCTCTCCCAGCCCAATTTTGCAGACTGCATAAGGCAACATTTTCAGTTTAGCCAGCTGGATTTTTGCCTAAGCAAGGCCTATAGTTTTGGGATCTAAAAACTTTACATAAATACACTTGCACAAACACATATGCAACCCACCTTAACAATATGACTTCCCCCCAGGTTTAATTTTACCACATGCAAAGCAAGATTTCTGGAGTGTGTAAGTATGCCTCTGAATGTATCACATTTTCAAATCACAGGGATTTACCATGACTTTTTTCTAGACTTTAGGAGCTGAGCCACTTTCTACCTACAGGTTAGATGCATAACTCATTAGCAAAGTCATTTCCATCGCTACACAGGTATGAAGTCTTGGGTTTAGCTCAAATCTGCATGTAGTGGCAAAGAGATTAGTATATAAGCATAGCTTTCCAAGGTGGTATATTTTTTTTGACATGAGACCAGCTGTACTTCCAAATGCTCCTGTACTTGAAATACTTGGGATATGGAGCTGATTCCAGCACTAATGAAACACAAACAATGACACTGAAGAGGTCTCGTTCTATCTCTTTCAGAAGAAGCCACATGGGTGGTGGACTGGGAAGAAATGAATTCTGATCCTATTCTCCAATTTATCTGGGGTGAAAGGACTATTAAAGCTCTACTAATCTTTGTTGGCCTCTACACGAGATGCTGCAAACACCACTTCCATGTAATGTTGAACCCTCTTTTCTGTTGAGACATTGACCTTGCTTGCTTCATGTTGCCATCCCAAGAGAAGTGAAATAATTAGAAATAAGGGATATTAGCCATTAGTTATCTCTATATAGAATTATTAGAAATATATATGTTGCATAATATTATCTTATAATTTTGTACTATGTATTACATAGCAATACATAGTTATTTGTAAAAAAAAAAGGATATTTAGCTTCACCAATGCTCCACCAGAGCAGACAATTTATCTATTACATGCAAGAAAAACAATCAGACAAACTTTCTCTTATCTCTTGGGCTTCTACACTACAAAACACTATAAACAACATACAAATGAGGAGGAGAGCAAAAATAGCCACATGTTTATTACTACACTCACTGAAGCTGGTCTGCCAAGTGCAACTAACAGAGAAATTTTCTCTGTAATTGTATAGTAGAAAACCCACTTGGTTTTTAGTGCCTGCTGTTGGATATAAGAAAACAGTATTTAGCTACTTTCTCATCCACAGGCTTAAGTGGCAAAGAGGATGCTCAAGCATAGTTTAGGCCAGATTTTAAGAGAGATTTGGGAACTTCAAGTTACAGTTGATTTCTAATAGCCCAGTTTGACACCTACTAATGTTCTTGAAAATCCTTCCTGATACCTTTAGGTAGTCAAACATATTCATCATTTGACCCAGTATTTCCCTGACCTTCAAAACTGAAGATAGGGTTCCTACCAATTTTAAAGATATTTTGCCAAGGAAAATACGTCAAAGCTCACTAACAGTTTCAACCATGGTAATGGGAGACTTAGACCAAGAAAATATCCTTAAAACCCTCACATGTAGTACACCAGCCTAAATAAAAACCTCACAGTTATGAAAATGATTCCAAGTTAGCCCCTTTCTGCATGAGCTAGGGGCTGAACACATAATTAAAAATTTAAATAGTTGTCCCTGGCAGACCTGGCATAGGAGAGAAGGCTCTGTATGGAATCACTGAAATGGGGCCAGGTCCAAGTGTGCACACCTGCCTTTTGGGGAGAATGTGCTTGACATGCTGAAGTTGTCCATGGCAGGGCAGTAGATCAGCTAGACAGAGCCTGACAGTTATGCTTGAATAGACTCATTCATTCTTGTTTGACTTTTTAAGATCACGTTTCCACCTGTTTCTCTGAAGAACATCAGCTCTTCTCAGTGTGTTAATCCTCATTTCTGTGCCAGCAGTTCAGCTGGCTTCTTTGTCTAAGTTGCAATGAAAGCAGTAACATCAAAGTGCTCGTGGTAGACAAGGCCAACAACCCTGGAGCTGACTGCTCAGCTTGCCTGTAGCCCAGGGAAGCCCACAGCCTGCTCCTTACCATCTGAGGTACTCCTAGAGATAAGTTGACACTTGTGGCAATAACACAGAGATGTGTGACAAGGCTCTGGTTGAAGAAAAGCATCCATTGCAGTAGTGGAATGAGGAGGAAAGGGAGCAACTGAGACACCGAAATTGAGACATGGTAACCCTGAGGCCTGATCTCAGCCTGCCTGGTCCCAAGCTTTCCTGGGCCTGCTTAACATGTTCACTAAATTTCTTAATCCTTCAATTCTCAAGGGTTTTTTTAACAAAATCCTTCATTAGTTTATGTGAACTGCTGAAAGTGCATGGTTATCACAAGTGAGCCTAAACACAGGGACAGTAGGGAAAGGAGCCTGACACATATGCAATGTATAAATCTCAAAAATGAGTAGGCATACACAGTTCTACTAAATCACTCTGGCATTCAAATCTATTTAAATGAAACCTGACATAGTCTGTTCCTCATAAATCATAATTTTAGTTAAAAAATGAACTTCATATTTCTTCTGGGGCTTTGCTGTCCCATAGCCATATTCCTGGAAGTGTTGCAGCTTAAAGGAGTCTTCCCTGAGTAAAAAACCCATTCCTGGATCTGGGGACTGGATCACTTTCAGACTGATCCAGTCAGACTTTGGAAAGCACTCAGAACTGGGCAGGAAGACACTGGAAGAGGGGGAGAAATGGGAAGGACACAGTGTTAAAGCTCTTTTACAGAGAAACCCATGTATTCTGCAGTGCTATCTTGCAAATTCCTGTAGGTATTTGGTAAATGGGATGATCTGATGGGAAGCAAAACACTTAATAAAAAAGTTAGACTCAAGCCTTTCTCCCGTCTGGAAGAACTAGGTACATTTGCCAACTTTCCCCCCAAACCAAGTTTAGTGTTTATTTTGCCTGAAGCACTGTAGTTGTTTTGTGACAGCTCTGTTTGCAGTTGTCTTTCTCTCTCCAGAGTTTACCCTGAAATGATTCCCTGATCTGGTAGAGGCACTCAAAGCCTAGCCCACCTCCTATCATTCTGCTCAGAGACCCACTAAACTGCCTGAGCAACCTCTGGAAGACTCATTCTTTAACCAAGGAGAGCTGCTTCATTGAGTCTTCAGATTTATTTGTGCACTCTTACAAGGTTGTGAACACTACTGTGTTGCTTCTTTTTCTGTGAACTTTCGAAGGACGAGATGAGACCACAAATCTCTTTCTCTTTGGTCAACCTGAGGCCTTCAGTTTTTTCCTTAATTCAGGCTGCATGTAAAGAGATGAATTGGTCATTGTCCCTAAGGGAGTCAATGCATTTTGCTGAGGCGGGTTACAGGACCTCTAACAAAACATTTCCAAAAAAATAACAATGGCTATGAAACTGCCCCACTAATATACAAGTCTTGAGATCTCTCAGGACCATGTAAAAATCCTGGTGTGCAAAACTGTTTTTGAATGAAACCCAGTCCTAGTTTCACAGCCATGATGCCACATTTCCCACTGGATTTAATAAGTTCTGTAAGTCAAACTAAATGTGTGTACAGGAGCTGAGTTGCTGGCCTCATTTGAGAGACGATGGAGTTGCCATGACAGGAGTTCTAAAAAACTCTAGTGTGGTCCCATTCCTTCAGGTGCTCTGTCCATGGCCTCGAGCAATCACTGGTCTGAAGAATTCACAAACATGATGCTACAGCTGTTCCTGTCCTTCATGTTCACATTGGTAATTTCAAATGATGCTCTGTTTATTGTAAACCTCACTCTCCTTCACACTTGCCAGGGCTTTTCATTGATTGCAAAATTGCAGAACCTCAGCTCCTTCTTGTTAAAAAGTGGGTTCGGGTGTGAGTGAACCGAAGGAATGAGAGCTTGTCAGGCGCCCCATGTGGGGAGAGAGATGGAGCAACTTCTTGCAGCAGGTAAGGAAAATCTGGTTACTAAATGCTTTGAGAATTTTACAATATTAACCTTCATGAAGACACGTTTCTCTGGGGAGATAAAACAGAAGTAGCATTAATCAACCATACCAATTGTTGAAAATTAATCAGCTCTATTACAGGCAGAGGTATTACAAACATGGCAAATACTATGTTCTTCTGCAATTTCCATAGCTCATAATCTGCTCTTATGGACAGCCTCCTTAGTTGCTCTCTTGTCCTTCCCTGCAGGAATGTCTCAGCTGCAATGTCTCAGAGTTTCTTTTCTCCAGACACACCATGAGATTTTTTGCTCTGTTTCTGTTGTTCCCCATGTCCTTTGTCCCTCAAGCTTGACTCCATAACATGAAGAACTCAGTCCACAAGCCCACCACTCTTTGTGGCTCTCAGTGAGAGACATCAGGTGGTCACTCTAGTGGTCTCTCAGTCCTCTACAGCGCTTTCCATAGACCTCCCACTAAGCAAGTTTCCTCCTTCTCTGTTTATTCACCCCCAATGCCTCCACATAGTCTTAATTAGGTCCATCTGGGCAGCATATGTTCAGTAGAGTGACTTTGGACCCACATTAAAGGGCCAAGTTCTTAATGACAGAAAGAGTTAGAGACCAGGTCCTTAATGTTTGCAGGAAGACAAATGGTAGAAAGAAAAGTTGTCCTTTTGCTGCCAGTCAGGCATTCTCTGGATGAACATATCTGCTATCAAACAGGATTGATATAGATGAGTGAGAAGAATTGGCAGCACTGTCTCTCTGATGTGCACAGTACTTTCAGGATCTCTTGCTCAACAGCAATTCTCCTGTCTGGTGGACAAACAGTGGCAAAACAAGATCAAGTCACTCAAGGGTGTTCACCAGCCTTGAAGGTTTTCTGTAAAGGCCCACCAGACTCTTCCAGTCTGGGTCAAATAATGTCTATTACTGAGGAGAATTCTACCTACGACTCCTAGGATGACAGGCTCTTCAGACTAGACATGTGGCTGTAACTTCCTGTGCATCAATTTCTGCCCATTTCCTCTTGTCCTCTTGCTTGGCACTGTCAACAAGGGCCTAGATCCATTCTTGGCATCACTTTTTGGATACTTTTAGACATTGATGAGGTCCCATCTCAGTCATCTCTTCTTGAGTCTGAACAGGCCCTGCTCCCTCAGCCTTTCCTCATAGGAGAGATGCTCCAGTCCCTTATTCATCTCTGTCACCCTACATTGAACCTGCTTCAGGAGCTCCATGTCTCTTGTACAGAACTTTTGCCATATAATTACTTTAAAACAGAGGCCTTGAGTATCTTTAGGAAAATCTCTTCTGGTAAAATTCACTTGCCTTGACATCTCCAGTGCAGATGCCTACAGAGTAGTTCCCTATACCTTTCTAATCTCTTCCTGGAGAGAAATAGGCTCTATGAAGACATGATTCATTTGGCCAATTTCATAATCTGTCTTGGAAAGATTTAAGTTGTGTTCTGGAAGAGCCTTTTCCCTCTTAGGTTGATATTATGGAGTCAAAAAGACTAGTTCTGGCTAAAAGAACCCTGCCCCAACTTTCTAAACCAGCATTCAAGACCAGCAGGGCTACATGGATTTTCTACACATCCTCTCAAGCAAGGCATTACCAGGAAGGAGATTCTGACTTTTCTGATCTCTAACGATTACTCTCTCTTTGTCTTGGCTTCCCTTAAAAATAAGGTGGAGTGAGGAAGGTGTGAGGTTTGTGGGACAGAGGGAATTAATTTTTTCATAGTCATAATTGGATCCATGTAGGTGTTTTCACCAAAGAGTATGCTTTTAAAGATCTACAGGTCCCACTTGAAGAGTTTAGTGGGTGATGTATACATTACAGCTGTAAAATGCATATCTTACTTTTGCAGTCCTTGGTGACATGGTTGTCCTACACAGAATGAAGGGACAAACCTCTGGCCCTCTAACCATTTTTATCAGCTGAAGGACTGGCCCTACATATGGTTAAGAGCCAATCAGTGAGTTAGGGCTGTGAAATCACCTCTCAGAGAATTTTGGGAGAAGCTTCTTTCCAGTCTAAAGAACTTTCCTTAGACCAGGTAGGAAAGCAGAGAGGGTAGAAAGTCCTGAGCCCACCCGCAATCACGTTTCCTTGTCCAAGAACATCAGATTTTTGGGATATAGGCTGAAAAATAAAAACATCCTATAAGGAGACTGTTTAATAAGTTGAGGCAGCCAAGTATGTAAAAACTCCTGTGATCTTCTCAAGCCTTGTTGGGGTTGGCAGAGAGGTTTCCGAAGCACATGGAGGTGGTCAGACACTTGAAAAGGACTAAAGTGCCAAGGGCCAGGTGGAAGAAAAATAATCTGGTAAATGTTATCACAGTATCTCTTCTTGGTGAGGTAAATTTGCAGGCACTTGTGACTTACTGTATGGTAATTTCATGTGCTGATTCTAGCCATAAATGGCCTATCTTTATTCAGTGTATGTCTGCTTCAGGATTTTATGCAATTCCAAGTGAACTCATTCCACCCACCACGCTCCAGCAATACATGTGCTCTGCATGTTTAAACCAGTGCTTTGTGGCTTCTTATTCCTAAAAATATTTGTGTACAGATAACACTTTTCCTGTACCTGCACTGCTGTGATTTCTCTACCTGTCTAGAGGCTTGTAGAAATAAATGTGCAGAAGGAAGCCTCTTTTCAGCTTTTGTGGCTTTTTAAAAACAACCACAGGCTACCTAAAACTCATGCTGCTTTAGATGAGCTGAGCTAAGCAGTGCAGTCTTGAGTACAGAAGTAGTCATATTGTATTAACCTCATCAATAAGGTAACAGTTCCCTCTTCACCTAAAAGTCTCCATGCCCTGCACATCAAAAACTCCTGTAACCCTGGATCAGCATGGGAACGGCTAGGTAGTTGCTCTCTAAAGGCACAAATCCCAGTACAGGTACTACAGAAAAACCTTTCTGACTTGATCTTACGGTGCTTTTCTTTATGAATCATCTGCCTAAATCTGCAAGATTTAATTCAGGGAAGATCTGTGGTAAGTGTAAACAAGAAAAACAGTCTCTAATAACTGCAGTTTATAGTTAATGGTTCTGTGAAAGTTTATGAGGTTTTAATAATTTTGGTCTAATAAGTTGGAATGGTTTTGGTATTGATGTTGTTATAGACACACAAGCTGTTCTGTCATTTTACTGTAGTCTATATTGGTATGTAGATCTACTGGCAAGAACACTGCCCAGAATGCAAATTTTAAATTATAATTAAAGTCCTGAGAGTCAGTGATGGTACTTATGAAGGTAAAATGAATCACAGAATTTAAGAAGCTGTGAAAGTTACTAGCCTTAAGGAATTTGTTCATTTTCTAGTTTCATAATCTTGATTTAGCACTAATGTTTCTCATGCCTTCCTTTTGCAAAGATGAGGCCATCTTACTGAAAAGAACTGTGAGCAATACAATTAATGAGGTTTTGAACACATACAGAAATTGTACAAATTCAACTGTGGCTTAATAGCATTTAAATTACTCCACGCTCCATATCACATTATGTTTTAAGGTCTGGTTTCTCTGGTTCAGAGACGAGTTTAAGATCACAGCATACCTCTCTCGAGAGACTTGCACTGTCAGGATGATGCATAAACTGATCCTTCTCGTAGAAGATAAAACTAGCTCTGTGGATCACAGTGAAATTCACAGGCTCAAATGCCATTCTGGTATTCAGAGGCACTGCTGCTGGAGAGCCGATCTTACTGTGGAAGCTGGTGTTTGCTATTTTCAAAGGGGATAGCCCGTGCCGTTGAAGACATCTGGCTTGTTGTTGTAAACCTTAAAATTCCAGAGAGTAAAAGCCATTTTCAGGTACTCAATCACAAATCAGATTTGGGGTTATCAGTGTGTACATGTAAGGTTTAGGATACCTTTTAATCTATGTAAACACTGTGCTCAAAGAGCTGCATGTATTTATGTAGAGATCAAAGAGGTGGCAACGTCTATGGAGAATAAGCAGCAAGAAAAATCATAGGAATGGTAAATGATCAGTTGTGAGAAAGAAAACTTGAAAAACTTAATTCTAGACATGGCAAATAGGTTGCACTAAGATGTGGCTCTGTCATATGCACATAGGGGTGACATATCACCCACTGCTTGCAGCCTCTCTTTACTGAGGCTCACTGCACTAGGTCCTGGGAATGCAAAGCAGCTAGGCCTCCAGCTTTCCCCCACCAGCAGCTTCCTGCCTTTTCACCAGCTGCTGCCTGCAGCTGGAATTGCACCATGCAGAGACATGACGCACTCTCCCATGCCAGGGCTGGGCTTCTTTTTACCACCAGCTTTAGCCTTCTGTCCTGGGAGCATGACCAACTGTATGGCTTCTTCCCAGCTCCCATTTTTTCTGCTGTCCTGTCTCCCACACTCACACTTTGAATATCACCAAGGGTATGCTGAAGTCAGTGAGGAATTTCCTCCAGCCCTCATTTCCTTTCTCTGATGGCCTTGGTTCTGCTGTGGCCTGAGAATGTCCAGCAAAGCATCCAACAACCTCCACATCCACAGAGATCAGCATACTCCCCAGCTGTCCAACTGCTGGAGCAATACTGGGAATCAAGGCAGCAGTGGCTGGCTTAGCCCTGTATGATGTACGGGGCAAGAATCAGATCCAGGCAGAACAGTCCTGCTCACCTCCGCTCAGGCTGTCCAATTTCTGTCTCCATAAGGATTGTCAAGGTGAGGGAATAAACAACCTGCCTGAGGAAAAAAAAGCCTTGGTTAATGACTGCAGCACCCCTTAAACTGAGCCTCCTTTAGCACCCGCTAGATTCTTTTGAGAAAGGCTCCACTTTCTTTTCCATGACTATGTCCCTTTTCGACTGTGTCCCTTCTCCATGCTGCTCTAGCTGCTAGAAGATTGTGTCCTTCACAGCAGTTCCTTTCACAGAAGGCTGAGGGTGGCAGGGCTGGTGTGATGAAAAGCTGCTGAAATGTACTTTTTAATGAGAAAATGAAGTGTTCTCGATTGTGGTATGACTACACTTTTTTTTTTTTTTCTCAAATTCAGCAAAAAAAGAGGAAACAAAAAGAGGAACATGTGTTCATTTGTTGTAACTGGAGTTTGTGAAATGAGGTCTTCTTGAGAAAGCTACTAAACATTAATTTCAAAGAATACGGATGTTTTGGCATCCAAATATTGTAGTGTGTCCAGAACATAATTAGCTCCTGAAGTGGTTTGAACTTGTAAATATGTCTTTAGATCATAAACTGGTCCAGTAGCTATGCAAGCTTTAAAGCTGACTCTTGGAAAAACAAGACTTGGAAGGAGAGCTCAAGCCACAATAGACATACACTGAGACCCGAGAGAATTTTCTTCATGCATATGGTTCATCTATTTAAATATTTTACTGTAACCTTTCCAAAACCCTCATGCCTTGGGCAGTGGATGAGATTACTACTAGAACAATATAGGTAACTGTGGATGGTTTGAACTGTTTAGCTGCCAGTATGTATTTCATTCATAATTTAGGCTTTAATTTTCATCAGGCAAGTGAGGAAAAATGAGAAACATCTGCACCTGTGTAGCAACTGTCAGAGGACCTTAGATGCAACATTGAAATTAAATCTCACCTCTGCAAATGAGGCTGGGAAACGTTGTCAGTTGGGTAAAGTGAGGTAAAAAGAAGTGGAATGATTTCATACAAACAGGCTCGATGGCAAAATTGAAAGAAGAACCCAAAAGATGCAAAGGATATTCCTGTTTCTTTTTTCTGACTTCTCAAATATACTTTCCAGGCATGAGAGAACCAATTCAGATCAAACAAGCTGGTCCAGACCATTGCCCAAAACCTAAATAGTTAAAGTCTGCATATACTTTCAAGCTATAAAGTACACTGTAAGTGCTAAGTATTATTATTACCTTGAATCAAACAAAACCCCAACCTGTTTGAGAGGTTAAAAAATATTTGTTTAACTTTTACGTATTTATTTTACATTCTGGCTTGACTCTGTGCTTCCTGTTGTCTCCTGGGACTGAAAGTGCAGATACTCCAATGCCACAAGGTGGCTGTGCTAGCAGTATTTCTGAATTGGCTGGAGATGAGGTGCTCTGGAAATCTCACAGAAAAGCTTTCTGAGGCTTCTGTGAGACTCTCTGCACACACCTTAATCCACCTGGAAAGTGGTGGGCAAAGTGTTTTCTGCAAGAAAAGCTCCTGCTGAAGGCAGAGCAAGGTGCTGGGGGGCAGCCAGGATGGTATTATACTTTCCCAGCAGGAGCTGAAATTTTGAAGATAGATCCTTCCAGACCGGGGAGCTGATGCAAAGGTTTTCAATAGGGTCTAGATGACTTAGGAACGTAGTTACCTTTGATTGCTTCCCTGCATTAAGGGTTTTAAAACTCTCACATAAGCTGTGATCAATTACTCCCTTCCAGCCAGCATATGTCTTGGAGAAAGGGTGGGAAGAGCACCATCTGCACGAGACAACGTCTTCTGTAATTAGTCAAATCATCACAAAGTCTATCTGTTTTTCTCATTTGACAGCCCTCTGTTGGGCTCACCTCTGAGGTTCATGTGTTGTTTGAAGTTGGATTGAGTCTATTAACCTCTTAACTGCTTCTGGCCCTACCTGGCAGAGCTGCACACTGCACTGATTCCCGTGGAATGTCAGTAAAATGTTGGCAAGGGAACAGATGCTGTTGGGATCCAGCAGAGAAGTGGTTAGCCACATGGATGTTGTTCAGTGCAACAGCCTGAAAGCTCATATTGTGAGAAGCACTTCTCACAATGTGTAAAGTCTGACACATATTTCAAAGGAAAGCTTTTAATTACAGTTGGCACGTCTGCCCCCACGCTGAAAAGTGACTTAATTTTTGACCCCAGCAGCAGAAGAATCTGTAAATCAGGCTGCCATTGCAGTACGAATTCAAATAAAGAGCTTCAGTTTTGTTGCCTGCATAGGACTCCTATGTGGGCTGTGTGTGAACTACCAAAATGACTGTTGGGCTACAGACTATGAGTGGCTTGAAATAAGTCATCTTATGCCTCAGTTTCCTCATTTGCAGAATAGGAGGAACAGGAATGTTCCTTCTTATAAAGTGCTGCAGGACCTAGGGCGGAACCGCCTGTTCCAGCTATCATTTATTACAGTGTATTCATATGACGGGGGCCACAGACATGCCCTAGCCATAAATCTAGATCCAGATTTTCACTGACTGAGTTCAGAAGTGTTTCAACTCTAGGTTTTAGTTCAGCCTTGTAATGTCACAGCCAGGATTAACACTGAGTCTGGGTTACTGAAAAAGTGGGAAGCTCTGAGAAGAATAATTTGGTTCAGAATTTCATTGCTGTGGGACAAGGTGCAACAGTGCAACTCTTGAGCTGAAGTTTGAGCTGTAGCACACCTAGCCCTGATTTCTATGTTGCTCAGAACAGCGTGTTTTCACTCAGTTTGGCATTCCATCCTAGGCTCCAGCAGACTCAGTAAAAACTGGAGACTTCATGAATAGCATCATGCCAATAAGAACTCAGGCCATTTTTTCAGACATAAATGGAAACCCAGGTTATTTCACTAAAATAATCTGAAATTGAGCTATTATCTTCTTTTTTTTGTTTGTTTTTTTTTTTTTTTTTTTTTTTGTTTTCTATCTCTGCCTTGTGCAGAGGACCAACTTTTTCTCTGATAAAATTAGAAGAATTAATGCTAAGGAACTGAAATAATGAAGGAAGAAAACATTCAGTTAGGGGAAAAAGCCATGAAGAAGTAACTTCTGAGAAAACTCTAGGTGCCAGCAAGCATTTTTTTAAGGTGTTCACCAAGACAGAATTTTTTTTTTATTTTAGACAAACCAATCCACAGACTGATAGCTTGCTAAAACAAGGTTATGGTGAGCAAAGGGTCTAGAAGCCCAGCCTATCCTGGAGCTTGCACCTTGTCCAAACCGAAGGAGATTTATACCTTAAGTGACTGTGCTTGGTGTTTTGTGGAAAAACAAGAGATGAGGGCCAGCACTCTCTGCCTGCTGTCATAGCTGTGGTACTTTAGGCAGCCCAGCTAGTCCAGTACTTCCCTGAGCTGCAGCAGGTGTTGAGAAGCCTCCTGGAAGTGTGGGTGCTCCTGGCCAAGGAATGTGCTAAATTTGGAGTCCTTGGGGGCTGCTGCCTGCAGAGCTGCAACTGGTACTACATGGCCGTGAGTGCTGATTTCCAAGGGCAGAGTACTAGAACACTGGGTGATGTTGGACTGGGGATAGTTTTATTTTCTCCAGCTATTTTTTCCTTGTCTTTTCCAAGCCTGTCTGCTAGTCTCTTTTCAGAAATGAAGACACCAAGCAGTGTTGTCCACCTGTGCTCCGGCTTGAATTGTAATTCTTATGCAGTGGGGTCCAGGCACTGGACCCTTTCTCTCACTCTCCAACAGACCATTTATTTTGTACCAGAGGAGGGATGTAGCAGGGTAAATACACAGGGACAGACGTGGCAAAAAATAGTAACTGTGTGACAAGAGAAGGAGAACTAAAATTCCTTCCAGTGGTCATCACAGAAAGCTGATGTGACTTCCTTATTATCTCAGGAAGGAAGTAGTGATGCACAGAGCAAGACAAATGGTCCAGCTGGAGCACCTGGACACCAGGGTCACTTCCACAAGTGATCAGATGGCAAAATAAGCTTTCAAACTACTGCCAAGTATCTTTCAAGCTGTTGTTCATCCAAGAAAAAAAAAACGGCTTTGCAAGAAATCTGTTGGATGATTTTGCACTCTGACTGTGGGGTATGTGTCCTTCAGTGTGCTGCACTATATGCACAAATTCCTCAGGCACAATTTCCCACAAAGGACTCCCTGTTGGCATTCCACTTCAAATGATGAGTCTGCACCAGAAGCACCTTTGCTCTCTGCTGTGCAGAGTTGGATGGGTAGCTGCACATGCCTGCAGCAGCATTCAGAGCAGGATGGATTACAGCAGGTATTCGCTTTAAGGCCAGTGTGTTTCTTCTCTTCTGGCTTTCCCCAGAGCAGCCATGCCAGGAGGCACTCTCTGGTCCTGATGGATTTTAAAAGATGCCAGGAAGGACCCAGGTAGATAGTGTGATTTGGCTGTTATAGGTAAAGAAATGCCTAAACCTACAGGTAGTTTTAAAATTTGAAGAGTGCACAGAATTTTGGGTATATAACATTAATTTATTTTCATGCATATGCAAAAGTATTTATTTCACTGTTGAGGTGCCAGAAGAGGATGCTGAAGGTGGTGTAGAATCATGGTCTCTGTGGGAGTGGTAGGTTTGTGTGCCAGAGGTGCATCCCAATTTCCTTGCCCAGGGCAGTGGGGCTCTGGGCTGCCAACAGGCATCACTGGGAGTGTTTTAGAGCTGAAACTTTGCTTTTTGTCCTTTTGTATGGAGTCCTTCTCAAAGACTAGGTCCAGTTTAATGGTCTCTCAGGAGAAACCAGAGATCATTCCTACCAATTGCTTGTGTGAATACTATATGCAGGAGCTGGAGAGACCATTATATGTGTTTGTGATAGATGCTATACAGTGACAGTACATAGGAAGAATGTGAACTTAATTTTCTTAATAAAAATCTGCGAGTCCATGTGAGAAAGAAAAAATCTTCTCACCAGGGAAAGTCCAACTCTGCATGGTGCAGTTTTATTACCATAATCACCCTTTCACTGAGTTAATTCCATGGTTTACAAATGTGCTAAAACCCAAATAAATGATCTAAACTATATTGAAGCACTTATAATTTGCTGAAGCTTCTTTGAAAAAGCTGACAACCAAAAAGAAAACCCCATTGAAGGGTTCCAATAAAAAATTCCACTGAAACAAGGAATTAAGATCAGTGTGGACAGCAGCCCATTAAATCACTGCAGCAAGTATTGCTGTTGTGATGAACACCCTAGATAAGGTGTGGGTACTAAAAATAAGCCAGAGTTCCTTGAATAGCTGTACAGCTTGTAAATGATTTAGGAGATAGGCTACATTCATTAACTTATTTATTATAACAAATCTGGTATGACTTCATGTTAAAAAGTTGGCGGGATATAATTCTTCTCCAGTTGGATACACTGAAGTTTATATGAGAGGCTGAGATTTTAGGGTTTAAACTTTCATTATCCTGCAAGCAATTGTAGCTATGCACTGACACCACTAGAATGATAGCAATTATTTAACACAATAGTAATAGCAATACAGTCAAAGCTCCATCAGAATTTCCATTTTAAACTCTGTTTGTTTAGAAATAATATTTCAACCAGTTAAAACAGCGTCAAGCACAAGCTTGGCATTTGCAGTTGGCCTGGATGCCTGGATGTAATTACTTTCTTCTATTTTAAAAAAATATTATCTTGATTTTTTTCATTATTTTGAAAAAAGTTTTTTCTCTGTTTTTTTTCTTGCTGACATTGTCCAGATGAAAGAAATTTAATCATAAAAAACATGGCTTCACAACCACACTGTCCATAAAGAAAACAAATTGCTTTTGGCATTAAAAACAGATGAGCAATTTAGGTCTGGATGAAGCTGATCCTGGGGCCCAGGGATCAATGGAAAGTTTGTTATCCACACCAATAGATGCGAGAGCAGCCCTGTGCTGTGGGAGGTGGGAGATCTGAGCTCCTGGTATGCACCCCAGTTTTACCCCATCGATATGTCATTTCCAGGGGATGGAAAGGAGCAGGAACTCCCCAAGCTGGGAAAAAGTTTTGTCTGTGCATTAGTACTACACCCCTAAGCTCAAAATGCAGCAGATTTGGGTATGGAAAGCATTCCTGTTGCTCTTCCTGGACCTACTGACAAAAAGATAATTCCCAATGAAAGACACAAGTTTGGAGATGGTGTGGCTATGGGGTCCAACCCACAGCATTATTCACAATGGGATAAATTCAAATTCTCAAATGGAACTTGTTGAATTTTTTTGAAAACTTCAGACTTAATCCAACCTTTCAAGGATATATCAATGATACCTTTCCAGACAGGAAGAAGAACAAAACCTTACATTTAAATGAGGCCAAGATTGAGAACATGCATCCTTATGCAAAGGAAAAAAAGCCCAATGTGGTCATACCTTAACTCAAGCATTGTAAACACCAGTCAAGACTATACTCACAACAAATCCAAATGCACAAAGTAAAAAAAGAAGGGCAAAACCACCCAGGCAATGTTAATCGTCTCTGAAATTGAGTCAGACTGCTATTTCAGAGTTTATGGCCTTGAATGAGAATGAACTGATATTTAAAGCCTCCTTGCTTTTTAAAAATGTCCTGCCCCCCCACCTTTTCCCTTTCCATGTGCCTTGACTTCAGGGAAGAATTAAGGCTCTTCAGGTGCCTTGAAAGTATTTACTACCTCCGATGCATAACTTCAATTTTGATTTACCAGAGTTTAAAAAGTCAGTGCAGAGCTGATTGCAATAATTGTGTAAGGAAGTGCATAAATTTTGAGCTCAGATGACTCATTTTTATGCTTGATTTGTAATTTAGCAGCAGCATATTAAAATGGTGATACTTCTAAATGTATCTGGAATATTTTATTTTAATAAGGCTGTTTAATATATAACAAAACACCATAGAAACAAGTGGGAAGCTTGTCTAATTGATTTTAATGGAATTTGTTTCCCAAGAAGAATTTGCTGATTCAGTATTTTCATAGTTGTGAAAAAACAATTTGCATGGAAAATAGATTTGACTTACTTGGGCTTTTGATGCTACAGACAGAAGGAAAAACATATTTGGGGATTCTTGAGGGGCTTCAAAGAGCCAGTAGTCCTCTGCTGTGATGACTGCAGCATTTGCAGAGTTGACAGCATTTGCAAAAACAGGCAAGGGCCTCAGTTTCCATGGTGGGACAAACAGCAGGAGTCACATCTTCAGGAGGAACTAATCCTGGCCGTTTCTTGCAGAGCTGGTCAGCCCAGGGCTGCAGGCACGTGTCTGGAAGGAGTTGAGCTTGGGCATGGGTGGGGAGACAACAAAGGTGTTTCTATCCACCTCAGCTCCTGCTTGACTGCACACATTGAACCTCCAGCCAGGAGAGTCCTGAGGCAATCAGAGGGACCCTTCCCCTCTCTCATTTCAGACCACCCTGGCACACACCTACTCCAACAGTGCTCTAAGGCTTGGGATTTGTGTTGAAATACTGACTCAAACCACTGACAAATTCAAGGGGCTTCTGGGTCAAATTTTCATAGGAAGAGAACAAAGTTGTGCATCATAATGACACTGCACAGTATTGTGTAACACTCTTTGGGATGAAACCTCCTCTCGGGCCTGAATTATGTGGTTCCTGATGTGTTTGGTGAGACTCACATCTTTCTGTGCACAGCTCTGGCAACAGCCACACTGCTTCCACTTCTAACCAGCATGTCTGGCCCCATCCTGCTGATAACTGTGGACTTATGGCTTCCGTCATCCCTCTTTCCCTTCCTGCCTCCCCAGATAGGGACATGACCTTGACTGTGTACCACACCTGCAGCACATCTACAGCTTTTCTGGTGCCAGCTGGCAGCAGTTTCCTCCTCAGTATGCATTCACTCATCCTCTAGCTGAGTAAGGACCTCAGGCAAATATCAGAGCCTGGTGGAAGCAGCCTTCCCATTTGGCCTCCTCAGTAACGTGCTGGCATCATCCCTCACCGTTGCTGGAGTTGAGCAGGAGCCGTGGGATCATTCCTGCCAATTGTGCCTGTGCATACCCAGGACACCCAGGACCAGGTGTGGTCCCTTCCTTCTGTTTTGAGGACAAATCCACCAAGTGGTGTGATACTTCTGCCTGTGGAGGTCCACTTCCCATCCACTGGCATGGCTGACAGCACTGCTCCCTGTTTCCAAGGGGTTGTAGTTTTAAATAACTCTTCTTTTCACTGTAACTTCTTTTATTTAATTGAAGACTTCATAAATAACACTGGTGTGGGCAGGAGCAGAAGAGATGGGTAGAACTTCATAACCTTTGGACTTCTTTCAGCAAGTTGATGAAAATCCTGGGGGAGCTTTTCCAATATTGTTTTCATACTCTGTGTAACTGGAAAAGTGAAATTCTTCTGAATGAGCAGGATGAGGAAAATACTTAGCTCTGACGATGCTGGGAAAATTCTGGGGTTATTTTTATCCATGCATATAATTTCTGGTTGGAAAAAAAAAATTGCCTTAAGCGTTGTGAATATGTGAATTTCTTATCTTCTCTTAGAAAACATAAGCACTGGCAGGAGAAAGCAGACTTTCTTCATTAGTGCCAGAATATTTAACATAGGTTCCTCAATATGGAAAAAAGTAGTCAGAAGAAAAACAAGGAAAGTCATTATCTGTTTTTTTTCCCTTTTAATAACCTTTTCAGTAGCACAATGCATTCAAAGCTAGGCACATTCCCCTCAGTGCAATATGGTCTCAAGACATGATTTAGATGGAAAATTTAAGTAAGATTAATGCAATTTATTATCCGCCAGGATATCCCTACAAACCACACCGCTTGGCTGAATTTTTGATTCTCAATCTAATATTTCAGATGAGATTTCCAGATGGGTGTCTTATTCCTCTATTAGTTTAGTGAGGGTGATATAGAGTTTGTAAAACAGGAGAGGTTAAGCTAGTTTTAACAGTTGATTAATCATTTAAATTACTTTGTTACTGTTTGAATCCATTGACTTTTGTTTACCAAGCAACTCCCTGAAACCCAAAGCCAACAAAAATGGCAGGCAGCTTTCCAAGTTGTTAATTTATTCAATGAGTTCTTCAAAGGAGTTCTAAAAGGGGAAAAAAGGAGCAAATTTATAGTTGCATTGAAAATGTAGAGCAATTCTTGTTCATTGCTTGCTAAAAATGTCTAGGTTTTTATGACTCAGAAAAAAAGCCGATATTCAAATATGCTGGCCAGCTCCTGGAGACATATATTTTTTTAAAGCAAATCAAACAAGTGCTTAATAGAGCCTGTCTGCATGTTCATGCAAATGCTGATTGAAATAAAATCAACTCGTGTGAGAAGCCACACATTTCTCTGCTTTTTATGTGCAAATGTGACTTCATCTGAAGTAAGATTCTGTTCCCCTGCAGGAAAATTTAGCAGGATCAGGTCCATAGGAAGTCAAGAGCACAGGGACAAAGCTTTTTCAAAAGCAAGTATGAATGGGTGATTAAAAAGCCTCCTTCAGTTACACAATATACATGTGTACAGTTTACAATTGTCCTCTGAGGAAAGGGGAAAAAAATCTCAAGCTCTAAATCTTGAAAAAAATCCAGCTTTCAATTCTGCATATTACAAAGTCCGAGTTTGGTAAATTGATTACAAATTCTTTACAGAGACCTATCAGGAATAAACCACTAAGTCTTAGACATAAATTTGAATTCCAGTCTCCAGCTAACCCAGCTCATAAATGAATTCCTAAATGCTGACTGTGCCAGAAGACCCACTGCTGCAAAACCACTTGGCAGAAGCCATTAGTTTCAATGAGATGAACTGCTCTATTTAGCTCTCATTCAAAACTTTACAGAAATGCCAGATTTCCATAAACACAGGTTTCCTTGAATTTCCAGGGCTTTGATTAACTGGTAGATGAGGGTGTCTTACAAATATAGATTTGTATGCAGAGTTCAGCTCAGAAAGCAAGAGAGACTGGAAACGAACTATAGGCTTTTCTTTCTTTCTGGCTTTTTCTCTTCTTGAACTAGCAGAAAGCAGGAAAACTCCTTTAGAATATTTTGGAACTAAGGCTTTAATAATTAAGAATTACTCTGTGGTTTAAAAATCTTGTAGATCATTTTCCTGCCATTTATATCCTTGTGTGTTAAGCTTTTTATGACAGATTAATATCCTTCAGCTTTTACAGTATGGTTTTAAAGTATTGAAGCAATGAAAGATGAAAAGAAAAAGAAAAGAAAATCCTTGTTTTTTCCTCTTAAAAGAAATCAGTTTGTGAAATCTATTTAAGGCAAAGACTACCTCTTTTATCAAGGGACAATATTTTGATGTTGCTTTTTCTTCTTCCCCCCTGTACTTTTTGTGACCTACCCATCAGTCAGTTGTGTTGAGACCAGCAATGATTTTTGATACTTTTAAATTCATGTTTATGCAGGTTAGGTGAGGAGCAGATGATTTAGTGATTGTTGGTTTTTGTTGTTGTTGTTGTTTGTTTGGGTGTTTTGTTTTTGTTTGTTTGGGTGTTTTGTTTTTGTTTGTTTGTTTGTTTTTGTTGCATTCTGTGTTTGAAGCCAAGTTATGGACCAATGACTTTTATAGCCTGGATGTAGGAGCACTAAAGATTAGAAGATCAAGCCCCTCTTTCTCCCCCATCTATTTTTTTCCCTCTACCAGCAAATGTACCTAAAAAACCACATAACCTCTATAGTACTAAGGTGATCATCATAAATCTATAAATAAATGGCATTACTAGCAAGAGTGCAAGAGCAGCACAGATAATAATATGCAACTATGGTTTATTAACCTTAAACCCTCCTAAATAAGTCATGGGACCATAGCAGCCAAGAAAACTATTGTGGTCAAAAGCCATGAACTCCAGCTTGCTTTTAACACGAGGAATATTTCTCCTCTTCTCCAGCATTTCTACAACATATCTGCTTCCAACCAGGGTTTCTGTAACAAAAACTGTAGTTTATGTGCCTGTTTTTTGGTTAGGGTCTGGAAGACTGATTCAGCATTTTAAAATTTTTTTTCTCCTTTTTTTAGGACAGCGCTGGCTGTGTGGGTGCTGAGCCACCGAGGCTGTGTGTGGCCTTGCGGCTTGGCGCCCACACAGCTGAGTCCCGCTACAGCTGGCAAAAACTGGGATTTCAGAGCTGTAAAGCACTACGTTGGGCCTTTGGCATTACCCTACCCTTCCTGAGCACTGTTTTGAATAAGCCTGTATCCTTTGGCCATCTATGGATAACGGGCTTTCCAGGGCATTCTGCTTGGCTGATGAACGAAAAAGGTTGCTGAAGCCTGTATGTGCTGAAATCAATGTGGTCTAGCTTTTCATTGAGAACTCCCCTCATTTGCAATTGGCTTTTCCTATGGGTCTTGCTACAAAGAAGCTGAGTTTGGGTATAGGTGATTGACAGGGATTGTTTTGTTGACAGAGGTGGATTCAGACAGTGAGGAGAATGCTGCCGCTGGAGCAACCAAAGCAAGCACAGCGAAATCAATGGAAAACTGAAGGCAAAACTGAAGAGCATTAAATTAACCAAACCATGCAAAAGATGTTAAGAAGCTGAAGATCTGAAAGGAACTGGGAAAAAGCCATGAATGGTCCTGCTGAAAAATGAGAGCTGCAATGTGAGGATTTGAAGAACTCCAAAAATGAGCTGAGAAGATTGAACTCAAACAGAATGGAAAAGTAATGTTTTTAGAGCACTTAGAGTCATGACATGTATTGGGATACAAGATCCATGCCTCAAATATTCAGACTTCAGGTTGGGATAAATATAATACTGAGTATAAACTTCAATTTGACTATTGAAACTACATGATCCTTCTTTACCAAAGAATGACTGGTGAAATAGAAAAAAAAACCTAAACCCCAAACCCCAGAGATAATTTACTACCGTTGTATTATTTCTCCTTACAGAAAAATCTAACAGGAAGAAACCACTGAAACATAGTTTAGGTCTGAAGAACCATGTTTCTTGAGTATCTGTAAATCTATGAACATCCGGCTGCCTTGACTGGTTTCTGTGAGCCCTAAAGTCCCAGCTTTGATGAAAGGCCACACACAGATCACAGACCCCGCAGAAGAAACCTTGCCTTGGCGTGGCACAGAGGCTGTCTGTCCATCTGAGACTCAGTGTCTGAGAGCCAGCCACAAACCTTGTCTTTCCTAAGAGGAGTGGACCAATTTTTCTTCTTTTAAAATAGCCAAAGCAAGTCCTGCTCCTATAGCCAATGGTCTGGTGTGCAGGGCATTCAGGCTGGGGGATCTCTAACAGTGCCTTCCTCGCCTGGGTGAAACACAAACCTGTGCCTTCTATAAACCCTGGGAGCAACTTCAACAGAGATGCTGAGGTTTGTTGTAAGAGTGAGAGTGGGGGAGTTCAAGAGTTAGTGTGATTAAGAGCCAA
Organism: Agelaius tricolor; assembly: GCF_023055355.1. Classification (NCBI taxonomy): domain Eukaryota; kingdom Metazoa; phylum Chordata; class Aves; order Passeriformes; family Icteridae; genus Agelaius; species Agelaius tricolor. The sequence continues at coordinate 19,036,776 of NW_027269261.1, read as the reverse complement.
AGAGTAAAGGATCCAAAATCTAATGCCCATTCTGAGAGCTGGCTGCAGGTTCTCCAGTGCAAGCTTCCCTCATACTGCAGTGCTATAGGCAGGTTTGTGAGCATCATCCATCTATTATCAGTAGCCAAATAACTCTCTGAATTTTGGAAGCAATGAGTATTGAGGGGTTCTTTGGAGGAGTTTTGAGAAAAGCTGTAAATTGTGCTCTCCACTGAGCAGAAATGTGGGATACCATCATCAGAGTATGTAGTATATCATCTATACCTTCCACAGGTGGCATAGACACCACAGAATTTCCTTGACAAAGATTTTCTGTCTCCCCAGGATAAGGAAGCTTGGGAAGAACAGAGGGAATGGAGAATAAGAGAAAGGCAGAATTTGCCACTTATAACACCAAATGACTCATTCATTCACTTCGTGTGTTAAATCTTGTGCCCTGCCAGCTGCAGCCTCTCCCAAAATTAGGGGCACCTGACATCTTATATTTGCAGAGGGATGCAGGTGACAATAGATTATTTTTATTGTGCAAGTGCACCAAACCTGGTGGAGCCCCACAGATTACGGGCAGGTATGCAAACATGTGCACATATGAATAGAGGTGCAAATCCATCAGAGGGGCATTTGTTAGAGAAGGGGAATCCAGCTCACTCTTCTAGGAGAGGTGTGGGGATGTCTTCACATGTAACTCACTCGAAGTAAAAAATACTTCAGTAAAATTCACACAAAAATAAAAAAATCAAGCATTTATAACTGGTTCCTAATTAAAAAAAAAAAAAGAAAAAAAAGGAAAGAAAATCATCATTTCCAGTTTTTCTTGCACATTTGAGTACGTGAGGAATTCTGACAAGAATTTTTATTTCAGATAATAGATTCCAAGACCACATTATCAGTGTGGAGGAATTCATACCCTCCGTTCATGTTTTTGCCAAAACCAAATGTGGAAAATGCTCAAACCACACCTGTTTCAGTTCTCCAGCCCATACACTTCTGCTTGCCAGCTCCTTAGCTGTTAAAATTAGTTAGGGGATTTCTGATACTTTTTTCTTTTCTATTTTGTTTTCTTTTTCAAGGCAGTTACAGGACAACAGTAGCAAGAGTATGTGGTTAGCTCAAAGGGATGTGAGAGGGAAAGCAGAAACACTTTAGAACTCCAGCAGCAGATGCACAGGGGAAGATTTGGCTCTCACATTGAATGCTAGTTAGTGTGGGGGTGCTATGTCTGTGCTATGGGCATCAGCGAGGGAATGATAAGTTACTCTGCTGATCCAAGTGGGTTTGTTCAATTCTCTTTTGAGGTATCACCTGATGGGGCTCAGCACAGCACCTGAGGGTGTCTGTGTTGTAAAGAAGGACAGAGAAGGAGAGGTTTTATTGAAAGAAATGCTCAGTGTAAGAGACAGCAAGGCTGATGACAAATGGTGGTGTCATTCAGACGCTTTAGGGAAGCTGATGCTTTTGGAAATGCAACAGCAGTACTCAATTCAGTGTCCTCCTGTCTTCTCAGGAATGCAAACTTGAATTTAAAAATTACCCTGTTATTATACCCCATCAATCAAATGGATAATCACCCCATTAGTACCTTGGACTGCTGCTCAATTCTCCACTATCCAGCCACTGGCCTTCCATGCTCCAAGTGAGAGAGTGAAATCTCCCTGGTGAGCAGATTTGGACAAACTCTGTGCCACATTATATAACAATCAGGACTTGTTTGGTCCTCCCTCTAAAAATGTCTATAAAATGTGCACTCTCTATAGAGTTTGGGCTACAAAGAAAGATTTTTGTACAGCTACTTTTTAGTTATTTGTACAAATTTTTTGTCTCTGTTACACCAACTTCCTGGTTTAAACTTACAATAAAATCTGGTTAAAGATGCATTGAAATCCACATCAAGGAAAAATATAAACCAATGAATTACATTGGTATATTCACTGGTTTATAATTACATAATTTCATATATACTACATTAGCACAATACCTTACAAAATCAGTATTTCTGCTACAGAAATGATGAGTAAAAATATCTTCAGAAAAAATGAACAACTTTCCCCAGAGTTTTTTTTAAATTTTTGGAAAATTGCTGTCTTTAGTTTGCTACATAATGTCTGCTGGAAATACTTTGCTCTCTTTCACCTTTATGTTTATATTATTATCAGAATTTTCACAATGGTACTATGATTTACCCTGTCTTATGGGAGGGACCTTGTCATGGTTTGACACTAATGCAATGGCAGTGTCCCCATGAAAATATATTCTCCCTGGTGTCTACTGTGATATGTGATCAGAAATAGAGCAAAGCAGGCTCCAGCTTAGGAATAAAGGAAAAAAAACTTTATTAACTTACAATATATAAAAGAAACACACAGAACTCAGAATGAAAACCTTCCAAAAACATTCCCCCTCCCCCCACCAAATTTCCAACACATCACAGTAAGACAAAACCTTGGATTCTCAATTCAGTTACCAGCCCACAGATCACCAACCCTCAGTCCATCACCACCCTTCAGATAATCAATTCTCAGTTCATCAAGGAGAGAGGAGTCCCTCTTGTACTATAGGCTTCCCCTGGAAACACAGTTGAAACCTCTTGTGTTTCCATGTCACACGTGGCACTGCCCGGAGATCATTTGCCATTGTGACATCTTCCTTCCATGCCCGCTGCTTTCACCACTGCGCATGGACCAGAGCTGCTTCTACGGTTCCCCTTCTAAGGATGCTTTGCCCAGCCCCAAAAAAGCACAGTCTCTCTTCACATCACCCCCTGGGGCCGAGGGGTCTCAAGAACAGAGATCTTCTCCTTCACTGAAGACGGAGGGCACCACCACTCTCCTCACTTGTCATCTCTGTTCACGCACTCCTTCACATAATATCACTGCACTCTCTTGGCTCCAAGCCATTGCCTCCCCCTAAAAGCAGTTTCTGTGTCACAGGAAAAAATTTGGTTCTGTCCATGGCTATACAAGAAAAGTCCAGCCAAAGGCTACTTCATTATCTCCTCCCACCTAGGATTCTTCCCAACTCTTCTGACATCTTTCACTTGCACGGACTTTCATCACACTTGCCCATTTCCTGCTATTCCATCTCTATCTCTCTTCTCATTCAGATCCAGGAGGATCAGTATTTGTAGGGTTTCCATTATCCAAGGAAAGGGTTAAAATCTCGGGCTCTGCCTGCCCAGAACTCCCAAGATGGCCCTGCCGGGCACCTTCTCGCTGCCCTCGCTGCACCGCCCCCCCCCCCCCCCCCCCCCCCCTTCTCGGCCGGCTGTGCTATCAAATTTCAAGGTGGCAAAGGCACTGCCCGATGCGCTCGGTGCTCCTCCACCCTTCCATCCCGCAGGGGCCTTCACCCCCCTTCTCTGTCCAAGCCCTGGCCTACCTCACCCAGCTGCATGGCTTCCCCTCCCCCACCCAGCCCACAGCCGGGCACGGGAGCTCTGATCTCTTTCACTGACACAACCCAAGAGAGCTTCCCCCTGGGAGTTCTCTGCTTTTAACCCCCTGTGTTCTCAGAGGCGTATCCATGTCCTCAGTGGCCACACCAATATTCAAATCTGAGCACCTATTGGTTTGATCACCAGACTCCCAAAAAACTCACTTCCTTTTCAAACCAGGACGGACCTGTTGCTATTTTAAAATTAAAACACAAGGTGCCTCATGCCCTCGTCCCCAAAAACCCCTTCTCATTTTATTTGTATTGTAAGCAACAATAAATATAATGAAAGAACCACATGATTCACAGGTTATGCAAAACTCTTATACAGAAATTTTCTTCATGTCTTATGAAAGAAACATATTAAACTGAGAAGTCTCCTAACTGTGAAACACTGAATGAAAACTAGGGAGCATCACTACAACAGTATTATAAAGACAAGGAAGATATGTTTTTGCAGAATGGTTTTCAAATTTGAATTTGACATTTGAATTCCAGAAATTCAGATCTAAAGAATAGCTCTAGGAACCAAACACAAACCAGTTCAAAACAATTTGCATTCTTTAATAATTATTCTTTAAACTAGCAGGTATTAGAAACTGAATCCCACTGTCTCTACGGTGTTTCCTCAAAATGGTTAATTTAGAAATATCCAAGGGATAGTCTATTCGCCAATATTCCAAGGGATAGTCTAGTCTATTCTAGGCTAATTAGTTTGGGACTGGGTGGGTGATATTTTTTGCAGATATTTAATAGGCTGTATAAACACCTGGCTAGTTTTTTCTTTCCTGAAACACAAACATTTCAGAAGTCAGCCACTTCTCCTGACCAATCAAAAGAGGAGTTTAGAGCACCCCTCCCTGCCCATGCCCTTGATGGTGACTCTTTCTAGGGCTCTGATGTTTATTTGGCTCCTTACACCATTCAGTAAATCACATGCTCTATTATATTGTGTGATTTTTGAAAGCCTAAATGTCATGCAGTAGAAGTCAAAAGCCTTAAAATGTCTCTTATATTTATGTAGTAATTTTTATCAAGCGAGTTATAATCTCACCAGAGGGTGTAATCAAATCTGTCTGAGGAGACTGATGTTCATAAAACAATGTTGGCTAACATTATTTCTTTTCCAGGCTTTTACTTCTTCTTTGATTATATCTTGTGTCAGTTTTATTCCTGGTTCTGCAATTGGAAACCCACAATAACAGTGCTATAATATTTCACAAATCTGCTCACGGTCAGCTCTCCTGTTGATTCAAACTGTGAGCATTTAGCTTTTTTATATTCTTTTTTTTTCCAAGAATCCAGAAGTTATTTAAGTAATTTAAGAATTCTCTCAAAAAATGCATGTAGAACCAAAGCAGGACACTATGTGCTGGCATACAGAGATGAATTATGGCAACAAAGCTTACCCCCCACCCCTTGACAAGCTGCCTGTTCACTGGGACTTTGATAGGGCTATCCTGAGGTTAGAGTTACACCACATGAATAAGATGAGTTCTCAGCTCAAGCATTCCAAGGTGGTTTTAGTTCTTTGGCTGAAGAATGGTACCTTCTTTATGGTGTTGCCATGGCACTGTGTTGAATCTGCAACACAGAGCCACTTATAAAAATGGGGCAAGGGCTCCTAAGTCATTTAGGTTCATTGAAATTGTATCCACCACCTTATTCATTGATCCAAACTCACACATACACACATGCAAATATTCTATTTTTCCATGGGCAGGGTGTGTAGCAAGAATCTCTGGTAGCTCTGCTACTGAGCAGGTAAGTCCATGAGCCATCAGAGCACACCCTACACTGGCCGTACAACCAGATGGCTTCCAGAGCTCTTCTGCGTGTGCACCAAATTTATCAGAACTGTGAAAATCACAGTGGTACTTTTTCTTATTCCTGTTTCCCTTCTTTTCTGGATATTTATGCAAACAGCATTTTGAAAAACACACAGACAACAATCTTTCCTGGCAAAAGTGTTGGACTTTTTTGTGTTTTTTATGTTCTATTGGTTCAGGAATGCTTTTGCACTTAACACCTCCGCAAACTTTTTTGTGACACAGTATCTCATCTGGTAGGTCCATTCTGAGATGGCTGGCTGGCGTGCCAAATACAAGCTCCAAACCCTATCTTCCCCAGGTGCTAAGTTACCTTTCCTGACAGTCTGAGCAAAATCTGTGGAGGTGTTTGGTTTAGGCTTGAACAGTACACTCAGATCCCAGCCATTTCCTCTTCTGGACACCCAATTGCCCTGTGAATATTCCAAACTGATAGTGTCAATCTTGAATGAGAGGTGGTCTGAGAAAGCACTTTGCCCTGCATTTTTCTTGATCAGAGATCAAATGTGAATTTTGCTGGGATAAAATAAAGAGCAGAGGTGTGTGTGGAAAGTCAGGGTTGTGGATGTGCTCAGGCCACAGCTGCCTGCAGTGTGTTGCCTGCTAGAATGGGATAACACATCTTGGACCATTCACTTGAGCCCAGCCTGTGCTCTGGCACTTCATGCACAACTTGTTATGACTTTTAAAGGGCACCTCATGGCATGCTGAATTGCAGCCCAGAGGCCATCCAGGAATGCCTCCAGCAGAGCATGAACTTAGCCAGGACAGTTTTAGCTGGCAGCCTCCTGGTGAGGGGGCGCAGCTCTCTGCCCTTGTACCACCCCTGTTCTTTGTTTCAGCCCATGCAATCAGCAGTGCTGTCCTTCCTCTCCCTGGCACAAGAATCTCAGGCCACACCTTGTGCCAGGTAACCTGGGCAGCAGACTTTATCAGAACTCTGTGCTGTGGGTCCATTCCCATCATCTTGGTGGGAAGAGATGAGATAATTGCCCCTCAAACAACAGCTCGTCACCAGCTACCTGGGCATACACCCCGACTGTCCCTGCAAAAAGAGGAGACTGCTTTGCTTTTATTCATGGGGGTTTTTTTGTACTCTGTTTTTCTTTCACTAGTGTTTCATGCTCTGATACAGACGTATTTCTCCGGAAAAGCTCCTGTGCATAAGGATTTCTGTTTTCGTTTATGACCTTAAGGGAAAACATCTGTTGCTGTTGCTGTCTTGCCATTTGTCTTCAGCTTTCCTCATAACTGTTGTTTTACTTATGGTATCATCCTTCTTTCTGAATCCCCACTATCCTTCTGCACTGTATCTCCCTGTCGCTGTGATAGGTCATATTCTGGTGTCACTGTTTTCTGGGACAAAGTCAAATTATTTATTTTTAGGAGGTGTTTAAGTTAATCTCTTGTCTGTTACTGCTCTTTGGGGTTCTTTTGCTCTTTTAATGTTCTATTATCTTGTTCCAGACTAAATTTTCTCATCTGAAATAGTTCCAGAGAGATAATGTACCTCAAAATTTGAATTTTCCTGTTTTTCTTCACAATGGAAAATTGCTGGACTTTCTCTGGCTTGTTTTTTAGCTTTTTTATCTGTATTATTGGTGCCTTGGTGATGTTTATTAACAGCTGTTGTAGGAAAATACTGTAAGCAAAACGCAGGCCCAGATTTATCTGATTTATTCTGTCTCTCTAAGTGCCTTGTCATTGTTTTATAAAGCCAGTGGGGAGAAAAAGAGGACAACTGAGATCTTAAGTGAGTGAATTTGTCCTCACTTCTCTTTTGAATAAACCACCACCAAATTACATAGTGAGACTGTAGTGCAACCCTGCTCCTCACTGAGGCAATTCAGGAAAGGGTTGGAGGCAGATCAGTGTCAGTGAAACCACAGAGGGAAGATGTGGCCCTTACCAAGGGTGCCACTGAGGGGCTTGTGCATCAGCACAAGACCCCTACAGAATCTCTCCTCCCTGTTTCATTCCAGTAAAGGACGAACAGGGAAACACAAAGTCAGGAAGCCTGAGATCAGCAGTGTCACCAGCTTGAGTCAGTTCTTTTTATATCATGAGGTAGCTTTACTTGAAATTAAATGGTGAATTCAATGCAATTCCCTGACCTCTTAGGTGCTACCACTGAGATATGCACAAGCCATGTACCCTGAGATGTCTGGGCTTTCAGTGAGTGATACAGACACTGATTTCTTTTCCAAGCATGTTATGAAGGGCTTAATATAATTGAGATACAATTGTCAGTGCAATTGTCAGTGCATGAAAAAAATCAGATTCTCTTGAAAAAATAATGTTGTATTCTCTGAAGAATAATGTGGGCAAGCATGGTGCTTCTCTATTCTGATAGTAAAACATAGAAATTTGGTTTCAGGAAGTTCAGTGCAACCTTTTTAGATGCACAAGCCTTAGCTGAGTATAAACAAAAAGACACATTGATATCTTTGCTTGGAAAAGACACTATTGATATCACAGATCATTGAGATATCAAGAGTAATGACAACAAGACCTTCCAAGACAGCCCATCTGCAGGTCCCCACTCATCCCACATTCCCTTAAGCTATCTGCCATTCTCTTAAACTAAAAAGGACACTTGTCCTTTTCTGATTCCAATATCCTTATAAAAAGCAAAATTTGCAAATCATGCTGTGCCTCTTCTATAAGGGGATTTGTCAAAAGTCATGCTGCAGTGTCTTCTACCTCTGGATGAGCTGTAGGCTAAGATTTGGATTTTGTCTTTGAAAATGAGCAGAGGCTTTTCATGGGGTTTGAACTCCTCCATGCTCCACTCTCAGGGGCTCTTTTCCTGTGAAATTAAAAGCATTGCCAGGCTGGTCTTCATGTTATTTCCATCACTAGGTGCTGCTTGCATTCTGCAGGCTCCCTCTAGTTTTTAATTCCACCCAGGATTTAAAAAAAGGATTAGATTCTAGTGGAAATCTAGAAATGCTCATGTCAATCCCTTTCTTCCTAGAGTTATGAGGTGAAAATGACAGATGTGATTGCTGAGACACAAGCCAGTCTCTGATCTTAGTATATGAAATGTTTTCCTAGTGATCTCCTGCAGCCTTTATACAAAGGGTTTTCAAATTTCAAGCCTAAGTTGTGAATAAAAATACTTTTCTAGATTTCCTAAATGGAAAAAAAACCCTTACTGTAAATCTTTGATGGCCAATCCTTATCTCTGTCATAGTTCAGCAAAATTCCATCTGAGTGGTGCAGCAGGAAAAAAAATCCCAAATTTATCAGAACAAACCTATGAAGCTCTTTTAAATGTTTTAAAATCTTTAAAGGGGAGAGACACCTGCATCCACTCAAAGAGCCCAGTTGAGTTAAAGACACAGAATGCGTGTTGTGGAAGCTCAAGCCAAGCAGCGAATGATGAAAAAAATTCTCATTTAATTTCTTGGCTTCTGCAGTCTTATCAGAGTGTTCTGCCCAGCAGAAATGAGCCCTGTGAAAAACGTATATCCCCAAGTTCAAATGTGCAGTGTAAAACAATATCTAAAAGAAGTTAATTCCATCACTTGTTCCTTAAATAGTTTTCAGTGCGAGAGATGGTTTTATAATCATGTGTCTATGATCAGAGACTTTTGGATAGACACCAAATCAAAACATCAGCAAAGAGAATGGGGTGATGTGGAAAACTGATTTATTCATTCAGAGTCAATAAAGTAAGCATGCAGTAGCTGGATTGTAAATAGTCCTGTGGAGAAGATTTATAAGTCTTAACATGGGGAGACAGGTTTATCCCAGTTAAAAGCACATTTTGACTGGAAGAACCCGTCACCATGTTTATAAAATGGGGCCTTGTGTGCAAGATGTAACCTTTGGCCTGTGTAATTTTGAAATAGGCAAACAATATCATCTGCAGCCATGCTTTTCATCTCTACAGTGGAAAGCTAAAATTGACCTGAAAATATAAAGGAGGAAGATAAAAATTCTAAGCAAAATAATTCTAGGCCTCAGCAGGAATATGCACAGTGCTTAAAACTTCCCTTTGCTCCAGATTGCTGTGTTTATAAATCAAAATTATATGTCCAGTGGGGAAAAGAGAAGTAAAGCTTATTCCAAATGGAAAAAGGACAAGTGATTCATTTCTGTTAAAATCATAATTGAAAATACAGAATGTAGAAATACTCTTGGTTTACTCTTGTTTTTATTTGTAACATTTGCTTTGTTGCAGTTAATGTGATCAAGAGACTGAAAAAGAAACCATTTAAAGAAGCCATTTACCACCATAAATCTTTCAACTATTTGAAAAATAATACACATTGCAGGTTTTCTGCACCCTATAAAATAGAGCTTCATCTTTACCAGCGATAAATGCCCTTCCTTCGATTTTTTGATAGAACAGGCCTTTCCAGTATTTCATTTATTAAACAAAAAATGTCTTTATTGACTGTAGTATATAAACAACTCTGAAGAAACCCTAGTGAAATCTAATGAGGTATTTCCCTTTGCAGTATGACAAGGTTCAAATATGTGCATATGTGCAGTAAGGAAAATAAAATTGACTCTGACAATCAAATACCCCAGCGAGCTTCTATCTTTGCAACAAATGTGCTCTAAATTCCAATGTGCTTTGACAATCACCATTTATTTCAATGCATCCTCCCCAGACACTCATTCTTGAGAGCCAAATTCCTGTCTCGTGGAAATCAGAGGGAGGCTTGCCATAGGTATCAGTGTTGGAAAGATTTGATCCTTACTATGTTTAAAAGCAATCAGATGGATGCAAAATGAAAGGAAATGAATGCATATTGCCCCTTGAAGTTCTGAGGACATTGAAAAAGCATATGTCTGGTACTTTTATTCTGCAGCTCTCACATGCTGACAGAATAACAACTGTCCTTCACTAGTTAGCAAGATGCCTCCTCCAGGCCTTCACAGGCCATTTAGGGATGCAGACAATTATCTCCCAGTGCAATAAGTCAGATTCGTCTCCCTAGGTATGACATGCCATTCTTACAGTAAAATATTGCTCCCAGGAGTTCATCTGTACTGCAGACTCTCCTAGGGTTTTGGCTAGACATAGAATGGAGGTTCTTGGATTTAAAGATATGCTGCAAACATAGCCCATTGCTCCCTTATGGATAGGGAAAATGTAGAAGCAAAAGAAAAACAGAACTGTTGTGGGCATCTCTGGAAAAAAGGGGAACAATACTAACAGAAGGGTTCTAGGGTGCAGGTGAAACAAATCCTTTTGAAATTCAGTCAATCATATGACTCTCATTATCAATAATGAGAAATTATTATTGATGGTAACAAAGAGATAAGACAACAAAAAGAAAGATAAAGACAATTATATTATCATAATTTTTATTTTAAAAATATTTTAACATATGTTGAAAATAAATATAGATTCAGATGTTAAATTCATTTAAACATTTAAGTAGATATCACTGGTCTTCTGAGATGGCTGTGTGAATCAGCAGGCTTAGGTCATGGGGTGAATATAAGGACTAAGAAACTAGATTAATGCCATGGAACCAGTCATCCCATAACTCTGGGAAATCATATCAGTGAAGGAAGAAAAATCTTTAACATACCCTCAAGTCCCAGTGACTTTGCCTTGCAGGATCAGCTCCTCACTTCCTCTATGTGACGTCCATGACTGGTCACAGCTCAGCACTGCAGGAAAAATTATGGACATTTCCAGTCAATTCAGAGAACAAACAAAACACAAAAGAATTGTGATGAAACAGGGAACACACTTCAGGCAATCCCACAAATTAGACAAAAAATAAAGAAAAAATGCTCACTGTACATGGATCACATAATCCTGGAGAAAAGCCATTTTCCAGCAAGAGAACTTGGGTATCTGTGAGAAGGTGAAAATAGAGAAAAATTGCCTTTTAATACAGAAAAAAGGTTTGAGCAGCCCTTTAAATGCAGTGGTGTGCTGTTGATTCCTATTTCATGGTTTTCATGAAGGGATGGTCAACATGTCTACTGTTGCTCTACTATTGCTGAGGTGTTGAGACAACACATACAAGGAAAAAGTGTGGCAGCAAAGGAGAGTCTCCCTTTCTCAGATGTCAGGTTAGTACCCCTTCGGCTGAGGCCTCTTGTATTTTTATTTCTATTCCAGCTGTTCGTCAGAATGATTGGTAGAAAGGTGTGACTCCAAGGAAGGCTCAAATTGCTCCTCCAGCTGTTGGGTGTATTATCTACATTTTAATATGGGCAGAGAGAAGACCTTCTGAAAGAGAAGACCTTTTGTGGCACAACTCCAGCCGGTTGATTCCACCCAACAGAGTGCTGTGCACTGCACTGTTGGACCCCGCACTTATCTCTGACAAGCTGTGTAATTACTACATGCCTGACAACACTTCCCATTTTCTAGAACTGCTCCAGTTAAGAGTAAATGTATTTTCACAAAACTAGGAATACACTTGGTAACACTTTCATCAAGTTGTTACCACCCACCAGGGCAGACATGAGCTTGTGGAGTGGTAGCTCAGAGCCATACCCGATCCTTGTTGTACTTTCAAGTTGCTAAAAACTTTGGGTGGGTGAGTTCTGGTTACTCAGACTGACTTTTGCTGTGCAACTCACAGAGGGACATTAATAAGTGTGCTGTGGATGAGGATGCGCTTTGCAGGTGTGACGGTAGAGATGCTTTTTCAGAGAGATAAACTGAAATTTTTTCACATAGTCAAAGCACAGATGAGGAACTGGGTGACAGAAAGATTGCGTGCCTTACCCAGGGTCATACAGGAAGATTGTGTCAGTGCTGGAAACTGAATGTGAAATTTCTAGCTCCCAGCTAGCTCATTAATTATTTTATCATCTTCTGCCACAATAGGAAGATTACTGAGAATGCAGACATTCCTCACATAACTGCTGGGAATGCTGAATGATTCCAAGTGTACACAAATACATAGGGAAAGAGTAGATTTGAAAAAGATATGTGATAAACATTGCAGACTAATCTGTATTTCCTCATCTATATGTTCAAGCGGCCTAGTTGTAATGGTACTAACATTGCATATCAATGGTGGGAATCCAAAAACTATGGAACACTCCCTCCAATATGTTCATATTGTCCTCTGTAGATGGTAATTTTTGTCCTCATAAAATTGTGGCTTGTTTTTTACTTATGTGTAGCAACAGCCCCTCCTCCTGAAAATAGCCTCTTATTTCTCACTTTCTACTAAACAAACCACTAAAAAAAGTGAGATCTTGTGTCACTCTCCAGCTTTGAAGGTGAAGCAGTTAATGAAGATTCCTACCTTAGCCAGCCTTCATATTACATATTACTTTGCATTTACTACTTGATGTTTCCACTTTTATATTTGCTTTGCTTTAACATTGTTGCCTATGCTTTTCTAAAGGTGAATCCATTCCAAAAGTATTTGGTGGTGGCTATGCTTAACATTTGCCAGTGGTCTCAATAAATTTGAAGTAGATTTGTCATAAAAGTAAAAAGGATGAGCAGACTATCTAAGTCTTTCTGTGCAGCCTGTACTATAGAATTTCACTTACCAGTTCTATGACATCCAAAAATTCTTAATTAAATCTTTGGGATTTTTGGTAAATCTAACAAAGCCCCACACAGGGAGCCTTCTAGTTAAATCTTCTACCCAAACATATTGTCTCTTGCTTTACCTTTCATAATTGTCTTTGCAATGAAACAGTAATAAACAATGCACAAGGGCAGAAGAATATCAGCTGGAGAAGGGTCACTAGTAGTTGGACTGTGATACATGATACTCCTGAAAAAAGTCAAAGCAATTTGGGAAAAAAAATCATATGATGAATTACAGGAAATAGTAAGTTAGAGAAAAGTGTATTCTCTGCTACTTTTTCATAAATCCCTTGAAACTATTGTCATGAGATGATGATTAGAAATTTCAGTAACACAGTGGTAGAAGCAGCTTGACTCAGAGACTGTATTTTTGATTTGGCTGTAAAACTTCCATTGCTGAATATGTGAAAAGAGCAAGAAAGTGTGTATATGTGAATTGACATTAATCCATGCAAACAACAAATAATTTAAACATCGTAATTTATCTTCAGATAAATTATTTGTGACTTCTGAGCCAGATCCATGGAGCTGTGCTCATGTAGAGCTCAAATTTGCCCTCCTATTTTCATTATAAACCACCATTACACATAGCTGAATAAAATTGTGTAAAAAATGTACACTCTTATAATTTCCCTTCAATCTGTCAACATTTCCTTGAGCACAGTTTTGTTATAGTAGCATCCTTAGCACCTTGGCCATCTAAGTATAGCTACCAACCAAGATTTCTCCAGTGCTGTCAATCCAATCTCTCACAATTTATTATGCTTTTATCTACAGTTGTGCCCTTTTGTAAATAGACAGAGGTTTACAGTTCAGTATTTAATTAGTCAATCTCCCATGTAGCAATGAACATGAGTAGATAGTCCTTAGCATGCATTTCTGCTGGGGTCTGCAGTGCTTTATCTATTTACAGGGCACAGATCTCCTATCAGAGTGGTGCCTTCTGCATGAGAGCAGAATCCTCATTTTCTCTCTGTCTATTTTTGCCCATCAGGATCTTATACAGTGCTCCCTAAAATGAACAGAAAGACACCTATTGATTAACTGGCTTTTCTGTCATGCTCCAGGAAAATGAGAAAGGGACATTGATTTTTCAGTTTGCTGTTAAGACACATTTTGAAATTCTGTGGTTTTGGCTGACAATGTAGCCTTGGCAGGGGCTTCCACCTGCAAAATTAAAACCTAAAGTGTGCCACTTCCCCAACTCACTGCTGTTCATTGCTCATACCAGGAGTGCTGTGGTTCTCTGACACAGCAGCCATCAGCCACTTCAGGCAAATTTTCATCCGCTATCGTGGCTCCTTCGGACTCAGCGTCCTGTGTGTTCACCTGACCACCTCCAAGACCGCTTACATGGCATTCAAGATGATGGCAGCAAGTATGTGGCCTGTCACAGACAAAAATTAATTTTAACACATCCCCTTTTATAAAGGAAGTGATCTCTGGTGTTTCTCACGTCAAAATTCCAATTAGCTCCGAGCTTCTCCTGAAACATTTCCCTTCACTGACTATGGGATTAAATGACTGAGCACACGATAATGCCCACAGTAGCATTTCCAAATCTAAGTGCCAGTGCTGGGATCCTGGGAGAGGTTGATGGGAATTATGCCCTTAACTTCCCCCCTCCAGTGAGACATGACCACATAATTTGCATTCCTACAGTGATCTCACCTCAATTCCATGTGTGTCAGTTGTAGGGAACAAAACCTCAAATCCAACATTTCACTCAAGCCTATGCTTTATTTATAATTATATGAAAGTTCTGGTTGCAGTCCCTGCCACAGCCTGAGAGTCTCACATCACCTGGCATTTTAACTGTGCTCATAAGTTGGGTCCTAATTGCAAAGCCAGGCAACCAAAGAAATTAAAAATATGATTTTCACACATGCTTCAGCTGGTTCTCTTTAAAAATGAGGCTACGTGCAATGTATGTCTAATAAGGATTATGGTGGGTTGCTAGGGACACCAAAATTTGGAGATGTTGGCCTAAATGGTATGGATAAGGAGAAGTGTTTTTTACATGAACTGTTAAATAAAACTCTTGAGTTTTAATAAATAAACAGCTCTTTAGGAAGTGGTGACAATGTGCAATCTGCAAAAGAAGGAAGTCTCAGAGGTGCTGTGGTAATAATGCAGTTACTTGAAGCACATTGAAGATACAAATATCTCTGTGGTTTTTTATTTGCTTCCACTCTTTGAGTCATTCTGAGAAACTTCACAAAGCTGTGCACGTTCCAGTTATGGCCAAAGCATGATGCATTCCTCACTGCATACAAAAAGCTTTACTCCAGAAGGCTACAGTGTGGGCTGAGGAGAAGTCTTTTCCAGGCACTGGGAAATGAAGATTTGAAGCACAATGTAGTGGAGAACTTTGTTTCATATGTATGAAAGAAGAAGAAAGGAAAACATTCTTGGCACAGTGAGACAATTAAAAAAATAGGGAAGTGGCTACTCTCAAGACTGAAGCATTTCTGTCATAACATGTGTTGCTGAAGTCACCAAAATGTGGTGGTGGTGATGGTGTGGCTTTGTCCTAGCTGAGGAGAGACTGTTTGAGAGTAGTATTTTAAGTATTTATTGCAAAATCATAAGCACAGCCAAATCCTTCAGAGGATTAGGGAAATTAGTTAATGAAAAAACAGTTCAAAATAATTTTGCATCCCCCAGTTTTGAAAATCAAGGAACGGATTCAATTAAATTAATTTCCAGAAGTCCTCAAGAACAAGGTGGCATTGGAAAGGAGTTGATTCTGCCCTAGATGTTTCAAAGACAGGAGAAAAGCAGATCCAAATATCTTCAAATAAAACAAACCACCAAAGTAATAAACATGAATTAGTTTATATTGCTTAAATAAAGATGATTTTTTTTTTCCCCTCTGGATGCACTGTGAAGCAGCTGGCTAGTTAGTGATCATGATTGTTAGATTATAGATCCAGCTCACCACAAAATCAGCAGCCAAACGCTTCCTAATGCCTTGGTTTACTCAAGGCCACAAAAAAACCCCAAACAACCCTTAAATATATCCAAGAATCATGAATAAAATAATCAACACAAGCAGAGATGCTCATGATCATTACTGAAAGACATTTTTGTTATGATTTACTGAGGTCCCCAGGACCCTTCAAGTTTAGTCAGAGTTGGCATTAGGGGTCTGACCATGCCTGGTCCTGCTCGTGTCAATTATTCTGGCTTTTTCTAGCTTTCCCAAGAGAAGCTGCTAAATACTTCCAACAAAATCTGCCTCTTCCCTCACTTTTCTCTGAGCCATCTATCTTCCAGCAAGCTCCATGCTGATAGATCCCTGCGGTGGTCCACAAGCCCAGAAAGAGGCCAAGGCTGCCATGCAGATACAGGAATCTGCCTGGGGAAGGTAGGGTGCTGTTATCACAGGATGAGGATCTCCCTGGTCATTTAAAAGACCAACTTGGGGGGGGGAGGGTGCCTTTGAGTCTAAAAGGAAATGCACTCTTGTCTAGGCAGGTTAATATCCAAGTTTGTAGAGGAGCTTGATTCCCCAAACCTTATTGGTAGCAGTGCTGAGTACCACACAGTGTTTCAGTGGAAACCCATGAAACCTCTTCAGATAACAAAGTCCAAGCCTAATTTTCAGTGCTTGCTGGAGCAGGCCCAAAGGCTGAAATAAAGACCTGACCCCTGTGACATACACATGTGACCCATTCCTCTGACAGCTTGTGGAGGAAAAGGCTGGAGGTATTGGGCACATCAACACTTACCTAGGTTTGGAGACCAGGGTGCTTTTCCATAATCAGGGGGAAGTGTTGGAATGTGTTGTTGCTATGTTTTTTAGTCCTTTTGAAACTGTGGCCCTAAGGAAATGAGGAAATACAGAGGATGAGGTTACATTGTTATTATTATTTCATATTTTTTTGAACACAGGATTATATGGCTGGATTCATATTATATTAGCTTTCTAAATCTTTAAAAACACAGGGCCTACAGTGCACACTCAATGCTTTATTCATTAAATTACTGCATTTCTATTTTTAAAAAATCCTGCCTATCTAGCAAGCATTCCTTTTTTGCTCTCTCTTTCTCTCTCATAGTCCTTGGAATATTCTTGCCTGAAAACACAAATGTGTAAACTTTTATAAATAAAAAAATAATTTTTGAGTAATAAATCAGTTTTCTGTGCTTTCCTTAATATGCGACTTGATGTTGACAGTCACTCTCTGACCAGGTGCTGTTTTCTAAATTCCAGCTCAAGAAAGATTCTGATATTGCAACCACAAGAAACAATCTGTTTGCCATAATGACATTGCACTGTCTCTCTCGTTCTGCTATTTTTTAAATGCAGCTGTTAAACCTTTCTATACTGATTTCTAAAATAATATCCTTATGTATGTATTAACTTTTTAAAAAAGTCTTGTGTGTGTTTTGTATTGTATAGTACATAGCAGAAAAGAGTTGAAGAGTCATCTCACTAATGTTAATTAGCCAATCTGTTCCTCTTCAATGGAAGACCAGAGCTGGTTGACTGACTTAAAATATTTCAGTGCTGTTGCTGTGTCTTCAGGTAGCTGCAGGGATAAAGGGGCATGACAAAATACATCAGGTCTTTCTTCTGACAGCTGGCCTAGGAGTTGCTAGAGATCATCACTTGTCTGCCTTCTGATGTACAGGCTTATATAGCAAGAAGCCTTGCCCCCTTGGATATCCCTTTTTCTTCCTTTCTGACTATTGTCTTATCCTCCTGACAGCTGCATTTGTCCTGATTTTACTCCTTTTCTCCCCTTCTCTCCCTTTCTCCTTGCCAGGATTCTCTTTGCATCACTAGCAAATTTAAATTTTCTGACAGCTCACCATCCATCCCAGCAGAAACACATTTCCTCAAAAATCACCTTTTTCTTCACCAATTTTCACTGATGAGTGAGAGAGTGTAAACTAGTCAACTTCTAACTGCCGTCATAGTATTTCCTCAACAATCCTTAGGCAGCCATTTTTTTTTAAACACTTTAAATAAAAAAGAAATTGTCAGAAGTATTTCTAGATTTCAAATAACTGTCCAGTGCTGCAGGCTGTGTCTAAAATGCCACAGAAAGACACACTCCATGTTGCTGGAATATAAAGTACATACATGCCAGAATGTAAACTACTACACAAGTCAATGCTTCTGCCCAGTGGAATTTCCTCCATAATATATAGGAAATTTTCCAGCATCCAGAGGAATCACTTCTCCACTCTGCTGCTCCTTGAATAAGCACTAAATAAACTCCTTGACTCATCCCTGTGAGCTGAGCTGAGAGGGCAGCTCGAGCAGCACTGCTGTGCAATGCTTTGCCAAGCACCCTTTACTCTGTGTCACAATGGCCTCTAGTGGATTAGCAGCAATTGACAGACAGCTGTATCATCCACCCCCACCTAAATTTCCTTTATGGTTTCCTTTGGGGTAAAGGGAGGACACCATGCAGTCATGTGCACCTGCTGCAATTAAAGTCAGAGCTGCAGCAGGGTAGCAACAGAAAGAAAAATATTGTCTTTTCCCAGATGGTTTATCAAAATTCCCTCTTGCTTTATCAATAGAGGATAACTGGCTTCTCAATGGAAAAGAAAAAAAAAGAACAAATTAATTTCTAACAGGCTTATTTGACTTTGACCTCCTGCTGTTTTTAATATCATCTGATGCAACTTCATTGGTATTGCCTCTTTGGGGTTTTTAAGAACAGTGAGTACAAATTGAAGAGATGAGGAAAAATTCAAAGGAGAATGTGTTTTGAAGTCATCAAATGTCTTTCACAATACTGACTTTTAAAGGTCCACTGTCATGTTTCTGTAATTTATGCTTCCTGCTTCATAGAACACACTACCTTATCACTGAAGATTTTGTGCTGCTATTTGTCTGGTAATTGCAGGGCAGGGAAAGTATTGCCAGACAGTCATCCTCAACTTCTACCTGTTAATCTTCCTTTCAGGAGTCAGCATGGACTCGTTTTTTAATAGTGGTTCATCCCTCAGAGGCACATTTGGGCTAAAGTACAAGGACCAGTAGTTCTCACAGGGTACAACCAGCACCATCCCTGCCTCCAGAGAGCTGTCACAAGAGTATCTGAGACTGGGTATAAACAATCTTGAGGAACTAATACGGGTTAGGGAAAACAATGGCAACTTTTCAGAAAGAAAAGTCTAGTGAGCAAAGTCCTCTTTTTCAGGGTTCAACCTGATCTGCTACTGCAGTGAGGAAGGTTTTTCTCCTCTCAAAATGCAGGTACATTCCAATGTACCTTGTACACTTTGATAGAAACAGAGAAGAGAAACCTTGGTTTTGTTAAGAAAAGGAGGTCTTGGAAGGCATTAATCAGTCTTCTTGCAAGAAAACAATGTGACTGAAAGAAAGGAGAACTAAGCTGCTGTTTTTGCAGCACTATCTCCTTTCTTTGGCTACAGGATCTCTCAGCTTGTTCTTAAAGGTTTAAGGTACAAGTCAAGGTGAAGTATTGTCCCCTGAAGAACTGTGTACGATGCCTCCTGCAGTATTTCCCACAAAGATCAACACTAGGGATTTCTTATGGGCAAATTGACCATGAAGCTGGAAGAGGGAATAAGAACCATCTTTAGAAACTCCTGGAGCTTGGTGTATTTTATACCTTGTAGGCACACTCAGGTAGAGCTCAGCCTTATGCAAAACCCTGTGCATTGTTCAGATGCAGGGAATCACCTATAGAAAAAGGCAAGCCCTAAAGGAAAAATGGCTTTTTTCTTGGCTTCAGGAGCATGGAAGGGCTAACAGTTCACTAGCAACTGCTCCTGTTCCACAGTGGTGCTGATGGACACAGGGAAAGCAAGATGACTCCACAGCCTCTTTCCCTTGGTAGCTTCTCTGGCTTATAAAAGGTGATTTTCATTCCCATGCAACACACTTAGATGTAGGAACTAGTATAAACACTTGTAGGTTGAGCATCTGATGTAAGCAACCCCTTACAACAGGTATATTGACAGGGAACATTTTCACAGACCTAGGTCCTGGGGGAACTTGCTCTATCACAGATGTTCTGTAGTTTCAGACATCATGGAGCACATGAGGGCCCTGGTGTGAGTCAATGCATGGATCAGCACTTGGACTCTGCAAAGAAAGCTGCTATGCAGCACAAGTCCTCTAGACATCTCAGATTGCTTGCAAATGAGAGAAGTTTAACTACTTTGAGCACTTATGCTCCTATGTTTGGCTGTTTTGCTATTGAGACAAGTTTTGTGATCTGCTCTACCAAGGAAATAAAAAACTAAAACCTTAATTTTCTATCAGAAGGCCTCCACAGGAAAAAGATAGAGGGGGAGAAACAGAAAACACACAATACAAAGGCAGGCTTGTGTCTTTGCTGAATATTTTAATTGTTTTCCCTGTGGGGCCAGTGGGTCTTTATGCACAGCACTAGCACATTTCATTTTGACAACGAGTCAGACTTTCCAAGCCACTACACCTTTCCCAACATACTGCAAACTGTCAGTGTGGTAATTTCCTTAAGTGTAATGAAGTTACCTTATGAAATCTCTTGACAGAGCAGGCCAAACCAAAAACAACCAAAAAAAGAAAAAAAAGGAAAAAAAAAGAGGCTAATCAAAAAATGAGAAGAGTCCCTCATGAAATGTGATACATGCAATCTGGAAAGCTTCTGAGAGGAGAAGAAAGAGTTGTGTGCTGACAAATGGTGCAAACTTCTGGCTAAGATTAGATTTCTGCAGGCTGGATTTAGATAACTGTCTCGATTTTCCAGTGGACTGAATGCCGGCTGGCTCCCAATATTGGCCCTGCAAGCCAAAGGTAGGTCACTAAGCACTAGTGAAATCCATTAAATTAGGCACAAAATTAGAGCCTAAATAAAGTTCCAGGACCAATATATTCTAGAAGACTCAATGAATTGTTCTTTGAAGCCTAAATCTCTGGGAGGTCTTTTTGCACAGCCCCAGGGATGTTTCTAAGCACCCATTTTAAAAAACCAAAGTCAGTCTACTTTTTTTTTAGGGTACCCACATGATGAGCATAGAGAGGTATCTAACCATTCACTGTACAGCTGAAGAAATTC
The DNA here is from genome assembly GCF_023055355.1 of Agelaius tricolor. Lineage (NCBI taxonomy): Eukaryota > Metazoa > Chordata > Aves > Passeriformes > Icteridae > Agelaius > Agelaius tricolor. The sequence continues at coordinate 19,015,945 of NW_027269261.1, read as the reverse complement.
CAGGACAACAGTGACCAAAATGAAAGCATGTCTATCAGTGACTAAAAGCAGAGACACCCACTTAGACCAGATTAAAAAAAAAAATATCATTTAAAGATTAGCAGGCTAGCAGAGTTGAAAGGGTTTCAAGCTCTTTACTGGGCTCAGGAGGAAATCTCTTTTAATATTCTATGTCATTCAGAAGTAGTCAAGGATTAGTGGTTTCAAAGAAACAGGCCAATACTGATGCATGAAAATGCTGAGGAAGGTCAGCACTGTTTGTCCTGGGTGCTGTGGAAAGAAACAGGTATTGCATCTTTATCTCTACTGTTTGAAGCAAAAAAAAAGTATGTAACAGGAGAGACTCCTTCTGACCTGTTTTGTTTAAACTGGAACTTTGTTAATTTACAGGTGTTTAGGCTGAGAAAATCTGTTGCCTGCTATTCAATGTCTTTTTTTATGTTCTCTCCTTTTATGTTTTTCCTGAAATTTTGTGTAGATTATTCCTACACAAGAGATTGTCCGGGGAAATCCACATTTTGATCACCTAAAGACTGATCCTGTGCCAGATCTCCTGTTGCTGTTCAACAACAGCAGGTCTAGGGCCCTGTTCATTAAAAGCTAGTTGAAAATTTTTAGCAATGAAGAACTTTAAAACAAACAAATTCTGTTTTAGGAACTGTACTTGAGGTTGCTAGCAAATTAAATATGGTTTTGGTTTTTTGGAGGTTTTTTGTTTGTTTGTTTTTGGTAATAGAAACAGCAGGGCTTGGTAGGCTGCTTTTTCTGGTCTTTGACTGGCTGATTTTGCTGAAATAAAAAAAGTATGCATTTTCTCAGGGAAAAAGAAATTTAATTTCCTGAACAGCTCTATAAGTGATCGCAGATCCTGATCTGGACTAGAGAAAAGCCCTTCAGACTAGTCAGGCACAAGCAGAGAACTGAACCATCTTCCTGATAAAGTCCACTCAGACCTTGGCAGGTGGTTTGTGTACCTGGAAAGCAATCCCACATTCTCAAAATTTTTATGTACCAGCAAGTGAAACCAAGACTACCATGGTACTTTTAAAGTCTTGTCCTTACATTTAATTTCTGTTGCAGTAATAGTTGCTAGGAGGAGGAAGAAGAGGTTAACAGATGAGCACATATCAAAAATGGCTTTTAAGAAGGCATCACTGAAGCCCTGATTCTGTGCTGCTGAAGTTAGCAGGAACCTAACTGAGGGGGATGAAGATGGAGGCATTAAAATCATGATCAGCAAAGTTGAATTTCACTGTGCTCAGGAGGCAGAGACTTAAATCTGGGGGAAAGGTAAGGGGAAGGACATGGAAAATGATATGAGTTTCTGAGTAAGGTACAGCCCTCTGCAGCTCTGTGTTGTTTGAATCTATGCATTTATTTAATATAAGAGAAAAGCTTTGAGTGAAAAATAGGGTGAGACAGCTTTCACATCTGCAACCATCTGATGGCGGGTTTGGCCTTCAGCAGCTGCTTTTTGAGGAGTTTTAAGTCCATTCTCAATTTCTAGTCAAATTATCTTCCTTTTGATGCTTTTCTACAGAGCTTGCTGGCAACAATGGCACAGGCACTGAAAACTCCTGGGGTTTGGGATGAGTTCCCTTGGCAAGCAGTGAGTAAGATGGCTTTTGTGACCACAGCCATTTCTGTGAGCAGCTCTGACTTTCTGTGAGTAAAATGAGTCACAATTTTGCTATTTAAGCAGCAATGAAAAGGCTGCCTGTGCACCAGCTGGTTGATATTTGAGCAATTAGTCTCTGTATTTATCTCCTTTACTAAAGTCAATCATATGGAATATGATAATAAATAAACCCTGATTAAATATTGCCTCATTTGCTAAAAGGTTGTTTTAAGCATAGAAACACTTTTGTCAAGTGCTATTTAACCATAGGGGTGAACTCCCAAGCTAGTAATATTTAAGGAACTTTACCTTCCCCTGTTTTTTTTCAATCAATATCCTCTACTTATCATGCTTATTCCCATGGGAAGGACCTAATTTTATAACTTTAATTTAGCATAGAAAATCATTGCTTTTGAAGCTAATGTCAAGGCATGACAGAAACGTGACATGATCAAGCTGTTATTCCACATGACACATAATCATAACTGCTGCTGTGGTGATAGTACTGAAAACAAGGCAAAGAAGACAGAGATAGCTGCCGGGGGACTATTTGTTATTGAGTGCAAGCTTCCCCATCATGTGGTACAGAGCCCAGAGATACTGTTCTGATGGAACTCTGTCAGGAGTTCTGCTAGGTAGATACTGGGACAAAATCTGACATTCTAAAATGTATTTTCTATTGACTGGCTCCAGACACCTTTAGGTTCCCCATGTTAACTTGTACTTTCCATTTTGCTTTGCTAATCCGTCTATTTTCCTCTTTCGTTATCTGAATGAATCCAGTCCATGACACTGAGATCCATCCAGATGGATTAATTCAGGAGGAACTGAAACTATGTATGGTTGTGTTTATTTGTGTGCAAAAGTCTCTGTCCATAAATTAAAACCCTCTAAAAGAAGCATGTGCAGACACACATGCTCTCACACACTTATGATTTTTCACACCCTGTATAAGAGAATCTCAAGCACTTTACAAATCTTTAAGAGTGCATTGCACTCCCTTAAAATAAGTAATGACCGAGAACACATTTGTAGGACCTCAGTTTGGCCTGCATCACACATCACATTTCCATGTCTGCTCTAGGAATTACCCAGTGGGGTTCAAGAAGTTCATTTAGTCTGGTAGTTAATCTAGCCAATTGCAAGAAGATGATTAATTAATTATTCCTTCTATTAGTTTTTAAATTATTATTTCTTCTTTTTGTTTCTTGTATTAGTCTTTCACCTCTAAACTGAACAGTTCCAATGTTTTCAGCCCTTCCTATTTGGAACTCTTCCAGCAATCACTGTCTGTCCTCCTTTGAATAATGTATGCATGCTCAGCATCAAGTTTAAATTTATTATGATGTAAAGAAAAGATAACATTCATTAAAAATATTAAAAATATGATAATTTGGTATAGAAAGTCAGTATTTATAGAGCATGCTGCAGAATCCCATAGGAGCCATAAACTGAGGGAGTGCAACATTAGCAGTTGGATGTTGTACAAACAATCACTCTTTCAGAATCAATTTGTTAACTGCCTAATTGATGACTTTTAAAAACCTAGACCTAAGTGTTTGCATATAGAGCAACAGAGGAAATCTTCAATAGAGTCTGAAATAGATTTCCAGTCTTCATTCTACTGCTTGCTGTTTCTCCAAAGCATTTGCAGCTCTGAAAGCTCAGAGACAAACTCCAACAGAACTCGTTTTCTCCCATGGCAGCACTTGAACATAGAGCCAGCCTCTTCAGCACAAAATGAAGATGGGACATGATGTTCCCATATATCTGAGCCTAAAATGGCACTTGATATTTTAAATTAATACTTTTTTATCTCAAACACAAGCACAAATGGAAGACCAGCTCAGTATTTAAATACTTCCAGGATAGTTCCATCTCATCAGAGTTGGTGGAAAAAGTCTTAAAAAAAGTATGGAGTTAAAGTGACATATTTACAAGGTGAAAAATCAGTGGAGAAACTGTCACAGGGATCTCTGTTTATTAGGTAAGTGTTCTCACGCTCTCATGGCACCTCACATTCAGGGCTCACTCTGGGGAAAACCCCAATTTGGAATTATGATGCACTCCTGCCTATTACTAGAAATCAGTTTACCAAATCTTACATTTAAGAAAGGCCTTTTTTACTGCTCTTCTTGGACTCAAGATGCCCAAGGGACTTGAGCAGGTGTTTGTTCTATAAATGTGAGGAACTCCTTTATATTAAATTTTGAGGGAAAGACCACAATAGAGCCAAAATCAAGACAAAGTCAGGACAAATAAAGCCAAGGTTTACTTACAGGGGAAACGTACTGAGATTTAAGTGGTGTAACCCTAAGTACTAATAACTATACATAAACCAAATTAGAGTAGATTTGAGAAGTTGGGCAGCATAAGGGCTTTGAATGGCACAGATGGACTTGCATGTCATGTTTTTGTCTGCTGGACCTAATGATGACATTTGTTACTGAAGTAGTTTTAGGGAGTAGCTTTGTAGCAGAGTAAAATTCAGATATGGTTTCTACACACAGCTTCTACAGCAGTGTCTTCTCATTCCTGCCTATGTGTGACCACTACCGTTCTTCAGTGCAAACACCATCTGTGTTTTTGTGAGGTACCACTTCAGTTATGCACATCACGTTACCATGATTTAGGGCCGTGTGGTACAAGGTTCTAGGCACCAGGAGAATTGAGACCATTCAGCATTTTGTAAGAGAGAATGTTAAAAGTGGAAAGTTAGGTTTTTGCCAAATGGCAGATAGTAAATCTATGCTAGAGAAGAAGCACTGCTCTTTGTATTCAGGGAATTCTGTAATCAGCCCTTAGTTATGCCACATGCAATATGCACTCATGTTTGAATACTTAACACTTGAATGCAAAGTGAGCTGAGGTAAATATTTATATCCACTGCAGTGCAGAAGTGTGAGTAAATTCCTACTCCAGAATCTGCTTTAATGACCCTTCTCATGTCACTTGACATTTCTTGCCCTATTTCTTCATCCTAAAGCCCTGCAGATATTCCTTTTCATATCAGTTACATTGGTGTAAATTTCTCATTTACCACAAAGGTTTGTTGCAGTGAGAGAAGCAACAGTCTCCTCATGCATTTTTAACTTCACTTTCTAGATTGTCTCTGCTTGCAAATTTAAAAGAGGAAAATGACCCTTTATTTTTACACCCAGTAAGCCTGACAAGTCACTAATGAAGGGTAAAGTCAAGGAGGTAAATGAAGGTGTTATTAGAAAAGATCTGTGGGGCAAAAGTATTTTTTTTTCCTAGGGAAAAGTACATCCCTGGGAAATACGGATTTCAGAGGAGTTTTGTCACTCATAAAGAAAGCGTTCTTTTCTGATGAAAGGTGATCTTTCCAGCAGATGTGCTATGAGGTTGGTGAAAAAACTTCATATCTTTTTTAACAGCATTTTAATGTACATGAATAGGTAAAAAAATATGTTTCAGATTATGATGACTACATATTTTTGGATAAAACAGATGGATAAATCTCTTGAGTCTGTGCCTGATCTTCCATCAGATTCACACTGATATCAGCAGAGCTACTTCTGTTTTTTTGCCAGAAACAAGTCACATAGCTGTAGCCAGAAGCCTGGAAAAAAACCCTGAAAATTTTCAGACAGAAGCTAAATTCATTCTCTGGCCCATATTTCAGTTATCTTAGCTTTCACAGTTGTATTTGAATTTCTCTTGCTTTCCATTACTCTTAATGCCCTACAGTTTAGCAGTAAGAGAAACCCTCTGTAGTCCCCTGGCCTGATGTCAGATCTGCCTTGGCAGTGCCCTCTCTCTTGTGAAGCACATGAGCTGAAAGAATGTTGTGGAGAGGACATTTAGCCTTGAGATCAAGGCCATAAAATGAGGGTAAGGGACAAGATTGCGGTAAGATTATAAACAGAGCAGGGCAGGCAAGGCTGGGCAAAGAGAACAGTGACTGAGGCTGAGGTGAAGAAGCTCCAGCACGTGCTCACTGCACTGGTGCCTTGGATGAGTGTAGGGCACCCACAGGGACCTCCTGGAGGCACAGCACCCTGCAGGATTACCTACCCTACCTCTGAGGGCGTTCTCAAGCCTAGCTTCCAGCCTTGGATTTCAAGTGGTTCTTCAGTACTGGACTGGCATCATTCAGACTGTGTAGAAGGAAAGCACCCATGTGGTGGGTTCTTTAATTGTTACATCACTTCACTCTTGGCCTGGCATATCCATATGAGACAGTTCCATAAAATTTTGTTCATCATTTTTTGAAGTGGGAAATCTCTGATAGCTCTACCTGCATACATACACATATCATTTGCAAAGAACTCATATTCTCCTGTAACTTCACCATAAACTTAGGTTCACTTTTAGCAAGAACTGAAATTTGCATATTGCAGGCTATTTAAGTCTTCTTTTTCTCTATTAACTGATCCCCTATATGTAAGTTCAGGAGGAATAAGTTCCACAGCATGTAGGAACTTTTTTTTTTAATATGAGTGCAATTTCTTACATAATGGTGCAACTCAGTAAGAAGAAAATATTCTTAAAGAAGAAGATAAAAGCTACCGCATAAAAGATTAATTTGCACAAATGTTTATCATCTGGAATATCATCTGCCTTTCCCTTTATTTTTTAAATACTTTCAGTGCAAACAGATGTCTAAGGAATCCCCTCTTTTTATATTTTTCAGCAACATGTTATAGATATTCTGTGTGCAATGAATGGAAGAAAAGCAAAATTAACTTTTGGCAGCTTCAGTCTATCAAGTTCATAAACTTTACTGTGTCTGTTTTGTCCAAGATTAGAGACAACCTGCTCCAAGTCAGTTTCCCATTTGCACTTAATTAGGGAGTTCATTTTAGAGGTCAATGAAAAATAGCAGAGTACGTTTTCATAGTAACTCTCCACACAATAAAATTATTTCTCAGGCACTTGTCCAATTTTCTCTGGAACAAGGGCAAAAAAAGTGGGGACACAAAATAGAGTTATTGGATACCTTATCTGGAACTACCCAACACATTGTCCATTATCCAAGGAACACATAGTACATTCTGGATCTGAGGAAAGAAGCCAAACATTGCATCTTTGCAGACAATTTTCCTATCCACACAGCTTCATTTTCTTTAACAGCTGGGACAGATATTTTGGAAATGTTCTGAGAGGTAGGAGACAGTCTGCACAAGGACTTCCTCAGTATCAACCATACTTACATATATTCAAATTGCTGTGGGTAACAAGGTGTCCTTGTGGGAAATGCAGGAAGACTACTTGGATTCATGAGGAAGCAGTAGTGAAGAGAGCATTGAACAACACAGGGCTGTTTCATGCTGCATTAGGGTGCCAGCATTGTTGGCAGGAGGAGGAGGAACAGTTGAAATGATGCCTATAAGTCACTTCATAAAGTTCCTCAGAGGCACTTTCAGCACTTGATAGCTTTCTGTTATCAAGCAGATGAGAGAGTGGCCAAGTTTTGAAGATGTGTCTGAACATCTACAAGAATCTAAGGGGGCATCAAGCCTGGATTTTGAGCTGATGTCAGCTCTATTTTACAAGTTTTCCTGAAGGAAAACTATTTTGTAAAGTATGAAATGTCTCCTTAGAAGAAAACATTCCCAGCAGTTTTGGAAAGACAGATTCTACTCATACACCCTGTCAGTAGAAGAAACACCAGAGTGCAGAGACTTGACGTGAAGTACCTTGAATTTGATCTGGGTGTGGGGCAAGAAATAAGATAATTTGTGCTTTTTCATGACCAATGACCAAGTGCGGTAAAATTCACATGCATGAAAGTATAATTTCTTGGACCAAAATCTGGCCAGGTAGGTACAATCTTCATTTCTCTACTGTGGTTCATGCAACCATGAAGAAAGAAGGAACCAACTGAGAAAAGCCCATAGCCTGTTGGTTAAAGAAAAACTTGAGCAAAATTGGGTTATCATTTTCACAAATGCCATACTTTGCCATATGAATGATGGGGTTTTTTGACATTACAGGAGATACATTTGACTTGCGCAGGCCATGGAATCGCGAAATCACAGCGTGTGTCAGGTCAGAAGGGACCTCAGTGGGTTGCCTGGTCCAATCTGCCTGCTCAAGCAGGGTCACCCCAGAGCACAGGGCATAGGATTGTGTCCAGGTTTGTGAATATCCCCCGTGAGGGAGACTCCACAACCTCTCTGGGCAACCTATTCCAGTGCTTGGTCACCTGCACAGTAAAGTAAATTAGTAAATGCTCATACAACCTGCACAATATCTGCATTACTGACCTTTGCTACCCTGAACATGTTACAAACCATTTACTGGCCATTTTAGATGACATTCTAAATGGGCTAGTTTTTATGTCATAAAGGGCATGAATCTTAGTTCACTTTGGGCCTCATTTTTTGTCTCTTTACAAGGCCTTAGCTGAAATTTCCAGTTATCTGGAAGGATATGAAATGCAGGAATAAATGTAACTCATACTACTGTCTCAGGGTCCTGCCTGACAATGGTTTGCTCCAAAATGGAAACACAATTATATATATTTCTGCTTAAATTCAGCAGAAAAGTCCTCAAAGATAAATCACTTGGGGGCAAAGGCACCCTAATAAATTCTGTCCAGCGGAACTTGGTGGTTCTTTTACTTTTTTGTTGGTTTGTTTGTTTGTTTGCTATTAAATGGAACGCAATATTGTAGTTTTATTTAGGACACTGAATCAAGGCAGGCCATAACAGTTGTTGGTGCTTCCCTGATCATGTTTAATTTTCTTTTTTTGTTCAACACAATTCCTTCTGAAAGAAGGAAAAAAGATGTAAAGAGTGATTCAAATCATCTTGCAATGCTGTATCACATTTCAGATAATTTACACTCTCAGTCATGGCAAGCAAACACACATTTCAGATTGATCATTGCAGTAATTGAAACAGCAAAAGAGAACTGCAGGTTATTTTGTCAGCAATAGTCTTCTTTACAAGACTAAGTAGTGATGCCTTAAAATGGGATGTATCCAGGGAAAGCAAACTTCCTGAAAATGTTGTAGCCATTACTTTAAAATAATATTATTTAGCCTACATGCTCTATCCCTTGTGGATTTTCAATTCCCTAGAAAACCTTCTTTCCAACATATCTTTGATCCTGGTCTCAAAACCCTGACATTTTCATTTTGTGAAGACTGGATATAAAATGGACTAGTCAAGAATAGAGGAAGGTGAACCAACTTGGTGCAAATTGGTACTGCTCCATTGCCCTCCACACTGATTTACAGAAAACAGGGATCTGGCTGAAAGCCTTCCTGAGCCTGGCTGCTCTGCTTTGCTGTTCCATGTAAACACTTCAATTTTAGTCTTACTTCCTAAGGAAATGGAGTTGAGGCAATTGCATTCTCTGCATGTGTTTGTGAGTGTCAGTGCATGGCTGAATATTTGCTTGTCCTTCCCATCAGTTACTTTGGATTCTGCCAGTTCAATTCAATAAAAACTGGAGAGGACAGAAGGTCTAAAGCAACAAAATTCCATTCTAGTATTCTTATTGACAATTCTTATTGAGAAAAAGATAATGAGCCGAGTTGTTGTAGCTTTCAAAAAATTTGCACCGACTCCTTGGACTTGGCCCATCCGTTCTGGACCTCTCAGAGCCACTTTCTGAACTAGGCAGGTTTGCCACATCAAAACTTGAGCATTCAAATCTCAGATCAACCCTGTTTAACAGGGCCAGTGTTTCTAAAGAACTTGGTAAGCCTGGTTTTCTCTACTTGCATCAGAACATATGTACACTAATTATCTCATGTGCCTGAATTACTTAATCCTCACCTGGTGTTCACAAGCTTACCACCACCACTGAAGCTGCTCCCTTTTCTTCCAGCTGTTGAGCAAAATAAAATCAGGCGCAGCATTTCCCTAGGTTTTATATTCAGTTGCACTCATTTTCTTCTGCTCTTGCCAAAGGTCTCAGACGGAGTGAGCAGATGACAAGGGGAAAATTATAGATGATAATTCACAAACAACCTCATAAAACTATCCTTATTATTCCTGTAAAAAGTAACAGTATAAAATGCTAACTACTTCACTGTTAAATTTTTGTGACAGATGAAGTGATCCTTGTGGGGGGGGGGGGGGGGGGGGCCGCTATGGAGTGGTAACAGGCTCATTGTTTAATGGACTGATGCATTTGGCAAGAGTAAAAGAGAACTGGAAAAGAGAACAATGAAAATTATGAGAGAAAAAAATCTTACCATTTGCCAAATAAATAAATAAATAAATAATCTTTGTGGCTGTAAAAAAAAACCCTATGCGCCACCAAACAAACAAAACCAAGCTCTTGGTTAAGATTCATTTGATAAATGTGGAATGGGGAAGTTATGACAAAATAAAAAAATGGAAATGTTAGATATACTTGAACAAATTATGATGTGGAACTAAACAGTAATCTGGTATGCAAATAATGTATTTATGAGATTCAAAAAGCAGTGGGGAGGAAAGCAATTTTTTCTTTCCCATTGAAAAGGGAAGAGCAGATGGAGCTCTTCAGCAATCCTTCTTATTTACTTCATGAGATAGCTTATGTGAAGAAAACAAAACACTGAGAGCACCCTGATTTACAGGAGTACAAAAGGCTCCTTCCCTGTGTGCAAGGCAGATCCTTTCTGTATGAAGCAGCAGGTAATGACAAACTAAATCTATGTCACTTTCACATCCTGAAGCGCTCTGATGAACTGGGGAATCATCATTCTGTGGAAACAACCTTTAGATCATGTGTACGTTTTTTAACCCATGGACACCATTAGGTTAAGACTGAAGCACAAATTAGTCCACTTGTGATGACTGCCTGATGAAGAAATAGGTATGCAGTGGCCAGACTGTGATCTCCTCTATTGAACTTACCCCTCTACTGATTTAAGCAAAATTTGAATAGAGCTATTTCTTGCATAGCAAGACTTGCTGACTGCTCATGGTGACCTCATCTGTTTGGCAGACGGCTAAAACTTTTTAAAGTGCCTGCAAGAATAGTTTTATGAGGTTGTTTGTGAATTAGTATCATTCCTTTGCCCTCTGGTGTCCTATTTAGCTTGGGCCTCCTGTTAAATGTTGGACCAAAGGAGCTCAAGTCAGGAGAAAACCCTGGGAAGTGCTGTGCATGCCTTTCGCTGATTTCTACAGTCATAGGTCTCCTCGTTGTTAGAGCTTTGTAGATGGAGCTATGCCTGTTAATACCAGATAAAGATGAAGTCCCTTAAATCATGATGCAAAGTTTGTGAATACAAATTTTCCTGCACCCCTCAACACAAACATAGGTACAGATAAAAAAAAAAAGTGATCTATACTGGAATGTGGCAGGTAAAATTTGACTGAACCACTCTTCGATCAGTACTTTTACAGAAGATTCATTGTTCTCACTGTCCAGAAGGAGAAATTGAGACAGAGGAAGCTAAAAAGACTTTTTCAGCTTGGTCTGTATGCAAGCAATTCCTATTTCAGAAAGAGCAAAAAAGTTTGAAAATAAAACTGAATGCAAACAAACTGCAGAAAAAGTATTCTGTATATCTTTCTAAAATAAAGAAATGCAGGGTGGAAGTGTAGGGTTTTAGCTTCAGAGCTTACTGGACATCCAGACATTCTTAGGATAAGGAAGGTACAGATGATGCAGGTGTTTGCCTCACCTGAGCTGAGTGCTGAGAAACCTCAGGCCACTTCTTTATTTTGCTCCAAATTTCTCAATAACTTTTAACACCTATATTTGTTCAGCTCTGCAAACAGGGTTTGAAATGAAAAGCACCAAAATACTCAAGGATGTCAGTTTTCAGCTCCCTGAACCTCACCTCTGCTCAGGTGTAATGGACATAGTTACACTGCTGTACCTCACAGTCATATCAAGTGCAAATATGTTAAAATATTTTTTTTTTTACCTTAGATTTGAATCCTACAATAAATTTCATGTTGATAAGAAATTTGTAGGAGGCACAGTTAGCCAAGTATAGTTTGATATCTAAGGATCTTTCTTCAGCAAATATTTAAATACACATTAAGAATACAAGGGTGCTTTGATGTGACTGAGCACCTAAGGAAAAAAATAACAATAATTGTCCATATAATCCAAATCACTTGGAACAGCAAAAATGAACTATAAATTGTCAAGTTTGGTGAACAAAGTTTCTTGCAAGATGTCCAATGCTTCCAGGAGGAGGAAGAAAACAGACTGTTTCCGGTTGTGGTTGTCCTTGCAAAGCAATGAAAATGCTGTAACAAAGCTTGCATAGCAAAACACATTGCACAGTGAAATAGACTCAGTTCTACAGGAAATCTCTGAGATTCTCTGAGAGGTCTATTTAGATGAGAAAAGATAGGGCTTGAGTGAGTTAAAAATAAACTGTGGAATGCAATCAGTGCAATGTTATTCATTTTGATATTAAACAAGATTTATTTGACAGTAACGCCATATGCTCAGTGGTGCTGTCCACAAGATGACAATTCCATTTTGCAACAACTGTTGAAGTTCAAAAATTGTTTTCATTCAGCTTTGGAATAAAAACAAAAAAGCCTTTCATATCTTTCTGGAATGGAATTACACTGAAATGGTTGATTTCAGATAAAAAACCCAGCCTTTTCTTCTGTAAGGACTTTTTACTTCTAATGGGTTCCTTGGTCATCCAAAGGAGGACAGGAGGAACTGGTCTCAAATTACAGTCAAGGGAGTTTCATTGGATATTGGTAAACATTCTTCACTGAAAGGGTTGTGAAGCACTGGAACAGGCTGCCCAGGGAAGTGGTGGATTCACCATCCCTGGAGTTATTTAAAGCACATGTAGATGTGGTGCTTACAGGCATGGTTTAGTGGTGGTGACTTTGGCAGTTCTGGGTTAATGGTTGGATTCAGTGATCCTAATGGTATTTTCTAATCTAAACAATTCCATAATTTTAAGGGGCAGAACTTGGAAGAAGGCTGAAAGAGCTGGCATGGATAATCTGTAACTTTTCAGAGGCCCTGATACTATTCAGGAGCATTTCTTGGTGAAGTGGCAACCTGCTGTAAACATTTCCATCAGCACTAATATTTGGTTCTTGATACTACTAAGATTTTTTGTATTGATTAGGCATGACTGTAGTATGCAAGCTTTGTACAGAGTGAGAGAGGAACCCTTGTCTGATGGGAAGAAGAGAAACTGCAGATTTCGGCAACAGGAGAGCTCTGGAAGCAGCTGAAGTGAACATGGCAAAAGTTGGATGCTATTGCTAAAATGTCCAGCACTGAATGTCTCACAGTGTCAGTGCTCAAAAATATCAGGACATTTATAGAATTTAGTGGATTAGAGGGATGCAGTCTTTTACCTACTCCACCTGAGGTTTTCTTTTACATTGATTGCAGACTGAGAAATGTAGTCATATAAATACACAAATACCATTTTTCCATTTAAAAAAATGTGGCAAAATACTTTTTTTCTCCTAGACGGTTAAAAAACTGGGGATTTATCCAATATACCATCAATTGTAAATAAGTCAGGGCTGGGGGATATTGGAAAGAAGAAAGTTTCAATTCGAAAATACTGCTATGACATCTTGTGGGGATTAGTTGCCTCAGGTATTGATTCATATGAATGGACAAAGACATTTCCAACTGACTGACACTGTGCATTCCTCCTAACCTTCAAGCACTCCCTGTCTTGAAGGAAGGATGTCATGGTGCATTGTGGCTGTCCTCCCTGAGGATGATATTGGAGGAAGTGTTTAGCTAGGACTTCTAAATCCTTGAGAAGATTGAGGCAGACAAATTAGTGTTCCTGTGAGCTGATAGTAACATTTCTTAGGAAAAGTTAAAACATTTAGCAGAAATTATATATTGTGACCAAAAAAAAAATATTAACATAAAATCTGCTACTGAACAAAATGTTTCACATGAATGATCTTTTTTAACAGTTCTGCAAATAATTGGAAGGCCCTTTGCCTGCAGGATTGTGCCCTTCCCCACCTCTCTGCTGCACTGGTGCTGCTCACAGTCAGACACAGGGTGCCCTGTTTCCCAGAGCACACACAGGCACATGTGCTGCCAAGTTTTTAGCCAGACCAGCTTGACACTCTTGGCTCTGGCTGTCTCAAAATTGGGCACATATGGTTAATAGGCAGCAGCACCAGTGGAAGAGTGGTACTTGCTTTGAACTGGCAGGTGACAGGAGCAGAAATATTTGGCAAGAAAGGCCCCTTGTGGTGGTCTTGCGTGTGTGTGTGTCTGTTTTAATAGTGTACTGAGGTTCTCAGCAAAGCACACAGACAAAGGAAGATGCCTGCACAGCACAGCACTGTGCTCCTCCCTGGCAGGGAGCTGGGATAATGCCTCACCTAAGGCATCAGACAGAGGTCACTCTCACCAGTACCCAAGGAAGTCCCGCCCTTGAAGGTGCAGAGAAGGTGTGAAAACAGTTTGGCTGGTGGAGAATGGGCGTGTGTGTCCCCTCAAACTGCCTAATAAATACATTCATCCAATTAAGTGGAACAATTATTCATTAACAAATCAGTTACTAAAATTTACTCATTTAAGACAATCACTGCTACTTCCTCAGCTTTTCACTTCATTGCTGCTTATGCAAGTAAAAACAACAAACTGAATGGAGACCTTATGGGCACCAGGGACCAATTAATGCCACGTGACTTCCTCCCAGGCTTCCATGAAAATAACTGTATTATAATGGTCTGTGATATTAATATCAGCTTTGGGAAAGTTAGGCAGCAGCTCCATAGGGAAGGATGTAGCATGAGCAAGCACTCCGGAATGTGCAGTATTTGACAGAAGAGAAGTGGTATCTTTCTATAAGTTGCATCTCTTCTTGCTATTGAAAGAGGAAAATCAGCTAGAAAAAGATTGCCTGAGGGAATCTGAACAACTTTTTGGGGATACATTTCCAGTATCTGTTGGGATGAACTTCAGAGCCTCCCTGATTTTAATACATTTATCAATCTACAGATTAAGTCTAAGGATTAAATTCTGAGCTGAGTTTGGGTTCCTAAATTTATATAGCTTTGGAGTTCACTTTTCAAGTTTTTCTCTCTCAGATCTTAAATAATTTTGAGTATTTGCTTTAAATCTCATGGCTATGTAGAAGCCCACAAGATTTTTGCTGCAGAGTATGTGGCTCATGGCTGTGAAGAAGCAGTATCTCTGCAGATATAACTGCTAGACTATGTGAGGACTGCTTCATAAGAAGAATTTATTTTGCTTCTTAGGCTGGCCTAGCTGGTTTGAAACACAGTTCTGCTATTTCAAACTGCACCTTGCACTAAGACATGCAAGAGATGTAACTTACTGATCTTCTTATATTGGTGATGTACAGGTGTTGCAGAGAAGCCCTGGGCAGAACCTGTGGATGCCAGTGGAGGCACTCTGGGGTAAAAACAGTAATCTCCCCATATCTGTCTGCCCCTTAGACCCCACACTTCCCCTTCTGTTTACTAGGCACTGTGCTTTTCCAGCCATGGCTTTCTCATGCTGGACTTTCCTTGAAGTGGAGGGACACACAGAGACCACCCTGCCCCTGAGGCTGGGCAGTTAAAAGGCAAAGGCACTGGACAAGATCCATCAGCAAAGCAAGAAAGCACCACATAGCACTGAGATCAAAGGTCTGGCAGAGAAAGAAGAAGCCACAGCAGCCTGGGTGAATGAAGCTGTCCAGCCCACATCCACCCCATTGAACCACGTACCTGATTGCAACGGACAGACAAAATAGTTTCATGTGCACGTCAAAGCACTGAGTGGAAAGAGTACAAGGAAAGCAAGTCGGAGGAGAGTGTGTTTTAATGCCTTTCATGATAACTTTGGCCTCAGTTTCTGCATCTCCACAGTAGGAGTATTAACTCCAAAGATGCACGTTAGTAAGTAAGAGCAGACAGGGTGAAGGCAGTCTAATAACAGCATGAAATGGGTTAATTGAAAAAGTGGGTCTAAATAGCATCACATTTGGAGGAATGATTTCAGTAAAAGGTTCAGTTCAGCTCAGCTCTGCAAAGTTCAGATACTGGTTAAACTTAGGATAAACTTTTGACCCCTTTTTACTTGTAGAAATCAGACTGGAATCACACAAACACAGACTCTCTTGTGAGCTTTCCAATACTGCTTGTTTTTGACTGAGCCAATAATAGAAGAACAGATTTCTTCATGATACTCCTGTACTTCTATTTCCAAACTCACCCAGTTTCTTTTCCCTTTCCAAACCTGAGACATTTTTCATTTTATTCCATATAAGATTTGGATATTAGCTGAGGGCAATTCCAGCTCTAACCCCACTTCTCATCTCTGGGAATAAGTGTCATCTTTTCTGGCCTTTTTCCCATCCAGCATTAAATATTTGCATTAATAACTGGAGAATTAGTCCAAAGACAGAGATTTTGATTCCCAACATCAACTCTTGCTCTCCTCCCTACCAGAAACGCATGGCTCTGGTGGCCCTCGCCCTGGGGAGCTCCACATCACCTGATGGTCTCTAATTTGTTCATTCTTTCTCTCCTAGTCTTCCTCATTTGGAGACTGCCAGCCAGTTTTTCTTGCCCTTTGTATATTTTGCTCCTTTTCCTGCACCCCTGAATCCTCTCTCCTCATGACTCATGACAAGAAGCTCTCACCAGTTACATGTGTTTTCCCCCACCATTGCTAGCTAAAAGGGGAAGAGGGAAATATCTTCTGAAAATATCAGCACTTTCTTCAAACCCACTCATATCATCTGTTTGCTGATTCCTATCCTGTAGCCTGTAACCTCAGCAGTACAGGAGTTTTAGTTCTGTTTTCTTCATCAGATTAATTACATTGTCAGCACTTAAAATAAACGGGAATTAATAACAGTAAAATTAATCAACACTTGGGAGTGTAGCCACCCTTATAATAGATGGAAGGAACTGGTAGGTGATAATTAGAACCAGCCAGCAGCTTTTTCTCAAAACTTACATGTAAACTTCCTCCATGTTAGAAACCACACATTAAAATATTCTCCCACAGCAAGCAACTTTCCTTGTTCTTTTTTATATCCTCACAGTGTGGAAGGCCCTGTATAGACCACAAAAACAAAGTAAGAGTATCGAACCCTCACCAAATATTGCTTTCACACATTTCTGGCTCATCCAGACCTAGAAAACCCCAGAAACACAACTAAGCCTGAACTTTGGAAATTGTGAAAACTGCTTTTCAAGCCCAAGAGAGGAAGGAGGAAACATATTTGAGCTCTTGGATTCTTCTCCTTAATGGATGTTTCTGTGGTTTCTCTGCCAGGGAGTGCTGCAGTGACTGGGACTGGATGCTGACATCAGAATCCCTTGTGTTGCTCTCTCCACCTGAGTGGAGAATTCAGTGTCAGTGCTCAGCTGAAGGGATCCAAGCCCAGCACTGTGTTGTGCACCCATCCCTGCAGCCAAAGGCCAAGTCCATCTGTGCTGGAGATATATTAAAGTCATTTAATGATTTCCATTGCACCCAAGCTGTGTTTGCCTTCAGAGTAACCCAAGTTGTTCAACTGCATAAAGGACACAGATTTAAATAAAGGGGTTCCCTCAATGGAGGTCGGGGTAGTGAGTAGAAATGGCTTTGATTTTGTGCTTCTGGATTATTTTCCTTCCCTTCTTCCTCTCTTTAGATTAGGAGGGGTAAGGCTTTATAGAGCTGCTGTTGATTGAAGTGAGGAGCGTGTTCAAATCCTACAGGCAGAAGCAAGATATGAGTACCCCAGCTCAGGAAACAAGTGTAGCAACTTTGCAGTTGTGCAGGGAACATCATCTTCAGAATGACTTGGTGTTGTGGCTTTGATGATTTCTTCAGACACTGTAAGTAGACTGACAAATTGACTTTCAAGTGAAAGGTCATTGAAAAGAATTGTGGATAAAGGCATCTGGATTTACAATTGAAAAGCTACAGAAGTTCAGTTTACAACTCTACTGGGTTCTGCGCGTAGGAGTTTCTATCGTAGTTTGGCAGCTTCTTCTGCCTTCTGATTCTGCTTGTAGAAAATAAAAATTCTTTGTGGTTTCTTTTTTTTTCTTTCTTCTTTTTAAACACAGTGGAGAGTTGTGATGTTTTGGCAAGTCTGATACAATGATACAAAGAAATATTGTACTGGCATTGTCTCATATTGTAGGTGACCTCAGGCCTGAATGATATAAGGGAAAAAAAGAAGTCTCTGTTGAATAGAGCACACATGTGCTTGAATCAGATTATAGAGGGAGTGTGAAAAGCAGAGCACACACACACACGATACATTTATTACTGATGTTTTGGGCTTAAATGTAATGCCCAGTTCTCATCCCAGGATGCAAATCAGGAGTAGCTACGTGGTGTTAAAGCCTGCTCTGCTCTGGTGTATGAGGTTCCTCCTGGTATTCCCCTCCCTAAGCTCACAACTATAATAAAAGGGTATTTGCAAGACAATTAGGTGGCTGAAATTGCTTAATCTGTGCAAACACTCACAACACATTACTCCAGTGAGTGGTTGCCTTTCAGAGTGTTTATGACAAGAAGTTTATGGACCACTTTTTTTTTTTTTTTTTAACTTCTCCCTCTTTCAGGAATCAGGATGGGAACTTACTTAAATCCTGGAAATCCTTACCAGCAAAATCAAACACTGCATGCAGAAAGTCTCCCTGACACTCCCTCTTCCCTTCCTCTTCTTTCTGGGACATAAAACTAAATGAAACAGAGATTTCTGCCTATCAATATTGACTTGACTGATTTCCCTTTTCCTGACTTCTCTAATCCTGTGATAGATTTTCTGTGACATTTGCTTCCAGTAGCAGATTCATAAGAATGTTCTCTCTAGAAACAGAACATTTCCAAATGTCTATTAAAAAACAAAACAATGTGGTTGAAGAAAATAATGGGGAATGTTTTTCTGCACAGTTTAATTTCAGCAGCTTCCGCTATTTTCTTCCTACTTGAAAAAGTAGGTTTTTTCTACTATGTAAGGGTTTCCTTGTGTAAGAAAACTTACTCAATAGAGCTATTAAGCAAAATAGTGCATCAAAGCTCCTTGCACTGTCTTCTTTGCAGGAATTAGTCACCTAATATGCCCTAAAGTCCAGACTGCAGTCATTAGCAGAAGCCTGCCAACCTAGGTTAGTACCTAGGGTGGAGCTGAGACAACTGCATTCATTTCCTTCTCTCCATCAAAAGATTGCTTTGTCCTCAAGGAATAAGACAGGGAGCTGCCCTGATTTTGCTTTCAGATGCTTCTCTTGGTCTTTATGTGACAGGAACTAGGCCTTGGAGCAGAACTCCTGCTGTTGGATTAGACCTGTCCCCATCACATTAGAAATCTCAAACTGTGGCCAAAGTAGAGAACTGGATTCCCTAAGTGCCTCCACTGATGGCAGAGGAAATTTGGGCAAGGAGTTCTACAACCACTAGAGCTAGAGTGGGAGAAGTCTGCCTGCTTCCCCTTCTTCTTCCTTGTTCTCTCTCTTTTTGATGTCCCCACATTGCACAATGTGACCTACATCTGCACTGCACCCAGACTAAGTGAGAGGGAAGAACAGATAACAAATTTTGAAATGTCAGCAAAGAACTAACATGAATATTTTCTTTGGTTTTTTGGGGTTCCAGTGGTTCTTTTAAAGCAGTACATCCCTTTTTCTTAGTGAACAGTATAAATATGCCCAGAAGCAGAACAGTTCAAGCCCTCTTGTGCAGGACCTACACTGATACAGCCCTCAGAGAGAACTCGGTGGTATCTGAGGGACCATGCTGCACAACCTTCTCTCTTCCAAATTTTTATACACAAACCTTGGCTAAGACCTTTTTTCTAGGGAAGCTAACTAAATACTCCCTTTCTGCTCTGAACCAGCATTGCCAGGAAAAGATGCTGTCAGTCACAGGGCACATAAGCCCTCCTGCAATCCTTTCAAATTGCATAATGATGTGTCCACTGTCAGAAGCAAATGATAGCCAGCACTTAGAGCTGGGGTTGATTCCTCTAGGCATGAAGTTGCATAGGTCCCAGCTATTCCACAGAGAGGTGGGAGCATTAGAGCCAGTTACTGGTCTGTGAGGCTGACACAGGACAGCTGACGATGAGATGCTGCTGTTTTTTCTCCATGCTCACTGCTCTGCAGGTTTAAACTTAAATCTTTGTTGTTATACAGTGATATACTAAAAGGTCATGCTTTCATTGAGGACCCCAAATATAAATAAAAGTTGCAATGGTTTCATCCAAAAGAGTCCTGTGGGCTTGGAAAATGCCCCTTGAAATGAAAGTGGCCCCTGGCAGTTTGCAACAGGCTTTGGTTGCTGTGGGACCTATGGAAAGCTAGCACAGGGTCTCAGGGTTTGTTTTCTCTCCTAGCTTCTCTCTCTTTTCTGCTCTAGTCCCATCCTAAAAGTGAAGAGTGCTGGGAAACACATCCCACTTGCAGGATTAGGGCCATGGAATGATTTGGGAAAGCAGAAGAAACTTGATTGCTCAACTGACTTGCAAACTTAACACTTTTCCCACACAGAAATAGAGTATCACTAAATTGAACAATCGCTGAGATTTCTATTTTTTTTTTTGTTTCTCCCCCTCCCCCTTTTACTAGTTTTCCTTCAACTCTGTTTTCCGGTGTAAGTTATTATTATCCAGATCCAAATCTCACAATTTCACTGAAGGAGAACGTGTATTAAAATACCAGATCTACCAGAAAACATCTGCAACTTGCAAGTCTATTGTACTACTATTATATGAGCATGCCATTGTAAATTCTTTTAAGTCTGTAACTTATTTCACGTTAACACACTGTGTGTTTTACAACACCATTTCAAACTTTATGGTCTTTTTTCTTTAGCCGCTTGTTCCAATTGCATCTTATATTTCATCAAATATGGTAAAGAAACCATGAGAATAAATTGATGCTCCATATGAACCCCCCTATAAATGGATGTTGCCAAATTGCTGGAAAATGGTTTTCCTTTTAAGCCCTCCAGAATTGTTAGTAGGTTTCTGAGGCTAAATTCTACAGGGAAACATTATGACCATTTAAGGCCTCCAAACTTTATGCTTCAGTACAAAAGGCCTAAGGGTGAGGATTTAAAATGGATGAAGTGGAGAAATTTGCACTTCCTTAAGAAAACACAGAGCATTTCCTTCCGCGTGTCAGAAATGAAACCAGAAAATACAAAGTAATTTGTCAGGAAATTTTCCTTCCATAATTCCCTCTTCAGCCCTTCCTCTCCCACCCTTCCCTGCTCCCATTGCAGCCCTGCAAGCCTCATTTTCTCCTCCTTGCTGTCAGCTTTATGACTGCAGGTCCCAGATCCAGGCACAGTGATGGACGGTGCTCTGCTCCTCACCTTGTGCACCAGAGCTTTGCTGTAATGTCTCCTCATGTTCACAGCTTGCTCCTGCCACCCTCTTTCCTGCTCACCTCCCCACCCAGGCTCATGCCTGCAGACAATCCTTCAGGAGATAAGTACCCTTCAGGGACACCCGCTCAGCCGCAAATGATGCGGCGTCATTTGGCTCTAACTGGACGCTGGTGTAAAAAGAAAAAAACACTTGTCATATTTATGAGTTACTGTGAGTTAATAATACACTGGGATCCATTAGTTAAAGCACATTTGCTCCAAACATGTGGCTTCAGCTTTTTGTTTTTCATTCAAGCAACATTTTTTCAGATGAAATGCAGTTGCCGTTTTTCTCCCAGGCACTCAGTGAGCCTCAGGGAGTTACAGCATCAATTATTTTTCTCCCCATATGTGGAAAAAAAGTAAAGAAAAAACCCCCGAGTGTCCTAGCCAGAGAAGTTGGAATTATTATCCAAAATAATAATAAAAGAATATCAAAACATCCAGAAATCAAAAGCTGCATCCAGCTGAATAAATGTAGGCAAAATTGAAAACATAAAGTCCGCAGAATATTCTTTTGCAAATAAAATGGGCTCTGGTCTCTCTGTATTTTTAGCAATGTCCTGTCCTGCCTGAGCCAATTCTTTTTCTCCCTAAGTCTGTCTACTTGAGTGACTTTTCTTTGACCGTATTTTGAAAGATAAATTCATTATTGCCTTGCCAGGTGAATTTGCCTGAATTTTAAAACTTCAGAAAGGACTAAAATGACAAGCAAAACCAGAGCACAAACAGAAACTTGTTTTCATACTCTCGCTTTGGAAATGGTACTGCATGTGTAATAAAAATCAATATGTTCATCTTTCTTCCTTTCTCCCTCTGCAATATTTCTTCAGTGCTGAAGATGTCAAGAGCAGAATTTACCCTTCCCTTGATGCCATCTTTTTTTCCCCCTCCTGTTTCATCACAGCTGCATGGACTGCAGCCAACTCAAACTGTAACTTTGCACTTCACTGCTTAGGACTCTGCTGCATGTTAAATTTGACAAGACTTGTTAATGTAGATAACTGAACAGACAGACAGAAACTTCAACCCAGGATGCCCACACCTCACACTTCACTGCCTTATCCTTATATAGGCTGATTTGTCTCCCATCAGGAAGAGGCAACACAGCAAATTCTATGAAGCCCTGCTTACTCTCAGTACCTGTGGCTTAATTTGGAAGCTCCACCTGCTCTTTGGTTCAGCGTGTATTTTGCCCTCCATGCCTAAGAAACATTTATGGAACGTTGTACATATTGCTGCTGCTTTATTAGTAATAAATTTTCCTTTCATTTATAAGCTTGAATTAAGCAAACAGCTCCTCCACTGCTGACTCAGCCTCCAAAGCTGCACTTTATATATGTCAAACAACATATATAAATTTATAAGGTGAACAATGGTCGTATTTAAGTACTGATTTGGTAATCATGAACTTCACTGGCAGTATCCTTTGGAAACTAAATCCATAATTTTTATTAGTAATAAATGTTTCTAATGGGAGTTGACAAATACTTGAACTGAGTTGCTTTTTTTTCCACACTTGGCAAAAGGAAAGGGACAAAAATTCTTATTACACAATGAGAAATGCATTAATACTAAAACCCATTCATCTCAATTTTCTACAAATATAATTTAAGACCTTTTACAACCATTGGTGAAATTACAATGTGCTGTGGGGAAGTTGCAAAAATTTTATGAGCGTAGTAAAATTGTCCTTGTAATACCATTATAGGGTGCAGGGACAATATAGATATTTGAATTACCTATTGTCCTTATGCCAGGCTGAAAAAGCTACATGCAGGAGTTATAGCATGTAATGGAGACAACTGCTGATA
Source organism: Agelaius tricolor (assembly GCF_023055355.1). NCBI lineage: Eukaryota > Metazoa > Chordata > Aves > Passeriformes > Icteridae > Agelaius > Agelaius tricolor. Next base: position 18,993,231 of record NW_027269261.1, on the reverse strand, counting down.
CAAACCAGAGAAAGGAAATCCAGGTCCACTTTAGCTAGCCTAAGACAAATCCTCATTAGAAACATGGAGTCAGAATACCCTTCCCACTTGTGTCAACAACAATGAAATTTAAATGGGTGGACTGTTTTACATTTGTGTCAATGGTAGCACAGAGACCAACTAATTAAGCAGAGATTATGTGCAATAAAACAGTGTCACATCCAAACCTTGATGTTTTTAACTTCTGGACCATACTTTCTAGGGTTTGTACTCAAGCCTGACTGAAGGTGATCATGGTGGTCCCTCTCATTCATAGCCAAAAAACTTCTCAGGTAGCTCATGGCAAAACCATGAAATCTTACCTGGAATTAAAATGGTGTTTACTTTCTAGAAGTGGAAATTCCTTTCTTTGAAGAATGGTGTTGCTGGGCTCTATCCAGGGCAAGAGTACTACTTTCTCCCTGCCTGTCCAAAGGACAAACAAAAGTAAAAAAGAGAAAGAAAACAAGAGAGGCAATTGCAGTCTTCTGTGCTAGCAACATTTCACTGGCTGCATTCAGGAGAGTAATAAAAGAATTGAAATAGTTCAAGCATCTGCCCTTGGCTGAGGGACTTGTAATTATACACTACAGACTCCACTCCCTTGGAACAACTGTCTTTGATTCGTGTCTTTTCTTTTATTACAGCTGAAATACAAAACTCCTGATGAAACCATTACATTTCCATGCGAAATTCACAACTATAAGGGGAAACCTCTGCAAACTTGGCTGACTTTTGAAGGGGGGCAGAAACCTATGGGCAAAGGTTGCAAAGTTCCCTTCCAAGTTTCAAAGGTTCCAACCACTTGGGGCAGCCTGTTCTGGAGTTAGAGATTTATTCTCTTCATTTTAGTAAACATTTTGGAATGGGAGTAAGGAAGTTAATTTTATTTCCTGTTTATTAAGAGTTACCATACTGTGAATTCCTGAAGCTCAGCTGATTGCTCTCCTGAAAGTCACTGACTCTTTAATTCTCACCAGGATAATGAGAACCATGGCAAAATCACCCAGGAGACATTTTCACTCAGAGAGTCAGTGAGATCAACTATGTTTTTAATGCACCTTAGGGTTTTTGTCCTGACTTCGTACAACATTCTTCCCACAGGTGAGAAAGACTCATAAGCCTTGTTAGGACCCTCAAAGGGACAACTGGAGCTGGCTCTTTTTGCCCAAATCTTCCCCAGAGGAGATGGGCAGAGAAAGAAGTGGCAGAGATATCAGTGGGTTCACATTGAGGCATCTATTTTGAAATTCCCAGAACATATTTTGAAATCCCCAGGGTGCATAGCAAGTGTGAGTCCTGCAAAGAGAGTTCTGGTCAGTGAGTGTGCCATTTTGGGTCTTCCTAGAGGGAGCACCCTGAGGATGTCATTTAGTTGTTTCTAAAAATGCCAGCTGAGGTAGTGCTGCTGCCTCTCCTGCGTCCCACAGGGAGGTGGCAGTGCCAGGATCAGCACTCACCAGGAAAAGCTGCCTCTTCACTGGCCACAGACAAAGCATCTAACAGAGCCTCCTCTGCCCATATCCACATGCTTGATATTTTACTGAAAGAAATTCAGAGCACACCTTTCTGTGCTCAGACAGCCTAAGCCTGCCCCCTCTTCCAGGGAAGTTGCTCAGCAGCCCGAACTCCCATCATGCTTATTCCCTTGTTTCACATGTTGCCAAGAGGCAAGAAGATATTTCCCTATATTGCAACCTTTTATTTTCTGTTCTTTTTAGTCTGGCTAATATGTCTTCTTGGTAACCACAGTATAATAAATTTCATAGAGCATGACCAGCATACTTAGTTCATATTATTCATTTGCAGTCATTTATTTTTTCCAGCTCCTCTTCCACTCTCAGTCCTCCCTCCCCAGAGTTCACTCTGTGGAATGATAATAATACACAGAGTGCTGGCTGCCTGAGAAGAACTTAAAAACAACAAGTAAGAGGATCTTTCTGTGCTCACACCTGTTTTAAGGTTTGTTATCCTTAAAAAGAAAAGCTGTAGGGATTCTATCTCTTTCTTCCTTGTAGACCCCAGTGGAATATACCATTAAACCACAGGGAGGAGAGAAAGCCTTCAGTGCACTTAAATATACTTATGTCAAATCCATCTCATTCTTCCTGCCTTCTTTCCTCAATCTAGCCACCGTTCCCAAGGGCTGGAGAACATTACAACCCATTCACTTTATATGAATGGGCACAGACAGACTTTTTCACCATTTCGATATGTCTACATTTGCAGGCATATCCTGTAGGCCAACTGAAACAGCCTTAATTTCAATTTACTGTCTCCCAGAGGAACATGCCATTCTCCTGAAAGTGGAAAAAAACCCCCTCAACGGCTATTCCCTGCCCCCCTTCCCTCCACCTCAAGTCAAGATCTGAATTGGAGGGAAAATTTCTCACAAGATTAATGGACTGCCATTCTGATGCTTATAACAGGGCACATGATCTTTATTAAACAAGTAACGAACAACTTTCACCAAAACACTGTATTTGGAAGGTGCTCAATGTTACTGGACACGACTCATCTAAATATTTTTCCAAGTCCCTGTAGATTGGTGTTATATTAGGGAAAAAGAAAACATTCCTCAGCGTTCTTTTAACTCTGCATTGTTTTTCAGCAGTGCTATCAGTAATGACAAAAACAACACTAATAAAAAAGTAGCCAAGGTCTTGGCTTTTTAACTTCAGATGCAGACTAGGATCAGCTCAGTAAAGCCTAAATGGAAGATTCTCCCACCTTCCCAAGACAAATGCTAGAGGTTAGCTATTATTGCAACAAACCAGAAACAAACAGATAACAAATAAATATTCAGTGGATAGCAGGAGTATGAAAAATAACCAATACAGCTTGCCAGACCTTGTTGGTCACAGCTTTGATTTAGAGCAAAATAACATGTAGAAAGTAGATTTAGGAGAGGAAAAAGAGTTACTTTGCAGAAGCACTGATGCCTTACTGACATTCAAGCTCTGCTGGTACCTGGTATTACAGGATTTCACTGGGGTTTTGGCAGTTGTCTGGAAAAACAACCAACATATAAGTCAATGCGTAGTATTGCTGGAGTGTACAGCTCAGCAAGTTTAAAATAATCATTTATCATCTAATAGTCACAGCACAACCCTAGCCCTATCTCCCAGTGCTGTAAATACCATGGTATTCCAAGAGGCTCCTTAGGAAACTATCAGACACTGGAACATATGGCCAAAGAGTGATTCATGTTATTATACTGAAGCCTTTCTAGACTTGCTGATGTATTGCTGAATGCTTAATGTTTTCTGTGCGATCTCTTTAGGGAGGATGATAGGTCAGAGATTGATATACCTGGTCCAAGTTGTCCAAGAGGTCTGATGATGTAAATTTATATACAGAAATGCTGCATTTAAGGCAACTCTTTTTGGTGTGCTTGTGTTTGAGGTGTCTAGTTATGAGCAGGCATAGGTGGGCATAAAGGGGAGGATCTTCTGGTTAAAGGAAGCCAGGAGGATAAGCAACTGTCCTCTCAGCCTCACACAGATGGGAAAATTGCAATGACATTACCCACCTCCGTTTTGGAAGTTGAAGCTGTTCCTTTTCCTGCTGTAGGCAAGCACTTTATTTATTTTAGCTACACTGCAATTAAAAATAGCAGCAAACCAAGTGGTTAGACTGAAGGCACAGAAAAATTGGCCTCAGTGGAGAAATGAGCTTTGCTTCCCACAGTTACAAACAACCTCTGCTTAGCAAATTAGATGTCTTTTCAGATTGCAAGTGAATCCAGAAAAAACAAAGTCTTAACTATAACATAAAGGCCAGAGTTAAGTCTGCTGTACGTGACCATAACTAAGGAAGGAAGACAGAAGTCTCAGATAGCATTTTCTTTTCTGAAAATGCCCATCTTTTGATCTTCATTTGAATTTTCCCATTATAATATAATGGGAATGGTAAATCTTTCCAGGGAGCATCCAGAGAAATGCCTAGACACATTCAGATTCAGGATATGGCACAAGGCCATCCCTTAACCAAATTAATAAATACTTTACAGCAAGCCATGAAAAGTCTTTGGAGCCATTATTCTGAAAGTTTGTTCTGGTCATCGCTTCTGTGTTAGCATTACTCCATAGTTTCATTTCAATCACAGATGCTTGCATAAAAGAAACATTATGCTGAGACTAATGATTTTCATACTTAGGAAATCTTTTTCTTATTAGTAGCAAGCAATGACGAGAATATCCCTCTCCCATTTTGTTCTGAATGTATATGATGGGCTTTTAAAAAAGAAATACAGTTAAAGAAGGGCTAAAGCCTGACCTACAATCTCTCAGAAACAACTTTCAGTGCTGCATTTGCTCCATTTGGGTTTGCCATGGGCAGGAGGTATTGGAGGCTGTACCTGAGAACTGCACAAGGAATGCTATTTGATCTCACACCTACTCTCCGTGACCTGGGTGGGAACTGCCCTTTGCAGCTCCACTGCCGGTGGAGCAAGGCAGTGTCAAGCTCCTGCAGCAGTTTGTACAGTACATGTGACTTTACAGCTGAGCGTAAAGCATTTGCTATTACTAATTAACCTGGGTGTTATGTTAATTAGCTTGATTCTTAACTGAGGGGAGACTGTTTTTCAAACACCCAGGACAAAACCTGTTAAACCTAGGATGCAGCCAAGAAAAGTGCAGATGAATCTGGAGTAATTACCAGACAGCGGCTGACAGGCAAGTTCCTGTATTTTCAGCCAGAACAGGTGATTTAGAAACCCGACCTTCAGCAGCTGCTGGCTGGGCAGCACATTTGCTCCTCAGGGGCTGCCCAGGATGACCTTTGCTCTGCTTACAGCTCTCTGCTGCACATCAACAACTTATCACTGAGTGGATGAGTGAAGCTCTCGGCTTTCATACCCAGAGGGTTACAAATGGCAGAAACCAACCACAGAGACATCACTGCAGGGAAATGGGGGATCAGGGATGCCATGGAGCAATCTCTGTACTGCTGAACCACAGCCCTCCTCCAAACAAGCCTGCAGGATAAGAAAGAGTGATAAGAGAGTGAAAAGAGTGAATTGGGCAACCTATCCATCTTTGTATACATGAGTGGAGTGCCTACCTTGTCCCAAGGGATCATCCTTGTTTACCTATTGCAAGGATCTTGCGTTCCTGTGCAACACAGTCTGCAGGCTCAGGGAGGCGCAGATGGGGTTATGGCCTTTTGAGATGGGCTTTTTCAATAATTAGAAATGAAATTTGTCCTCTTTATGGTCTTATGCTTCATGCCAGCATGTGAAGATAGGCAAAATGTGGGTCTTGTAGGGAGAGGCTGTATCAGTCCTGAAGAAAACATGTATAGCTTGAAAAAACAGGCAACATCTCCTGTGTGTTACATTGCAGCTACTGACACAGTAGAGACTGGGGGTAATGTGCACTCTAACACCCTCACACAGAGCTTTCACATGAGCTTGGATAGGCTTTTCCACATTTCCCCATTTCATATTCAGAAAAATGAAGCTTGGGGTAAGGGATGAACTTGCTGAAGTTCACCCAGCAAAGCACAGGGTATAGAATACGCTTTGTGTACTGCCTGATCTCTACAGCCAAGGCAAACATATTTACGTACATTTAAAGAGAAAGGATCTTGTGAGCAGAGGTGGAGCTACAGACTTTTCTTAAACACACACTCAAAGAAGAAACCATTTTTGGAGAGGAAAGTATGCACCTGGGAAGCGTACTGAGTTTTAATGGATATTAATATCTTGCAAAAACAAAACAAAGCCTGGATAATTTTCCTAAAAAATAAAGAACTTTTTTTTTGTGTGTTAAACAAGAATTAAATTATCCAGCACATGTTTGATACTCCTCAGCTGAAGTGCTTTGAATCTGATGCACATACAATAAATTTCAGAAGGCAGCATGGTGCAGTGGATGGAGGGAGCAAGGGGACAGGGGGTAAAGGTGAGCATACAAAATGTGCTGTGCCAGAACATCACCAGCATTGGTTCCCAAATGAAAGCTAAAAGACCCAGGTACCAGAAGACAGATGGAAAAAGCAGGAATCCAATCCCATCTGCGGATACGGTTTCTTTTCATGGTTCTCACCACCTGACCTCTTTCCCACCAATTCCTCAGTGAGGAGATCAAGGTGAATTACTCTGGATGTGTGAGTCTTGACAGAGCAAACACAGCTGCTGGTGGGAAGCTCTGCTTGGAGAAACAACATGGAGAAAGCAGGAGGTAATGGCTTTTATAAGCCATCCCCACTAACAGCACTTCTCCTTTTATTTCTCCAAGGCTTAGTTCCTGTCCCACTGCAGTCAATGATAGTTTCCCTCTTGACTTCAGTAGGAGGATTGAGCTTCTGGAGGGCAATGGCTCCTGACCTGGTTTCTCCTCCTGTTATGTTAGGCATTGAGCCTGAACAGCTTCTCTTCTGCAGTCATAAGTGTAGCTGACTTGTATTCCCTTCAGAACAATCTTCCCAGCCCTGCTTTATCTTCCCCATCAGTGGGTTCAGACAAAGAAGCAGCTTTCACTATGCTGTGGCATTGCCAAGGTGAAAAGAATTTGCTCTGCTCCAAGAGCGGATTTGGGGCAGAGCCTCAGATGCAATCTGTGGTGGAGGTGGAAGACACCTCTGGGATAGAATTTCTGTACCTTTAAAGAGAGCGCGGGTGCACTTCTATACATGTAACCAGCCAGAGTGTATTTTAGCTTTGTTCAAGTATCCCATGTGGTCCCAGCAATTGAGTTATACACATATTTTGCTATGCATGGCTTATAATGCATGGCTTGGCCAGCAAAAGATAGGAAGGGTAAATGATGGTGTGTTTACCTTAGCTCATGGGGATGTCTTAGTGGTTTAACCTTCAAAATGTGGTGTGCCTAACTTTTCTCTAACCACAGGTCCAAGTTCCAGCTGGGCTGACTCAGCCTTTATCTTCCTCAAGATAAATTCAGCCCCATTCACTTCACAGTGGGTGGGTGTTTCAGATGAAGGTTTAAAAATGAGAGTTTTGTCTGGTCTGGATGGACCCTAATGATCCCTTAACACTTTTCATGAGAAAAACATTGGTTGTGGGCCAGAATTCCTATTCTTTGCTGCAACAGCATAGTGGGAGCATGAAGGGAATGCTCCATGGAGTGGAAAGACACTGACATGATGGTAAAGCAAGCATGGTGAAGCTGTAAGCCAGGATTACTGTACCCCATTGCTGTGCTTGGTATGCCCTAAAAGAGCTGGGAGGATTTGAGGTCTCTAGCTGGCTAGAAGGTCTTGTACAGCCCACTGAAGTAGAATTAGGTTGCAAGTGCTTTTCTCTCTCTCATTCAAAAGCTGCATGAGAAGCAGAAGATGAGGTGTGGCAGGTCAGTTATAGGATACTTGCAGAGAGATGTAAAAGGCTGATTTGTCAGAGCACCCTCTGAGTCTATGGAAAGTATAAGGGTGTTCATTGCTCTATGAGTGGCTCCAGGCTCCAGATAAAAATTCCATCATGTTCCTTCTTAGCCTTTCCAAGATGACACACATCTGCCAAAATCAGTGTATTCCTGCAAAATTCTTCTTTAGGCAATTCACCATTTTCCAAAAAAAAAAAAAAAAAAAAAAAGCAAGCAAAAAATCCCAATTAGCTGTACCTTTCTGACAGCATAATCAGAGAAATCCTGTAATTAGCACAGCATTGGGTTCCTTTTATCAGCTGCAAAGGGAGCAGTACTTATCCATATGTGACAGGCTCAGGGGAGTGGCTTAAACAAAAAAATAATTCTGCACAAATTTGCCAGAGCCCAAATGATTACTTAAATTAGTCAAAAAGAAAACAGGTTTTTAATTGCATATCCCCTCAGTTCATCCTTCAAGTCTTAAATGCCTCTGTCGTTCAAGGGCTAGAGTCATAACAATAGCACAAGAGAGGTTAATGGCTTTGTATTTCTGTCCAAGGCAGAAGGAATGGAAAGACCATGAAAGACAACCAGTTTGCCTGAGATCTCTATCCATTTTGCAGGCAAAGGTGGTTTGATTTAACATCTGAAACACTGGATCCTGAAGCAGACCAAAAGCAACTTCCAACCCCTAGGGAGGAACCCATAATTAGTACAAAGAATGGACAGTGCTGGCAGGTCATACAGAGATGCATTTCCAGAAGAAGGCATTTGTTAGTGTAGTCAGCACACTTCTGATAAGGCAAGCATATCTCAAGCATTTAGGCTTAAATAAACATGCTGATTAATGTCCTGGAGATGGAACATAACTTTCCACTGAGCTGAATCTCTGAAAGTGCTTTCTATTCTAGCAGGCGGATCTGTGCAAAACATTGTAAAATAAGACACCATGAAAATGTTGGAGAAGGCTTGGATGGACTGCAGTAAAAGCTTAAAATTAATAGTGTTATCCAATCAATATCAGGGAATTTTCTCCTTGGCTTCTTCACTATGTGGCCTATTACATGTATGACTCAAACAAGGTTTCTTTCAGCTCTCCTAGTACAGTGCAAGTGTAGAGTATTACTGAAATGTGAAGTGTTTTGAGAGTGTGCACCAAAGTGCTACAGAAGCGCTAACTGGTATTATCAGCTGTGAATAGATATGCTTATTATCAGCAGGCACTCTTCAACAGTCCTGCTCTACTGTGCATCTTCAGCCAGCAGTGATCTCATTTTATACAGCAGCAGCCAAAGAAATAGGTTGGGTTCCTTAATATTAAAATGCATTAGGGGTTAGTAAGCCACTGCCTAAAATTTCTTTTTAATTTAGAAGGAACATGGCTCAGTACATGGCTGAGTAAATCTATAAGCACACAGAATTACTAGGTTCTGTTGACCAAGTCTATTTTATACTCTAAAGAGCTTAGTAATATAAATATTTTAATTTAGAATATGCTCCTTCAGATAAAAGGAAGAATTAAACCAGCAAACTTTTTCACACTCCAGGGCCCAAAAGAGCCATTCATGTGCTCACCTGCACTGTGAGAGCTGGCAGAAATCTGGTACAACTTTCCGATGGCTGCGTTCCTCTCACCCGTGTCCGGAGTAACAACTCTTAAGACTAACATATTTCCAGATGGGATTGCAAATAGAGGGATTTGTAAATATACATAAAAAAGCACAGGGCTTGGAAGGCTTGGCTTAATTAATCAAAGGAACAGGGTGAGGAGAAAGGGGAAATGCTGGCAGCAGCATTTATCTCAGCCCACTGCTAAGAATCTGCTTTTTGTGCGGACTGCACACCCATAACAACTGGCAGAATATCTTCAGATCAGGCAACCTGTGCTCCTTTAACAGAAAGATCTCCTCATGTTATGTTATTGGAAACTCTGTGTACAGAGGAACATCAGTCCCTGGAGTTTTTGATGCTTCAGTAAAAGCCTACAGCAACAGAAAAAAAAGACCCTAAATTTTGTTAGTAGCTCTAAAGAGAGACAGAGATGAATAACAACCAGGAACTGAATCCCCCTGAAGCTTCAGGATATTTGAAATTCAAAGTGGAATGTTGCAGTTTGGACCTTTCTCTTGTTTTGAGCTCTTCAGTAGCTTCTTGCTGTACAAGGATCATAAAAAAGGAACCTTCCATGGGGTGCTGTCCCTGTAACTTTAGTCAGAGATTAAAAGTATATTTTTAGAGAGTTCACAGTCATCCACAAAGGAGTTGAGCAGTGAGTACAACATTTCTCTTAAAAGCATGTGACTTGAGCCATGAAGGCTGGATCTCCTGCAATAACTGCCACAGAATGTTCCAAACTTTGAATCACAGAAATTGCCATATTATTTGACTTTATATGCTGTCTCCCAGGAAATCCAGATTTTAAACAAAGAAGGTAAATGGGAAAAAAAGCCCAAACTGATGCAAGTACTTGCACTTTGAGAAATTGAACAAAATCAGGTACACAGCAGTCTTCAAGACCTAAACTGATATAACAAGATACTTTCCTGAAAACATGTTGCTAGTGAGCGATGGTGGCTTCTAAGCCAACAGAAGGCTTCCTGAAATGGCAACATTTCCCTTGGAGCAATCCTATAATTTCTAACACACATTTTGCCTTCATTCTACAACACAAGACACTTAAACCTTGCTCTCATTTACTCTGGAAGCGTTTTCAATTGATAGAAAAAAAGTCAACATAGCTGTGCTTCTTTACAGTAGGGAGAGCTCTGGTCTATCAATGACATCCAAGTTTAAAATCCTGTCTAAATAGATATAATGTAATTGATGTTACAATGCTAAAGAGCATATTTTCAGTTTGCCTTAATTACCATACCTCTACGGACTCAATGTTACAGTCTTTCTCCAGTGTCCTTCCAATGTATGATATCCAGCTATCCAGAGCTCTTTTGCACAGTTACTGTTGTTTAGTCAGACAAGGCTTCTGTCCTGGCTGTGGACACACAAACTGAGGCAAAAACTGATGCAGGTAGGAGGTTTAGAATTGATTGCATTGATGATCAATGGGTAGAAAGCCAGAGAAGCTGGCTGGATTACTAACTTTTAGTCTTCATAATAGTGGGCAATATTAATAAAAACAAAACCAGCAGCAAGCCTGGCTTAAATGAAGAGTTACTGATTTGGTCCCAGAGCATATTTAAATATTTTACTGCACAGATGGAGCCCCTACAACTTGCTTTCCTTCATCCCATAAAGGTCCTGTTTTACAAGGATGCTTGCTGGCCCTGGGGAGGGCTGGATCCGGTTTCCTCTCCATTTATGTTTGCTTTTTGGGGGGAGGGTTGGGCTCAGGTAAGGAGAATCGATTACTCAAGTGCAGGACAGAGAAGCTTTTCCTCCTGTAGGGCCAAGATTGCTGCCTTTGCTCTTCTCCTACCTACCACCTTCAGGGCATGGATGACCAAGGGGTGTTTGCCTGGCTGCAGATCTCCCACCTGTGTGATGCCAGCTGTATCCATGGGGAACCCACTGCCACCTTCCAGAGTGGAAAGCGTTTAAAACCAGACTGGCTAAAATCTCTACACCCAAAAGACAGACCTCCTGGGCATTTTTATTTCTGTGCTGCCTGAAGGAAGAGCAGGAGATTGCAGGGGAAGTTACCATCCTATTTATTTGAAGGTTTTTCTAATAGTGATTTTTCAGTCTTTTGGAATATGACAGGTCTGCTAAAACATAGAGTGCAAAAGATATGTCTCTCCTACAACAAAAAACGCCTCAGGTTTTCAGAAACATCTTTCTTCTGTGTTACTTGTTCGCACATTTCTTGCATATTATCTTGCAGGATCTTAATCTCATGATTACATACATTCCATGCTAATTTCATCCATTTTGTCTTCTTACACATGACAGCCCTTCTGTGGAGTCTGGGATACACCCTGCTTAGGATGCAATGTAATAAAGAACAAAACCCCAAACCCTCAGATTTTTTTGTTTTGGTTGGGATTTTTTGTGTGTGTATGGGTGTTTGCTTGTTTGTTTTGTTTGGGTTTTTTGGTAGAAAAGAGAATTTTTGAAATTATTTGCATAAAAGAAGAGCTTAGAGCCTGAATGGATGAGTTCCACAGACAGAGCAGAACACATGGGGAGTGATAAGCTCTAGCTGGCTGGAAGAATTTGGAAAGCCAGTGAATTTGGAAAGCTCTCCCCCAGCTTCTAGATAAGAGATTTCCTCTCAAAGGCAGTGACAAACACCATCCAGACTAATTGTGGCTCTTTGCTTAGCAGCACATCACTTATAGTGACAAGCAGCAGACAGAACCTCCTCCAGCAGGCATCACTGCTGAACACATGGCATGTCTCAGGACCTGCAGGGAATGCAGGGTCTGGACATAAATCATTAAAGAAATAAAAAAACCTCAAAACCATTAAAGGATTTCAAAAACCCACAAACCAAAAAACAACCACCCCCCAAAAAATCTTTATTATTTAACTGATTTGTAAAAGTAGAATTTCTGTGGCTCAGTTGCCCCATAACAGAAATTTTTAAGGTACCAACAAGTCACTTGCTAAGAGCACAGTCCAGCAGGAACAGAAAGACAACCCATACTTAAGAAACCTCATCAAAAAAAGCCATCTCAGCAGCCACCAGCAAATTCTGCTTGATGAAGATATAAACTCTTAGCCTACATTATGCATTCTAAAGGGTAAGGATAGCTTTTCCTTACTCATTAATTTTTCCCTACTTTTTGGAAAATAAAGAAGGATATGTATTGAAGAATAGGAGTATCTCTCTCCTGTGTTACTTGTTTGCCTATATCTTGTATGTTACAGGATCCTCATCTCCTGGGTACATACATTCTATGCTAACTGGATCCATTCTCCTTATGGTCCCTCAATGGAATCTGGGATACACCCTGTTCAAGATGTGATGCAATAAAGGACGGAAGTAGTCTAGGTATGCTTGAGCTTTCTAGGCTCAGGAGAAAGATCAGATTTTTCCAAGAGACTCTCACACCATTATTTCATGTACTATATTTGTCGGTAAGTTCTTATTAATAAGCAGTACATTTTTGTTGTCTCTCCTATTCAACACAACTAATCATGGTGGAATATGTGGTAGAGTAGGCTTTCCACTGATAATGTTAGATGCCTAAATGTGTTGTGCTGCAAGGCATGTGGGAGGAAGAAGTGGATAAACTTCCTTCCTTTGTTGCCCAAGTGGGTGATGAGAAACAAGTAAGCCCATTTTACCTATGTTTAAACTTGACAGCATCGTCTTAAAAAGTCTCTTTCACCTGGAGAGCAGGACAGTTAAATCCTGGCTAACTTATTTTCATTTCAGCCCCTGAATTATGCCTCTGTTTTCACACTAATATAATTTCCCTTTTTTGCTGGTTGAAATCTGGACACTGGGTCCATATGGCCCAAGCAAAGCTCTGCCTTTGAATGTGTACAGGGTCTCTGGTAAGCACTCATGATGATTGTTCACACGCATGCAGAAAAAGCAGAGCTTATAGATAGTGACAGAAGAGCTACTCTAAGTCCAGCATGAATCAGTGTGAACCTTCACCCACCACTGGCTGCACTTAGCCACAACCAGGTGACATTCAGTATTTCTGAGAGCACTGGAGCTGGAGAAAGGCAGCACTGGACTGGTGCCCTGTGGAGGCAGGAATTGTGCTGTGTGCTGAAATGGGGAACGTCACAAAACAAGACAAAATTGCTTCCCACTCAAACAGACAAGAAAAACAACAGGATTTTGAAATGCCTGGACATTCCCTACAGACTTTACTCAGAAGTATATCAAAGTTTGTTTTGGAGTAACAGCTACATGTCATTGAAAAATTACTTTTTCCCCCCTAGATAATTTATAGAGTATCCAGGAGTGACCTGTCATCGTGATCTCTGCCTTGAAAGCAAAACAAAAGCAAACAATAAAGAGATTTGCATGGATTTATGCTGAGATCCAGCCCTTAATTAAGCTGTCCAGGAGCTGCCAAGTATCCAGTCTGCTCTTAGGATGATGGCAGAAATCCAGAGCAAGCCTAGAGAAGTGAAAAGTGCAAGTCCTAATGGGAGTGGGAGATATTATTTCTAGAACAAGGAGAAAGTCACAACATCAAAATCCGTTGGAAACCAGAGAACCTTGTTCATGGTGGGTGACCGACTCTCCGGACTGTGTCTATCCCATTTATTTGCTTGTAGCACTAACATTTTGCCTTTGGAAAAGCTGCAAGCCATCTATGCATGAATCTGTTTTCTGGTCCTGTTCCATTTGTGCAACAGAGAGCATTCCAGCAGAGCACAGTCACCTTAACAAAGAGCAAAAATACTGTGAAGAAGAGCTTTACACAATCTCCAATTGACTAGCATGAGGAAGACAAGAAATAGAGACAAAATTCAGTATAACACAAGTGCAGTGGGTGAATTCCACCCCCTGACGGCCCTTCATGCTTCAATTGGCAGCATAGATTTAGGCAGAGGTACTGGCTAAGTGCAAGATGTTAGAACTAGCTTGAGAGATCTGCCTTTCAGCATTTGCAGTCAGTTGTGCGAAGCTCTTTTCTTGTTCTGGAAAGAGATATGTATGCACAGTCAAAGGTCTATATTAAGTCAAAAGTCTATTTTTTTGTGGAGGAAACCCATCAACTCTACATTTCCAGGACTCTGGTAAAATAGGTAAAATAGGCTGCACCCCAGACATTAAGTCTGTGTCCAACCTCATCCAACCAACAGGAGAGTCAGTACTGGTTTCTCTGGTGCCTGGGCAATGATTGACAATGCTCAGACTGTCTCACTGGGGCACTTGCAGATAAACACCTGAGATAGATCAGCACAGGAAACCATTTCCACACAGTGTGAATGTGCAGGTGGTGAGCAATGTAAGGATCATGATTATTATCCCTTCTCTAGCTAACTGTTCTGGGCCCCCTGCATGACGTCTGCATAGTTGAAATGTCACCACTTAGCCAGATGTTGAAGTCACATCTATCTAAATCCAGCTGGATATATGGAAAATATTGTCTATTTTGACAGGCATAAATCAAGGGGTATTTGTATGAATAAGGTATTATAACTAAATAATGCACTTTCTATTAATAGATCCCTATTAATGTTGCAGGTGTTAGTAGTAACTGCTCTTTGAAGCATTACTTAATCAACCCCTTTGCAAATCCCCATAATCTACCTCTCATAAAAATACATGGATTATTGATTGAGAGGACCTCTGGGATCCCTAAAACGAGGTTCAGCTCAGATGCCTGTGCAGCGCAGGAGACGCACTACAGATCGCTCCCTGGAATGTGTGCCAGGTGTTTGCACTTTCATGCATAGTGTGTCTTGGAAATAATAAAAGAGGTGGGGGTGGAGGGGAGGTCATTCCCATCCAGGAAGACCAGGCTCAAGCAGAGGAAGGAGAAAGAGGACCATTAGTAATAGCTGGATAGGTTGAAGGTGCAGAGGTTATAGGGTGGGCTACTTTTCCCTCTCTGGGAAACTTGTGGTAGTGAAAATAAAGAGCAAGCAGATCTAATGTATGTCAAATTGTCCTCAAAACTAACACACAGCACCCAGTCAGGTCTGCAATGTGCTTGAAAAGAATACAAGCAATTGGAACGAGCCCATAGAAATGTGTTGGGTGCAGGGAGCTAGGAAGTTAATCAATGCTTAAGAAACACATGAAGAGCCTTAAATAATAGATTATCTCCAACTGCCCGGTGCTGCTATTTAAGGATTACATGTGCAAAGCTTAGTGCTCATGAGAACTAAACAGGTGAAGCTATGGCACACTCATTCTCCCTGCTTAGCAGACCCTTGGGGTTGAGATCTGCTTGGCTCAGATCTGCAGGACTTCGGGGCCATTTCAGTGGGGCTTGGGCAGAATGCAGTTGGTTAAGGATGAATTAAAGCCATTCTGTGTGGGCTAGAGACCCAGAGTTACTTCAGGTGTGAAGAATCACACAAAGTTTTATGCAGAATTAAAACAAAACCAGCAAGTAACACACCCTGCAGAGCCCCCTGCTCACACTGCCCTGCTTCCTGAGCTGCTCATGCACTTCTGGCTGGGGGCCCAGTCCACGTCAAACAATGAGAAGCTTAAGAAACCTTGAAGAGATATCCTTGAAACTGTAGTTCACCCCATTTCATGTGCAACTTTGGCAATCCATAGGCTCAGGCACAGATATTTGTCAGTTCAGTTCAGCTCCTGTATAAATTCCATCTCACCAGGCTGAGAAGAGCAGTGCCTTTGCATCATGTTGCTGTTGGCTGGAATCTCTGAAGGGGTGTTCTACAATTTCCCTGGCTGGGCTTGATACTACAGAGTGGGAGAGAGAGAGGATCCCCACACACCTCTCCTTTCAGGGAGGGCTGAAAAATAGGAAATGCATAAACAGGATATTAATCAATCATGTCACAGTCTTCAGAAAGTACTGGAAGGTGGAGAAATTTTCTCAACAAGGAGGAATAAGAACAAAAATCAATCCTTCACAGAACTGCATGATAAAGCACTATTTTCCAAGGTGTCACCATCTGTTCTGTGTTATGGGGAATAACCTTGATGTTATTACATTACAGAATTATTAATATACCGTAGTATGTTAAATCTAAACCAATGTAAAATGTACCAAGCACAAGAGACACACATAATATCACCCATGGCTGGAACAACAAACACAGTTCAGGAAAGTACTTCTGTGGGGACACAGGACTTGTTAAAGGTGCTTAATGGTAAGCACATTCCCAGTGGAGGCACTGAATGGACGCATTTTGTTAAGCTATGGCTCCAAAGTCAAATTCTCCCACCCCAATTCTCCAGCCTTCAACAGCAAAAGGGTATTATGGCTTGATGTCCCGTGTCTCACCAAACTGCAGCTGGTTCCGCAGACTGGTGCCGTACGTACCATGTACAGCTCTTCATGGCTTTTCTCTTTCAAAAGGACTTGCCTGAATAAACAAGTACTTTCTACAAGGCAAGGAGCAATGGTGCTCTGTTGAGCACCTCTGTCAGGTTTCTGCACCAGAAGGGGAATAAAAAAGATGTGAAAGTGTTTTCATGCTGTACCCCAATATAATTCTTAGGAGAGTTCAACTCATCATTTATGTTACAGCACACATGAAACACCCCCGTGGCCAACAGAAAATAACATGGCAAAATGCATAATTTCATCCTAATGTTTCTGTATTTCCGTTTCACTCCTGATGTGGGATCTTTTCCTGTTCCCTTTCCACTTTTGCCTTGAACCTTGGAAGATGAACAGCTAGGCTTTCTGATTTAATTTTCCCAAATCATCTTGGAGCACTTGGAGGTTTTTCCCTTCACATCCTAATTAAGGGTATATCAGTGTCCCATTGGGACTGAGGCAGTTAACGAACACCATCCGGCAGGTCACTTATAAACTATTTGCCCTGAGACTAAGGGCAAACTCTGCTAAATTCCCAAGGAAAGAATCAAATGAACCTGTTAATGAGTGGAGCATTAGGAGGAAGAAAAAAATAAGGCAGGATCTGAAGTCTTACGGAAATGTAGGAAATAAAGGTTTGTTTATCTAATGGTTTTACTGGTGTCAATGCACAGGACTCCCCCGCCATTTTGAAGTAGTTGCAAACAAAAGATTCAGTTGCAGATAAGTTTTGGGACTTGAATTTTACATGAGAACATTCCTCTTGTAAACATTTCTCAGAGATGGAGAGGAAGAGGGATGTGTAGCACATTCATTTCAAATAAAACCTGGCAGCCAGGTTTCCTTATATCATCATTATCTGAAGCATCAAAACGAGCTTTAGTCCCACCTTAGCATATTTTATCACTCTATTTAGTAAATTGGATCCTCTGCCTTTGGAATTTTTAATTTAGGGTCTTTACTGGAATTTAAAAAAAACCCCCACCATTCTAACCTGAAAAGTAGCTCTTGGGACATTGCCGCCTATGACATTTCGTAAGAGCTGAGTTTAGTGAAATTTCAATAGAAGATCCAGAGAATATCTCCAGTGTTAATTCACCTGTCTGTAAAACGACTCAAGGATCAGAAAAAAATCACCATTGTCCTTGAAAAAAAAACCTAACAGTAAACCCTAAAATGCATCTTAAAATTCACTTGTTGTCTAAGAGCAACTAGACTGGGTTTTGTGTCTATGCCAGTGAGTGGGGTTAGGCTTCACTCTGAGCTGGTTTAGGATGGGACGTTATCTTTAACTAAGAATTCCCTTATTTATAATACCTCTAATAATTCTTCATTATTTGCCTTAAAGCCTGACATATAGCACAGCTAAAAGCTGTACTGCAATAACACAAAAATGGGTCCAAAACTAGAAAAAGATTGACCTAAATACAGCTGCATGATTAATGATCTTCCAGATCAGAATGAAAAAAACCAGATGCTTAAAAGAACCCCCAAAACCAGTCCATTTCTAAAAGGAATTAACATTTTAGTTAAAGTACAATAAAGATCACTTAAAATATTTTATCAGAGCTTGTACTACAGGTAAAGGAAAGGATCCTACATTTTCCTAATGTTGTTTTCAGTTTATCTGCAGAAAACTTGTGACAGGATCTCCACTGGCATTCTTTGTATTGGTTAGAAGGAGACCAAAAGAATGACACAGTGTTTTTTTCAAGCCAGATGCAGCTATGAGGAGGGGAGGACTCACTGCAGGTCGGAAGTTTTGCAGTAAGGCAGAAAGGAAGAATATAAATGAGATTTTCTCCTTTGTCTAAGTTCTTCTGACACAGAACAAGGGAAAAATTCTAAGATTGCTCATAATTATCACACGACATCACTGCTAGAAAACACATATTGCCTTTTCTAAAGCTACAGTATGACCCATAAAACCCCTTGTTTATAATTTTTGCTAAAACCAGAAGCTCTCCAGAGAAAAGGTAACAAAGACAGGCACAATGGTCATTGGCCTGGCTCTCTGATTTGAAACAAGTGAGTATCTACACTGTAAGACTGTTGTTTCCACTGATTCTGGATTGATAGCCTCTTAAGAGACAGGGTATCCTGAAGTTTTCAGTTTGGCTGTTATCCCCTCCTCCAGGTGGATGGCATTCAGGTTCTCGTGTCTGAAAAGTGTTGCTCATATCCTGCTCCTCAAAAGAGCTTCCTGCATCATTTGTGCTGTCCATTAGCAGAGAGGTGACGGACACTGAAGGTGTCTCATCACCTTTCAGACACCCTGGGAGAGCACTGGTGAGAAAGATGGAAATATAAAACAGAGGAGGGCCCCATGATTGCTGTTCCCTGCTGGGCAGTGAGGAATAGTGCAGTTCATGTGAATCAAGCAGAAGGCTGTAAACATGGCATGCTACACATGGCCATGAAGGGTCTCTGGATGCAAAGACGACTGGCTTCTGCTTTTGGGCTTTTTTGCTGTCTCGTGGGAGGTGAATTCATGTGAAAGCTGGGATGCTATCTGTGCATGATGATCCCTGCACCCAAAATATGACTCTGTGACACTGCTGTTGTGCAGTCCCTTCTGTGTCCTTCAGCCATGGCAATCTCCATGAACCCCAGGCAGCTTCACTGTCAGGGCCACTTCATAGGTAACATCCTTACAAGCTAATATTTGTCCCATTTCTTTCCCCACGTCACATCTACGGGATATTTTCCACTTACTTCTCTGAAGCCAAGGCCTTTCTTTTTTAGTGAGGGACACTTAAACAGGAACATTAAATATGTTATGGATGAGGACAGCTAGTCAGCAACCAAGAGAAGGGAAAACTTGATGAAAGGCATGAAATTGAAATTTAATAAGCACAGCAATAGGTTCCTAATGTCCACTGGCTTCCCCTTCTCAAGGCCTTACCTGAAGTATAGACAGTGAAGCACTGAGGTCCCTGAATTGACTTTGGAAGAGATGAGTGATCCTCCCTGGAATCTCCAATTCTGTAGCCAAGGGATCTAAAATGTCTAGATATTTTTGGTCTCTTATCTCCTGGGCTAACCCATGCCACTAGTTTTTGAGCCAGAATTCCATGTTCAGCTCAAACATAAGTCAACTGTCTTAAGAGAGAAATCAGTAGAATTTTCTAGCCATTAATCCCAACAGAATTGCTCCATATCTTCTTACAACACTCACAGGAGTATGCAAGTTGCAACACCAAGGTACGAGAATTAGCCAGCTGGCCCTCACCAAGCCTCATCTGGCTTCTTTGTCTCACAGTGACCAGACCCAGCTGCCTGGGAGGAAAACTGGTGTCTACCATAACCATGGTATCTACCATAAATTACCCCCATGAACTGATATGCTACAGTGGAGGTTCAAGAGGATTTTCGCTTCCTCACATTGTCCTATTCGTATTTCTGTATTTTACTCACAATTCAAAACATCAAGGGAACTTTCAAAACAACGGTCTCTATTTCACAATGTGGTAAATCAAACATATGTAGACCAAAAACCTAATAAAAAAACTATGAGGAGTTTTAATCAGAAGAGTATATTGAAATGTAGATAGTAAAACTGCTGTAACTAACTGCAGATGCTAAAGAAACTATAAAGCTGCCGTCAGCATGATTTGCCACATTAATGTGCTAGAGCAAAGACTGACTATAGTTTACTATTCGACTTAATAAACTGGCTTTTTTTTAATTATATAATGCACCAAGTTGCTGTAGTACTACTATAGTAAATACAACTCAAACATTGTTTAAAAAGAGATGCTGTTTTTATTTGATTTTTTAATATACACAGTAAAGATGGGAGAAGTACTTTTGTTACACTTCTGTGCCTTTCATTTACTTTTCCCTTAACTTTGCGTTTGAATATGTGGTTTCTGTTTTTGACTATTTTGCACTTCGTTTGTGCTTTCCTTGAAATAGGAATTTGTCTTCAGTGTTTTTTGCAAGTACAAGGGTTTGCTATTTGAGACAGAGAAGAGTGACAATGTTTGCATTCCACTTTCAGACAGATATGATGGTTTCTGCTTTTGAAATGCAAGGTATTTTGCTCAATTCTCATTCTGAAGTTTCTATATAAGACATATATATTGCTGGGTAGTGGTCATTTGGTCCACTGTCTATCAGTATACTTAGAGACAGAAGGATGATCTGTAAGGGATGCCTGGCTTTCCATATGATGTTATATTTGTACACTCAGCTTAGCTCTATGCTTGCTTTCTTTCCTTTCCCAGAGAGCAGCACTGTGATATTCTTAAAAAATTGTGTACTGGTGCCAGACTGACAGTCATAGAAACCACAGAAACAGAAAAGTATATAGATCTTACTTTCCTACTCCCAGAGGCTAGGATGACACAGCTCCAGCATGGATGGGGAGAAAGCATGTTAGCAAAAAAAAAATTTCACATTAATCATCAAACTAATGCCAACTGACAGTGATTTTCTCCATGTGTCATTATTAATTGTATTCTTACTGCTTTACATGTGAATATACATCTCAGTAGTCAAGCCCTGCAGCCAAGAAATATCACAATAAAACCCAGGCCCCTGACACTCATTCAGACTGGTGCATTAGCGTGAGCATTTAAAGGATTCACTAAAGTTTAGTATCACACGTTGGGTCTCCCTATTCTCCAGCAGCAATTCACAGCAGCTGCCTGTGGTCCAGGAGCACCACAGACACTACACCCCTCATCCTGCCACAGGACATGCCCTGTGCAGCATGGGAGATAGTCTGCTTGAGTTTCTTACTTAAACAATCACAACTTGGCAAGAAATCCTGGCACAAACAGCCAGAAATCCAAGTGCGTCCTTGATTCCATGTGTGCTGCTCCAAAGGCATTTGGATAATAGTTGAGGGTTGACTTACCTGTTTCCCTCACTATTTCTCCCTAAAGTTGTCACTGCCACATTTTATCACTGACCAAAAAAATAAAGATTTGAAACACATCCCATTTTTGACTGCTTTTTTTTTTTTTAAATTAACAAAGACATGTGGGAGTTATTTGTTCTTTTTAAATTGTACTTGATGTCATTTATTGTCAATGCAATGCATGGCCAGAGGAAACTGAGCTGACTTTGTTTTGAACAATGACAGTTGACCTCAGTAGTCAATGACATTATAGGAAAGCTCTGGTCCAAATCCAGTGTCTGCCACTGAAACCAGCTCTATCACTGACCAAATGGGAGAAAAGAACTCAAAGCTCAGAAAAGTTTTGGGTGCAGGCAATTTCAAAGCCAAATATCAAGCTCCTGCAAAAAAGGAAGATAAAACACTGCAACAACCATTCCCCTGACTCCTTTCAGCTGCAATGCTTGGGGGAAATTAAGTTTCGGACCAAAATCTATGAATTTAACTTTGCATCTTGCATGTCAAACATGATACTTCACCTTCACAGCTTCTCCACTATAAGCAAATGAATCCTTTGGCTTTGGATGTCATAGCATCAAGTCAGGCTCACTACTAAGAAGCACATACCACCAGAAGAAAAATAAGCATAGCAGAGCCACTAAATACTTAGCCATATTCTGTCCATCTTTCTCATTTTTGCTTCATTCCTCAGTTATCCTCCCCTTAACAGCTCAGAGAAAGCTGGCAGCTATTTTAGGTGTCCCACTGTTATCAGTGAGATGCAATCCCTGCTAAACCAACTATTTCCAATGCATTGCCAAGTAAACCCTGGGCTGACCTTTGACTTCATCTTCTGAAATATGACCATAAAAATAATGAGCCTGTAAACTGCTTTTGGCAATTATGCTGCTGCTGGAATGAAAGGATGTTGTCATTAGCATGCAGCTTATGAACCCCAGCTTGCTGGTCCTGGCAGGCAGCCAGCCTGGGAAACCGAGCTGGCCTTAAAGCTGACACAGGTTCAATGGCATAATTAGGCAGCCTTTTTGTTTGAGTTTGTTGATATAAATGTGGTAGAGATTAGCCTTTTCCCCCTCAGCTCTGGGTAATGGTCAGGGCTAACAGGTGTCGGGCTAATGGTGGTGAGGGAAATTAATACTTGGTTTCCTGGTACCTTCTTTTGTTGTTTTTCCCCACAGAGGAATTCCTCCAAATCTTCTAGCACTTTGCAAGCACCTTCCCTCCCTCCCTCCCTCCTTTCCCCTTCTTATTTATCTTTGCCCAAAACATTTTATCAAGAAGAGCATGCCATTGAGTTACATACAAAAAAGCTGGGAAGTGCTGACTGGAAAATAAATTACCATCAATCATATTGGTCAATCAGCCTTCCATGTATTAGGTTAAGGAATAAAGCCTAAATTTTCAAACAGAAATTGGCCAGATATTTTTTTGAAGTTCATAGGAAATCTCCAGGGAAATGAGCCAAAGCAGAATAAAGGACACCTAAAACGTCACACAGCTCTTAACAAACTGCAATTTTTAAAAATGGTTGGGTCACTTAAACATCTGGTTATCTTAAGCAACTTGGAATAGGGTTCTTGGCACTTAGTAGGAATTGAAAATGGCAGATCACCTAACAGCTCTCTGTAAGACCCTAAAGCAAAGTCTATCTGTGCTTTATGTCAAAGTAAGTGAGACAGCAAGAGAAATGGTGAGTATGCCCCTGCACATGCTGTAGCCAGCCAATAGCCCATGCAGAAAGCAAGCTTTCATACTCATTTTACTCATACACACTGCCTTTTATCTCGAGGGTTACCAAAGCACTGCAAAGGGACAGTGAGGCCCTATATTAAAATCACTTTGCCCATCCCCTAAATGGAGCTGCTTCTGGGGAGAGATCTGCTAACTTGTGCATCAAACACACATGGCAGCTTAGATGGGAGAGGTAAAAGCCATATGAAAGGATATTTTCCTGGTAACATGCCATTTTTATGCAGGACATGGTGGTAGGTAGCCTTTCAATTTCAAAAGAAAATACAGCAGGAAGGACAAAACCCCCATTCGGTTAAGACGTGGCAGAGACCCACCAGCAGCACCATCTGCTGAACCCCATGGTGGCCTCGGTAATTGTGCAGGCTTTCCTTTCTCTTCTTTGCCCCTGCTTTTTCCTTTCCCCCATTAGTATTCCTTTTTCCCAAGACCTACAACCCTTGTCTTCACAGTTTCCCAGCCTGTCGTTGGCTCCCTACTCTGCACCCACTTTCTGGAATGCACAAACCACTTGATTTCCTGCTTCCCTTCTCATCACACCAATCTTATTCTCTCCTGATCTGTGCTGTACCTCATCACTACTTTGCTTCAAGGTGCAGCTGGCCCACAAGTCCATTCCTAGGCATAAAGGCCATACTTTTTTTCCCTGCTTCCCATGGGATACTGCAGAGACACCATCCCTTTCAGCCCCTTCACCCAGCAAAGGAGTTCATCTTTCCAGTGGTACTGGCCCCTCTGATTTGCTGGAGGCACAGTTCACATCTAAGCTGGGAAGGATGAGGATGCCTGTAGCCCAGCTTTAGTCCTGCCTGCCTGCAGAAAAGAGGTGCTCGTGCTTTACAAAGCCTCTCAACAATACAAAGTGGAAAGAGTCACAAGAATAAGGTTGTATCTCCACTTTCATTAAAGGCATTTCTTGAAAACCTACTGGGTTAACTTGGGCCACTGGTGCAGCCATGAAACCATGGAACTCACCCCAGGCCACATATTTCCCAGCTCTGCAAGCCCATACACAGCACATCATGGGCTGTGCCCCACCCAGACCACTAGCCTGGAACCCTGACATGGCCATATCCATAAGCAACGTGGTCACAATTTAACCCCACCTTTACCAAGAGAACAACAAAGAAGTCAATATATGGGGCATAGGAAAGAAGAAGCGAAGAGATATTTTGCTGTCTGCCTTACCCCCAAGACTTCTGTGAAGAAAAGAGAGCTAATACAAGCTCCTCCTTCAACAGTTGAAAGTGAAGATCCACTGGTTGGAATTTGGGAGTTGGCAAACCTTTCAGTGGCAGGTAAACTGAGCTTTTAATGACATGAGTAGTTTCTTGGAACCTATTATGGTGGGGAATTCTCCATTTGTTGGAGTCTCTAACTGAAGAGCAAATGCATTTCCAATTTGAAATTTTCGATTGAACACAATTTTTAGGGCTAAAGGCCAAAGTCACTGCTTGAATTCTCTGACTTTTGTAATAAAATGGATCAGAATAAGTAATCACAAGGGTTTACTGCAACATAAAAATATTTTAATCTATCTATTCCAGAAAACAGCAGTTAAATCATATTGTATACCTACAAAGTCCTGTTGCATGCAAGAGGTATATCTGAGTTCGGGTACCATAGCAATATTTGAGTTTCCTCAGCTTTGGGCTCACCACCTGAATATGAAACACTAAGGAAAAAAAAAAAAAAAAGAATGGTAATAACCAATCTCCCTTTGTCAGATTGCCAAAGACTGCAAAATAGAGGCAGCACTCATTTTACAGAAATTATGATAGACCCTTCCCTTAGCTTTTCTTACTGTGAGTAGCCCAATAATGAGTTTATCATGAAAGTCAAATGGAGAAGGGTGAGACTTCATCCTGATGAAGTCTGACACCAAGAGAAAATGATATAGCCTGCCCTACAATGGTAAAACCCCTGAAAAATCCCATCCCAAAAACCACATGTACCAAGCAGACAACATTCATTCCATCAGCAACTTTGATTAAACTAAAATCCCTGCAAAACACAGCTTATGATTTTCCTATTTGTGGAGTGGTTCAAAGCTTTTAAGGCACAAACCTAACTTATTGATGAAGAAGAATGTAATGCCAAGATTTCTGAAAGATAAACATCTCCTTCAGATAATTGCCTGTGGTCAAAGTAGTGCCCCAGAACCCAGAGTGGCTGTTTTAATGCCTGGGTTGGTCTAAACTGGCCCTGGTTTTGATTTGGGAAGGCATAAGTAGGGTTCTTCAAGATCCCAGTCCAAGGCAGCAAGGGGCATGGGGAGAAACAAGCAAGGAAAACACCTTTGCCAAAGGACGTCCAGAAAATCAAGGGACAGCAGGGCAATACTTTGAACAGAGTAAATAGGACTAGGGAGATTTACTGCTGATTCCTAGAGGATGCCAGGAGAAGAGCACAGGCAGGGTAACCTTTGCAGCATCAAGGCAGTAAGTGGATGAATTAAGGTGGTAGCCTGGCAATAGCACAGCCATAACTTAACAGGCTGTAGCACAGAGGATCCTGACAAGCTGCCAGCATTGCAGGTGCAGGCTCAGAGTTCGCACCATGACATTAATTCACGTGCAATTAAAATCTTCCCATAAGAGAAATATCTCTTTCCCCATTCACAGAGTTTTATTCATGTGCTGCACACTAATCCTTCGCTTAAGTTAGGTCCTGGTCTGAAGGAGCCCTAACTTGAATTGCTACCTTCTATAAAGTCCTTAGTACTTTAGTACTTAGCATATAATTTTAAAAGTCAGTACCAACAGAGAGAGAGAAGCATATGCAAAGAACCCACTAGCAGACACAACCAAGCACCTCCAAAAACAAAGAGGGGAGAGAAGAGAAAACAGCTAAAAACCCCAAATAAAGATTTAAACTCTCATTTATATCGATTAAAGATGAAAAAAGAAGGAAAAAAACACAACTAGGTCATCATTAAAAAGTGGATTCCAGGGAGGGAAAATTAAAACATTCATACCCAAAATTCAAAACACCACTGAAATCTGGATCTGGAGACAGGTCAGGTCAAAGAGGATTCAGGTCTCGCCCTGGAAAAGTGTGTTGTTACAGACAGAAAAAAGAGAAAAAAGTGAATGTTTGCTGTTTTTTCTAAAACAGAGTATTTAAGAGATCTTTTAGAAGCAGGATAGTGGGAAGTGTGGGATAGGATTTCACAGCGTTTGGCAGCTGTCTTCTGCCTTCTTTCCCCATTCACAGTGAGAACAGATTTCTTTCTAAAAGTATTGGCTAATTCCATTGGGAACAAGGATGCCATAGGAGTAAAAAACTGTTGAACTCCCATTTGCACCAGTCTTGCACCGAGGTACATTCAGCTGACTTCACTGACATCAGACTTCATCTGTACTGACCAAAAAAACCAGAACAAAACAACACACAAAAAAAAGAGTCTTGCAAAAGGTAACTTGATCTAATGATTGGGGATTTTTGTTTCTCAGTATGCAAGAAGAGGCAATCACTTGAGTAAGAATACAAGCCATCTTCCAAGTCCTTTATATGCCATAAAAACTGCCTCTCTCTGAGCCACTACACAATCTGTTTTTTCCTTGCAGTAGAAAAAAGTCCTTTTCCTTGCTTCACAAAGATCTCCCTTCAGCAGTCACAAGAGAATAGTTCACCAGTAAGGAAGGGTTAAAAATATTTCTAGATAAGCTCTCTTGTGAATAGCAGTTGAGAAAAATCTATTACAGGATCCTGAATACAGGATACACAACATCAGTAAATTAACCATCCCACACAGAATTCAAAGGCCTTTCCATGTTCACATCAATTAGGTAAACACAAAGACTTAAGAAAAGAAGCAATATTTGCTGCTGGGATTGAGATGGGACTAATGATGACTAATGCACTTGTTATGGAGCATTCTTCAATTAATTCCACTGGGAGGCAGTTAATCTTGTTATCTAATCTTGCACACACATCCCTAACCTGCACTTATTTTCCACAAGTATGTTATGCACTTTTTTGTGTCTAGAGGAAGCCAAAACATGTATGGTTTTCTGTCAGAAAGACAGCTAAGGTATTTCCCTCAGAGGATGTCAGGCATTCTAGGAGGTGAGAAGGAAATTCAAATATAGCTATACTGAACAAATTCAAATATAGCTATACTGAACAAAGGTGTCCAGAAGTCTGAAATGGGGTGGATTTAGAATAGGTCATCTCACAGTCACATCACGACAGGGAGAGATGCTTTCCTCCTGGAAGGAAAGTTGAGAGAGGAGATTTTCAGCTATACCAGGAATAAAGACTAATAGTACCTTCAAAAAATATTCCAACACTGGTTTATGGTTTAGAGTGTGATTACAAAAGAAAAAAAAATTAAATGGTTATCATAATTCTTTGAGAGAAAAGTACTGTTCAGACAGAATATTCTCTGAAGAGAGCTTGGAAATAATTTGATAATATATTGCCTAATCATAGTTTCCTCTTCCCTCATGCTCCCTTCAGTTGAAGTGATTCATGATGAATTCATACTACCTGATGAAGTCATCCAACAATCTCTAAATTGTAACAGTCAAAGATGTTAGTACTGTTTATTGTTCTGGATCAAGTGCAAGAAGGACCTAATAACATAAATAATAAATATGTCAATATTTCATAAGTACTGTTCTCTGCAGAAAAAGATATATATAGGTGAAAAATATTGAAACCAGAGGGGGGAAAGGCTGTAAATAATAAAACATCAGAGATAAAAACATTGAATTGTGGAGAAATTACTATTTATTGAAGCTGCATGTAGTGACATTTGAAAGGTAATAGATACAGCTTTAGGCATATAGCTTTTATCTTGTATCAGATTTTAGTCAAACAAGACCAGGAAACTCACTGACTGCTGTTACCATTTGAGCAGGTAATGACAGGTTTGATCGGATATGGGCAAATCAAATACAAATGTCACATAATTGGTGAAAAATTATTACCACTGCTTACATTATAGATAAAGTGCAGCTGTTTAAAACTGGATGGATTCTAAGGCCATACCTGCATATTACCCAAGAGCCCGAACAGTTATTACCTCTGATTTCACTTGTTCCTGATGTGGGATTTTTCCTGTGAGCAGGATTTGGTTAGCTGGAAAATATCTACCCTGTAAATTTTTCCTTGCAGAAGTCCATCTGTAAAATGATTGGGATCCATAATTCTAGTTTAGAGTCCCACCCTAAAGAAATACCAAATTGCCTCGATGCTGGCCGCTGCTGAACACTGGGAAGACTGAAAGAGTGGCAGGTCCCATGTTACCAGACTTCAGTCATTTGGCTGTGATGCTTCGGCCACCCTTGCTTGTGTTTAGAGAGCCAGGGAGACCTCCACCATATTTCTCCCCTTCTTCAGTGAACTGTCAAGGCAGAGAGTCAAGAGGGATGAAAGCAGCCTTGGAGCCTGGGCATCCAGCCATGTTTCATCCTATACAGGCATTTGGGATCTAGCACTTCACCCACAACAGTTCCACAGAGCTTCTTCTCCAGATCTATGCTCAAACTGCTCTTAACATTTGGAACAGGCTGTGTTTCAGACTGGCACTCTTTTCCTACTGGCTTTTGCTGTATTAATAACAATAACCATACACTCAAGCATAAGCAGAATGTCTGTGCATGTGACAGAGTAGAATCTAAACATTCCTAGACTCTAAGGATAAGAAAGTTTATTAAAACAGTGCATTCAGACAAGAAAAACATGAATTCTAAATGCCCACAAAAATAAAAAAGAAGCACAGAGGCAAATTCAATTTCCATTTTTTTTGCAGTACAGCACAAAATAAAGAGGAACCCCTCCCTCGCTTTCTTCATGAAGATCAGTCAAAATCTGTGCTTAAAAGACCCTGAGTATTTAATACAGAAATGAGATACTCATTAAATGTTTGCTCTTTAAAAACTCTTACTCTGTAAAGGCAATTCAATCTGGTTCTCTTTAGATCTCTGCGTTAAAGGGTCTTATGGTGGGTTTCTCATAAGCAACCTCTTAACCATTTCAGCTTGCTGAAAGTATAATGAGGAAAAAAGTGCATTTATTTGAAAAACAAATCTTGAAAGTTTAGCCATTAGCCTCAACACCAATAAAATCTTCTGGTTCAGTCTGGAGTGTCTCATGGGTAAATGTACAGGTGCTAAGCGCTGAGCAGCTGCAGCAAGTGATGAATTTAGGGAATGGTATGAAGTTTAAAAAACAAGATGACCAAATGAGATACATTTTACAATCAAAGACCAAGCTTATGTTAAAAATTAGAATGCCTTTATAGATGCTTTTGTTTTTCCCCTGAGCCTTCTAAAATCAGCATGGCAGCTAATGCAGAACAAACAGTCAAAGTATTGAGTACTTCTGGCAAGTTCTGGCTCAGTGAAAAGCTGAAGCAGAAAACACTTGTGGATTATTATTATTATTATTATTTTTAATGTGTGTGGTAAAATGAAACAAACAAGATTAATGCTCATACCTTACTCAATTACATAAAAGTCTCTTCATCCTATCCCAATAGCTCTAAGAAACTACACAGTGAGTGTGAAGAAAATTTGCACTTTTTCCTAACAGCTCCCTTTTTGGCTCCCTTGACAGTGAAGTAGAAAGTAGTAAGGCTAAACACACAGAGGAAGTTTTGGGTCCATTGTTGGGTTGGCAGTACCTGTTCTAAAGCTAGACAATCAAGTTAAAAGCACAGTCATATCTTATATTAGAGACATTACAGATACTATCATGGTCTTATCTTGTGAGACTATAGATAACTGCTAGCTCTCCAATTCCTGTTCTTTTCCGAGTATTTTTTTTTCCTCTGATCCTTCCCATTTTTTCATCTCTGCTTCTTTATTTTCTGTCCACAATTCTTCTTTTCCCTATGAAATCTGACAGTCGCCAAAGACACAAAACAGAGCTCCTATTTCTGCTTTTCTGCAGGCCTCTACCAAAGGTATGAAATGGGCTTCACAAGCACTAGGTCCCTCTCTCTGCTCTGTGGGAATACAAATAATGGGGTTTTGAGAACACAGCATTGGGTTTTTAAAACAGTGACTTCCATGAGCATGGAAGGTCATTCCAGCACAGGAACTCCAGTCAAACCACCATGCCATGTTCTAAAGAGATGCATCGAAAGGGAATTCCAGCAGACACAAAGGCTTTTAAATCCCTTGCCTCCACTCCCTTGTCTCCCAGTGTTCCTGAAGAAAATTGGCATTGGAAACAAAACTGTCCTATCCTTGTTTTGAGAAACAGCCTTTTGGAACATTTCCTTTAACCAGACCTGCAAAACCCAACTGAGCATCCAGTTCCACTGACAAGGAGAGAAAATATCTTCTATTCCCTGATCTTCTTAGCAGTCACTGGATCCCTTCACCAAGAGACACTTGTAGCTGCTGACTTGGGGCTCACCCAGATCACCGATAACATCTGCATGTTCAAACTAAGATCCCATTCCAGTAATTTAATGAACAGAGTGCTTCATGGGAAATTCTTGTTTCAGAAGGAAAATAAATGAGATTAACTTTGAAAGCACATCCTAACTACGCCTGCACTTGCTAAAGCCTCAACTTCAAAGGGCAAACTCCTTTAGAGGACACAGAAAAGGAGGGTGAACCAGATACAGAATGATCACAGAAAACAACATTCCCAAGCAACATGAAAAAAACACTCTGTGCTCTGGAGTTAACGTAGGGGTCTGTTATAGGCAATCCAGCCAGGATGATGACCCCAACAAATGATTCCATAAGGGAGCAAGGAACACTTCCAAAGAAAGCACCCTTGTCCTCAGGGGGAAATGCTACTTGCTGGATGTTAACTGGCAATACCAGCCAGCTGTACAGACTGGTCCAGGAGATTCCCCAGAATAGCCGGAGGAAAAACGCTTTACACAGAACTTGGATTAGTGTGTCCACAGCAGAGGCATCCTCTCATGAATCCACACTCGAGAGGGAAGGAAGCACCCAAGATTTGTAAATGCTCCTGATCGAAAGGAATGGCAAAAGTCACAGGCTCTGCAAAAACTCACCAAGTCTTATAAGTAACTTACATACTTGGCATGAAAATGGCTATGGTAGACTCTATCTTACTTACCCTATCTACACGTGGCAGGGGGTTTGGGAGAAAGGGGTAGGGGGAAAGGGAAGGGAGAAAAGAAGGGTTTAAGTTAAAGAGAGAGAGTGAGAGAAAGAGAGAGAGACAGAGAAAAGAGAGACAGAGAAAAGGAGATCAGTAGTCGTGGTTCCAGCATTGATCCAGCCGATGGGGATCTATATCCCTGGTTCAAGCTTCAATCCTGTTGATGGGGATGCCCATCCTGGTTTCAGTCTTGCTGCAGATGACATAGATGTCATTCCTGGTTCCAGTGTTGATCCACTTGATGGGATGGCATTGCTGGTTCCAGTGTTGATCCATATAATGGGTTCCAGGCTCCTGGGAGCACTACCCATGTTTGAGGGGGGGGTCCTTTGTAGAGAGTGGGTTCCCTGCCCTGAAGACAGGTTTCCTGCTTTCTATGCAAATTTTTGGTCATGCACAGGCCCTGGCTTTCAGACCTTCCCG
The DNA here is from genome assembly GCF_023055355.1 of Agelaius tricolor. Lineage (NCBI taxonomy): Eukaryota > Metazoa > Chordata > Aves > Passeriformes > Icteridae > Agelaius > Agelaius tricolor. Next base: position 18,961,843 of record NW_027269261.1, on the reverse strand, counting down.
GATATGGGTCAGAAAAGCCAGGGCTCTTAGATGGTCTTGATTCTGCCCTACAGTCCATGCTCACTTCTTGGCTTCACTGCTATCTTTTTGTTGTCCTCTCTTGTGCTTATTTCCAGGGACTAGAACAAGGATGCTTGCCCCAGAAAAGTGCTGTCCTCCATCCACATGGCTGTCCTCTCGAACAACTTCTTCTTTCTCATGTCCAATTATTACGAGCTGGGTTACTGCCAACAGCTCTTGTGTAGTTTTTACCAAGGGTCCTCGGCTGGCTCCACAGCCATCTGGCTAAGGGGTTTTGGGACACATACCCTAGCCTCCTATATTCTGGGATTCTCCACCTGTATTGCTCCCATGGGATGCTGACCAGGCTTAGGGTGAGACAGCCTATCTGGGGCCCGGTCTGGTGCTGGCAGTGGGCACTAATCCTCAGGGTGTCCCCCCCATGCAGGCACACCAGCACAGCCTGCTCAGGGCCCAGAGTGCCCGCCTGAAGCAGGAAGGACGTTCCTGGTGCACAGCCTGTGGCCCGCTGAGGCCATGGGCTTCCATGGGCTGAGCAAGGCCTGCACTGGCACTCTGCCAAAGGCCTGTGCCCCCTGAGGGATGGGCACAGGGAGCCCCTCCTCCTCAGGACTACTCCAGGCTTTGATCTTTGCCCTCTTTCACTTGGCACTGGTCTTGGTCTCTCTTGTCTTCCTGTGGGGACAGTTCTTTGTCACTGTCTTCTTCCCCTTGAGACAGGTCTTGGGCTCTGTCAGCTTGTCCTTGGGACAGCTCTTGGTCGAATGAGTCTTTCCACTCTTCAACTCAGCCACTGGTGCTGGCAGGACTGACCCAACCACTGCCCTCATCTGCTGCCCGCTGAGACCATGGGCTTCTGGCCAGCTGGGCAAAGGCCTGCTTGGGCTGCAGGGGCTGTACAGGGCAGCTGCTGCTCTGCCCCTGCAGCTCTCACCTGCTTGCCAAAGGCAGGAGAAGCTGCCATGGCCTCCTCTTGTGCCTCAGGATCTCTGGTCACAGCAGCAGCTGCAGGTACTGAGCCCATGGCACTGGCTGCAGCAGGAGCTGTGCTGGGCAGGTCAGCCACTGTTTCTGCTGCCGCCTCAGGGCCCAAAGTGCTGAGACAGCTGGGCAACTCCTGGGCAGCAGTGTCAGGGTCCCACTTGTTCATCAGGCCCAAGGGGTTATCCCAGAGGTTGTAGGTGATATCTTTATTCCCTTGGGACAGCTCCCTATCATTACTTTCATTCCCTTGGCAGAGATCTTGAGGTCTGTTATTTTGCCCGTTTCTCCCACTGGGCCAAAGCTTCACATTGGTTTTGGAAGTTTCCTTTCAGCCAGTCCAGCACCCTCTTATGACAAGGGATTTCCTTCAGTTTCTGGAGGACCAGCTGGCTTCTCTGAACAGGGCAGTCTGTGCTCTACACAGGCCAAGTACCTTGTGTTCAGCTCCTTCAGGTGCTCCCTCTGGGACATGGTGCTCAGATTCTCAGCAGTCTTTGCATGCCCTGGCAGAGAAGTGCCAGTGAGGTCTTGCCACCTTTGGACAAAGGACACGTCCTGCTTTGATGCTTGCCTCTGGCACTATGTCCCTGGAAGCCTGCCCAAGGGAGCTGACACACAACATGCTGTGTACCAGCTCCTGCTGTGCAGTTGGCCTCCGGATCTCAGTGGAGATCACATGGGAGACTCGTACAGGGATACAGCTCTTGTACTTGATGTAGGTCTCCTGGGATGCACAGTGGCCAACCAGGCTCCTGGGCTTCAGCACTTGAGAAAGACTCTTGGAGGTGACACTCAGATCCCTTCTCATGTCCTGGCAGCATCATGTTGCTGATGTTCTGCCTCACGTAGGGCAATGCCCGTTCTGGGTCCTGCTTGCCCAGGGGAACTGACACAGGCATGTGGTGTGTCCAGTCCTGCTGGGCTGGTGGCTGCTAGCTATGGATCCCAGTGGAGACCAGGTGGGAGACACACAAGGGAATATGGCTCCTGTACACCGTGTATCTGTCATGGGATGAGGTGCAGCTCAGAGCCTCAAGCTCTGAGAGCTTGTGGCTGTGCTCTGCTCATGGCAGGTGCCCCAAGAGTTGGGGTTTGCCTTATCCTCCATTGCTCTCTCTGTTGTCCTCTGCAGCAGAGCTCTCCAAGGAGCTGCTTCCTCGTGAAGGAGCAGAGTGGCTCTGCTGGGATGAGATCCCTGTGGGTCAGGGCAGTGACACCCCGTGGTGTCTTAATGGCCACCATGCTGATGTGGCATCACCAATGGTCCTTGGAATGAGCCTCTGTAACAAAGGGCCACACCCAGCACTCCCAGTGCAGCTGAACCACCTGGGACTGCTTGGATCTGCCTGCGCAGGACACAGCACCTGGACTTCTAGACTTGTAGGCCCTGCCATGCCCAGGCTCCTGTGAGGCTCTCAACACAGTCCCACAAAACATCCCCAGATTGCAGAGCCCTGGCTTTGAAGTCCAGGCTCTTTGGTGCATGAGGTGTTGCCCAGCTGAATGCAGACAGAGGGCTCTGGTCAGTGGCTCTACGTCCAGGTGGAGATGAGGGGTGTCCTGCAGGACTCTGCCATGGAACTGGAGCTCTTCAATGTCTTTCTCAATGACACAGTGAGTAGGCTCAAGCATACCACCAGCACCTTTACAGCTGACAGAAACTGAGCCGGACAGGTGACAGGAAGGAACCATCCAGAGGGACCTGGGCAAGCTTGAGAAGTGGGACTACAAGAACCCAGTGAGGTTCAACAAGTTCAAGGGCCTGCCCTCAGGACAGGGCAATTCAAGAATCACTGAGCTTGGAAGAGGCATTTCAGATCTTCCAGTCCAACTGTTAACCCAGCACCACCCCAATTACCGCTAACACATATCCCTAAGTGCAACATCCAGCGTCCTCAGAATTTGCATTTTTTCCTGACCAACTTTCCCTTGACAGAATTAGGATAAAGGATCTTTAGTGTTAGTCACTTTCTTAGCCTGTAAATAAGAAATCATCAGATTCAATTAAGTGTATCTATGCTGGTGCAGTATTAGCCACAAAATCATGTAGAAATTATTTGGCTTCCTGACCTGAAAATTTGCAGATGTAAACATTACATGATCACAATTTAAAGTCCAGCAAGTGAATCAGTCTATCCACCCATGCAGAAGCCCTCCATGTGTAGCTCAGTGGGTGGCTGCATAGCAACTCAGAGCCCCTCTCTCCCTCTGCACTGCCTTATAGGTTTGCCTATAGGCTATTTCCTCTAGGCTTCACTCAGCTCATGCTGCTGGAAATGAGAAAAGGCTTCTCAGCAGTCTTCTGAGTTACACAGCATTTTTAAACTGGAACCACGATGCAGGGCCATGGCTTTGGGCAGAACAGTGGCATGTGTGGGAGAGCAAGGAGCTCTGCCCCAGCACCAGGTGGGGAAAAGGAGAATCCTGTACTTGGATGTGCTGAGAGAATAGAAAGCAGCTCAAGAACAAGCCATGATGTTTTATAAGAAAATCAAGCTGCGAGTTGAGTCCTAGATGTCTCTTGAGGTAGAGTAACTTGTTTATTCAACTATTTGTTGAATAACATCCCCACAGTAGCACAAATGGGAAACCTTACACCTTTTCCCTCTATTTAAACACCTGCCTCTATTATGTCAGGCTCACCCTGAAATTTCCTCCAAGCTGTGTGTGGCCCCTTGCAACACCACAACATGGTGCAGTTAACAGAAGTGTTCCTTCCAGAGAAGCAGGAACCAGGCCAGTCTTGAAACAAAAAACATGTATTAAAAACATCAGTCTTCCTTTAAAAGTGATCGATCTAAATGTACATATTGGACCAGCCATTACCAATGTTTTGCTTTTCTTTTTCTTGCAAGAAAAATTAAGCAGTTCATGTAATGAATTAGTGATTTTCTCTTCCATCATTAAGTAATTTCTAGAAAAAAAAATATTCCAAGGTCAACTGTGTATTTATCATGTTCAGTGCAAAATAAATCCCATACCAGGTTTTCCATCCTAGGCTTCCCAAAGTGTTGTACAGGCTTTATAAACACTATTAATCATGCAGAACCTGTCAGCAGTGTTAGCAGAGCACATAATGTATTTGGAACATTTGCAGCATAACAGCTTTGAATGTAAAGGTCACCATCTCCACATTAACTCCATCAAAATAATTGGGTAATTTTCCTTTAAAAACACACAATACAGTTTCTCCCAGAGATCCCATGTGGCAGCTGACTCTGACATCTGTGAAAGAAAGCATGGAGCTGCATGTATAGTATCACAAAGCTGCATGGAGGATCAAAAGAATGTATTTCCTCATGTTAGCTCCCAAACAGAGGAATGTCAAACCCAGTAATTACGCCAATGCATCCAAGTCAAGCCCATGCAAGCGAAGCGTTTTTTGCAGGAATGATATAGCCCTTCTCCATTGGCGAGTGGGATCCAGCTGGTGAGCAGACCACCTGAGGAGTTACTATGACTGAAATAAAGCCCCCTCTCTTCCTCCTTCTCCTTCTGCTGGGAGCGACTGTGGATGTCCTCCACTGGGCATGGGAGCTGACCTCCTCTGAAGGCACGCCAGCACCACTAATCAACTGGTGGGGAAGCTGTCAGCATGTCCTCCTCGCCTCTCCTGCAGCCCCTTCAGCTCTGCCTGTCCCATGACCCAGGGCTGCTCCTCAGCCTTGTGCTTCTCTCTACAAAATCTTGCTTCTGACTAAGCTGATGGTCAGCCACAAACAGACAGCCCTTTCATAACTATAACAGTAAGGGACGGAGGACAAAAAGAAGGGGTCATCTGTCTCATCCACCCTTGCTGGCATAAATCTCTGTCCTGGTCCTTCTGGACACACTATTGCAGATAATGGCCTCCTTGGCCACCTGGGCACATGCTGGCACATGTTCAGCCACTGTCAACCAGCACCCCCACACTCTTTTCCACTAGGCCGCTTTCCAGCCGCTCTGGCCCCAGCCTGTAGCACTGCAAGGGGTTATTGTGGCAGATTTGCAGACAGAAGGGTGCAAAGATCACTAGACAAAGTGAGTGATACCACAAATGAAGAAACAGACAAGCACTTTTACCTAACAGCTAAGGCAAAACTGCGAATATCAAGACTTCTGCAAATAAGATGAACAGGGAACCAGAGGCCTCAGAGAACTGCAGAATTCTACTTGTCTGAAGATATAAGTGCTTTATGAAGGTATCCATATAAGATACATTATTTTGTGTAGTCATTTATCAGTACAACAAAAGAATTCCAGCCAGTGAGCCAGTTTTGAACTTTCCCAGATTTGTTACCCTGGAAACAGGAAGATGACTCTTACTTGGGGCCTCCTATAGCAAACAATTTTCATGTGCTAGTTGCTACATGCAGGGGTGTGAACCCTGGTATCTCCTTCAGAATCAGACAGCCATCTTCCTCTAGCTTTAAAACAACTCCTTTCACGATGACATTTGAGAGGCTACGCCAACATGCAACACACACCCCTCAGAGCCAAGTTAGCATGTGTGCTACCATGGGCTGAAGCCATAGAGAAATATATCTTCCACTGTTTGTGCTCTGAACTGAGAGTTTTATGGCACTGGGAATATAAACCTGTCTGAATGAGCTGATGTTAGAGAGTCAAAACATCCAGCCCATCAGGATGACCAATGCTACTGATAGAATCTTCATGGAATGTTATGAAACTTCATGGAAGTTATAAAAACCCCTTAAATCTGTCCAAATGGTGGACTGGAAAATTCATCAAGTCTGTTTTACCCAAGGAAAAATCCAGAAATAGATTCTTTCGTCATCTCTGAATTCTCATCCAAAGGCAAAGTGGTGGTTTTGAATTTCCCAGTGTCCTCATCCCTAGATAAGGTCACCATGTCCTCCTTGGCGCTGCAATTTTTCCCTTCTTAGCAACAGGCTTGGCCAAGTAGCTCTTGTGCTGGCCTTACATGGTGTAGTGGGAGAAAAACTGCTTTAGTTCACAGACATTTGATTCATTGCTGTAATTTTTAATGACTGCTAATAGTTTAGATTTTGCAGGGGAAATAGCTGCCTAGTATAACTGGCCTTTGGCCACCAGTTTGTTTTCAAACAGCATTGGCTTGCTTTGACCATTAGCCAAATCCAAATGTCAATCTGAGGGAGGGATGAGGCTCTGCATTTCACTGTTCAAATCTTGTATTGTCCATAGACCACTCTTAGGCCATAAAAATATACCTTACAAAGAGACCCAAATAGGGCAACAAGAGCATGATCCAACATAATGAGAAGGAGATAGGGAGAATGACATGTTCAGGAGATTTCCTTCATAGTATCAGATGGCAGCTGCTGCTCACCCTACCAAAGTCACAGCAAAGGGCTTACATTTGGCCTTCCTGGCAAGCTTAACTGAGAACTAACACAAAGCCAAGGCACTGAGCACAAAATCCTGGGCCCATGAAAGGAAATGGCAATGACTTTGGGCTCTCTCATTATTAGTTCAGCAAATTGCTTCAAACCAGGACGTCACACTACTTTTCCCAGGTTTCCAGCCTGCAGAGAAGCAGCACATTTCCACCCCTTTGTGAACTGCTCAGTGGTGAAGGACTCAAAAACCTGGCTGAACACCCATGACTCCTGTTGTGCTCCTCTTGCCAAAGCAGAAAGGAGAATGCTGAAGCTGGGACTGCACAACAAGTTAGCACTTTGGATAAATATGATAAAAGCCGCCCCAGCAATCAGTAAACAGTGGTATAATTAGCAAATGTTTTTCTATTTACTTCCTTTAATATGCAATAGGGGGAAATGAAATAAAATGTCAAGGACTTCATCAAACAGATGGTTCTGCACTTATTATTTTTCTCCGCTGTATTGTTTGCGTCAACTAAAGAAGAAACTCCTTTACGAAGTGTGACTCATGGATTCCTGGGAAGCTGCATTCTCAGCAGGGGGAGGACAGCAGGGAAGGACAGGAAAGGGGAGGGAAGAGGACTCAGCTCATGAGCTTTTATTAGGAGCATTATTATGTCTCATTAATTAATCTGAGTGCCGCTTTAGTGACGTCTCGGTCTCATTTCACAGGAAAAAATTACTCTGGATTGCCAAGTTAAATAGACAATTACAGGAAGACCAAATTATGCCTACATTGCATTCCCTCAGGGCACCAGGCCAAGTTCATGTCAAATCCATAATAACTAGACTACCCTCACTAAAAACAGCTCCTGTGGACATACGTCATGAACCATTTGTAATCTAGACAGAGGATGTATTGATCTTCCTTGGGCTTCCTTTCTCATAAACTCATAATAGCAAAGACAGGATTTTTAAAATGTCTTACTCTCTGCAGCACATATGCAGAGCATGAGCTGCGTTAACTCCAATAAAGCCTAATTAAAGTATAACCATTAGCTGTTTAATTTCCTTTTCCTATCCCAAGGGGCAGCTGCTTAGAGAACAGGAGGAGAAGCTTAGTACATTTCAGAGGAGGAATGCAAAGAAAAAAACCCTTGTATTTTCCCTGAAGACAGACATAAAAGTAAAACTCTCTTTGCCTGGTGAAAAAACCCCCACCAACTTTCCAGATCTGCTTGGACTACAGAAGAGCTAGGAGATCCCTATGAAAAGAAGGGATGTGAACAAATATGTCCAAGAAAATGCAATGCCCTTAAAAAACAGTTGACATGAGAACTACTTACACCTTTGGATCTCACTATCAGAATTCCTTCTCCCACCTGCAATTCGCAGCTCTTGGTCTATTCTTTCTCTCTTCCCCTCACGTGCAGGTCAGTCCTTTTCCCCTAACCCCCACCTGATGACTCCCAGCTGGAGGGAGTCCTTGTACATTCCTGACTTGTTCCCAGTCCTTGTACATTCCCTGATCAGTCCCCTCAGCTCTGGTGTTTTGGAGCCCCCTTTCAAGCACAAGTTACTCAGGACAGTGAGTGCCAGTGTCTCAAGAATAAGCTGGTGCTGATTGAACCAGAACACCAAGAGCCTAGTACAACCATGACAGTGCAAATCTTCCTTTTTCCTTGCAGTCCCAATTTTTCTCAGCACTTCTCTCAGGCCAATTGCAGTATTTTGTTGTTGTTGTTGTTTCCCAGCTTAGAGTTCATGTATGAAATGTAAGAAGAGATCATGTAAGAAATGATCTGGATGACAGTGCACCCCACTCACTCATCTGCCCACTGCAGGAGATCTGGGTCACTCTCCCTACTCTAGCACACCTCTCCTTGTCAGAGGAGGCACAGACTCTCATTCTCTTTGCCAAAAAGGTGGAGGTGAGCTGAGTTCCATGTGGCTCTGTCCCCACCCAGACCTGGCAGGTCACCACCACCACCAGCCTGGCCACCACTGACAGTGGCAGTTAAAGTCATCTGTAAGGCAAATCCCAGCAGTTTCTAACTCAGAAATAACACTTTTTTCCTCCCTCAGCTGCAACTACATGTCACTAAGCACACCAGAGACTATTCCCTTCGGCTCCACACTCTGATATTCACACACACATTTCTTGCTCCATGCTCCTGTCACCTCCCTTCCCACACCAAAGAATTTGTTTTGTGTTTTAGGTTTTTTGGGGTTTTTTGGTAAAACAGTAAGATGAATTTAACTGCATGGACAGCCCCCAAAGAACAGCCCTCTGTATGAATGTGCCTGCTAGCCTGCTGTAAATTTTAGTATGATGGTGCACATCCCTTCCATTGCTCTTGGCAAGCAAGGGTGACGCCATTGCCACATGGCTCACACTGGTCACAACTGGTGATATGAAAAAGAACAACTGGCCTCTTCAAAATGCCTTCCAAACTATTGTGAGGATCCTGAAAGGGGCTTTGTTTTGTCCTTCTTGCCTTAGTGCTGTACAAACGAGCAATGAGTGTTATTAAATCTCTGTTCCTTCCTCAGGCAGTAATGCTCTTTCCTTTTTTCTCTCTACTGTCCCAGTTTAGGATTTTTCATGATCCAAGCCAACCTATTCAAGTGACAAAGCAGATTGCTTTGCAGCATGGCCTCCAGCCAAAACTGTGACCTTTTTAACGGTGAAGTGAAATGGCAACATTTTGATTATCATGATGCTTTTGTTTTGGAGCAAGAAAGTTTTTTTATTCTTTAACAACCAAGAAGCTTTTTACCTTACCAGAGGTTGCTTGCTCTAGAGAGGCAAGTTTCCAAAATTGTCAAAAACCAGTGATAACTATTTCATGTTTATCTCTGGCATTTATTAAATGTTTTGTCAATTTCTCACAATTTTGTTAAAATTTTATTTTAAAAACTACTGTTGGATTTTTAAGCAACACTGCTGAGAAATGTAGGAAGGCCCTCAGCACTTTATGGCATATTGTTAGATGCATGAAGCCTGCTTTCTTATTATTTTTAAAATTTGAAAATTCATTAAAAAGAGAAAATCCCAAGGAAAAAAGAAAACTCCAAACACAGCCTTTGTGGTGGAGGCTGCTCTGCAAAGGTCTGCACACTTATAAAGGCTTTCCTGTTCTGAAATAGCAATAGGAAGAGGTGGAAACATCAGTTTCTTGTTTGGTTCTCAGCTCCAGCTCCAAGCAAAGGCAGCCTGAATCATGTTGCCCTCTCCTTTGCTAACTTTTGTAAATTTAACCTTGATTTTTTACTTTTTCCTTTTTTTTTTAGAGAGTCCCCCCCATTGTACAGTCAGTTCCCTGCAAAATAACTGAAGGGTCATCAGTGAAAGGAGATTTTCCAACAGTAAGAGGAATTTTGAGGCAAGAAGAGAAACTGCATGTAGGATGGAGCTCTGCCAATCAATTGATAATGCAAATATTAATTTACAATCATCCTTTGAAAATATTTCATCTAATATTGAGATCCACAGAAGAAGAGAGAGTCACAGGATACAAATGCTCAAAATGCTAATTTTCAATCTGTAAAGACAGACTCTTCTTTTTAATACCAACAAATAAAAAAATAAAACAAATCTTTGTTTTTTCTTCAGCACCCACCAAAGGATTCTGTACATATCTTGCAAAAACTTTACAGGGGATGAAAAATCTAGAGCAGTTAGGGCAGCAAAAGCTTCTTACAGCCTAGGGTTATCCTTTTCTTGGCTTCTCCTCCACAGAGATTTGGAAATAAGGAAGAAAGGTCTGTGATTTTAGGAAGGTGTATGTTACCTGTTTTACCCAATTCTTAAGGCATTTACGCAGTTTACTAATGAAGGTGTAGACAAATGCACCACACATATCTTCTCTAGGAAGGTAAAGTCCACCTTGCACAACCTCATGTGAAATAGAAGAGCTCTTTTTCTGCACATGTGCACATCTGTCTCATCTTCTGTTCTTGCCAAATAACCATGGGTTCCTCCATTATTTAACCATGTCCTGCCCAGTGGAGAAGGTGTTTGTAGGGAGGGCATTGCCAAGCTTCACAAGTCAACAGCATAATCTGCTAGTGCATGTTCTCTCCAAAGGGCCTTCACTCTCTTTGTGGTCAGTCTGCCACTGAGTGACTCGGGAGAAGATGTTTACAGGCAGAGGTGCTGCAGCACTTCACCTCCTCTGGCAGTGTTGAGCAGTTGTAAAAGTCATCATGTAACGTCTCACTTCTCCAAGGCAGGAGATGTCACACAGCATGATGAAGATGCTGTCTGGTGCATACTTCTCCAGCAGGCCAGGAAGAACATCTGCCACTAATATTTCTGCTTCAGCTCCATCTGCACCTGGTTGCTCTTTCTGCAAGTTCCTGTGTTATTTTTCTTCCATATACCCAGACACCCTGCAGTGAGTTTGTCATCTTACACGGATTGCCATGGACAAAGTGTTTATCCAACAGATACAAGAAAAAGCAGAGAAATTAGCACCAAGTAACAACACTTCTCTCAGAACAGAAAACATATGCTTTTGTGGCTTCCAAGATATTCTACATATTGTGTGTCTTGATGTTTTCTCTTTTTACAGGGGTACAGCAGGAAAGGCTCAACTTCTGGCCCACTAGAAAGAGCCATGGCAGCATGTTTCAGGGTGGTAGGATAGCATGAATACACATTTGTTCCAAATGCTGTCAAATAAATCTTAGTACTGAGGACAGGAAGGAACCACACTGCAAATAAATTGAAAACAGAATCTGTAAGAAGACATCAGAGTCAGGATGAGATAACAGATTGGGCTTGTGATGCCTACTGCACAGAGCACTCATCTTTCTCTTTCACCTCCTTCTATTTCAGTATAACATAAGGTTTGAAAGACCACAGTTTTCCTTGGAAAGGAGGAATTGTTAAGATGTTAGAGAAAAAAAGTATTGTCTTTCATTTACTGGTCCCTGCTTGTTTAACTCACAAGAGAAACCTGCACATAGAGCAGTTAATTCTTTATCATTCACATCCCTTATCATGCCCTGAGGGCATGTATTGTGTGTGACTCATAATTAGTTTGTTTGTACAATAATAAAAGGAAAACAAGCAGTCCCATATCTCTGTCACACTAACAATGAGCTGACACATACTTAATCAAAGTAGAGGATGCTGAATTAATTCAAAGAGGTTGACTTTCAGAGGGACCATTAAAAAATTCTCCCAGAGCACTTAGTCACTCAGGAAGAGTTCAGCCAACACATGATGAAATCTGTCACATTCATTCCAGAATTAATAATTTCCCAGAAATTATTCAGTTGCCTTAATGCATTTCCAGACTTTGCCACAAAGTAGAGGGTGAATGAAAGAGTGATGCATCTAAATACTAAGTAGCTCAGTGAGAAGAAAAAATCTGCAGGGAAGTTTGCACACACTTCTGACACTAAGCCAAGAGCACCTTCCTGTGCCCTGGCAAAGCCTTCTCCAGTGGAAAATTTAGGGAAAAAAAGACACTCAGTTAACCAGTTGCTGAGAAAAAACATGACAAATAGGATCGTTTATCAAAGAATCTCATTTTCACAGCTGGCCCTTTGTAAAAGTATTACAGGCAGAGATTGCTGGAACAGGAAAACGAAGTAATTGCTGGCCCTATGGCTGCTCTGCACATGCTCAGGATGGGACTGGCTGTTCTGTTCAGCTTTAGGTATTCAAGAAATACTACGTCATCCACTGAAGCAATACAGGACATTTTGGGCAGACTTTAAGCAGCACTGTGAGGTAGAGGATGAACAGATCCAGATACCTTGTCAAAGGATGGCCCAGCTCAGCAAAAGCCTGCTCTATTTACCTACATGAGACAAAAGCAGAGGAAAGATCTTCCATTTACAGAGCAGAAAGAGAAGAAATACAGCTTGCTGGATACATAAGTTCATTCATGAAGGCTTCTTTTTTCCACTTGAGCAAATATATGCCTTTCTCTAAGGCTATTCAGGAACATTACACATAGACATCTAAGTTCAGTGTTAAATATGTCAAAGAGAAAACATCCCCTCACTTTATATTCTATACTGTGTCCTTTTTTCAGGCTTATATCCATTACTTGATTTCCCAGAAAATACTAATTTGTTACATAGCATCGGATCAACATAGGTGCCTAAAGAAATACATGAAGAAAAGGATAAATACGTAGAGGTCTGATGGAAGAATCTTTGATTTATCACATTAATAATACACAGGTTTTCTCTTGCAGGTAATAGGGAAAAAAAGGCTGGTGGTTTTATAACTTAGCGAGTCACTCATATGTCTCCTGAATGAAGTGAGTAATAAAATTGTTATGAAATGCGTTTGGAACAAGCCACACTGCACATGCCAGACAGTCTTTTTTGAAGCTTAGTACTTGCACTCCTCAACTCTGCTTCCTTTCAGACACTGTCTTTTTCCTGCTGATTTGCTCATCGGAGTTCTGCTTGCATTTACAGCACCACAACGGAAAACATGCGTGGACTAGTCAGAAATGATCCATAGGTAATTCTTAAGACCAGACTAGCCAAGTCTTTAGAAAAAAATGTCAAATGATTAGTGATAGTATTTTCTTTACTCTGAGCAATTAATTACTCATGTTATATTTACGGAAGTAGAAAAGAAAAAGAAAAAATGTGAGTCATGACTTAAATTTGTCTCTTCTGGAGTCGGTAAAAGTACAAATTAGTGGAAGAATAATGCAATGTCATGGACACTGTTGCTTTTATTTCAGAAACCAGCACATTTTCGAGGGATTAAATGTGATGAGTAAACAGTCTTTCCCAGTTCTGCTTGAAAAGCTTTGGCAACTACAGTGTTAATTCACATTATTTGACTTCTGCAGCCAACCAGGGAGCTTCCTGGGGAAGCCACAAGGAAGCTTGTGGCAGCATTCAGACTGACTGTCAGTCCAGCTTCAAGACAATTCATTTATCATCAAAAGGACATGTTGATTTTTGGTCAGTAGTTTGGTGATTTATGCCCAGAGGAGGCTAAAATTTCCTGTGCACACAAATCATCTCGTCTTGTGGCCATCTGCTGACAAAACCAGGTAAGCCACTGCGTGTCTGGCCACCATTCAGAAAAAGTCAGGGTGTCCTCCTGGGGATTATGACCTTTATGACCCTTCACTATAGAAGTTCAGGTGTTTCCAAAAGTAACCCTTAATTTACTCAAATGATAACATGAAACAGTATTTAAAAGAAAACTACAATTTTAAAGCTAAATAAAAATGAAAGCCTTAACCTAAATCTGTTCATGAAATAGCTAGTAAAAAAAAGAGTACAAGCAAATTCATGGAAGTTTTACTATGTGACTACTTCCCCCATCTGCACTGCAAGTGTTGCGACAGCCGGAGTCTTCACGGTCACACAAGGACCACAATTCAACTTTCATATTCAGCAGAGGAATGAGAGCAGCAGCCACTGCTTCCCAGCAGCCCCAGCTGTTTTATTTGCAACTTCCCCCACATGCTGTGCCCTCACTGCCTGGCTTCCCTGGCTGCCTTCAGTGACACTAGGGTTTGGCTGTGGGCTGATGGCACTGGGATGTCCTCTCCACTGGTGTGACCAGCGCCTCCCAGCAGCCTCACTTGCAGCAGGGTCATGAGGCTGGTGCTGGATGCCCGAGCAGCTCAGCTCACACGTGTGCCTGATGGGGGTCCAGGTGTCACACTTGTCCCATTTTTGCCTGAAATGACCATGAATGACCTGGTCTCTGCATAAGGCAAAGTCCTCTCTCCCTCTAGAAGCTCCTCTGTCATCCTCTGCACTGCCTTTTGGGATCTCCTGGTACTGTGAGCCAGCTGCTGATGCATGTCGGAGTATCCATAGGCAGAGATAGTACAGAGGTGTCCCCTTCATCTGCATAGGCACCTCTCTGACTGTGCCTCTTACCAGCCTGTACCCAGGGCAGCACCAAAACTAGGCATGGTGCTGTGAAATGCCCCAAGACATGCCAGAAGAAAATGCTTAAGCCACTTGCAGTCACCAGCAACAAGTAGCACATGGCCCAAGCATCACCAGCGAAAACTCCCCTTGGTTTCATGTGCTCACACAGCCCAGACTGGCACCCTATCCAACATTTCCAGGTCCTGAGCCTGTGCCCCAGGTCATTTCTACCAAGTCAGTGTAAAGCAGAGAAAAGAGTGTTCGCAGCCTGAGCCCAGTTCCAAAATAATTTATCAGAGGGCTCTTGCAGCAGTGAATATCATCATTTACACAGCAGCTAGCAAAGTTCATCCTCTCAGTGCAAATATTTATATGACAGACCTATGGCAAATGCCTCCGTTCTTGACACTTCCCGGTATTTACATACTTAAATAAAACTCCTCAATGACTCCCCAGAATGAGCCATACCAAACACAAGGTTGGACTCACAGTTAACATCACTTGTAATCCTTCTCCTCTGAAGAAAATCCTCAACATCCATTAAAACCACTTAAACCATCCATTAAGACCAGTCTTCAAAGCCTGCCCTCAAACACCCTGTCTCCCCTAACCAATCATTACTCCTGTGGTACTCCCTCCTCCTGACCAGCAGGAATCACTTGTAAGACACACTTCAAACCCTGGCAGACAATTACAGCAGTTTCCTACTGATCCCATTACTCTTGTGGGCACCCCAGCACCACCACCTGGGCTGCATTTCAGGCAGGTGATCTTTCCCTTCTTCTACATTTGTCTCTGATTAGAATAATTTCAGAAAGTCCTTGGAGAAGAAAGAAGATGGAGGAAGATTGAAGCAGGGTCATGTAACAGGATGTAAAGTGGGAAAAGCAGGTTGCAAGGTTACAGAAAGCAGTGACTCTTTAAAACTGACCTGCACACTAGCCTGCAGTGAAATTTAAATAGCTGGTAACCAATAGCTGTGGATCTTTACCACCTCCAGTAGTTCCCATTGCAAAAAAAACCCAACCAAACAAACAAACAAAAAAACCCCCACAAAACCAAAACAAAATAAAACCCAACCAAAACCCCCCAAAACTGTAAAAAAAAAAAAAAAAAGAGAACTCAAGGAGATGAGACAACAGTGACATGAGAAGAAAAACCCTTGGGATCATAGGCAAAAACTCCAGAGGTGTTCCCTGGGTGGGGCTCTGGTGGCCAGCCTGTGATCTCTGTAACTGTAGAAAGCCCACAGCTCTGAGAAATAAGAACAGAGCAGCAAGGTCATTGTAAAAACTTGGAAGAAAACAGAGAACGATAAGGTGTTACCAGAACCAATGCAACACCAGACTGGTTGCTCTTGATCCAAAAAAGTACTTCCCACAGGTCTTCCCAATGACTTAGACTGGTTTCTGCACTTGGCCACCAGACAGTGAGATTTAGCACTCGAAAAAGAGGATGGAAGGTGGTTGTTTTGTTGTGTATTGCTACACAGCACAAAAGCAAGCTTGGCTCAAGAGGTATGTATAAATCACATCTAAATGGCAAGAATTTATTTATGATCTGTCCTTGACTCCTTCAACTAAAAAACTACTCTTGCTCAAAGTGGACCACACACATTTGAAATCTTCTTTCATATGGGCTACTCAAGAAAAGGTACAGAGGGAAACATCAGAGAGAGAGAAAAAACGTACACATGTCCAAATAGTTATTTTCGAAAGTGATTTTTAATTTTTCTTTTTAAGAAAAAAGGCAAATGATTGAAACCTTAGCATTTTTGCATCTGAGTAGCAGCTCAAAATCAATTTTGGCAGCAAACCAGTCTTATTTCCAGGAGCAAAACAGCAAGTCAGAAGACAAGAGCCGAGCTTTTGGGCATTAACGAGAGACAGAAGGGCTCCCTTTAAGCTCCACTTCAATGAGAGTCTTGCTGTTGAAGAATCAAGCAGCATTTTGAGGTATTCCCATGAATGGTGGAAGAAAGGCAGGGAAGCGGCAGGCTTGAGACCCTGCAAGTACAAGGTGTTCTTGTAGTACTGTTGGCTGTCCTTAGAAAGGGTTGGTTGGGAAGACATAATATTTGAAAGAGTTTCTCTCTTTTCTCTCTATCTCCATCTCTCTTTTATTTTAATTCTCAACAAAGCATGTGGAAAGGTTACAGCTTTTTTCCCTGGATAGAAAAGGAACATGTTCTGAAATCTCAAAGTTTTGCAGGACAAAAAATCTCCTCTCTACCCAGCTCAAAGGAAAACCCAAATCACCTACAGGACCTGCACAGGCACACTCAGGAAATATGACCCTACCGAGAGCTTACTAATGCTACCATAAAAGAATTTTTCAGCCCCCGCAGAATTCATGTACCTTTCTTTGCTCTATGACTTTGGCAGTTTCTTCCATATTCCAAGCAATAAGTCTTGTCTGCTGCATTTCTTTTCTTGCATGGCTACTTTTATACAACTGAAATATTTTCCTGTGATCATTCTTTGTCATAGATATTTGTCAGACTTCAAAGAAATAGTCAGACTACTATATTTGTAATTTTTCCTCCCGTATCCCCTGTCCTGGTTCAGCAATTGGTATTTTCCAGTCTCAATATTTTTTCCTATTCTTTCTAGAAAGTTTCTATATTATTATTTTAACTCCTCATGCATAAAAATGGAAAATCCACAATAAAAACTTAATCTTTCCCTTCCCAAGATAAATAGTCTAAAATAGGAATATAATTTCTTTTATATAGTGTCCTAGATTAAAGATATTTTGAACTGAGAAATTTGGTTGGTAGTATTTGATTCCTGCAGCTGTTTTCGTAGCTGGAAAGGAAAGAAGAGAGTTTCTACATGCAGCACTGAGACGACTGAGACCTTGAGGGTAGAGTCTGAATAAAATCATATGAAATGTCTCTGGTGCAAGACACAACCCATATCAACATCACAGTGCACCCAGGACCTGACCCATCCTCACTGACATTAAATCAAAGCCAGCAATGTCCATGTGGACACTGCCAGAAGATCTTCCCACCATCACCTCCCTGCCTGGGGTCTGATCAAAGCACTCGCAGAATCCTGGGCATGGTATCCCAGCAGCCTTACAATCTGGAGGCACTAGAGCTGGCCAGAGGGAAAAAGCATCTTCTCTGCAGCCTGCCCAGTGATCGGCTGTCCACACCCTTCACCTGGGCAAGGCAGCAATTGCCAGGAACCATTTCCCTTCCCATGCAGAATGCCAGGGACTGGGGCCATTATGTGTACAACAGGATGGAGAAGCCCTGTAGATACAAAGCAGGCACTGAGAGCTCCCACCTCCACATCTCACAAAAGGCAGGAAATTGGAGTCTTCCTCATGGCCTTGCTCACAAGCAAGTCTGGCTTGCCATGCATGGCCAAAAGTTGGGGGATGAAAGCTCCCAAAGCTGCCATCACCCTTTTCTTCACAGTCTAGGGAGGGAAGAGAGAGGAAAGGGTGACTGCCCACCTCACAGGTACATGGTGAGCTTGGCTCAGCTCTCCAGGAGGGATACTTCTGTGTCCCTGTCCCACTTAGGTCCTACTACAAAGCCAGAATTGCCCTTTCTCTGTCCTTTTCAGCTGATCATGATTGTCACTTGGGTCTTATGGAAGACCAACTTGCCAGAGCATGTAGGGTCAGCTGGTGGTTCAGAAGATGCAAAATGAAAGGGTTTCAAGCACATTGGTCTTGGGCTCACAGATAATTTCTCTTCCCCCATCCTAACAGGTAGTACTGATAAGCACATTCAAGAATAGAAAGCTGCTTTATGACTCCCAGACACCCACACATATTAGGACTTTTCTGCAGCAATTTATGAACCTGTAGTTCAAAGACAAGTAGTGACAACTAATGCAAAGACAACCAGTGTCCCTGTTTGCCACAATTCAGATGTGCACAATACATAGCCCCCATACCAAATGCAAAGCATATAATCAGCTTCTCTGCTCTACCAAAACAAATTTACTCAAGACCACATCCCAAATAAATTACATACAACTTGAGCTCTGTAATACCCCACAAAGAGCCAACCTCCAGCTCTGTAGGTCTGCAGCAGTATGTAACCTACTTTGTTTGGCAGAGGAGGTCTTCTGATGTGCCACCTGTGCAAAGAACCACCTCTATCTCCAGTGCTTTTCTGGCAACTGATCATGCTTAATCTGCTTCATTAGTACTTGTTGGGAGAAACAACATACCTCATTAAAATGTTCAGCTGAGCTACTCTTACCAGAAATTTTGGCTCACAAAAGTCTCACTGTGGAGCTGAAAAGAGAGAGGGAGAAGGGGGAAACCTACTGCAAGCATAGATTGTGTGGTTGTCTTTGGCAAAAAAAGAAAAGGCAACCATGAGAATCTGTTCCTCAGCAAAGACCAAGTTCAGGGCTGCTTTCCATGCTGACTTCACAAATTAAGCTTGTATAAAAGTGATGACTTTTGGGTTGAGGGATAGCCAGTCAAAGAGGTAACCAACACACAGCTGAAAACTTAGATACACAGAAATCTCTGCCCATAGCAGAGGTTGGAATTAGATGATCTTTAAGGTCACTTCCAACCCAAAACATTAGACAATTCCATGATGCTATGAAATACCTATGACATCTTTGTTGAAAGCTGGAAAAGGAAATCTTTGTCAAAAAAAAATTCAAAAAAATTTTAAAACCCCTCAACAATTAAATCAACCATTGGACCAGGATGCAGTGTGGAATATATCTTGAAAAAGAGACTAAATAATAAGGACACTGTCCAAAGTAGCCAATAACTAGAGCAAAGCAAAGACTTTCTAAAACAGCTCTGCTGCTTATCTGCACATCTGCAGTGAAATGGAAAAAAGAAAAGGCAGATTTGGGTAACAGTAAAAACAGAGAGAAAGATTACTTGCCTGTTTGTGGAAGGCCTTGGGTGGACATGGCAGAAGAAAGGACGAGCTTTGGCTGACATTAGATAATGTCAGACATTTTATCTAATGACATTAGTGTCATTAGATAAAAGTAATTCCAACACAGAAAAGGTGGTGATGATTAAGAGATGGATGGACAGATGGGGGCAACAGTGAGACACAGCATATACCCAAGTCAAATGACACTATCATCTCAACAGCCTGAGGGAGATAATATGATCCGTATCAGGCCAAAACCAGAGCCCAGCCTATTTTCCCTTGCCACTTTACTTCTTTGTAAAGACCTGACAATATTGAAGTCTAAGTTGAAATAACACACTGCAAGTTTTCCTTTCCAAAGGGGAGGAAAGAGAGGATGTAATCCAACCATACAGATTCTCTTTTGCCTTAGCACAGCTCTCGTAAACTTCCAGTCCTGTTTAATGTTTTGAAAAAAAGAGATAGGGTAGAGATTACTATTATCCTCATGAGCAGGTGAAGGGGCTCAGCCTCCTGCTCAGGTTTGCTTGACTGCACCCATGAGAATACCCTTGAAGGCAACTCCCTCCAGCTAGGGAAAGCATGAGACTGTGGCATGAGAACAAGGTGACATCAAGGGTCTGGGGGACCACCATGGGGCTGTAACCAAACGTCCCTACCCAGCTCAGCCTATTGCCCCACCAGGTGCACCAAGGTCACAAATTCTGCAAGTTATGTAAAAAAACCCCTTCTAAATAGTTAAAAGACCTATCCCCTGACAATTCTTGCATGCTATTTAAAACTCCTCTCAAGGAAGAAAAACAGGAGACTCGATGCACAGAAATACATCCCCCCACCTGGAAATAATGCTATAAAAAGGAAGTCACTTAAAATAGGAGTTGGGCTGCAAAGACATTCAATATCCAGCTTCCCAGGCTCTCTGTGGATCCAGAGCCTCGACTGTAATAATCACTCCTATTTCAGCAGCAAAAGGAAACAAGACAGGTCAGTGTGTGATGGCTTAGTGGTTGCTCAACATTTAGAGGCAGAGTATCCCCTACATTTTGGGACCCTCCAGTTCCATCATGTGCATGTGATACAGAGGCCAGAATGCCCATGGCCAGTCATTTTGTGCTGATCAGTGACTACCCACAGCATCAGGCCAGTTTCCAACAAAGATCTCCTGCTGAGCACTGCCCAACTCTGTCAACTGCACAAAAAGGGAGAATACATAGCCAGAACTTAGCAGGCAGCTTTGCAGGTGCTCCATACACTGTGATGGAGTCAGAAGGTGAATTAGGGTCAATAGTGTTTTGTTTCATTTGCATGTCCCTCCTCTCCCCATCAGTCAAAACCGATTGCACGGCTGTAGGGATGTAAAAGGTGCCTCTGCCCTTTTAGGCAGTCATTTCTCCTATTAGCATTTGGCAAGGTTTGATCTCTGTCTGTAGTATTTCAAGGGCTGAAAAGCTGGCTGGTATTGGATCTGAAAAATCAAAAGGTGGCCTATGACTGTAGTCACAAGAGCCTTCTAGGCAAGTCAAATTCCTTGAACCCATTTCCACAAACAAACAAGAATCTGGAATGAGGCAGGAGATCACTAGAAGCATGTGAAAGAAAAGGGATAAACACACTCTTTGGCTCAGCTCTTGTAAGCCATCGTATTACATGATTGTGGTTAGAGAGAGATATTTAATTGGAGAAAATGTTACCGAGCAACTTTTCTGCATAAAAATAACTCATTAATGGAGAATAACCCTGGGAAACAGCTGGAAATGTCTGCAACTAAACCTCAGTGCAAAGTGCTAAGCCCCAGAAGAGATACCAATATGGGTATGTGCATTGCATGACTGCACCTTCCGGTCACTCATCCCACTTCAGTGTTCACTGAAATCATGCTTGTAGATCCTGAGACATCAGAAGTATAAAAGCTTGCTATACCACACCAATAATAGTTCTGCTAAGAAGGTTTAAAAAGTATTTTTGCCCGATTAAAGAAAAAGTGGTTTGAGAAATGGAGACGAATGAAGTTCCACTAAAAAAGACTGAATAGTGAACCAAGGGAGCAAACAAGAACATGGACTTCATGGTGGGTTATTTAAAAGAAGTTAAAAATAGGTGAATTCAGTAGGGTATCCTTTAATTTTCCATCTGTATTTTAACTTCAAGTTGTCTTCCTTACTCTGGGCTCTCTTCTCGAAGGTGCAGTAAAAAAGCCTCAAAAAACCCATAATATTCCTCTGTATCATCTTTTTTCTCCCTTGGCTGCCTCTCTTACCAGGAAAAAAAATACAATAAGATCTGTTTGAGGTGGCCTGGTCATGTTGACAAGCAAGTCTTTAACCAGAAGTAACATAAGTATAATCAAAATCACATGGCACTATTTCAGGGAAGTATGTGAGCTGCTGGAGTGAAGGATCTACTGTATATGGACAAGTTGGTGTCTCTCTGCTGTATTCCTCCAAAATGGCACAAATAATCTTCCAAGGTTTTAGGACTGAAGTTTGCTGGCTTGGATGATTTATTTACATTAATTATTTATTTACATAACATTTATTTACATTCAGCCTTACCTGTATAAGAAAATATTTGACCATCCTTCACCTCAACATTAGTGAGAAATACCCTACCTTCTTTTACCCAGCTCTCAGAAGTAGTTTCTCCTGGATAAATGCAGGATGAAATAGCAAGCAGAGATCTCACATAGCCTCTAGGCTACAAATGGATCATTGTCTTCACAATGCTTTTCTTCCTAAAATCCACACATTGTCAAGGTTATTTATAGGACTTAGCAGTAGCAGCTAGAATTAAAAAACAGCCAGTACATTTCAGGGATGCACTGAATGCAAAGATGATTTTGGTTTTGCAGTTCTACTGGGTACTTTGGGAGGTTTTGTCTACAAACTTGGAGCTTTGTGGGGCCCTCGAAGTCAAAATAATGAAATTTACACCGTTAAACATTATTCATTGAACTGAGAGGTTGCAGCATCATGTCTGAAATGGTGGCTGATTTTTTAGCAAACACCCTCTGCTGCTGAACAGGGGGCAGATTGCAAACTGAAAATCGCCTTGTGCTTTTGGGAAGTTGGGGTTTAGTTAAGAGAGATTTTTCAAAGGTGTTGCTGACAGGTAACAGCTTAAATGCTCCTTAGTGCTTTTGAAAACCTCTTCTCCTTTATGAACCAGTTCACAGGTCCAGCCCCTTTACACTGCTCAGGCAAAGTGGTGCCCTGGTTAACTATTTAAGACTCAAAGCAGTGCCACAAACTCCCATGTCTGCATTTGCACACTTTTCTGGGCATGCTGTCAGGCTGAGACAGCTTTGCACCATGTGTGGACAGCTACCAGAAGAGTTCAGCACATCCTCTCCTAGAGGATATCTTGCAATAAGGTCTAGAACAAGCTCCAAGATCCCTTTTCTCCATGTTGCTCAGAACTTCCCTCGGGTCGGCTGCAAAATGCCTAGTGCTTCTTTTCTTCTCTTCCCCCAGCTCTTAAATGGGAATGAGCCATTTTTATTTGAACATTTGGCTTTCCTTGCCGTAGTTCTCAAGAAAAAGTCAGTAGAAGCCTTAGAAGCTGGCTGTGCAAGCAGATAGGAGATAGGACTGGTAGTCAGAGGTTACAGCTTTCATCCCAGCCCTTGCTTCTAGTGCAGAAGGACTCTTTACCCCTCATTTCCATGCCAAATATTTGGACTGGAAGCACTTTGGCTTAAGGATAACTCCTTCTTACATTTTTGGACATCAGCCTTGGCAGAACTCTGCTTTTAAGTGAATCCAACCACAGCAGTAAAGGGCAGGCCATAGACAAGGCCTCAGGATAATGAACAAGATCATTACAGTACACAAATGGTTTTAAGCTGAAGACACCAAGAACTAAACGCAGTGAAGTTAAAGAAGTTTCAGCTGAAGACACTGACTGTTTGACCCAATGAAATTAATGATCTCGTGCTACTCTACAACTTGACTTTGCCCTACTATTTTCACCAAGTCATTCCCACCAAACCATCAATTAAAGATAATGTTTGCTATTTACACAGCTATGCAGCACTGACACGAAGTATTCCAGCTGTATAAATAAACAATTGGGCAATTGCTTTTGATTTAGGCAATATTTTTAATTGCTACTATAGGGCTATTTAAAGAAGGCGCTCTTCCTGTTAATGGCTAAAATAAAACAAGTTGATGGATCTGTCATCATTCCTGATGGGTGGATGCCAGCATCACAACTCAGTTCCATACAACTGACTCTCATTAGCACCTTTCTGGCAGTATCTCCCTGAAGAAAGGTCCATGCCTGAATCAAGGGGACAACAAGCTTTCCCCTGACTCTATCACCTCTATACACTGAAGCTCACAGATCCTGCAGTAAAGTCAGTCGGTCTGCGAGTCTAAAACATTTATTTGGAAATTATGATGCCTGGCATTTCTCTGAATGCTATAAAAAGTGCTGTGTTAACCCACTACCTTGTTCTTCAAAAACCTGTGGTGTTGACTCAAAAGCATGCAAAAAACAATGCTCAAAACAGGAAACAGACAAAGGGAATGTGGTGGGAATAATGAGGCCAGGCAGAAAATCAACAAGAAACAAGCACAATTTCAAATGATCACATATTCATGGGAAGTTTTTCATATTAACTTGGATTCACCTTTCTTCCCTGATCTTGTATTTTTAACTTTCTTCATAACAACTAGTATTCTATATGTAGGGTTGATATACAGAGTCATTTGTAAAACTATGAAACTAATTTGCTCAAGAGAAATTGCAAAAAGCCTACAACTCTGGTCCAAGCCAGGAGACAGCAAGAAGAACAGCTATGTTAGTTCCTGGCAGAGGAAAATGAGCAGGGCAGGCCCTGCAGAAACATAGCAATAGGTAACTCTTTTTTAGGACAGATTACAATGGTCCTAGCTATTGCACAGACTATGAACTTATACACTCGATTTTCCTCATTAAACTTCTGGGCTTTAAATAAAGCCCAGAAGTGAGAGTGAGCAGAGAGGAAATAAAAGAAAAACAAAACCAAAAAAGAGCAACTTCATTAAAGAATAGGGAACAAAAGTAAACTAATTTCAAAATTTTTAATGGTCACCTACCCCTTGAAATTGAGAAAGTGCAGAGTAAGATGTGCAAGAAAAAATTCTTCCCATTTAGGAGGCACCTGAATACATTCCTGCATAATAGGTGGTGATCAGATTATAGCTAAAATAAGGGTATAGGGACACAGAAACCCAGCAAAAGAGTTGATGTCATATGCCTCTGTGACATGACAGGAACATGGAAAATTTGGAAGTAATATTTAGTTGTGCTGCTCACATGCTTTTCACAGATGAACTGAGAAACTTTTAGAAAACACAATTATGTTAGAGTGATCTTTAACAATTATTTGGCTCCATGGCGTTTGTAGGAACTGGGAAAACCAGCTTGGCCATAAGAAATCCTTCAAGACCTGTTGTCAAATAGGTATTACAGGCGGTTGTCCTCTCTGAAAACAGGTCAGTTTTGAAGTATGCAAGTGTTTGGAAATCTAGAGACAGTCTGATTCTACCTGCATTGAGAAGCACAGGAGGGATGTATTCCCAGGTGAGATACATCTCTGAATTTGGTGAGAATACAAATCTGTTGAAAAGAAAGGACTTTTTGTTTGCCTTCCCCAAAGTGTTTTCCAGCCTACACAGCACTTATAAGGAGAAGTAAAAACAACCAACCAAAAAAACCCCAATAAAAAAAACCAAAAAAAAAAAACCAAAACCAACCCACCCAAATCAAAACAAACAAAGCTCCAACAAACAGTTAAATAGAAGCCTTACAAGGCTTTGCTCAATAAATATGAAAATATGTTATCCAAAATGAGATTGTCTTTGCCAACACCCTGCTGGGGACATCAGCCTGGTGGCTGTGCTGGAGCAGGGTGGGTTCTGAGACACAAGGGGAACTCTGAACCCAGGTTTGGGATGCCCATTATTTCTTATTTAGAGGCAGTGGGATGAACTGTTTACAGTTATTTGGTTGGTCCACCCCTAAACTGATTGGGCTGGGATTTACTGTCAAGTGAATTTTAAGAGAATGCTCTTAATTGTAACAGCATACTGCATTTTAATTTGGTTACTTAGCTTTCACCAAGAGCAAGCAACATGCTGTAAGAAGAGAAGCAGATAAATCTAAGTACCTTCCCTGTTTTGTCAGGAAAAGGACAGATCACCATTGTTTGGGAATAAAAGGTCAAACTCCAATCTTTGCCCAGTCATGCACAATCATCATAGAAATCCATTCCTCACTGTCAGCAAGAGACAATACAGAAATAAGTGCATGATGACATCTACTTGTGTTAAAAATAGCAAAATAAAATAAACAAAAAACTCCCAAATTAAACAGCGACAGCAGCCTTTTTAGTTTAAACATCATGGTATTGGCCCCTTTAAGCAGATGAGATTTGAGCCTCTGGGAGTGTCTGGGTTGAATCTCCCAGGCTCTTGCAGCAAAAGGGTCTCTCTGTCACTTGCTGCTCTCTCCTTTTCCCTTCATGCACAGTCTCACACTTGTCCCAGGTGGCTGAGCTCCAAGGCACCATTGCTAGCCAATTGCCTGTGCCATATTCTCCTGGGTGGAATAAAGATCCCTTTAAAAATAATTGTATTTCAGTGAGGAGGGAGGCAGAAGGGCATGCTAGACCTGAGAACAAGGCTAGAGAGCTCCGGCTAGGGAGAAAAGCTGTTCTGGCCTGTTTGTTTGCCTCTCTGAAGTGCTGCTTTAGGCTCTGACTCCAAGTTCAAGATTTTCCATGCTGAACCTGATTTGAACCTGAATCAGAGCCCAAGTTTCCTTTGGCCATAAATCAGTTTAGGGACAAGATCGGTCCAAAGACACATGTGAGCAACTCCTGTTGGAGTTAAAGGCTGATGTGTGTGTGCATGTGTCTGTACAACTGGAGGAAGGTCATGACTACGTGCCTATTTTATAAACTTTGGGTACTTGTTTGACGTGCTTTTTGCCTTTCATTGTCTCTGTGCTCAAAAGAGATTCTTGTTTCCCAATGTTTGGAAAGAACAAGGCTTCTCCTGACACTAGCTATTCCTCACAGAATACATCATATGTAATTCTTGCCTGATTTCCATCTCAGTCAAATGTTTAAAATCAAGTTCTAGAAATTAAAAGGTCCAGTGCTATGTCCCTCTGCCTGGCATGCACATGTTGGCTCACTGTGGCTGATGGGAGTGAGCCAAAGCTATTCAAGATGTTCTGCAAGACTGAAAAGTTTGAATCATCTTCCCTGTACCTTCTACACTGCTCTGTGCTACCTCTGGTATCTGAGGGGCTGCACACATCACATGTGTACAGCAAGGGGTTAACCTGGAGCAGGTAGAGGATTTGTTCTAAAATAAAGCTGATAAAAGTATTCCCCTTCAGAAGAGCCATCTCCCAAAGATTCTTATCCATTCTGAGATGTCTTTTTCTCCATCTGGAAAGAAGGCCACTGGATTTGAAGATAAATCTAAAAGTGTTAATTAACCAGCAGGTATTACAAGACAGGAAGAAAAAGGTTACTGGGGGAGCTCTATGGAACAAGCAGGGAGCACATGGAATGTTTCTTACAAAATTTTTTTCCCCCATATCAGAGGAGGTCACTGAAGAAATAAAAGCCAGCTTGAAGCGACAGTGGCAGCCTCACACCTTGAATAAAGCAAAGATCCTGGACAAATACAGAATTAATTACTTCTTTAAGCACCAGATGAAGGCTGTGTATCACAATGTGTATCAGATGAAGGCATGTCATCAAGGGAGCAGACTTGATAAACATCTAATGGTTGCTCTGTTCTGGTCTCTCTCTACAAAGGGCCAGTGTTGTTCCCATGGCAGATGTGACTTAGAAAATGATAGAGTTTGCTTCCTGGTTATGATAACCTTAACCACTTAACAACTGCCTTTGTATACCGTGTTCAGGAGCCTCTTCTGTTTTTCTCCTGAAAATTATAGCAAAAGTCAGTTCAACATCAAGTATAGAGTGGTTCTGTGTGTGGAAAAAAGGTAATACCTCCAAGAACAGCACATTATGAAGTGGATCGCCATACCTGCCAGCTCTCAGGGAGAAGGGAAAACAACACTGGATCATATTTAGCTTTGGCATAAGCGGGTGCAATTCCCACAGGGATTTGCACCTGCTTATGCCAGGACTGAGTAGGGCTCATGGAACTTGCAGGGTGGTCATGTAATTAAATTACGTGCTCGTTCGGTGTATTTCTTTAATGAAAAATGATGCAATATTTTTTCAAAAGGACAGCTGTGCATTATTTTAAAAAACCAATTAATTATCTTCATTACCAGTTTGCCCTCACTATTCAGCAGATTTTCAAACCATCAAGGCATCTTAAGCTTTTGTCTTTAGACAGGAGCACTGACAGTCTGAATTATACACTGCTTCCTCCTTATTAGAAGTTACTTATAATAAAAATACTGCCACTGTGGTCTTCAGTTCAATGAAGTCCATTGTAAACTCCCCAGTATAACATAAACCTCCCTAAAACACATAAAATTATTGGCTTCCAAGACCAGTCTCACTGAAAGAAAGCTCTGTATTTAGTCTTTGCTTAAAACACAGGTATTTGGTAGGATGGAATTCAAACTCCCAACACAGTTTTAAAATGTTAGGTCCAAGGAAAGTTGACACAGACCATGTAATTTTAATTAAAGAAAGATTTTGCTCATTTATGGCCAACAGGGGCATTGTAACATTGACATATCGATGCTAAATAATTATGAGTCCATAAATAATTCAGTATATAAAAATATTGTATGGCTGGTGCCAGGTAGTGAAGGGAAATAGCACTGAAATAGTTGCTGTGCCACGTTACTGCTCCAATGCCAGGGGATAGACAGGTAATGTGATCTAACAGCTATCCAAACAGGGAATGCCACAGGCTACACTACCCACAGAGCGCACTTGGAAGTATAAAACCAAAGGCTGTCCAGTTTTGCCGCCTCAGTATTTTAGCACCACTGTCACAGATGAGGATAACGCTTTAGGAGTGGTACCAAGGAGAAAGGCAGCAGACAAATCACATGCAGAAGGAGAAATATTAAAAAGCAAATTGATGATGAATTTAAGATTTTTTAAAAAATTGTTATTCTAGGAGTTAGGAAAATACCACAAACTTATTTCCATGGATAATCATCCACCTTTAAGACAGAATTCAGTTCAGATGGGATCCTGACCCTTTGGTTTTCACTCTCTATGGACTTTCAAAAGTCAAATATTTGTTGGCATGAATAACTGGGGAAAATAAACTTTAACCTCTCGCTCTGGAGTGTTGATGCCAGAAAGACGGTATTTTTAAAATTTATTTATTATAAAGTTTGATAAGGAGTTTTTCTGCTCTGGACCAAATGAAACATATCACACAAGTTTTTAATGGGAACCATGTCCATGAGGTTTCCCAAATATGTTTCTGCTCTGTGTGGTATTTGCTCTGATAACACTTGAAACTGTCCATGGCTGCTTTGAGATCGATAAATTTTTTAAGCAGTGAAAATGAGGATGATGGGAAATCCGAGGCCTAAGGCAGGTACAATCAAGCAATCTGTCTAAAGCTTCACAGAGAGTTGCACACAATTGAATGTGAAATTAAAACGTGCCCCCCTTCTTTAACTATAAGATAGTAAGCATATGCCAAAGTTTCCTAGGAATGCTCATCACCTACAAAAGCTCCATGGCTTAAGAAATAATTTCCCTATTTGCTTTCCAAGATTATCCTTCCAGGTTCATCTGCTACTTTTGTGCTCCCTTCCCTTTGGAAAGGCGCAGTGGTTTCAAGTAGCTTTTGATTATGAGAGTTATATTGATGTGGGTTATACGGTCCAGAATGAAGACAACTTACCATGTGTCCCCAACAAGGAGTCAACCAACACAGCTCAAACAAGAATATCTAACAGCAAACACCTTGCACTGGATAAAACTTGTTTATTTTATCCAAAGACAACAAAGGTACTAGGAGATTTGGTAAAGTCAGGGCTTGAAGCACAACTGCTGAAGAGGAATAAAAAGGAAATGCTTGAACTGCTCCCTGCATCTGCCCGAACTAAGACTACTACAGTCCAATAAAACCCTTTCAGCCAGCATACTGTATGAGTTTAGTAATTTACCCTTGAAGATTTAGTTTTCTATGCTTGGATTTGGTTCATTGCCCCTCTCACACCTACTTTCAGATCTTTGTGCACACTCCAAGCTGCCCCTGTAAGTACAGTCATGTTTGATTTTCATTAGTGTATTACAGCAGAAAAAATAAAGAAACCCTTTCCCTCAAGGAAATAGTCTTCAAATATCTTGTTCCCAGATCAGTGTCTGTACATTCAGTGCCAGACAGACACAGCCAGTCCTGCACATAGTGCTGGAAGGCCAAGCAGCACTAGGGCTGTGCGAAAACCAGGTCTCCTCCAGGTTCTCACATGCCGGCCATCAGCCACCACTGCCAGGTCTCTGCAACTGCAAGTGGTTTATGAGCAGCAGAAGCACAAAATAAAGCCCAGGGACACTTCCATGTGCCAAGGTTGCTGAAGGGGTTGTTTTGTTTTGACCCCACTTAACTCCTGTCCCATCTTTGCTGCAGGTGCAGTCTTTTTTCTTCCTCAAAAAATCAAGACATTTCCTTTCTCATAGTTTGGGAAAAGAATAGGCCGATTCTTCTCCAACCAAAATGGCACCTCCCACCAAATGACTTCTTCCCTCTCATTCCTTTCCTCCCCCAAAGTGACAGCTGCCTTGTGAATGCTGTTACAAGAACCAATGTTACAGGCAGACCTGACCGCTTGTTAGCGCTGTTTGCTCAACTCAAAACCTTAATTTCTCCTTTTTTAAAAAAGGGAATATACTCAGACCCCTAGACTCTCTTTGCAGCTTGTTGTATTGCACTTAATAGATTATTTAGCTGTTATTTTGCACTGAGTTGGTATTTTGCACTGAATAGTAGGTTTGTATCCTCATGGGATTCCCCTCTTATATGATATGGTCTTTCCACTCCCCTTGCCCCGTGGTGGTCTCTCCCCAGCTTACTCCCTCCCATCACTTGTATCGCATTGGCTGTGTTCCCTCTTTTCTGCCCCCCATTCCCCTGCATTTAA
Organism: Agelaius tricolor; assembly: GCF_023055355.1. Taxonomy (NCBI): domain Eukaryota; kingdom Metazoa; phylum Chordata; class Aves; order Passeriformes; family Icteridae; genus Agelaius; species Agelaius tricolor. The sequence continues at coordinate 18,931,687 of NW_027269261.1, read as the reverse complement.
AATCTCTTGCCATGAGAGATTCTGCCTCTTTTCCCTCAGGGATGTCACCTCAATTTCCTAGTGGGTCCTATCTGGGAATAAAGTGGGACTCTGGTTCCGAGAAGAAAGAGTGCCTCGAGTCTTTTGTCCTTGTAAGGCTGTGAGGGGCGAGGGTCCAGAGCTAACCGGATTGGACCCTCAAAGGCCCTGAGAGAGGTCAGTCTTTACATCAGATGAAACCAAACTTCAGTTTTGGATGCCAAATGTGTGCTTGTGGACTGGCTTCACAGAGCTAGGGAGTAGTCTAGACAAGAGGGTACCCTTGAGTCTTCATGATGACTCAGAGAGCTTGCTATGGTCGCTTATCACCATATTTATTTAGCAGGGGAGTTTTGCCAAGGCCTCAGCACTGCCCATATTCTATCCCATCCAAATCAATTAGGCATTGGGGATGTTTTCAAACCCAAGAGGACCAGAGCATGTTTAGGACAGAGGGCACAAGTGCTCAGTTCACTGCAAAAGAGACACAAGCCACCCACAACAAATTTACATGCACACCAAGCATTGGGAATTCTATTAAAATTATCACTTTACTGTTTGCTGAATGCTGCCAGATGACAGAAAACCAAGAGAAAAAGTGCAGCTTGAAGGAGCATCATGACTAAAGGGCTTTGGGCTTTTAATCCTGAGTGATTCATTAATTCATTGATCAGAATGCACAGGCTCAGGAGAAATGAAGACAAAGCCTAAAACAGAGAAACGTAAGAAGGACAAAAGCAAGCTGGATAGCACAGTCCACAGTTTATTGTTACAAAATGAGCCTGGGCTGGCAGAGAGGCACTGCTGCTTTCTGGGTGGCTTTTCCACCAGTTCTAGGATCCCTTTCCCTGATGGAACAGAGGCATCCCTGTAGGGAAGCCACCAATATGGCTACTACCACCTTGGTGGAGCCAGATTTGACATCACATACATTTGTACACATTTTTTAACTGGTCAGAATTAAGAGTCAGAGCTTTTACCTTATTTTATACCACCTTTCCTATGAGGCTCCATGATCCCCTAATAATAAACCAACAAAACCCCTAACATTATTCCCATGGCCTGATACACTCAGTTCAAAGGGAAGAGCAACATGTGCCTGTGCAGATGGTTTGCTTTCCAAGAGGGCTTTGTGATTTGTCAAATTAACACCTGGAGAATGAGACAAGGAGGAGTTTCATCCCCAGGCAAAGTGAGTCATCCTCCGAGTTTCCTCACGACCTCTTTTTTAGAGGCAGTTCCCAAAAGAGGGAGAGAGTGAGCGGACGTACACTTGTTGTGTGTGGCCTAGCTTCTATTCCCAAGCTCTTAGCTCCTTAATTACCCTCCTTCCGAAGGGTCAGGCTTTGGCTGAAGATTACCCTGCACTCAGTTATGTCTCATCCTAATGAATGCTAATAAAAAGCATTTAGATGACTAATGCAACATAAAACTCTGCCTTATTTCATTGCATCTGCTTAATAAGGACCTCATTTAATATCAAATTACTGCCTGCTCAGCCAAGGCCTTGTATTTGTGGTAACAGGACCGTGAGGTGGGAATCAAGAGCTGCAATATGGAAATTCCTCACTAATATTCTCTGCAGGGCTGTGCAATTACTTAATTCATTTAGCTGAGCCAGTCTGATGGTTCAGCCAACTGTTTCACAACACTGAACCTAATGCTAGGCAACTGGCCTCCCCATGGGCCTGTCCTGCAGGATCGCTTTTCCTGGGACCCAGCTATTAACAGTTGCCTGGGGGATTTCAAAGAGGATCACAGATAGTGTTACAAATGAATGGGTTTGTAGTAGCGAACATGAAATCCTGCTTCCTCCCAGTCAATCAAATGCCAGCCAGAGGATGCCCCATGAGACAGCAGCCACAAAGAAACAGCATGGCTGGGTTTAATCTCTGTTATGTGTATCACAAAGCATCACTGCATGGACAAGTGTCTACATTTAAAAATATTCCCTCTTGCAGTTTTAGAGAACACTGCTCCAAAATTCCACTATCCCTCCTTCCCACAGCTGCTTGACTCAGCTGGCTCCTGTAGAAACTAAAGTTCTCCATACTGCACCTCAGATCTTTTGGGAAAATTTTGAAAAATGTAAACAGTGATGATTCCCACTCTCATGAACAATGACTTACCAGAAGTGCTTTTACACACTTTCCTCACAGCTTTAATCAAACCTTAGACAATAGTATTTTAAAGGAAAGGATTTAGTCAGTATACTTGAGTTCAGAGAAGGAACCATACTAAAAAGAATGCTAAGTGTTACCATTCATAAGCTGTGAGTGTTAAAAACTGTTAAAAACCATCCAATCATTGGTTTGACTCTATACACAGTTTTGGCAAGTCAAAATACTGAAACATTTTGTCCAGTCCTGGTTTACACTTGTGAAAAAAAAAAAGCTACTGTAAAAAATTGGAGAGGGTGTAAAAAAAAAAAAAACTCAATCCACAAATGTGTTTCAGCAGCTGCCTTATAGTAGAATTTAAAGCATTTTATTTGCTTAGCTCAGTAAGAAGCAACAAGATCACAGAATACGTATGTCTTCACAGGAGGAAAGTGGTCTAAAAAATGTGATGAACAGCAGTAAAAACTTACTCATGACACTCAAGTCAGGCTGACTCAGGGCATACCATGATGGGCCCAGGCTAACGAGCAAAACAATAGTTCTGCTAGTATCATTTTCAAAACAGATGTCTGTCTCGGAGATATGGTTTCACCAAACAAGTTATTGAGCTCAGGGAAAGATGTGGATGGAAGGCAATGGATCTGCAGCAAGTCAGACTACAAGTAGTATTGGATAGAACAGCAAGAGAAGAAAAAACCACCCTGAGGAATCCCACTGGTAAGAGAAACTTACCCAACTCATGTGAGAAGCACAGCTGGGCAAACTCCTGCTGTGCAGGGACTCCCTCTATGCAGGGCATTGCCCTTGAAACAAGACAGCTTGTCCCTACAAATCCCTGTCTGAATGGTCTTATTTTCACCACGACTTTCCAGCCTTGCAGGCACCCTTGCAGACAATGCGTACATGCTGACAGTGGGCAGAAAAAAAACACTGGAAAAACAAATATTCTAGCATATATTTTCCTATAAGAGGAAAAACCGCACAGAGGACCAGGAAACCCACATTGTTTCGAGGCTCTCCAGGGCCAGCAGATGTCCAAGGGCCGTGGAGAAAAGCGTTTGTGGGAAAGGTCAGTGACTGCACTACACACTGAGGCTGCTGCCTCCACACCACGTCCACCTCCCTGGGAGGCAGAAGAGAGGGGCACAGGGTAGAAAAGAAGCACTGGAAAACTGGATATGTCTGCAACACACTAATACATCTGAGTGTCTGCATTTTGTAGGAAATAGTGAGCCCATCTCTTCCTGCTCCATAAGGACTTCTGCAGATGGCTTTTGTGGTTCCAAAGCTAGAGCAATACAATCAGTTTCTGCCTTCACCACTGCTGTCTTGTACTGTTTTACCACTTGCACAGTTTTTGCACTCCTGCTCCTTATAAAATGGTAGGAAAACAAAAATGTGCCCAACTCTGGTAACTACAAAAAGCTGTTTTGCACAGCAATCCATTGCTTTCCACATTCCCCTCTTTCCACTTTCTTCCCAGAAAAAAAAGCTGGATGATTTGAAGAATATTTTCAACCTCCCTTGCATACAAAAAAAATAATTCCCCTTTTATGGCCTCCCACCCCCACCCCCATCTACTTTCCTACGCTGTCAGCCATGGATTGCCACTAGCAACACACCAAATACAAAATTCAGTAGCAACCTGGGGCCTATCAGGATTCAGCCTTTGAATCTTGTCTGATTTTTCTTTTGGTGGCAGGTTTCAGCGGATTTCTGGGAAAGACCTGAAATAGTTCAGATTTGACTTAAAGCTGGAAATGCACTTCATGGGATGGACAGTTGGTCAGAAGAACCCAGCCCTTTTTTATCCATGGATACACAAATCATGGCCAAACTTTGGACTGGAAAAGGAGTCCTCCTTCTCCAAAAAGGCCTCATTTATGATGAATTTTAAATGAAACAACCTTGCTCTACTGTCATCTTTTCCAGTTGTCAGATTCAAAGCCAGGATGTGCCTTCAGCTGCAAGAGGCTTAAAACAAGACTTAAAAACATGAACCCTGCATCTGGGCATCTAATGTTGCTTACACACCTGCTGAGAGGGGACCACTGTTATGTCCAAAATTGCTTCTGAGAGGGCACTTCCAAGCAGGAGCAATATGACTCCACGAGACCTACGGCATTAAAAACTTGAAGCTGCATTACACCTCCCCCAGCAACATTGCAGCTGTATTATCACACACTTCACTGTCCACTTCCAGGTATACTACCAACTCCCAATCAACCACTACTACATTTTAAAAATCATTCTGCTAATGTACTCAATAAGTTTTTTGACTAGCACAAGGCATATTTATGGTGAAGCTTCTCTACTGTAATGCAAAATACCAGAATGAGCCAACAGTGGAAAAAAAAAAAAAAAAAGAAAAAGTCAAGTTCTAAACCAGTAAGGCTTATAAACAGACAAGAAAGCAGATGAAAACCTGTGCAGTCTTCCAGTAAGAGATGGCTTCCGTGGGCTTGTGTTCAGCCTGATAGCTCCCCATTTGCCAGCTATCATGGGTGTGGGGAACAGCAGTGGTATCATAATCACAAACCCATAAGGGATGAAGTGCCATAAGGAAGGAGGTCCCCACAGTGTACTGAAAAATTCAGGTAACCTCTGGGCAGATGTGTGCTGAGAGAAAGAAAAGGTTTTCCCGCACCTACAAAACCCTTTCACATCCCTGCCTCATCCTGCCCAAGCTCAGAAGCTGGCAGAGCCTTCTGAGTTTGTAGAACTATGGACAGAGGAGGTGAAGAGACCCTGACATACAGCAGCTGGTGACAGAGCCAGTCAAACCTTCATGATCGCCCTTCCCATCCTGGGTACAATGGTCACCACAAAGTCTTGCAACCCCTGGTAGGCAGCCACTGAGCAGGGCTGAAGCCTCCAGTGCACAGCGGAGAAGTGAGCATATGGAAGGACACAGTGTCCTCTAGAGGTGAAAAAATACCTCATAATTTGGTCACAGAGTGAACACTGGACAGCAGGATTGCTCCACAAGACCAGGAGGAATTGCTCCAGTCTGGCAAAGCACAAGGGTGGAGGACCATTGCTGGGCAGAGGAGGGACAGGCAAGTGGGCTCGCACCACCTGGTTCCATTGCAGTGCCCCCAGAACAATGGAGATGGCCAAAATTCACTTACTGAGGTCCAAAATGTATCCATAAAATAGCTCCTCAAGGCTCTCAGATGTCAACCCCCAAATCTGGCAGCTTTGCTGCCCATCCCACCTCTTCTACTTCTGGAGGGGGTTTATAGCCATTTAAGTTGCCAAACATAATCAGCCTGGTGCTGGGTGGTCACACGGGGAGGTAGCCCCATGTGGAGGGGTGGCTGCTTGGTCTGGGTTCTTAGATCAGGTAAAACAATCTTTATGGGGATAAGGAGGAAAAGAATACATGGAAGTGCTCTGTGAAGTACTGCTTTGGGCCAGGAGCTGTTTCTAGTGTTTCTAAATAGGAGGAGCTCATGAGTTTGAGTAGTCCTGCGAGGCTTCATAGAGTTGTGGAAATGAGGCTCTTAAGTGCTCTAAACTGGCTTTCAGCTAGAATCCTTATTAAACCAGGAATGTCTTCTACATATCTTTCAAAAGTAGCCACAGTTTAAATACAGCATTGTTGGGAAGAGAGGAAAAATATAACATTGCGAAATAGGCTCATTCTTGCCAGAGGCACTGTTCCATGAAAATAGGTGTTCACACAGAAGATCTAGATCTTTCCCCCGTACCACCGCAGTGTAGCTGGCGATAAACACCAGCCACCACAGGAACACAGGCAAAAAATCCCTGCACAAGGAAGAGCATACACAGTAAAGACACAAACCAAGTACCTGGAGCAGCACAGAGGCAAGACCAGTTTCCCTGACCAGTTTCTTGCTGCCCTCTCCTATCCCTGCTGGATTCAGCAGTCAGCCTAAACTCAAAACACTGCAAGGGGCTCTTCCAGTCAGGAGGATAAAATCAGATTTGCAAATGCTGTGTCTTTGCAAGACACTATTACATCCAAGTATGAAGGTCTGATGTTTGACAAACCAAGAATCAAAGAATGAAAGAAAAACCCACACACGTTGCCACACCATTTTCCCTTCTTATCCTCTCTTAGCTGTTGGCTGCTGCTGCTTTTCCCTCAAAATAGATATCACAGAGACTTTCCTGCCATTCACTCATCCCAGGAGTCTCAGCAAAGCCTTTCTTGGTCAGACAGGTCTTGAAGGTCCATCTTTTGAGCACCAAACTCTATTATTGTGAATATTACTAAGCAAAAGAGCATTCAGCAACTCCCTTTAGCCCAAGGAGGAGGACAGCTGTTCCTCCCACCACCCTTTTGGCTTGGCTTTAGATAACGCAAAGCTGGGGAAGTCAACCACAATATGAAGAATTATTTGTAAAGCGGTAATGGCTGCAGAGCAACAGATACCAAGGAGCTCTGTTCCATGGAGGGATGCTCAAAGTGCCAATATCCTGCTTGTTCACCAACCAGCTACTGAGAAACCAGATGTCCACAAGAGGACTGAAAGCCTTTGAGAGACTTATAAAAGAATACTCAGTCTCTGCTAAACCTCCAAATTCTAGCCTAGGTGAAGGAAGAGAATGAAAACTGAATTCTAGTGGGTTTTTTGAAGCAGCTCTGACCAGTGGCCAAGCTTGACCATGTGTGGCAGTGGCTGAACTGATGGGAGGTGTCATCCTGCTGCACCCCAAGCATCTCCAGTACGTCCAGTGGGGCTGAAACAGAAATAGATCTTCCTGCTCAAGGAGCATGATCAAGGCAGGCTGTAGGATTAGCTGTGAGCTCAACACCCTAGGAACCACATATTGCTTACATTTTTAAGTAGCAAAATGTACCAAGAAGTGAAAAAAAAAAATTTTGTGCAAAGCCCACTAATACAGGGTTTCTAAGCATGAAAATACAAACAAACACAAACCAAAGTCCCTCAGTACTAAGTTCACCCGGAGACACAAAGCTCCATTTTTCTTGAGTGATAAAGCCAATGGATCTAGGCTTGGTAGAATATCAGAAAAGTTTCCAAGTCAGGAGAACCAGTGGCTCCCTCGGGCAGGGAGAGACAGCCTTACTTGCAGGAATAACAGGTTGGGAGCTGCACTGCTGCGGAGCGCCCAGAAGATGACAGTATTTGTTAAAATTTTGTCACTACAGCCCCTGGACAGCCGTGATACGTGCCTGAGCAGGACCCAACGATTCCAGTATTTGAAAAGAGCATTACTAAAGGAAAAAAAAAAAAAAAGATTTTGAGAAATAATAAGGCCGGTTTGGTTAGTTTTCTGCTCTCTTCTTGTAGAGCCTGTCTCTGAGCCAAGCAGAAAATGCTGAACTGAAGCAAAACTCATTTTTATCTTGTTTTTCATACATGCTTAAAACCACAAAAGATGTAAAATTTTCCTTGGAATAAATTAGGATCTCTGTAAATGGCTTTGTATTTGTCCCAAGCATTCTCCATTTCCAGGGACAGATTATATAAATTCATGGCTTTTTTCTTTTCTTGTCTTTAAATTTCTTTTATTTGTGCCTTTATTCATGGAAATTATTTCCTATTTAATAACTTAAGAAATTCTAATCTGGCAAAAAACAACCACTGAAACAATCTTCCCTGAAAAGCTGCTGTGTTAGACAAGCAAGCAAGGACTGTGTGAATACACATGGGAATGTGTCTTTCGGGTCCCTGAACTATAATTAGAGCAGGGACATTGCTCACGCAGCCATGTAGCACTGCTCAGTGCAGCAGTAGCAGCAGCCTCCTCGTCAGGATTTGCTGGTTTGCAGGTTTTGCTCTGGCACAAGCCACCACCTGAAACACCAAACAACCAGGAACCAGCCCAAACACAAGTTCTTACCTCATCTAAGAGGGTTTCTGGACTCCTCAACCTGACGAGGATCCCCCGCTGAAGAAGATCACTTTCTTTTCTCCAGGTAGGTCTCTCCTGAAATTTTTAAAGAAGTGAAGGTCACAAACCTGTCTCACCCCTCAGAAACTTATTCCTGCATTGGACAGAATAACTCAAGGAGCAGACTGTGGTCCAGTGAAGGACAATTGGTAAGTATTAGTGCTCCAGAATCCCCAAACTAGTCATGTTTTGCACACTAAATGCTGATATTATGTTTTAACTCTTTCACCTGTCTTGGCAATAACTGTGGATTTTGAGGATTTTGTTTACTTTTATTATCGTTAATGGCAGTCAAAACAGTTTCCTTGGAGGTTTTCTACCTCCTTTCTAGGAATCTGGTATGCTTGAGGAAAAAAAAAAAATCCAAGAGAAGACTAATGCTAGTACACATTTCTGTGTTTTCAGACTTTCTTCTTCTTTCAGACTTTCTTATATTTGTCCACATCAATAAATGGAGAGTACAAGTGCATTAGAGGTGTCATCTCAATTGTTTTGCTTAATTTTTCGTAAGTCCTATACCCCTTTACTCACATTCTTGGGGAGCTTGAAAACAACACAGCCTTTTTTAATTTTTACCAATATTATCTTGTCATTAACAACTTGCCTTAAACTTTGACTGAGCTCTGGTTACTGTTAGCCAGCCATAAAGAGCCCCAGGGGTAGTCTTCTAGCCCATACATATAGATCCCAAAGTTACCCTGAACACCTTGATTTGATAGCAACCTTTTCCTTCCTACCAACACCTAATACCTTTTAGATATAAAAGTCAAGTTAACACTCTTCTGGACTGGAAGTAACTTAATAATTTCCCTTTATAATAGCAGGAAAAAAAAAAAGATGACAGCCTAATCATAGCCTATAAAATAAGGCAGATTATTACATTGTACTCCACCCTTAAGTATAACTTCTCCACTAAAAGCCAAACCTGATAAATAGTACTCCTTCTCCAAACTCTACAATCAGGAGCAGCTTCTCCAATGCAAGACACAAGAGACCAACTCTTTGAATCTCAGGATTCAAAATCCTGAGAAAATCCTCCTGAGTAGCAGTGAAACAGAAACAGCAGCAACCAGCTATTATCTTACAGCATTGATCTTCTCACAGGTGTTTTGATTAGGACACACCATCTTCTATCTTATAACCCATATGATAACATCCAGATGGCTTCTCTCTCTAAGCAGCAGGTACTTCTCTACCTTGAGCTTTTCCCTTATTGTACCTATGGAATGAGTCTTCTTCCCTCTCCATGAGAAGGCATGTCCTCATGGCATCTTCTCTGATAGCACTGCAGGGTTGGATGACTTTCTTAAGAAAAAAAAATTACCTCTTAACTCCCCTCCCACTAAAGCTATTTGAAAAAAACACATTTTTCCCACACTATTGTGTGTAATTAACAGTTAAGCTGTGAGACTTCTGTGAAAGGCATTGGGTGGTTTCTCTCCGTGCAGGCACTGCCTGTCTTTACAAACACACCGTGCCTCTATTTGGTATTGGCAGACTTTTCTCCTCTGGGGTGCTAGGACTCCATATGTTTCTCTTTTTCTTCCTGAAACAAGAGTTATTTTCCTTATGATGGGATGGGAAACAAAGCCTGAAAGCAGTATTCTGCCCAAAAATGAGGGTGTGGTCACCAGAAACAAGGAAATAGTTCAAAAGAGTTTTCTCCCATAGGAGCAGCAGTGCCTTGAATAGGCTGCTTAAATACCTCTCAGATCAGAAGGTCATGGCAAGGATAACCATGTACCCCTGGCACATGGGGCTAGGGAAGCCCTGGGATAGACACTTGCTATGAAGGTTGGTCAAAGGTCTCAGAAATGCCCCCTTGAGCACCACTGCTCTCTTTGAGTTCTGTAGGGGGATGGAATTTAAGAGAATAGAAATGGTGCAGAAGGCAATCTCACCCCTGAGGAGTTGCAGCTGTACTAATTACCAAGGATTAGGAACATAGGATTAGGCCCCAGCTATGTCCAATAAGGATGAGTGCTGTAAAAGAGTGGGTTAGGTGGTTGAGAAGAGAGCTGGAGTTTGTTGGCTGTGCTGTGAGGAGCTGCCCATGAGAAATCACCGTGAAGGTACGGAAGTTTTGCAATCAGGTAACAACAGAGTTCATCAATTTAGTGTGAGAAATTAACCTACATCCTTCTTATGCTAAAAATTTGCCATTCAAATGAATCTGTGAGTTCATCTTGAGCTCTCTTACCTAGTCAGACACTCCTTCTCTGGTTCTGGAGAGCAGTCTCCTGACACTGTTCATGCTTCCGCAGAAATAATTATTCATTCAAATGGGTTTAGGCAGGCAGGAACATCTCTGGGCTACCCAACATGGAGATTATGGCCCTTCAGAAAGGAACCTTCAGCCTCCCGAAGACATCAGGAAGCCCAGACTTTCATGGATGATGTGGTAGGAGAAGGATTCTGATACAGGGATTAATATCCTCCAAGGGAGCAGATGTGGCACGAGAGCCTTTAGAAAAGACCCTGCAATCCTGCCTGCTAGTGGGGGAGGGGGAAAAAAAATCCTGCTTACAACAAGATGTTCCTATTTGCAGAGGAAGGTGATGATAGCTGGGATGAAGAAAGGAGAAAAAAAATGCAGGGCAGCACCCTGTGTGGGGAAAGGTTGCTCCTCTGCCTGCCACAGCCAACTCATGCTCAGAGCTACCAAACGAGTCACTGGCTACAACCAGCCTACACTGTGGGGAGGGCTCACAGCCCACACATCTCTGTGTCTGGGCAATTTCCATCTATTTACATCCAGGGCTGGCTGAAGGGATGAAAAAGCAGCAGCTCTTTCCTTGGAGGGGTGGGCAGTGGATGCAGAAAAAGTGGGGAAGGCAATGGCTGCATCTGCCAGCTCCAACTGCTTCTGGGCCATGGCTGAGCATCACCAGGAACCACATGAGTGGGATGCTACTGTAGCTCCTTGGTTGAACTGAGCTACTACCTCTACGGCAAGTATCCCACCTGCTTTGAATGGCTTACTTGTCTTCTTAATTCCCTCCTCTTCATCTTTTTTTGCCCATTCCCCCTAGTTTCAGGGAAGAAAAGAGAAAAATAATGGGGGAGATATTAATGAACCAATGTCATTGCTGTTTATTAAGTTTTACCTGTTCAGCAACAAATCTATGCTGTGCCTGTTGCTTTAATTAGCTGTCTCTCAGTGAGGAAAATCAGGGCTGTGAAGAGCTGATACAGCTGAATAATTGTTTGGGAAATAGTGCTTGGGGTTGGACCAGAAATTTGTCACTGCTGTTAGCAAATACTTCCAAGTCACCAGAAAGAGGGCTGGGAGACCTAGCAGTGGGATCCTGTGCCAGGTGAGGTGCCACAGATGTGGCAGAGGCTGTCCCCAGCATGCAGTGTACAGTGGCTTAGTGTCAGCTCTTTCCATGACAGTAATGCCCATGAGCAGTGGGGAAACTGGGTCAAGAAGGGACAAATTTGACCCACAGAACATGAAGAAGGGCTAAGAGTAAGTGAATGACCATCAGGTTGCTCTTCTCTGCTCTCCCAGTTTATAAGGAGAAGGAAAACCTTGCCCAAGCATGACCCAGCACAGATAGGAGAGCCCTCTTTCATCCACTGTCTCTCCACAGGCAAAGAGCAAACCATACATCTTCCTTGAATTTAAGGAGGGAGGAGAGCAGAAAGACATTTATTTCAGAGGGAGACTACAGGCATCAAGACTGTGTCTTACTTTGTGCAATGAACAGGTAACACCTTTCAGCTGGGTGGATGGCTTTTACCTTTTTGTACACCATACACAGTAAAGGCTTTTTGCCACACACAGGGAGACACCCAGCTTGAGGTAAAACCTTGGAGCAAAGTGCATGGCAGCAGGAGCAGCCCAATAAGTAGAGCCTTCACTGAGAGTTGGGAGAGGGGAGCAGGCTGTGTATCAAAAGGGTAGGTATTTCATCGTGTGAGAGAATGTCCCACAAGGAAGCTAAGATTAAATCTGTTGTTACTGGGTAGACTTAATCGCTCCTGGAAATTGAATTGTGTATTCACAGCTCTTTGGAAACTGGAATGACTGTGGGTTAACCCATTGGTGCCCCCCTGGCCTTAGCCTTATGCAAATACCCAGTTTTATTTCCAGAGCAATTACAGGACACTAATGCAAAATGCTTCCCAGGGGACAGCCAACCCGGTTTCTCAGCCCCCAAAGCTCAGAGCAATTTAACCAAGTACAGGAGACTTCAAGTGCATACCCATCCCAGACCTTCATCCCCTGGGACATTAACCAGGAGATTATCAGCATCATCTGATAACTCCTATTTTGCACCTTCTGAGAACTCATCCTCTGAATGCTTTTCAGCCAGATACAAAGGATTCCCCACAGAAGTGCAGTAAGCAGGAAAATACTGTGGAAAATACAGGAGGCATCCTGAGATACTCACAGGTGCTACCTGTGGGACTGGTGACAAGGGTCTTGAGATGCTGGCTGCAGCCTGACTGCACATTTTGGATTTTCCCAGATCCTGTGGAAGATGCACAGGCAGGGAAGGAGGTGTGAGATGCTCCCAGAGGTCCCCTGTTGGTGGTTGTTGGAGCTTGTCCCTACAGCAGGACATGCTATGGAGCTCACTGACCCTACTGCCTGGTGCAGCCAGGCTGTGCATGCTGCAAGGATGCCATGGGACACATCTACCCCACAGAAATGACAGGCAGAGGAGTCACTCTGAGCTGTGACCATCTGAGAGCACAGGACCGCTGGGTCATGGTTGTCCTGTCTGGGGCTTGCTGACTGGAGCCCAAGCTGTGCGGTGTGACACAGATCTCCTGCAGATACACCTCCATCACCACACCAAACCTATCTGCTACTGCACTCCCCAGGCTTGAGATCCATTTCTGGCTGTGACTGATTGTCCCTTCAATTTATCCCTGCTTAGGAATTGGTTCTTCAATGTCTGTACACTGCAAATAAACTCCTTTAATTGAAGCTTCCTGACCTTGTAGGCTAATGTTTTGACACAGTTCATCTCTTGGTGTCTGCCAGGCAATGAGTTGACATGTTTTGCAACAAGCATTAAAAGGCAGCACAAGGAAACCCCAAGCCAGGAAAGGTGGCAACCTACCCAGCCTGAAACTCACACTGTTTCCTATTTTGATTATGCATTCAGAGCTTAATTCTTTATTTTTTAAACCTTTGTAGCAAGACCCACATGGTGTGTTGATACTGACAACCAAGTCTGTCCTGGGTTCACTATATGATGCTTTTATCCCCAATCATCTCATTCTGTTATGCTGAATAATAAGTTTTGCACCTTCAAGACTTGTTGCAGAGAGTGAAGGGGAGAGAGAAGAAGCGCACAGTTTGTTTTCAGACACTGCACTCACTCCTCCACATTCCTGCTCCTGGACTGTGTTGTCTGTGGATGGACAGACAGCGGGACAGAGCTCTTTTTTGTCTTTAGTTAGTTTAGCTAGCTGAGGCAAAGAAGTTCCCTGGACTTTTGTTTTTTCACTTTTCTTTGGACCTCTTGAAACCTGCTCTGGACTGAACACCCAGGGGAGCACCAGCAGCTGCACCTGTGGCCCACCGGGCCGGGCCTGGCCTGCGACATTTCCAGTGCTGGAGGGACTGACCAGAGACTGAGTGAGCTGAACTGCAACCCGGGGAGGGAACTTTCTCAGTTTGTCATCTTTTTTGAAGCGGCAAGGGGTTTTATTGTTTAATATTGTTTAGATTTTATTGTTTAATAAACAGTTTTTTTCCACTTCTTTCCAAGGAGGTATTTTCTCCCAGACTGGTTGGGGGGAGGGGCCGATTGAATTTGCTTTCCTAGAGGAGCCCCTTTGGGGATTCTCTCCCAAATTTGCTCTAAACCAGGACAAAGTCCTACTTCTTAAAACAAAATAAGTAGAGGGAGACAGCATCTCCCTTTTGTAAAAAAACCTTGTCTCATCTTGCTGGCTACATTGTTCTCCAGAATTTTAGCCAAGAAGAAATTTCATAGTATCCAGAATAAAGATTAAATTTAAAATCCACAAGAGCTGGCAGGTTAAACCCAGCAGAGCATGGAGATGTGTATTTAGCCTGTGTAAATTTTAATTCCACTGTCTGACTGATACCTATGGGATTGTCATTCCTTCCATCTCATTTATTATTTCACCTGGGATGCTGCTCTCCATTAATACTGCAGTTTTCCTTTCAGGAGCAGATGATTCACAGTACTTAATATCTGATAAATGTAGGCAGCATCAAGACACATATACTAGTTTATAACAGATGAATGGCAAAAATAGAGATAAGGCTCATCAGAGGCCATGTTAGAACCAAATTTGTGTGTGTGCACATCCCAGGCAATACTGCAGAGAGGAATGAATTAGCTCCACAGAGCACCCTCACCCAAAGACTCCCTTCCCGAGGCACAGGGAAGGGCCAAAGCATTTCTGCACTCACCCACTGTCACAGCCTGTAAGTTATGCTGTGACTGCCCTTGCTTGTCAGTCAGCCTCTTCACACCGAGTCTCATCTTCTTTACTGGAAATAAAGATCATTCTGACCCCACTTTACCGGTGTGCTGACTCAGGGGTCTGGCAACATTCTCACACATACTGAAACCTCCACATGTCTGCTGTTGCCATGAGGCTCTTAGAGCTGTACCTTTGTGCCACAAACCTGACTAATTTCATACCTTTTGGGGTCTGGTGGCTTTTACAAAGCAGACACGATGAACCGAGTGTCAGGAAGAACTGTTGTCGGCATTTCCCATGGTCCCATTTGTGACTCTCAGGCAGGCAGCTCAGAGTTCCTGCTGGCATGATTTACCTGATTGATAGGTTGGGTGTCTCCTGGTGCCCCAGTTCCAGGTCTGGCAGTCAGGGCTTTTCACCCTGCCGCTTCACCACCAAATCTTTCCTGACCCTTCTCTCTGTAAGTCTCACATCTTTCAACTACAGCAATATATCCCATTGTCGCAGACATCTTTCATGAAAAATCCTTTCTTAGGATTTTTCCTTGTGAGAAGCTGCAGTTTTCAGCAACCAAAGTAAACAATGGTTATCTGCTGCTGTGGAATGCAACAGGTGATTGGTCTCCTGTGGGTGTTTGGATTTCTTGACCACTCATGGCAGGGCTGGCTCTTGCTCTGTCTGAGACACAGATCTTTGTTATTCATTCCTTTTCTATTCTTATTCTTAGCTTAGCTAGCTGCTGAAGAAACTTTTCCTTTCTATTGCTTTTAGTATAGTCTAATGTAACATATATCATAAAATAATAAATCAAGCCTTCTGATCATGGAGTCAACATTCTCGTCTCTTCTTCACCCTGAAAACCCTTGTGACCACAGTCACATCCCATTCCCAAAAAACATTGGGAAATATATTTATCTGCTTTGCAGAAGCAGCTGAGTTTGTTTATGCAGCTGAGTCTATGTGTGAAGATGAGGAATTGAATTATTCACTGCATGTCTCAGTCCTTGATGGCTAAATTGGGATTTACTTCTTTATCTTCCAGGCAGGAGGGGAAGTGGAGGCTGAGGCAGAGGAAAAGTCTAGCAGAAAGAGGCCATGCTGTGTCCCTGTGCTCCACTGCTGGAAGCTCTGTGGATGTTATAATTAACCACCAATAGCAGGACAGAAGCTGGGTGGTACCAGGAGAATTACAACCTCACAAACCCTGTTACTAAATATTCACTCATGGTGCTACCTCTCTTACATCTCTCAGGGTTTGTTTACCTTTCTTAATAAAAAGGGATAATAACTCCCAGGCAATTTCCACAAGATTTTAATGTGTCTGTATTAAACATCAAACTGGAGCCTCTGGATTACAAACAAAATCTTTTTATGCTGTTGGAAAGGTGTTGTGTGAAAGGCCTGGTCATGCACAGACTGCGGAATGTGCAATGACAGTCTGTGCTCCCCACAGTGACTTTGGGGTGCACATAGAGACATCCTTATGGAGATCACCTGGCAGAATGAAAAGGATTGGGAACCTTTTATAAAACTGGCTTCTGTAGGATATCTCAAGATAGTATGCACTGATGGAAGTGTCTACATCATCTGAATACCCTCTGGAAGCTTTTGAATCTTAAAGAAATGAGTCATGGAAGAGGTCCCATTTGGTACAGTTAAACTAAGCAGTTTCTCACTCCTTCCCTCTTTTGCCCACTGCTCAGGGTGAAATGGCCAGGGTATTGTGAGAGGGAAGGAGGAACCCCTGACACCATGTAGCTAGCTCCTCACTCACTGTACAGAGAACTTGAGAAGATTCTGTACTACTTGTATAAGCTTGTTGTGCATTTTTTCGTTTCTCTACCCTTATATAACAACTAATAATTGGACAGAATGGACTAAAGTTTATTCTTAGCAGAAAGACAAAGAGCCTGGAGATATGTGCACTAAATTGTCTTACCTAGAGCTGGAGCAGTCCTTCAGGATTTGAATGAGGCAATTATGTGAGAGAATGTTAAAAAAATTCCAAGACAATAGGAAATCTTGGCCATCAGATATTAATGTTCAGTGTATTCCCCTTCCCCCAATATTCCCTGCAAGTGGGATTCGAACAAACTGTGCAGGGAAAAGAAAGTTTAGAAGAGATTAGAAAGAGAAGAGAGAAGCTGAGGAACACCTCAGGAGAGCCAAAAGAGAACTGGGGCAGTTGATGCCATGGCTGAGAACTGACAGGTGAAGGTTTTACAGAGCTCCTCTCCTTTCCTTAGAGCTTTGCTTCTACCAGCAGACAACCAGTCACTGTAGCACCCTTTGAAAATCTTGCCATGGTCAGCATCAGTGTCTGGGTTGTCCCCAAGTCCTGCTCTCCAGCAGTAGAAGGGTGCAGGACCCAAATAGCCCAGGAACTTCATGATCCATGAACTTCATGACTTCATGACCACTTATCCCAAGGCTACCCCACAGGCTTCTTTCAAAGATTACCTGAGGGGACCATGGAACACCTTCCTTTGGACAAAAATTCATGGAACACGCTGCATGTATAGAAATGCACATGCTCCAGCATGGGAATCAGAGAAAATATGAACAAGGATGGGTAAGAAAGGAGGAGAGAGGAAGGAGAGAAACCAAACTGATTTATTCACATTTTCCTAGCTGAAGTACAATAGTCAGGAAAGCATTTGTTTTCTTGCAACGTTAACAGATTAAAAAGTTTCACAAGTCCTCACTACACTGGTGCTAATTCTGGAGTGATGGATTGGAGCAAACAGGAAAACAGACATATTAAAGAAGCCTATTTGATTATAGGTTGCTCCCAGCAAGTCTCTGCAGCATACTATCAGAAAATCATTAGAAAACTTTACTCCTTTGTCACCATGATATCTGCTGAAAAATCCTCTTTGCCCAGGATTTTCTGCTGGGAAGCTGAGAGGCCTCAGAAAAGAACGAAAACAATAATTATCTGATTGCTTGGGAATGTGGTCTGGAGATAGTTTGGCAACAGGTGCATCTTTGATTGGTTCCATGTGAATTGTTTTTAATTAATGACCAATCACCGTCAGCTGTGTCAGACTGAGGAGTCAGTCACGAGCTTTCATTATCATTCTTGCTTAGCCTTCTGATGTATCCTTTATCTTTTTAGTATAGTTTTAGTATATAATATAATATAATATAATATAATATAATATAATATAATATAATATAATATAATATAATATAATATAATATAATATAATATAATATAATAATAAATCAGCCTTCTGAGAACATGTAGTCAAATTCTCATCTCTCACCTCATCCTGGGGACCTCTCAACACCACACTCCTTTACTTACATAAGACTAAAGATATTCCGTCCTTACGCTAATAAGTCCCACCCAAAACTAATACATCCTCCTGCTGGGTTAAGTGTGTCCCCAGTAGGCTGCACGGGGTCCAGATAGCGCAGTCCTCTCCAAGAGAGACTGTCTGAGTTCCCAAGCAGCTCTCAGCCGCAGGCAACCTTAGCAAGCTTAAGGGATATCAGCTCTTTTAGTGATTATCAGCTCATTGTGATTTCAGCTCTTAGCTTGCAAGGTGCCACAGGCAGACAGACACAGCGAGAGAGAGGAGAAGGCCGTTTAGAGTTCCACAGCAATGTCTTTATTGAATCTTCTGAGAAGGGTTCCAGTGACAGCTCTTCTACCAGAACCAGGCTAAAACAGCCCTTTATATAGAATGCAGGGGGATCAGAAATTGTCCAATAGAGAGGGTTAGAAGAAAGTGACCTATAGGCTTACAGAGAGATAAGCAGGGGTCCAAAGGCAAAAAAGGGTCTTTCTAGCCCATTCACCATGACTTGGCATTTCCTATCTTTAGGCTTCTGCTCATCACGGGGCCCTTGCAGGCTCTGTGCCTGCTACACAAAACCATTTCATTTAGTGATAAAATAAACAAAGCTGTCTATTTTCTTTTTTCTTCCCCATATACTGAACATAAAGCAGACTGGATTCTCAAAGCTACAAATGCAACAAAATTTACAGGTTGGCTTTATTACTTTTTTAACACAGACACAGTTTCTCTGCCCAGGATTCTTGGAGTTTGCTATTTTGTATTTCAATATATCTTGAAAGTTTAATGAGTGTGAGGAAAAGACATACTCCGTGTTTCTAGCTTGAACTAGTTTAGATTGCAGTAATCCTCACTTCAATTTTACACAAGGGCAGATGAGGAGTGCAACTCATCTCCTGAGGAACATCGGTACTCCTGCGTCAGCACAGGTCCCATAACACTGCTAGGATCCCCATGTTTAATTCATGCACATGGTCAGGAGAGGCAGAAGCTAGCTAGACCTTTCCTTTCACTTCCCCTTTCCTCTCATTTGTTGATCTAGTCCATTTGACAAGTCACATCCATGAAACTGTCACCATACATTGGGAGACAGTTTAGTGTTGCCTTCTGAGACAGACACATAAAACATTTTGTGGGTCCCATCTGTTTCACAACATCCTGGCTGGACATACCATGGACAGAGAAAGCTTTATAAAACACAGGCCCCATGCCAACAATGCAGGCAGTCAGGAACTCTGATTTCTCTGCCTTTTATTGCGCTTTTGTTAGATCCTTTCTGTTGCACAATCTGCAAGGAGATTACCCCAAGAAAGAAGATAAGACCTTGCACTCCCCCTTCTTTTCTTCCCTATGTGAACTTTTACAGCTGTTTTGGGGCTCCATGTGTCACACCAACACACACACTGCCACAAACAACCTGCAGTGTCATGAAGAGAAAGCTAGAGGAAAAATGATGATGAGCTGGAAGGGGATACCTAGGAAGACCTCATGAACAGGCTTGTTCAGCTGAGGGGGTATCACTAGTCCCAGCTGAACTCACTGCCAAAACCAGTTCCCCTTCAGATCCGACAGCAGTTCCCAGTGCTGATTCAGTCTGGGATGTACTGACTTGTCCCAGAGGTCATATAAATTAGTTCCAAATAATTCACAGCAAAAGCACAATCCAGACTGCACAATTAATCTTCACAATTTCCTATCAAAACCTTTTCCCCCCGTATACAGCTGCTAAGCCCTGCTACAATATGTGGTACATGTTGTTTGCTAAATGGTGCTCTTTTTTTTCCCTCAAGGAAAAGGAATTAAAATCTTTTTCATGTAAAAGACACAGATTAACAAAGCTGCCCAAGCCTGTTCACAGACCTGAGTTTAGAACAAGGACATTTCTAAGGAAGGCATTTCTTAAATTACCAGCAGTACATTACTGAGAGAAAGTCTTCAGCAAGAGCTACTGTTCCCTTCAATCCCTGAATCATGCTCCAGTTCCCCGGTGTGTGCTGTTCCTGCCCTCTCACAACACTCCCTTGCAGTTCTACTACTACAATTGCCAGAGAAATGAGCAGCCTGGAACAATGAGGCATGTTTGTGATTCATTCCTTTGTGCTGTTCATCAATTTTCTCCCCCTTGCATCCACCAGTGGTTACATCACTCCCCTTTCCTCAGGCACTTACATCCCTCCCAGGCTAATACCCTTGAATATAAAGCACATCTTGAGTTAAACATTAGCTACACACTAACTGGGGCTTGCTTTCCAACTGAAAAATGAGCTTTAAAGTAGAAGGTTGTCTACAGTCAGATGAGAAAGCTGCAAAGGGAGCTGCTCAGCAATCCTCTTGAAAGCAAGCTTTCAGTACTGGAAACCAAATTCTATTTTATCTCTTTATACTTGTCACTAGTAATTACTTGAAAGCTCTATCAGCTTCTAGCTTTAATGATGTACCAACTGCTAGAAGCATTTGGGAATAGTGGAGCAGATCATAACAAAAACAAAGTTATTTTAGAGTGGATGTGTATTTCCATAAAACCAATACAGAACAGGGTTCCAAGAAATATTTTCATGTGCATCTTAACCAGATATTGAGATGACATTTGAAGTCATCTCCCATTTGTGCTAGGCTGAGTTAACTTGAGTACCACAGCTGGGGCAGAGCATCTCAGTGTTTTATCAGAAAGGCAGCATTTACCTCAAACATAGTCTTCTAGATGCAGCCCATCAAGCACAAGCTGACAATAGTTATATATAAAATCTGGAAGGCAGATACCATGTATTTGATTACATTACAGTGAAAGGTGAGGTCTGGCCCCTTGATGCCTGTGACCAAACTTCAAAATCCTTCTCCAGACCAGCAGCAACAAAAGATAGGCTTTCAAAGCAGGTGTAACATCAAAAAGGCCACCTGCCCTTAGAAGTGAAATTAAGGACATCAGTTCTAGAGAGGTCTGTTGTCTATACTTATTCACAATATATTAAGACTGCCTGGCAATTGCTTGGTTGCACAGCCTGATCTTCTTCAAGGAGCCAGCTCTAAGAACTGGTACTTCCGAAGCAATTTTGAGGACAGGTGCCTGCTGGGAAGCCAGCGAGGAGAACAAAGCAAATCTTTGGAAGTTGAGGATGGTGAACTCTGTCACTGAAAAAGGAAAGCACCTAGCAGTGGAGTAGGCTGTAGCCAACATCATAATCTCAGAGCATTGCTGAGGATGCATTAGTCTCCCTGACCACCAGAGGATCAGAAAATATTAAAAAGAAATTTAGTTTATCTAGCAGAACTGGCCCCTTCCTATGTCACTTGGTTACGACACCAGGAAAGACATCAATATGGAGATTATTTTCCTTTAATATCAAAGTGAGCAGAAGTTACCCCTCATTCCCCAAGTATCTTTTGAGATGTGGGGTTGTGACACAGCCTCTCACCCTGTTTAGCACAGGGTCCATGCTCTGTGGTGTGATGGAGGAAATTTCTCAGGCTTGGAGGATGGGACTTGACCTGCACATGAAGTTTGTGAGCCTGCAAACACAGAGTGTTTTCTGTGTCTAACTCCTGAACTGATTGGTTGATGGCAAGATGATCTTGCATATCACAATTATGTGACTCTTTGAAGCTCTGGCAATGAGTACCAATGCTTGGGATTACTGCAGCTGACTTGTTCCTGTGCCTGAATGGGGCCATGATCCATCAGAATCTTCCTGATGGAGTCCATCATGACCTCAGTGTATTAGAGACATGGGGCTGTGACCATCCCTTGGTAAACTGGGAGGCTTAGGTCACGTTATATGCTGATAGTTTGACATGAAGCAGGAGCTGTGAAGGGCTTCTGTCCAAAGCCCACTTCTGTGGGCGTATTAACAACAACTGATATAGCAAACAGGGATAAAATAAAAGAAAAACAGAGAGAGATTAAAGAACAAGACAGGAAAGAAAAATCCTTTCCCATGCTTTTCTTTTTTCCCCCCCTTTTATTTCAAAGCTTTTGTCAAGTGCAGTACAGAGTTCAGATTTGCTGCTTTTCTGTCTTTGTTTCAAATGGTCTCTCTCAAGACTGATCTCAGCACTCAAAAAGAGAAACATGCTTACCTCTGAGGCCCTGTGAGACTGAGCACAATGAACAAACATTCCCTCACTCCACCTCTTCTCACTCCTGCCACTGTCTCTTTGAGAAGGCAATAGGCAGGTCTGCCACTTGCAGCTGCTCTTGTTCAGCTTGCACATGCACAGGAGCACTGGGCAATGATGTGTCATCAATACCATCCAAGGCTAGGGAGGAAAGAAAAACCAAATGCTGAGGGGAAAAAGAAAAGAAAATCTACTTCTTCCCCTGCTGCTCCTCTGCAGTGTCTCAACTGGTGAGGACTTCCCAGGAGAATGACCACAATTTTTACCAGTACCAATGGGAAAATGCTGACATGCTATTTCACATCATAGAAAAACACTGGGGAAAATATCCAGCTGAAATATTAAAACAAGTTCTGAAAAATTCAGGATGAAAAAGGACATAGGTCAGGCACAGAGGAATTCACAGGCACTGTTGACAAAGGCTGTATCCTTGTATTTCTCAAAGAATGCCCAAGATCCACTCAAACCATGAGGGATTCTCAAGGGGTGGCTGCATGCAGAGATCAAAGCAGCTCCCCTGTAAGAACCAGGAAGAACTTCGTGAAAGTCCTCTAGGATGGTTATATAGCTAGAGACCCTTTTACTCCATAACCTGTGAATAATTCAGCTACATTTGAGATGCTGTGCTCTTCTTCCAGTCTCTTTGTAAAAAGCACTTGGGAGGCAGAAACATGAAGAAGGAGAGCAGCATGAGGGGAGTGCTAAGGATTTTGTCCTATCTCCCTGATTTTTCAAGGGGCTACACAGTTTGCTGTTTCAAATTGCCCTTGGGTCAAGCTCTCCTCAAGGTACATAGTAACATATGTCACAGAATCTTTCTGCAATCGATTAGGAGTGAAAATGTCTCAGGAGCCTTTTACACAGTTCATCAAGTAGGTGGGCACAGTTTGTGCCTGACTACCTTCCCTCACCAAGGCTGCTTGAATGGGCCAAGTCTGGAGGTTATGTAAAAGCTATTAAAAATGTTTGCAAAGAGAGAGTCACAGTGGGATATTTTTTATTATTATTTTTTAAAGGTAGCAGTCACTTTGCCTTCTTTCACAGCAAACCAAATGTTAGAAACTTCTGCACAGATGGTCAGTTTTGATATATTTTTCCTGTCCTAGAAATGGGATTTGTCTATCAAATTCTCATCTGCTCACCCTGTTTCAGTGAATTTTGTCTCAGTTCCCTGCAGTTCCCCTCCAGCACAGGCCAGGTGCCATTTCAAGATATTTTTTCTTACATGTCCCTCTCCAGAAGAGAAAGAGATGGCACTGTACGGGCCAGTTCCACATTCCCAAACAACCTGGTCTGGGATGATCCTAAGAAACAAACTACTGGCAATTCTGGCTTTTACAAGAGCTGTGATCCCAGAGCAGAGGAGGGATCACATGTCCCCACTACTTCAAGGCCATGAGGGCTGAGAGGAACAATCATTACAGGTAGTGCTGATCAGACCTTGATCTGCTGTCACCAGTTCTCTCTCTTGTCATGTTCCAGGACATCCTGACCTTGGGAAGGAGGAATTCTGCTTCCTGAACCTATTCCCATGTATATTTATGCTGTTTACCCCGTTGTGTTGCAGCACATGCCTCTTCCCTTTGCTTTCTGATGCTTTGCAGTGACCAAGCTCCTGCTGCTGAACTTGCAGGCAGTGTTCTCTTTGTAAAGTAAACCTGTCCTCTGACCATGGAAGATGAGGGTAGGTTGCCCTTCAACCACAACTAGAGTGCTGCTCCTGCCCTTCCAACTACAACCAGGATTCTTCAGAGCCTCCTTGCACACTGGGGGCTGCAATGCAGTCTTAGATGTTAATTTTCCCCCTTTGATCCAGCTACACATCCCAATGGGGACCCAGAGGGGCACTCCTGAGGTGGGTATGTCCATCAGGGTGCTGTTCTTCTTGGGCACTAGCTACAGATGGCAGGACAAGGAGCAGGATGGGCCAATAAAGTGCTTTGTTTTTACTATAAGTAAGGCCAGACAAACCACTGATGTTTTTGTGTGTGTCAGGTCTTGTCTTGAAGCCTAAGGCAAGTCTAGTGCATCTCTGTTTTCTATCAAAGTGCTGAAACAGGGAGTCTCTTGCTATGGTCTGCTGTAGGGCTGAGGCTCAGTCCTGGGAACAAGTGGTCAGTCAGGTATGGAAGAACAATCAAGCAAGGCTTGGGAAAAACATATATGTATGGTGGGAATTGCTACCTGATGAGCAGCATGGATACTGCACACACTGACCTAAGCACTGACCATGAAATAGGTCAATTTGCCCACTGGGTTTTTTTTTAAATTAGGCTTCAGGATGTTTTCCACCCAAAATGACTAAGCAGGTGCTTAGCTCCTCAG
Source organism: Agelaius tricolor (assembly GCF_023055355.1). NCBI lineage: Eukaryota > Metazoa > Chordata > Aves > Passeriformes > Icteridae > Agelaius > Agelaius tricolor. Next base: position 18,907,497 of record NW_027269261.1, on the reverse strand, counting down.
CTGATGCTTTTTAAGCAGGCTGTCAAAATGGTGTCAGCCAGGCAAGGAGAGTAAAAGAAGGACATTACAGACCCTGTTCATCTGTGCCCAGGCAGTCTTTCTGCAGCTTGGCACCAGGTGCCTCTACCAGAGCAGTTTAGTGCCACGACACCATCCCAGTAAGAGTAAACTCTGGTGTCCAGTAGCAGCAAACCCCTTTTATTACTTGTACTGGGATGCATGATCTCCCTTTCTCATCTGTGGGTGTGAGCAGTGATTTAAACGAAGCACTAAAAGAGGGAGGGGAAAGAAGCAGCATGGAAAAGCCTGCAGCATGCCTATGGAGGTAGTAGAGCATTGAGATAAATTTATTTGATGGGTTCTGTAGCAGGGGTGAGACGGCACCTGGAATTTATGTGATCATTAAACTTCCATGTGCAGTGGCCCTGTGAATTCAGAGCAGTGACACAAAGCTGTGAACCCCAGAGGTGTCACTGCTATTTATCAAACTCACTGTTTTTCCCCAAAAATGAGTAATGGGGCAGGGAAAGAAGTTCACAATGATTCTTGTGTGTAGTCCGCAGCAATTGCAGGTGATAAATCTATTCTTCACCAAATGTTACACTTCATTAAAAAACCAAAAACAAACAAACAAACAAAAACAAACAACTCTGATCAGGCATGAAGGTGTTATTCAACCCCTTTCAGAATCCTCTGCATCTTTCAGGATAAATCCACTGATTCCCAAGTACAGCCAGACATGGCATGGCACCAGCTGAGCTGAGAGCTGAGATGGGACAGGATGGAAACCCCACTACACTTTGAGATTCTGCTTGCAAGACAAACTGTGGTCACACCCAGTGAAACCAGGGAAATGCCTAACTTTGCCAAAGTGCCTTTTACAATAAGGACTCCTTTTTATTTCAAATGTTTTATTTAAATGACCTGCCACTGTTGTTTTATTTTACCCTAACTACATTAAAATGTTCAGGAACAGAGGCCAGTTTTATCAAATTCCTGAAAAATATGCATAGCTTTTTCTGGGAAGGAGATGGACTGAAGCACACACATTTTGGCTCCATCTGAGTGTCCCCAGTGTGCCTTTGGAAGTGAGAAGCTGAAAGCAAAAGTCCTTTCTGGATCCTCAAAATAACTCTCACCCCTATCTGTAAAATGGCATGAACTATCAGGAAACAAAAGGAAGCTGGTGGAAGGGAACAGCTGAGTTAATAAAATCTGAGCAAAAATCCAAAGGGGGTCTAGAGACAGTCAGGTAGATCCTGAAAGAGCAATAGTTGCTAGGGAAGAAGCTTGAGAGGATAACTAAAAATCTCTGATCTATAGCTGCCATCTGTATTTTTCTAATATCCTACAAGTATGAAATACAAAATTAAGAGGTCAAGCTTGGCTGCAGCTCTGTTGGCTGAGGTCATCCATTTGTCAAGATCAGCTGATGTATGTGTGGGTATAACAAAACACCTTCGTTACAGGTGAGGAGAGCGAACTTCCCATGGATACATCCAGTGTTAACTACTGTATGCCAGCATTTAAAGTTACATCACTAGAGTAGATATTTAGGAAGTATCTCCAGGCATTTGCTGGAAAAGTCAAGGTTATAATTTAGGAACCTGCATTTCTACCTACTTTTGGTACATACAAATGTGTCTGTGTTTGACTGTCCTGCCTGTAGGTGTGAAGGCAAAAAGTCAAAATTTATAGGCTTATCACTTCATGCCTCTTCCTCCAGCATAGCCTCAGGTTTAGCTATTCCCAAGTATTCTCACAGAATTGTGCTCCTGGAGGTGCTTCGACTGAGTTTGTGTTCCAGGTGCAGCAGTAGCAAGTATGGGAAGGCAGGAGACCAGTTTGCAACCTGAACTCTCCCCATCAGGAGGAGGTACCAGGAGCACATGTTCTCCCTGACAAAGCCTGATGGAAAGGCATCCGCAGTCCGGCTAATTTCTTGTCTTTGAATTCAAAGCTGAGGGGCAGGATGGTGTCAGAATGAAGAGACATTAATTAAATCATCTGTAAGGGCACAAGTGATCTGGTTTCAGTCATGATTTTAAACTAGGAGGTCCTCAAAAGCAAAAAGTTCAGCAGTTTGTATTTGCAGTTTAACAATTTGGCTATAGCCTGTTAACTTGCCATATAATTGCTGATGATTTGTTCATTATATTAGCTTAATTGCTGTAAGCCCAGTGTGTCTGAGTCAATCAAAGTTGAAACAATGGAATTATGATTTTACATAATAACTTTTGACTAGAAAGCAAGCTGTGCAGAAGGAGGTTCCACATGATCTTCTCAGATATCTTTTCAAAGGAATGATAATTAATTCTGCACTACTGCTTCTGAAGGGAGAGAAGAAGTTGGGAAAAGATAATGGGCAGTGGTGGTTGCATAATCCCTGCCCATTCGGTTTGCTGCAGTGCGCTGATAATGAACAGTTTGAAAGATAAAAGCTACTGTAAGCCTGAGCCCAAGAATAGATTAATACACACATCAGGACAAAATGCACATCTCCATTTTCTGTGCAGGAGGTGGATCACTTTTATCCTGATTCACAATGACAACTCAGAGCCATTTACAATGGTTCTGCGAGGCTGAGTGCCAGCAAGAAGATTGCCTTGGAAAATATGTTTGAGTGCAAGGTGAAGACCATTCACCATACACAGGAGACCAGAGCTGAATAATCATCTCAGCATGTCAAAACAGGCTTTCAACCCAGGCCAGCTACTTTGACAAGTTGACATTTATTTCCAGTTCTAGCAATGGGTTAATCTAAACTAAATGTCCTGATAAGGAAGTTTCTGCTTTCCTCACTCATCCTTCCCCTCCCTGTGACATTTTCCTTGAAACGTACAGATGTCTTATCACCTCTGCTGAGCTGAAAATGCATTGGAGTGTATCTTGCTTTGCATTTAAAGGCACATGCCATGTTTGTTCTCTCACACCCTCTGAGCTCATTCTTAGAAGTGGAAGGAAATTTGTAAGGAAGTAGCAGCATACCTGGAAGAGCAGGTCACATGTCCCTCACCAAGTGCATGTCAAGTTTCAATAGAAAATCAAAATGTTTTGGAAATCCTCTGCTTTGCAAGAGTTCTGAATTTTGAGGGTTTCTGAGCAAAGCAAGATATACCCTTATTCAGGGAAAATGATTATTTGACAAGGTGAATGAAAATCCTTTAATCACTGAGAATTATGTGTGACTCTAAGCTTTCTCCCAGCCCAGGAGCGGTTTGATGCAAGATGCCAAAGAGGGTTTGGGAGACACTTCTATTCAAAATATTCTAAAACCTATATTTTCAGATTGACTCCAGGTTAAGTGGTTATAATAAGTTAGTGGTTATAATTGCTTTGTTATAACTATGATTTGTTTAACTCTACATCTTTGATACTAATATGAAATAGAAACTAGATGATGATCCTAAGCTTTGAAAAGTGCTGAGGTTGAATGGAAGTCCCAGAGTGAGCTGTCTTCTACTTTATCCAAGTTATTTCACTCCTTTCTTGTGGTGTTGCCATCCTTCCAGTCTTACTGTGTGATATTGTGCCAACACAGCAACCGCCTGCCTTAGCTATAGAATCAGCAAACTCTAGAATTAATACACGTTACTCACCCAAATACCTGACATTAATACAACCCAATTATGTTCTTAGATAGCTGGTTCTTGAATCATGGAGAGAAAGTGGTTGTTTCAAAATGTATGGAAAAAATCTTGTGAATCTACATTTTGTAATATTGCAGTACTTGCCTATCTATAATTAATTATAATTTATTCTTACTGCAGAATCTGGACAATGAAATGCCTGTATTTAATCTTGTAGAAGGTTCCTCCACTTTGAAATAATTTTAAACAGAAAAGTGAAACTCTTTTTAAAAAAGTAATGAATTGTGGGGGTGCTGGAAGTACTCTGAGCATGTCTGAAGGCTCTTGATGAGGAGGAGTCCCATTCTCTGACTGCAGCATGGTCAAAAGCTGTAATGGTTTCACAGGACTTCAGAAAGTTGGAGTTAATGCCTTTAATGACTGGGTAAGGCAACCTAACCAGAAAACTTTGATCTGAGAGCCATCTCAGAACTGCACATTATCCCAACAGTAGAACAGACACAGAGGTGCAGTGAGGGACTTTGCTGTGGCCAGGAGCACTGCACAGAGAAGCTGAGGCAAAATAAGCATTGATGCTGCAGATCCACGTGTTACAAAACATTACCCAGTGCAACAATAGCAAGCACCAGCACATCTCCAAGGACTCCACAAAAGGATTGTGCTATCTCAGCCTCCATTTTAAGGAAAGGAGCACAAGGAAATTATTTGCTCAAGCATGGTTAGGTGGTACCAGGAAGAGAAAAAGTTGTTCCACATCTGTCCCATGCTATCCCTTAACATCCATAAATTCCTTGTAGTGCTGAAGGCATACTAATGCCTCACAGAGAACCAGGATGATGAGAGCCCCAGATTAGACCAGACCTAAGCTGGTTCTGTCTTCTGGGGGAGTGCAACACTTTCCAGAGGTGCCAGTTCTTGTCCTTTCAGGAGGGCTTTACCACTTCAGCTGTGGCACTGTATGAAGAAGATAAGAACATGCCTTGGATGGGGCACCTACAAAGAAAGCTGGGGTCTTTAAATATTGCAGGAATGCAAGTAATACTCACAGAATGGCAGCTGAAATAAAGAGGGGAATCTTGCAAAAGGAAGGGCATTGCCAGTTCCTTTGTCAGAAGGAAATATTTTTATTGAACTCAGTAAAGCTGAGCGAGTTTGGGAAAAGGGCTTGCCACATCATTACAGCCAATTTATACTGTTACACTAGTTCATGCCATTAAAATAGTAACAAAAGGCAGAATATCTTTCAACCCAAGCAATTAATTCATTCAATATCTGATGCCACTGAAATGTAGATGGAATAGATAGAGTTCTGGTTACCCCTGCACAGATTTTTCCCATTGTTTTTGCTGTATCTCGCTATCAACTTAATAAGCAGAATAACAGCCACACCAGAGAAAACATTGTTTCTGACTAAGAACTTCTGCTACTGGCTCAATATGGGAAGTGCATGAAGACATGAACTAGGGAAAGCCATGGTTATGGAAAACAAGCCATATCCCTCTTTTGTTTTCCCTTTTCTCTTTCTCAAACCCTTAGGAGGGGTCATCTCTTTCTGGACTTTCCCAGGAACATGGGAACCACAAATCTAGTAATGTGTCACATCCTTCAGTCAGTGGGAACAGAATTAAGATGTCTCTGGGAGGAGTCCAGGGAATCCAATGGCAAACTCCAGTATCAATCTAAAAAAAGTCACTCCCATCAGCTTTGAGGTATTTTAAAATGTATATATCCTTTGTGCCCGCAGAGTCACAAGGACTGAAGGAGGCTGGGGTGAAATGACTCTCAAACACACTGCTGCAGCTCAGGAGAAAGGAATGGTGTAGCAGCCCCAAGCATGGCCTGGATTTGGCCTGGGCTATGGCATTGGAAATTTACTTTGCTAACCTCTTAAAACAGAAAAACAAACTCTCAAGTCCTGAGGTGTCACAAAACCTTCCAGACAAGTCAGCTAAGAACCCAGCCTTGGGATGATTTGGGAATTTTCCTATCAGATTGAAGGGAAGCAAAATTGATGTCTTAAGTTGGCAAACTATACAGAAAGTCTTAGTTTGCGCTGTCCTTTGACATATTTTCAGCTTTTGAAACATAAAACATTAACAGTGATTAATGTGCAGCTGGCACAGGCCAAGGCAACTTGTCATAATTCAGTACATCGCTATTAGATATTCTCCAGGGACAAGTGGATTGAAGACAGCTGGCTTTGCAAATTTACACCAGAACTTGTCTCGGTACTAGGAGGAAAATAAAATATTCATAAAAGTATTCTAGAATGCCCAGATCTATACGGAGTTGTGCCAAAACCTCACACAAAACAAAATCATTATTCAATACTTATTACTATTCTATTTATAAAGCTTCTGTCACTCCCTGGCAAACAGAGGTAATGGCGTTTGACTTGGAAGACAAATCACAAACTATGGAAAGTGGAAAGTGGATTGCAAATCATCAGCCTGAGCATGTTGCAAGCTGAAAAGTGTTGGTCCAAACTATTCTGAGAATCTCTATGAATAACAAATACATTTGAAAAAACCCAGATCATTTCATGTGCAGCTCAACCAGAGAAAAACAGGCTAAATTTATGACCATCACTCACAGTGGCCAAAATAATCAGCTCTGCCATATGCTGCAACTGCAACCACAGAAAGGTATCTAGCATCAAGCATGAGTAAAATTTCAAGTGGCATTCCTCAGCAGCAAACTGAGCAAACCCTTTGATTCAGTTTCAGGCTCGTTTTCTTTCCCAGGGATGGAGTGACGGAGATGAGTTGTCCCAGGCTGTCAGCATGAACACACATTACCTCTGGTGTTGTGTGGGTTCTCGAGAGCATGTACTTTGCGAACAAATGGCCAGCCCTTGGGAATGTTGGCAGAACATTACACAAAGGGCAGACCACTCTCAGAGACGAAAATGGCATTAGGACATCCATGATTTATGGCAGTGACTTTGGCACTTTCATATCTCTTTTAGGTTGTTCTTGACAGGAGCACACTGACTCAGAGGAGCTGACAGCTTTGAGTTGGAAAAGATACTGGATGTTCAAGGTTGGGCATGGCAAACTTGTTGTGACCTTGGCAATGAGAGCCAAGGAGAAGAGGTAAAATTGATGAACTGGGAGAAGGAAATAGCAGCCCAACCAGAGCCCTTGTAGTGCCATGAGCAGAACTTTGTGCAAACTTTTTCCAAGCCAAAACTTCACAGAAGGATTTGTAGAGAGAACATACATCAAACTAATTCATAATCAAGAAAGTAAGAGTCACCACGGAAAAAATGCCACCAAAAGCAAGGGTCCTGCAGCCTTACAGACCTTGTAACTTGGGGGGTTTTTTCACTCCTGTCCCTTATTTTCTTCACACAAAGAGTCTCTCAGATCTCTGCCTTCTCTTCACATAGCATCTTCCTGACCTGGATTTTTCTGTTCCAAATTTCTGCAAACTCTCTGACTTTTGTATCACTGATTTCTGTCTTCCTCTATCTAGATTAACTTAGCATTTTCCTGCTTTATTTCTGTGGCAAGCATCTACTCAGCCTCCTCACAATGCTATTTTTTCTGTGACATGATCATCTGAAAGTTCTGGTCCTGGCATTAGGTTTGCCAGAGTTCAAGAAGTGTTTGAACATCACTCTCAGGCACAAGGTATGGGTTTTGGGGTTGTCCTGTGCAGAGCCAACTTTGATCCCTATGGATCCATTTCAACTCAGGTTACTCTGCCGTTCTACCTCTAAGGACAGATTCAGGAATTCAAACACCATGAGGAAAAAATGCCAGAGCCTGCAGTGTCTTCCCTCAAACAAAGAAAACCATGGCACGCAACCCAACAGAGCACGGTTAAGGTTAGCTTTGTTAAGACCATCTGGGTAGCTGTCTAAACGAAGATGTGGGTTTGGGTTCTTTTGTTTTAAATTGCATCATTCCAAAATGATCCACCAAGACTCACAAAAATATGCACAGTCAAATAACCCTGGGAAATAGAAAAAGAGACAGATGGAGAATCTGCCTGGGTAATTTTCTCTCCTGTGGCTACTGTGCTGTTTCTGCTAGAAAGGATGTGGAAGGAGGCAAAGGGAATAAATATAAACTGACTTTGTGGAATACATAGATAACAGCAATATTTCTCTAAGTCTATATGAAAAACACCAGTGAAAAGAAAATGGATTAGCAAAAGCTAGAAAAGAGACTTTATAACTCACACAAACAGAAAAGAGGAATTTTTTTTTGATCCTAGTAAAGTTACTCATTCAGTTTTGCAAACAAGAAATGCTTTCTGTCCTTTATTTAATAACTTTAAAGGGACCTTCCTCTACACTTGAAAGAAAGTTCATGAGAAAGCATTTTACCAACAAGAAAGGAGTTCAGTTGTTGCTTCAAAGAGGACCAAAGAGATTCTTTGTATTTGCCAAGTGCCTGCCTGTGAGTGAACCCAGAGGCTGTTCTGTCTTGCTTTGGAGAGCTGGGAAGGTGCTGCTGTGGAGCTGAAGCACATTAGGATGCACAGCACCCTTCAAAATGACCTCTGAGCCTCAGCGTTACCTCCCAGTGCCACCCCATGATGGACAGAAGTTCCACCAACACTCCGGAACCAGAGAACGGTAATGAAATATTAGTGGCCAGAACCAAGGCACCAGATAGTCATGGACAAGCCCCTCTTCCACCCTGTCCTCAGCATCAGGCAGCATAGGCTGGGGGATGTGGGCCAGGCAGGTGGCACAGACAGGAGGCGGGCTGGGGAGCAAGCAGGGGCACAGGGCACAAGCGGTGTCCAGAGTGGTCACCAAGTGCAGATGGCTGTGCCAGTGCCCAGCTGCCCAGTGGGTGCAGCGTGCCCTGCTTTCCTTGCAGTGACATTCAGCAGGGGGATGTGGCAGCTGCTCACTTGTCTCCCCCAGGGATATTTGGATCAGTCCTTTCTCCCTGCATCTCCCCCTTCCCCCACCTCAGGCACGGCTGCTGCCCGCTGCCACCTCCAGTGATTCCCAAAGGGGTGGTTCTGCCATCTGAATAATTTACTGCCTTTTTTCCAGTTCCCCTCAGCCAAGCCTGTGTGTTTCCTGGTGCTACTTTGGTCCTTTTGGGCAGCTGCAGTGACTTGACCCAGGTCAGACACAGAGCTATGAGCACAGGGGCCAGTAGTGTGCTGTGACAGTGTGTTCATAGCAGCATATGGATTTGGACTATTTTTTTTTTTTTTTACTTGTCTGCTGGCTTGGCCATCACTTGTTCCTCACACACTGCATTACGCAAAGGCTTGCCATAAAATCCTGAAAGTATTTTTCTTAGCACCTCTAGGTGCTTAGTCAAATGTCAAAAATTTAACTATTTCAGAGAACTGGTTTCCTTTTATGTGCAGAAAGTGAAAGATGGGGAAAGGGAATTCTGCCTATTTTAAATATTTTCTTTGCATTTCATCATGAAGGGAAGGAATTAGGCACTTAATAATAAAACCTGTAACATTCTTTTTGAATGTTGTTTACAGTGGGGACTTATTTTTAGGGCTTCTGTTCTTCCTCCTCCCTTTCTTCCTCTTACTGAATAGAAGGGAAATTGCCTAATTTTGTTGGGTTGCTCAGTTGGTCATATTAGTGCATCTCACTCAGAAGAGCATCCCTGAGACAAATGGTATGTTTTTAATGCTTACTTATGTCAGTTTTTGCATTTCTGCTTCATGTTGATTTGTGAAGTCCCTCTGAAGGTAAGATTTATAAGCCATTCTCCTGCTCTCCATAAGAATCTTAGATATTTCTCTGCTGGAGAATTGCTGTACTTGTGGCTTGACCTCCAGATGTAAACATCTGCTCTGTTCACCCCTTGTAAGGGTAAAATTGGAACATTTTCTTACATGCTCATTTTTGCCCTCCATCTGTCCCTAAGAGATAGATATGCTGATCTCTGAAATGTTAAGTCCCCTTACGTGTTATGTGAATCTGTGTTGGATGTGTTCTGTCTTTTGCAGGTACAGTCACAATTGAAGGACCAGTGAGTGATGGCAGAGACTATTCCCATGTTGTCAGCAATTGTCTTACAAAAGCAGTAAGAAAAGTGACTTTGCAGAGCTCTTCAGTGTCAAGGAGGCACTACAGTTAAACAAAGCACTTGGAAAGCAAAAATATTTTTATTTAGATGATCTCCATACAGAAACATGATTATTGTCATAGAGCAGTGACTAGGGATGATTTTTCCAAAATGGACTGTTAAAAGAACAAGGTTTTGTCTTGGCAGGACTGAGGAGTACAACTTGTGGGTCACATAACAGAGCATGTGGTTACTGGCACAGTTCAAAGTTTTCCTGATTTCATTCTCTAGCAAAGGTCCAGCACAGACAAGCCTTAGACTCTGTTTCAGTTCTGGGCCCCAAAAGGTACTCAATGCAGATACAGTCACCTAGAGAAGATAATGTGCTGGCAACCAGAACAGACTTGACTATTTTCAGCAAATCATGTATTCAGCACAAATCCATCCTTTCACATGTTTAATGTCTCAGCAATTACAACACTTCCCAATTGCAGCTGTTTCTCACCAACCTCAGATGTGTTTTCTCAAAGAATGAGACACTTTTTGAAAGCCTACCAAACCACTCTGGTGGAAAGCCTTGTCTGATAGCTCTTGCAGAGGAGGAAGTGAATAAAGTGAGCAGCACATTAAATACCTCTCTTCAACCAAATTATTTTAAACCCATTTCCTGCCTCCTCTAGCAGAGTTCTCATGCCGATATGGGCACTGCCAGTCATGTACTGCTGTTGTTGCACAGGGCAAAGCCAGTGTGGAGAGCAGTCTGGCACCTTCCTGAGCACATGACTCTCCCCATCATTTACCTGGCTTACCCTAGGGACAAAGTCAGCCCTGACATACATGGCTATTGTTTCCATTATAGCTGTTCTGCAGATATGAGGGACACAGAGATTAAAGGAAGAGGACTACAGAGCTATCCTTCATCCTTCTGTAATCTGTTATTCCTACTACACTTGTTGGATTAGCCTGCAAGGTTCATTCCTCATCAGGAAAGGTCATGCTAATTTGCCACTCACACCCATTTCATTACAAATACGTACCCAATATGCAATTTATTCCCCCAGTTACAATCACAGCTGGAATTAGCATAGAGCCTTCCTAGGTACTGCTTCTTCAGTGTTTTTGCAAGCTCCTGCTGGGCTGAGTTTGGCATATCCCAAGGAGTATCCTTCCAGTGAGCCAGAGGATTAACTCCATGCTACACCGGAGACACTGCACCACTCTGAACTGCCTCAACCTCTGCTGGGTGGGGACGTTTGGTGCCCAACCTGTGCTCATTGGGAATCAGGTTCCACTTGCCTAGAGAAAGCATATTAGCAGTAAGCAGCAACCATACAGGAAAAATGAGCATTCTCCTGTTCTCTTTTCTAGTGTTCAGCAGGAAAACACTCTTGGAAACAAAATGATTGCTCAGTCTCTAAGAAAATGGATGACACTCCCTAAACACATATTTTTAGCTCTGAAGTTTAATTTCACCAGCTGGGGAACAGGAGGCATTCATTTTTGGTCTGGCTAAAATCAAGCCAGCTGGTAGATTTGTGTATTAATTGCCCATGGCTGGTACTTGCATGACCACCTCTACTGTTGCTCAAAAAGATTCCTTGCAGGCTTTCAATAAATACAATGACTTTGCAGTGTCAGCTTTCCATTCTGCTGCTGTAGTCCAGAAAAACAACCCAGAAGACTCTCTCTGTGCTCAGGTCAGGGTGGCAGGTCAAACTCATTTCTCTCATTTCATGTATTTCAGTTCAAATTTTCAAGACTGATCTGGTATGAATTTCTGATATTTTTCCTGGTCAGAACTATTGCCACAGTCAATGAACTTTGCACAAAACCCGTTAGATCATTCATCTTTCACTTCTCTGCTTCTCTGAGAAGATGTGATCTCTTCCTCCAAGCTGCCTGAGATGGGAAATGCAGGGCTGAGCAGCAATAAGGATCCTCAAGCACTGTGCTGGGATAGTGAGACACTACCAGGGCTGGAGCACGCAAGATCCACCTGCACATAACATGGAAAATCTGGCCTGTCTACTCTTTTATGAGAAAAAAACCTCTGTCTACTCTTTTATGAGAAAAAACATCAAAGTTGTCCAGTGTGGGGCCACATCACTAAGGCAGAAACAGCTACTTTCCAAAAACATGAAGACATAAGAAGAAGGAACTGTGTTTTGTCCCAAAATGAGACACTTTCAAACAGGAATATTTTCCCTAGCCTTCCCTACTGCCTTTGAAGCTTTCCATTGGAGTGCTTCATTTTCCTACTCCAGCTACAGCTGCACAACTTCAACATGCCGGTGCACTCCCATTGGCTCAATAATCTCATCATTTTCCCCTTGATGGGCTCTGACAGCTCTGTGGTGAGTGGTGTGAGATTGATCTCTCCACTGAGGCTTAGCGTGTGTGCGATCTGTGCTCTGTTACCTGCATGTCTCCTATTGCTGTCATACATGATAAGGATCTGCTGTAGGATGGATGGAATTGTCAGGGCGAGGAGAACTGGAGCTCTCCAAGGCAAGGAAGGGGTGATATACCCCCTGGCAGGAGCAATACACTTTACATCTTGCCTCCAGATGAGGTTATTCTGTAGGTCTTGGGTAACTACTCTGCATATTTCACTGCTGGGGATTGTAGACAACAAGAAAACTTCTCTCCTTACCTACAAGAGCTGTCTGCAAGTACAGTTGTTCAATATTGGGTGTATGATAAGCTAAAGATCTGGGCCTAACTACTAATAAAAACAATCCTGGAAAATTTCCATTTCCCTACAATTTGTCTTAAGTAAATCTAACAGAATCATAGAATTATTGAGGATGGAAAAGACCCCTAAGATCATCTAAAATCCAGCTGTCAACATATTACCACTACCATGTTCACCACTAAACCATGTCCTCAAGTGCCATATCCATGTGGTTTTTGACCCCTCCCAGGCATAGTAACTTCACCACTTCCCTGGGCAGCTTGTTCCAGTGCTTGATAACCCCATCTGGGAAAAAAATTTCCTATGGTCCAATCTAAACCTTCCCTGATAGAACTTGTGGCAATTTCCTCTCATCCTGTCACTTGTTACCTGGGTGAGGAGACTGACGCCCACTTCCAAAGGCAAAGTCTCTAATGCTAGAAGATCCTGGCATAAAACAGCCCATTTAACACTGTATTTTCCTGCTTTTTGCACATTCATTATTATAAAGCCTTTAATTACATCCTAGACTTTGCAAAGAACTTACATTTCTTTCCTTGAACATATTTGATTTAGCAAAGGAGTGGCATGGAGTTAAAACACAGATTCCTGGCATGTAGAATTTATCCAAACTGCTGAATTCTGGCAGACAGTAAGTAACTGAATTTGGTTCTCCCAGATTCCCAAATTGCAAAGTATCTGGGATAAATTTAGCTGGTGCAACTATGATAATAGTGCATGACTCCCCTGGGAAAAATTATTTTATTTAAATACACTTCACTCCCTTTAAACGCTCTGCTTACATGATAGAGATGTCATAAATGCATGTGAAGTGACACAAGTGAGGCTTCTGGGGATGGGGAGATGGCGAGGCAGGGTGGGAAGACTATAGATGCTTTTAAATCACAGGGAAATAAACAAAATCTTTAGGAAGTTGGCCAGTGGGATTGTCAGATAATACGTCCTATAAGCCTTCTGGAAAAAATGTATTTATGCAAAAGAGATACAAACTGTGAAACAACAAATCTCCTTTAAATTTTCAAAAAGGCCTATTTGCTTGCAAATCTCTCATCAGCTGCTGAGAAGATACCAGAAAAGAATAGGACTGAAAGTCAATTTGCTTCCAAATCCTACAGATAAAGACAGCACTGGGATACAATTGAAGAAATATGTACATAATTTTTCTCATGTTGCCATTTGGAGCTTACAAAATTTTTCTGGAGCATATCAGCAAGTGATTTTTAAGGTACAAAAAAAATAAAAGACAGTATTTATTTGAACAAAGTTTAGATAGCAAATTGTCTACACTTTGCCAAAATCTTGGTTCTTTGGAAGCAAAAATAAACTGTTTAATTTTGCTTCCAAAAAAATAATGAAAGATAATAAACTCAAACTACTGGAAACAAGAGTAGTCACTATTGTTACAGCTTTTTAAATAGTAAGCTTTGGCCTAAGTTATGTCCAAATCTCAACAACAACCAGAAACGTAATATTCATAATAGCTATGCAATTTTCCCCAAATTTCTTTTTTTCTGTTCTTCTTCCTGTATTTGTTAATAAAAGCTCACAGAAGCAGAAAATCATTACATTCGCTTTGCAGATCATATGCCAAGCAGACAATTGTGTATAAGAATTGTCCCTTCTCTATATGCAGATGAGTTACTTATTATAGAGCACAAAGGATACAAATGTAAATTAAGCAGAAGCATTTTCATCAAATGTCTTAAAAAAAAATAATAAGCTTCCAACAGCAAGATTAGCAGCTGGTGTAAATTAGCAGCTCCACATTTCCCTTTTCCTTCCATCAGACCAAAGTCTGTCTTTGTTCTGGTCACAGTCTACAGGGGCTTTCCACCCCAAAACCCAGCAGCAGCTCCCCATTTCTCACACAGTTCCCACAGAAGACATGAGGAGACACCAGCACAGCCATCTCCCAGTCCTTTCTCTGAGCCTTGTGTTTACCCTCACTGCTGCCATGGCAAGAAGGTCTTAGGGACCACTGGCAAGCAGCCTCCCCCCACAGGGCACTCATATCTTGTCCCCTCACACACACCCATCTCACACAGGTTTTTTATGATAATACCAAGAGAGAGTTATCATTTGGCTTATAAATCCATGAGAAGAGCTCTTGCCCCGGGGTCAGTGTGTCCATTAAGTCAGAGCCTGTTGCAGTGGCCATGGCTGGGGAAGGGGGAGGCAGTTCACATAAGGAGCAGCCTTTCTGAGGGGCACAGGTGAATGGAGTCACAGCCCAGCTTGAAGAGCCTTTGCAGCACCTTCCTCTTTCCTAGGAGCTGTCCCCAGTCCAGGAGTCCTGCTGGATTGAAACTGAAAGTCCTCACACCACTGACTGCAAAAGAGGGAAACTAATCCAACTTGTTCTTCCTTCCAACCACAAAAGAAAAGTAACTAATCCTAGCAGATACTTGAGCAAGGAAAAAAATGGAGAATGGCACCAATTCCATGAAGTCCCTACGAGACATTGCTATTGCCTTTGTGTAAGAAGTGGGCAGATAATACTCAAGTGGATGGTTCCCAGCAAAAGGTCAGAGACGAAGGGGCAGGGCCATTCTCTCTGCTCCCTTCAGCCCTGTCAGCCCTGTCCCATCCCTGCTGTCTCAGGCAGACCCTGGCCCATGCTTGGCTGGAGCTGTCAGGCTTCAACACGGACCAGCACAGAGCCTGCACTTCACAGTGACTTGTTTGCATCTCTGAGTGTACACGTATGCTGCCACTACAGTTAAATTTTCTGAAATGTTGGGACTGCCTGAACAAAATAGTTTTTTCCTCCCAGCAGCCTCCAGGAACTGGGAGCATCAGCTCCTGAGAACACTTGTGTCCAAGCTGCTAAACCAGCAAGGAATCCAGCAACAAACCTAAGCAGCGGGAATCGATATTTAGACTGATAGTGCTGAATTAAGCTGTTCCCATGGTTGGTTGTAAAACTATTCCAGGATGAACTTTAGCAGTCATGGCTTAGTGTGACGAAGTGCAAAAAATAACTGCAGAATGAAAGCCCAGGAAAAGAAAGGCTGATTTATTCTTTCTATGTGAAAGCACACACTCCATCTATTCTTCACAACTATTACAGTGGTCAGTGTGGCCTGAAAAGACACCTGACAATTTATATGTCTCTGCTTCACAACAGGAGAAGAAGAAAGGTGTTACTGATGATAAATATGGCATCTTGCTTACTTTGCTGAATTTAACATCAGTAAAAACTTTACATTACAAGGGATGGATAGGCAGATAATCCCAGAATGGTTTTGTCTTTCCCAGTGGAAGTCTCACTCAGGTATGTGGGAGGGACAGGATTTTTTCACAGAGTTTCTTCCATTATCTTTTTCTCAAAGTAAAATAGGCTATGCCAAATTCACAGGACTTCACATACATGGCTGGTAAAAAACAACATCCCTGTTCTAATAGCACAGGAGATAGCAGGCAAACAACTTTGCATCCTGAAGAAGTATAATCCACATGCAGAATGGAACAGATTTGTGGCTTAGGCACTGGGTCAAGATTCAAGAGGGTTGAATTTCATTCCTGACCACTGGCATTGCCTGTGCCTTGCAGTAGTTCCTTTACTCTTGGTGTGCTCCAGCTCCGTGTCTGTAGGACACTGCCCTCACACCAGTCACAGGGGTTCTGCAGAGACAAATTCACTGGGACTGAGCCCCAGAGAAAAATAGTGGTATGAAAAAATTCTGCAGCTTCACTTGTTTTTGTGCTTACTCCCAAATGGAGTTAGCATTACTCATGGTAGAAGGTAGGTAGGCAGTAGATTGAAAAAATAAATGTTTTCATCCCTGAAATATAAATCAGATATTATTTAAGCAGCTGGATCCTAATTTAATTGCAAATTTGACCAAATGCAGATTTTTTAATGAAAATTCTCAAAGGTTGGGGTGTTTACCTATGAGGTTATATACCTGGCAGATGTCACGCTTAATCTATTTTGTCAAACACACAGCTTTAATCAGGCAGTGTTATAGGAAGGCTAAGCACAACCAGATCACAAAGGAACTAATCTCTCCAGAATGCTAATGAAAGATTAGCTCTTCAATTCAGCCTCTGAATCTTGAAGAACCTTTTGTTTTGTTTTAACGTTAAACTAAGAGCAGAATAAGGATTAAAGCATGCAAATGAGGCACTGTCATGAGAAAATAATAATTTGTTTCACTGCAATAAGAAATCTTATTTACATAAAATGAGAAATAATTAAATTGAAGCTGAACTGTGTGCCCTATCGATTTAATTGAATCTCAGCTACACGTCTGTGGCTGATTTACAGGGGCTGGTTCTTGGAAAGCATTTGTTATTAGTCATTTTTGCAGCAAAAAGATGAATCAACACTTCTCAACTGTGCAAGAGAAATAATTCCTGAAATAAACGCCTGCTGAGCACCACAGATCAATACAAACAACAGCAATGTGCCTGCAGAGCTGTGGAGAGTCCAGTCAACAGGGAATTTAATACACTGGTGAAGAATATTGAGAAATATGGCTATAGCTATCCACTCTGATTTTTTAGCCGGCCATATGACTTCACCACACAACTATCCTCCTGCCTAACTATATGAATGAACCACATTAAGCCCATTAAGAGCTGTTTGTCTTTCAGGACTTGACTTTCCACTCCAAGAGCATCCATCCAGCAAATTTCTCTTCAGAAAGTATTCCAGACCTTTCTGGCATTAAAGAATTCCTGAATTTCTCTTCTTGTTTGGTTTTAATTTCAGTATTCCCTGAGTGGATAGCCTCCTTTTTTTTTTTTTTTTTTTGTCCTGTTAAATTATATCAGGTGTTGATTAGGAAAAAAAATGAAAAAGACCAGTAACAACTTGCCTTTCACTCTTTTCTTAGAGATGTCTAGTAGAGTGAAAACTCTGGTTCCTTGCTGTAAGGAACATCCCTAAATCTTTACACTATTTTACAAGTTTTCCTGAAATCCCTCCAATTAAGTGCAGACACCTTGACTATACAGTGTTTTTCCAAGTGTGACTTGATCTCACCTCTTTTGATACACGTGTCTCTTTCAAAGTGCCTCAGTTTTTCAGGAAGGTTTCCAGCATGTCCTCTTACACAGTAAGAAGGTCCCTGGCCCTCCACAGCTGCTCGTGAATAGACATTTTTTTTTCATGTATTGACCTGAGAAGCTCTGCTGATCCTTTCAAAATCCCCATTTCCAACCACCTACACCTGTCCTAGGGTGACGTTATGATGCTTGTATCCCTAATCAGGTGTTCTGTTTATGCTGAATATTATATTCTGTGCCTTCAAGACTGGCTGAGAGCGAAGGCGGGGAGAAGAAGAAGCATGGAGTTTGTTATCAGAGACTGCACTCACTCCTCCACAGTCTTCTGGAACACTGTTGTTGTCTGGGCACGGATAGGGCAGAACACCACGCTCCTTTTGCTTTTTAGTTAGTTCAGCTAGCTGAGGTGGTCTGAGTTTTCCCTGGACTGTTTTTCTTTCCCTTTTCTTGGAACCACTCGAGCCTGCTCCGGAGTGGGACCTGGGGAGCACTGAGAGCTTGCACTTTGTGACCTACGGGGGCCTACTCTGGGCAGCAGCCTTTGCCAGTGCCGGAGGGATTGATAACAGAGCAAGCACCCACAGGAGAGACTTTCTGAATTTGTCACCTCTTCAGAGCAGTGAATGAGTTTTGTCATCTGGTATTGTTCATTTTGTGTGCTAGGGAGTGCTTGGCCTGTTAAATAAACAGGTTTTTTCCACTTCTTTCTGAGGAAATTTTTCCCGAAGCTGGTGGGGGAGGGGCCACATGGGTTGGCTTTCTGGAGGGGCCCCTTTTGGAGGTTTTCTCCCAAATTTGCCCTAAACCAGGACAACCTGGAAAATTGCATTTTCCCTGTCTCTGCTTTATATGAGAATTCTTCTTTCATTAGTCACAACATTTCACCAACAATTTCAGATGAAAAATACTCAGACTATGAGTTGTGTATGACCCAGACCTCTCTACAACATCTGATGTAAGTCAGTCATCCAGACCACATGGTCTGATTTCAAAGCCATGATAAGACTGTGAGTTCAGGACTCACACAACTGACTGGTTTAGGAGTGACCGCAGAAAGTTTATCCTAAAAAAGAATGAAATCACTGATCTCATGCTGTACTCCAGCAAGCCTCACCAGCTGCAAACACACTGTTTGATCTGACCTTGTGCTGTGCTGCTTCCAATGCATCTTTGGAACTACGCGCCTCAACCTCGCACTTGCAGACCTCTGCTTCAGGTGTGGTCTCCTCTCCTGGCAGATCAGGGCAAAAGCTGAGACTGGAAGAGCAGAAGGAGCCACCTGCACCATGCAGTATCTTTTTGAATGGGGAATTGGGAATCGCAGCTCTATGGTTTGTACAAACAAAAGTTCTTGTGCTACCAGCTTCTTGGCACAGCTCAAACACATCTTTGGAACTCAGACAACAGCATGGAAAAATTGATGGTGTGCTATTACCACCATGCAATAAATGCTTTAGTCCTCCAAAGACAATGTAAAGAAGTATATGTGATGTGCCTAAAGTACTCAAAGTTTGAGTACCCTGTTAAAACTAGAGAGGATGCCTGGGCAGAGTGGGAAATAGAGTGTATCCCCAGTCAGTACCAA
The DNA here is from genome assembly GCF_023055355.1 of Agelaius tricolor. Classification (NCBI taxonomy): domain Eukaryota; kingdom Metazoa; phylum Chordata; class Aves; order Passeriformes; family Icteridae; genus Agelaius; species Agelaius tricolor. The sequence continues at coordinate 18,888,606 of NW_027269261.1, read as the reverse complement.
AGCCCAAAATCTCCTGACTACAAGAACAATATTTTCACAAGCTCACAGGTGTTATTCAAAATCAGTTAAAACCACAATCTAAGAGCACAACCGTAAGTCCCACACCCACCAATGGACATCTTTATCTTGCTGATTAAATCTAGACAGACCCTCAGTGGGATTGTGCATGACTTCATGCAAGTGGCCAACCTTGCTCCCCACAAAGATTATAAGATCAGAAACAGACTTGTGAACTCTTGGCTGCTAGTCTCAGGATTAATTCACCATCTAGAAAACATGACACCATTAGGGAAATGAACATCAGGTTCATATGTGACCAAAGATATTTTTTGTGGCAAGAGCTTCGAGGAAATTTTTCCTTTCATGAATTTGGGAGCAAGTTTAGCAATTCTGCATCAACTTGAATTCATTTTGTTGAATTATTTACTAGGAAATTTCTTCACATGTTTCCCATGAAACGTGGAGCTTTCCTTAGTGAAACATTCAGAATTTTTAATCTGAAATACATATTTTTCAAAAGTTCCCTTTCCTTTTAGTTAAAACAAGAAAAAAATTAAATACCTGTAAAGGACATATGACACTTTCAAAACACATTTCATGAGGATTCTCCAGTCTTTTCTCTCCTAACAGTTTAGGAGGGAACAGTTTAGATCCAAAATTCTAAGAGAAAAGAGTGGACAGCTCAGTCAAATTCCAGTTACTTCTTCTAGAGTCATCACCTCCATCACTACTAAAGTTTCTGGCAACCTTTCTGGCAAAAGCATATGGAGCTCAAAGCATATGGAAACTACATTTTGAGAAGTCAAAGAGGATAAAAGAAAAAGAAGAGGGGCTAATGCAAAAGTCAGTTCCCTACTCTTTGTGCTTTGTCATATAGCTCTCCCTGGGGGAAGGAAAAAAAAATCCTTATTCCTTAGTAAACACAATACAGGCCATGGCTTCAAAGAATACATGTTTAAAATGCTGACTGGCCAGCTATCTTCTGCCAATGAAATGACAAAATGTCCAAGAGCTACTTTCTCTTCATTAGTACTTCCCCAGATTCCATTTCTCATAAAACTTAATTTATTTAAGGAACAACATTTGTGACAGCCATCTTTTCCATTAAATGTTATTGGTAATGAGCATAGCTTCAGAAGTGACAGTGAAAAGGCAAGGAAAAGAACTGGCAGGCAGCACTCTCAAGCCAAATTTCCTATAAAAACATATTATTTTAACAGCTCATGAAAGAGTAATGACAAGTGAATTTGAAGTTGAAAGGAGCAAAAGGAAAACCAGATCAAAAAACAGTGGTAAGAAATGTGGAATGAAGACTGGTGACTTTCCCTCTCCTCAGGGAGAAGAGTTCCTCTGGGAAAAGTTAGTTTGTTGGTGATGGCATTACACAGAGGAAGATACATTTTCCAGATTTTGCAAGGAAAGATGGCTAGAAAACACCTTTTCCTGAAGCTGATGTGTACAACAGATTAAACACTCTTGCATTTCTCTACCTGATCCAAATCCAAGCCGACCACAGCCTTGGGACAATGAAAACTTACTTTGGTTATCCCCTCACCTGCTCTTCACCCTTTCCTGAAACATACCTTTCAGAGACAGGACCTATTTGTTCTTTGTATATGAAAATAGTTTCCTGCTCCTGTTGCACATTATGAGGTTAAGATGGTCCTGATTTTAACAGTATTTTTTTGCTTAGCTTTGTGTACACAATTATGAAGTCCCATTCCAATGGTCAAAGATCTTCCCTTCAGGGTAGATCTCCCCTCCACCTGTGCTTGTATCTTATCAGAGTGCACTGACAGAGAACTGATTCTCTGCTTTGGTTGTACCTCCATGCAGTCCCTAAAAAATGAGTTAGGAGCATCAGTGTTGTACCCATGTAGAAGATATTTTCCTATGAGATTTTTGAAAGTATCTGAAGAAGGTGGCACCATTTTCTTCTCTAGTGAAAGCAGCAGAGATATCATTTTAACTTTAAAAGTAAATCTTGGATGAAATACTACCCCTTAAAGCAACCTCCTGAGACCAAATGCCTTGTAGGGCTGGCCTGTAGGTATTGCGTATCCTCCTCCTGCTAGATATTGGTTGATTGTTTAATTGATTGATTGATGAGAAATCAGATTTGTTTTTCCAGGCTCAGAGTTATCTCCTTCCAACTTTTTCTAGATAACTAGTAGCTTAAGCCAGGTGAGCATATCTGCCAGACAGGCCATTTGGAATACTGTGATATTTTACACTTTTCTTAGTAGTGAACAGGGACCTTCACAAAGAGGCATTTGGTCTTGGATAGATCTTGCACAACCACTATTTTTCCCTTGATATCTACAACAATTTTGGGAGAGAGCAGTGACCAGCACCACAGGCAAAGAGAAGAGATTGGGTGGATTCACAGAACAATTCTGGGTAGAACCACCCTATGATTCCTGCTTCTCATTTCAGTGGTGTTCTAGACCCTGCAAGGCTCCTCATTCAGATCCCCACCAAAAGCTGTCTCTTGCTAGTGGCACAGCCCTGTCACCTCACAAAAGCTCTGATATTGTTATCAGGGTATTTTTGTCTTTCTAGGTCACAGACACATTGGAAGCTCTCTGACAGCAGATGATGGCACACCAGATGCCAGCTCGTGGGTGGGAGGTGCAGTGCCAGCAGTTCTGGGAACAGGTCACTCACTGGGGGCTAAAGATGGCTCAAAACACATCCTCCAAGAAGACAAATACTTTTGTCTTTTCCTGCTCCATTATAATACTTGGGAAAAGGGTTGTAGGGGGTCACCTTCATATGTGGAACGGCAACAGGCAACTGAAAGAAGGACAGAGATTTTTGCTAATTTGATCCAAACAGTGAATGCTTTGGTCATTCTAGCAATGTGACTTTTTCAAGTACCAATTGGATTTACTTGGTTGGGAAATGCGCTATGCCAGCCATATGCTTCTCAAGGAGAAAATTGTAATTAAGCCCAAAGGTGTAAGTTTTAAAGGAATTTCATTGCTCTGGGAACCTGAGTTATTTGAAGTATAAGCTATTAGAAAATTCTTGTTTTTAATGGAGAAGCAGCAAAATAAGTTTGAACACATGATCCTCCAATGCAAATATTGTCTCTATAGGATGTGGAAGCCACTATCTTCAAAATATTAGCCTCCATTTTTCAATCAGTACATTTTTTTGCATAATTGTGTCTCCAGAAAGGCAGGAAATGTTTCTGCTCTGGAGGAAATCCTCTGCTTACTCCCACTCCTTAGCTGCATAACCTGCGTGTGGACACAAAAGGATTAACCTGTCACCTCACACTCATGGAAGTGCTGGGGGAAAAGAGCTGTATTCACACTGATGTCTGCTTTGCAGTGAAGTCACAGTTCTGTAGGAAAGGCAAAACATGTTGACAGGGCTCTCCCTGTCATCTCTTCTTGTTCACCCAGCTTGGTCAGCCCAGCTTCAACCAAAAATCATAAATGAGTGAGGTAATGCAGCACAGACTGGGCAAGATGCATCACCCATCTCTTCAGTAGTCCATCACTCACACATTTTTAAAGGTGAGTGAATGGAACGAGCTTATATTCTCCTTCTGCCACTTGATGAGCAGAAAAACCACTGTGTATTGTCTTAATGGAGAGAAAATACAACCTGCTTTTGAAATCCATCCTATGAGGTATAAACAACTGTTAAGCCAAACACACCAATGACATTGCACTCATTTGAATAAAAATGTGACACCATTTTCCTTTGCTTATGCTGCTACCACCAACTTCCTCAAGCCCTGCCATGGTGCCGCTGGTGGGACCCAGGTGTCAGGAAACCTCCCAACAGGACACTGTTGACACCTCTCCAGCTGTAGAAGAGGAACCTTGGTAAGGTTGTGTCCTTGGGGTATTCACAATTCTGGGAAATTGTGGAAGATATGGGTCTGACATACCCTCAACTTGCTGAATGTGATAAAAAAAGATACAACTTTGGGGATTTGAACAAAAATAGGGTGTTTATTTAAAGGGGGAAAACAAAGGGCAGGAAGGGATAAAAGGAGAAGGGAAAAAAAGAAAAAAAAAGTCCTGGCCCCAAGGATTGTGGAAACCTCTAGCCGAACTGGCGTTTGGCCCCAAGGCAAGAACCTGATGGCACTGCAGTGAATGCAGTTAGTCTGCCCTCAAATCTGTAAAAAGGTCTCTAAAAAGAGATATTGACCAAAGTCTGCAGTGTTGGGTCCCCTGCTGCAGCTAACTCACAGTCAAAGGAACAGTAAAAGACAGCAAAAGACAGCTCTTCAGGTCAGGTTTCCCCTTTTACATTCTCGGTCCCCTCAGTCCTTACTTGCAGTTCTGCTCCCATTGTCTCTGGTGATTGGTGCTAGTAGATGATGAGGTAAGATCTTCTTTCCAATAGTGTGCTGTCACTGGGGTGTGATGATATCGCTGAGGTTTTTGGCGGGAAGGTCTCATTATTATGCACAGTCGCTGTGGTATCAAGTTGCAAATTCCTTGGAATGGGTTAGAAATCATCTGTAAAATGCTGTGTGCTGTTGGTGAGAGGAAACTGCACCGGGACCTTTGAAAGTGTGATACTTAAAAGTGATTATTAAACTTACAAATAATGCAATTAGGTTAAGAACAAAGGATTATAAAAATAGCATCATTCTTTATTGTATTTTCAGGGTGCCCAAATGAAAGAAGGAATGATGAATCTGACTCCATGTTCTCAGAAGGCTAGTTTATTATTTTACAATACTATATTATATTAAAGAATACTATACTAAACTATACTAAAGAATACAGAGAGGATACTGCCAGAATGCTAAAAAGATAATAATGAAAACTCGTGACTCTCTCCAGAGTCCTGACACAGCTTGGCACTGATTGGCCAATGAGACAAAACAACTCACACCAGAAACCAATGAAACAATCACCTGTAGGTAAACAATCTCCAAACACATTCCACATGAGCAAAACAGAGGAGAAGCAAATGAGATAATTATTGTTTTCCTTTTTCTCTGAGGCTTCTCAGCTTCCTAGGCGAAAAACCCCAGGCAAAGGGATTTTTCAGAGAATATGGATGTCATAGTTCTTATTTTATTAATTATTTTAACAGGATGATTAAACATTCATTTGGAATGTACTGAATAACTAGTATAACTTTATAATGATTTTATAATATTTACCTCATTAACTTGAACACTTTTAATTGATCAAACTAGTAACTTTAAACAGTTAAAAATGCAAAAGTTAATTAACAGTTACAAATGTAAAACAGTCACTAATGTAAAAGCCAATTAAGGGGTTTTATAAATGACATTGAACAAAACTTGTGTGAGTTATCCCATTTGAGGTCCACTTTCCAGTGCAATTACTCCACTGCAGGGGGACACAGCAGCTCAGTGACCACCACCACTATCCACAGCCTGAGGGGAATCCTGTCAGCATCTGTGTTCTTGTTTTGCATCTAAACGCTGTGTGTGGCAGCATCTCAACACTGAAGAGCAGACCAGAATTTAGCCTATGTGTGCCTCTCTCCCAGAGCACTGGTATAAATTGAGATTAATTCAAAAGGACTCAATGAATTCACAGTGCTGAAGCCACAGTGAGTGAGCAAAGGGACATAAGTTGCTCTGCCTAGGTACAGAACTTTTCCAGCAGGCTGGAATTACCATCTTGAGCATGGCCTGAGCTTCATCCCATGCTTTCATGCCTGCTATGGAAACACAGGCCAAAACCTCAAAATTACAGTGGCAAGTCTTCCTTTCCTCACTCATAGCATTTCACTTGCCAGGGGTGTAAGACACCATTCTCCTTGCAACCACAGCTGAATTCAAAGCTCTTTCTGTACACCCTGGAGAACCTGCACAGGCAAAGAGCAACAGAGGTTAGAACAGTGACTAACACCTTGCACAGAGGAACAAGGCAGTGGATGACTGTCGTGCATTCTTCAACCACCCTTTAATTCCTTCAGGAAGGCTGAGCTACATTCTATCCTCTATTCAGCCTTGCTTAACACCTTGTTTTAGGACTAGAAACTTCATTCTTACTTTTCCCTCACTGGATTGCGATAAAAAGGATCAAATTGAAAAAAACAATCCCAAATAGGGAATTATGTATACAGTGCACAAAGACTCAAGACTATTTTTAATATAAACTGGGTTTGTCATCTAGTTACAAACCGGATTATTCTGCTAGAGATATTTTCAAAAATAAACTGATGAGAAAGCAAGATTGTTTTCTAGTAGTGCAGAGTTTTGCAGAGACTTCCAGGGTGGACTTGTGTTCCAGATTGCAAGGCAAGATGTATTCTATTACCATCTGTATGGCAGTTGTCTTCTGTCAAGTGGGCAGTTTGCCTTATCTTTCTCTCTAAATGATCACAATCACTCCTCCCTCAAGAAGGGAGATCTGCTGATAACAGGCTATTGAATGTCACTGCATGACTGATAAGAACTACAGCATCCCATTGTGAGATGCTCCGCCCAGAGGGAGCAGCCAAGCATTTGTACCCAGATATAATCAGAGGTTCTGGAACACCAGCATGGCTTCTCTACTGGATTTCCAAGAAGAACAGCAGCTGCCTCTTCTTCTGCTGGATCTTTGGAAGAGAACTACACACTTTTTCTGCAGGATCCCTGTTCCAGCAGAGCCACACCTGACACTCCAGGAGGACTGCAGCCATGTTTCCAATTGGACTACTGCCAATACCCTGACCCACAGGGTGTCAGGTTGAGTTCTGACTGTCAGTGTTGTTCTAGTGCGCTGCATTGTTTATTTTATCCTTTTATTTTTCTTCCCTATTTAAGAACTGTTATTTCCTGCTCCCATATTTTTTGCCTGAGAGCCCCTTAATTTAAAATTTATAACAATTCAGAGAAGTGAAGAAGGTTTACATTCTCCATTTCAGAGGAAGCTCTTGCCTTCCTTAGCAGACTCCTGTCTTTCCAAACCGAGACAACTTGGCACCTACAACAGAAGGTAAATGGGACTTCAGTATCTACAGGCTTTTTTGACCTCTCTGGATGTCAAGTTCCCCCATAAAACAGAAATCTGAGAACTTATTTATGTTTTCACAAGGCTGTAGGAAAAGGGCCCTTGCTTTGTCTGATGGTTCATTTAATTCGATATGTTCTTTTCAACAGCAAAGTGATCATCTTTCACAGCTGGAGCTCTGAGAACTAATTAATAGCCTTACTTTCAAATGTGTGAAGAGCTATGTATGTGTCAGGTCCAAGATTAGGCATGATCATTTTAATATATTGCCAAGAGCATTTGGTCCTTATGTCTGAAGTGATTAAGTTTTTATAGAACAGTCCAAAGGAGTGCCCAAAGTCTGTGGAAGAAGCAGGACAGGTAGAAAGGAACCCCCACCATGGCCTGGCTCAGATTTTGTACTCCCCTCTCCACATCCACAGAGAAAGCCCTGCCAGTGCTTCACTAAAGCTGCAGTGAGAAACAGTAAGAATGGAAACAGAGAGGAAGAAGGCAGAGCAGTGGTCATTCCAAAGAAGTGGCCCTGCAGCTGGGTTAGGAACAGGACAGTCACACATGGCTGGTAGATGTTGGGCAGCCAGGATTTGAGAGTACTCCCACTCCAGCCAGTACAGGGGCAGTGCTGAAGGGAATATGTTCACATTTGAAGTGCAATGACACTTTAAAATTCTTTCACAAGAAAGTCAAATGAAATTATAGCTGTGGGGGAATCCCTGTGTTTTAATTTACAAGGATGCCCAGAGAAATGGAGGAAACAGAAATAGATATATAGTAAAGCACTTAGACCCAATTAAACATAATAGTCTAACATTTCCTTTTTTTTTGTTTGCTTATAGTAAAGGCATGGTTTAGATAAAATCTATGGCTTGAACATCATTTTATCTTCTTTACTCTGAGCAAAAAGACTGGAATCCTCCTACTGTAGACTTTCTGTTTCAGCATAGCCAAGAGCTTCTCCAGCATGGATCCAAAGCTGTACTGCTTTTCTGCCAAAGCTGTTCATTCTTTCCCCATCATAAATCTGGCCACTTCAGAAAAAGGCAGCTAAACTCTGCACACAAACTCCCTTAATTCCACATATGTCTCTCTTATTACCACATATGTGGGAGTATTAACTTGGTGGGGAAAGCAAAAAAACCCCTCAAAACTCCGCACTAACCCCTCTTCTACCAAGAAAAATAGGAGAATTCAGGATGAAAGGCATTTGAATGTAAAGAATCACTGCAAAGGGGGAGAAGAAAGCCATTTTCCCAGACCAGGTCAAGAATTGCTAGTCTAAAACTGCAGGGAAAGAGAAAAAGACCTCTAAGGCTAAGCCAAATGCAGCATTACAAGGATGGCAACAGCTGGCTGCATCAGAATTCAAAAGCAGATAAGACAATTGTTTTTCAAAGATGGCCTTAAAAAGCTAGTTCCAGGTTGTGGCAGCACATGACATTTCAGAGTTCCTTTCAACTCCTTCTTACGCTTTTTGTAACAGCTGCACTGAAATCACTCACACAGGCTAAGGACAAGGCCTGGAAAGCTAAAATAACATTGCCCTCACTTCTCCCGATATACTGTGTTAAACCTCAGCTTCACTTCAGGCTTTGTTGTCCCTGTTACACGTTCTCCACCTCATGCCAAACCCAAATTCTCACTCTAGCCTGAGGGCAGGTCCCATTTCTCTTTTATGTAAGCAAGAGAACAAGCCAGCTGCACTCACTTAACACTTCCCATCACGATATCCACCTGCTAGCAGTTTCATGCCAGAACTGATAGCCTGCTATGGCATTTTCCTTAACTGGAGTTTTCCTGCAGAAAAAATACTCCAGTGATGGCTCAGCATCACTTCCCTGCAGATCAAAGTATCAGCTTCATCACTACTATGCCATCTGATATGTCAAAAACGTTCAAAGCAATCTCCTGAAAGCTGAGTACTAGAGAAATGTAGGGATGATTGTTCCTTTAGACTGCAAAAACCTGCAGCAGAGGCACTCCCCAGTGTGTTTGCAGCTTGGTCTCTCTCAAACACCAATGATGGACAAGGCTTTGACCTCAAAAAAGAGATGCAAATGTTGCAGCTCTCCAAGGGCATGGAGGAGGATTCTTCATCTCACCTTCCTCTCCCAGTCTTCCCTCCCCCTTAACTTAAAATAGACAAAAAAAGGAAAAGTCTGAAATAGGGGTCCGTGCAGGTTTTTTGTTGTTCCTTCTCTTTCAAACTAAGAGATGATGGACATTTATTGATGGTGAGTCTCAGGAAGACTCAGTCAACCTACTGATGTAGGAATCTGATAGATTCATGCCACTATGGCATGAAGAAGTATTTTCCCTTGTTTCACTACATCTGAACTCTGTAGAAAGGAAAGGTTAAGTGTAGCTCTGTGCCCACACAGAGCAGCCATGTGGCCCAGTGTTCCAACACCGGCTGAAGTGGAAACAAGGGGCCCAGGATTTGGCCAGTGCTATTCAAACTACAGTATGCTGCCTTCCATCCCATGTAGCCCTCTTCTGCCCTCATTTCTCATGCTGGCCACTGAAGAGTCATACAACAGATATCACTTCATGTTTTGCTAGCTAAACACACAGTGAGCAAGCTCAAGAAAACTCAGTTTTCTTGTTCTACATCTTTGTTGCAAAATCACCACTGAATATTTAGTGCCTGGGACAAAGAGTTCTATCTGCAGCCTTTCATACCTCTCCAGAAGTTCCAGCGCAGTGCAGCAGCACCATGAGGTGGGTTTAAAGACCCGCCTGGGGAAATGCTGTCCATGCTGTGTATGAAAACCACCATTGCTCACAGCTCAATCCCTAAGCAACACTTCTTCGTTGTTTCACTAACTACAGTAGTGGTTAAAGTGACTATGAACGAATTTGATGTCTCACAACTGCAAACAGAAAAACCCTTACACTGGCAGGATCTTCCCTAACAACACTGTTCTAAACATGTTAGTGAAAAACATTACAAAATTTTCTCCTCAGTTCAGCTGATACTTACACTTCCTTGTATTATTTTTTTCCCAGTAACCCCAACAGTGCATTGTTGCCAAGGCAGCCCAGTCATGCCCTGAAACATTATTTAAGCCTGAAGAGCACTGCAAAGGGTGTTGTAGAGAACACGAGACTTGTTTTACAGCAGCTTGGCTGTTCCATGGAGGAACATCAAAATACTCCCATTTTACATGAATAATTTATGAAGACAGACAGACATCTACACAAATATACTCAACATGGCTGTATTGTGTCACATACAGGAAGAACCTCAGAGCCAGGCAAGATTCATCATTTGAAAAACAAAAACTCCACAGCTCATCACCTTTGTAAGCACAAGCACAGTGACTGCAGAGTCACTGGGCCTCTATAGAAAGACCCACATGTTCTGCCCTGACAGACTGAGATGTGGAGGACTGGGAGCAAGCACCTGACAGTCTGTGGTCTCCAGCCAGCACACAATCACCACGTGTCAGCCCAGAAATTCTTTGCTGCATTGCAATAATTTACTTTGAGCTAATGTGTGGCAGAAGGGAGCTGAAAGAGTTAATGAGAGTTCTGCTGTGCCCTAAAAAAAAGCAACCCAATGTCTATTCTTACTCAGCCCTCAGTGACTGTAGGGCTGTTGATCACAGTGTTTTAAGATCTGGTGATTACAAAAAAATGAAACCTATTTGTCAGCTTGCCAAGCAACACTATTTGATCTAGAAATTCCTAAAAGACCACAAAAGAAACCTCCATTCATGCTTTCTTTGTATACCACACCTATATTAGAAGAATGATCTTAGAGCACATTCAGGTCCAAAAAGGTAGGTCCTATTTTCTCCTTTTATGATTTTAAATAATGAAGGATTCCCTATTTTAATAAATAGTTTAGCCCCTTCTTGCTGGGGGAAATGCTGCAGCTCTTGCTCAATGAAACAAGCAATATGAGCAGGTAGAAAATGGTTTGGTTGGAGTTTCTCATGGATTGAAGTTCTCACTGGAGGTGTGAGACGGAATGGAAGAATCTTTACACTGCCTATAAACAATGTCTCAATACGGGTGCAAAGAAAAATAGGCAATGAAAACTGTGTAAAAATCTAATTTATTTTAGTTGAAATAACAGAGAGACAGCACTGGAATACACTCACTCATTCCAGTGGCAGGTCAATGTGTTACACATCAATTCAGTAAGGACCACATAGGAGTGCAAGGTACAGAACATGGTCATGTCTATTTTTCAAGTATTCATTATGCAAAGATCACTGGGGAGCCTGAAGGAGTTATTGGGATTAATTTTGAAGGCTGAACCCCTACTTCTCATATCTTCCACTGTAAAGTAAAATTACATACCAAATACTCTCAGGTTCTGTTCAGTTCTTAGTCTGCTTCAGCTTTTATTTTCACTCCGTGCAGCTTTTAACTGAGAGGTTTGCACAAGCCCGGGCCCTTCAAACTCTCAGGTTATTCCAGGCACACTCATGCAGTCTTTCTTGGGTGTATTTGCCCTGTCAGGGTCTCTGCAGTGAGGGCAGAGCTGGCACAGACGCACTCTACCACAGGGTCTCGTCACTCCTGCTCAGCCTGTACTCTACCAGTCCTGCCACCAAAACCTACAGGATTGCCCTGGATGTAGCTGGAGAGAGCAGGATTTAGCTGTAAAGAGGAGGCACATGCTGTCGAGACAGATAGCTTGTCACATCTTCCCCCAGAGTATTCACTGGGCAAACACATCTCCAGCACTGCCCAGAGCAGGAACAGGCCAGTAGCAAATGAAGGACGGTCACAAAAGAGAAGACTAGAAAAGAAAGTGGGAAATGTTGGGGAAACTCTTCCTCTTTTATATGGAATTAAAGGGGGAATAAAACGTGACTCCTCTTCATTAAATGGACAACTTATGTGCCTTTCAGATGTAAACCCAGTTAGACTTTCCATCCCATATTTTGCCTTTGCAGAAAGATCTATCGCACACAGGCGCCATTTCACCCCCAGCTGATCCCAAGTGTCCAGGTGCCCTGAAATGTTGGACTTGCACAATGAATGTTGCTGATGTTGCTATTTTACTCTTTTGGTTATCTATGACCTATTTTTAAGCCTCTCCCATAGCCAGCACTTCTAGCACCTTCTCCATGTAGGCTATTTTTAGAGAGCACACTTCATACTTACACTTACATCCATCATCAGAAGATCTAAGGCCGACATCTTATTTATGTTACTGTACTTTCACACATTGTCAGACCTGCATTTCAGCTGAAGTTTGATGCTGTGTTGGAGATCATGTCTTTGGTAGCGTTAGAACAGGCAGTCTTCTAATGCAGGCTCTGAACAGCCAGCTCTAAGTGCACTGGCCAGGGAAGGAGTCACTGCCACTTTGCCACCCTCCCAGCACCAGGACAGGTGAAGGAAAAGACCAAGTGTTCTCTCTGAAGCCATGAAATGTGGTGGGAAGGGCTAGATAACATAACTAGAACAAAGGCTAACTTATATAGCCTTTGAGCAGCTAATGAGGAATGATCAGACATAAAGCTTTCTATTTGTAACTAAAAGCATATTTTTAAAAGCCCAGTATACTAAGAGCAAGCCTATGGGAAGGTTACACAAAACTTGTCAGTCTTAAGAACACTTTCCCTTCTATAGAAACTGCAATCCTTCACAAAAGTCTCACAAGAGGCAGAGGGGGTCACTCATCACAGCTGAGAGATACAAATCTGGCTTTCCTTCAGTTAAGGTTGGTGCAATGTGGTTATCTATTGTTATTTGTATCATTCAGAGAGGATCTGGTCTACTCCCTGCTTGATATTTTCCCTTGAGATTGATCTATAAGGCTGGAAATAGGCCAACAGGTCATACAGGAGAACAAGCAAGTCCTGGGACAAGCCTGGACCTGGGACAAGGAGTGCAGGCATGGGTTACCCAGTCCCGGCAGCCTCCTGTGACCTGTGGGATGGCTCCAGCCACATCCTCAGCTGCAGAGCAGACACAGCCATTAGCCCCATTTCCTAAGGGAGGAGACAGAGAATGGTAGTAAAAGCAACCATTCTGGGTCAGAGCAAACACCTTTCTAGTTTTATTTGGTACCCCTCCATTTCTGGTTTTGAAAATTATAGGACAGAAACAAAGCCATAGGATCTTTAATCATGCTGGTAATTTCAATTCAATTAGCAGGCTTTGGAATCAGTATAGAAAGGACACTAAGAACTGCCTGTGAAAGCCCAGTTTTGTTGCATTGCCTAGGATTTCAGAACAATTTCTGGAAAAACATGCAGATTTAGTGCCTTTTCATTTTATGCTGTTCTCTAATTTTGCTCTATCCTGTGTATGGAAACAACCAGACAGCATAAGTCTAATCCACAGCATATCACTGTACCATGAGCCTGGTGCTGCTGCTGGCTGGTGAGCAGTGAATCTGGCTGGAAGCAGGCAGCAAGATCTCCCTCTAAGCCCTTAGCCCTTTTCCTGGTTGTTGTTGAACCCCTACTTCCCCTCTGGATGACTGTTTCCATAACCTATCACATGTAGAACCCTGTAGCCTGAGACTTCGTGTAAGTTGCTGCTATCCTGGTAGGGAATTTAACAGCAGGATTACATGACCATCTTCATGTAAATCATCCTGTGTAAAATAAGGGTGTTTCAGAGAGTTTTTGGAAACAATGCAGCCCATTTCAGGCAGGGCAATTGTTTGGATGGCTGGGAAGGTTTCCTGTGCCAGTCTTGTGGGTGGGATTACAGGGCATTGTTTCCACTGTTCATGCCTGCCACGTAATGTCACCGTGGACATCCCCCTGTGTGTGAAAGGCTGGCGGAACAGCACCCCATAAGGATTTTGGTTCAATCTATCTGTAATTATTATAGCTGATTAAATACAGCAGGCACATGTGCTGGATCAAACCTCTTCTCCTCTGTTCCAGTCAGCCAGTTCTTCATCAAAATCCATTCCCCCGAAATTTACGGGCAAGACCCTGTACACAGCAATCCATGTCCTGCCTGCACACTCATTCCTTGATGTTCAGCCCCAGGAACAGCTTTTGACCATTTTCTAAAGGACAAAATATTCAGGTGACAGCCAACCAGGAAAAACAATGAGAACGCCAGAGCTGAACATAAGGACTGTGTTAAAAGTCATCAAAATTTTTGCCTGTGCCCCTTTCCATAGCATCCAGCCTGCAACAGCTTCATCATCCCCAGACACATTTTGCAGGCAAGAGGACTTCATATCATTGTAGCACCAGGCAGGGCCCTGTGAATTACTGCCCTTTTAAGACATGTTATGATGCAGCGTGAATGACATCAAACCCCCAAGAAGCATTACATTTTCAGTCACTCCTTTGTCTAATTTGAAAGGTCAAACACTATAAGAACACTCACCTGGAAAAGACATCAAGGTAGAGAAAGGCAAAATCTGTCTGCCTGGTTCAAAGCCTGGGTTTCCCTTTCTGAAAGGAAATTACATCTGAAAGGAAATTTCCCTTCTGAAAGGAAATGCTAGAAAATAATCACCTGGGGATTCAAAGGCCAAGACACAGGGCTACCCACTGAAGATCCTTTTGTGAATCCTATGAATACTTTACAAAGTGGAGAAACATTTTCATCCTCTTCTGTTGCATGGAATTCCATAGCTACATTACATCCCCAAATATCCACCAAAAGGCATCGAGGCTAAAAAGTGAAGCACTCAAAAAGCTGGCCAGAGGAAGAAATGAAGGTGATCTTGTCTATTAAAAGAATTCTTTAATTACATGATGACACTTTTTCCCCCCCCAAGCCTCCGTTTCATTCCATAAGGAGATTTCAAGGCAAACCTGAAATTCCTTTTCTCCCACACACTAGGTGTCCCATATCCCTGTGCCTGTTTGCCTGTGGGGCCCTGCACCAGGTCCCTTCAGTGAGATTTGCCAGGAGGCAGGGACCAAAAAGGAAATCTCTGCCTTTCAGTTGCATAGGACTTCAGTGGGTTGTCCTGTGCCATTCAGCAAGCAGAGGATGCTGAGGCCCAGGTCCTCACTCCAGGCTCTGCAGCTGCTTTCTGGCAGTGGAGGACCAAGGCTCAGCCCTATTTTAGACCCTGCACAGGACATGCTTTTGTGTTCAGGTCCTTCTGCCCTAGACCCATTTAGAGCAGGTTTGTTTGTTAGTTCTTTCCTAGACCCATTTAGAGCAGGTTTGTTTACTCTCTGTCCTTCACTTGCTGACTCTTTGCTTATGTTGGCTCTTTTTCCAATCTCTGTTTTCCCCCAATGCACTTGGCTCCCTCCCAAGCTCCTTCATTTTCTCTAAGTTCACCATTCCAGTGCCACCGTCCTCCTTTCCCCACAGCATCTCTGTCTCAGTGCTTTCCCCACCAGGTACTTGTCCCAGACTACCTCAACCATTCTTATTAGAGGAAGCCTTTGCCATCTCTTGAATTGACACTTACCCTAAAGTTTTGGCTTATGAAAAGATAAACCAAAAAGTGTTGGTTTGGGGTGCTTTTTTTGAGAAGCTTTTCTTAGATAATGTAGCAGGCACAGGTAGCTGCCATTGTCCCTCAGTCAGGACTGCATGAAATAGCCTTCCCTTTATCCTCAAAGGTTCACGTCTAAGCCTGGCTTCCCTTCAAGTCACTGCCAATAGTAGGCATAATGTATTCCCTTATCCAGGGCTGTACCCACAACAGGAGAGGTGGATCCAAGTTCGGCTGTTCCCAGACCAGAGAGGCTCCCAGAGCACAACCACCATCACCCAGAGCACAAAAACCATCACCCCATACCCCAACCCACATAAGGTATGTACTGCTGAGCATTTGGGGAACCTGTCCCCACGCACAAAACCTGAGTGTTTTCTAACCTGTCTGTATGGCATATCTCACCCAAGAAACATATGAGATATTGCCCTTCCTATTAACCATTTTCAAGCATTTCAGCAGCCACAAAGCAGCTGTGAAGGCATCTGGCTGAACTAAGCAAGCCTATACATCAGGTGTGTGTTCAGCTTCAGATCCACAGACACGATATAAAAGAAGCAGTTGAGGAGTAGAAGGAGCATATCACTGCAGACAACAGAGAATTTCCCTTAAGTGGCCAGATCACATCCTTTCCTCTCTCCCTCCACTTGGTTTCCCTGTGCAGGCAGAGATAAAAGACCTTACTTCTCCAAGCTCCAGTCTCACCTGCTTCTGGATAAAACACACAAGCAAGAACATCCGTAAGCAAACAGTCCATGTTCATTTGGGTTTTTTTTCCCAAGATTGATTTTATTTTGGGGATTTAACCCCCAAAGCCGCTAGTCTACTCCCAATAGGCTAGAGTGTCTTGAGAAAAACTTCTTTCTTTTTGAGGAACTCCTATGAGCAACCACAAAGTGTCTCCACTGCAGTGCTCTCTTGTCAATTTACCCGCAGACAACCTGACAGCCCAGAGGTTGCTGATTGCCCTACATCCTCTGTCTGTGATGCTGACTGTCATTCTGCCATTTCTTTGTGGTCTCCTGCATCTCTCTTGAACCATTTTGTTTCAAACTGTGGAGTTTCTTGGAGGTGGGTGTTCATCCACACAGCATCCAGCACTGCCATGCTCTGGTTACGAAGCAGACAGTGATATTGCATCTTCCCCCCAGGATTTGCATGGAAAAACTCTCAGGGAACATTGCAGCTGCTCATTGCTGCAAAAGTGACACCACTCCATCAGTATATTTCATCTTTTGTAGTCTGTTCCAGCTGGGAGCTCACTGACACAGAGGAGCAGGAAACAAACCCCTCTCTAAACATCAGATGGTGCAGCAGAAACAGGAGAGAGCATTCCACAAAGCAGCTCCCACCTTACCTGTGCTCTATTACCAGAGCAGTCTGCTGATACTGCACCTGCTGCTTCTGAAAAGAGGTAGAGGGAATCTTATATACCCAGCTACTACATTATCACCCACATGGCACGGAGCAAAGAACTGCACAAAGCCCCCGGAGACGCACTGCTAGGTTATAAATAGGTGCAGGACCTACATAGCTGGATTGACTTAAAACTGCAGAGCAGGACCCCAAATTAATGACATTTATGAAGTTTCAGGCTGCAGCTGGTTTGATGGCTGGAAATAACTGGCTCTGCAGAGTAGGCAACAGCAGCTTCCCTCCGAGTGCCAGCAGAGAAAGTGAGACAGCAACAGGCACATCCAGTCAAGGAAGCTTGGTGGAACATGTGCAAACCAAATCAAAGGCATGTGGATGGGGGGGCATTATTTTATATAAAATGATCCACTTTCAAGGAATGTTACATTCATAGCACACACGTATGCAATGCCAAAGCCTGAACTGTTCATCCACAGAAAGCCATGCAGTGAAATAGATCCAAGAGGGACGTGGACAGAAAATGAAGGTGTTTGATTTATTTGTTCAATCCAATCTTCATCTCTTCTGCCTGTGCAAATGGTCCTGATGCCTCCTCATAAGTAATTTAATTTAAAAAAGGGGGGGGGGGGGGGGGGAAGAGATTCCCTCATAATTTTAACCACGTTTACACCATAAAAACCCACACTGAGTGCTCAATGCACACATTCCCTGAATCACTGCTCTGAGCCACAGCTCAGTACCCTACTTCAGACATTGCTGGGAGAAGCATGTTTGTCACCCACTGTGTGATGGCTGGGCTGGAAGAGCAAATCCATCCTCTGTGACTGGAGGGGGGTGTTGGACAGGCAACCATCTACTCTCATCCACTGGTTTGTTTGCACAGGAAGAGTCATTAGAGACTGGGCAACAACTGCATCCAGTGGATTAGTATAGGGGTTTTATTGACAAAATATCAAGAACAGAAAGTGGTTTTAAATACCATTGTTTTCACATTTCAGATTTTATGATCTGCCAAAATAAGGATCATTTTATGCCTGATGAGCTGCTCATCTCAGCAGCAGCCTGTGAGATCCAACACAGTGCAGTGTGTCGCACTAACTTTCCTTAGGCCTGTTTTCACCTGAAACAGTACACAGTGACTGAACTAGTTCAAAAAAACCCAATTACAACCCAAAACCCCACTAAACTTACCTAAATCAGCTTGTATTTACTGTGAAACAACAGCAAGCCAGCAGATGGCTATGACAGATTAGCCATGGAGGGGCAATCTGGACTTTTCCAAACCTTATGTAATACAGCTTCATATTTTGGCTGAGGTTTTAACACCTTCCTAGCTAGCTCCAAGAGTTTGCAGTTGCATTTTCCCTTCATGGGATGCATCCCTTGAAGCCAAGTCTGACTGAGGGAAGCAGACATTTGCACTGACATTGCAATGGGAACTCTCAGATGGGATTCAGCCACATTGTGCTGTGGCCATATATATTTATCCTCCTGGCTGTAGTCCATATCTCTGTATTCTTACCCTGAAATACTGGTTGTCTAAATAGCACGACAAGTATACTCTGGTTTCTAAGAAAGTCTTCCTCAGGCATTTAAATTTTACATATTTTGTAGGAACAATAGATAGCTGGGTTGCACAGAGATTTCCCATGAGCCATGAATACCAGCACTGGAAATGGAGGATAAGGGTACTCAATCTTCTCTAAGATTATGGACCTTACCAACTCACAAACAACTCATTTCAGGACCTTCCTACCCCTTAAATATTTGCATTGCATTTTATGGAATCATGGGTCCTCTACCCTGCACATGCAGCCTCTTCCCTTTCCTTTATTACCCCAAATTCTTGAGTGAAAATCCCTCCTCTAGCAGGAATTGCGCTACAATGGACAGTATCTTAAAAACAAATAAAACTAATTCTTGGTTTCACATCTAGTCAAACATTAAGGACGTTAAGAAACAAATCAGTCTTGCATCCCCAGGCTAACAGACACATCGTGCTTTATTCCTTTTCATAGCTCCCTCCCCAAACCCCAGCTTTTCTGGAGGTTTTTGGTTGGTTTGTTTGGTTTTTTGCTGGCTTTGGTTTTTTTTGCCTTTTAGCCCTATTTCAGTATAAAATTCCTTCTTCTCCATAACCCTCCTTGCTTACAGTTAATCCTTTTAACATTCTCTGGATCCTCCCAGCACTACCCTATCCTATTTCTCTTTCTACTTCAAATTCAGAAGCAAGTACATGATCCTCACTCTTTCCCCTCTCCCTGCTGGCAGTTCCTGAAATGTTTTTCCTCTCAATGGATCGATGGCTTTCAGCTTCCCAAAGTCCCCGCCACACATGGAATTCAGAATCTCAAAGTGGTCTGTATTCAAAGGGACTGTAAAGATCATCCAGTTACAACCCTCTGCCATGGATAGGGGCACCTTACACCAGACCAGGCTGCTCAAAGCTCATTCTGACCTTGAACACATCCAGGGATGGGACATCCACAGCTTCTCTAGGCAACCTTTGCCAGTGCCTTACCACCCTCACAGTTCAGAATTTCTTCCTAATATCGAATCCAAACCTACTCTCTTTCAGTTTGAAGCCATCACCCCTTGTCCTATCAGTACTTTTCCTTGTAAAAGGCCACTCTCCAGCTCTCCTGCAGATCCTTTCAGGCACTGGAAGGTGCTATATGGCTTCCCTCAAGCTTTCTCTTTTCCTGTCCACTCCAACCCACCTGCCCTTGCTTACTGAAGGCCATAACATTTTTATTGAGCATTTTGAGTTGCCAACCAACCTGGGCAGTGTCTAGCAGTCTGTGTTGAAGGAGATGGAGCACAGCTTGGCATTGGATGCAGTGAAGGTGCCTGAAGGAGCCATGCAGTGGGAATGCTTGGCCGACCAGATCAGGAGCAGGGCACACCAAGCCGAGTACATCACTGGGCTTGTGGAGCCAAAACACAACTGGCTTCTAGAGAAGCTTAAATACCTGCTGGAGAGCTGATAGGCTAGAGCTGGTAGTGCTAATGGCAGGCCTAAAAATACTCCCCCCTGGGAATCCAGGCTGCATGGTACAATCATTAGGACTTCCCATTTCCAATGGAGTCATAAGGTGTTTTATCTATAAAACATGAGATCATATCTGATCTCATGAAAGTTTTCAAAGAAATCTTCTGGCACTTCCAGCTGTTACTAAAGTGCTTCAGATTAGGTTTCATACAGAATTTAAGAATAGAAATACACAAACAAGCCCCAGCCCTTCCCAGGGAAAAAGCACCTGCAATGTCCTGTGATAAATGGTGCCCTTCAGCAGTCTGAGCTTCTCCTTCAGTTCCTGCACATACAATACAAACTGGGACTGGGGACTGTGGAAATATAACACAAAGCAAATTATGGAAAGGTTAGGAAGGGGCATGTAAAGTTTTACACCCTAGCTTCCTCACAGCTGGTAACATGGTCTGGAAGCTGCCAAGCAGATTCCCCACCTCCCTGTAGCTCAATGGGGACCATAATGAGGAGCTGAAATACTGAAACCATTGGGCACATGTGAGCTTAAAAAAATACCTTTTAGCCTGCTCAATCAAGCAGTATTTTAGACACTGGGATACGAAAACTTGGCCTTGTTTCCAGTTCTGCCACTCATCTACTGTCTGAAGCTGTGACTTGCTTTCCCCACTAGTGACATTTCTCTTCTCTCTGGAAAGCCCTCAAGTGCTGATAACAGCATGCATTGAGAGCTAGTGTACTGCTAACTGCAACAAGTACAAGAGAGAAAGAGAGAGAAAGAGAGAGAAAGAGAGAGAAAGAGAGAGAAAGAGAGAGAAAGAGAGAGAAAGAGAGAGAAAGAGAGAGAAAGAGAGAGAAAGAGAGAGAAAGAGAGAGAAAGAGAGAGAAAGAGAGAGAAAGAGAAAATATTTCTTTCATTAGTATTTTGCCCTGTTGCTTTTAAGGCAGCTTCATCTTGAAAAAGATGCAAAAAGGCTGAAGCAAAATTGTTGCCTTAATCTGCAGCTAAAATATTTAGTGGGCAAAACCTCCAGCTGTTTCAGGAGTGATTGCTGCTAACATCTCAGGGAAATCTAAAACAGTCCACCTCAAAAATACAAATTTATAATCATTTGGGCCTCAGGCAATGCAGTCTAGAAAATTTGTAGCAGAAGCTGACAGAAAATGTCATGCTGCTCTGTGTAGGGAGAACAACTAAAAATAAAGTAATATCAAAGCTGAGACTACTGCGTCATGCTTTTTGGACGTTGTTTTGATCCTCCAGTGCACCAAAAGTAAGGCTCATAAATTATAGATGTTATTGTGAGCAGCATGTAAATACCACAAGACAGAAACAGGTTATTAGAAAGAAAGCAAGGAATAAAGATGGAAAAACATTGAGATAGCAGGGGGAAACCAGTAAAATCTGTTCTTGGCTACAACTGTGTATGCAGAGAGGTTTTATTGGAAGAAGTAGCTTTTTTTGTCAAATAGAGTGCTGTGTTGTCATTGACATCCCACCAACAAATACAAATGCATGAGTCAATGCTCTGAAAAAATGCAGGGCAGATTAATGTGTCATTATCTCCTACAGACCTCTGAAATCATGCAAGTGATCAGAGAAGATGAGATCTTGAAGCCTCCCTCTCTAACTTAGCTTTCTCCTTCTCCTTTCTCCCAGCATCATGACCATCCTTTCAGCACTAAGATCTTGATTCAGAGGTGTCAAACTGCCACAACAAAATTATGTCCATATTGTTTACATTATCAGCAACAGTTTCAACCATTTCCTGGCTCAAGAAGGCTGTATCTTGGCTCAATCTAGCAGGTAGCAAGGAGAAGGAAAATCAAACCAGAAACCACTTGGTGACACTTTGGTACATATGAGTGCTTTGACTCCTCATTTTGACCACAAAGGGACAGCTCAAACTGCTGATCTAAATCTACTTCCTGCCATTTCACAAAGCTAAAAGTATTTGAGAGTGACAGGAAAAAAAGACACATAAAATTATGAGCTATCATTATTTAATAGCATTTTACTAAATAGCCTAGTAATGAAGAGTCCACTTTTTAAAAAAAAAGTAAATTCTAAAAGCCCTTGGCTTCAAGAGAAATGAGCAACTGTACTCTTGAAACAATGTCAAAACCCCAAGCTGTCACACAGGGCCAACTGCAAAAGTTTTTAGCTAATAATACAAATTTAAATCTGAAAGAACAGATGATTAAAAAAAAGAAATTTAATTTAGCCCTAAATAAAGATGATTCAGTTTTTCTGAGGATGCTAAGAAAGGAAAGTAATGCAGAAACTGTACAGCTATCTGTAAAATTAAGAAAATACAGTAGTAGTTGATAGATATTTCTCTGCTACAGAAATAGGTAAGAGAGCACCAGCTCCTAGTATATGGTGATGAAATACGGTATCATATGGTGATGAAATACCCTCTGTTATAAAAATAACAGGCAAAGGTTAATTAAAGCTAATGTGGATTCAAGTTTTAAAAACAGTTGTCCAAAGAGTTGTTTGGATCACTGAAGCTGAATCTTGAGACCTTTGAAGATCCAGGAGAGGGTAAGAACAGTTTTATTGTACCAGAAAGGCACAATTTTGACCAAGACAAGAGGATGGCTGGTGTGGGACTGGAACTGAGGTCACAGCTCTTACCTTTCTGCAATAACTTCCCTCCTGGACCAAAGAACGATGATGGTACTGACCCATGTGGCTCTGAACCTCGGCAGATATCAGATCTCCAGCAGGCAATACACTTCCAAACACAGGTGGGTTTTTGTGGCATTCTGAACAAATGGTCCTCACCCAGTGTTATCACTTTTTGTCAGCTGAAGCACAAAAACAATCACTCTTGATCCAGGGTTACAAATGACAGAGAGATCTGAGGATCGGGGAGGAAGCAGGACAGGCAGTGATGGCTGCTGGTCTGAACTGCTGGTGAGCCAAGAACAATCTCCTGCTCTGGGAGAGGTGACTGAATGGCTCTGCACCCCTGAGGGAGGAACCCAGGCCATGCGCACAGGGAACTAGCAACTATTAAAGGCTTATGTTGATGGCATTTTTCAAACCAGTGTGACTTACTGTGATCAGCATAATCAAAGCATGCAAACAGGGGAATATCAAGAAGCCAAATAACCTCTCATTTGGCACTGTTGCAGCTACTGCTGTGCTGCATTATGCTATCCACATGCCTAGAAAGCAGTCAGGAAACTGTGACAGGTTCAGTGGATAATGAAAACAGTTAAAGCTGGGGGGATGTACACAACTTAGTCTGGAGCATTTGTGGGGAAAAAACCCAAAACATTACAAATGTTTTTCTCACAGTTTAATCACCAATTTTCACAACTGTCATAACTAACGGCTCTTACATTCAGCAAACAAAAGTATAGTGGGAATCGACTGATGGAAGATGAACCTAGGCCAATTCATCCTAGAAATAAAAGACATAGCAGGAGTGGAATGACTGATCATTAGGATCATGTATCCAATACCTTGTGATGGATCTTCAGCTGAGGAAAAAACCTTATCATTAAAAAGCTATGCTCTAGACCAGTTCTGAAGTATACTTTGTGTTATCATTAAATCTGGGCAATTTTTTCTGACCTTTGCAACACCTTTGCTTCTGTGTTATCCCATGACCTCACAGTAGCTCCACATGGATAGATGTTTGTACATCTGTTATGTTGATTGCTGAAAGAGTTGTTTCTCGGAAGTAGAAGACATACACCTGAAAGCCAGGCTATATATTAACCTGTCTCTTACCTATGATATTCCTCAGTGTGATGATGAAAAGAGTAATTTGGTTTTAGAACTTGAGAAAATGCTACAGATATTTATCAAACCTTATCCATAACTGCCACTGTCCATAAGTGTGGTCATTCCGAGGAATAGGTGGATAAACTACCTTTCAGGAGGAAAAGAGCTCACCACCAGCCTGCTGCAAAGTGGACTGATTCTGAGAAAGGTACTGGGAAATGAGGATCATTTTGCAATTCCAGACAGGCAGAGCCCAGAATCAGGTTATAGTCAAGAACTATAAACTCACCAAAAGAAACCAAGCAGGTGAGCATCTATCTCCAAAAGTGCCACAAAAGGGTGTTGACAAGACAGTGTTGTCTCATTGCTATGGATTTGTCCATGGCAAATTTGTCCATACCTCTATCCATGGCAGACCATGTCCTAGCCACAGTTTACCCCTCTTTGGTCTGATTCTCTGCTGAAATAACTCAGCTGAGCATTTGCCTTTGGGTTGCTGCAGAAAATAGGAGGCTAAAGCTACCATATAATTGTAATCAGTAAAAAGAAATAAAAAAATTCAGGATTATTAATTACTTCTAAAGGGTTAATTGGCGATCTTAAAAATCAAGGTTTTGCAGGCAGGAGGAATAATCTAGAAAAGAAGACTCTAGTTGCTTTATTTCTATGTGTGGAAGGGAGAGCAGTGTCTTCAAAGGCTGCCAGTTTAACAGGGGTGTGTTCACCTATATGCACAACTCACAGCTATCAAGGGTCAGGTATGGGCAGTGTGAATGGCAAGGGCACAGATTTCATGTACACACTCAGCCTACTGCACAGAAGTCTCCTTGGACACTGCAAACAAAGGGGAAGGGACAGTGGATAAGTAATCACTGATCTCTTCTTGTACTATTAATTCAAGAGCACACAGTATGTTGGTTTTTCTTAATGAACTGTCTCTTTCTATTTTCTGTGCCCACATATGTTGTTTCTTCTTTTAGTAGGTTGAATTCCTGTCATTCAATCACTGGGAGGGATTTGCCAGGATAGACCCAGCAGACATTTCTGTAGTCTGAAGAGGGAGAAGATCAGGATTCCAATCCCCATTTTATAGTGGTGCTTCTGCTATTTTCAGAGACAAGAAACAGCTTTATGATTTTCTAAGATCACCACAAAGAGAATTCTGCTCCAAATTTTTATGGAGTCTGCCCTGTTCAGGCTGCAAAATATGCCTTGTATATCCTCTGATAGTTCAAGTGAATTAAGTCCCATTTTACAAATGGAAAATACATCAGTCAGCAAAAAGGATGAAGCATGCATTTTTATATAAAGCTTAAATTAATGTCCTTCGAAACCAATGCAAAGCACTGCATTGACGTCAGAGAGCTCTCAGTCAGACTCATACCACTGTAAATGTAAATTCAATCTTTCCAGTAGTAGAACTCATGTAATAAACCCCATTTTTGATGTATTGAACAGTGCCATCAGGCTCCCCTTTGATCATCCACCAGCAATCTCCTTCTATGGGTTTTAAAGCACATTATGAAGGAGGAAAGCATCATCGGCCTCAATTTACAAGTGAGAAAGAAGAGGCAGGAGGAGACAAAATGAGTAGCAAAGCTGGCTACTATGTCAGTACAGAAATGAGAACATAGCACATGCTTCCCGACACCAAAATGGGCTCTTCTAACATAAGTAACACTGATAAGAGGATCTAATTTATTACTGATATGTTAAACAATCCTTTCTCTTTATCTTCCTAAGCAGACCTTTCTGCAGAAATGAGCTCCAAAAGCTTCCAACAAAAATTCCAATTGATACGGAGGTCAAAAACCCCCCAACCAAGCAAAATGAACCAAGAAGAAGGGACCCTCCCCAAGTCATAAACAAAAATGAAACACTTCAGAGTCCTTGTAAAATAAAAATGAAAAATTCAATTTTTTCCTTGAAAATTTCCATATTGCTTTGGTCAGGTTTGACTCTGTGCTGGCCTTATACAGCTCACAGGTGCAAAGAGGACTAAAGTTTGGTCCATTTTTAGTTTTAGGTGAAGCAAACACACAATTAACCAGTTCTTCTGGAAATCAGATTCATTCAAACAAAGCCCTTATCTAATATTTTATGCACGATTTCCCCTGCTCAAAACCTACAGCACTGTCTTGCACCACTGACAGTGACTAGCAAGTAGCTTGATTTCCCTAGATTTCAATGGATAGCATGAAGATAGCAGTATCGTATTGCTTGCCAGAGATCCTCATCATTTATGCAGAGAAAAGCTTGAGTAATTAATCAGTCTTTATTTAAGCACAGAAGAAGGAAGGAAAGCAGAGATACACAGGCACTCCAAAAGAGACTCTGTAAGGAAGTGTTATTTTTAATATAAAAGATTGGCTCACAGTGCAGTGTTCAAAGTCAGAATGACTTAAAAAACGCCTTCTATTTCTGTGAGCAGAGCAGTCACAGTCAGGAGAGCTGGAGCCCACTGCTGCTCAAGCATCAACAGCAAGCCTGTTTATGTAAGCTGCCAAGCATTAGTGTACACAAAACCACAGTTTGTAAACAGGCAGGGAATGCTGTGGTGCCAGGGACACACACATGCACATCCTCCAGCTCCTCTCCGGAACGAGTGGGAATTGCTGTGCGCTGAACTACCTGAACTTGGCATTCAGAGGCGCCTCCACAAGTCGAATCCAAAGCTGCCAGATAAATGTTCCCTTGGATGAGTCCCTGCACATTGGTGTGACATTTCCTGGCAGGTTCAGTTAGGCTCAAGTGCTGGGTATTACTTATGTCCTCCCCCTGCAGCACCACAGCTCCTGTCCTTCCCCCTCTCCCAGGCCATGGAGGAGAGCAGCTGCCTCATCACAGTGAGCTGTGCTCGAGGCAGGATCAGTCAAGGGGTTTTCATATCCTAATGAAATTAACCTCCTGGGTTAATTAATATCTCCCTTTTCTTGTTTGGTGGGCAGATGTACCCCTTTTGTAATCTCCTTGCTGGGGGATGGAGGCAGCATGCCAAGCCCTGCCTGCTGCTCTGCCAGGCTCTGCAAGGGGACATAGGGCACTGCCATACAGATACCCAAACAGCAGTGCCTTTTTCCATGTTGCAGGACATATAGCACATGGCCAAGCTACTCCTACAGTCCCATCCCCCCCACATCTCCAGCAATCTGTTTCTCTAAGGTGCTGTTATGTTTATCCCTAAAATCCAGTCCCTTTCCTTAGCTATTTCCTATTCATCTAGATGACCACAAGCAATAGGATTCCTCTGTGTCAGAGGAACACCTTCCTTTAGATTTTTTGTGCCTTGCCCCAAAGGGGGTCTCAGATGGCTCAGAGACCTGGCTGACAGCTTCACTGGCATGAAACACATGAGGATTTTTATGTAGCTGGCATCTGAGATAACACTGTCTGTTTGAACCTAAGGAGGTTCAAAATCTTAAACTATTTTAAAAGAGGTTGTTCAGATGCAGCTAGTGGACTAACAAAATCTGGGGAGCAGGCCTATGACCCTTTCTTGCTGTGTGGTGGTGATGGGGCCTGTTCACACCTCACAGATGAACAATTCCTACATTAAGACAAAAAAATTATAAAGGGCATCTGTATTTATTTGCAGCAGCACTTTCATAAGAACTGCCTGGAGCAATACTAGGATTGTGTCTCCACAGAATTTAGTAATCATCCATAAAATACATATGTTTCTCCCCTGGGACTCATTGAGGGAGCTGGGGGTAGATGGGGCTGAGCCTGCCCTTCTTCTTGGTAGGTTGGAAAGGGAACTTTGCCTACTGGAAAGGCTTGGGAATCACTGCCAGAGCAGGCTGTGATTTAATGCTAGGAAAAACTGTATCCCCTCAGTAAATGTACTTGGACTAGATTTTATATAAGCAAACTCAGAAAAACCTTACTCATTCTTATGTCACTAATCCAGGCACCTCATAATTTGCAGAGGGTGGGGGAAGGAGAGGAAAACTGACACACTGCTGCTTGCCAGCCACAACACAGCACTGATTTCCCACTGCTCAGATTTCATTAATTTTCTGTAAGACAACAGCAGAGTATCTACTAATACACAGGAAGCCACACACACCCCCTGCAGGCATTTATTGCCTTTGCTCATCAATAGCTGCTGTGTCTAACTGGACATCTGTGCTCAGGCAGGTGGAGGGGCACAGTTTTCATGACATGCCACATTTTAATGGTCATAATGAAATGAAAGCATGCCAGTGGCTGCTCTTAGAGACATCATCTCTCTAATTTCTGTATTGTTGAAGCTCAAACATTTTACAGATCAGAATGTAGTGTCTTAATACATCCTAGAGACAAGTCAATCTTCCTCTGCATCCCTGTGCCTTCCCGGCTCTTACCAAGACAGCAGAGTCATTATCTCCTCCCCTTTTCTATCCTTCCCTCTTCAAACAACACACTTCAGAGGCATTGAGTAATTCAGGCACAAATTCTCAGGGCTGCCTCCTTACCCGCTGTGAGAGCGTCCTTCTGAAGAAGAGCGAACAAATTCAGAGTGTCTTTGAGGAAGCAAGACAGCCTGAGTGCACGAAATTTAGGGTTTCTTGATCAGCAGCAGCACACATGGACTGAGCCCCACATACCCCAACACACACCAGACCAACAGAATCCCACTCAGAGACTTGGTAAGCTTCAGCTTCATGAAGCAATGGATGTGTTTTTATTGACCACTGGCAGGACCCAAAAACTGTCTCTGCATGAGCAGAAAAGTAATCAGTTGCTAAAACCTTTCCCAGGAACCACATTACCCTCAGACACAATGACCTCATCATGCTGGTTGCTGGCTTTGTGGTTCTCCTTAACAACTCCTGGTTCTCTCACTACTCTTTCCCTAGGAATGCTGCATTTCTCACACACAGGCATGTAATTGTCAAGGCCAAATGCTGACATCCACTCTGTCCAAAGTTATTGCTCCACAAGCACACCACCATGTCATGAAAAAGTCCCAACACCCACAAATCTGTCTCATTCCTCCTTAGTCAGGCCCTACAAGACTTTAGAACCACAGACAGCAGGAAGTAACTAAGCAAATATATCCACCAAGCAAGCCAAAACAGAAATATTCACCAAAATGTTTCCAAATGTTCTCACCTTTGGAAACCTTGGTATCAAGCTGGACAGTTACCAATTGTGGAAATTAAAAGAAAATGTCCTGACCTTTCTGCTCCATCACTTGGTGTTTGGTCAGATGGTCTCCCTGCCTCTTCAGCAGGGAGCAGTCACCAACCAAATTTTGCTTTAGTGACTTCCACACAGAGCTCCCTCTAACCAGCATCTGCCTCACCCATGCAGGGGTGGGAAATGCCTGTTGTCCTGTTCACAGCAGCATTTTCACTCAACATCCACAGCATTCCAGCTGGAAACAGCAGAACCTCCTCCCTCCTCCAAGGAAAGGGGAAGAGGAAGGTGAGAACTCCTCACTCTCTGGTCATATCCTGTTATAACCCTCCAGAAAAACCCAGTATAAGTTCAGGGGAGTTCACCCTGCATATTTACCTGTTTGGTCTCCACTAAGCAGGGGAAGATGTGGACCTGGGATCATGAGAACCTGAAGGATGGTGACAAATGCTCCCAGCTCTGCCCAGCCACAGCCAGAAAAAGAACAAGCAGAAGAGGAAAAAGTCACTTTGGACATCCTCTCAAGGAAGCCAGCTCCTTGTTTTTTGGTGTATGATCAAACCCCCAAACCCAGCCCCAGTAAGTCACCCACTCCTCTCTGTCAGGAATGTTTCACCACAGCTGCTGCTTTAGCCATTTCCAGCAATGAATGCATGAACGCTGACACCAAGTTTCATGAGCTTTAGCTGTGCTATGATTCACACTTTCCTGCAATTATTGCAATTTAATGATATTGTTATATTTTTAACCCTATTACATCTAATTAGATAAGACAGGGCCTTATGATGAGACTGTACCTCACACCAGTCGATAACTATTTAGTTTTAAGTGACATCCAGCATTTTAATCCACATTTAATTTCAGCTTTACTCCAAGTTCATATCACACTTCTAATGAAAGGCTGGATTCTGGTCTGCCTTTAGGGCTCCCAGTTATTTGGCCTGGGGCACACAGACCCCTGGGAGCAGAGGCAGCACAGGAGTCACATCTCACCATTCTTTGTCACTGAGGTTCAAGTCAGGAGTGTCTGCAAACTTGGCAGGGGACAGCAAACTGAGGACATGGTGACACAGACTTCAGTAACTCGCTATTGTCACCTCATATGTGCATAAAACAGTGTCTCACCCTCACTGCACACCCCCCTTTGCAAGGGAAGCCATCAGGCATGTCAGGATCTCTTGGGAAAACCCACCATTACGTTAGAATGAACTAGAACATTTCTCACAGTATCTGGTGCAGACATTTTCGGGCAAAGTACAGATGTCCTAGACCCAAGGCTGTTTCCAAGTCACTGTTGAAGCTCTGCATAACAATTCCATCAACCCATCATCTCCTCTGGTGGAAATTTTCATTCCCAGCTGCCCACTTCCACTCTCTCCAATCAGTTAGAAAATGTTATTTCTTGAGCAATCTCAGCCATAACCTATGTCCTCGTAACCAAGTCCCCCCTTCATTATCAACAAGGGACAGATGTGCAGAGAGAATTGTGGTCCTGCTTATTATCCAGAAAGCTACTTATTCTTTAAATGTCTTAAATTTGCTTCTTTTGAGGTATTTAATTCAACTTTTTTCACCCCAGATTTTATGCTACAAAGAAACACTATTCAGTCCTGCCTGGCAGCAATTACTATGGCCCCAGTTTACTTCAGGATTTATGAAAAGGCTTCTATAGATTCTGGCAGCAGATTTGTTTGTTATTTTTATGGAATACTCATAGACTGCAAGTGATCATTGCAAGAGTGTTACTGCTAAGGAACTTCCTTCAGGCTGGCAGCAGCTCAGTTTCCCTGCCCATGCACACAGACCAAGAACAGCAATGCTTTTAAATTGAGACTGTGAAGACTGAGTTGCCAATCATCAAATTCCTTACAAATTAAAAAAAAAAAAAAAAAAAAAAAAAAAAAAAAAAAAAAAAAAAGAAGGAAAAAAAAAAAGCATATTTGCATATTTGAGTAGAGGACTGCAAATTCCAGCCCCCATCTGGGATTTAGTGATGATTAAATCCATTCACTGCTGGCACATTTTTCATATGCCACAGGTATCTCTCAGCTTTTGGGAAAGTACCTGGCAGGACTGGATCCTGGATCTGAGAAGTGACCTGACAATACAGATGGACTTACCCTGTCACCCTTCTGCCGGGCCACACAGTCAACAGGAGACCCAGAGTTAACACTCAAACTCAACACCAGATTAGTTTCATAAGGACAAATTTAAGACTACGCTGTCCACTAGGGAGGAAGCAGACCAAAGCAAAAAGATGCTTCAGAAATTAATTTGTCAGGTCAGAGTAGCTTAGAAGTCAGGCATAAGTTTTACTTCTTTCTGATTAGAAGTTAACTTAAGTTGTTCACTGGAATTTCAAAATCCAGTGTTGCCATCAGGACTGTAATGCATTAAGTATATAAAAACCTCAACACAATTAAGGTAAAAAAAGTCTGTAAAGTATGTTAATAAAATAATTACATTAAATAATTATCTCTTTATTTGCATTCAGAAAGAAATCCTTTAAAGGTTTACTGAATAAAATTAAATAATAGAAATAAAGTTAGTCAATCAGCCAGCTAGGAGGACAGAAAATAGGCTGGCTAAGTGCTCGTGGAGGATTATTTCCGTGGCATTCAACCTCAGCATCAGGTAAGGAGAAGACGATGAAGGAAGAAAGCTGAGCAAGAGCATAATAAACAGGATGAATTTCCAGTAGTGGGAAAAATACATTGTCAGTGGATTGAGGTGGGTCAGATTGTGAGCATGACTGATGCTCACCACCAGCCATGAAGTCAGGGACTACAGGAAAATGATAAAAAGCTGGTTCTAAACATGGCAATGCTTAAAATCTGGATTTATTAGTAGCCACTTTCAAATAGACAAAAAGATCTTTGCACAAACTGCCAACATTAGTGAGTAATTTTGAAGGCATGGATACAGAGAGGCAAATGTATTTTGTAATAACTCCAACACTGTGATTTTGATAACTAGATTGGAATTTGAACTTTCACTGATTTATTTTCTGGGTTATAGAGGGGCTGATAAGGAAGAAGAAAGGCCACCTCTGAGAAATATTGCATCCTGCCTGGAACAGGATAAGCAAGTGGTCAAAACATAATAGGGGGGAAAAGGGGAAAGGAGAAAGATCCTTATCTCAGAATTTCCATTTATAGAACACAGAACCTGGGGAGAAGAGCAAGAGGAACCAGGTGTGTGGAAAGAGAATAAAAACTTACAGGTCCTTGAGAGCTTCAGCTTCAGGCAGCACCTGCAGGGCTTTTGAGATCAGACATTTGAGAGGGTTTCACTTTGCAGAAGCTTAGAAGCATTGGGGACCTCAGCCACAAAGTAGTAAAAACAAAAATCAAACATTTCAAAATAGGTTAAAAATTTACTCGAACTGCTAATTGCAAGGATGCTTTTGAGTAAATTAGATTGCTTAAATGCTGTGATGATGGGTCCATAAAAATTTTGCTAGCAACTTCTAAGAAATGCCACAAATCTCTACAAAATAATTCAGAGGAACCAACCTTAGTATCGTCCATGAAAACCAAAACTGTGCATACAAGACATAAAATTCTGAAATTTTAATAAAGAAAAGTTGTTGAAAAGTTATTTAAGATAATACCTTTTACCTCATCAGTGGAATTATCTGCATGAAATGAAACCAATGTCTTTGATACCTGCCCTGCAGTAAGGGGGTAGATGCTTTTATAAGAAATAAAAGGTAAATTACCAACTAAATTATATATCTCTCTGAACTACCAAAATGTTAAAATCCCTTTGAACCATAATTTTACTCACTTCTAACTCAACCTTAGATGGCAGGTTTTCACAGGATAATGGTCTTATGATAATTATGAACCATTTTGCTCTTTCCAGCACATTTTGGGCTGATTTTCTCACAGTGTGTTGTGGTCTTTCTACTAGCTTTTACTGCTTGTTCTCCTTTACCACAGAGAAAACAACTTCCACGTGTTGCTTTCTTCCCTTCTTGACTATATTATCAAGCCTCCTTTAATTCAGCACCAACTTTCCCTGGTGAATACTTAAACCCCTTTGCTTCATCTCTGAATGTTCATGCTCTAATAAAAAGCATTCCCACCCCAATACCTCATGCAGCACATCAGGTGTTTTCAGGGTGAATCCAGAGAGCTGCACCAAGGCAGGAGGGGAAATAGACGATCTTTAACATCCCTTCCAACCCAACCTGTTCTGTGGTTCCATTATTTGCTTCTAAGGCCACAGCTTCTCTTGAAGGACTTCCAACCTGTCTTCTTGCACCCACACTTTCTGCAAGCAGAACTGAGCCCTGAGATGTATTTCCCTTCCCTCATAGAACAGATGAAATGCTGAGAGTGAGAATTAAGACCATGCTTTACCACATAAATGCCTGCCTGCTTGTCCAGAAAGAGGAGCAGAAACAAGTAAACCTCCCCTGACATGGGTGTAAGGTGACATTCCCAGGTCAGGGAGATCAGACCCAGCTGTCAACGCTGCCCTGGCTGGTGACCAGCCCTGGGTCAGGAGCTGTTTCAGGAGCTCATATCCTTCAGAGTGTGGGTACAGCATTGCTACAACCACAGCAGCATCACTGGCTCTGTGGTTTGCTTTTGATATTGGCTTGGAGTTGACAGTTTCCATGGCCTCCAGCTGGGCTAGATCCTCACAGGGATATCCAGCAGGGAATGTCCAGCTCAAACTCAGTCTCAGCTCAACTGCAAATGAGAAAGTTCACTTGTCAAGACTGCAAACATAAAACTCCCATACCCATAAGTCCTTCTCTTACATTTTCAGGGTATCAAGTGAAGGATTTTCCCAGTAAGCACAGCTGAGTGCTTCTAGTCTGAGTGCTCTCCCAGAGGGGATCAGACAAGCATTAGGAAGGAAGAAAATAAATACCTGCATAAAGTTTGTTTTTAGAAACCATCATCTAGAAGGGAAGCTTTACTTCCTTCAAAGTCTGGCAGGCTGAAGAGACTGAAGTTTTGTTTGGGAAAGCCTGAAACTCTGTGGAGTCTCTGTAAGTCAATATTTTTTAAGATCTCTTATGAGCATGAGAATACATCATGATTTTCTATAAAAAGAATTTCACCTTCATGTTAAGACCCAATTCAGAGATATGAGTCTACTTGTACCCCTTTTGCTGCCAGACAGTCTTGGTAGAACAAATACATTGCCAACATCCTCCAGGGAAGGCACAGAAGCCTTGCAAGTGCTGCCCACCACTGACACAGACATTTTCCCATTTTCCTTTCCCACCCATAGCCCCATGCTGCCTGAAGACAATACAAACCCAACACTGGAGCCCCTTTCTGTGTTTTCCCTCTCACCATGGCCAGGCTGGACACTTCACACAGTTGAAACCTTGGATTCCTCTGGAAGAGAAGCAACCATATTTCAGGATGTCAGCACACCACTCTGACATCATTTACAGACCTGGGTCACACTCATGGCACCAGTGCTCCTGCTGGTGACCCACACCAGCCCCTGGCCAGGCACCTCCACACCCTCAGGGGACTTCAAAGACTGTGAAACAACCAAGGCAGGCAGACAAAGCTCCCCTCTCTCTCACATTTACTATTTGGGATTATGATCCACTGGGAAATGTTAGCATACCTTATTGGAAGAAACACTATAGTTTCAAAAACTACCTACACCAAGCCATTTAAAAAACTGTTCCTTCCCAGATGACCAAAAAGTTTTGAGGAAAGCCAAAACTTGTTGGTCACTTCTTTTGACCAACAACTTGATTTCATTTTAGATGTGCATTCAGAAGATGAAGCCCTTTTAGGGGGTGAGCAATTGAACAGTTTCATCACTAAAAATGTTAAAGTGACATATTCTGACCTTATCAAAAGGTTTCTTTCCAATTATTTTCTAAACAAAACTCTTAAGAGAATTATGCATTCTATGCAATGTCTTGCTGTTAATGAAATTCATAATTTTCCTAATGAAATTTAAATTATTTTAATCTTCCTCATGAATAA
The DNA here is from genome assembly GCF_023055355.1 of Agelaius tricolor. Classification (NCBI taxonomy): domain Eukaryota; kingdom Metazoa; phylum Chordata; class Aves; order Passeriformes; family Icteridae; genus Agelaius; species Agelaius tricolor. The sequence goes on along the minus strand of NW_027269261.1, from coordinate 18,854,054 downwards.
AATCCAAACATCTTATTCCAAGCACTCTTATCAGTTCAAGTTAAAAGAGAATTACCTAAGAATACAATGGAAATAGATTGAATCAGCTTCAGATGTTCATAAAGGGGTGCTTAGCCTTGGCACCTACCCAGCATGGAAAATTTTAACCTCAATAGCTCAGGTTCAGTCCAATTACAAGGAACAGACACCTGAGCCTTCTCATGATAAGTGCAAGGAAGCCACAGTGAGACAGAGTGAGAAGGGCAATGACAAAGTGCCAAGTCCCTTCCGTGAGGACAAAGAATTTAACCTTTATGGCAAAAGGGCTGCAGGAAAGACAAGATGGACCTCAGGTAGGAAAATCTGCCAATGGCTGGGCATCCAGACTTGTCTCCCAGCATTAGGATGCCTGTTGGAGCTGGTTGGCTCCAGCTCCAGCCAGCTGGCCCCAGGCCGATCCTGGTTCTCAAACCCTTGAATGGACACACAATTACTCCACTGCCTTCTTCAGGTGCCTGATCCCAGCCCAGCTATCACCACTGCCCAGAGCAGGGACTAAGGGGGACTTCTGGCCACACAAAAACTCCCTGCCTATCTGGTCACTGTTTCCATCTCTCTGAGAAACGTAGAATAGGAGAGGTTGAAGAAGCAAAAATACTATAGTAAACTTCCTTGGGATGTTAGGTTGATCCAGAAACCTTTTTGCTGAGTTTCCCCATATGTGACCCTTACTCTGACAGATTGCACCAAGCCATGGTTCCTCTGCTTCCTCATGTACAATGTACAGTCACCCCAGTGAAAGCAGGGCAAAGGTACCAAGAGTTTATTTACTTAATTCCCCAGTGTTTTGTCCAGCCACATCCAGTCCAGCCACCTCAGGAATTCAGCTGGGAGGGCAGTTAGGTTGGATGGTTTTCAAGATGCTCTTGGCAAGGTGGTGAATGGAGAAGGGCTCAGCTCTGCAGGTGCTCATCTTGAGATGTGCTGGCACTGACCAAGTGGTCCCAGCCAGCTATCAGCACTCAGCTGACACATCCCACCTCAGCAGTGTGCTGTAGGATGCTGCTAGCTCTGCAGCCTTCAAAGCCAATACAACATGCACAACTAAAATGAAAGAAAAAAGATGAGGAAAAAACTCACACCTTTCAACAGGCATTATTAGCCCATCCCCAAAGCAAATCTCCTGCCTGCACCATATTTAGCAACGTGCACATCACCCTCTGAGCCACAGGAGATGCCAGGGCAATGGTTCACCCCTCGCCAGTGGCAGTTAATGGTCAGACTCAATCTCAGAGGACTTTCCCAACCTCAGTCATTCTGTGATTATCTGAGTGCCTGCACTGCAGCACCTGTCAAAGCAGCGCTCTCGCTCAGCCTAAGGTCAGGGTTGCGCAGACGTGTGCGCACCCTGGCAGCCTCCCAAAACACCACAGAACCCCTCATGCCCTGGGTCATCTCTGCCGTGGATGGTCAGCCTGGCCAAGCGGAAGTCCCTTTGGGGCTGTGCTGGAAGCTGGTCTTTTCCAAATACGTCAAAAACAGAAGGCCAGGGCTGGATGCAGGTTTGCTGAGATCAGGGCTATTCTGGTGCAGACAAGCTATGTGCTGCTGATAGGGAGGATTAATGAGCCAGGCTGCTCATCCATTGCAATTAGAAACAACACTACAACTATTTTGGTGCCATTTCTCTGCTGAGCAATCAAACAGCTTATCAGCTCCTTCTATATCTGCATGTAATCACAGCTTTGTTAAATATAGGAGGGTAGCAGCCATATATACACGCTGCTCTGCCCCTGGAGCTAAGGTGTGGGGGACCACTTGCTAATGCTCATACAGCACTAGAGAGAAAGTGAGAAAGGGGTTTGGTGAATGGCACTAACAAGTGCCACTGTGGTGAATGGCACAATGAATGGCACTAACAGTGGCAGCTAAAGTTCCTCCGGCATTTTCAGTGCTCATAGGACAGCTGGAAACAAGGAGCACCTAATTTGCTCCAGCTGCAAGGAGAAGCCCCCAGGTGTCTGAAGCTGTAGCTAATCACCACATTTATCAGCATAAGAAATGGTTTTGTGACATTGATAAAGGAAGAGGGATTCTAGCTCCTGCGCTCTGTCCCTCACTCTGACCATGGAGATCCCTCTCATCTGCCCCAGCTGCAGAATGGGAGAAACAGCACCTATCTAAAGGATGAAGTCTTGCCTCCTGCTTCCATGTTGTTATTTACAAGTGTGGGTGATACTTCAAGGCAGAGAGGACTTCTAAATATACCAAATCCTTTCTTATGTCCAACATACTATGTTTCATACATCTCCTATGGAGCAGTAAATGTTTCATCTGCCTAGATTCCCTGACAAAGTTTACGTATTTGTGACTGTGAATCCAATCGTCAATATGCTTCAAAATTCAGGGTAGGAAATGGACTCTTCAAACTTCCTGAGATTGTTACTGTTGCTACACGCATCAGAGTTCAGCTAAGTCAGCTGGAAGAAATATCTCACACACAGGGCACTGGAGTTTCCATCTCAGGTACTGTCACAGATCCCAGCCCAGAAAAGCTAAGCCCAGAGGAGTTTCTCCAACAGAACACACTCCACCAGGTGAACAGCCAGACTCCATACCATGTCCTGATGGTCACCACAGCCCGCACCACTCAAGAGGCACAGCTGAAAACAGAGGAGGAAAATAATCCATCAGTGTGCCCCTCGGTACCTGTTTGCCTCACACTGGAAACAAGTCCCTACAAGCTACTATCAGTAACTGCAAAAGTTCGGTCACAGGTGTTTAAAGGTTACAAGACAGAGCAAAACACTGAGGCAGATGCACAACACTGCATCAATGCTGGATGCCTTTAAAGAGCTTCCAAATGGGTGCTAGCAGGGCAAAGCTTGGTTCAGGACAGCCAGACCTTGTTCAGATCTCTGAAAATATGAATAGCTCCTTAGCCACCTGCCAGTATCTGTTTTTCACATCAGAATCCTCTTCCATCACCCCAACAGATTTTAACAACCAACATGCTCTCATTGAAGCTGCTGCCAATGCCTCTGAGTAGACATTCTGTACCTGCATGTGTCCTGGACCAGAGAGAGATTCTAAAACCCAGCAGCCCTCTACCCAGAGTCCCTGCACCACAAACAAACCTCTGCCCATCCTTATAGCAACTTACTATGCTGCTCGACAGTGTGATCTTCTTTAAATGCTCCACTGGTGTCTGCCAGAAGCGCAACTCGATATGAAGCTTACAAGTGCCAGACAGCTCCTTCATCCCTCCATGACAAATAAATCTTCAGGATAAATCCATGCTCTCCAATGTCACTTCTTATATATAGACAATCAAAGAAACTAAGGTACAGAAGTGTGAAGACAAGGCATATGAGTCAAATTATATTTAACCTCTCATTTAGTGATTAATCTAACAGAAATAGCTTGCTACATTTTTAATTTTACTCTCTGGTTCACATGAAGGTTTTTTTCAAGTGTTTCAAGCATTTCTGTACTGTGCTGAACTTTTCTCCTCCAAGATACAGCCATTCTTATCCTCAGGAATAAACCTTTAGGTTATTTTTCCTTGCCAATGAAATGAACCCAGCCCTGAAGTAGGAGCTCACAGGCTCTTGGCTCAGTGTGACAAACTCCCGTCACATCCCGAAAGGACACTGAACAGATGGGCATCTCACAGGGCAGGATTTAAGCCAGACTGGATCCAGCCAAATTCAACAGGACCTCAGACAGCTTCCAAGGCCAGGGAATGCATCTCCACATACTGCAGGATACAGGATACTGACTCCATAAAGATGCAAAGAGCCGGGCAGCTCAATCACCAAGTTAGCAGTAGGGTTCCTGGCTGCTCCTTGGGTAAGTTCTGCTACTGTTCCTCACTCCAGCTCACCTGAGAGGCCTCTCCACTTGGGCAGCACCAAATAGAGATGCTCAGCAGGTGATTGAAATACGCAATTTTGCCATCCCAACAGTGCCCCTTGTTTCTAAGAGGGAGGCAGTTGCAAGCTGGAATTGCTGCAGGACATCTTGAGCTCTGGGTTCCCAGGCAGAGTTGCTGCCTGATAATAACCAAGTCACACCAGAAGTCCATCAAGATCATTGCAAACATTCATCCTGCTGCAATGCCTTAAAAATGACTGACTTTAAGTTGCTTTCCTCCAGTCTGAGGAATCACAAGACTGAAAAAGATGCAGAAGACAGCTAAAGCAAGACAAGAAAGAAGCCTGCTCCTCCAGCTCATGCTCCACCGGGACAAGGGCCAAACAGAAGGAGTGGAGACAGCAGAGACAAGAAACCCCTCAGCAAAAGGAGCTCTGGACTGAGCAGAGGGATTAATACTGCACCCAGCAGTGGGAGGATGATGGGGGCTGGAGCACTGAGGATCACTCTTGGGAACACAACAGGACCTGAACTCTGTTTCCAGCAGCTGTATACTCACTGGGAAAACAAATGGCTCTGATTATCAGCTACTGATCTCAGGCTGGCCCAAACCATTTGAAACCTGCTTATTAGTAACATCTCCGTGGTACCTACAGGAACAGCAGACAAACAGGCCACAGGAAAGCAGATACCTGCTAAGGAGCCAGCCCTCAACTACTAATTATCTCTCTTTGATTCCCTCCTTAGCTCAGTCGAGATAGAGCAGGCTTTATTTTTGTTCTCCCTACTGAATCAGCATCTTCAATTCCCAGAGGCTTTTTTGTCCTCCTTGCTGAATCAGCATCTTTAGTTCCCAGAGACCTTCCTGCTGCTGGTAGCACACATGCCAGGAGTCAGCTTCACCAGGGCTAAGCAGGACTGGAGGCCAAAACACTCCCCTTATCTGCCTTTTCCCACACCCCTTGTGGCTCCTCAGCCTTGTCAGCTCCTGCCTATGCTTTTGAACACACCTCCCTGCAAGGAGTCCTTGGCAGAGCTTGTGACTATAAGACACCAATGCAATTCCCACACGTTTGCTTCAGCTCAAAACACTCCGAGTCTGTATCTGTCAAGAGGGTAGGGTAGGGAAGGGACCTTTCATCTGTCTTTTTCCAAAGGATGCTGGCACATCTGTGAAAGATAAAGCCATAGGAAGCCTCAGAAAAACATCTGCCAAGACAAGAAGGGGGATTCTGTTATCCCCAGTGTGATCAAGAAGAATAAAGCATATGAGCGGCTTAGCGTGGAAAGTTAAACAATCTCTTGGCTCTGGAAGTCCAACCCTAATTCAGGATAGCTTTCAAGATGGATTAATTGAACAGTTTTACCTTTAACAGAGCTTTATAGCCGGTCTCACACATGGCTGGGTCACCATTTGTAAAGAGAAAGTAAATTCCCAACAACAAGCAGCACTTGCTCACAATACCTGCCTTGCTTTGCAAGATGGATCTCAGGGAGCCACTCACAGGACCTGGGCAATATTCTCAGAAACAAGAACTCAGGGGAGAAATGGAAAATGAGTTATGAAGGAATCAATTTTCCAGAACCGTGCCTATTTTAGCACACTTCACACAAGAGCACAATGCTGACGCCAAGCTGGGAAAAGCAGGTCTTGGTCTCACTGACACTCATGTGTGAATAAAAGAAGTGATTTTCCCTTTTTTTTTTTAACCATGCCTTATCTTGGAATGGCTGAGGAGGGTGTCACAGCCATCTGTAAGAGCAGGGGATGAATGATCAAGCCTCAGTTCTGTCCCTAAAGTCCTAAATACCTTTCTGGTGTTCCTGTGCCACAGCAATAACAGTACCTGTTTAAACCCTATCACAATTCTGGCCCCCATCCCTTCAGCCTTGCTTCCTCCCAGAAATGAAGGCAGATCTTGTATTTTTTTCTGGCTAGAAGCATGTAGTGCTCAGGCAGAGGCTTTCGACTGACACACAGGCGCATATTTGCAGTGCATCATACTGGGTAGCAGAAAAGGATCCAAAATGTACACACAGGCAGGACTCCTCAAACCCTCACCAAATTTCTCCTGCCCTTAGCAAAAAGATGCTATGTGATCATTTACTAGCTTCAGTAAATTCTGCCTTAAGAAAAAAAATCAGCATTACCCTCCAACCTGTTCCCTGGTGAAGCAGTTCTCATTTCCCAGCACTGCCTTCAGTGGGACATAACCCTCCAGAGCTCCCCTCCAAGGAATGGTCTGCACAAAGGAGGGGTTTGATCAGCCCACATCCACTATCAACAAACCCACAGCAAACTCTACTCACTCACAGCCTTACACTGCCCTGCCCCATCATTTCCAAGACCATCACACTAGAGAATAAAATCAGGCACTGCTCCTCAGAGTGACAAGAACAGGCTGCAGGGCTCCTACACCAGAAACTCCAGCTCTACACCCATGCATGGAGCAGCAGCAGCCAAACTGCTAAGCCTGACTGAGGCAAACATATCAAATCCTCTGCTACCAGGAACTCACTCAAGGCTGCAAGAGCTACTCATTGGCTCAAATAAGAATTAAACACCAGTACTTACATGGCTGCAAACTTCATCCTAATGCACTCAGCATGCAGTGACCAAGGCTGAACCAAAGAGAGGATGCTGTGAGTCGTGTTGGTGCAGCACAACCTTCCTCTCTGTCAAAGTGTTCGAACAAGAAAAGGACTACCATGGAAGATAACTTTGAATCAAGTCCTCCTTCCCTTCATGCTGGGTCCCAAATATGCAGCTTGCATACCTCTGGTGAATAACACAGTGTTTTGGCCACAAACAGGCTGCAAGGACCAACTTTTCAGCCAGCCCCCAGCCCTTCTGCTTTTGGTTCTCTGGTAAGAAAGGTTTTCTAACCTCCTCCCTCCTACCTAACCAGGGGCACCTGCAGCTCATGGAGAACAGCTGGAAGAGGTTGGGCCCAAACATGAGGAAAGGGGGGAGGGAGGGAAAAAAAGCAGCTTTGCTAAGGGACTTCCTTCCTTCCCAAAGCACAAAGGTTCCCAGCCAGCAAATGGCACCCTCTCTGTCCAGCCACACTCTCCCTTAGCTCCAGGAGCAGTCACAGTTCAAGAAGTTTTGCTTCCTGGGCAACTATCACTGCCAAGGATGTTTTCAACAAAAGGACCAATAATAATCATAGAAAAGAAAAAAAAATTAAAATTCAACTCCAGTAGAAAAATAATTTAATAAAGGGATAAGTTTCAAGAAAGTATCGGTATAGTAACAATATTTTAAGTAAAATGTCCACAAAAATATACATGTCTAATGTGACTATACATTAAGTTTTCCAACAGGTCCTGTTTTACACTTGGTTCAGTCCATGTAGGTTTTCATCTAGAAAAAGCCTTTACTGCTATCAGCCTTCCTGGGATAGATCAGTTTGCACAACAGAATCACATAAAAAATGTTTTTTCAACTCCTTTTAGGGTCATACAAATAAATTTTAGAGGTGGTAACAATCCAGAACAGATCAGGTCATACCATAGCATTAAAAAAAAAGTGAGTACAAACAAGGAAAGTGTAAGTCAGCTGCCCAAGGGACACAGGCAGAAACATTAGCCCTACAATACACACCACACAACACTGACACAGCTGGAAAAGGAGTGGCATGAAGGGAAGAAGGGCAAGAGGGAGGGGAAAATCCCAGGAGGACAATTCCCAGGAACTGTGGAACTGCTAAACAAGAGGGCTATAGAGAAGCCAGGGAAAAGAACATGTGACCAACATACGTCTAAAAACTGGACAATTTTGTAACACAGAAGACAAGCTAACTACAGGAATATGAAAAGGAATCAGTGGAGATTGTTTATTTCTTATTTTTCCAAATGGCTACTGAGCTGTAGAAATAACAGGTCTGTTCCAAAAAGCCCTTACCAATAGTGCTAATTCAGCTGAACCAGAAAGAAAAACCTGGTTACAGAGAGATGGAAGAGTACAGCAGAAAGTAAAGAAAACATGTTCCACCAGCAGAGGACAGGAACACAACACTGAAGGGGAGATGCCAAACAAGAGAGATCAATGTTGTCAATGGGAGAGGTACAATGCCACAAAAAAACAAACCAAAGGGAACAAAACAAAAACCCCATCCCATAGAAAGAAAATGGAAAATGGCTAAAGAAATAAAAGGACACACACTTTCCAAAAGATTTTTTGTTTTATAATCAAATTTCTTTTACATAGACAACTGAAACACACCAATATTTTGTGCGAAAAATATTTTTAAATAAACTTTGCTTGTTCTACATTTTTGTACATTCTGATATACATATGTAACAAGGTTTATGGCACTGTAACCAGGATCAAAATCATATAAAGGAAAGAAGTAATTGCTCTCATTTATCCTTTCTGAATCAAGCTGGCTGCTGTTGCACTATTAGACTTGAAAAATTATTATCTTATTATTAGTGGGCAGCCAACTCTTATTGGTTTGAACCCTCAAAACAAACCCCAAATTATTATTGCACAAGAAGCCAGTGAAGGCATATGGCATCAAATGATCGAAGTCCCTTGCTGTTAAAACCTAACACCCCAAAATAGAAAAATAGAACTGGAACATGAAACACACCAAATAAACTTTGTTTTCTTCTTTAGTTTGAGTCAGGAGTGTGAAAAGTGCCTTGCAGACTTTTAAGCTGCTCTGATTTCCTTTGCATCAGTGAGCATTTTGCACAGTCTTTGCAGAACCAAGGCCCTTCTGTTTCAGGGAGGTTTTTTTCTGCTTTGTTTTGGCTATTTGTGTTTTGTCTTCAACTTAGGTTTCTTCAGTCTATGAACCTGCACAGACTACTTAGCCATAAACTCTACAAGTAGCCAGAGAGGAGGGAAAAATAAAACTTAAAAGAAAAAAATCCCAACATTTCTTTTTCCTGTTGTTTTTATTTTAAAAAGTACTCTTTTTCTCTGAAGCCTCCCTGCTGTGACGGTGTCTGAGAAGGAAATCACAACAGCATCCCAAACCCAGCAAAGTTCTTGGATCTTTTAAAAACCTTTCCTTACAAAAAAAGGTTTTTATTCACAAAAAGTTTGCCACAAAACTCCCCTTTGAAAGCTAAAAAGAAGACCCCACAACCACCCATCACTGCCCCAAATCAGGTGAAGAACACGTTCCACCCCCTCGCAGCATGGCCGTCACACGACAGTCTCGACACCGATCAGCTTTGGTGTGAGGATTCGTGGGGTGACTCCATTGTTCAGGTCTTCTTCAAACTCCAGTAACTGCCCCATAAAGTTAAGGTTGGGGGAAATGATTGGTCGTTTTCCTTTGACAAATTTATAGGCATCTGTCATGGTCATGCGTGTGTGCTTCATTAGGTATGCAATAACGATGGTGGCAGATCGGGAGACACCAGCCTGGCAGTGGATGAGGAGACCTTTTCCACACTGATGAGCTTCCTCTGCAAACAAGACAGACAAAAGAAAGTAAGATTTCTGCCTGTTTGTAAATCAGAACAAGCTCAGTGCAATTAAGAGTAACTTAATGAGAAAAGTTCCTTGATTTGAACTTTTCACGGTGTCTCTTCCCCTCCATCACATCTTCCCCCAAGGTTTCAGAGCTACTGAATGTGAAACCCCCAGTCCACTCTGACACTGAAAATCCTCACATCCATTCTCTGCTCTTTATTAGCGGAACCATGCATTGAGAGATGCTGCTTCACTGCCATGAGCATTTTGTGAGGAGGGCAAGGTCCATGATGAGGAATCTCAGGCTTCATTTCCACCTCAGTTGCAACACCACTGCATTATGTCAGCAGCTCAACCTCCCTGTTTTTCAGAGCAGGGAACCACTTCTAGAAACCAGATATTTTCAGATTCAATTCATAACAATACATGTGTTTCAATGCCCTGTCCTCTGAAGCTTTACAAAAGTACTCTTGAAATGAGCTTCAGTGGGTGTCTCTGCTGTGGTGCCTCTGCAAAAGGAGGAGCTGGATACACACACACCCCCCACCAAGATTCATCACTTACAGGGAGGGACCCTAGGCAGCATTTAGGGAGGACAGAGTCCTTCTAATCACATGCTAACATGACATGAGAGAGGACAGTCACTACCATACCATCCTCATCTGCCACAGCTTGCTGTTAAAACAGGAGATTGAACTTTCAGGAAGTCACACTTCCAACTACTTCTTTTATTTCAATCCACAGGAAGAACATGAATTTAGTTTGCGGGTTTTGGCTCGAATCCAACCCCACCAAGAGTACAGTTCAACCCGCCCCACATGTTCAACCTGTACTGTGAGAGCATAAATGAAGCCAACATCCCTCTAGACATTTTTGCCAGTTAGTATTTCAGAAAGCTGAAACTCTCTAACGCATTTTGCCACACATTCCCAGAGATGATTTCACTTCCTATGGCTTTAGTCTTAGCTAAACCTGGGGTTGGTTGTGGTTTTTTGAAGACATATTTAAAGAAACATAGGCCAACAATCCACAGTTTAAACATTTCCAAATCTTCTCAAATGCAATTTAAAGTTTACCCTGAGGAAGGGAAAGCTTTGGCCAGTTACTTCCCCAGCTGGTTAATTTGAGAGGGAAGAAAAACTCTCAATAGAGATATATTTGTTTATTAAAACAAAGACAGACCCTCAAGATGCAATTATTAAAAAGGAAGTAAAATGGGTTTTGAAAGGCTTTCTAAACCTTTCCAGAGCAAAGCTGCTTTCACTGCTCTTGGTAAACACTACCTTTCAGTGGTTTTGAAAACTCCAATCCTGCAATTCAAGGGGATGAGGGGAGCAGAAATCTCTCTCTTGTACCTCAGAAAGACCTCAATGGAGCTTCACAGTCTCTACCTAAGCTTAGCCTATAATATCTCCTCATCTTGTTGAACTTGAAGTTTGAAGTTTTACTGGACTTCTTGATACAGCTGTTTTCCTAGAGGATCAAAGCAAGGTTTCCTTTTCTCTGCCCTTCACCCAAACAAGTGTTCACCTTCCCAGGCACACAGTAACCAGCAGCTTGGGAAGCTGAAAGCACTACCGGTACTGCTGGGACTGGGTTAAGAAAACAAGGGAAAATTTGAGTTAGAGATCCTTCTTCACACTGTAGAAGACAAGCCCAAAGGCTCAGAATGCCAAGATTCACCTGAACTGCAGCATAAGCAGTGATTTCTCTATTCACTTCACTAAAGCAGTGTGGCTGCAGAGCACAGGCATCAGCACACCATGACCCCCTGCCAAGACACAGCCAGGCAAGGCTGAGGAGCCATCTGCTTCTGAGCTGCCAGCCCTGCCCGGTGCACAGCAGGGGCAGATGGGCTCACAGCAACCTGCTGAGCCTGGCCCTCCTCCCTGGTCCCACAGCTGGGGCCAAATCCTTGCTGAGCCTGAGTGCACCTGAGTGCAGAGCCAGCACAAAGGAGGGGAGGGAGGAACATGGCTCTGCACCTCCCTGCCATTATGGGGTCAGTCAAGGACCTACACTGTGCTGCACACACAAACACACATCTTTCTTTGTCTAGTACTCCTCCGTCAAGCCTGAAGTATTGGTAAAGGAATTAGCTCAGTCTCAGCACAAGAAAATAGAATTTTATGTCAGTGGTTCCCCTGGCATATTTCACATACTTGTGCTAGCGAAGTACCTTTACTATGCCACAAAAGTAGTGTCAACAAAGACTTCTAGAGGGGCAAGGCAAGGTCTTCAAAAGCTTTCAGCACCACATGCTGAAGTCCTCTCTGACCAGCCCTGCTTGAAGTGGCCATCTGGCTTTAGCCTAGCTGAGCATGGCCCCAAACTTGGCTGAGGGCTGTGCTGTGTTGATTGTAACAAGGTCCAGAACAACGCTGCTGGGTCACTTCTTCAGCAATCTCCACAACAAGCGGCGTGTTTGTGGTGAACTCTCTCACACAGCCTACAGGGTTTAGAGGCTTATTAATGCAAGTTTTCATCACTATCTGCTCAACCACACATACACTCTGAAGCTACAAATCTAATGGTGGAACAAGCCAAGTGTGAAAGTTTGTCAGTTTTCTCATTAAGTTAGCAAAGACTGAGAGACCATTAAGAACAGTCACTACGAAAAACTGGCTGAAAGCCACTGTGTGGAAACTAGGAATTCAAAGGAATCAAAACAAGGGGATGACGGAAGTCTCAATTTTTTGGGGTTTCCTGAATTTAGAAGCCTGGAGGTAGGTGTTAATATCACTGGATAAAATTTGTAACCTCGGGCTACTTAACCAGATGGGCCAGAGATGAGAAAGGACAGAAATATGAGGTGCTCAGCATTTCTGACAACCCAAACTAAAGGAAATATGGCCTTAACCAGCCTTCAGAGTTGCTGGCAAAGCATAAAGTTCACTCTAAATTGTTATAACGGGTAAAAATAATAACAATAAAAAAACAAACAGGAGTATTTCCAGGCAAGGGTAATTACCAATGAACTCAAAAGCCTCTTCAAAATACTGCCTGAGATTCTGCTTGTTGCTGTCAGTGGCTGGGAGCCGCTTGTAGTTGAACATGCCTTTCTCATAATGGTACAGGGGCAGGTGAGTGGTCACGTTGATGACGTAGCCAATGTTCATCCTCTGCATTTTCTCCAAGTCCTGAGCATCATGCTCGTTTCCGAGGAAAAGGAAAGGCAGGATGGGGGTGAGCTCAGCGTTCTCAATGTCTGGCGTGGTGGGGATGGACTGAGGTAGCACGGGGGGCACAGCGGAGGCACCGCTCCCTCCTCCCCCCTCGGGGCACTCTTGCAGCTGGAGGGAGTTGTCACAGAGGTTTTCATGGTTCTGCTTGAAACCACTGAGTCCTCCTGGGAAGAGAGATCAAGCAGATACTTTGGTTAGATACCCCAAGATTCCTTCAGAGCACACAGTGGGGCCACAAGGACTGGAGCTGGTTCTACTGTCCCCACCACCACTGAAACAGTGCCACTGGGCTGTCGACAGCAAGGGTGGCATGATTCAGCAGCAGGCATTGTCCTCCCTCTGCACAGTGGATGGTGCCAAGGAACAACAGGGCTCACAGACAAACATGCCTCTGTGCAACATCAGCCTGCTGAGGCTGCCTCACCTACCAGCCCACGCGACAAGGAAGGAGTTTCAAGAGAGAAACTTCACCAAAACTAAGGGCCAAGGGGCTATCAGCGCACTAGAGCAGAGCAGCAAGCCAGCTGGGACAGTCTTAGCTTTACCTGCCCTTTAGCAGGCCTGCAGGGCATCTCCCCACCCAAAAGCTCTGAAGGGGATGGGAGCAGCTCACCCCGGCATCGCTCCAGGGAACAGCACGTACCCGTCTGTGCGCCCAAACAAAAGAAAACCACTCCTTGTAACCTACAGCGACTGAGGGGCTTGCTTAACATATGGCAAACAGCTCTCCTTTTGCTGCCCCAGCCACCTGAAAATATCTAGCAAGAGTTATTTTTAGGACATTAAAATGGATTGGGAACTGGATCTGAGGGGGGAGGGAGAAGTCAGTTTTTCAGTGAAGGAAGCTCATGCCTTCCCTGCTCTATTGCTGGCTTTTTTCAATAACCATTTCCCTTCCCTTACTTTTTTCTTTTTTTTTTTTTTTTTTTGAGGAGGGTGGCTTCACAGAGCTGGAGCAAGCAAAGTGGACCTTCTTTCTACACCTCATTCTGCACTGACATCAGCAGCAGGCTCCCCACCTGCCCAGTTTCCATGGCAATCCCATAAAGCACACAATGACATCAGCTGGCATGACATCAGCTCTTTGAGTGCAAACAATACAAGAACTACTACTTTGTTCAAGGCCTTTGGTAGGAGGCAGCAGCGTTCCTGGGAGTCACTGATGTAATGCTAACAGGTGGCTCCTCTGAAAGAAAAAGGCGGAAAGAGGAGAAACGCAGGGATGTGTTCCCCCCCACCTCACGCACGTTGCTGTTGTACCAGGATACTTGAAGTCATGCTCAGCATCAACATGAGCCAAGTGCTCAGGCTCAATTGCACTTTGTTAACTGTAGGCCAAAAAACATCCAGGAGAGCGAATCTGAAGTTACTAGAAAGAGCCCCACTAGCCAAAATAAATGCAGAATGTCACCCTCCCAATAATGTTATTTAAAAAGAAAAAAATAAGAGAGAAGCTATTTGTCTTTTCCATGCTCTTTCACAGTGATCCAGTGAAAGTGTTAAAGTGAAGCAAAATATGCCCCCACTCAGGCTCTGGATCAGACACAGCAAAGGGTTTCAATGCCTACTGTTGAGGGCTGCAATTCAAATGTCCAATTCAAGTGTCTGTGACATGCTTAGGGTGGGACCCACCCAGGCCCATTTCAGTGCCCTGTGCTGTATTTCAAGGGCACAAGGCACCCAGACTAGTTACAACCATCTGAGCCCCTGTAATGAAAGTACCCTTTTCCACATCCAAGCTTGTGTCCTTCACGCACTGCTAGTAATGTAATTTCCCTGAAATCCTTGAAATGCCTACAAAATGCAGAATATTTCCCCTGCCTCAAAAATGTGCTTGTCTTCAGCTATTTCTGCTCTTTATAGGACAGAGCAAACAGATTTGCCTTAAAGATCTCTATTCTGTAAATTGTTATAACAGGGGATCAGGCTAGAAAGAAGAGCAAGGACAAAAATTTCATCTCAACTGCACCACCTGGCCTCAACAGGGCCTGAAAAGTCTTCTCAGTCCACTCAAGAAAATAAACAAGATGATGGTCCCCAAGCTGAAGATGTCTGAAGTCTCATCTAAACCAACAGCCCCAGCCTACAGTCTAGGCTAAAGACTAAACCCTAACCTACATTCCCATCTTTCTGAATGGGCAAGCAATCCATTCAGCTTGAATATTGCTGTTTAAACAATAGCTGCAGCATGCTGGGATTCCCAAGAAAACCCCTGAAAAAGTTTTATTTTTTAGTGACTCCAGAGCCAACGCTCATTTTCCACCTCTCCTGATGACTTTTGGGAATAAGCAGCCATAGCTGGAGGTAGAACCCCACTGGTTCATCACTCAGGTGGGGACACACTGATGGTGTGGCAGACATCATCTTGCTTCACCAGCTGCCTTGTAAGACACAGCAGAACATCAGGGCAAAGGATGGGAAGGGACCTCAAATACAACATACGGAAGATGTCCCAACAAGTGGAGTAGCCAGACATATAATACCTTCATTCACAATTTTTTTACAGACATTTGCCAGTGTCACCATTCCCAATGTCAGTTCACATCCCCCACTCTCCTTGTTCATCTCCTCATGTGAGAGGAGAGTTAAAAAGTCATTTCAAACAATATTTAAAGCAACTCTCCGAGCAAATGTTCCTGAAAGAACACATTACTGGGGAGAGGATTACTAACCTGCTCTGGCTCAGACATGTCAGCAAGGGAGGACAGGACAAGAACACTGGTACCCAGGAAATGATGCAGCAAGATGCAGTCATGGCATCAAGCTGAACTCTAATCGAAGAGCAGGAGCTTAGCTTGTATCTGTGCTGCCATATGAGTCATGCAGGTCCCAAAAAAGGACCCAGACACCTCCTGAGTGCTGCTCCATTCTCAACACACACGATCCTTGCACAAACTGATTTATGAGGCACTAGAGTAATTTAAGTGGCACTCAAGCACATATAATGCTCAGGCTTTTCTTAAGTTTGAGACTACCTCCCAAAACAGGTCCAAGCAAAGTTAATAATGATCAGTCAGAAAGAGAGGGATGGATTTTCCACATGAAGGTAAATACAACATACAAAGTATTCAAATGCATCTGTATTCCCTTGGCAAGCTGCTGCTATTTCAGTTCATTTCAAGTCTTCATTTAGGGAGAGTAGAAAAGGTGGGAGAGAAGAGGCTGCTCCCACACCAGAGGCCAACACAAATCTCTTGCAAGCCTGGTCTAAGAGTTGATTCATTAGACTCAGTAAAGTGCAAGACACCACTGCTACTGACCACAACTCCAGATCACAAGGAAGCTCAAGGCATGGATGCAGAGACGCAACTTGGGGTTGTAACAAAAGCTGTTTTGTGATTCACCCTGCCCAAGCCTTTCCAAACCTGGGGAATGTAGGAAGCATTACAGAGGGCAGTAACAGCACCTGTGGCCGAGAAGCACAACTTAGCAGAAGTCTCTTACTAGCACAAAAGCTGCATTTTAAAAGCAGCTTTTCAGATACTGTTTGCAATATGGGAAAAGCCTTCATCATATAGAGACAACCTAAGTAGAGAGGCAACGTAATATATCCACCAAGAAAGTCCATGGGAATGCATGGCAGTCTGCTGGAACCACAGCCACGGAGTACGGACTCAGGAGTGTAGCCACCTTCAGTGACAAACCAAAATGCCAGCAGGCAGATGAGCCAGTGATGAATGTCCATTTCAACACTGTCCTGCCTGCAGCCCATCTCTCCTGGCTTTAAACACTCCACAGAGCTTGTAATGACTAAAGCATGAGGAAGTATGCCCAGCCAGTGGGATGCAGCTGTGCTTGGGCACGGACAACATCCCAAGTGCCTTTGCTCTGTTCCAGAACGGCTGCTGGGCAGGTGTTCAGAGGGCTGAACCTACCCAAACCGAAACAGAGATGGACATACAAGGATACTCAGAACTCTGGGGAACCCAAGGTATTTCTTCCATGAGGAAATCAATCAGTGAAGTAGAACCCTTGCTGGCAGATGGCCTCACGTGGTATTTAGCAGAATACAACAGAACACCAAGGGCTCTTTGCTCACCACTGATGCAAGACCCAAGTTGCAGAACCATTCTGGCAGTTGTAACTCCGTGACATTTTCCAACATCCTGCCCTGCCAGAACAGTAAGTAAGTGACAACAGACTTTGAAGTGTCTGAGACCTCAAAAATTTTGGAGAAGTTTTAAGTCAGCACCTTACGTGCTCCAGCTATTCCCATTCATTTGTTCAAATTCTCTGCTGCCATCTGCCCATAAACATCTCACTTAATGCTCCTCAAACTTTCCCATCAGGCAGCACCCAAGAAGCAGCTGCACACAGATTTTCCAGCTCCAAAGCCACGCAGGACGCCAGGGCTCACACCACCACTGCAAGACCAGGTGAGCAGCTGAACAGCAGCCAAAGCAGCTCTGAACAAATAAAAAAAGACAAGAATCATGGGTCTGGCATTAAATTCATGCTTAACACAGTGTCCGTCATTTGCCATCAGAAGAGGGCAAATACGATGCAAAACAAGCACAAAAGGTACAGCAAGAATGAGGCAGCCAGCTTTTTATGAGAGACTATGGCCTTGAAATAGCATCCTCTTCAAAGAAATCCAGAGAAACAAATTTATAAAAGTGGATTGGCTGGTTGGGGATTTGTTTGTTTGAGGGGATTTTTTCATTTGTTTGTACCACTGCAGCTTTTTAGTTTAGGGTTTTCGTTGTTTGTTGTTCAAGAATATTGAGAATTTAAGTACAAGGAGTACAGTAACACCTGTACCTGGCCTCCTCCTCTGTCTCTCCTTCAGCCACCACTGCTGCTCTCTGGCTGCATGACTATATGCAAACTAAGATTTGAGTTCACAATATGCTTTGGCACATTTGCAATATGTTTCCTATCTGGAAACAGGCTCTTGCCCCAAAGTTAAGGAAGTAAATGACCTTGTTTCCAGTGGGAGAGCTTAGAGAGAGGCAGCTACAGTCAAATACCCTCACCACAAAGCAACACCTTTGCATTACCTCATCGGTGTGGATATACTTTGTTCTGACCATGGCAGGTACTGGGTGTTCCCGCTCCCACTGCAAACAGGAACATACTTGTATACACGACAGACTGCAGATGTGGGAGCCATATTTAGACTAAGCATGTGGTCTTAGGAGACAACCAGACCTTTTATATGGTTTTCAAAGCCGTCCAGGCAGATTTCTGGATCTGCTCATCCTTGATTACAATACCACAAAGCTATCTCAGAAAAAAAAAAGGGGGGGAAAAAAAAAAAGCAATGCACACACAAGCACAAGAAGAACAGAAATCCCAGGACACTGGGAAGTATCAGCAAAAGAGATGTTCGATCTGTAAATTCCCCTCCTCTCGTGTTGCTGGGCTCTTGTGGAGTGCACAGCAGAGAATCTGGTGATACCACAGTTCTGGTCACACAAGCTTCAGTCGCTCAGTAGTGAAGCCAAGCTTTAAAACACCCACTCAGCATGTGCCCTATCAGTACCATCACAGCAAACCCTGCAGCTGTGTTTGAGTGAATTTAGGGCTGAAATTTCACAGGGAGCATTTGGGGTGCAGGACAGAGACACTCGGACAATTGGTGTGTATCTGTTTAAGACAATGCTTTGAATTTGTGCAATACAGCCTGTTCCTTTAAACCTGTGACCTCATTTATTTACATTACTGCAGAAAAGCACTGCCAGAAGCAACAGCTGATGACAGTCTCATGTATTTTTCCACTAAGACAACAATTAAACTGCTCCTGTGTTATTAATGAACAGATGACTTTGTGTCAAGTTGATTCAAAGCACAGGATGCCTCAAGGTTAAGCAAACGTGACTCCAGCATGTAAAATAGAAGTTAGGTACTGTCCAGATGCTTCACCCACCAAGTGCTCTCCTCCTTCCTCAGCCTCCTGAGCAGGAGGGCCCAGGTTTCACAGCTACCCCCCACCATGCTGCCCACCAGTGTCTAGAGGTCCTGCTGCAGGGTGGCGCACTGGTGCTGAGCCACCACCACTGCAATGCCACCATGCGGGCTGCTCCTGTACCATGGGCCTTCTACCAAGGCAGATGCTGCTGTACAGGTTGAAGCAGAATTCTGCCATTATAGGTCCAATCCACTCCTAGGATATGGACAACAACCTAGACCATCTCTTCATGCCACCAACACAGCTATGGCTGCAGGTGTAGGTCTGCTGAGCACCAAGGAAACTGTCAGGGAGGGGATGGAGGCACTGGGGTTGCATCCATCATGCACAGGACCTAAGGCGACCTTGCTATTGAAGATGCAGCCATAACACTTGCTCACAGATGTTGCTGGAGTGATTTTAGCCATAACAAAGATGGTTCCTGGTGTGTCCTGAGGATTATGCTCTATCCATCCTGAGGCACTGAAAGAAGGGATGCTCAGATCTCAGAACAACACAAGACACACACTTTCCTTGCCCAAGCAGGGCTCTGCTTCCCCAACTTCTTCTAGAGCAACAGGGCCAATCCAAGCAGATCACTGTAGGAGTGTTCCTACTCTTCAAGCAGATGGCCATCTCCTCACCACAGCTACAGCTGAGCAGTGCTCAAGGCTTGCCCTCACTGCTGCAGCAACTTTGACATGGCTGGAAATACTGTATTTGCCCACACAGCAGGAAGGACAACTCCCTTATATCCACAGGGGTGGGGACCTATTGGACCACACTCAGCCAGGTGACATTAGTGAACTGCTCACCTGCCTGTGGGATGTTCCAAGGAAACCCTGCCATGGGGCTTTCCCTGTCACCCACACAGCATTCAGCAACAGCTGTGCTGCAAAAGATTAAGCTTTGAGCAAACATAAAAAAGTAAAAGTAAACATCACACACAAAGAACAGCTTCCACCTCGATACACTCAATCTAATCTAGTCTCTCCCTTGAACTGAGCTGCCAACAGCACTTTAAAAAAAAGGCAAAACTTCACATTCCAAAGAACTTGCAAGGTCAGTTTTTTTCCATGTGGGAACTATCCCGAGAGGTCAGTTTGTACACAAATTCTGGCCTAGAGGAGTCACAAGGACATCCTTGACACAATGGCTTTGAGGTCCCTTTAGAAGTCAAGAGTGCAACGCCGGATAAAGACGAAAGGTTTCCCCTCAGCATCAAGGGACATGCACAAATGTTTGCATGTTATTTCTAATTTTATCTCACTATGGTTCACACCCCTTGTCACAGCACATCCTCTCTCACTGGCTTTTGAGGTCCCTGGCCTCATCCACTTTTATTTTTTTTCCTCTGACACCAGGCACAGCAAAGCTGGCTCTCCCAGGGTCACATCCTGGGGAGGCAGGCAAGAAGTCATCCAAAACCCCATTCCCTGCCAGACTGTACCAGAGTTGCTGGCTCTGTCCAGCTCCATTCTCGTCTCCTCCCATTCCGCCACCATCCATTTTCAACCACACCATCACTCCCCAGGAGCCTCCCACACCTCAACACATGACTTGCTTTTTTCCACCATCAGCTTTCACCTCGTCACTTTTCCTCTTCTCATGACTACTAGATCATCTAAATCCATTCCAATTAGAAAAAACAATCTTTCTTCCTTGACCTGCCACTAGAAAACCTTTCTTGGATTTCAGTTTAACTCTTCTTTATACTTTTTTGTGTCTTAAATTTAGGGTTTTTTCTCAGACCCTGAACACCCAAGCAAACTCACATATCCCATCCCTTTACCTGTCAGCTTTTCCAAGAGATGCTACTAACCTTTGGGCTCATCAGCCTGTCCAGAAGCCACCCTGAATAATTTGGGACCCCCTCTCTGTACTCAAGACAGTGGTTCCAGCTTGTAACTGGAAATCTGCCCTATGTTACGGGAGTGCTGATTCTGCTTATTTCAAAACAAAACCTCAAGTATTCACAGGAAAATAAGCTAGCATTCTTCAAACCACTGTGTTATCCTTGGGGAGCGGTCAGGAGGGTGAAAGAGGAGAAGGCCTGCTCTGAATTTTGGTACAAGGACTAAACTATACAAGAATGTAAATAGGAATAAGGCAAGAAACCCCACAACCCAAACACACTATGGTGACGACTCTGCAGCCACCATGGAGGAGTGGACGTACCCTCCCTGGAGGGCAAGCGTTTATAGCAGAAACTCAAAATTAGTCACATTACAACTTCTCATGGCAAAAGTATGTGTTCCCATGGGGATGCAGGCTAACATGAAGTCCAATTAAATAATCACTGGAAATGTCAGCATAAACCCTGAAGGAATACATACTTCTACTGTGAAATGCTCCCACTGGAAATCATATTAACAAAAAGGTCATCAAGAAATGCTAAAGCTATGTACAAAAGAGGCAGGAGAAGTGAGAGAGGAGGGAACAGAAACTATTTTAATGCAATACAATACCACAAATGGTTTTATATTGACAAAGAGCTATGGGTCTGTTTTCCCAGACAGAGGTAGAGCTGAGCAGATTTGCCCAAAACAGCAAGTTTCATTTGTTTTCTAATCTATTACCAGTTCCCTCCCTGGTCATCACCATATGCATCTCTCAAGCAAGTGGCCTGGAAAGAGCCAGCACAGGAGCAGGATGCGGGCAGCTGTGGCTCAGCACGTCTGAGGAGGTAGAAGGGTCCCAGCACTGTGTCAGACATGCGTAATCCTGGATGCGTAGGAGTAGACCTTTCTGTTTAATCTGAGCATTTTAGAGAACACTGACATTTTCATGCTTCCGCCACCCATTTATTCTCTTTCCCCTTTTAAGAGCAACTTCTCCAGGACAGTTTCTTTCTAAAGAGAGGGCAGGCTGCTTTGTTTCTCCTGAGAATAACACAGGCTCTTTTCCAGTCTAAGCCACTGCTCCTCTACATCAGAAACACCAGCACCATGCACATTAATATGAAAGGAAAACAGGGTGCTGATATAGCACACTCTCATTTGGGAGTACCATCCATTCCTGATGAATTTAAACTCTTTTTAGACTGAAAAGTTTCTACCCTTTTATCTAGAAATAACAGTATCTGGCTCTGATTTGACACTTTCTAGCAAGGTATTCCAAAACACATGAAGGAAAAACAAGGAAAGGAAAGGATGGTTTCTTTACATATCTCAGTGCCACAGAGTCCAAAATAAAAGCAGCACATTACTGGAACTAGCATGGTGTATGCTAGCCCCCACTTTGATAAAAGCTTCAGGGCCAGCTCTGCTGGCACATACATCCCAGTCTAAATGGTCAAGGAACCAAGGCTAGCCCCCAAAAACACCACAGGCAAAGAGAAAGTTGACAAAGATTGCATCCATATTCTTCAGACTCAAGGCAAGAAGGAAGCAGGGAGAGGGGGAAGAGAAAAAGACATATTAACAGAATCCAGAGCTAAACAGCAATAAAACAAGGATTATTTCCAGATAGATGAAAATCAACCCTTGTGTCCAAATAAAATAAGTCACTGTCTCCACTAATATTTCCCAGGAAACATAAGAACTGTGTTGTCCCTCAACAGAGATGATGCTCTGCCTTCCTGGACTAACACCTATGAATAATTTCATTGTAAACAATCAGAGTGGTTCTGTACCTAAAATATGCCAGCAAATTTTAAGCAGCAGCAAAAGTCTTATTTTTAGCTCTCATCCACTGTACAGACAGATTCCCATTACCTTAACAGAAAATAAGAATAATTAAGAGCCCAGCATCAACATAGTGCAGGTCAACTGCTCCAAGAGCAGCTTTTGCTTTAAAGCATTAGTGTTCAACTGCTTACATAAGGCTTAATATCACACTTTGGCATAATGAACTGGAGACAACCAATTTGACTGGTATGACAGAAGCTTGCAAGTTTTCTTCTATTTTCTTTAAGCCATTGTAAGAAAAAAAATATATATATGATAATTCATGTGTGGACAAAGAGTAACATTTGTTCTTTTTATTACCTTTAATTAGAAGCAGCTCTTCTCTGTTGCAGTGAATCAAGTGGGAATTTATCCAGGCAGGCTGTAGACTTTTTAAAGCTAGGGCATAGTAAAAGAGTTGGAAACAAATGTGTTCACATCTCTATTATTATTCTCTTAATTTATATTTTCCAATTTACTCCTTCAAAGCCCTGATCTTGTAAGCAGGGTGTTGCATGCACACAAAGCAGCACTTAACCCTGGCAGGAGCAGGGGTTCCCAAACCCTCCCACCCAGTAGGAGCATTCCTGTCCTCCAGCAGCAGGGAATGACAGATTTACAGTTCCCTCCTGACCCCACCATGCCCAGACCCTCCAGTGGGGACAGCCCAATGCAGAAGCTCCCACTGCAGGAGCTGTGGGTGGGTGTAGCTGAGCTAGACAAAGGGTGGCATTGCTCCAGGCAGCAGCAATCAGAAGCTCATTCTTTCAGGTCAGAGGGACTAGGTGGCACCTAGACCTACAAGGTCCCAGTTGCTCCCTGCAGACTGGCCAGTTTAGGTCTCTCTGCACACATTCTCCTGGGACAGGCTCACTGAAACCAAGTGCCAGGAGATCAGAAGCTTGTGCCCCTTCCTGATCTCGCTCTTTTTACTGGGAGCAGAGCATTCCTTTGTAAAAGGAGGCAATTCCCTCACCCAAGCAGAGAAACACATGAAGATGAACCTCTATTTTTAAAAAAAAAAATTCCTGGAGGCAAATCAGAGCCTAAAATTTGCAAAATTATGTGCAAAAATGCACAAGGGAAGAGAATGCTCCTAAATCCATCTCCCACTCTCTGCAGCAGGTAGCTGTGTTCTCCCAGGGCACCACTGTGACTGTGGATGGAGCCAGGATCAAACACACTTAACACCAATGGCAACAAGAGAGATAAGCTCTGTGTAACAAATGGTGCAAAGGGCATTAAAAAAAAATCAAACAAAAAAACCAAAGCAACCAACCAACCAAAAAACCCACAACAAAACAAAACAAAAAAACACATCCAAATCAGATGAAAATAACTTCTCTACACCTCATGGCAAGTTTGTCGTGTTGGCTTAATCAGAGCTCCCCTGGCCACAAGACTGCCCTGCTATCTAGGCCCAGATTTATCCCTCTAGTCTAGTTCCTCCCTTTTTGTACCACATGGTGGACAGACTTGCTTCTCCATCTCTTCCCCTTTCCTTCCAGCCCCCAAAATGCTGCTCCAGAACTAGGTCAGAGACCACCTCTGGGTAGGACACAGGTCCATGGGGAATCAAAATCTTTCTAAGCAGCAGAGGACACACCAAAAACAACTTTCAGAGTGCTCCCAGATGTGAGGCTGCCTTCACCATAGACATTAATGGAAGCAAAGAGCTTCCTGTACTAAAAAGTCACAAGATGTTTAAACAAAATGAAACAACAAAACCCCCAAGCTTCACTACTGAACCACAGAGCATTTATCAATATACTGTGCAGAGACCATGAGCTGCCCTGAACGTTCCAGCTGCAAAAACACATCCCCTGGATCCCTCGTGCCTCCTGCCCACAGCAGTCCCAGTTCTGCCTCATCACAGAGTGTCCTGAGTGGCATTGCCAGGACCGGTGGCCGAACCCAAGAGCGCTAGTGCACATTTCAGCTTTCCCACAACCCTCAACACTCAATGGATCAAGAGGAGGTGAAAAGCCTGCCAGAGGAAGCTGAAGCAAATGCAATGTTCAAGACAGCACCTTGGTCCAAGCTCCTCTCAACCGGACTCTTTGCTGCCTTTACTTTTCCATAAAGCAGGGAAAGGTGACATCCATGATATATACACTGCTCTTCTTTAAGCCCCAGCTTACCAAACACCTTTATGATAACAACAAATTAACTTTTACAGTACAGAGGTGTTTAAAAAACTGCTACACACTGATTCAGGTGAGAACTTAGACTCAAAGCTTCAGAAAAACAGCTGCTCACAGTAATTCAGGTCAGCCTTGTGATTTCTGTAGCCAGCACTCTCCCAAGCCCACCAGGGACTTCCCAACAAGGCCAAAGCACCACACAAAATCTCGTCTCACACACAGAGGAACAAGGCATTAGGTTATCTTCAGATTACCATAATCTATTTATTTAAATAGCATGACTTGACAGCCCTGCAAGCTGATGGTGAATATTTGAGAGATGTTTCCCTCCTGACTAGCTGCTGAAATTGCAAAGCAGGGAAACGTTGAGATGTCTGCATGCTGCTTATATTTATAGCATTTCTTCACTTCTGAGTTGTTTGCATAAATAAATAGCCCTAAATATAATGGGGCTTTTCACAGAGTAAAAAGTCATAGCCTAAAGACAAGGGATGGGCCCCCTCTTCAAATGCATCATAAAGCCAAGGCAATCTCACTAAAAACCTCTGTGCTCATAAGGGTAGTGAAAACTTTGGCTGCTGCTTTGAAAGCAAATCACACATGTACAGGTCTAAAAAACTTTTTTTTTTAATAGCTCAGCTGTATTAGTTAAGATCCAGACACCACTCAAACCTCAAACACAGCTACCCTTCCATTCTGAGCCTCTCCAAAAGGTTCTGTTCACCTCAAGAACAAAAAGCCAGAAGACAGATGAGCACACCATCCTAGAGAGATTTCAGTCGAGGAAATTTTCTGGCAGGGCAAGGGTAAGGGCAGCACATGAGGCACTCAGCTAATTATAATCCAACATCTACCTACCAGGAACCTCATAGGGAATGCTACCCCAGTTTACACAGAACTGGAACCAGATTTTTCTTTATAAGCATCAGAGAGGTTTGCCTAATGTAACATTTTGGTTCTTAATTCCAAGGGCATAAGAAACTGGGGAGCAAAAGCTAGGGGGGGAATCTCCTTTCTATTCCTCCCTTTCCAAGGCACTGTCATTGCTCTCTTTCCAAGGACAGTTAAAATGTGATAGGCACCATGCAAGCCAGCACAGCAAACTCTCAGATGCCATAATCTCAGAGAAAAAGCCACACTTACCATTACTGTTGAATAGGCAAAATGTAGAGGTAACTCTCCTCTGCAGAAATATACCCTCAAAATATGTCAAAGACCCTGGTCTCCAGCCACACCAGCATCCCAATTTATCTATATGCAAAAGGTAATGACACATACAAACAATTTTCTGATGTGATGGCAAAGAATATTATTTATTCCAGTAGAAAAATACTTTAAGCACCAGCAATCAGAGCCTGAACACTGAAGGTGAAATCTCAACCTGACAGAGCTAGCAGAAGCTTTTCCCCCAGTGAATGATAGGGCCAGCTCTCCTCTGCCACACAGAGGGAACACATTTTATTTTTAAATGCTAAGTGACTCGTGTGAAATGTCCTGTGTTTTTAAAACTACACATTTCCCTATTACAACCATGACCTAATACTTATTCAGTGGAGATCTCTGGTGGAAATAAGTGCCAGGCACATGTTTTGTTGGTCAGCTGGATTTGTTGACCATTACATCAAGTTTTACTTTCAAATACATTTGTGCAGTGTAATCCAATTAGGGTTTAAAGCAACACTGACAGTGTTAAATTCTATAATTAATCAAAGTAATAATTAAGGTATTTGTACAAGTGACCAGGTCAGGTATTCCAAAGGCAGCTGATCACAGTATTTACATGAACGTAGGAGAATATAAAGCAAATAATTATTCCTTTTGTAAGGAATAATTACTTGCTTAAAAAGTCCCTTTGTAGTTGTTTCAACTTTGCTGATATGTGACTCTAGTGTGGTAAGAGATCTGAAACTATTCTTAGACCATGGCAGAAAGCATGAAGTGGTTTCTTGGCAGGTCTTACACTCCCCACTATAATGAGAGCAAGTCACTTCATTTATTTCCCCGTCAGATGAGCAGAGAGAAGACTGAAAGGCAGAGCATAAATAAGTCCTCTGACTGTGAACAAAATCAGGTTTTGTGGAGGAACCAACTGGTTCCTCCCCATCTCCTTTGCAGAAGTCCAGCCATGAGTTTACAGCATATAGTGGGAATTAAAAAAAAAAAGCCAAATCATATTTTTCACCTCTACTTTTAAATTCCTTGAAGTCAAACACAGCAGCCCTTACAAACTACACACAAGACTTAAGCAGGTTCACAAGGCTCCTGCTGCTGGGTCTTGAGGGAAAAGGAAGAACGGCAGGATGGAGACAATGCCACTGGACCCTGGTCAGGGAGACAAGGCAACTCCTCTTGTGTTAAAAGCTGCCAAGATGTGCTGGCATAGATGCTTCAATTTTTCATTTTATTTTCCTTTGTAGAGTGAATTTAGCTTGTGAAAAAAAAAAAAAAAAAAAAAAAGCTGAACTCCGAGCCTAAATGTTTCAGTCATGGAAAACTAGTACTTCTCATCTGAATGCAAATGAATTTCCCACTTTCCATTTTGAGGTCCTAGTAGAAATCTTAAGCACACCAGCTCCCAAGACTCAAGGAAACTTTTGCTATGAGCTGAGGTGCTCAGGGAAGGCAGTGATGCCTCACTGTTGGGTTTGCGGGAGGGAAAGGGGTACAGCCCTACCAAGGAGGGCCAGGACTGCTGACCCAGCCTGGGGTCACAGAACCATGTTCTTCCCCTCTCCAAATTCAGCTTTGACATTGGCCTCAAGTAGAAGGGACACCGGGCTCATATAACTGCCCCCGTCTCCATTCCAATGCTAAGAAAAAAAAACTAAATTAAAAAAAAAAAGCATCAACAAAAAGCAAGGCCTTTAGTTTTCAGCAAACATGGAATAACATGGTCATGGGGTGTTGGGGGAAATATGATTTCTTCCTATTTTGTTTATAAACAGACTGAGCAGCAGCTTTAGCCAGGACAGCTCAGGCTGCTACTGCCCGTATAGCAGGACTACAAAATACAGGATCCTTATGGGTTTATTTTTTGCAAAAATAGACGATTAATGCCTGTCTCAAGTGTTGCTGTGCCTCGTGGCAAAAGAAATAAGCAAATCTTTCTTAAGAGCTTAAATCAAAATTATGCATGTGTTACATTTATGACCAAAAAAATGTTAAAGGAAGTAGCAAGAAGAGGAATGGATAGAAAGGGAGGAACTGAAGTCTTAAAATCTTCCATGCCACAGCATACATGAAACCCTCTCTTGTCACATCGCTAGTTTATACATTGGTCTGCTACATTAAAAATAAACGACACCATGTCTTTTTAACTCGTGCCTCATAAGGCACACTATACATACATTTATCTATAGATCACGGCCCGGCCTTGGAAAGGTTTCTGTGCTGCTTAAAAAGCCTGGGGCACCTCAAAGCCGCTCGCCGGCGGGGCCAGGCAGAGCTGTAACCCAAGCCCCGGCTCGGCGATGGGACCGAGCCCGCGACGTGCCAGCGTGCCCCGAGAGCGGCAGCGGGGCCGCGGGCTGACAGGCAACACCAAACATGGAGAAGGTGGCACCGCATGGGGGGACGGGAACTTGGACAGCCCGGCTAGCAACCAGTGTTTGCAAAAACAACACGGGGGATCAGATGGGCCGGCAATAAATTAGGGCCGGGCAGTGGAGAGCGAGAGAAATCACTAAAAGTAACAGACCCAAGCAAAGAGGTCTCCCCGGCCACCCCCAGTTTCGTTTTAGCGCCTGAACACAAGGATGGGGATACGCCAGCTCCAGGGCGGCTGAAGCACGACGGAAAAAACGCTATCTGTC
Organism: Agelaius tricolor; assembly: GCF_023055355.1. NCBI lineage: Eukaryota > Metazoa > Chordata > Aves > Passeriformes > Icteridae > Agelaius > Agelaius tricolor. The sequence continues at coordinate 18,826,066 of NW_027269261.1, read as the reverse complement.
AAGTGAAACTAAATAACGAGTGCTTTCAGTGCCACGCCCCCAGCTCGGAAAGTTAGCCGCAGCCTTCCTAAATGCTGCTTTATCCCATGCTCAACTCCATCTGACCCCATCTGGAGCCCCACTTCAAAGAATGGGAGTGGAGTTACGGTGATGGCCCAGCAGCTCAGCGCTGCCCAATTACTGCTCTGCAGCTTCATCTCAGCCATGATCTCATTCCAGGTACTGAAGAAGTACTATGCGAGGTTCAGAGAAGGTGCAGTGTTTTCAGAGAAACACAGAGAACACCTTCAGCACTCCACTTTTCTAAAGATAGGAAGGCTTGCAGACTACAACCACATATACATACCCAGCTGCAAAGGCTGTACAACAGAAGGATTACCACCAGAAAGGCACAACTCCAGTGGCAGCCTCACTCTGCCAAGCGCCTCATTGATGACCCCAGACTCCACAAAAGCATACTGGGATCCTGTAGCAAGTATCAAAACAAGCCCAGCATGACCACACTCTTACCAGGAGCAAGGGGACAGTTCAGCAATTTCAAGCTTCCCCAAGACACACAGAGGAGTATCTCACAGCTCCCCTAGATCCTACAAAGCCATGAAACTCAGCTGAGGAAAAGGGATAAAGTACCAGCCCACTCCATTCTCCTGCCACACTGTGCAGGTTGGAAGTAGCAAGCTGCACAGAAAAATTAAGCAAATTAAATACATACAGTATGAGCTAAGCAGCAAATCTTTCCATAGTTTCCCCCTGCCACAGCCAGTCTCTGCCAACCATACCTCTGAATGGCATAAGCACCCAGGGGAAAGGAAATTTAATCTAGAGGACAGCATTGTTATAAATAGGATCTCGAGAATAAAGTGAAGTGTCCTTGGATGATGCCTTAATTGGTGGGGCTCATCTCCACCAGAGCATTAGGGATAAACCAAATTCCATATTAAAACAGGAGCCTTTACAGGAAAGCCATATACATAAATAAGCACTCATACACAGAAACACACCACTTTCAGATCACTCTTTAAACAAATAATTTCCCCCTGTCCATTATTCTGACCCCGTATCACCAAAACTGGGCTTGATTGCTCAAGTTGTGCTGACTGGTCCATGATACAATGCCTCAGACCAAGTGACCTCCCTTATCTTTCCTCCCCCCTCCTTCTACTCTCCCACTGTCCATCTCCAGCACCTATGAGTCCAGTTTTACATGGACTAAAATAAGACTGCTAAGTAAAGGTCAGTCTGACAAACTAAAAGAGAAGTATCCCCTCCTGGACCTCTGCTCCTTGAGCTATAAATACTCAGAATAAGCACTGGGGGAAATTCTTTGTTTGCACAGACAGACACCAGGAAGCACATTTCCTCCTCCTTGCACTTCTCACCCCTCCTGCTACTCAAGGACAACATCCAGAGAAAAGCAAGCACCTCTCTGCTACCAGCACCATGATTTGTCCATGGAAGGCATTTGATTTGCCACTGGTGACTTGAGACACCCAGGCCTTCCCAGAGATAAACAGATGCTTTCAAGGTGCAACCATCAGCAAGGCTAACAGCAGAGAGTACACACTGCAAAGCAAACCAACACACTGTGTCTGGGCAATGAGGAGAATTACCTTTTAGGACTAAGGGCTCCTTGCCTTCTCGCTTGAGTGACTCCAGCACTATGTGGAGTGGCTGGGAAGGCATCACCCTGCTCGGCTCATTGGTATTCTCATCATAAACTACAATTTCTTTGGAAAAGATTCTCTTGAAGGAGTCCTTGCCTTCCCGGCAGGAGATCAAGTCCAAGACTGTGATCTTGCCCTGCTGGAGCCTTCTCCGGCTGATCTTGTCAGAACAGTTAATGTGGACAGCCCCTTGAATGTGGCTCTTATTATACTCCATGAAGGGCCTGCAGTCAATGATGACAGGACCTTGGTTCTGTTGGTGGCTCTTGCTGCATTTGGTCATCTTCTTGGCCAGATCATTGGGGTAGATGATTTTGATGCTGGCGAGTTGCTTGGTGCTGCCCAAGACAGGGCTCCCAACTCCGCCCAGCGGGCTCAGGCTGCCGGTGTTCTCATTGCTGTTGACCATTTGGTTGGTAGGGCAGGCGGGGGAGGCTCCGGTGTGGGTGCTACTGGTGCTCACTTGAGTTTGGGCCTGAGTGTCCTTGTCGTAAGTTGCCACAGTGCAGCAACTGGCACTGCTGCATCCACAACTCAGAGAGCGTGCAGAGCCGTTGGATGAGGGCATATACGTGAGATTAGCAGTCTTTAGGGACACGACAACTCCGCCGAGCAGACTGGAGTGGCTCTCACCAGCAGAAGAAGCAGATTCAAGGAAGCTGGAGTCTAAACACAGGTTGAGATCCTGAGGTCTCACTGGCCTCGAAAGTGCCACTACTACCCTGTCGTCTAAAGGAGATGGAGGCATGAGGAGGCTGAGCACTAGCAAGTTAAGAAGAACTCAAGATCACCCTGAAAAAGAAAAAGCAGAAGGGAAAGAAGAAAAAAGGTGATGAAAACAGATCATGAAATCACATAAACTGAGAGATCCAGCAACTTATTTTGCCGACACTCATTACCCCTACACCCCTTCTGACAGTTACCAGTTCACAGTAAAAAGCCTTTTCAGTGCTGCAGAGAATACTTCAGCTATCTGCATGTGCACCCATAGCACGCAGAATCCACACGAGCAGCTTGGACTGTGCAGTGACACCCAGGGGAAGGCATTTAGCTACATGCTGACGGTACTGAGCTATTCCGAAACCCCAGGCTGCAAAGCTCACCACTGATAACGACAGAGGCACGTTCCCTTATCCCGTTGCTCACTGAAAAGGAAGCAACTACTGGGCTGAGTCCACTACAGGGAGGAACGCGTAAGAGCTGAATAGCTGAATGTGTCAGAGGTGATATGCAACTTTTCCAGCATGCTGGAATAAAATTAGCCTGTGAATAAATTTTCTGAGACAGTTACAAACTTGAACACATAAGGCTAAACAAAAAAATACCCAATAGAAAACAAAAAAATTAGCTTCTGGAGATCCTTATAAGCATGCACCTTGCACTTCCCTCCCCCTGTTAGAGGTGAACCCAATCCCAGTTAAGCCCTTAGCTCCAGGCTCGGGAAGTCGGCTGTTCTCCAGCAGTCCGTGAGGTAAATTCCCGCTCCCCACCCCACTTCACAGCTTCTTCAAAGAGTGGTCTCCTCCGCCCCAGGCAAGGTCACTGCCTTCCCCACCTTTGCCTTCCCATTTGCTAAGACGCAGCACGCAGGATTTGAATCCCCCCGTTTCTACTCGGCAGACAACGAAGACGACAGGAACAAAATACCCAAAGCCAGCCCTGACAGTGCGTCACCTTCACCAGCAACTTCGGGAGCAGCCGCAGCTCTCTCTGAAAAACCCATCCCAGCACCAACTTCACCAACTCCACCAAGACCCCGGAGCGGGGCGAGCACTCGCAGCTCCCGTTTGCCGCCCCGGCCGGCTCTGCACCGGGCCGGCTAGGAGATGTCCATCCCGAATAAGGGATGGCCGGGGGGCACTGCCACCTCCAGCAGCCACCGCTCTACGTAGCAAACCCGCGGGTACCTCCGGAGCGCGGAAAGGTGCCGCGACCCGCCCGCCCGGGCACGGCGGAGGTGCCGCGGCTGGGCAGAGCGGGGCCAGCGGCGGCTCGCTCGAGAGGCTTTCCCAGCCCGTTCTTTTCCCAACCCTCCCCTCGTCCTATTTTAGGATAACACCTAGGATAAGGGCGCCCCGAGCGCATTCGCCTGACGCAGTTAAAATTGTTTAATAAACGAGGGAGACAGCCCAGTTACCCAAGCGAGGGGAGACAACGAAAGAGCCCAGGAGCAGAGAGAAGCTAAAGTTTTGCCCCCGATCGCAGGGAGCCGGGGCTACCGCCAATCGCGCGGCGGGCCGGGCCGGCGCTCCCCGCCACCGCAGCCCTGGCGCGGGCCCCCGCAGCCGCGGCCCCCGCAGCCGCGGCCCCCGCAGCCGCGGCCCCCGCTCCGCACCGTGCGCCGCACTCACCGGCGCGTCGCGCTCCGTCCCGGTGCGCGGAGGTGGCGGAGGTGGCGGCGGCCGCCGCGGGAGGAGCCGCTGGTGCCGGTGCGTGTCGCGCCCGCTGCCCCGCGCGCCGCCCGCCCCAGACTCCGCACGCCGCCCGCACCATCCTCGTTACTTTCTCTTTTGCTACCGCGTAAATGTACGGCCCGGCGGGGGCGGGGCCCGCGCCGACGGGCGGCCGCGCCGACCAATCGAAGCGCGGGGGCCGGCCCGGAGGTGGGGCGGTGACGTCATCGGTAGCCAATGGGGAGGGCGCGGCGCCGGCCCCGAGCCCCGGGGCAGCCGCCTCTGCCCGCGGACGGGCGGGGCGGCCCCCGCGCGCGGTCCCGCGGCAGCGCCCCCCGCAGGACGGAGAGCGCCCGGGAGCGCCCTGCGTTCGGCCGTGGCCGTGGCCGCGGCCGCGGCCGCGGCCCACGGGAATGGGGCAGCGGCACCAGCCACGGAGGCCAGGAGAGCATCAGCCCCGCTTCCGGAGTGCGGCGGCAGCGGGCAGTGCTGCCCGTCCGCCCCAGCCCCGCCGCAAGAGGCTCAGCAGTGAACCAGCGGCGCCAACCCGAGAGGATGCTGTATAGATGCTTTTCCAAGCAGTCCTTCCCTGTCAGAAACAAGACCTCATGAGGTACTTGGGAGGAGGAAAACCCAGGAACCACATCTCCTCCTGAGTCAGTCCATCAATCCGCAAAGGCAGACACAGGGAAAGTGGCATCTCCATCCTACCAGTCCCACCCTGACCATGGGAGCACTGGAGAGTTTCATCCACAGCCCAGCATGCAAACCCGCTGAGCTACAGGAGGAAGGTTGAAGTTGGAGCAGATAAGAAAAAGCCCACACTACCTTCTTGGGAGTAGAAGAACAGTAATTTCCTCACACAAAATCATTAAATCACAGGGAGGGCAGGAGATGTGCCCTACACTGCCCAGAGACAGCCAGGCCTGGAGGTCCCTGCCTGACCCTCAGATGGTGCATGTTATGGAAACTCAGATAGAATCCAGCTTTGGCACATTGTCCAGTAAAGATCCTGAATGTCCAGATTAGATTGGACTCTCCCAGTCCAGTCAGTGTAAAAAGGAAAGCAGCACAGGCTGGAGGATAAGATTTTGAGGATAAGCATGAATCCCTTTCATCCTTTCTGTCAGAGGCTGACATGGGCAAAATAATGAGCTCTCACCCTTGTTACGTGAGCACTACAAGGTGAGAATTGATTTTCAAGCCACATGGATCAGCTCCTCACACACACTAGGAGAGTACCTGGCAGCAGCACAGGATTTCTGTGCCCCTTCCTTCCTCACTGTGTAATCTGTTTACACATTTCCTGGTTCAGCAACCACATCTCATCATGTCCAGTCCATCACATATCAATCCACCAAGTCAGTGACAGGGAAAGTGGCATATCCAGAGCAATGCATCCTCCCATGTCCTTCCTAACCATGGGGGTGACAAAGCATTTCACCAGCTGGGAATGCCAACCAAGCTTTGAGCTACAGGAGGAAAGATGAAGTTAGAGCTGGTAAGAAGTTGTCAGCATGATAACATTGAATCTAAATTAGCGCCCAAAGATTTTGGTTCTGGGATGTATACAGATAATTCATTTTTCAACTGCGATTTTCAAGTTGTAACTACCAATCCAACTAGGTCAATTGGAAAAAAAAAAAGTATATATATATATAATGCAGTAATATCATCATCCAGAAACTCAGTTTGAAAAAATTATGAAAACAGAGAGCAAGACTTTAGAAGCCCTGAATACCTGATTTTTTTTTTATTAATAATTCTGAGGTAAACAGCAAATCCTTTTTCTCACAGCCATTCTTTAAACAATCAGTTGCTTCTCCTTAATGTTCCTTGTAGGACAGCAACTCATTCAGCACAAACTGAGGCTTTTGGTTTCCAGTGTTGTGATACCACAGCAGGGCACCAGTTCCCCTGCACACTAGGAAGGAAGGGGAAGTGGGGGAAGGCTCCCACTTGTAACAGCTTCACCTCCAACAATCTGCTTCTACTGAGAACAAATGTGGGGAAAGGCTTCGAGCAATTAAGTCATAGAGTAACTTCACCCCACAAAGACCACAGTCTGGAGGTATTACCTTCTGAATAAAATATTCATAAAATATAAGTCCCCACACTACCCAGCAAAAATGCAAACCAGCCTGCTGCATGAACAGCTGCCCTCCCTAGCGAGAGAGCAAACAGCTCGATGGAGAAATGCACTGGTCTCACTCAGACTCCACAAACATTGGTCAGTTCCCCAGAGGTGCCACTGTGAGACACCACTGGAGCATTTCCATGCTCTCTATTCCTCTTTGTCCGTGGCTTGCTGAGGTTGGCGCTGGGCTCACAGCAGAGGAGGGGTAGTTCATGCTTCCCTCAAAAACTTCCCTTTCAGGCCATGCTTGCAATTGCGGAAGGAGCCCCCTATGGGCATGTGTTCAGTTCACCACCTGAAATGGTGCCCTCCACCCGGGCAGCTGGAAACTGTGTTCCCGTTTGTGCATCTCCCAAAGCTAGACATCTCCTAAGGCAAATATTTGCTAGAAAACACTTAGAGTCATTGATTTAGCAACCTTTAACTTTCTGACCAAACTTCTCAGTACAGTACTAACAATGTGCACCAAGAAAATGGGTTGTGACTTGCTTATGGAGGAGTTCTCACAGGAGAGCTGTGCAGAGGTTACTCCTAGCAAGCAATGCTCCCTTCTGAAGGATACTCAGCCTTTGCCAAGTTTTCATACAATACAAAGAGAGGCCAAATGTTATTTTGTCTGATATTTTACTTAATTTTTTATTTTTCTAAGAATGTTGACAGTAAGTTGCTATTCCACACCAGTTTCAGAGGATTTCCTACACGACTTTACTGACTTCATGCTTAATACATTTTATTAGCCTATGACATAAGATTGGCCTTTTTTCCTGCTCTCAGAAACCACAGCCCGCTGTGACTTTTTTTCTGAGCATATTCAATGAACAGCTTTCTAAATGCTTTTGCTCTCTGTAATTCAACACCCAAAACAGATAATACTTATCTATTCCCTAAAAACTAAACTTCTATTTTCTGAAAAGCACACAAGAATACTTACTATGAAATCTGGCAGATCTTAGTTAAATTCCCGCTTTCAGCAGTAGCAGCACATGGGATTTTGGCATTTATTTTCCTCAAATGTTTTTGCCACCATGGTGCACTTGCTCAGACATTTGAAGAAAACCACAGGCAGACAAAGTGAAATCATCTCAGAATTGAAGCAAATCCTCACAAACCCTCACAGTATACTAATTGCATAAAATCCAATCAAACCTATTCAACCTCACAAAAAGGGTAAAAATTGCTAAAAGCACATGCTGAATATTTAACAGATGTGAAAAAGAACCCATCACAATTCTTACCAACCCCTTAAGTGCTCTCAAACTCAACAGTTCCTTCTTATTGAAATATTTCTTGCACATCAACCATTCTTCTACTCTACAATCAGGGACGTTTTATCTTGTTTAGGATTAGAAAAAGACCCAGAACATAACTGCCTTTATCAACACAGCCATGTACAGCACCTGCCCTGCACCTAAGTAGAGAAGAAGGTGTGCTGTTCTGTCCCCTGAACATTCAAATCTCTGGGGTCATACATGAAGAAAGAATTTCACCTGTTGTACATATGACTGCAGAATGGGGCACTCCAATGTTGGCTGCTCTCTGGGGTAGCATTATTCTGGTTTTAGGAGCACAGTAGCAACCAAAGCCAGGAGTTCACAGTAACAGGCCAAGTGTAAAGACAACAAAGGACAGACCCCTGTCCCTCCTGAGACTGTCATTTGAACAGAGCAATGCAAGTTCCCAATTTTACCAGCAGAAATGGGAAGCAAGAGGCTGAGTGACTTCTCTAAAGCAACACAACAGCTTACACAGTGGAGTAGAAAATTGGGAAACTGGGGAAAACAAAGGTGCTAACCAGCACAGTATTTCAGCTGCAAACCTGTTGCTTGCACTTCATCAGGTATCACATGAACTGGCTAAAAGAAAATGTCCTTGGGGGCTAGACTGAACATCTATGTGTTCACTACTTAAATTTGCCCATTTGTTTTTTTAAGCAATCTTTGATTCTTGTTTGGTTTTAATACATCACATGGTTCCTTTGTTTGTCTTTGCTAGAAATTTCAATTCACTACACAGGCAAAGCTGAGAAACCACTGTTAGCCATTTTGCAAGAAAAGGATATCCCCCCTTCTCCTTTCTTTTGGAAGCCCATTTTAAAGGCACCTTAGTAAAATACAAGCTTCCCTCTTAAGTGATCATATGATATGAGAGGAAACAACCTATTTTAGACAAACAGTTTATCTTCTAAGCAAGGGGATGGGATTGAAACTGTGCACAAAGTGAATTTATAAGGAAAATGAGAGCCAGTAGTAAACATAAAGATGCATCCTGGTACTCCTGCGTGCTTTTTATGGCTTATCCCCAGTGGGGAAGCTGCTATAAAATTACCTAAGTGAGAAACTGAAATGCAACAGCTCTGGCACTGTAACTCCACGTGGATGCTTCTGCTGCACAGTTACCAGCCTGTGTGGATTTGGTAAGGCACAAGTGATGCCAGGTGTCCCTTCTCTGCAGCACACCACAGGAGAGTTAGGGCAAGGAAGTCATGGTGGTGAGCAGCATCCTTTAAACAAAGCAACAATACAAGCAGTCAGACAGGTGAAGTCAGCCCACGTCTCCTGACCATGCCTGCTCCAGTTCAGCTCTGAGTCACTGCTGTGGAACTGTGGTCAGATACTCACCCCACAGCCCTTGCAGGCATCCCTTGTGCTTGCTGGCAGATGACAGCTCAAGACCACCCTGCAAATACCTTGAGCTGCTGCAGATGGATGAGTTAGTTTGATGAATTAGGGAACAAGCCAACCTGGGGGAGTTTGCCTCCAACACCCCATCAGCATCCCCCCTTCTGCCAGAAGAGTGTGGGGATGGCTGCACATTCGGAGGAGTGGGAAGTGGCTCAAAACCTTTAAGATGCTGGAGTGAGATGATGTGTGCTCCCAGCCTTGTTTATACAATTTCATTAAACAAATGCAGCTACAGATTGACATTTTAATTCCTCTATATGACATTTACCCAGGGCTTCAAAAAAACCATATTTCCACTTACCTGGCTGTATATTCCACCTTTAAAGCAACAGAGGAATGATTAAATAGGAGTTTGCTTCAGTAAAGACATCTAATTTTTCAAACCTGCCTGGGTCCAACCTGCTCATTTTTATTTAAGATTCGCTTATCATCTGTGGCTGCAGCATGGCCAGGAATCTCAGCAGGACAGACAGAGATTATTATTTTCTTAACAGTCTTTTTATCATTGTGACTTTCCCATTTAAACTGTGGCTGTTTGAGTGAACAGGCAGTTACTGGTCTCCCCAGGGTACTTGTACCTTAGAGAGCAGAAGAGACTCTGGTTACAAGAAATCTTCAGGTGCAGCCTGAAGCAACATGAAGCAACACATCAGGAGCACACCAAGAGCACATCAGTACAACAGGACAAGGCAGGCACATCTGTGCTGCCCGGGAGGGAACAACGGCTTGGAAGGAAAAGAGTAAAACAGTATGAAAAGAAAAAAGAAACTGCTTTCTGAAGGTCTTTATTTATAAATTGCCTCCATTTTCTTAGAGCTTGGGTGAGATCCCTCACTATGTCTCTTCTTAGTAGAGCCAAAGGGGAAGACACTGGCGATGAGGAGCAGAGCAAGAACGCTGGAAAAAGTCCAGTTGGAGTCATTCCCATAACTCTGTTCAGCAGTTTGGGGTCATAAAGGCTAGTCCCTCCTGGCTTTAAAAAGAGATCAGGAAAGGTGAATTATCCAAATTGGCTCTGTTGGAAAATAAGTGCACAGACAGTCACTGCTGTGACAATCGGTGTGAGCTGAGAGTGCTGCAGAGATATTGACAGCCAGCTGGGCCAAATTCCACTCCCGTCATGCCCAACCCTCCCAATCGATGCCGTGAGAGCAAACAGTGCCTTTCATGCACAAGGTCCCCTTCCCAGAGGCACATATCCGATTATCCTGGCCTGGCAGCTGCAGGCAGACGTGCACAGGGCAGAGGAGGGCATGCTGGGGCTGACACAGTGGGATGTAGTGCTTCTGGGGATCCTTTCAGGACCCCAGCTGAGAGAGGCTGTAGATGTCATCCTGGGCAGACCAAAGCCTTCCTACCCCCCTGCAAAGCCAGGTGGTAAAGCCTTTGCTTCTCATGCCAGGAATGATGGCTCTCTTCCTGCTAAAAGTGACAACTCTTACATTTGGTGTGCTCTCCCTCCTGTTTTTTCTTTCATGAACCAATGTGGCTCCTCTCTCCTGAGCCACAACAGTGAGAATACTCTGTCTTGCATATTTCTGCCTCCACTACCAGAAATAAAAGGGGAAGCAGGACAGGAATATGACCTTTATGACTTCTCCGCACTTGGAAGTGTGCCAGAACAGATCATCAGAGGTGGTGGTTTCAATTGCCACTGTAGCTGCTTGAGCAGCAGCCCTGTATAGCTCTTATTTGGGAAGGGTAGCTCCTGGTTCTCATCCTCCAGAGCAAGCTTTCACATAAGTCTTTCCACCTGGACTACAGTTTTGGTCCTGCTTGCCTGCAAACACTAGTCAGGCTCTGAAGGTCAAGGGTGTGAAAAAGTGCAATGCAAAAGAAGCCCTTCCAGACAGCAGATTTGTGTCAATACCAGAGCCAAGCTCTCACCAGCCTCACTCACTGACATAACTGACCTGACTTTTGGGGGTCAAATAGCAGCCCAGATAACTGGCATTAGCTGCCCTGATTTATGGGCAACTTTTTAACCCAGGGTTTTGTGCCTGCATCACCTCCAGCTGCTGCTCCTGCCTCGCTGCCTGCCCTCCACTGGCCCACTGAGACAGGAACCAGCAGAAGAGGCACAGATCCCCCTTCCTCTACCTCTTCTTGTACCAGGTGTTGAATTTCACCAGGCCCTGTGCCAAAGCAGCAAAGGGGCACAGAGCAGAAGAGACCCACAAGCAAACACTACCCATGCAGGCAAATCATCAGCTCCGCTCCTTTGCTCAAAGACCACCTGAACCTCCTCAGCCTCTCTCAAGGCATGAATGGCATGGCTCACTCACCTGATTAAGCAGGTGGAAGGACACCAGGCTCCCAGCCCTCCCACCAGCCCACAGAGATGAGGGCATGGAGGACCACACAAGCAGGCTTCAAGGAAAAGCACTTCAGTCAGCCGTCAGCAGCACTGCACTTTGGCATTTGCAGGTGTTTCAGAAGAAACTAATTGAATTCTCATGAAACCACTCCAAACATTTGTCCTAAGAGAACATCCTCACTTATTTGCTTATGGAGAATGCTTTGTACTACGAGTTGCTGCATTTAGATTAGCATTCAGTGCCACTTTCTACATCACTCCATTTCTGTCTGTATTAGACAGAGCTGTCAGAGTCTCACCTTCAGTGAAAAGAACATCAATATTTTCTGGAAGCAGGCAGAGGAGGCTCTATGCAAAGCCATAGTTTAAACAGTTTAACAAATGTGCAGACTTGCAAACCTGGAATCTTGTTCTTGGCCAACTAGATGGCTTAGCCCAACTACTTCCCTCCTTCAGTGCAGCTGCTGCCAGAGCAGAAGGAGAACAGGCCCTCTTCTGACCAGCATACCTTCTACACTGATGGGAACAGCTCCTGAACCACACAGACCCTCCCCATGGGCTAGCAAAACCTTTCTTCAAGTATATTTTCAAGCAACTCTTCTTCTCCAGCCTGGGCCTTAAGCAACTTCCCCTCCATGGGATAAACAGCTTCTTCCTCAGCTTGATTACAGCAATCCTAAAATTGGAACTGAGGAGCTAACAGGAAGAAAGAGCTGGGCTCTTATTGAGATCAATTCTATTTCTGTCATATTGACTGAAATAGACAGTTGACCTTGTTCTACTTATGACTACCTCAATGCAAGCCACAGCTTGCTTTATCACCAGCATGGGGCAAGCAGGTACAGCAGAGAGTTCTCGGCCCCCTCTGCCTGTCTCACAAATCCCATTCCTCCCACTATGGTCACCCCCACGCAGCCAAAGCAGGCAACTGGGAGAGTGGAGTTCATGTTAACAGGCTTCAGAATTTCAACTCATTAATGAATGAGCAAAGCGCTCTGGGTCACAGGACAAGGTTTTCTCTCTCCTCCTCCACTTCCCTGAGACAGTGAGCAATATTTACATTCACCATTTTCTTCATGCTGATATGACAAACCAGTTTAACTGCAGAGGGTGCTTCCCTTGCCAGTCAATTGTACCAAAGTGAAGCCCACTGGAGTTTACACAGCTTTCATTAAATAAATTTTCCCTTTGAAAGGGATGAGATTTTAATTAAAACCATCTCCTGCCTTCAAAGAGCTTCCCTCCAACCAGAAAACCACTCCTCACTTCCTTCTGCTCTTACAGCTGCCAGCTGAGTCCCACAGCATGCCTGGGATGCCCCTTAATTTTGGCCCAACAGCTGTGATGGTGGGGGCTGCCAAGACTTGCCAGAGTGGGTACAGGAGGCCAAGCTCCTGCTAATCCCTACAGGTGAGGTGATGCAATATGGGACACCAGCTCACATGTTGCTGCTGCAAAGTTCCTTCCTTGATAAATCACCACCACTTTTATCTTAGTGTGATGCTCTGGCCTTGCTGAGCCTCTAAAAATGTTGTTGTTCCAAGGCGAACAGCATGTTCTCTCACTATGGTTTAGGTGTCCCCTCTTCCTTTGTGAGGTCAAATGTACCAAAGCCACCAGGAGATGAGGGAAAGACGCTGCTGGTTGAAGAGGGTAAGAGAAGATTACAGATCAATTTGGCTCTTGCCAGGTGAGCCTGTCTCTGTGATGCATACTTGTGACCAAACTTTATGCAGGCAGACTACACTCCTGCCACATAATTTAGTAACGGCAGTGAGACAGTATAATCAGTGGTTGCAATTGTTAAACATTTTATGGCAAATCCTGTTTGGTTTACTCATGAGATTGAGGGACTTCCTAAGGGACTTCTACCCCTTTGGGTAGAAGGAAAACGACATAATGTAATCAAGGCAGAAGAGGAAGCTGGCTTCCTTGTGCCCCCTTCTGAGAGCACAGCAAGTAAATACAGATCTTGTGCAAAATGCTTTTTCTCACTTAGCAGGGAGATTACCCAGCTCAGGTTAGGCTGACTGTTGCTAATAGGAAATCGCAGTGCCCTTTTCTTATATAGCAAGGTACTAAATATAAACTCAAGTTTCTTTAGGTTTAATGTCCCAGGCATTTCTCATAACTTCTGTTTTCCCACGGTGATGATCCTACAGCTGATAGATTGTGAAACCATGGTGCAGGGACGCACACAACAAGAGATGTCAGCAATGGAGATTACATACTATGGGCCTGCTTCTCCAGCCCACTGAGGATTAGCACCACACCTACCATCTACTTAGATACCTCCTTGAGAGATTAATGAGTTGGTTGGTCCAATAATCATTTTCCCCCCTGTTACTTGCTGAAAGAAATTTGGCATGCAACCATTACCTGACTAGTCCTTTTTCTTGGTCCAGGCCGATTCTTGTTTTTCTGACCTCCAATGAGCTCCTTCAGTCTTTGTAAGTATCCTGCTCTCACTAGGCAGCCACATGGCTGCTCCTGAGTTGGCTGTAAAATCCCTGCCAGCACCAATGGCCCTGGCTCCAGATCCCAGAAGAAGCATTTTGCCCTGCTGCAGGTGCAATGTATTGGAAAGACATCTCCTAGTGAGGTGTTCATGTCCCACCTTGGATTACATAGCTCTGCTCTGCCCACAGGAGTCTCTCAGTGGAGCACTGCTGCAGCTCCACTTCAGTGGCTGCTAGTGGGGTTGGTCAGCCTAGCTGTTGTTTCTTTGTTCAGCAGCAAACTGCAGATGTCAGGAGCTGGATGGGCAAGCTTTAATCATAGCTCCTTCCCTGCCTCCAAGCAGCACCTCAACCAATGCCTGCCATATTCAGTCAGCTGTGGGATTGGCTGTCACTACTCTAAGGATCATCACCCTGCAATACCCTACTGCTCCATCACCTCACCACGGTGCCCTTGGCTCATCCTTTGAGATCTGGCTGGAATGAGTCACTACAGATGAAAACAGTGGTGGTGCCAGTCCTCCATGGCTGAGGCAGTGATGCCCACACCACGCTCACGATGAAAACCACACTTACCCCCAGGATTTCCTCCATCCTCATCACTGAAAGGCAGCTGGGTGCCTCATCTGATGCAGATGGTGGTTTGGTGCCTCATCACCTCATCATTTTGCATGAGGTCATAGCAATGGATCTTGTCCATCCTAAGAGAGTTGTCAGCATGCTGACCGGTCCTCTGTGCTGACTGCCTGAAACAGGGAAAGAGGACCTGGCACACACAGAGGGTGCCATACTCCAGAAGTGGCCCTGCAGGCTCCAAAGTGACCATCTGAGAGATAAGATGCTGTCCAAAGTGGAGGATCATTGGTAGCTCAGAGATCCCAGGTGACTTAAACCCAGACTGTTTAGGACATAAAGGGATGAGAAGCAATCCCAGAAAGAAGAATCCAGGGCAACCCCAAGACCAAACCATGCCAGGACATCCATCAGAATTTCAGTTCTATGTGAATTAACAGCAAGACACTAAGATGGGCTGATGGCACAAACAATGCCTGATGGTCTTCATCCTTGAGTTCAATTCTGCTCTTCCTCCTAAAATGTTGATCAATTTTGCCTTTATAAACATGCTCAAAGAACACTGCTTCCTCTCCTTCTTCTCCAAAATAAGGCCATTAATGACAGAGATATAATATCTGCAGAATAATAAAAGTACAGAAAACTCGCAGGACTTTACATGTAATTTATGAGATGGTGACTCAGCCTTAAAATGCTGTGGAAGCCAGTGTAAGTAGCTGTAACCTAGCAAAAGAGAAAGGTTCTGATAGCAAAAGCAAGTAAAACAATCAGCTGTACACCAGGACAGAGCACTGTGCAAATATTTCTGTGCTAATCAGGCAAATCAAGCAGATTTCCTTGAAAATAAAAAGGATTTTTTCTAGATGAGTGCATACATTTACTCTTAGTCTGATTAAAGTAGTTTTCCTAATTTCCAGACTAATCCTATGTGGCCAGCAAGATAGTAAACAGATTTTTTTTTTCCCCCGCCCAGATGCAGTGATACCATGGTGAACACCATCATTCCAGATATCATACAGGTCTGCTCCAAATCCTGTCACAGGACTTTCAATCAGGATTTTAGTCCTCTTCCTTTCTAGGTAGTCTTACCATCCAGATGAGGCAGCCAAACCACCCAGATGAGGCACCCAACTGTCTCTGCCTAAATTAGACACCACCCCCTGCATCACTGGAGTGCTCTGAGTCACCTCCCTGTCCACTGCTTATCCCTGGAGATCTAAGAGGAGATGCCAAAGTCAACCGTGTGTGTAATTACTCAAGGTTTTTATCAAAGGAGTGTAAAAATAAAATGTGATGATATAATAAAGTGAAAGATTCTTTCTTGATGAGTGTTGAGTGTAATTAAGTCATGGTCACACATGTGACCATGTGGGAGCTGGGACTAGATTATTGTCTTCAGGTAGGACAACAGACCCACCCTGGTGTGCTGGGTTATTATGAGATTAATGTTCCGTGATGAGCAGTTACCACACCGACCCTCACAGAGGAGATTACACACTTCATCTGGTGTAAGGTATCATAGAAGGCTTGGGTTGGCAGGAAGATTAAAGATCATCAAGTTCCAACACCTCTGCCATGGGCAGGGAAACCTTCCACTAGACCTGGTTGCTCTAAGCCCCATCCAATCTGGCCTTGAACACTTCCAGGGATGGGGCATCCACAGTTTCTGTGGGCAACCCATGCCAGTGCCTCACCACCCTCACCAATTCACTCACAAAAGATTCACCAAAGAATCTCTTCCAAATATCTCATCTAAACCTACCCTCTCTCAGTTTGAAGCCATTCTCACTTGTCCCATCACAACACATCTGACAAAGAGTCCCTCTGTGGCTTACCCGTGGCCCCCCTTCAGATACTGGAAGGCTGCTATGAGGTCTCCATGCAACCTTCTCTTCTCTGGGCTGAGCAGCCCCAACTTTCCTAGCCTGAATATCCTGGTGGCCCTTCACGTCCCATTCCCATTTTGCTTCACTGCTTGGCTGGAGAAAATCCACCCCATAAGCAGTGATCAGGCACACCTGGTGTTTCAGAAACACCACAGAGGATCACTAAGCAAAAACAGTTGTCCCAAGAAGTATTTCCAGAATATCACACACGTTGACAACAGCAGCTACCAGATCCCTCTGTGTCAGCACAGGCATAATGCATATTCAACACATCTTCTCTATTTCTTTACTTCCTACAGTGCAGGATGACCTCTTCAAAAATAAGCACTCCAAAGGGACTTTTCTTCTTGTATACCAAAGATGTACTTCCCTGCCTACATGGGAAGCTTCACAACACAACTATTAGCAGTAGCAGCACTGTTGGGAGGACAGAAAGGGATGAGAACTGGACCTTCATTATCCTTTTAAGTGCACACCTCATCACCTAAACAGGTTCCAAAAATAAAAATGTAAAGGATTAAAACAGAGTTTGCATTATCTTCAAATTAAAAAAATTCTTTCTCGTATCGTGGCCTGACAGAAGCCAGCAAAGGTCACAACCCCAGCTGAGTGTCCGTAAACAGAAGTAAGCACAGCCAAGTCCACCACTGTGTGTTTGTGTGTTGCTCTCACTGGCACACATGGAGAAGCTCTAGGGTGCATTACACATTCAGCCATACAGCTGCCTGCACATTTTGAGGACAAAGCCCTGAGTTTACACCTGGGTAATTTCCTATGAAGGTCTGTGCCCTGTACCTGCAAAACGTACATGTAAGTCTGTGCCTGCAGCTAACAGAGGAGGCAAATCTATTTACTATTAATTTTGCCAAGAATGAGAGATCTTCACTATAAAAACCATTCCTTCTTTGTGTTCAGTTTTAGAGATAAGCAATTCAAGGTCAGTTTTTAGTTCTGAACTAATTTTAATGGTTGAACCGTAAGTACTCAAGCAACAGATTAATCGAAATCGTCATAAGCCTTATCTGCAGCAGCTCTGCCAGCTGCTGCTCTGATGCTGCTTCTGACTTCTGAATTTTCTTCTTTTTTTTTTTTTCTCAAAAGTCTCTGCCTGTCACCTAGTTATCTGCAGAATGAGCAGAACAGGGACTGAGAAATGTGCAGTAAAATTGTTTCAGACCCATGGAAGCTCTGATAATGAATCACCAAAGCTTTCCCTGCCAGGGAACACATTTTTAATCCCAAGTACAGCCAGAGCACTGCTTCTCCTTTGCCCTCATCCTCCCACCACTCTCTCATCAGGGCATCAAGACCAGAAGAGAATCCCAGGTTCATCCTGTTCTCTGGCTGGCCCCCTCCCAACTCTTCAATCACACCTTCATTCCCAGTAGGGCCTGGGATAGTACAGGGCACCTGCAGGGAGAAAGTCTGTTCCGGATGAAGGTAATAGTGATGTTCCTACCTTGAGGTTTAGCAAAATCAGCAGCCCTTTGTATACTACTCACTGTGGTAGTCTGACTCCACTGCTCATGATTAGCACTCATAGTAAATGACAGGGGAGTGAGCAATGTCCTCTGTGTTCAACATGGAGCAAACACAAACAATTAGTGCTCAATACATAAATAATGAATTACTTCATCAGGCAAAAGATGTATGTAACTGCCACCATGGGCCATACACAACAGGTCTCTTCATCTGTTCCACTTGTCACTGTAAATGCAAGTCATCTCTCATCCACAGCATTTCTTAAAAGACTGCCTTGTATTATAGGGTTATACATCCTTTCAAAATAGATGAAATAAAAGCTTAGGAGGACAGTGATCTTATGGATATTTAATTAATGACTAACATTTTTCTGACTAACTGTGTAAAAAAACTTTAGCTTGGGCTCAGGAGAGTGATGGGAGCTTCCAAGCATTCTGTCATCCTGGATGGCTCAATGTCCTGCAGCCTGGCCTGCTGGGGAGTAGCAGGGACCTTGAGCCACTGCTCAGAGGATTAGGACATGCACATTTCACTAAGATATTCCAAAGAAACACCGATATCAGGAAGAGCTCAGAAATTTTAGTTTAAACAGCAAATTTTGGTGTGAAGATCTTAGTGCACATTTGGGTAGGGAGTGGGAAGAGGAAGGAAAAATGAGGTTGTTTTAATATAACTGCTTGTTCAGCCCAGTATAAAGAAAAGATTTTACAAAACTCAAACCTAGCACACTGGAGGATTTGGGAACATGCATGTGTAAGCAGCCAGGAGGCTTTGTTTTGATTTTTTTTTTCCCTTGATATTGCTGTCTTCATTGCTACAGTTGCTGAGGTCAGTATATAAAATGGGGACTGAAAACAAAAAGGTGATAAACGCAACATTGCTCCTTGACAATGTCATGGCTTCAGACTTTTGGCCATTAAATTTAGTGAGCTCTGAACAACTCTGAATATTAAATAATTCCAATTAACGTTGTGCACATAGGCACAATTGCACTCACACAAAATGCTTTTGGCTGATTCTCTCCATGCCACACAAACAAATCGGCATTATGTGCAACCCCTGTGACCAACTACTCCATTTTGAGCCTCTGACAGCAAAGAGATCCAGAAAAAAATTGATTGAACCCCTCAGTGGACAACCAAGGAACAGCAACAATATCCAAGCCTTGGCAAACACTTGTGAAGGCGAAACTCCTTAGTGCTTCTGATTCCTTCTAAAGGAGCTATTAGGAGCAGCCTTATTAGCCTTCTAAGTGTTTCCTTCACTCTCTTAATTCCTCTCTCCTGCCTCTTGACCTGGAGACTCTCTGCCAAAGGAATTTCCACGTGTTAATTATATCGTGTGTAAAATGTGAGGAAGTGAGTGTGTGGCAGAGTGGTATTACTCTGCCACACACTCACTGTCTCTTAATTTTTCTGGGATACTCCCACACTGTGAGAAGCACATAAAAATTTGGTGAGCTAACTTCAATTCATGTGCTGAGTGAAAAGGGCTGTGACAATCTCAGGTGGTTTCAGTGAGCCATTCCCAAATCTTTGGGTTTGATCTTTCCCATTACAGGAGCCTTCCTCCTCCTCTGTGACTTTAACCCCTGCTAATGAAGAAAATACCTGGGAGAAGAGTCACACTGGGTCCTAAACAGTGAGGTCACCCCTTTTAATGAAGGGACAAATATTCATCAAGGGACAATATTGCACAATTTGCAATCATTCACAGCAGTGATGACTGGAGTTCGTCAGTCATGGCTAGACTTTAAGGAAAAAACATTAATTATCAAGCTATGGAAAAGAGAAACAGAAGGTGACTCATAAGTTTTAACCATTCAGAAATCAAATCTGCCACAGGGGTGGTAATTACACCAGGAAGGTAGTGAAAACTTTCAGTGACTACCTTCCAACCTGCATGCAGCTCACCACCACCTTGCAGAGAGAGGATTTCTATTCTGAGAATAACCCCTGCTGGGTGCAAGAAGAGAGGTTTTGCTGAAATGCCACCTTCAATGGAAGATGTATCATGTTCTCAAGGGGTTTGTGGTGCCGCAGTTTCTCAGCAGTCAGGTGGATGTGCCATAAAACACAGTTGTTTCCTAAGGACCCTGCAGTCCCTCCTGAGATTCGAGAGACTTCAAGAACTCAAGACTCCTTGAGCTGCAGAACACCTTCCTGCTGGTACAATACTGCAGCTCCATAACCTCCCGAGCACATGCTATGCATGAATACAAATTCACAGGCAGGATATCACAGGATCTTGACTTTTCAGCTCAGATCTACAAGACAAAATCAGCCAGTTTGTTTTTGTTTACCTCTGAAGATACTTCTCTTTTAGCAGAAAAACAAAGGATTCCTAGTCTTTTTCTTTGCTAACTAACTTTTCCCAGCTTTTTAGGCCCACAGAGGCAAATGTATACCAGAAAGCTGTTCCCACCAAGGGTGTAAAGCTGGTATTCCAGTGTCAGAGGAGCACAATAACCTGTCAGTACTGCACACCCACCGCACAGCAGAAACATCAGGGACAGTATTTCTTGGAACAGCTGTGGACAAGTGTTGGCAAATGTCTCAGACCACTCCTTTCTGTACAGACATTGGGAGCTAAATATTACGGTGCATTTAAATGCCTTTTTACGTCCCAGTTCCCTCAGTGCATCATTTAACATAGCCCCATGGAGCATTAAGTCCAATTCTATATGGTTGCATACAAAATAGGAAGCACTTTCAACTGCCTGAAAGTTGATACAACAACTGTATATATAATATACAGGATACTGTATATCCTGTATATAGTATATTCATATATAATACCCATCCTCCCCCAGTATATATACTTTCCATAAACCAGTGCATTAAAAATAAGACCTTATTTTATCATAAGATATCATGAACTGTCCTAGACTCATTCAACTCTGCTTAATCACCACAAACATCCCATTTGAAAAAGTGGTGTGAGTAATTCTGAGTGGAAATCAGAAAAAATGAGTAACGAAGGCCAACGGTAACAATCAGGCCAACACTCCCCATCACACTGGGCAGAATAGCTGCAACAACTCCAAGGCCACTTGAGGCCATGCCCTCATTTACAAAGGGATAGTGGAAGCTATTGAGAAATCCCTTTAACAATCCAAAGAAGGGCAGATATTTTGCCATTGCTACCAGACCCATTAGTCTGCTGACTGAAGGCTTCACTCCATATAAGCACATCCCTCGAGCAATTCTGACAGGCCAAATGTTTAATATTTTGTTGCCTCAGAGAAGCAAGTGGTGAACTCTGATATTGCTTCAATGTCCTGATACATTGACCCTGACCGCAGGAAAGAGTCTTCCCCTCCCCAGCTATTTCCACTGCCATGGATAGAGTAGATCTGCAGCCAGCAGGGATGGGCATAACAGCAGCACTGGTCTATCCAGGCTTGCCTGATGAAGCTGATGACAGAGCCAGTACCTCCAGCTCACATGCAAAGTTAATATATGCTCAGGTTACCTGAATTCTGAGAAGAAAAGCCCTGGGAAATCATTACAAAGGTTATTTAATGATGCATAAGTGGTGCCCAGAATTCAAGAATCTCTATTCCAGTTATGGCAGTGAAATCAGCATCCTGGCCCTACTGAAGGTGCTGCAGATTTAAATCCAGTCTCCAGATAAATGTGGAAGAGCTGAACAGCATGCAAGAGCAAGGCAAAAGGAAAATTTTACTAAGTGTCATGCTGGGAGATTGCTATGTCAAAGCCTGGCTCTAATTCTGACTTTCAAGTGACACTTTTGTTAGCCCTAAGTTTTAGCCAGTGCTACCATTCTCCCCTGTGCTGGTATGCCAGGAGAAGCAGTGCCCTGCTGAATGAATGAGAGATGGAGGATGGAGATGGCTGAACAGCCTTCTAAAATAACATATGATATGAATAAAATTGCCTACAAAGCTCAAGTATTTTCCCCATGCCTCCTCAGATCTCATGTACCAAACATGCAAGAGACGTGCAGCACTTGCATCAAGCAGGCTCTAGCCCACATCATGCCCCTTCTCAGAGCCCCAGCTGCTGTAAAACCTATGCCACTACCACACATCTCCTTGATGCACTCATGGTCATGGGGCACCCTGTGCCTGAGCTGCCCTGGCCTGAACAGTCACCTCCATGGAGGTTCACATGTGCAGGGGAACAATCTCGAGTCCATCAGATGTCCCTGCACCCATCTACCTTCTGCTGAAGATCTGGCCCCTTTCTATCTACCCATATCAAGGTCTGTTTCCACACAGGGCATTTCTACACCAGTCTCTCACCTAGAAACCACAAAGAAGCCCATCAAAATAAGAGGGCAAATAAGGAAGAAATCTGTGTTTCAAAAGAGAAGAAAGAAAAACCCTCTGAATCCAAAACACTAATATTTTCCTGCAATGTTTTGTGATACATAGGCCGTGAGATATGACCTACCCAAACAGATGCAGTGAGGACTACTCAAGGCTTCCACTTTGGATCATCCTTTTTGGAAAATCCCCAGTAGCTGCAGACAAACCTCGCCTCTGGAAATCCCCTGCTCACTGCACTACTGTCCTTTTTTGCCTAGGGACAAAACCCCAGCTGTGCACTTTACTCTCCTATGTGGGTAGTGGGAGGCCAATCTTGCATGAACAACATTTGGACAGGAGGCAGAGGTTATTTTTGGCTGCTCTGATAAGGAAAGAAGTCCAGGCTGAGAAAGACAGGGAAGAATTAGACATGTCTGAGTTGGCATTTCCCCTACCACGGGTAGGGGAAAGTTCAGCTGAAGAGGCAGCAAATGGGAGAGTCACATGGATTGGAGCCAGGTCTTCCCCATGCTCCCAGCCCTTCTGCAACCCAAACCAGGCAAAGGGGACATATCCTGACCACAGGAACCACACTATGGAGAATGGTTATTATGGAGATTAAGGCCATTCCATTATGGAGAATGGCCTTATCCAGCATAGTGCTGGAAGAATTGCTCCTTCATCTCACTGGGCAGGCTGGAACAAGCAGCCCAACAGAACGCCATGGCCTGAAGTGACTGAGTCCCTCCTGGGTGACCTGGAAGGTGCAGCCTCATGGTCATTCACAGACTATAGCAACTTTAAAAACTACCAGCAAACCTCAGGGATAGCTGCAGTTCCTGACAAATACCCCTCTCTCCTGTGCCAAGGAGATCCTGACACAAAAAAAAAAAAAAAAAAAGCTTGGCACTGCACTCTGAAAAGCTTGGCACCCCCAAGCTTTTCAGAGTGAAAAAACTGAACTGAGGGCTTCCCTTCAATGAAATCAATGCTGGCAGGCACAATGAGCATGTCTGAGGGCAGACACGGGGCTGGCATCACACAGCAGTGATGTGTTGGACCTCAGCAGTGAGGGGAGCTGACACCTCCCTGCACAAAGGGTTAAAATTATGCCACCTCATGCATGAAGGGGGGGCCCAGCATGGTGCCAAAATACAGCTCCCTGCTGCCAGCCTGAAGCTGTCCCACATAAGGGACCCAACTTCTGCTTGGCCAAGTCACTACAGAAGGGGGCCTGCAGGAAGATAACCCATAACAGCTCCTCATGGGACATAAGGAGGTGATTTTCACTTAGGATAACATTGGTTGTGACTCATCTGCCAAAACTGGAGTAGTGACATTTCTGGGTTTCAGTATGTGGAGCAGACCAGAAGCTCTTCTCTCGCTTCCTCATCAGAAATGGAAATTGAAAAAACCTGAAATATCCCAAGAACTGCTACCTTACAGTCACATCCACAGACCTAAGGTCTCACACATAGCTGGAGCCAGGCTGAGGTGCCCTCCAAATCCTGTGGAGAGGGGTTGAGCAAGAAGCTGAACTGCCATGACCTTCCCAGTGGCCTTGCTTTGTGATGAAGCAAATACAATCTCCTTGAGGACTGCATGATGCTGCCACAGTTAGTGCTTTCTCCACTTCTTTCCAAGCCTCTGCTTCTTTAGCTGTTTAATGCTTTGATGGCAAGCCAATAGAATCACTCCCAGTTTCTAGAGGGAGAAAAGGGATCAAAAACAGGAAGCAGAAGTCCACGATAGTTTAAACAGATCTCAGCAGGACTGAGTTAGACCTTAGACTTGCCTTAGCAGCAAGTCCAGCCTTCCTGTTTTCCCTGGAGCTTCTTATACAGGTCTGAGCTTGGAACTCTGAAGGCAGGTGAAAATGAAAGGAGGATGTGGATCTGTAACTCGAACAGAAAGAAGAAGTCAACAAAGTCTACAGAGTTTTGTTAAATAAGCTCTAGGTCAGTCCAAATTCTGCATCTTGTATGCGTTTGAATAACACCATTTCCTTCAAAAAAACTGTATGAGACATAAAAGAACACTGATAGTTTTACCTGACTGAAGGTGGGGAAACACTAAGACTAAACAGCAATCAGATCATTTTCTGGTCTCTGAGCAACTAACTAAGACACAGGTAAAAGGGATAAACTCTTACTGAAACAGTTCGTAGGCAGGTGGATGCACTTGCAGCCAGCTCTGTACCGGTGGGTATATCCTGAGGGACCTGACACCACACTCATACCACAACAAACCTACTGATTTTGGTGATCCAGGTGGAATCTCTGGGGATTACCTTGTGCAATCACCTGCTCACAGCAGGGCTTGCCTCAGAGATGCAGCTGACTCTGCAGCCTGATCCCACTGTTCAGTTTTTCTACAGAGTTTTGGTAATTACAGAGAGGAACAGGGGAAGAAGCGGGAAGCAATTCCCAATCCAGCCATCAGGCTTCAGAGACTTTCAGGTAGTTGGTTCATCACCCTGGAAGGGATGTGATAGAAGGTTCATGCTGGACCAGCCATTTACTACTGAGCTGCTGCCAGTGCAGTCAGAGCTGCGAAAACCCCACCACCGCAGTGTTGCAAATCTGGGTCAGCATCTTGAGGTACCCCGTGGAAACAAATGTTTCCTCCCTCCCTCTGTCCCGGCGCTGGCCAGGGTGTGCACTGGCATCATCTTTTCTCTGTATCCCTTCATCTAATGAGGATTTCCATCCACTACCCTTCACCCACACAACATACCCACCCACCATTTTTTGGACACGTTCCCAAATTCATTTGAAGTCCCCAGCAGGCACAGAGCAGGCATTTTTAGCGGATGAAATGCAAAGGAAAATTCACATGGAACAACAAGCCTTGCAGCTGGCATCTCAAGTGAACAAAATCAGGGCATGCTCCAGATTTGCTGCAACTGCCCTGAGAAAGGTTTTTCAAAAGCCACTGTTGCGAGAGTGCTTCTGCTGCACTGTGCTCATTAAATTCTTCTCCTAATCTCCAGTGGATATTTGCCCTAGGGCCCTCAGCCTATGTCTTAAAATTGACATGAGACTGGAAGTCTCTGATAAAAGAAGATGCGAGACAGTGGCAGCCAAAGATATCAAAGGTCAAAGTTGAAATACATTGTGGATCCAAACAGATTTAGCCTGTTCATTTTTAGCTGCTTCCCATTAGTGCACCACACTTCCCCCTAAGTATTACAGACAGAAAATAAGTGCAGGCTGCACTATCCATGTGGTAAGGTCCAAAACAGAGTGGAGACTCCACTGCAGCCGCACCTCTCCTGCAACAGCGTTGGGTAGGGTATTCAGAGCATCCCAGTGGATCCACAGAGGCATCCCTGCTCCCATCCCTTGAGTTCAGAGTCTTGTGGCTCCATTGCATTTTCTCCAAATAATGGCATTTTCCTCACTCGAAGGTCAGATGGATCATTTATATCTAAACCATATGAGAGTCAACAAAAGCCTTGAAATCTTTATTCTAAACTTTCAGTGGGATCATAGTTTAATTTTCAGGTCACAGTCCTTTCCATCTCTTGTCTCCCTGCTCTGCATCAGAAACACCAGTTACACAGCCAACCACCTCCCTGCTGTTCCAGGCTGCATCCTTTCCCAACTGGGAAACACAAATGGCCATCCTTTGATCCTGCTGGGCTAATTTATGCTAGATAGGAACAGGATTGGGAAGCAATTCAAGGGAAAATTGTATCTCACTCCCCACTGTCTCAGAGAAAATGTCCTCCGAAGTCAGCACTCCAGATGAAAAAAAGGGAGACATTGAACAGACTTCCACTTAAATCAGAGTAGCAAGTAAATGTTCAGATAAGTTTCATAGCAAGGTAATAGCAGACAGAGATCAAGAGCTGCACACAAAAAGGGATTTTTTTATTCCCCTTGGGTTCAGGGATGTGGGCTGTACCATGGCTAGCAGCTCCGTTCTCAGTTTCATCTCATGAAAGTGAGTCCCAAAGTCTGACTTGGGGTACTGGCTCCTAAGCAAAATCAATTCTTTAAGTTCATTAGGCACAGCCTTATCTAGAGTTTGGAGAAATTATTTGCTCCAAATGAAAAGCTTTTTTGATGTTACATGAACTAAAGCATTATTTTAAGGAGTATTTAATTTTGTAGAAAATAGCCTCACAAAAAGAGGAAACCAAAACCTGCACTAAATTTCTGCACAGCCTGCAAAGCCTCATTTCCTATTTCCTAACAAAAATGCTACCATGAAACAGCTTCAAATTTTTAATACCCTGCAAAAGTGTTAATAGTTACTGGCCACATGCAATTCAAAAGAATCTCATCTGATAATTCTGAGTCATCAAAAGTGTAGCAAAAATCCTGAAAAAGCAGGCATTTTGCAAGACTATCATTATTCTGCCCCTTAAGTAAACCATATTAACAGGAAGAATCAAGGTGGCTCCACAATAGCCTGCTGCATGGAAGTTAATCAGAAGGAGCTAATTTCGGATCCAATGTTCCTGAAACATTTTGCTGGAAATTCTCATAGAGCCATTTTAAAAAGGCTTTTTTTGAGGAGCCGCTTGTCAGTTTAACCCATGTTTGAGATTATTATTTTGCCAAGCTGAGGAGTAGAGCCAGCTTGCACACAGCAGAGGGGTAGTGAAGTGGAGGGCTCTCATGCAAGACAAGTCCAGATGAGACTTCCAAATCAATTTAAAAGGCCTGCCTGAATATAATTTCCTTCTTTACTTGGGAACTGCTAAAAGACAATCAACAGCTACATGGCCCTTTGTTTTAGATGATTTGTGGGTGAGGAAAAACATTGTCCTTAGCACAACAATCCATCCAAGCAGAACATGTTTGAAACAATCCCAAGGACTAAAACTATTTTTATTAACAAGTTGCAGTAGTTCATTCTTCCTTTGTGCCTGTTGGATGACATTAGCAAGACAGTAGCTCATGGCAGGGCAACAATCTAAGCACCATGGATATTTAAAATCTTTCCCCTACTAGCAAAGCTGAGTAACTTTGTTACTTATGGCAAAAATTTTAAAAAGTCTTATAAGTGAAACAGAGGATAAAATTTTCCTAAGCTTTTTGGTCTGGAAATTTAATTT
Source organism: Agelaius tricolor (assembly GCF_023055355.1). Lineage (NCBI taxonomy): Eukaryota > Metazoa > Chordata > Aves > Passeriformes > Icteridae > Agelaius > Agelaius tricolor. The sequence goes on along the minus strand of NW_027269261.1, from coordinate 18,799,133 downwards.
TTCAGACACTGGCATCTGGCACAGGTCAGAGCAAGAAATGATGTCGTTTCAGGGACACATTCAACTCCAGCCTTTCCAACTCTGTGTCATGATAAATCTAAAAAGTCCAATTTTAAGCTTTTCCCTTAGCTAGAAATTATTTTAAAATAAATCAATTCAAAAGTGCAGAAATATCTCACATCTACAACACCACAATATGAATGCTGTTGCCTTTGTTAGGTTTTAGTGTTAACATTCCTTTCAACTTAAATCAACCAAGGGAAAAGCAATTGGAGTACTGCTGGTTGAAACAAAATGCCTTCCTCTTGTCACATCAATCCAGTCTGGCACCACTCAGAACAAGCTGAAGATGCCCAAAGCATCCATGTGTCTCCCCTTTCTACCCCCAGTGAACTGAATGCTAGTGCGAGCCCACAACATGTTATATTTTGACAGACTCCATTTTCCAATGCAAATGGGGTTTGGAGAAAAGCTCTGATCCATCTTTGGGGAAAACAGTTCCAAAGGCTCTGTGCTGAGGCACACGAACACACAGGCTGAGCTGAATGCTCTCCTGTCAAAAAACAGGCACAAATTCAGCGCAAGAAGGTACAAAAGACATTTTACCAGGGGTGCAACGACCTCTTCCTTGCTTTTAGTATCCTTGTGTAATAATTTCATTCTCAGATTGCAAGGGCTTTTATTTTCCCTTCTCTGTGCTCCAGGCAGTGCAGATTCTACCGCAATGTACACGTTAAACAGTTGCTGGCAGTACTCTATAATCACCCAGGAATGCAATGGGTGTCACATGGGGCTTTGCTCAATACAGCTGTTCACTGGCCCAGCTGAACAATAAACATTTGAATTATGGCAAATGTTCTTTGAGGGAGAAGGTTTGTTATTAATATAAATACAAAAGGAGTCTTGAAATGGCCCAACTACTTCAGCTTCACTTCAGGAGCGCCCAAAGTTATGAAGCTGGAGAATACAGAAGTTGAAAACCAAGATATTATTTTCTTGTTATTCAAGCAGTGAGAATTCATTTAAAAATATCTCTATGACCTCAGGGGAGTCACAACCACAGAACCCAGAAGATTAAAGAAAATAAGCTTAAAATACCTTCCTCAAAGAGTCATGCATTTCTTTCTTGATTGTAAGAAGTGATGGGCAAACCTAAAAAGGTCCAGAGGTTTGGATACTTCTCCAGAGCAGCTGATGCCTTGTTAACATCCCCCTCAGGGAACATTTCTGCTCACATTTATTAGGAACAAGGAAGCTGGTAAGGTTCAAGCTCATGCCTTTGCACTGCCAATCTGAGTCCTTCACTACCTGCTACTACACAAATAATTGAGTCTCCAAATCCAACACCAATAGCAACAATGTTGGCCAAACCACAGAAGAAGTAAGAAGCTGCACAGAGCCCATAGAAAGTTGTTCAGATTATATTTTCTATGGGCAGAGAATTCTGTGAGAGATTAAAACCATAAAGTAGCAGAAGAAAATAAAAGCTGGAGGCTTTCTCAGAGAGTGCAGTTTCCCCCATCAGAGATATTCTTCCTGTTATGACAGACTACGCATAGCTGACTGCATTTGCACAGCAACCAGCCAGCAACTTTTTTTTTTTTAATTTATATTTGCTTTGAATTACATGTTTTCCGGTGTCAGCTTTGGAGGAAGATAAAACTTAGCTGCAGCAACAACTTTTAAATCAGCTATCATCTCTGCTTCAGTCAACAGAAACCTTTAATTAAAGCATTGGGTTACAGGGGTACTAGTTACCATATAACTAGCAACATCTTCAAATATTTGGATTGTAAACAGTCTTCATAACTTGGAGACAGGCATCATCTTTCCTACTTCACATTGAAGGCTTTACAGGCATTTTGTAGAGGTCTGGCAACAGGGAATGACAGAAGGAAGTACTGATAACGTGCTGCAGCTCAGCAATAAGGTACAGGGAAAATACAGTAGATATGTAATGGTTTGTGATCTCTTCTTTTCCTTACTTTGGGAAAAAACTCCAGGATCTTTGCATTTATATTATCTCAGACTTGGATTTGATGGTGCACCAAGGCATGAAGCTCCCTAATGCTCTGAAAGTATAAAAGGATGCTAATTTTACAGTACTTACTAGCCAGCTGCTTTCAGCAGTATAGAACTACTTCTTTATAAGTGATATTGTAAGCATCCTATTTACTCTTGCTCTTCACATTCAGGAGAAAGGACTTGCATATTAAAAAAAGAGCATTGGACATTAGAAGGATTTATGGAGGAAAAGAACAAGTGAAGAGATTCCTATTAGCTAGATGAAAAATATTAAATCAGTAGGTATTCTGATTAGCATGAAATAAGTATCTGCTCAATCTAAATAGGCTGAGCCTGCTAAAACACTCCACAGACCAGATGTAAAATGGTATTCAGATAGCCTAGTGAGTAACTTTAAATTCTTACTCAATTCAAAGGAATAGAATTTTGTGTATCTGTACCTTTTTGTGAGCATCAATTACAAATTATTTCTGCCCCATATTCCTCCACCATCAATCAAGAAATAGTCTGTTGTCTATAATCTAATACTAAAATACATGTCAAGCAGGACCCCTCACAGAAGAACAGACAGTGGATGATGGTAGACCTGCCTATCTTTAGAAATTCTGCCCTCACCCAAAACTATGAAATTGCTATATTTACCTATTCCAAAAAGCACTCTGAGGTCTCTGGGTTTATGTTTCACTTTAATGAAGCATTTCAGAAGAGGAGAAGCATGCAAGTGTCATGGCTTTCCATGACCCAAACCAGAGTCAGTACCTAGAGGAGCAAACATTTATGAGATCCCTGTCAGATCACAAGTTCATCAGGCTCATCAGAAAGCCTCTGCATGATAACAGCTACCCTAGACGAACCTCCTAATACTCACTCTAAGCCTCAGCTATAAACTGGATGTCTCCTCCATCTTTCACTTCTCTTGAGAGATGAGTCCAGCAGGCTCTCTCCTATGGTAATCAACTCCCAAAAATGACACTTTAGGGATGTCACCTCCTCCCCTAGCCTTTGAGCATTAACTGTATTTTTGTAGCAGCTGGCCTAGAAGGGGAGACTCAGCTCCTTTCTCAACCCACCTCATACCTTCTCATGCAGCATTTAATTGCCAAACAGCCAGATTAGAAAGAGAGTTGGTGAAGAGCAAAAGAGAAGAAATAACAGCTCTGCAGCTCTCCCTCTGGAGTAAAAAATCCACTGTTCATGGGACTAGACAGAAAGAGGGAGAAAACAAGCACTGAGGGGGCATCAGTCTAGAGCCTGGTCAGGCTGGACTAGTCCCTGCTTCTGAGGCTGTGTTTGGGTTTTAATCAATAAGCACTCAATGTTAATTGTATAAACAGCCACTGAAGGAGCTCCAATCTGGGTCAATGCCTAAGAGAATTCTATTAAAATGCAACAGACATTGCCTCATTAAGAATTGCACAGCACAAAATGTCCTATTTTGCAGAGCTAAGCATGAGACACCTTTGTCTTGTCTTGGAAGGTTTTTAAAGGGTTATGGTATCATATTCACCTCAGAGGGGAGGTTTTCACTGACTCACCAAAGCAGGATCAGGTCATTATGGCAATAGATCTTGCTAAAAATAGAGACACATCCCCCACTCTGGAGTACCCAGCACACTGCCGTGCTTACAGCACACTACACTGGGACACAGGGCAGCCAAATGTTCGGAATATTGTTATTCTTCTGGCATCCCAAAGCCACTCACCACACCACTTAAAGCACCACCCTTAAGCACTTCACATTTATTTGCTTCTGTGCTCCCTACAACAGGTATATTTCTGTTTGGATTTTTTGTTGGGTTTTTTTGTGGGCTGCACTTCTAAATCCTTAATCTCTGCTTCGGTTAAAGAAGCAAGAATATATTGTGTGTTCAAAGCAGTGTAGATATAGCTAGGAAGGCCCCCTCCTCTAATTAAAACCACCCATTTACTTCTTGTGTACAGAGAAACAACACAGCAGGAAACAACTGTCATATCAAATACCCCGTTATGGTAATTGTGGTTAAATACTGACTTTTTAATGGTAACATACTTATAGGGGTTTGGCAACAGATGCAAAAATAAGTAATCACTTTTTCTGGAGGGCTACCAAAATGGCAGGTTTCCCAAGTCAATCAGTTCTTCCAGGGACTGGGAATGTAGAAAGCAATTTAATGCTGCAAGGAATATGACAATCTATTTATAATGGCACAATGTGAGAGGCTGAGAGGAGAAACTGCAGCTGTTGTATAAGGATTATAACTCACTGATTGTTTCTAACCAAATGTATTGCTATATCAGAAAGAAGTATGAGTTTAGCTGCCTGGCTGATTTTCTTTCCCTTGTACAGGTGTGGTGCCAGCTTGAATGAAATCAGGCATCAAGACTAAAAATGCTGCTTTTGATCTCCCCCTTGACACTCCAGGGTAGCCTTTGCCAACTCTCTTGGGGATTCACTGCATCAGAACCCATCCAGCCTTTGTTAAAGTGAAGAGAAAAGCAAGGCCAGGTTCAGAAGACCCCATGGGAGCATCACAAGGGATATAGAGCATCCCTGAGTGTTAAATAATAGTCCTCTGTCTTCAGTTCTTGAAAAAGCTTTGCTTCCTCTTTCATATTTATTTCTTTCCCAGCTTCCATATGTATTTTTATGGCTGTTAAATAACAGTCCCTCCATCCTAAGGGAAGGCTGCTTGCCAGAACAGAAGAGCAAATGATTCCTGCATTCTATGTACAGCACATTACACATGTCAGATGTTACAATGACTATTATGTTTAGGATCAAGGACACAAAAAACAGCAAACAGCAAAACTATCAGAGCACCCAAAGCTGCCCACTTTGAACAAACCCGTGATCCAGAAGCTGGGCCACCCCAGGACTCTTAGGTTCATACTGTGCTTTTCACCCTGGTTTGAAAGGGCCAAGGACTACAGCAGCAGCAGTACAAGACTTCTTTACCAATGTATGCAAGGCCCGATAACTTTTGTAAAAAACTAAAACAGAAAACAGGCTTAGCAAAACATGCTTTTCTCAAATATGATGCTAAGCATGATCTCGCTGTCAATATAAGCAAGGGGACTTTTTGCTTGTTGATGTGGTTTACCATAGTGCAGGGTGTAACTCATCTCCAAAATCTGTGCTCATGCTTTCCCTGCAAGAAGATAATCCAAGCCGGATGATTTCTTTCCTACACCCTTATCTATTACACAGTCAGCTAAAATCTGGGAGACAGAGAGAGATGAGAAACTTCCTGCATGTAAATCGCTCTGTCTTACACCCTTGGAGCACACATTTTCCATGGCTGTTGGGTGGAAACAAACCTAGTCCTCAGTTTATGCATCCCACTACCCAAACTTCCAGAAAGCCAGATACCAGCAGATACTTAGGAACCCTTGGGTCTCTTGATTACAAGGATGAAGGACTCCTAAAGACACCCAGACAATTAACATGTCTCCCACTGTTTTGTCTTTCCCCATCACCTCAGGATCATTCTCTGGTACGTGAAGGTCTGATGTGCATGCTCAGGCTGTTGCCAGAGTGGTTATTCCTGTGAGTTGTTGCCAGCTAGCATGGTACATCTTGGATATATGACACTTCCCCACATGTATTTTTGCCCATCTGGAAGAACCCCCTGATTATTTGGCAGGTTGGCTACAATGCCAGCTAGTGACACCCAGAGATGCCACCACACTAGGTGAGGGTCACCCCAACCTTGAGACAAAGCCAAAGCAAACTGCAGCACATCACTAAGGACAAGATCAGGCACCTGGCGGCTGCAATCCAGCCACATGCAGCCCTTCATTCCCACCCGGCTCTAGCATAGCAAGTCACCTACACACACTAACCTTGCACCTGGAGGAGGTGGGATTGGGGTTTTGTGCTGTTTGTAAAGAGGTTCATTGCTCTTTGAATCATACAGACAGCTGTAGCAATATGACTCTACCTGCTCTCCCAGCCCTGCCCAGTGCCACAGAGGGAAAACAATTCTTTGGGCAGCTGGGGCATGGGAATAAGATCTCTCAATAAGCATACACAAAGTTCTAGCATTTCTACAACACCTTTCATCGGGGATCTTAAAGCACTTCAAAATACTTAACATCACCAGACCCCTGTAAGGGCTGGGGTAGTGAAGGGAAACTGGGAGGGAGCTCTTACAATGCCTTATTTCAGCAGGCTGGTATAAGAAACCACACAGGTAACCTGAGAAACGGTGTATGGGGCTTCAGGGGATTTTTGCTTTCAGAAAGTTTCAATTTGCATCTTTCAAAACTTTTTCTTTCAAAACATCAATTAGAAGACAATTAAAATGATGTTCAGAGACAAAATCCTAGACCTGGTGTCGTCTGGAAGCCTCAAGTCAGACTCCATAGTTCTGCTGCTAAACACTAAAGATCTACAGCCATTGCTCAGTTATGATAACATGCACATAGATGGGCTGAATATACCAAGCAGTGATATCAAGAAACCAATGCAATTCTTCTTCGCTCTTCAACACTGAAGAATGTATTCAAAGTAGTGCTTTAAAACTGAAACTAATTTATGCCATTAAAAGGTATCTTTTTACCCCTTCTTATTAGTGCAATGAGGCCTTACTACAATTAAAATTAGACCTAATAGGTTTTCAGTCACTAAATGAAAGGCCTCAATGTTACCTACCCTTTGGCTTCATCTAAACTGCAAGACTTTGCTATATGACCCACTTCTACGCTATAAGTGGCCCAAGTATGTGGCATTTTCTCTCCTATCCCCTCTCAACAGCTTAGTTTCTATATGAAAGAAAACCAGTCAGAGGCTAAAGGCAGCTGCAGCATGTGCCAAACAGGCTCACAGGGCACCTGCTGAGCATATCTGCCCCCCTCTTCAGCCAAGGCCCTCTGAGTCGTTGTTCCAGAACAGAAGCTCAACTGCTCCAGTCCACCACAATATGTAGGAAGAAGGCATCACTCAAGGGGGATGAGAAGCACAAGCACACAGCAGGTAGGGATTGCTATAAGCAATCAAGGTGAATCCTGCTGGTTCTGGGAGCTAAGACAGAGTTCCCAAGCAATCCCTGCTCTGTGGTTCCCTCCCTAAATCGCATGCACCCCCACCCTTTCCCAATGCCAAAGGGCAGAAAGAAGGCTACATCTGAGATTCCATCCTCCCTGGAAATTTTTCCTGTGTAAGCTACTACCTTCAGGTACAGGATCATAGCAAAAAACTTCTGGCACAGCATCCTCTTTCTCCTTAAATCCATGAGCTTCACCCCACAAGACATCCTACATGCTCCTCAAAAGAGAAGCCAGCGCACAGAACCAACTCTTCCATTGGGGTGAGTGGGTGCCATGGAAGTACAGAAATTTATGGCAGCAGACAGGTACCCTGTGGATTCAGGCATTCCTGGCAGCTCAAGGTATTGACAGCTCCCTTATGTAGTCATATCCTGCAGCTGCACCTCAGCAGCAGCCAAACCAGGTAGAGAGGAGGAACACTCCTTCTTAAGAAACCTAGAAGCACTCTGATGAGGAATGCCCATAGTGAGATGAAGGTTACTTCATTTTAGTAGTTGGATCCTGCACATATCTCTTCAACTGCAGTCCTTTTATTAGTCATATTTTCATAGACGTCCAGAATCTATCTGCAAAGAACACTATACAACTCAGGCATGGAAAAAGTTAGTTCTTTGTGGTATCACATTTTAGATGAAAAGCCACTTCCTCTCTTCCACAGCAAAGCAAGAAAGCGTAGGCTTCAGTTTTATCAGTCATTGCATCTGCGCCTTCTTAACAAGTTTAAAGTCTGTGAGCCAAAAACGTATCTTTCCCTCTTTGATATTCATGTAAATTTGAAACATGTATAGCTTCACTGGAGTTTGCAATGGTAAAAATGATGAATGTTGGCATTTTGTCGGGTTTTTTTTCAAGAACAAATTGTTTCACAGAATAATATGTTTTCTCTTGAGAAGGCTCAGAAGTGACTTCTCAAGCTACACCAACAAACCATGTGGATTTTCAGTGAGCTGCTGCACATGAATTCAGGGTGGGTTTCGGATGAAACCTGCTGTGGGATAACAGCATGGCTCTCTAGTGATGGGGGTCGCTGGGGAAAAGGAAGCACTCACTATTGCACACCACTCTTCTGGCCAGAACCTTCCAGTCACACCACAATCTGCTTTAACCATTTTAAGAACAAACCTTTTCCTCTTCTGGCGTTTGTTATTTCTTCCTCTTCTTGTTATTACAGCAGAAACCCACAAGTATCTATTTTAGGGTTATCTTTACACCCTGAATTTTCACTAGGAGATTAAAAAACATTGGCAGGGGAGACATATCTTTCTGTCCTTTATCTCATGCCTAGACATTCAGGTACCTTAAAGAGGGACATTACTTTTTTAGTGTCTTTCCTCAGTTGAGCTAAGTGTAATTCTCAGCGTATTTCTGTGTCTATCCATAACTTTTTTATCTGCCTCTCTGCTTAGCTAGCTGTCTGGTTTGGTATTTCCAGTTTGCACTTAACCAGGGTGGATATTCCCCATTTGTCTTTCCCCATAGTCATATGCATCAATCAGAGTCTTTTTTATTCTTTCTGCAGCAGATAGGGAAGAAATATAGATGGAGCCATGCTCACCAATAGAAGAAATCAACACCACACAAGAGGCTCTGGCTGTATCAACCTTAAGATGTGGTAATAATTTGAAATAGAATGTAGGTCCATAAAGTATTAAAAAAACCCCAAGTAATAACATCTTGTACTTATGTAAGAAAAATGTTGACCTCTTAAGTAGGAACAACAGTATGGTTTATAACAATATATCCCTGTGAGCAAAAGGCCTGGTTTTTATTATAGTTCACTTAAGCAATGAATAATTTCAGATGTAGAAAAGACAATTTACACCGATATTACACCCATTTTGGTAGCAAAACAGGAAACACTGCCCAGGTGACCTTCTTTAAGGATGAGATTTTCACATTCCTAAGCTGTTAATAACTGCTGTAATTGTTGAGGGTATTTAATTCATTGGTTTTAATAAAGCATGAGAATAGCTGATGAACACTGCACCAGAATGTCACTACTATCACTTTCCCTCTGGCACCTCAGCTTCCTGGTGTTCAGAAAACAGTTTCAGCATTCCCATATGACTTTTTCAATGACAAATCTCAGATCTCTAGTCAGTCTAGAATATTATATTACCAATCTTTTTCAGAAACATCATCCTTTACACATTGTGCACCTACTAAGTAGAAGGCAAAACCGTCCGTCACAGGAATTAGTCTCCCACACAGCTGTCACTTGTAAGAAACAGGGATCCAGTGCTTCTCTCCCAATTTCCAGTCATTCCCATCTCTTGATACCTGACATGGAACACATTGTTGGATGACACCCTCCAACCCTCTTTGCCCCAGAATTTTGCCCTTACAGGCCTGGTACACCAAAATCCATGGCCTGTTTCTATGATTACAGAACAGTCTCTCTACCATGCTGCTGGTTTTTCATACTCACAGTTGTATTTTGTAGCAATACATTTTATGAAGTTATTTTATATAAAAGGTTGAGCTCTGGGGAAAGTTTAAGCTATACCCCTCCAGGAATTATTGCGTTTGTTGGCTGTGAGGAGGAAAAAAAAAACCAAACAACCAAACCAAATTTTCAAACTTTTTAAAAACATTTTAAACAAGTACAACTAATTAGAGTCTGATCAAAGCCAAGCGAAGCCCTCTGGAGCAGCTGCATTCCCTATATTTGTGAAAATCAGGCCATTTAAATAGTTATTTTAAAAAGAAGTATTGGAACTAAGCCAAAGCCCTTTGAAATCAATGGGATTTTATAATTACTTCAATGCAATTTGAATAATCGCTTTAGAAAATAACGTCTTTTATTTAATTAATTGTTGCTGCTGACTGTCACAATATAGATTGAGACATTTTTCAGTTGCAAAATCTACACAGGGTGAATAAATTCACACAGAATTGCTTAAGTTGAAAGAGACCTCTTGAAAACATCCAGCCCAAGCCCAAGGTTAAGCAAGGCCAGCTACAGCAAGTTGCCTGAGACCGTCTCCAGTTGGGTTTGGAATATCTTGAAGGATGGAGACCCCATAACCCTTCTGGGCAACCTGTCCCAGTGTTTAAGTACCCTCACAGTTTAAAAAAAAAAAAACAAAACAAGAAAAACAAAAAACCCCAAGCATTTACTGCTTTCCCCTTGTCCACCAAGGTAGTGATAACCTTGTAGAAGGCAAAACGGTTTTTTCAAGGGTGATTTCATCTTTATAAATCGATCCATGCTGACAACTCCAAATGAACTTCTTGTCCCTTCATGTGTTAGGAAATACATTCCAGGAAGTTTTTCTCCTTCACCTTCCCAGGCATCAAGGTGAAGATGATTAGCCTGCAGTTTCTCAGAGGTTCTTCCTGCCTTTCTTAATACAGAAGCTCTAAAGGATCTTTAGGAGCCTCTCCCAGTCATAATGACCATTTGACATAGTCAAAGATAATCAATGGCCTTGCAATGACATCAGCCAGGTCTCTTAGCTCTCAGGGGTGCATGTCCAGTGTGGTTAAGTGCTCCCTAGCCAGAGCCTAATTCACTGAGGGTAAGTCCCCCTTGTTCCAGACTTTTCCTCTAGCCTCAGGGGCCCGGGGTTCCCAAAAGCTAATTTTAAGACTGGTTAAGTCTGAAGCAAAAATATCTGCTGCCCTTTTTCATTTTCTTTCTTTTCAGAATGGTCCCTTCTTGAGCTTGGAGGAGGTGATCCTTGAATAGGACCCAGCTCTCCTGGACCCTTGTCTCTCCAAGGCCATGTCCTATGGGATTCTTCCAAGCAGCTCTCCTAAGCTGAAGTCTGCTATCCAGAAATCCAGGGCTACTTGTTGCCCTGCTCCCCCTTCTCAGTCTGAACTCCACCATCCCAGGGTTCTGCAGCCAAGGCTGAGTTTGACTTATGTTCTAGTCTAGTTCTTCCTTGTCTGTATCAGGTCCAGGAAATCACCTTTCCCTGTTGGCTTATTGACTTGCGCCAGAAACGTCATCAGGATACTCCAGAAGTTTCCCAGGCTGCTGTGCCCTGCTGTATAATTCCAACAGCTATCATGTGGGTCCCCTGTGAGGACAAGGACCTATGAAATGAGGCTTCTTTCATTTGTCTGAAGGCCTCATCTGTTACTTCTTCCTAATAGGAGGTCCATAGCAGATACTCATTACAACAGCACCCATATCAGACTGCAAACTCCTGGCCCATTCCAAGGCAAAAGTTGTCAAAAATCTATTTACAAGTTTCTATAAGTAAGAAAGGATGATGTTCTACTTTTAAAAACCAACACCCCAAAAAGCACCAACTTGCAACTCCACAACTGAGTGCACTCTTTCCCATTACAAAGGTACACTGGACAAGTTCATTGTGCCAGGTCAGCCTTCAGTTTTGGAGTGGCATGCTGGCAACACACGTGTGATTACACACTCAAAGACTGCTTAACACAAAGTCAAGGTTTTTGGCCTATCTGGCCTTTGATGAAAGTGAACTTAACAGTGATGCTGGAGGCCTGAACTAAATACCACCAAAACGTTTCACTTTAGAAGAGGGAGAAGTTTTTGGAGAGGTACAGATAAATTGGAAAGGAGCTCTGGGGGCAGCCTGTGCTGACCTGTGCGAGCACAAGTTTTGGCAGAGCTGGTGGTTTCACAGTGAGTCCAGCATGTCCCAATGCATTGTCACTGCGGTCCATAGGACAGTGCTGGGGGATCCCATATACACAGTGAGCCATGCATCCTCTGAGGCCAAGAGAACAACATGCCTGGCCCTCGAGCCCTGAAAACAACCATGCAGGAGTTGCAACCAGGGTCTGCAGAGAGTCCAGACCACCAAGTCAATCCAAAGTAACAAGGCTGTTCTGAGGTCAAGCTAGAAAGTTGAGTCCAGGGGTGAGGACCTGGCCCTCAATCAACAGGGCACCTGGCCAGGTGCAAGAGCAGGCTACAGAGGTACTCCCAAGCAAAGGGAGTTGTTGCCTCTAAGGATAAGGAACAAATCCATGTTCACCTACCTGCAAAGGTCAGGGCCATTCACCCCCAGGAGGAGGCAATCCAGAGACATCTGGATATAAGAGACCCTTCCTATTTGCGGCAGCATTTGGCAGAACAAAATCATGGAATCATTTAGGCTGGAAAAGACCTCTGAGATCACCAAATCCAACCATAAACCTAAGACTGCCAATTTCACCAGAAAAGCCTAAAAACATGCTTGTGTCCTGGGTTCACTATATGATGCTTTTATCCCTAGTCGTCTCATTCTGTTTATGTTGAATAATAAGCTTTGCACCTTTAAGAGTGTTCCAGAGAGTGAAGCGGGGGAAGAGAAGAAGCGGCAGTTTTTTTTCAGACACTGTACTCACTCATGCACATTCCTGCTCCTGGACTGTTGTTGTCTGCAGATGGACAGACAGCGGGAGAGAGCTCTCTTTTGCTTTTAGTTAGTTTTAGCTAGCTGAGGCAAAGAAGTCCCCTGGACTTTTGTTTTTTTCCCGTTTCCTTGGACTTCTTGAAACCTGCTCTGGACTGAACACCCAGGGGAGCACCAGCAGCTGCACCTGTGGCCCACCGGGCCGGGCCTGGCCTGCAACGTTTCTAGCACCAGAGAGACTGATAAGAGACTGAGTGAGCTGAGCCGCTCAGTCACTCGGGGAGGGACTTTCTCAGTTTGTCATCTCTTTTGGAGCGGCAAGGGATTTTATTGTTTGATATTGTTTATGTTTTATTGTTTAATAAACAGGTTTTTTCCACCTTTCTCCAAGGAGGTATTTTCTCCCAGACAGGTTGGGGGGAGGGGCCAAATGAATCTGCTTTCCTAGAGGATCCCCTTTGGGGATTCTCTCCCAAATTTGCTCTAAACCTGGACAGCTTGCCATAAGGGAAAATTGCTATTTTCCTTTTATTTTGACACAGTGAGATCCATCTCAGGTCTTGTTTCTCTGCTTCTCAGCCTCTCCTTTACTTCACAAGACTATTTTCTGTTGCTCTAATAATAGATCATGCTGTAATTCTCATGACTCACACATAATTCTTGATGCAATCCAGGTCCTACCTCTGCTTGTCTGGAGTTCAATCTTGACTGTCTGGCAATTGCTGAAAATGAAACTCAGGCAGAAACTAAGCCATGCTTGACTGAGCATAGAATTTATTCTTCATCTCCCTGTTACTATTATATATGGCTCAATTATCATCTGCCTCTTTCAGGAATCTCGAAATGCGCAATGATAGATATTACTGAGACCTCACAAGAAACAGGATCATCCTGTGCCTGAATCCAATGCTCTTCCTTTAGTTTCTTGTTCCACTCCTGTATGAGAGTCCACTATTTTTCACAAATCTGAATTACTTCTAGTCCCAGTTGACTTATTTTCCTGAATACTGGTGCCTTGGTTAAAAACTCTACAGATAATTTGAATATAAAGTTTTCTTTGGCATGTTCTCCAAGACTTCAGTCTGCCATTTGATGAGCATTTTTAAAGATTTAAAGGTTGTTTTACTGCATCATTATTAGGACATTTGAGAGGTAAGAGTTCCACTGCTTTCTCCAGCCAGGAGGAAGTGTGATTTGTGCAGTTCAGCAATTACACAATGACCTTTCAGCAGGTGGAAAAGAAAGGGCAAGTAGAAGGCTGCATCACAGCTACATGCTTTTTATAAGGTCATACATACTATATAGAATCTGTCTACCCATTTACAGATAACGTGTAGTATGAAATATCAATACATACATAAAAATTGCATTGATTCTCTCCTCACCAGCCCTCTTGTTTATGTAAAGATTTCCCAGGGACATCTGTATTTTTGGAAAGTGCTTTCAGGCACTTCTGGCAAATATGCTGCAAATATGGAAATTGATTGATTTATTGATCTCGTTGTGAGACTGGTGCTAATAAAACTCACTGGTAAGTTATCAAGAGGCATAAAACAATGCCATCTCTGTCCTTTTCCCAAGAGGCAGAAGCACTTTCCCTGACTCTTTGCAGTACATCATTTGCAAGTCTTAAGGTCACGGTGGGTAAGTCTCCATCACCCATTGCTGTCTACCCTTTTCTGTCTTACTGCCTGCTGTCTAACCAGCAGTGATGAAAGCAGGTGATCAGACTGTGGAAGTTCACCAGGAAAAGCATGTCTGGTGTGTACTGAGGCTACACAAAAACAAGGTATGATCCCAATGATTTGGAAGTCGCCCTTCCTGTCAGGCAGTTTTGGGTGCAGTGTCTATGAAATGGTGGAGTTCAGGATCCTTACGGCAGCAAGAATAGTGTACAGCAAGCAGGACTCCATACTTCAGGAGAGCAGATTGCAGCCTCACCAGGGACTCCCTTGGTAAAAACCTTGGGGTAAACTCCATGATGAAAGAGGGGTTGGATGAAAAGTAGGTTGATATCCAAGGATCACTTCCTCCAAGCTCAGGAGGAGCCCAAAAGAGAAGAAGTCAGAGAAAACTAGTAGAAGGGTAGATGAATGAGGAACTCCTGGACAAATTCAAATGCAAAAAGGAAGCCTACAGAGGGTGGAAGCAAGGAGGGGCAGCTTGGGAGAAATAAAGAGAAATTGTCCAAGCAATTAGGTTAGGAAAGCTAAAGCCCTTCTAGAATCAAATCTGGCCAGGGATCTCAAAAGCAACAAGAAAAACTTCTCTAGGTACATCTGTGATTAAATGAAGTCTAGGGGAAATGAAAGCCATCTCCAGAAGAAAAAAGGAGACCTGGTTATCTGGGATATGGAGAGGGCTGAGGCAACAACTTTTTTTGCCTCAGCCTTCACCAGCAAGTGCTCCAGCCACACCAGCCAAGTCACAGAAGGCAAAGATGAGGACTGCAAGAACAAAGAGCCACCCATTGGAGGAGAAGATCAGGTTCAAGAACATCTAAGGGACCTTAAGAGGGATGGAGGAAGGAACACAAGTCCATGGAGCCTAATGAGACATATGTGTGGATCCTGCAGGAACTGGCAAATGAAGTGGCTAAACCACTATTGATCATAGTTGAGAAGTTGTAACAGTCCAGTGAAGTTCCCACTGACAAGAAAAGAAATGTAACTACTCCCTTTTTAAAACAGGAAAAAAAGGAAGGCCTAGGGATTTACAGGCCAGTCTCATCTCAGTGCCCAGCAAGGTCATGGAGCAGATCCTCCTGGAAACTCCTGAGGCATTTATTCCTGAAAATAAGGAAGTCTTTAGTGGTAGCCAACACAGCTTTGCTGTGGGCAAATTGTGCCTGAGAAATTTGGTGACTTTGTATTATGGAGCTACAGCATTGGTAGATAAGAAAAGAGAAACTGACATCATCCACCTGGACTTGTGAGACATGGATGTGATGGATGAACCATTCAGTGGAAAAGGAATTGGCTGGATGATCAGACAGAGTTATGATTGACAGCTTGATATCCAAGTGGAGACCAGTGACAAGTGGTGTTCCTCAGGAGTGGAATTGTAACCAGCAGTGTTTAATGACTCTATCAGTGACATGGAGAATGGGACCAAGGTCCCTCAGTGGGTTTAATGACACCAGGCCATGCAGTGTGGTCAACATGTGGGAGGGAAGGGATGCTATCAAGAGAGACCTTGAGAGCTGAAGAGGAGGGCCTGTGTGAGCCTTGTGACATTCAACAAGGCCAAGGACCAGATCCTGCACCTGGGGTCAGGGTATCCCAAGCACAAATACAGCCAGGGTAGAGAATGGATGGAGAGCAGCCCTGAGGAGGACTTGGGGGTGTTGGTTGGTGAGAAGCTCAGCATGACCTGGCAAGGTGGGCTCACAGCCCAGAAAGTCAGACAAGTCCAGGGCTTGCATCAAAAGAGGTGGGACCAGCAGGGGACGGGATTCTCCCCCTCTACTGTGCTCTCATAAGACCCCTCCCGCAGTGCTGTGTCCAGCTCTGAGGCCACCAACATAAGAACAATGTAGAGCCATTGGAATGAGTGCAGAGAAGGGTGATAAAGAGACCCAGAGGTACAGAGCACGTCTTCTGTGCAGACAGGCTGAGAGTTGGGGTTGCTCAGGCTGGAGCAGAGAAGGCTTCAGGGAGACCTTAGAGCACCTTCCAGTACCTGATGGAGCCTACAGGAAACCTGTAGAGGGACTTACAAGCACAGGTAGTGATAGGATAAGAGGGAATGGCTTTAAATTGAAAGAGAGCAGGTTCAGGTGAGATACTAGGAGGGAACTCTTGACTGTGAAGGTGTCAAGTTGTCCAGAGAAGCTGTGGAAACCCCATTCCTGGAAGAGTTCAAGGCCAGCTTGGATGGGGCTCTGAGCAACCCCATCTAGTGGCAGATACCTCTGCCAATGGCAGAGGGTTGGAACTAGGTGATCTTTAAAGTCTATTCCATCTCAAACCATTCTATTATCATAAATCACTGCTGTTTACTCTTTAATTTTCCTGTGTATATGCTCAAGAGTTTCATTTGACTTTCTGCCACATTACCAGATTGGAGCTTGTGTTCACTTACCCCTTATATCCTTTTAAGGGTTACTACTTTCCACAATACTATTAGTCATTCTGTAAGGTTTGTCTGCATTTCTCTGTGTTCATTACTTTGCAAATGACTGCAAAAACATTCTTTGTTTCATTGGGGCACACTAAAAAGGTAATTCACACTACTTAGTGTAGCTGAAAAATCCTTAGCATAATTCACCAGTACTAGTCAGGAAAATAATTTTGAACTGGAATATAGAGTTTCTGTAACTGAAATGTTTTGGAAAAACAGCTTGATTCCAACAAAGATGTAAGAGCACAATATTGTGGAAATGAGAACCACAGGTCTTAGAAGGGGCTTCATCCCTGCTTTCCTTCATGAGAAATGTAAAAAGTTACGAATTTAATATTAATCCAGAGTTTTCCAGCCATAAGGATCTACAACAAATTTTGAAGTCCTAGTCCTCTGTAAAAAAGGATCACTTTTCTCCAGAGCTCCATCACTTGCTCCTCTATCAATCTCTGTGCCATCTGCAGCTTCTCCCCAGCAAACTGGAAAAGCCATTACTTATATGGAAACTAACATAAGGAATATCTCCAACATCTTTTTAATCTGTTTTGAATGTAATTTAGCAGCTGGTGACAAGGAGCTGAGCCAGCTCAAGAAGCTCAGCCAACACTGTGTACCATCAGCAAGTGATGATGCTTGTTTCCAGAATGAGAAATCCTACACTATTTGTTTCTGTTTGCCCTTCTGGTTGTGCCTGCTCATTAAGATTCCTGAAAGTGGTGTCAGTTAGTCTTGTATTCCAGTGTAGCTGGTGTGATAATATTTAAAGTTTTAAATCAGTCTATTGTTCAGTCATGCTTAGTATCAAGTCTACCAGTATCTCAAGATTCAGGGAAGAAAACAGCAGCTAACTTTTTATTTTCAAATAAAATCCTTGACAGAGTCATTCTGAATTCTCCTAGCTTGAAGAAAGATGCTAATCAGGCATGTGTTTTGACACACATAACTGTATCACCTAGGGGATGGCATAAGGATCAGACCAGGCCATGAATCACTAATCCCCCATCATTGCTTCCAGCAAAAGGGTACTCTGTGGGGCAGAAAAACTGATTTTGTAAGGTATTGTGGAACTCTTTTTCCTCTTCCTTTCTCTATTCCCTATTAGCATATTTCCTCCCTTTTACCACTTGATCAACCTGGAGCAGAAAACAATCTGCAAAGGAGTACCAATGAGAAACCCTCCTCTACTCCACTTAGACTAAAGTGAGCAGGACTTAGGTGGTGATTGTTCAGGATGTGAGAGCCCAAAAAGACCCCATGGAGCGAATTGTGACAAGCAGTAAGGCTGCCAATTTGCAAAATAATCCTTCTCCAAATGAAGATGACGCTCAGGATAACCATGGCTAACCACAGCTTTGTTAGAGACCTGCATATGTTGGTATCACTGCTCACTCTCAGATGGCAAAGGGTAGCAGAATTTCCAAGGTTATGTATTTCAAATATTGGCTTTTGGAGCTTCTGGTGGCCTTCCACTACATGTACGAGTGCACAATAGGGCCACCAGCACATTCATGGATCTCATGAACGCTCTAGTTCCCATTTCACTGAGAGAGCATTAGAAAGTGAATCCAAAAATCAGTCAAAGGCAAAAGGACCCTAAAATGGTCTTTCCAAGCAGGCCCAAAACAAAAAGATTAAAGAAACAGTTATCTAAGAATGACAAAAACTACACATTAAAATTTCTAATTCCTTTGGATCTGACAAGAAAAATACTTAACATAGATGTATTTGTGCACACATCTTATCTTCCTCTTAGACCTCCACAGAGTCTTTAACAAAGCCCAAGATGCACATACGTTTTTATTCTCCTCTAAACTTGAGTTTCATACCTCAGCTCTGCCCACCTGGGAGCACCGATCCAGTGCTCAAGTCCTGGGACCACAAGGAGCAGCCAGGACTCAAGTCCTGAGCAAATGCTTCCTCAAGATACATGTTGTTCATTCACATAAAACTTTGTGCTGGCTGGAAAACTGCAGCCCTCTGCTCACCTAAGTACCTCAACCAGTATTTTAAGCAGTGTTGCTACCAGAGCTGGTTTATGGACCATCTTTGTAGAGGAGGGAAGAACCCCAGAAACATGTGCAGAAGGGAGACAAATATTGTAAATAGTTTCATTCATCACCCAGGAGATATGAAACAGGAGCTATGCCGGTTCGCTCTTCATAAGTGTTTTCAAATAACACTTGTCTCACTCCCTGTCACCTCCCAGACCAGAAAGTAAGAGCATTAGCTCATCACTCCTTCACATAAGCTGAATCCATGCTCTGTAATAACACTGCCACCTCTCACATATTCCAAGACTGTGGGGTTTTTTCAATACTTAAACTTTAATCTCTTCCATTTCCCTTGAAAGACCAGCAGGAGGACTTGTCAGCAACCCACCGTGCATGAAAGAAGTGGACTGTTAACACCAAGAACACTTGCTGTGCAGCTACACTTCACATAAAATGTGAGCTTTGAATGCAAAAGTATGGCTTCTACATCAGAGAGCTTCAAACCAGCCACTCAAGTGCATGACTGTGCAAAATGATGTCTGTAGTGCTCAGGTACCTGAGGCTTGTTTCACAGAGTCAAGGATATTAGGTCCTAAAGGGATTAATAGGCTCAACAGCTCTAACCCAGCAGTTGTGACCCTTGGAAGGGTATAAGAGCTGGGAATGTGAGCAGCAGCCAAACTTATTCTCCCTAAGCAACCACTCCTATTGCTGCTGTCAGAAACCAAATGCTGGGCTACATGGCCAGCACAAATATTTCTGCAGGATAAAACAAAAAAATACCTAAGACTTAACTCAGAAATATCCAAATCTATACCCACTCCCTTTTAAAACCTGTGGCCCAGATCTGCAGTGTTGTGTCTAAAGTGGTATTTGCTAAACCTGAGAAGAAAGAGGAAATCCCTAAATGTATTTCTAGCATTATTGCTCTGAAATTCACAAAGGCAAAATAAAGGACCCTGAAGAGTTATGACACATGCCACATACCTTCCAAGTTCTATTGATTTAAGCCACAAGAACCTTGCTTCACTTTGACCTCTGAGCCTCATTTGCATTTATTGAGCAATACTGGCAAAGCAGTGCCACACATGAGGTGTCTGCTACTTAACCCGTCAGTGAAAACATCAGAGCAAATATGAAAAACAAAAAAGTCACGCGACCAGTATGGCAGCTGTGTGGTGAGAAAAAACCCAAGTGTGACTTAAAGAACAAGGTATGGGCTAAGGTGGGGGAGAAAAGAAAGGAAGAGAGACCTACAACAGTTAAGGCTGGAGAAAAAGAGCACTTTACCACAAGTTCTTGCAAGTGAGCTACAGCAGTGGTCATGGCACAAACATAGGGAAAGCATTAGTTTAAGAATAATTGTGGATATTTACTCTCCACTGATGTTTTAAAGACTGGATTTGCAAAAGCAGAAGTGTCCTTTCCCCGCCACTGCTGAAATCCAGAGAGGACTTCTGCTGCTGATATAAGCAGAAACCACATTAGGCCAAAGCATATTAATTTTAAAAATCTCTCTGAAATATAGTCAACACAATCAAATAGTACAATTCCTACAGACTTACTTATATTTACTAGGGAGTCAAACTAAATTTGCTATACGATCCATGAAATCATAAAAAGCAAAAAGCTATATAAGAAGTGAATAAGCCTGAGCTCCCAAATCCAATACACAATTTTACACCATTATTTTTAAATATGACGGCACTGCCATAAATATGTGGTCTTCTGTCTTCAAGAGCAGTCACACTTGCATAAGGCTAGCATGGGAGCAACAGTTAAGGAAACATGAGTGCTGCCCTATCATATGGTTCCAGAATCCACAATTTCTGCTGGGATTCTATTCTTTCCCCTTTCTTCCCAGTAATAGAAGAGAAAGGTTGGAGATTAGTTCATGCATTTTGAGAAGAGAGTAGCCTGAGAAGACCTTATGAGAGGAACTTAATTCAGAGGCACATCTGCATCCAAGAAACACCTCCCAGTCAATACCTGCTGCCCAGTAAGGAACTGCCCAGGAGGAGAGGGCAGTGTTTGACTCACTGTAGGATTGGTACTTTCACAGATACTCTCACAAACCCAAAAGATGTGTAAGATTACAGACCCTGCATATGCAGTATTTTCCATTGCCTTTTTTTTCTTTTTATACAGACTATAGTCTGTACAAAAAGAAACAGATTTATACTACTTTTAGAAAAGGCAGAGTGACAATAGGAGATGAGCTCTATAGGAGGAGGAGGGCTGGGGGTTTCCCTCACCACCACGCCCAGCCAGCCATGCCCCTGGCAAAATATGTGGTGAGCTATCCTGGCAGCTCTGCTGGGAGCCTGGCCATGATGGCCACATGGACCACAGGGCTGGCTACAGTAGGGTGAAGAAAATGCTGTGCCAAAAGGAACCTCAAGGTCTTGACATCCAAGTCACCACCAGTCCCAACAGTGCTGCGTGTACAAAGATCCCAGACATTTTGCAAGGACACCAACTGCTCTCCTAAGCTTATCAGCCCAGAAGCAGAGAGGTGGCTTCATGATCCCTCTCCTGCCTGTCTGGGCAGGGTTGGTGTCACATCCTGGATGAGAGACCCAAAGCCTCCCCTTGAAGCTGCCTGCTGCAGCTACCACCCTGTCAATGTGGAATTTTAAAGCACCTTCTTCAGCCTCTGAATACCTATTTTATTTTCCCTTTGAGATGAAAGAACAGGCTCGAAGAGCAAGTCTGGGAGAGAAGGAGTATGGGTAACACACCAGTGACTTCAGCAGTCTTCAAGCTCAAGATTGCCTGCTTGATGCAAAGCCTCAGCAAATGAGTGAAAACATAAGTTACACTCAGACAGAGCGGGTACAAAATGCTGCCAATATCTATGCACTTCTTTTTATTTCCTTTTATTAAAGTATTTACATTTTCAGCTTAAGAACACAAATCTTTTAGCAGATGTGCCATTTGTGAGGCACATCCCCAAGTAATCAACTTTCAATCTATAAATACAGCATCTCTCACCTACCACGCCTGTGATCACAAGCTAAAGAGAGCCTGCAGAGTGGGAAGATGGTCATTTGAATTTGTGAAACTCTTGTAGGATGCCTAACTCTAGCACTAATTTTGTCTCATAACTTTTCCCCACAGTAGTATATATTCCTGTCAGATTCTTCCTTTAATCCATCCACAGGCTCTTCAATGCCCCAGAAGGGTTTGGGGCCAGTCCAGGACTCCCATGAAGGACCTTTTAATGCTGCATGACAACTGGGACCTACATAAGAGATCAGAGGTAACCACATTGCTTATCGCACCACCACCCTCCCATGCCTTCTCACAGTGCCTTTGAACGACATCACACATTCCAATGGGGCAGGCATTGTCATGGAGTAGTTCTTGGCCTGGCCACACAAAAGACAACAATGAAAGGAAGGAATACAATTTTGATTAAGAAAAAAAAGGGTTTTTTTAGTTCTGATATTTTTTCAGTGTTGTTTGGGGTTGTTTCATTTTTAACCCCAACACATCCCAGGTACAATCCCCAGCATAAATGCAGAATGGTTTGGGTTGAAAAGGACCCTAAAGACAGTCTAGTTACAAGGCAACTACACTAAGAAAGGTGTGCAAGTCTAGGGACACCTTCCACTGGACCAGGTTGCTCAAATCCCCATCCAGCCTAGCCTTGAATACTTCCACAGATGGGGCATCCACAGCTCCTCAGGGCAATCTGTTCCAGTGCCTCACCACCCTGACAGTCAAGAATTTTTTCCCAATACCTAATCTAAACCCACTGCCTTTCAGTTTAAAGTCATTCTCCCTTGTCCTATTCCTACCTACCCTTGTAAAAAGTCCCTCTACAGCTTTCTCTAGCTACTAGAAGGTGCTATATGGTCTCTTTGGGTAGATTTTGGCAGGTTTTACAGCAACTAAGAGCTGTGGAGCAGCTGGATGCACAACAGACATTTTTCTTCTTTATGTTTTCACTTTGTTTGTTTTGCTCTTGAGCAGGTTTGACCTGGCAATCAGCTCTAGTAAAGCACTAGGATTATAACAGACTGAATGGTTTATGCCCCGTCCCACTCATGGCTTTTCACACAGCTCAGTTTCCTTTCACTGGAGTTTACTCTTGGGGACTACAAATTCTCTACTAGAGAGGTGGGCGGTTTCACCCCTTCTTCCTCTGCATGACTGTGTTTAGCCATGTTTTGCATGAGCACGGTTTAATTTACTTCGGATATGAAAATTCATAAAGTTCCTCTATGACCAGTGAAAAATAGTAGACCCCCGCTCCAAATCTCTTACATGGTAGAGAAAAAAATTAGTTGTGAAAGAACTGGAGGGCAATAGGCTATGGCAATGACAAAGTACAAGCATTTAGCCATATTCCCAAAATTAAACAAAATCTGTTGTGGAGTTTGTACATGCCACCTATGAATAATGATAACTGGAAGTATGTTGAGCACAGACTAGAGAATTAGAAGCAAGAGGAGGCTGTCAGCCACCTACTCACTGGTAATTCTTTCCATTTGTGCAGTCCTCAGGGGTGGGATTTTGCAGCCCCAAGGCAGCTATGAACAGAGCTTGTCCATGATATCCTTCAGCAAGTCATTACATGGACACAGACCAGCAGTCAGGACAGTCCCAGCCCACCCCTGCAGAGGAGACTAGGCAGCCTAAATAAAGAACTTATGATAAAGCTTTTCCCTTCTCACACTCCTGATGGCATTAAAAGGACCAAGACAGAACATGATGCAGAGAAGCAAGTGATTTCATACTAAAATCAGATTATTTAATATTTCAAGTAGAAACACATAAAAGGATCCTCCCTGGCAAAACTGGTTAATCAAGCCAATCTTGCTTAGAAAATTCTTTAAAAGCTCATTTCTGTGCTTTGTCTCATTGACCTCTTTGCCTGCCAGAAGCAAAGTCTAACTTCCCAGTTTGGTCACTGTTTTGTACCTGATGTCATTTTTCAAGTGTTCTGCAGCATGCTACAGTATTTGGACTATTCAGGCTGGGCTCAGTGTTTACCAGCACCACCACAACGTGCAGAGAACATTGTCTCAAAACATCGGGCATCCCGTCAGCACCACAGCACAAAGGCCAAATGTCCCATCCCTGCTGAGCTCTCTAATTGCTACTGGCAGGACATCAAGTCCCAAAACAAGGAGCTGACCTATGATTTTGTCCATGCACCCCCACAAGAGGATAGGCATCTCAGCCTCCCTGGGTGGCCCATAAGCAAAGCCTCTTGGCTACAGGTGCTTCTGATTTGAAGGACCCCAGGCAAGGGCTCTACACCTCTGTCCAGGACACAGCAGCACTGCAGGAGCCCAAAGCTGGGCTGAGCAACACCCAAGAGATGCCCCCTCAGAGGAAAAGCTGCAGTGGGAAAACAGTTAACAAAGGCTCTCTGATATTCTTTGTGTAACCAAATTAACACCAGCATAGGCTTATAAGGTCTTCAATGAAGCTAAATGATGAGAAAAATAACTTCAGCACACCTGAGAGACAGAACACACTTGCTTCTGAGAGACAGAAAGCAAGCACTGATCTGCTTTGTACATACCAGCCAAGAAAGAAGGTAGCACACATGGAGTACCACAATGGGCATGCAATGAAGTCACTCCTTACTTCTCCCCAAGGCGGTGACACATCTCAGAAGTCTCCAACCATGCAACACAGAGCTAAATCGGGATTAATTGTACTGAGATAAGTAGCTGCAGTATCAAGGCTAAGACAGAGGGCAGGATTTGAATGAGAATCATAGAATCATTTAAGTTGGAAAAGACCGTTAAGATCATCAGATCCAACCATTTACCCAGCACTACCAAGCTATGACTAAACTGTGTCCCCAAGTGCCAGATCTACACATCTTTTAAAAACCTCCAGGGATGGTAACTCAACTTTCCATGATGAAACTTTTCCCAATATCCAATCTAAATGTCCCCTGGAATAGCTTGACATTGTTTCCTCTTGTCCTATTGCTCATTACCTGGGAGAAGAAACCAGCCCTCACCTGGCTGCAAGCTCCTTTCAGGCAGTTGTGGAGAGTGATAAGGTCCTCCCAAGCTTTCTTTTTTTCCGGGCTAAACACCCCCAGCACCCTCAGCTTCTCCTCACAGAACTCTTGTTCCAGATCCTTCCCCAGCTCCATTGCCCTTCTCTGGTCTCTCTTCAATCCCTCAATGTCTTTCCTGTAGTGAGGGGCCCAAAACTGAGCACAATACTCAAGGTACAGCCTCACCAGAGCCTACTGACTCCTTGAATAGACAATATTTAGCCTCCACTAATGTAGTATTATGTCTTCAGTACTACAGTGATAGTGAGTAATACATTTATAAGATAGCACCACTACATACTTTGAAAAACATTTAAGTCTTTCACTCAGATGCCTTTTTGAAATATTGCCAGTTTACCCATAGTATTCGTCTGTCATTTTAGAAGGCAATATTTCCTAAAGCCCTTTGAAACCCACAGGTTGGCAGCAGCCTTGTTACTTTTTCTTCTTATGCAAAGTCATCCTCTGTGCAAAACCAAAGCATTTTCAGGTGCAGGCAAAAGTGCAGGCACCAGCTAACACACCAGTCATCAGCAATGCAAAGCTCATCAACACAACTCTCACCTGAACATTCTGGGGAGTTTTTTTTCTAGTATTGAATTGACACATCCCAGCACAAAGACCACCAGGAACTTTGCTCCTCAGCTGTTAAGTCAAGGAGTTTTTCTCTCATAGTTGACCTGGAAAGGGAAAGAGGTGCAGGCAGGAGGCCTGACCTGGGTGCTGTAAGTAATGAGAAGGAAGACAGCAGGGTTCTGTGCACAGTGACAAGTCAAAGTCAAGCCACAAGATGGAGCGGTGGCCGGTGGAAAGTAAAACGCCCAGGCTAGATAAGTGTCCAGCCAACCTCCAGCCAGTAAGGCACTTCCCCGACCCGAAGTCAGGGCCTTGTGCCCAAGGCGATGTCAGGCCTTGCGGACGTGTGGCCGCAGTAGAGAGCTCCGAAGTCGCAGGATGAAATGAAGAGGCGACCCTCAGTTTCTTCGGGGGGGGTGGTTTTATTGGTAGGGAAACGTGCAGGCTCAGGTAGAAGGAGCTGAGGGCCCCGAGGCAGGGAAAGCCTAGGTTTTACAGAGGGTGGGAGGGGTGAAAGATAGCAAATCAGAGAGGGATACATTAAGGATTGGCATGATCCGAGAACCCATCAAACACAGTTGCGGGAGGGACCCTGGCCCCTAACCCAATCACCCGACATCCTGGCCTGAACTTTCTAGAAAAAGAGGCAGGGGTGTCGAGTGACAGGCAGGCTGCCAGGGGTGGGGAACAAGAAAGATAACCAAGACAACTGGGGAGGGGTTTGGGGATTGACACAAACTGGTAACAGGGCAGGACCTTCTGAGAGAACAATGGGGGGAAAACTGAACAAACATAAAACACACCACAACAACAAGACACCCACATCACTTGGCATGCCAGGTGCCTGGACAGAAAATAACCATGGGACCATCTGGGATTCAGGAGACAGCTGCCACAAATCTGCCATGTGACATCAGGGCACTTGGCTCATCCCATCATCTCTGCAGCACAGGGATGCAAGTTTGCTCATCTTTGCCTGAAGAGCATCAGACAGGGACCATCTCTGACCACATCTGTGACCAGCAGCAAGCCAAACAGCTAACAGGGTCTTGACGTGCACCCCTCAGAGCACCTGTATCCCAAATCAACATGTCAGAATAAGGAGCCCTTTGGTATTAACCAAAGCCCAGTCATTTTCATGTGGTTATCACTTTGAAAGCCACACAGGGAGCAAATTAAACAAGCTAATCCAGCTGGCATCAAGCACTGCCAACACACATCAAGGAAGATGACAGCAGGCTTTGGCCTTGGCTTTGCTTCTGCAAGACAGGCAACGAGCTTTTTGTTTGTCCTCCTGAGATAACAGGTATCAAATGTCAGGCAGGTGTCAAGTCTAGAGAGAAAAAAGAAATCCATCCCTCCAAGATCAGGTAATCTATTGCTCTTTGTGCCCGCAGGGAAAAGGCAGCCTTGCTCTCCCTGTGTTCATTCAGCACAGGCTGAAGTAACAGCGACTGCAGTATTGCATGGCTGGAATATGGACCTATTTCATGTTTGCAGCGACAGTGTTGGTATAATCAACTGACATGTACCTCACTTTTCTTCATTGTGATTCATGCTCTGTGCTAATTAAATGGCACATGACAAATGCATCGTTATTAGCAGCAGCTGGAGAGCCAGTAAATCTTGCGGCACTTGAACAGAGGAGTTGTGCCGTGTGTCAGCATCCTCCAGGTGTTAAGACAGGGCTGATGAAGGATGCTGGATCCAGGCAAGGCATAAACATCTCTTGCCAGGTACCCTTAAAGTTGTCTCGGCCCTCAGCAGTGAAAGATAACCATGTGCTACATGCACTGACAGCCACAGATAACACCAACCCTTACCTGGCTGCTTCCCAGCTGCCAGACCTTTGGACAAGGGGAGCCTGGCTGAGGCCCTTTCCCAACCAGTAGTCATGGAGACCCTCTTTGCATGCTGCATATTTTACTTTGCACCAGGATCCTGCTCCAGATCTAACACCCCAAGCTACCAACACAACCTTTGTTTCTAGCCTCAGCCTAACACCCTCCAATACTCAGTTTTCCCCTCTGGCTCTAAGGCACCACTGTGCAATGAAGCAGCTTGTGCCAATGTACATCATGGGAGGATAAAAGCAGATCTTCAGCATCCTAGAAAAAGGCAAAAGAAGTCAGAGTGATACCAAATACACTATTTTAGTTTAAAGGGCAGCCAAGAGTTAAAACTTCTGCGCATATGCTGTAAAGCAATTTTTTCCAGGGGGCAATTGCTCAACAGACTTTTTGAATCCTGTATAGTTACTGCTTTTCTCTACACAACATCTTTTTGTCCATCTAAAAAAAATACTATTGTCAGACTACATCACTCCTTTCTCTTTACTGTGATTTGTGATGATTTGGTGGAAGGATTCTTTAAGAATAAGTAGCAGCTGATGCACTTTTACAGTGAAAGCCTGCATTTTTCATCATTGTTGTCATGGGTTTATTTATACAGAGCAATTCATGTGGAAAACTTCCCGCCAGCACTGGGCAATCCAGGGCACAGCCATGCTGAAAGTCACAGTCCATAACTGCAAAATAAGCCTGTACACAAAAAAAAACCAAAAAAACCCCCCAAAACAAAACAAAAAACCCAAAACCCACAGAACCAAACAGAAGAAAAAAGAATAAAAACTAAAGACCTTTAGGGATTTTACATGCTCAAAGGCTCCTGGGAAGAGAAGATGCTCCTGAAGCTCAGGTGCTTTCACAGAATATGATGTTGGTGACCCAGCATGTCTCTGGCAAGGAGGTTAAAGCATGGAAAAGCAGAAAGATTTTGACTCCATGTTCAAAGAAAAGGTAAAGATTTTGGTCTTATTGCTGACAAATACATAGTATATAGGCACTCCTTTATGTTTGGAGAGTTGTTTCAAGTGTGAGAGGAACAAGCTCTTCATTTCAGTCCATCTTAAACCTCTGCTCATTCATGTGAACGTTTTGGCACTCAGACCATTTGCAGGCACTTCTTTATAATGTTATTTCCTCTGTGTAAATACCTATACTTGTGGGGCACTTCCAGGTTTATTTTTTTTTTCTTGATCTTCAAATGCCAGCTGGGTTTAATAGCACAGATGCAGACTGCAAACCCAACAAGTACTCTCCCTGGCACCATAATCCAAAGAATGTGACTGAGTTGTCACTGTCCACCACAGCTCCTGGCTGTGGTGATTGACCTCAGCATTGTCTCCTTCACCAGGCTACATCCCAGTCCTGGAGGAAGCCAGCAGAGACCCACAGAAAGGGAGAAGCAGCCATGGGGATCAGCAGGATACACTGCTGCTTCACTCCCAGCCCTGCTGCAACGCGTTCCCAAGAGCTCTCCATGTCCCCCTGCCATGACAGTGCTGAGAGCAGCCGCCATGTCCACCTGGCTGCCTGCCCCACCCAGCTGCAGACTCAGGATACCTGTGCCCAGGCTGGTGCATCAGGGCCATGCAGGGTGGGACAGGGCCTGGCCCTTGTGCCTCATGTCTCAGCAGCACCTTTGGCCAACTCTTGTCCTTAGAGGCATTAGTTTTTCCCTAATGTCCTTCTTTCACCAATTCACCAATTTCAGGTTTAACCAATTCACCTGACCTGCATTTCCTGTGGCTGGGCAAGGTCTGCCAGCTCCAGCTCCCAGTATCTGTTCTGAGGCTGAGCTTTGGTCAGCCAGGGTGCACATCATCACCCTTGTCCTGATCTCCTCCCATCCCCACCTGTTCCCTGACTGCTCACATCTTAACCTTGCCTGACCCCCTGCCCTTGCCCTCTACATACCCAAATTCTCACATCCCAAAGTTCCCCACAGAGAGCCACACCTATGGAGTCACACTGTGGCAATGGGGCTGCTGGGTCTCCTGCACCATCAGACGCACTGACTGAGTCACTGTACCTCCAAGCAAGCAGCTGGAACATCCTATGCAAGTATAGGATGGTCCGTGGCTGAGTATCCCAGCCCTGTTTAGCTGTAAAATCAGCTTTCCATCATGAGTCATCTGATTATCTAGTACCAGGGAACGAGCTGGACTAGAGGTGACACCACCCCCAAGGACACAGAGATCAGTGTTTTGAGACACTGCATCTGCACCAAGCTGGTGGGGAGCATCTGAAACCAGTCACTGTTTTCACAGAAAACAAACTATAATGCTGCTGGTAAACTCGCAGCATCTTTCCACTCTGTATCCAGCCAGAATGATGAGCATAAAGTCCTGTGATTCACCCTGAAACTCATCTCCAGGGCAGCAGAGATAACTCCCAGGACAGAGGCAGAGGAGGGCAAGCACAGATGTGGCAGAAGTGGCCAGGACCCTTTGTCAGGAGCTGAGCAAGTGCCACAGCAGCAAGCCCCAGGGAGCAGCTCCCGAGCCAGCTGGTCATGCTGGTTGTGACCACCTAGGGCACACAGGCAGCAGTGTGATGCTGCAGGACCTGCTTTGGGGCAAGGAGGCCATGTCAGCATGCAGAACGCTTACTACCTTTGACAGACCTTTGAGCAGGAGGTCAGTCAGTGTGCTACAGGCAACACAGGATCAATTTGTCCAGCACAAATAACATTTTTGTTACCATTATCCCATGACTCAGCACTTTTTTGTTTAGTGCCATTACAAAAGAGCCAGTGCAGACAGATGCGAGCCTCTCCAAAGGGACGTTGGAAAAGTATGCCAAGGAGCTGGTACCGCACAAGAGCTCTGTGACAGCTGGAAGAGGAACAACTACAAGTGTGATGTGTAGCCAAGCAGTGTAAACTCATGATGTGTGTGAGGGAAATCTCTCTGCAACTGCCAGCATGAAGTGCATCAGAGCTCAGACACAGAGATGAATCTCACATCTGCTGAAGTACCTGGTTAAGGCTCCCAAGGACCAGGACATGCTCCTTAATCTGTAGGTAAGCACCAGGATCCTCCCACAACTTGTTTGCTCCCTGACATCATGAGAAACCAAACTCCCTTGCTTGGAAAATAAAACAGAATGAGCTTTAGGAAGCTGTTAAGGGAGCTGACTGATGAACAACATGCTTATGGGGCCAGGCAGCATTTTACATCCCTGAAACAGCATGTCTCATGTCACACAAGGGAAAGTTCAGGTCTCTGGGTCTCACACCCAGGGTCAGAGCTGGTCCACAGTGTGTGGGTGGCATCCCCTGAGATCAGCTACATTAGGTCACCCCAAGAAAAGGGGGACTTGGGTCATCCCTGTCCCCACAAGGTACAAAAGGTAACAAATGTCTTTACCTTTAGACTGTGCTGGCTCAGGTAGCAGCCACTCCAAGTTTGGGCCAGGAGCAATGGACTACAGTGGGCAAGGGCCAGTTTATCCCAGCAAGCCTGCCCTCACCTTAGTGCTTCTGCAGGTCAGGCATCCTGCCAGCCCAGGCTTCTTTCTAAACTGTCAGTGTCAGCATTTTCAAAACCAAATCAGTAGCTGTCCCAGGTTGCTACAGACATAATTAAAAGAAACTGATTGGCATTTTAATATCCTTTGCTGTTGAATCGGTAATGGGGTTTCTGAAAAGATGCCTTGGTCTTAAGCTTCAAAAGGTGAGCCCATCAGAGATCACATGGTGGCTCTGACCAATACTCAGACTCCCATTAAAAACTAAAATTAATGCAGTTCAGCATTAGGCTGCAGCTCAACTGAGCCAGCAAACAGGAATGTTCTGGGGTCTCATAGGGTGTGAAGAAATGTTCTGGGTTCTAGTAGGGTGTGGAGAAAGGGAAGCTGAGTAACTCCTACCTTCCTTCTATACATAGCAAATAGGCCAAATTCTGACCCTTTCTACATCGCTGTAATGCCAACTGCATTGCTGCTGGTGGAAAGTGTCCAAGGGAAATCTACAGATATACTAAGTCCAAAAAGGCCTGGAGGAGGGACATGCCAGCTAAGCATGTCTCAAAAAGCACTTTCAGAGGGTCCTGGCTGTACTACATGTCAGCATGATAGCCATTAGGTTCACCCCAGATAAGCAAATCCAGCCCTAGTGACGGATAGGGCCATGGAAGGCTGTAGCTATGAGGCCCTCCAGATCCAAGGTCCCAGAGCAGTGGCTGCTGGCATTGTGGTTCTTGACCTCACAGGGATTTCCCACAATACAAACCTCTGCCCTCTCCTCCAAGACACCATCCAACTTCAGAATAAACCACCACAAGACACAGCAGGGCCCTGTGATTCACCAGCAGGGCCTCGTGCATTAAATCATGAGGACTGTACCTCCACTCCCTCCAAGGACCAGCAATATTCAGCAGAGCATGTTAATAGCTTCACACTGAGGCAAGATAGGCTTCTTAAAACCAGCTACAATGAGGATCTGTTAAATCAATCACAATCAAAACCTAGTCTGCCTTCAAGTGACTTCCAATCAGGATGCAGTAACATTATTAAAGGGCTCAGACAGGCAAATTAAAAAAGCTACACTGAGGAGGAATCACTTCCCAGAGCGCTAATCTTCACCATCCTCAGAAATAAAAGCCTCCAGAAGTTCATATTTCTGATTTTTAAAAAGCCCAGAAAACACATCATCTAATGAAAAGACTTGCTAACATTATGCCACTGTTGAGTTTTCCTCTTTTGGATACCTTTTTTTTTCCTACCCAACTACCACCAAACCAAAAGGGTAAAAATCACAAAACGTATCCTTCTTCACATCTGAATACCCATGCTTCACCTGAAGCCTTGATAAAGAAAAAGACATGACAACTGGAAAAAATTAATTGCAGCTTTGTTGAACAGTTTGTATTCTTAGCAGGGGAACAAAGAGAGGAAGCCTACTTGATCATTCAAAGAATCAGAAGCCAGTCTGAAGCAGTCATGAGCTTGGATCAAGGGGCCAGATTAGAAAGTGGAATTTTGCAAATCAATTTCAAAAATTTAAGAGCAAAGAGGGCAAGATCCATTTATCTGTTTGTTGATCCGAGGAGTAACTACCTCAGTAACTCCTGAAACTCTGATATATATTAAAAATGAACCAAAGGCAAAAGCAGTAGTTTCCCATGCCTGGGAGGAGAACTTTTTATGTTTTAAAAATATAGACTTTATTATTGTATTAATGAAATAAACTATAAATTAATAATAATTGTATTTCAATATAATATGCCTATCTGATTTTTGTATATATATACACATACATATATATGTATACACACATAAACTAAAGTTAGCTGCTCATCAACATCAACACTTGTCCAGTCTGAGCACTTAACTAAGAGCCTGGAAAAGTCATGTTCTCATATCACCTCAGATACTTCAGATATCAGGGGCAGGTGGCAGAAGATTCATCCCCAAAAAACTTCAGGAAGAAACATCCATCTTCTTCCATGCTGGAGGTCAGGTGAAGCCCTAGCATCAGTCAAGAATGTCACAGCTTCTCATTTTCCTCTGACAAACACTTACTTGTACAAATCACCTCCAAACCAAGACTGTTACAGTCACACAAAACAAGACATTGTTCAGTTTGGTGAAGGATCCAGAAAACAAAACCAACAAAACAAAACCAACAACAACAACTGTAGGGAAGGCCCCAATTTCCATGACTCCTGACCTAAAATATCATTGCTGTCACCAAACCCCCCCACCACTAACACTCATGTTCAAGTACCGTATTTACTTTCATTTATCTCCATACCCATGAGACATTTCTCTTCTGTCCTTTTTTGTTTCCTTTTCATAAAATTTGTAATTGCGTGGTCCTCAAACACAAGCAAAAACACTGCTCTAAGTTCAGTTGTAAGCATACAACTCAAGGTCACAGAGGTTCTGCTACCTATACAGAAGTAAAAATTAATTTGTGAAGTCAAAGCATCAGTCAAAGCATTAACATTATGTAAAACAAACCAGTGCAAGCCAGAATAATTTTGGAGATAAGAGGATCCCTACATAAAAGGTAGATTTGGTTTCTACTCGCAAGCTCTGACAAAGTCTCCCACTTCAGCCTTTTCTTTCAAAATCTTTATTACTCCTCTTCTCTGAAGGGAATCATTCTCTTCCTGGCCAGCCTCACACAGCAGCAGTTTGTCACTGCCAGGAGCTCTCAGTGAGTGTCTGCAGTGCTGTAGAGCTGCACTGCTGCAGAGCTACACTGCACAGAGGGGGTGTGAAAGGCCAAAAAAAAGTTTGTTCAAGAAGCCCTCATTGCAGAGGTTTGACAAGATCTGGGAAGATGATGATGGGTGGTAGGAGAGGGGTGATATTTCTGCAGCCAGGGAAATAGTCTGGAGCAGAAGGGGCAGGTGCATATGATGACTCCCTGCTGGGGTATCATACTTTTGCAATAGAGATGCCCCTTTCCAATTCACTGCCATTCACTTAGCTCACTAAGACAGACCAAAGCACTGATATTCCCAGGGAGTGGCATCAGCTGATAAGGATTTATCCTCTGTTTGGCACCTGCCTCAAGAAAACACTAAGGATAGCCAACACACACAGTCTTGTCACACACAACTCTGCAGCTCCTAACTCTACCCCAGTGTCCTCCTCAGCACCACATTCTCTTGCCAGTATTTGGAGAAAAGCAGGAGGATGTAAAGCAGCTGAGGCTGGGCACAGCACAGACAACAGTATTCAGAAGGACACATGAGCAGAAGAAGCTGTGAACAGACTGGGTTAAACTCGCAGCAGTGGCCTTGAGAACAAAGCAGCTGTGGTTAGGCAAAGTGTGCGTCACAAGCAGAGCCCAGAGCCGGGCGTATCCCTTCTCATCTCCCGCCTGCTGCATGCTCCCTCTGCTCACAGCACCCAGCACTTCTTACAGATCAGCTCCCTTGCAGGGGACTGAAACAACATCAGGTTTGGAGGAGAACCCAACCTCCAAGACTTCAATGTAAAGCCACAACTTTAAGAGAACTTACAAATGTCACAGAGTTCAAAGGGTCCAGTTTTCTCCTGGTGCGCAGAGTGCAGTGAGAGATCAGGGCTTTGTGTAGGCTTCTGCTCTCTTTAGCTCATCCCTGCTGCACTTCAGTGGCCCAGACACACACAGAGCAAACCTCTTCCCAACCCACTCCAAAAAGAAATTAAGAATGACCAGCTAAAAGATGTATTCACTCCAACAGTATAGGAGGCCAATGAAAGAATGTAATTCAGACACTCATGGCATGGCAGTGGCTCAGGTCCTTCTCCAGGAGTTTGAGCAAGGAGATACAGGTCACCCAAGCTTTGCTCCTGCTGGCATCCTGTGAGCTGGGATGGGATCATCACAAAGCCATGCAAAACTCCAAAAGCAAAAAGCATCCCTTTTCTTTCTTTCTTTGGTCCCTAGAATTCTCCAAGGCGTCTTGCCTGACTGCACACACTGTTGTGGGGAGAATAATTGGGAAGAACAGCCCCACAGCAGAGATGCTGTACTTGGGCCACCACTACCCTGTAAGAAGGGGGCAAGGGGAGAGGGGAAGTGTACCAGCAGGGGCAATGCACTTGGGCATCCATTTCTTCAAGCTGCTATTGAGACCAGGAAGAGGACAGCAAGTCCAGTTTTGCTGCAGCCCTGGAACACTCTGCGCTCTGCCCAGCTCATGGACAAGGATCTGCATGACCAGATTTGATTAGGTACTCATCCTTGACTGCTTGGCTGAGCTCCCCTATCATAAGCAGCAGTAAATGAAACAGGGATTATGCAATGTGAAGGGCTGAGTGATGGAATAGCAACTTGAATGGGAACAACTGCCCCTCAAACCAATGATTTGCAGACACGTTACATCATTTCCCTGTAACCTTTTTCCATGAGGAGAAACAACATTATAGAGCAAGGGACTCTGGCATAAAGCTAAAAGCTCTTGCAAGGAGTTGACTGCTTGGATACAAGATGCTTTCACAACTACACCCCACGAAATACGAAGTTCCCCTTCCAGTTCAAAGTCACCACTGGATGCAAGTGTTTCAATTTCTCCTAAGTCATCATGGAATTTCACAACCCAAGAGCAATAAAATCCTCTCCTTCTTTTCTTTTTAAAGAAGTATTTTTTGGCTTTCTGTTCACCAGTAACAGACACCCACTTGAATTCATGTCAAGCCTCATGAAGCAGCAGACTCTCACAATGCCTGTTGCTAGTGCAAAGTTGCTTGTTTCTCCCCTCTCCACCCACCTCCTGGTCTAATTTACTGCACCCCTCAACTTACTCTCCAAATTTGTGGAAGGGTCAGGGAAGGCAAACCCACTTACCCAAGGAACCTCCCCATGCATTGCCTCAGCCAACAAACTGCCTGGGGAAACATGAAACTGAAGTTTGGTATCTGCATTGCAGAAGATAAACACCTTGGTAAAACAGGTCAAGCAATACCCAAGAACAAATCTCCACTTTAAGAGAGGTGAATTCAGAGCAAGACCAAGGGGAGTGTAAGCAGATAAAAAAAAAAAAAAAAAAACAAAACCAAAGCATAAAGGACTGAAAGCAGAAAAAAGATGGCATGAAAACTGAGAAACAGGATAACACAAAAGAAGCCTCCACCACAAATACATTCATTCTGTGGAGGGACACTACTATCAGGGATGGTTTCTGCCTCTCCAAAGTTTTCCATAAGTGCTGTGGAAGAATTTTAACCAACTAGCACATGTGCAAAGGGCAGAACTCTGGTCAACACAAGCCTCTTCCTCTAAACTGTGACTTTTTACTCACCTGAAAAGAAGCATCCTACTACACTTTCAACTCTTTGCTAAGCAACTTGCCACTTCCCAGCTTGCTCTTTGAAGCATTTCCAAGAGTCTTTTGGTGGGTGTTGCAGGGGCGTTTTGCCCCACAATATCCTGCTTCATTCACCCCATGCCACAGAGGGACCCACATGGGGAACTCACTCTGACTCATCTCCAGAGCACCATTCACCAGGTGGTTCAAGACAAAACTCATTAGGCACATCCTGAAAGGGACACTTCTGACTCCTCTCACTGCACAGAGCATTGCAGAGCTGATCTCTAGCCATTATAATTAAGGTTTTGAGCCTCAAAATGCTCTAGCTACTGACAAAGCTGCTTCTGTTAGCCTGGTGTTTTTGTCACCTCCCAAGCTACTTGACACCCGGGGCACCCATTTTACTAAAAGTACAGGGTAGGGATTGGTGTAATCACAACTGGATAGCTTTCAGAGTAGGAGAAAAAGACTGCAACCTATGAGATAAACCTGTCAGGCAAGTGAAAACTCAGGTACAGCAATGAAGAAGTTTTCTTCCAGCTTTATGATGTGATCTTAAATACAGTTGATAACTATGGCCTTGATGCAAAAAAAAATACTTCAAACCCTGCTCAAATAAATGGAATAACAGAAAGCACTTAGTGTATATCACTGGTACTTAATACAGTTAACTACCAAAAATGAAGTTATCAATTGCAGTGTTTTAGTAGATGTCCACATTCCTCAGAGACACAGCTAGGGGGAGAGAGGAAGCGAGAATAATAAGTACCTGGTCTGCACAGTCACCCCACACTCATCTATTGTTTCCACTGTAGTTTAGCTATGCTCTCTAGTATGGCCCGTGTGAAACTATGTGACAGAAATTACTTACCAGCAAGCAAGACCTTCTTGCCCTTTTATAAATGGCCTCTCCTGCCTCTTAACCCCTTTGCACAGCAGGAAGCCCGGGTTGCTGAATACTCTGCCTACTGTGGTTTGTCACTGGCTGCTATCACCCTTCTTTTAACAGCATGTTTTTCCACCCAGCAGAGCTACCAGCCTCTAGTAATTTCTATCCATGCATTAGTGCCTCAATACACAACACACCCAGGCACTGACAAACACAAAGGACAGAGAGCCCTGGCACCAATCTGGTAGCAAAGGATGGACCCATCACCCAGCCCTTTGCCTTTATTTTAAACTGTGAATCTTCTCATTTTGATTTAAGGTCAGGCTGTGCTTACAGCTGTTCTGCACCATAACAGGAAGGACACCGTGGGGCCAGGGATTTCTGGGCAGCTAATGGCTTTAGGAGGAGTGATGGACAGACTCCCAGGTTAATCATGCAATAGCACTGATGCCAGGTCCCCACAGACTCAGCAGGCAGATGGGAGCAAGGTCCAGGGGGTAACAACACTGTACAGCACAGGAAAGATCATTCTGGGGAAAGATTCTGTACACTCAGTTTATTTATTTCAACATTTTACAACCTAATTTGATTCTTCTAGACCAAGGGCAAACTCCCTCCTGCCAGGCATGGCTGTTTCTAACCATGGTCTCCACTGGCACCATTTTTTTATTTCGCCACCCGCCACTGTGATAAATGAATGTGATTTGTGCTAACAATTGTAACTATATCAATATTTTAGAAAATATTTGTTAAAAAGTAATAGAGGAAAAGGATATGTAGTTAGTGTCACAAAATAGATGTTTTCAGATGTTCATGAGACAACAGGATGCAAGCTGTAGTTTGAGATAAGTAACATCCCAAAAATGGAATAGGTCTCAGGATAATTAGAGAGTCAGCCTTGAAATGGACAAAATTGAAATTATTCCAAATATCTGTGAAATAATAAAGCTTATTTTTGGAATATAATGCTGGCTTCTATAACACTATAAGACTTGGGGCACATGCACAACCTGCCAGGTTATTCAGAGGACAGCAAGGAAGACTGTAGGCCTTCCTCCAAGAAGACTACCAAAGAGCCAAAAGACCCCTTAGCAACAACAGGAGCATGCGCTGCGCAGTACAGTGACGTAGATTTCAATAATCTAAAATAGGAGGAGATTTAGGAGAAAACATTGATGAATATGTATTAGCATACAGTACATAAGTTGTGTTTGGATCCTTTTGTCTTTTGTACTTGAGGCAGGGTGGGAAGCCCTCCCCATAGCCCCATTGATCGATTTTTGCTTATGCTTTATCTGAACCACTGCCAAATTTCTTTTTGTAACTACTAGATTATATTTTATTGTATTATTTTATCTCAATTAAAACTGCTGCTAAATTTTAAGTTTGTGGTTTATTAAATGTCATGGTTTGATGCTGGCGCAATGCCAGCATCCCCATGAAAATACATTCTCCCTGGTGTCTGCTGTGAGATGTGACCAGGAATAGAGCAAAGCAGGCTCCAACTTAGGAATAAAGAAGAGAAAACTTTATTAACCTACAACTGTATGTAAAAAGAAACACACAGAAAGAATGAAAACCTTCCAAAAACATTCCTCCACCCCCCACCAAATTTCCAATACATCCATCCCTCAGATCACCAACCCTCAGTCCATCACCACCCTTTAGATAATCAACTCTCAGTTCATCAAGGAGAGAGGAGTCCCGCTTGTGCCATAGGCTTCCCCTGGAAACACAGTTGAGAGCTCGTGTGTTTCCTGTCACACGTGGCACTGCCCGGAGATCATTTGCCATCGTGACATCTTCCTTCCATGCCCAGTGGTCTCATCACTGCGCATGGACCAGAGCTGCTTCTAGGGTTCCCCTTTTAAGGATGCTTTGCTCAGTTCCAAAAAAGCACAGTCTCTCTTCACATCACTCCCTGGGGCCGAGGGGTCTCAAGAACAGAGATCTTCTCCTTCACTGAAGACGGAGGGCACCACCACCAGCCTCCTCACCCACTGTCTCTGTTCACGCACTCTCGGGACACCTGTCCCCCCCCCGCCCCAAATTTAACAACACTGAACTCTCTTGGCTGCAAGCCATTGCCTCCCCTCTAAATGCAGTCTCTGTGTCACAGGAAAAAAATGGTTCTGTCCATGGCTATACAAGAAAAGTCCAGCCAAAGGCCACTCCATCACCTCCTCCCACCCAAGATTCTTCTCAACTTCTCTCGTGGCCCATTTCCTCTCATCTTGTCTCTATCTCTCCTCTCATTCACCTCCAGGAGGATCAGCATTTGTAAGGTTTCCATCATCCAAGAAAGGGGTTAGGCTCTGCCTGTCCAGAACTCCCACGGCTGCCCTCCCGGCCACCTTCATTTCAAGGTGGCACAAGCAACAAGCACAGGCACCGTCTCTCTCCCTCTCTCTCTCTCCTGGGAGGGGTGGGCATGGCTGCCCGATGGGTCTCGGTGCTCCTCCACCCTTCCATCCCACAGGGGCCTTCACCCCCCTTCTCTGTCCAAGGCCCCGCCCTACCTCACCCAGCCGCATGGCTTCCCCTCCCCCACCCAGCCCACAGCCGGGCACGGGAGCTCTGACCTGTTTCCCCACCAGAACCCAAGAGAAAGTTTTCCTGGGAGTTCTCGGCTTTTAACCCCCTGTGTTCTCAGAGGTGTATCCATGTCCTCAGTGGCCACACCAATATTCAAATCTGAGCACCTGTGGTTTGACCACAGCATCCCAAAAAAACTCACTTCCTCTCAAACCACGACACTAAATTAGACATGGGACTTCATTTATCATTTATAACACCACCATCTGAAATCAGGATTGCAGGAGGTTTATGGTGGACAGTTTCCTTGCTGATGAAGCCCACACTGAGCAAGGGAACTTTAACAACAGGAGGAGGATATTTTATCTGAAGCCAGAGCCTGATGCACACAGACTCTTTTCTCCAGGGCTACAGCTCATCTCCAAGTCCTGCCTCAAGGACAGCCAACATTGCCAAAGGCCATGGGATGCTCCCTGTTCAAATCCACCCAGGGTTTCACACAGACTTGATAAACTCTGCTTCTGCCATGACCAAGGGACATAATCAAACCAATATTTACTACTCTAAGAGCAGCCTTCTGAGACTGAATCACCACAGGTGGCATGAAAGCCATTTGAATTCAATACCACAAATCCCATTCCCTATGTAAATAAGCTTTCCTGCCAAACTACTCTTAAAAAACCAGGACTAGCAGACCTTAATTGCCTTCTTTGTTTTTTACAGACTATGTAGCGCTACAGACTTTGATCTACTCCAAAATGTTCTTTATAATCTCTTTTCTGATTAAACCAGGGGAAAAAAGATGTTACAATTAAAGTAAACCCATGACAGCACAACATACCAGTACTTGGACCATATTTCATCTCAGTTTTGTGAAAATGCAACAAAGCCCTGCAAAGTAACTTTTCAGCACTTCAAAATCAAAAGTAGCTTATGCCAAGACTAATATCCTTCTAATCAGGTCCTCTCCCCAGTAATAGTTTTATTTTTGGAAAAGAAAAAAAGCCTTAAGAAATTGTTTTAAGAAATTGCCAGCAATTAAAATGACAACTGGACATAAAGCAGTTCAAAAAATCTGATTTCTCCATTTTCAAGATCCAGATACACTCCCCCCAAACAATAGTTTAATCCTTTTCTCACATAAAGCTATTAAAACAGAAATCCTAATCTCCAAATGAAATGAAAGGTTTACAAAACACCAAAAGGAAAGTTTTTTACTTGAGATGAGTTAATTCTTTTAAATTGCAGTGAACATGTATTTTCAAAGCAAGAAAAACAAAACCAGA
This sequence comes from Agelaius tricolor, assembly GCF_023055355.1. Taxonomy (NCBI): domain Eukaryota; kingdom Metazoa; phylum Chordata; class Aves; order Passeriformes; family Icteridae; genus Agelaius; species Agelaius tricolor. The sequence goes on along the minus strand of NW_027269261.1, from coordinate 18,758,732 downwards.
AATCCTTTGCAAATGTTAACATGTTCTCAATTTTCCCACTTTTCTTTTGGGAAGAGAAGCAAGAACTACATGATGAATTGACCCGAGTGCTTGTGCTTCTCTGGTCTACATCTTCCTCCTTCAAACATAAGGACTTTCAGACACAAAACACTCTCAAATATCTGCATTGTTCTAATTGAAATTTTGATCATAAGGCTACAAGCTTGGAATTCATAAATACAGATTTTTGTCAGACTCTATTGACTAGCTAAAACTTCATTTGCTGTCAGTACAAAAGGTATTACCCTGCAAAAAACAGTCAGATTTAAAAACATGGCAGTGTATTTTGCTGTGGAAGACATCCCTCTTCATGGCCCATGAACATTCTCCTACCATGAACCAGACTCTGGAGTAACTGCAGTCACCCCATGCAAACAGCAGAACACAGGAGACATGTTATTATGGAATAATTGCCTGTCATAATCCAGCTGTGCTATCAGCTCATGGCATTTACCTCAAGCCTTTAAAAAATTCTCAGACTTCACCAACAGATACACTGATTTTGATCTCCAAAGACAGATTAAGCTAAAATTCATCCTCTGGCTAGAGGGGTACTCATGATTTGAGAACAAGATAAAATGTCCACAAATTCCATAGTAGCTGATCCCAGTGGCCAGCTGCTTTCTTATCTCTTTACGTCTGATGTCTACTCTGCTGAGTTCAGCTTCCAGGTACTGGCCCCTATTCTACCTTTTCCTCATTGCTTTCCCCCCAGTTACCATCCATCACTGTCCTCAGAACTCCCTTCACTTATGATCCCTTTGTCAGGGCTGGGTTCCTGGATTTCACCACAAGAAGACATGTTCTCTAGCCCCAGCTCTGCATTTGTGGCCCTCTTCCAAAATGTTACAAGTTTATTTCTTGTTTTTTGGTCAAACCGCACACAGATCCATTCCAGTCTGTGTCCACTGCTCAGTGAGGACTAACAGGATCCAGGACCTGACAAGAGCTCCAAAACACCCTAACAAAAATTAACTTACAGGAGATTTATCTGCAGAGTCTTCCTCCTTATCACACAGTCATCACAGGGGCCAACACCAGCAAATCCAGCTCCTCACTACAGAGGCCAATGTATTTCTGCTGGGACTTCTGCAATGCAAAAGTAGAAATGACCCTCAGATATCACCTCCCACTGGTACCCAATAGCACCTCAATATAATTTTCAGTTTTTCTTACTTCCCGTATTTTCAACTTCCGATATTTTCACTGAGTCAGTTTTGAACCCCTCAAATATTTATAAACAAGTGAAATGCTTCAAGAAATACTAAGCCCCAGCACCTTCCATAAAAAAAAAAAATAAAAAAGAAAAAAAAAGTGTAGCTATATTAGAGGGAGGGAAGAGGAAAAGGAATACTTAACCTCCTCATTGAACCAAAGGCAGAGCAAGATTAACCTTCATCAGACCCCAGAAAAATCCACCAGTAACAGGATAGAGTCTCAGTCAAGAAAACACTACATTTGGCATCAATACTGAGACAGATAACAGAGGACAAAGCCACAAGGCCCAAACACCAGATTTAGTCCACTGCAGTGATAGCTTCTAGGAGATGTTTTTTGTTTTTTAAAATTAATATTTATTATTATTTAAATAAGGGTTGGATGATGGAGGAGCCACAAACTTGGGACCCTCAGAGCAGCCTCCACTGTCATCAGGGCCCTCCAGCTCTCACAGGTGGCAGAGCTGGTACAGACAACCTTTTTAAATTATTAGTAGTATCTCTCTCTAACAAACTTTAAAACCAAGCAACTACTAACCCCAGGAAAACCTGGAAGATTCGTCAACCTCAATTCTGCACAGACTGGGTTGGTTACACTGCACCCAAGATGACTTTGGTTTGCTAATTAAACAAGACGGAAGTATTACAGAGCAAGAAAAGCAAACCAAAATCTGTTCAGCAGAAGTAAATAACCACAATTCACACATAACACACACAAATGTATTAGTTTGGCACTGCTGAAAGAAAACAAAGCTCCAGATTTGGCTGCACATGCCCCAGCAGTTTACAGTAAACATCTAAAATAGAGGCTCAGCAGGTGAAGCCTCTGCAGATGAAATGTTGTCCCCAAGTTTTCTAAGACATTAGCCATGTATCCAGTTAAACACAACAGCAACAGACCTTAAGCCTTTAAAAACTATAATGCAAGGAGAAAATGGTTGGTAATAGGGCCTTGTATCACAAAGCCATCACACACAGTAACTGTTTCCACATCAAAATGCCAGTCCCAGCTTCACTCTCCAGGCCCAAATAGACTGCAGGAACCAGCCCTCTCCCAACACCACTTGCTGCCCTCCCGCAGCCAGGCCAGCATTCAAGGACCTGTCCAGCTGCAGAGGTAAAACTCGGCCAAAATGAACAGACTTTGGCTTAAGATAACCACTGCAGAGGACAGAGGCCTTTCACTGGTTTTTTTTTTTTTTTCTGCTGGTATAAAAGAACCTGGATGAATCAGCAGGTTTAAAAGCATCAGGATCATAACAAGCCCATAACATCAAAAAAAACCCATGGTGCCAGCAGTAAGTTTCAGTCAGATCAGACTGCTTGGCCACAAGCTCCAAAACTGAGATACTGCAAATAGTGAAAGAGGAGCAACCCAGTGGTTTAAAACACCTTGGCTTGTCACAGCTGTGACAGGGATGGGCAATGAGCCTTTATTTCCCTGCAAGCCTTACGTGGCTAGTGATTCCAGGGTTCAGGTGGCTGTTATTAAGCTGCAGATAGTGCCACTGCCTTCCAGCTCTTGCTTGGTTATATGAACTCAAATCTACCCAGGGAATAACCTCCTCTATGTTGCAGTCTAATAAATTTTGCTATAGCTTGTCTCACTTCATAAAGGAGAGGCATCCAACACAAACAGTGGGATTCTGTTCAAGAAGAGCTCAGTTCTGAGAAAGGGAAAAAAAAGTCTTAAAATCCAAATCCAGCACTGCTGGTTAGAGAAAGCTGAACACAAGTGCATAAAGATGGACCTGGAGGGTAGTACTGCGATAAAATTAGCTGCTCTCCCCACACAGAGTCTTATTGATCTTTATTTACAGTTTCCTTCAGGTTCCCAACACTCTGGCTTAGAAAGTAAAAAAAAAAAAAAAAAAAAAAAAAAAGGAAGGTCTGTCACTGCTATAGATGTAGAAACCATAACTCAATGGCATTTTTTTACTTAGCTTGCAAAAGCAGTATTTCTGTCCAATAGCAGTGGCCAGCACCTCGACCTGCACTGGCACAGCCAGCAATGACCCTTCTCTGACATTCGCTGGTGCTCAACGAGTCCTTGCAGCCTCACACAACATTTGTTCTGTTTTGCTAAGCTGCTTTCATGCTGCTCAACAGGAAGAAGCAGGCAGTGCTGCGAGAGGCAGGGGCACCAGAGGAGTGCTGCAGGGGTGGCAGGTGTCTCTCACGATTCCACACAGTCCCTCACCAGGGATCCCTAATCCTGTCAGAGGCAATTTTTTGTCAATTTTCCGCAGTGCTCGAGAACCAATTTATCACAGGAAGCACTTCCTCTCCAAAGTTTTAATTATTTCCATATATGTTGTGTTGGTGTGAAATGTGTGCAGGAGTGATTTACAGGAAGGAGAGCTGGAGAAAGGGAAGAACAAGTGTAGGAAGCAGCACAGATAATCTCCAGCACAACATGTGACTGCTCCTTACAAATCATGGTAGTGATCTACACCATTTGGTTTCTCCCACTGTAGGGGACTGCAGATGGTAAAGCTGCACTTCAGCATAACAACATTAATTCCTCTGCCTATTCTTCTATCAGGGAGCCTCCTGTGCACAGAATGGGGTTGGTCTCTTCCCCCAGGCATAAAGAAACAGGACAGGAGGACACAAGCTGCATATGGGGAGGTTTAGGCTGGACATTGGGAAGTTCTTCACAGAAAGAGTGATTGGGCATTGGAACAGGCAGCCCAGGGAGGTGGAGGAGTCACTATCCCTGGAGGTGTTTAAGAAAAGACTGGATGTGGCATTTGGTGCCATGGTCTATTGACAAGGGGGTGTTTGGTCATAGGTTGGATACGATGATCTCAAAGGTCTTTTCTGACCTTTAATTTAGTTAATTCTGTGATTCTGTGAATCTTGGCCCAACTGCCACATCTTAGACCCACAGAGATCAACTTTCCCTCTTTGCACTAATACATCATACCAATATGGCCACCTTGAGGTGTCTTGATTTCCAGGATCAACTGTTTGGTGACCTGTGAAGCCAGGTCACTAACACTGGGCAGCAAATTTACTGATCTATGGTATAGCTGCAAGGACATTTACATACTGCCTCTTGCAGCAGAGTTACAGTGTTTCAACTATTGTGGGCAAGACTTGAGCAATCCCTGCAGAAAAGAGACTTCTGATTTCATTGCCATCATCAAAACTTGCCATGCACCTTCTTCATTACAATGTTTGGATGCTATTTGTCACAGTAAGACTTGATCATATTCTTCCAGCTTCAGGATTTATTTCTCAAAATCAGAAACAGAGAAAAGGAGTCATGCCAAAAGAGCCAGATGAGTTTCCTAACCACTGGGCTGGTGGATATTCTGGGTGGTCTTTTGCACTCTTCAGTGAAAAGTACTTAAATACTTGAGCATTAAAATCAGATGTGAGAACTTTAGAAAGTGTGAAAAAAAGAGAACCTCATCACTCAACATGTTTTGCCTGGATTGCAAGTTCCACCAGGATTCCATGAGAGCTTCTGAGACTCAGCATTTGAAAAATCAAGTTTCATCCTGGATTCCTAAGAAAAGTCCCAAACTGGACATGCACTCGGGGCAGACAGGCATCCTCTTCAAAGCACAGGAGACATCTGATAGAACTTGGTTTCTAGCAATTCAGCATTGGTCTTACACAGTCCATACTAATTTACAACTGGTAATTTACTAATTTACTGACTTGGGTTTATCAGCCACTGTAATAGAGCTGATAAAGCTTCTTCTTTCATAGCATTACTTCAAATATGAACAAATTACTTTGAAGCTGGTATCATTTCTGTAAAGAGACAGTTGTAAAATTGTCTGGAGAAGAATGAACTTCCTACACATTAGCACAGTAAAATTTACCCTCCGGTAAATAACAAAATGATCCGAAAGGCATGGATGGTCCAGCTGCCCCATGGCTTCATGTAGTCAACAGATACAGTCTTTAGGAAGAATGACACCAGCTACGACATCCTAGAAGAATTCATTTTTGCACAAAGTGTTTTAATGAATGCTCAAACAGTGTTAGAAATGAGTGCAGGGTTTGTCTGCACTCTCCAGCTTCTCCATTAACATCCAGTTAATGACACACAGTAGTACATGGTTAATCTAATGTTCTATCCTGCCTGGAGGCTGAGGAATATCTGAAATATTCTTGACCCCTTCCTGTTCAAAATAGAAATCAGAGGCTCTCAGTTGCCACCCTGAAATTTGTAAAGGAATTTCTTTAATAAGCATAAATAAATAACAATTTTCCTATGGAAAATTCAATATATGGAAAAGTCTAGACCACTCTGCCATGAAAGCAAATAAGAAAATAAAACCCAACCATTCACCAGGAAATGCCTCATTAAAATAAGCAAAACCAAGATTATTGTCAGTAATAGATGATTTAGAAGGTTTCTAAGTAAGAGATTCCAGGACTGGGCATGGATTTGCCTCCTTCATTACAAAAATCACTTGGAAAAACAGTGCTTCTTTCAACATCATTATCTTGAATTAGTTATTGTGTCCACTTAAGACTCTTTCAGTCACATTTATCCTTCACTCAGGCTGAAAAAATCCAATTTTTCATAATCCACTTCAGGATTCTTCCTCCTCCTCAGAGCAACTCACCATTCCATGGTCCCAAAATGAAGCCAGCAATTGGTCTGCAATGTTGTGTCTCTCTTGTTAATGGTGATATAAATAAGGAGAAATAAACTCTGGGGCAAAAGATTATTAGTTGCTCTCATATCTTTACTGGCAGAATAATTGGCTGCACTGTAAGCCTGACCCTACTTGATTTTTCTGTCACTTCTGTGGCAGGTTACAATTACTTTCTCCTTTTTCTTCTCTCTGTCCCTTTGTCCTATATTTTCCTTCCACCCGGGCTTCTGCCATCACCCCTTCCTACCAAAATTCACTCCTTCCTTCAACTTGTCTCCTCTCTTACTGTACCATATAATGAAATACCACAGTATGAAGGCTTTCACGAGCGAGAGGAAACAGCCAGAATATCTGATAGCAAATTAAGTCACAATGGCACAGTGTGGCAAGGAGGGAGGCAGGAGGGAAGGACAGTGCCACTGATGCAGAAGGATCAGCCAAATGCCATGGGAAAGCTGAACAACACTGATGTGGACTTAGCACAATGAGGGCATTTCCAGAGGGCAATTAAACATTGTAAGAAGAAATAGTCTACCCTACTTCCAAACTTCTCATCTCCTCCACCTGCACTCCTAATTAGCATGAAGCTGGAATTGTTTTAACTTGGAGGTAGGTGAGAAAGAGGATTTTAGAGTTGGAGCTGAGCAGCAGCCAAGCTCAGGGTGCCATTTGCCTGCTGGGCCCTGATAACAACAAGCTAAGCCTCTGAAGCACAGCTGCAGGGATCAGCTTAGCTGACATCACAGTCAAGGTCTGTGTGTGCAGCAGGACTCAAGGAATTGAGCTCCTTGCCTGCTTTAATATCATTAGGACTTTCAGGGCAGGGAAGGTGTCTTTTTCGTGCAGGGAAAAAAAAAATTTAAAATGCACAGGGGTTTGTTCCCCACAGCTGACAACAGGAATCTGTAGGAGGAAACAGAAAAGGAGGTTTTGGTTCTGGTTCTGAAGGGGTTGTGAGGTTTCAGAACTGCCAAGTGAGCAATTTAACTCCCACGTCCCCACAACCTGAATGTGAGCAAAACTGCTGATGGAAGGCTGCAGAGGAAGGAGAAAGAGGCCGAATTACCATCATTCCACTGAGCCCAGTGGAGAAGAAGATGAGTGGATACTGTTGTATTCTGTGACCTGTATTTTCACTGTCCTTTTATTTATTAACAGCCTGCCAAAAATAAATCTTGCAGAGCAGCAACATGGGCCCTTTGAAATTTGCCTGCATTTTGGACTCACCAGTACAGCACTCATGGTACAAACACACTCCCAGAGACAGGACAGGAGGGAAATCAGTAACCCCCATGGTGCGACCCATGCTTGAATCTCCCCAGGATATCTGGGAAAATTTTCTAGGAGAGGAGATATGTAGGAGCTGACTTTAACCCACAGAAGAGAATAATTTAATGCAGTAGGTGCAGCCTCTGCAAGAATGATATTTCTTACCTGTACATTTTTTGTCCTCTCAAGGTAGACTCACTCAGTCCTTAATAAGATACATGAGCCAACACCCTGTATTTACTTTCTGAAGCATAGAATGTTAAGTGTACCAAGACTCCTGGAATAGATAACAGCCATTTGCAATCACATAGATTTGCTCCAGAGTGAATCCAGAGTGATATGAAGTGGGTTCATGGAGTCCCAGGGCCTCAGGTTCACCCCTATGAGCAGGCTTCTAGTCCCACTGACAACAGGAGTGCTGTTAGTGAAGACTAAAGCCCTCTGTGCTGTAAATAGGCACCATTTACTCCATTCTCCTTGTCCATATATCTAAACAGGGGCCTGCTGTCAAACCAGAATATTCAGTATCTGTAATTAAAGTCTGTCTCTTTTTAGAGTAAGGGGATTGATAACAGGGAGGGGGGGAGGGAGGAAGGGAGGAAGGAAGGATGAGTTTCCCACGTGTGTCTTTCAAGTGGTTTGATCAACTCACACCAATTGGAAATGGGAAAGAAATATGGCCTTTTCTAGCAGCTCTGTGCCTGTCTACATCAGATGACTCACACAGACCTTGGCAGGGAAAATTCTTGTCAAGCTGGGATAATGTGTTACTCGTGTCACTATCCACAGCTCTCAGCCCTGTGCCTGCAGATCTCACACCTTGGCAGGCAATATGCCCTTGGGTGGGTGATACAGTCTGGGCTCCCTTAGGCTAAACACAAGGTATAATTTTAGTACATTGCAAATGATCCATATACATTTACCACTTCCTGTGGTTCTCCGACCCACTCAGGCAGAGACCAGTCACCAGCAGACTCTGCTGTAGTTGTGAGAGGTGGGTGGTAACACAGTTTAAGTATCTTTTCTCAGGGAGTGAGCAGTGCCCAAGTACACCAGGTATCGTTACAATGGCCTCATTTCCTTGGATGTTTCTCATTGGTGAGGTCACATTGCTGTTATTCTCTGGTGTTGTGTGACTCAGGAACTGAGGAAGGAAATTACAACACAGAATTCAAATTAGGGGATTTTTTTAAGAACTCGAAGTAGCACATAATAAAACTGCTAATAATATGTTGCAATACAGTTCTCCTCCAATCAGATGGTTTTGCACCAAGAGGAAGTTGTTCAGATGCCCTGCAACCTGGTTAGTGTAATATCTGGGCATGAGAGGACATCTCAGAACAAACTGTTCTGCTTTGACTTCCCTAGAGAACAATTAACACTGACAGCTCTTTCTTTTTGGGCTTAGAGGATTTAATAATTCAAACAGTGTTACTGCATTTTCATCTGTTTCTGGTCTTCCTTTTGCTAGTCCTTGATGATGTGAGGTGTAGGAATCAGGGTGAAGAACAAACCCAAAGTGGTGGACAGACATGATCTCACTTTTTTAAGCAGTTCCCAATTCTCAACACATTGCTCTTTCCTGCAGTAGCTGTGACAGGAGGCTGGTGACTGGTACAAGTGACCTTCAAGAGGATTAGCCAGAGATGTGTGACTGCCAGTGAATAACTCTATTCATTTATTATGTGTGACAAACACTAAATCATTCTAGTAAGATTCTTTTCCATTCATTTGTTGCTTGAGAATGATTAGCAGCAAATAGCTCATAGAAGCTTTTCCAGTGGAGCTGATCAAAACACGCACAGGGAGAGCCAAAAACTTTGTCCCATTCACTTGTGGTCAGCTCCCATCAATAGAGTTGGTCAAATATTGGGGGAAATGGTGGGTCAGTGTATCTGTGCTACACACAGGTATCTTTACTTCGTAAATCTTACATCTTCCAGTCTCCTGACCAAGCCCATGCTGGTACTAGGGACATTTGCCAGTTTCTTGTTCAGATGGAGCAACGGTTACTCTTTGAACCACAGAGTTTCTCTGTAAACTAACACAGCTATGGATAACATGGAGCATTTCTCTTCTCCAGACAGCCAATGGACGATTGTTCGGATGAATCTACACCTGTCTATCACTGTGCACACCAATGACTTTTCAAATCTATCAGGATTAAGCTGCTGGTTAAGACATGAAGCTGCCATTTCCACCCACCCAGAGGAGTAAATACCATACCAGAACAAAAATGAAAGAAACCAGGGATGCTGAATCAAAGTGGAAAGCAGCATCCCATGTCATGTCCCCATGTGTTGTTCCCCTTTCTCCCCCACATATCTGAAATATTCCTGTGTCATGCTGACCAATACGGTATGAATGCAGCTGAAGCATGGCTAAACTGGATAATACCCAGTGTGTCCCAACACTGCTGCATGGAATGCTGCCCTGACATCTTTGAGACCCCAGCTTGAGTCTCTGCCACCTGATTTGGTGCAGAAGCTGATCTTCACAGTCTAAGAGATCCCATGGATTGGCTGCAGAACAGGTGAAACACATCTTAGGAAGGCATGATGCCCTAGCAGCTCTCCTACCAGGCACTACTCTGGAGACATTGCTTATTTTACCTCTTCCCTTTGACCTTGAACAACTCTACCTCCCCACTTGTCCCCACTCAACTTGACCATTACTTCAATTTTACTTTTTAGGTAGTGACTGCTACCAGGTTTATCTCAAACAGATCCTTCTCTCCCTCTCTCTCTGTAGGCATGACAGAAATTCAAATGGATTTCTCTTTTCAACTACACTTCTAAGTCAAAAGAGGTCATGTGTGCATGTACACAAATAGAAAACCAGTGGGGCTATTTGCTTCAGATAATAATGCTGTATTTCACAGCCCCATCTTCCAGCAGCAAACTTGTTGGCTTTTTGCTCAACATCATATGACTCTTGAGCAGTGAGGACTCTATGCATCTCCACATGGATTTAACAAAATAATTAACTGTTATTCAGCACAAAGAGAAAGTCACAAGACTGCAAAGAGCAGTACTAAGAATGCAGCTCCATGTCAGAAGAGCAGCTCTCTCTGAGCTGATGATGAAATGCATGTATAGCCCAAGCCCTGGCTGCAGCACTGTATCATTTTATGTCTATTCACAGCTGCTCTTGGCCAGTAAGGACTGAAATGAACCAAGGGCTCTGAATTAGCTCATGCTCATGCTCACCAGTTACCTTTGGTTTTGCCTGTTGCAGGGAACTCCAACAGCTTCCTTCCCATCTGCGCTCACATTTTCCAGCCCTCAAAAATGTCAAAAATGTGCCCAGGAAAATAAATTCACCATGCAAAGGAGTAGGTAAAAAACTTTTGCATTTTATGGGTTGGAGGGATTTCTTGGAGTAACAGCAATTTTCCTAACTTACATCTTTTCTCTGTGTGACCTTACCATTCCTCCTTCTTTTCTCCTGAACTCTATGCCACACATTTTTTTTTTCCCAACAGCCATAACATTTATAAATTATTCACAAGATGTAGCCATAAGGAATGACTAATGTTTCATCTTCAAAAAAAGGGCTTACAGTGCCATCCCTCACATTGGATGTGGGGTTTCCAAGGCCATTTCCAGTACCATTGCCAGAGTTCCAAATGGCACTTCATCCTTTCCTGAAGGCCAAGGGGCCTCCATCAAGACTACTTTGCAAAGATAACCAGGGTTTTCTGCTGGGTCCACCCACACAGCACTAACTAGGAATTCCCACCAAAAATAACCTGACTTCTCATGTGACTAATAATGTATTAACGTGAGAGAAAGAGGACATGTAGTCATTCAAATCAGGAGCAGCCACAGCCTTCTAATTAAGGAGGCAGTTTGTTTTCTTCACACAGTTTCCTGACCAGACAGATCTCTCAGAGACTAACAACTGGTCTTATCTATGGTTCAGCACTGGAAAAGCACAAGAAAAATGCATTCCAGTCTGGATACCAAAACAAATAAATCTGGCTTTATGAGCAGAATAACCACAAATGGTACATGATTGATCGATTGATTGATTACATGTCGTCATCCAACAAGCCTGCAGCTAATGAAGCATAATGCTGAATAGATGAACATGAAATGAATACCATTAAACAGCCTATAATAAACCTATTTCTAGACTCTTCTAAAGGATAAAAAATCACAGTAATGTTTAATACTTAGACCACTACTACACAGCTAATGAACTCTCTAAAACTTCATAACAAATGTTGCAGTAAAAAGAAAAGCATGGCTAAACTGGATAATAACCAGTGTGTCCCAACACTGCTGCATGGAATGCTGCCCTGACATCTGTGAGACCCTGGCTCAAGTCGCTGCCACCTGATTTGGAACAGAAAAAAAGCACTTTGGTCATCCACTATGAAAAGCTGTATGAGAGCATCCCAACCTGGCTAAGTCAGAAACTGCCTCCTGGGTCAGGGAGAGCAGTGCCAGCCACCAGGGAGCTCCAGCCTTCTCTCTGGTGGTTTCCACCTCACTGGGGACAACACAAACAGCCATTTCTGAGTGGCTAAAGTAAATGGCTCAGCTGGCAAATGATCCACTTTAAAACCTGGCAAAGACTTAAACACAGCAGTAGAGAGCACAGTGAAGGGAGGAGATGGGAACTCGAAATATGTGGTGTTAACTGGGCTGTGGAAGTTGGGACACCATGGATTCTGGGAGCACCCGGTCAGTGCCATGTGGGTTTACTTCAGCTGGAAACCTAAGTGCCAACTCTCTGCTGTTTTCACTAGGATGCTGTGTGCTACTTCTGTCTCTGTGTTACCTGCAAGGATCATTTTAATGTATTATTTCCCCTCTTGGCACAAAACTACCATTTCCTCAATGCCAGCCAAATGTTTTTCAAACCCAAAACATGCAATCACAAATTTTTGAAGGCAAGTAAATGATCAAGCCTGAAAAAAAAAACACTACTTGTTTTTAAGCAGTGAAAAGACTCCCAGAATCAAGATGACACTGAAGCAAGAACACTCATGGGCATATTCTGGGAGTGAAAAAGAAAAAGTATTTTCTTTTGCAGCATCTCACATCCTGATGTACCACACCACTTTACAACCCAGTGACCTTTCCAATGCATCTACAGGGTTTGCAAATACTCTCAGTCTGAGAGATGGAAAAGCTGAGAAATGCAAAGAGGGTGTTACTGCCTATAGAAATTACTTCTCTCAACTACCGTAGGTGAATACATTATTCAGAGTCCTGAAATGGAAAGGATGAAGAAATGTTCACCAGAGCTATCATTTTCCACAGATAAGGTAAAAATGCTTCCAACACCTGAACTTTATGATACCTCTAAGGAATGACCGTGGTCCCACAAAACACATTCGCAGGATTAGGCATTTCAGGCAGAGACAACCCTTTTGTTTTCCTTTCAGAAAAGTTCCTCTTTTGTTGTTGTTCTTGTTGTATATTTTGGAGTGACTATTTTTGCAGATGCTCAAACAGTAAATACCTCCCTTGACTCTCCCAGCTTTTGAAAATCTTGGTACTAATTATAAAGGATTGAATAGAAAAAGAAAGCTCTTTTTCTTACTGTAGCCAGTAAGAATCTCAACAAGTATCCTTGGCATACTGTCCCTGCAGGAAATGGGCAGGTGGACCTCTAAAGACTCCAATTTGCAACGTCCTTTTGTACCTCCAACTTCTTCCCACCACATCACCAGAAGACAAATACCCACCTTGATCCCTCTGAAATTAGCAAGTGTGGAAGGAAGTAAATTAACACATGAAAATTTGGGCATATTATTGACAGCAATCCATTCATTCTCTTCCAGTAACTTCTCTTAGAAAGGACAGTGGTGTCAAAGAAATAACTGGTTTTAGAGGTTCCCTGTTCATACCAGGTGTCATGGGCCATACTGAGATAAACATCAACATTTCTGATGGTATGGCACCATCAGACCTGGTAAAACGCACTCCTATGGAGAGTCTTGTCTATCATAGCAAGGTGGAGGCTAGAAAATTATTTCTCTTTCCCTGGAGCTTCTCTACATTGCAATTTTGGTAGGACCAGTCAGTCAGTGCATTCTTTCCATTATTACCTTAATAAAGAACAGGAGATCATTGTCTCCTAGCAATTGTGCTGACTCTGTCTGTAATAGTGGCTTGGGATGTGTCAGTGTTATGGGAAGTTACTCTGGAAATCTTGCATGACCTTTCATTCTCCTAGTATAAAGAATACCCTCCCTGTTCACCTCTGTTTATGCCAATCATGTCAGACAGCAGCATTTCCACCAGAGAGGACAGCTAGGAAAAAAAGAAAGGCACACAGAAGAAGAGGAAGGAAAAGTGTGTTTGCATACATATGATTTCTGTTCTTTCAAGGATGACAATCTTGAGATTCAGAAACAGAGTGAAAAAGTACATTTCTACTAAAATTTACACTACCTATTTACCACAGCCCACCTGAAAGCTACATTTTTAACTGTAGGAGTCAGGTTAAAATACTTTGGCTGGACTGGTTTTATTAGGAGCTTATGAATTAAATTGAGAAAGAATGCTTTGATGCCAGAAAACCTTAGTAAAGGTTTTCTGGCATCAAAGAACAAGCTTCAATAAGCTTTCTTGGACTAAGCTGAATTATTAATGTTGATTAGATAAGAGTACCATTCACCTTTCAAATGCCGTTGCTCTGAATGTTTAACGATACACTGAGCTGCTCTCTCTTAGTAGAATCTCATTTCACTACCCTCATTCTGCTGAGAAAGATGTGTTGAATAACACCAGAGAGCACCGAGCCAGTGCCACGGTTTTACATCATTGCTATTAAATATTCCTCTTTGTGCATTCAAGGCATGCTTCCACACATTTGATGCATGAGAAGTGAAAACAGCAGTGAGCTAAAGCACCTCAGTGTTCTCCTCAGTATTAATCAAGCTTCCAGGATGTTAAATGCCTGCAGGGTTGCATCCCTGACCCTGCCACAGCACTGCCACCAAACTTTATCTCATGCAGGCAGGAGGTATCGCTGAGTGAGTATCTGGTGCAGGCAGCTTGCACAGCACAGTCACGCACAGACCTGACTTTAGGTGTGCTCTCAGCCCAGACTATATTTCTCCTAATCTCTGAAGGATGAAAAAGGACAGCAATAGAATGTATGGATTAAAGGTCTGCTTTCCTCTAAAACTCCCAAACAAGGAGAGCTCCAAATTGAACAGAAACCAGGGCCTGACTCCATGCCTGCTGCTGATGCTAAGCCTGCCTCACCTCACCAGTGGAGCTGGCAGAGCCAGTTGTGCTTGTTCCTGGGATTGGATGAGCCCCCAGAAGCCAGCTTCTACCTTCTACTCACAGTCTTCCAGCCCCTGTGCCTTTCTCCCCTCTAACCATCCTTTCCCTTCAGGTTAATCTCAGCTCAGCTGAACCCCAACATCCTCCCTCTGATTCCCAGCATCTCGCTCCTTTCTCACTCCAGTCCTTCAACATCAGGAGGACATGTTACCCAGCTGCAGGCAAACTCTCAAGTCATCCCCTGTACAAAGAGAAACCGAAAGGAGTAAAACCTTTGAAGAACTTGGAGACAATATGCAGAGGCCTGCTTCTCTATGCACCAGAGGGAATCTGTTGCCAAAACCCACAGAGGCGGGTTTCTTTGTTTCTTGGTGTCAGTGTTTCATAGCTGTTTCTGCTACTTTTCCTGATGTTTCTGTTCTCACTCATTTCTCTCTCCTTCAAGCCCACCCCAGACCAAAACCTAGCAAAACTTTCTTCCTGGAAGGCAAGGTCTTTGGGTTTGTTTCTGGTACTCCTCTGTGAATCTTACTGCTTAGGGGCCTCTGCATTGCCTCCTGCTACAGAAAGTTTGCAGCTACTTTCACCACAGGGCAAAGGCTGTGGTGAATTCTTTTCAACATAGAATCACTTAGATTGAACAGTATCTTTAAGATCCTTGAATCACTGTTAAGCCAGCACTGCCAAGTCCACCACTAAACCATGGCCCCAGGTGCCACACAGTGGGGAATGGGTCTCCCAGATACCTCCAGATTAAGGTTACAGCAGTAATAGACAGCCAGTAGGAGGCAAGGGAAGGAGAAGGGGGGGGGGGGGGGGGGGGCGGGAGCTTGTTCCAGATTTTAAAGATTTTTAGGAAAATTTTTCTTTAGATTTTTAAGGAAACTTTGTTTCAAGTTTTTAATTTAGGCATTCTTTAGGAAAAAGGAACAAGGTGTTATTTATTTGGAAAGTCTCCTGTTTCCCCTGCCTTGACAAAATTCTGCCTCTTCAGGCAATTGTTTCTGCCAGGAAAAACAGATCACTAAGCTCAGGGCCTTCAAACGGGGTGAAACTTGACTGTGGCTGCTGTTGCTGCCAGTCATGCCTTGGCAGAAGGGTTATACACACAGTAACTGATCCTTCAGGACTTCATCTGCTGGCTCCCTCACCAGCACAACAGCCAGACACATAATACACACTTGCCATATGATACTTTAACAAATCTTTTACTGTCTACATCTTCATAGGCTTCATCTCAGCCACCTGGGTTCATATGTGTGAGAGGGACAAGTTACACAGGCTTCCCTGCATCAAATGTATGATTTCTCTGCAAATCAGTGGGATCTGAGCAATATAACACGGTCCTTTTCCCTATAATACAAAGCAGCTATTCTTGTTTCCTTCACAGGACAAAAAAGTACACCTGCACTTACCAGGCTGATGTCACCCTAGAGGGACAGACCAGATCCTGGGGCAAAATTCTGGACCTAATCTTCAGTCACACTGGAGAAACAGGCCTCATTCCAGTCCTGATTCAGAGATTCTTCCATGTCTTTAAAGAGGCAAAATGGAATCCCCATTCAAACTACTTCTAAATGCTGAGGCAGTTCTTTCTCCTTCTGGTTTTAAAGGAGGGAGTTCAGGAGTGGTTTTGGGGGAGCTGGAGAAGCAGCTTGTTTCTCAGATTTGAGGGAGGAGAGCAGTATTGCTTGTCCACAGAAAGAGCAAGCAAGCAAACAAATGACCCAGTCTTTACTTCAGAAGGTCACGTAGACTGCAAGGTTAATAAAAAGAAAGCACAACAACAGGGCTCCATAGGGACACCTAGGTTGGCACTCAGTGATGTAACAGGCCTGGAAAGTCTGTCTGTCCTCTCTGCAGCCCCAACAGCCCTGAGGAGATGTGCAGCACACAGAAAGCAGCAGCTTCGTTATCAGGCAGTTAAGCCAGTCACACAAAGGTGACAGAATAAACAGCTCGGCCCGAGCTCCTTGTTAACTTGGGCTTGGTTGCAGGACCATGGGCACAAGACCTACTTCATGATGGCTGCTGCTCCCATAGTGGTGTCCTTGTGATTTGAGTACCTTACCATAGCAGGTAATAAATAAGGGGACATGCTAAGCAGGTACATACATACAGGGAATAACTTCATGGTTGGTAACATCAGGGATGGCTCTGCCAGATGAGCAAAGCCCTTCACTGCATAAACTGACTGTGTACCATTTACTACAGGGCAGGAAAAACAATTAAGAGAAGTTCTCTCAGCCTTTACAGTGCAGGATTGCCTGCAGGGAGCAAGTTTCACTTTCCTTAGTGTGCCAAACAAATTTATTGCCTTCCTCAGAGAAAACACTCAGGCTGATGGCACCAAGCAGAAAAAAAGTGATCAGGAAGGGCATAGCTTCAGGTCTGAGCTCAAACAGGGCAAGTTGGAAATGCCCTGCCCCTCTTATAAAACCAACCTTCAAGTCCATCACTTCCTCCCCTCTACACACAGGAAATTGCAGCTGTGCAGGGGTAGTTGGGCCTTAATTAATTTGTTTATTTTGTAAGCATTTTCCACCAATTCATTTTAAAATGTTGCTCTATATAGAATCATAGGATTGTATTCTAGAATCATAGAGTGGCTTGACTTGAAAGGGACCTTAAAGTTCATCCAGTTCCAACCCCTGCCATGGGCAAGGACATCTAACTCAGGTACCTCAGAGCCCCATCCAACCTTGCCTTGAACACTTCCAGGGAAGGGGCATCCACAGCTTCTCTGGGCATTTCATGGCAATGCCTCACCACATCACAGTACACAACTAATACAGATGGGAACATGTATCTCTGGCCCTCTCCACTCTCAAAATACTGTTGAAACCCCTTTTTGGCCCCACATGTTAGAGCGTGGTGAAGAGGAGTGCAGGGAGCAGCTCTGGGTACCACCCAGGCTCTGGGGGCTGAGGAAGGGCTGGAAGTCCTGGTGCCAGTTCCAGATGGCAGAAGCCGGACTGCCTGAGGCTGGGCTCCAAACAGCACATGCCTGTGATTTCTCTGTGGGTCAGCTTTTTTCCAAAGAGGATGAGGTAATCAAGTGCCCATGTTCACCTTGCCTAAGCACTCAGATAAGCCAGTCTGGAGTATGGGATATCCAATTTCTTGTTTCCCTGCAAAGGACACACACACATATCTGATCATGACCAGTATGTATGTATAACCAGAACTGATCCAAACCTGTCCAAGCAGGCAAGAATTTACAGTCCATTTGTACCAAGACTGTAGAAAAATATGATTGCACTTTGCAAAACATATGTTAATCTGTTCCATTTTACCTCGGGCATGCCAATGGTATGTGCTTCATCTTGATAAGGAAATCCTGATCTCATCTGGGACACTGCTTTTCTTATAAATCCCTAGTAATGATGATGACAAATCTAGTCAACAAATAATCGGCATTATTGGGTGAATGTAGTGCTTGATGTCCTTAGATCTTTCCATAGATAGACATAAATGCTGGAGATGAATCAGACTGCACTGATCATTCACAGTTCGTGGTTACCCTTTTCAGGGTCAGTACTTCTGTCTTCAGCTCCTCCTTGAGTACAACTACAACATGTTCTAAAAGTCAAGTGCTGGCTGTGAAACTTCCAAGTTGAAACTGTTTTCTCTGGCTCCCTTGCTAAAAAAAAATAGCCCCAGTGTTTCCATGGTTTGTTGGAAATTCTTTGTGAATCCTAAGAGACAAACAGTATCCAAATTTTTATGTTGTTCATTTTCCTGTTCCAAGTTGAGACACACATTTGCCAAAGCACTCCTTCCCACAGAAGGTAAATCTGAAGTGTGAGCTGTATGCTCCCAAGCAGTTATTAATAAATTTAATCAGCAATAATTGTCCAAAATAGATGCTTGCAAAGATCAGATTACTTTTGCTTCACCTCCCTGCCCAGGAATACTCTTTTATAACAGGAGGGTGCAGTGCAAATGACAGTGGTTTTCTATGGTTGCTGTCCAAGACACACCTGCTAAGTCAATGCCAGTGGTTAGGTGAGGGAATGCTCACATGCTTCACACTGCTGGGCAATAGAATCAATGCATAATTGCCTCACTGCACAAATCTGCATCTCAGTAAGTAAGAGTATGAATGCAAACACATCCCATTCTCTCATGCATTCACTCAGAATGGCTTTTGAGAAAGAGATTTTAATACCTTTGCAGGCAAGAGTGGATTTAGGCTTGTCCCCGAAATAACTAAGGTAAATACACTCCAATATTCTCTCGCTTATTTTGGCTGCATTTGGGGAACAAAAGATTTAAAGACTTCCTTCTGGACATGGTGTCCTTGCCTCCACTCCCCCCACTCTTCGGCTGAGTACACCTTTGTGTGTTGCAGCTTGTTCTGGGCATTTGTCTGCAATCTCTGCCTTTCTGCCTGTACCTATTCCCACTCACTGTCTTTCTTCTCCCTTGTCTCCCAGTGAGGATTTTCCCCCTTTAAGGAGAACAGCATTAGAGAGAGAAAGCGAAGTCCCTGCTTCACAGCCCCATCACCCAGGAGTCAGTGGCAGGTTGACCACAACTCCTGCACCACTTCATCTTCCAGAAGGTTTTGGGCTCTCATCTCCTCCCAGGAGCAAATTGTATTCTGATGGCCAAGCAGCTTTCCCATTTTCAATCACAGTCCCTGATGGCAAAGAAACCTCAGTGAACAGGAGGCAGATAAGCAGCCAGGAAAAGGAGTGAAACAATTAAAGGAGATTATGGATAAAGGAGCCTGGATTAACCTGGCTTGGTAGAAGCTCACAGAGCTCTAATTTAAGGGGAACCAGAGCTATTACACCCTCCTCTGTCTTCATGGCATTTTATCTCCTGAAAATCAATGGGAAAGTTGATCCTGGAAATATGAAACAGGTTCACTACAAAATTAAGAAGTTGCACTTGTCAGTGAAGATTTGCAAACAAGAAGAAACAAATGCTTATAATTCCTGAAAACCAAGAAAAGACATGGATCGCTGGCCTGCACAAAGTAAAAAGGAACAGAGTAACACACATTGTTCAAAACGCAATCATATTTTTCCACAATGCTTCGGAGTGACGGATGCATTGTTTGATTTCTGATTTCAGTATCTAAGGTCCCCTGCAACCAAGAGCTTGACCAGTCTGGAAGACGAACACTGAATATCTGCCTTCACCATCACAGTTACAAGATAGATGCCAAGTCATCTGTTTTCTGCAGATGAAATAAAATATTTTCCACTATTGACTCCCACCCAGTTCTCAGAGCCTAAAATTAATAGGGAAATTTCCTGGAGCTTCAAAACTCTTCCCATGGAAATTTAGGACAGCTCAGATATTTGAATTTCTTCTTTAATGAACATATTGGTCCAAATTCGTGTCTCTGCATTAATTTACCCAGAAGATGGCAGTGCCTTTCCCAGCTCCTTTTCCCATCCTCAATCTTCCAATGCAGCCCTCAAACTATTTTTATCAAAACATCTCCCTTTTTTATCCCGCTTCCCTGAGAAGCAGAAACCACTAAAAGCAAAGCCTCGCTGACTTCCCTGCATCACCTTGCTGACACAGTGGCATTTTCAACACCTCTAATGAAACATTTCCCAGTGTGCATCCTTGCAAGGATCCAACAAGTATGTGCTTCCATTTACCAGCTCAGTGAGATGAGCTAATCCCACAGGTCCACACAAAAACCTGGTGGTCAATACCTTTGGGTTGTGTCTCTATCTGATTTCAAGATGGGGTTGTTGCCCCTCTGCCCAGGTGAGTGAGACACTGTCGCAGACATCTTTCATGAAAAATCCTTTCTTAGGATTTTTCCTTGTGAGAAGCTGCAGTTTCAGCAACCAAAAGTAAACAATGGTTATCTGCTGCTGTGGAATGCAACAGGTAGACCTGTGATTGGTCTCCTGTGGATGTTTGGATTTACTGACCACTCATGACAGAGCTGGCTCTTGCTCTCTGTCTGAGACACAGATCTTTGTTATTCATTCTTTTCTATTCTTAGCTTAGCTACCTTCTGAAGAAACCTTTTCCTTTCTATTTCTTTTTAGTATAGTCTTAATGTAACATATAAATAAATAAATCAAGCCTTCTGATCATGGAGTCAACATTCTCGTCTCTTCTTCATCCTGAAAACCCTTGTGACCATAGTCACAAGACACCATTTGAAATCATAAGCAGTCTGAGTAAGGCAACCTACCAAGAGCAGTTGGCACAGATGAGCCTCCAAGCATGGAATATTAAACACCCATTGGATTATGTGGGTGATAAAAAGCTTCCACAGGTTAAAGGAAAGTCTTGTTATCCTTTAAAAGCCATCACTTGAGTAGGATCTGGAACCCACAAGACAATCTCTGTGGAAGAACACCCATCAGTTGTCATTAGTGTTTCTGACAGCCTAACGGACATAGAAGTGACAGGCACTGAATAAAAGCATTTCTAAATACA
Source organism: Agelaius tricolor (assembly GCF_023055355.1). NCBI lineage: Eukaryota > Metazoa > Chordata > Aves > Passeriformes > Icteridae > Agelaius > Agelaius tricolor. Next base: position 18,737,906 of record NW_027269261.1, on the reverse strand, counting down.
CATCTTCTGCTTTAGTCAAGATTTATTGCAGAGATTATACATGATTGCTCCACTTTTCCTTTAAAGAACCATCACTATGAATCAGCATCCAGGAGCCCCCTTCATACTCAGAGTTTAGATTGCAAGAGTTAATAATGGAATGAAATCATTTCTATATTTAAGAAGGGAGCATATAAATCTTCAGACAGCTAGTGGACAGGGTGACTCACTGTGCTATTTCTCCTCCTTCCCTAACCCCTCTCCCTTCCTTTTTTTTATTCACATACTTGGTTACTCACAGCCTATAGCTGGTGAAAGGAAAAAAGCCTTGAAAAATAAGGGGATTTGCTCCTGTTTATCTTCCTCCATTGGAGTAATGACTCCCTAAGTGAAAAACAAAGCTGAGGACTGAAAGGAGGCTGAATCCCAGTCTGTTTGGAGGGCATGACCCAGCTGAATCTTCAAATCTCTGTGCTGGAAGATGACTGCCAATGTACACAAGAAACAGGAGGAGGATGACCTTGTACCTTCAAAGTCTGCTGTCTCCCATGCCATGGGGAAAAGTGCCTATAAATATAGTTTCAAAGAGTGCAACCTATTGGTTGTACAAGTTGTTTTCTGCGTACAGAGCCATTCAGAGATGTCAGATCTCCTTTTCTGTCTAACTGACATCTGTGATTTTACTTGCACCATAGTATGCTAGAGAAACCTGAAAACAGAGACAATCTTTAACAGAATTAACACCTTAATATTTCTTTTTTTTTGTTCTTCTCACCATATAAACTTCAAATAATTCTACACAAAACATTTAAGATGTCCCATTAAGACAAAGAATGCAGTTTAGTGAATTTTCAGCAAGGCCTGGTCAATAGAACACAATATTATAGATAACTTCCATAAAATACATTTTTTAATATTATTATAGAAGACTGATTCCATAATTCCAATTATATGTCACCCCAAACTTATACTTTCTATCTTTCATTGGCCTGTTTTCTTGGGATTCCAAGCCTGGGCCATGCCGAAGAAAATTTCATGTTTCAAGGATAAAATTCTTCTAATTGATATTCTCACTCAAGTCTGTTCAAAGCAGTGGAACAATTAGCGTTATATACCAGTTGTGCTCCTTAGCCATATCTCACCTTTACACTTTAGCTCAATACATTTTCTTTTCATTTCAGCTTCATTCTAAAAGTGATAAATTCACTTTTTATATGGTGCTTATTAATTCAGCTACGCTGTCTGAAATTGGTATGATAATTTTTATTCTCTCTAAAATCTTCACTACAAAAAAAGCCAGAGCAGTTCTGATTTTGGACTGTCATCGCCTGAATGTGTATTGGTAGGAAGAGTAAATGGATCATGAAGAACCATGAGTTAATTGCTTCAGAAATCAATATGCTCAACTTGAATATCCCAAAGCAAAGACTGTCCTTGGGTGTGTCAAACCAAAAATATTTTGTGATCGCTTGTTTTTCTCCAGCTCTGTGTACACCACAGACTTATTGCCCTTCTATTCCATTTGTAGTTGTGATCAGAGTGTCCTGAAAGTTTACATGCAGTAAATATTGAGGTAAATGGGACCACTGGCACTGGAAGAGTTTGTGCATTAGTCTGAAAAATCAGCTACTTTAGCTCCAGACATGGGAATTAATTATTTTTAAACAGTGCTTTTTCAACTGCAGGAGACTGAAATCCTTACTTCTTCAGCCAGCTGTTACAGCACTGCCCAGGCAGTGCTGCACACAATACCTGCTGTGGGGGTTTTATTCCTGTTGTACTGTCCTTCTCCCCTGCAAAGGCACTTGCCACTTTAAGCTCAAGCAGAACAAACACAAATGCCAACATTTTGGGGCTCTGAAACAACGTGTCCCCTTGTACCTTCACCAGAAGAGGTAATTTTCACCAAAGTCAGTAATGTATGCCAGGTTTAAGACTCAGCCAGACTGAATTAAACTGACTTATTTTAAGTCACAATGGTAAAATCAGCATCCCTAGGTTATTTCTTGCTCCTCCATGAAGGCCAAATGCCTTTTCCTTCCAAAGTTTGCATCAATTTCAAAACCATTTACTTTTCCAAGTGTTTCTTCACAGAACAATTCACTAGACACAAGCTCTTCATCAAAATAATCTCAGGAAAGTTGTAAGTCCCTTTGGTCACAGATGGCACATACTGCCAGCTCCAAGCATTTGCTTTGGAGGTCACATTACAGGACAGCTATTCAGGTATTTCTCCCCTCTCCTGGACACCAGGCTTTTGGATAACGTTCATTTTGCTGTTCTTCCAACGAAATAATCAAGGCCATCTCCTGGAAGCAATGCACCTGCCCATGGCCATTGCAGGACATTAATATCATCTGGTTTCCTACACTTGCCAGCTGGCCAGGAGGAGATCATCTCTCCGCTGAAAGAAACCGCAAAGTCCCGTGCTCCCTGTGGCACACACGGCTCCTGTTCTGCCATGCTGTGTCCATAGCTACACCAAATCACTTCATCACAGTGGGCAGCTGAGCAAAGGACAGCCACTCCAGGGGCTTTGTCTGACAGCTGCTTCACTTGTGCACTTGACCAAATCACAAAGATTTCCTGGCCATTACTGGGATGAGGCAAAGCAAGGGCTCATATCAAATTATTTTAATCTACATGTACAGGAATAAAAACTATGTGATCCGCTGTTAAGCACAGGGGAACATTTATCATGCCATGACTGTAAATGCCATGTTGGCTTTGTATCACTGTGCCTCTCATTATTGGAGCAAATAAGGCTTGGGTGACATTGGCTGCCACATTCAAGCTGCTTTTTGAAGTGCCTCCACCTGTTGCTTTGCCCTTCTTGGACCACAAGCAGTTACATTTAATGAATCCTTGTCATACCAGAGGAAGATCATTGTTGAACACCTTCTGTCACAGAGACAATGCTCTCAGGATTTACATAATTTTCACTCAACAGCTACCAGGGTTGGGCTGAAAGAAGCCTGCCCTCTCCGGGGTGTGGCAACCAAAAATTAGTAAATTAATAGAAGAGGAAGAGAAGAGAAGAGAAACTTGGCTTTCTTAGAGTCCAAAATAACATCAAGAATGCATCTGAATTACTCCACCCTCTACCCTCAATTGGGAGAGGAAGGGCCATGCTCTCTCCCTCCCCTACCCAAAACTGTTGCTCCCTCCTCTACCCAAAACATTTGCTCTACACTTCCTGGCTATAGCTCTCAGGAAAAGCGCTTTCTGCCCTTGGAAGAAAACCAGTGACCACAGCCATTGCCCCACAGGGTGTTAGATGCTGGCAGCGCAGCCAGCCTGCCCTTCCAGTCACCACTCTCTGATGCAGAGTAGGATGGCAACTCCCTGGAGCTGATCTCCAGAGTATGTGCAGGGGCCTAGCAATGGGCATATCCCTCCATGTCACTTGTATGGAAATGTCAAGGACTCCTTGGCCAAAAGGATTTGTCTTCAAAGATATGGGTCTTTGATGGTGAAACATCATCTTTGGACAACGGCTAGAAAAAAAGTTTTGCAACATTTCATTATGTTTTACCCATTTCATGCTCCATCTGCCCCAGCTGTAACACATTTCTGTTTCTCCTTCACCTCTCTGCTATTGTTTTGTTACCATGTCTATCACTGCATCTTTCAACAGATGCTGCTGCAATCTTCTTGCTGTAGAATCCCATTAACTTCAACAATAACTTCAATAAATAACTTATTTCCCTTAAGATGCTCAAAGATCTGTCTTTGGTAATTTTCTTTTTTGCTTAAATTGGTCATTAGAATTTATTGCAAAAATCTGGACATACCGTCATATCATTTTTTCCCTGTGTGGTTCTGTTTTACTTTACACTGTACCTCTTCTGTACTTTTTATTTATTTATTTGCTACTTTGGTTAACTGTCTTTTTGGTTTTCCAACAAATTATGTAATAAATTCGTAGAAATGTCAGTTGGAGGAGAATTTTGGTGGTCTCTAGCCCAGCCCAACAATTGAAGCAGGCCACCCACAACTTTGTCCAGTCATGCCATGTAAATGTCTCCAGGGGCTTTCCATGTGATCTTGGCTAATGGGGTGCAAGGCTGCCCATCCCTTCTGGCCTCCCCATCCCTCTGTGGAGGGAAAAGATACTCCTCAGAAGGAATGGGGCTGGTACAAGAGAGTCATCACTGGCAATCAGGGAATTTACAGCCATCCAGACGGTTGTTTTTACTTCAGCTGATCACAGGTCCACCAGAAGTCAAGGGAAAGAAAAAGGGGAGATTGGGAAAGGTACACACCCAAGTTCACTCAGGACCCAAGCATGCATACCCCAAATACTGCGCTCCATAGAAGCTATAAGGAGAAAAATAGACAAAGCATAGGCAGGCAAACCGAAGTCTGCAGTGGGACAGGACTTGGGAACAGCACTGCAAACCATAAGTTCTGTCTATTTTTTTTTCATATGGCCAGAACAAGAAAAACAATTTCCCATATATATTAACAGAAGGTATGGAAATGTATCTACACATTAGCGCTCAGACAGGTGATCCACAGAATATGTGCACTGTTCCAAGAGGGCCAGTTAGGAAAAAATGCACTGGGGAAAGATTTAGCCTTGTTGAAGTGTTTACAGGAACAGTTCAAATGTTTTGATTAATAGCTAAGAAAATCACGTTGAAAACGGAGACATAAATTAACTCCAAAAGGTGGAATATCTCTTTTACAAAAGGAGATGCATATATCTAACCTTAAAAAATCAAACTTACGGTTATTTCAAAACATTATGTAAATCCCAATACATTTCAGTCTCCCTGCTTTGAACCATTGTCATGTAATTGAAACTACATTAGCTTAATGTGAATCATTCTCGATTTATGCTGATGCAAATAAGAGCTGTTCAGATATAACAGATAAAGAATTAAGCTGTACAGTGAAGAAGGATGGGATAAGTTGGTTTCTAATCTCAAAAATTGATTGAGATAGGTTGATTAATATCCTTTTATGAAACATTTTAGCCTGCTGGAGCTGCCCAGGTCAGATTAACCTCACAGAGGCAAACTGTCTGCTGAGATGCAATCCAAATGGAAGTTGTTCTTTATATAGTCCTTTCTGATTCTGGCCTAAAATTCAGAGGCTCTGAAGCTGGTTTCACAAAAGTGAGTTGTGCTGGGAAAATAAGAAGGAAAAGGCTGCTTGGAAGCTTCCAAATATAGACAAATTGATTTGGTGCTTTTTCCTGGTAGTGATCCACACTAATTATTTCAGTGGTGCTTTATGGAGTTTATAAATCTGTTATACAACTACAAGCACAGTTACTATTATGGATCGAGGGGTTGAAATAAAAATCTAAAGGAAGGGGGTCACTTGAATCCTGTGACATTAATCTGGGCTGGGGCAGGAATGCCTTTTGCTTCTTGGGATTCCCCAACCATTTCTACGAGATAAAACAGGAAATACTTTCTACAGCTAAGCCCTCGTGATTGTCATCATCCCTTCCCTCTGTTCATTCTTAAAGCATCTGGAAGAGCTTTTGGTGTGAGTAACAAAGCACAGTGGATTCTAAACTCAAAATAATAGGATGTGATTTACCATGAAACACAGAAAACTTCAGCTAACACAACTTGCTTCCAAAGGCTTGGATTTCAGAGGTGGGGGAAATTCATGCCAGAAAGTGCAGAGTAGAGCTTCCACTGGGGTTTCTTCCTGTAAGACTCTTGTTTGCACATGGAGAACTGCTCTGTTAACCATACAAACACAGCAGAGAGTTGGGGATTTGCTTCCCCACTGCACCAGTACTCCGAAGGGACTCAGTGCTGCCAGCTCAGCTGGGAAACAGCTCTGGTTCAGGGCTGTGGTGAAACATTTCCTGGGGCTGAGCACTGTCAGTAAGGAGGGTATTGCAGTACTGCTGAATCAGAGCTGGAAAAGCAGACCCTCCTCTTCCACATCATTCAACTGACAGCTGGCTTTGGATGGACTGCTCAAAGGCAATTCCTGGGCATTTTCCAGGAGATGATTCACTCCAAAGGCTGCTTCCCCAGCAGCAAGATGGATGATGTGACATCAGCAATCATCCTTTTCCTTACAGTGAACCCCAAAACAGCCCCAGAAAGCCTGGAGCCCTTAGGCATTCCCAGCATTCCTCATGCTACATCCACCTCATCCACCTCCTATTTGCTGCTGAAAGCACGCTGCTTGGAGTGGAGGGACAGGACACACACTATTTCAGACTATTTGACCTGAACACAAACACACACACACACACACACACACACACACACACACACACACACACACACACAAACACACACACACAGAATTATGACCCAGGGTCACACAGGCAGAAACTAACCTTGGAGATAGCATGATCTCTGCCCTACATTTTCCAGTTTTTTGTTATTCCAAGTGTTTCATGTGTTCTTGAAATATGCTTTCACTTTGGTTTAAAACAGGCACTAAACAGAAAAGCCCAGCATTTTGATATTTCCAGCAAAGGATAAATCCTAGTCCTGTAGTCATCCGTGACCTGCTGCTCCACAACCAAGGGCTCTGGAGCTGGGTGCCTCTGCCAGGGAAGCTGGTGGGCTGGGAGCCTGCAGCCCTGATGAAAGATGGTAGACGCCCACTTTAGTTTTTCCAGAACCATTTTCTGTGATAGAGCGTTTTGTAGAAAGTTCCTATTTTAATTAATTGCCCTTCCTAATGTGGAAGAAAAGCAAAAGTGGTGCCAAGCTTCTGGATCAATTCCAGGGCTGAAAGAAATTGCAAGACTCAAAAGATCAGCTCATCTTTGAACAGTACCGCCACTGAAAAACAAATAAGGAAAAAAACGCAGCCCACTGATAAGGTTACCTTGTTAGAGTGAGGGATAGCCTCCGATGGTCTGTGTGAAGTTAATAATGCAGAACAGTTAGAGCCACTCTGCCACTCTATGGTGAGAAATACTCGTTATTTGTGTCATTACCAAGTGCTCAGACTAGGGAGAAAGGGAATTTTTTTTAATCTGCTTCAGGACATATTACTAGTCTTCTTTTGAATTCCCTCCACTATGTTACTGCTAATTCCATTATTTTTTATGAACTATATTATTTTCAAAATGTCCATTCCTCAAAACTACAGAAAGCATCTTCCCTTTCAGGCATCACAAATTCATTTATTCCTGCAACTTCCTCCCCTCAGACAAGCAGCTGAATGTCCCAGTTCTGCCAAAAGCAAGGAATGAGCCAAGCAAAATATGGCAGAGGTGCCAAGGAGAAGAAATGTGCTGAGTGCCCTCAGGAAACCCAGAACAGGTGGATGCAGCATGCCCAGATGAGACCATGCTGAAAGGCCAGCATGGAGACATAGCAGCAGAACAGGTGGTGCTGGAAGCCAGGCCAAAGCACAGTCCCATTTTATTTTAAAGAGCAACAAAAGTATCTCTCTCTGAACAGGGTTTTAGGACTTTTTTCTCCCTTGCAAGTGATAAAGGAGAACTGTAAACCTGCAGAAACACTGTTTAAAAGAGACCAAAGTGACAAAGGATGTATCAGTATAAAGGTCAGTTTAGACAGAAAAATATTATTCTTAATTTAGCTGCAAAGTTTTCCACTCAGAAAGCACAGATTAAAGCCTCCCACCTAAACTTTCTGTATTAAAAAATGGGGTTGTAGTCCTTTGCAAGCCAAGCAAAACAAAGTCCAAGGGCTGATTTTTTTTTATATAAATCATGACAGCATCACTCTGCAGAAAATAAAAGCAGCTTGGGAATTTCAGGGTTCACCAAAACAACTGTGTCCAGTGCGCAGTCCTGGAGAGAGAGACAAAAACCCAACCCAGCTCTGCAAACAGGTGATGAGAGATTCCCAGACTTTAATTTTTGACAAAAAACATCATCTTTGAAATGAGAAGCAATTGCAGCCACTATCTCTGGTTCACCTCACTTCTTAAAATGTAAATTGCACAGATCAATCTTATGAGGAATCCAGAGGACAGGGTGTCTGATTTCAGTTTTATACATGCTTTATACAGGCCAATTAAATGGCCAGTTTCTACAGTGAACAACTGTTTCTGTACACCAAGTGTATATTTCTAGTGAGTTTATGGACACAGCCACAGCGATAACAGATTTCTTCGTTTATGAAAGATTTGACAAAATGGGATTTCACCTCCAAGTAGAAGAAGTCTGGCTTTGTTTAAAAGATGTTGAAGAAGTTTAGGAGAATCATATTTAAGATCAAACAGGTTTTCATTCCAGCCATTGAAAAGAATTTTTAATATCTGAATTACTCTAAAGAATATTGCAAGCCAAGATACTTCCAACAAAAAATCCAAGTGTTTTATTTTGAAACTTCTTTCCTTGAATACTTACAAAATTTTTTTTCTAAACAAAATACCCAAAACACTTAGAAAATGCACATATCTGAGCATTACTGAATCTGCTCTTCATCCTTTCTTCTCCAGAAACTTTCTAAAGGCTTTGAATCCTATGATGTCTAAATACCTCACTACAAAGAACGTCCAGCATCCCTCTCTTACATGAGGAGGAAATGAAAGAGGAGATCCAGTTACACAGAAATAATTTGCTCAAGATGAACCAGCAAAAGCAAAACAGACAGTAGCACCTAGTCAGCTCCATGTTAAGAAGCATTAGATTCCACTGATCAAAACATTTTGCCTGCAATATGCAAAGATTCGTGAAAGTCTCTGCATTTTCTTTTTTTATTTGATGAACTTCATGTCATATGTTCCAGTAAAGATCAGGCAGATAGGCTGGGAATCTGTATACTGGACATCTTTGTGGCTAAGGATTTCCAGAGGATTTTGCAACCCAAGCAAGTCCAGGAAATAAAGAGCAGTTGAGACCTAGGCTCCAAAATTTATTTTCTAGAGATTTCTAAAAAGCGGGCAGAGCAAGCTCCAAATCCTTTACAAACTTCACTGTGAAGATGTAAGGGATTGGAGGTGTTTTGGAACACTTAACCATGCCCATGTGCTTCAAGCAGGAGCTTGAAAACATGGCCACAAGGATCTTCCTGCAAATACCTGTCCCATTTGTGTAAAATCTGGGACTATGGACACAAGGGCTGAAATCAGTGCCAATAAATTTTATTAGTTGCTTCCTCTCACCAATATTTTTGTGATTTTTTTTTCAATGTATGTATTAAGAAAAAAAAAGGCAGTAAAATAAGAATTGAAATCATAAATCTGGGGAGTTTAAGCACTTCTGAAGGTTTGTGGCAGAGTTCATACAGGATTGGTTCAGTCCCCCATTGTTTGGCTGCAATTTTTAGAAGTTTCATGAGGTGAGCACAGACTTAAGGGCAGGGTTCGATCACAAGGCTCCAGCAGGAGCAGGGCTGATGTAAAGCACTGGTCAGGGGGCACGGCTGGCTGCTGCCAGCTGAATTTGCTGGAACAGCCATGGAACAGAAACAAGCCATGATGCAAACAGCTGAACTCTTTTTTTTTATTTATTTAATTTGAGCTCATTTTCAGGCTGCTTGAAAAATTATTCCCTGCTCATTCCATTACAAAGCATGAAGTTTACTCCAGAATGACTCACTCTGTCACCAAGGGAGAAGGTATGATCTGCCACATGTGTCAGAAAAGTCCTATGAGGTAATTTTCATTCTCTCAACATATGAAAACTATTATTTCCTCACATAATGAAAATGCAAGGATGTAGGTGGCAATCCCCAGATGGACACAAAAATGAAAAAAAACTCTGGTGGATTGCTAATCATGTTTTGAAAAAAACAACTGCATTTCAATCATAATGAGTATTTCTGTGTATGGGAAGAAGGTTTTTATCATCTGCGGCATCCACATAACATTTGGCAATAACAGTGTAATCCAGAATTCATATGTGAATGTATCTCATTTCTGATGCTCACATTTCATGATGAGTTGAGCGACCCAGGAAATTCAGGTGCCATAAAGGGTAAGTATCCACATAGAGCTTATCTTTTGCTTCCTCTGTAGTTTCATTACTCTTTAGTACACTTCCAGATCATATGAAATACAATCTCACTCACCAAGTTTTCTGGACCCTCAGCATTTGAATTAAGCACTCACAGATGTTCCATTTGCTCTCCTTCAAGCATAATGGATCCCCTCACTGCAAGCTCTCCACTGAGGTACAGTTGTTGTCTCACTTTGAAAGGAATTTCAGAAAACATTTAAGTTCATGTGTGGAATTTTCCATCTGAGTGTTGTTATTTATTTGCATTGTCACTATGCACCAGAGGCCAGCCACTTGCAAGGGCCCTTCTCTAAAGGTACTGATGAAACTTCTATGTCCCCACTACAAGTTTCCCAGAGAACTGTGACAAAGCAGAATCTAGCATTTTTTATTTTTAATTATTTCAAGCTAAAAAGAGGGAGGGAAAAAGGAAGTGCTCAGGGAAAGGAACCAGAACTGAGTATTTGTCTGATGAATCAGCAGGGTCAGTGCTGTAACTCTGCTGCCTGTGAAAGTGGGACTGAGACAGACAGCTGGGGATCCCTGCAACTGAGCTCTCAAACCCATGAATTTTTCAAGCAGCGTTTCACAACATCCAGATTGGGAGCATCTCTTTCCCAAGATGGGAAAAGATCTCCTGATTTTAGTCTTCAGAAACATACACAATTGAACAAACAATGTGAATGTTTCACATGTGCTGAGACTTGCTTTGAGTGGAAGGTCATATATCCAAAAAGGGCTTGGTGGGCAGGGGTAGACCTCACCTCCTTTTGCTACTGCAAACCAGCTGCTATTTGCACTCCAGCACTGAAGGGCTTCTTGTCCTTTGGAGGGCTGCTGGGGCTCTGATGGCCCCTGCCATCAGAGCCCCTCAGGGCTCATTTCAAAGTAGCCTTTGGCAAACCAGGAGAAATTCCACTATTTCACCAGCTCACACCAGATAAGAGTTACACAGATCACAAGGCTTGGTGGCCACCATCAGACCCGTATGCTGAGAAATATTGAGTCATTCTGGAAAGTGTGGGCTGCTGCACAGAAACCCATGCAGAAATAAGCTCATGGCTTGGGCACATACACCAGCCTGCATTAAAGGGCAAGCAAGATCAGAGACACAGCTGGAAGAGGAGCCCCATCCTCAGCAGCAGGGCTCAATTTCACAGCACTAGGCAATCAACTCATTTACTGTCCACGCCAGCACAGACTGAGGCGGCACAGATGGCAGAGCCCAGGTCTTGTGGCCACTTCACAGCACAGGTTTGCTGCTCTCTGGGCTTAAAGAATCCCACAGGGAGACACAAGCAGTTCCAAATGGAACAGAGCCTCCCCACAACAGGAACCCAGCACAATTGCTGGAGAGACACAGCTTCCCAGACAGCCATCATCACCATCATCATCCTAGCACCTTCCCAGGCCAGAGCTGTGCAACAACTCCTTTACCACCCTGAATCTAAATCCAATTCTGTGCTCAAAGAAACAGCAAAGAGTACCATCAGAATCCAGTGCTACAGGCCAGAACTCCTCTCTAGCCTCTCAGAGCAGCAAGACTCCCCTGCAGCTCCCAGCCTCAGTGCAAAGTGTCTGCAAAGCCTGCCATGAGAACAACCAGCACATGATCCACAAGCTGGGATCTCACACAGCAGCTCAGTGCCAGGGACACAGAAAAGGCTGTCCTCCAGCTTCCCTCAGCAACAAGAGCAGTGATGTCCACACAGCTTTGGGAAACAGCAGAGAAATACAACTCCTGCTTTTCATATACATTTCCCTTCTGCCTGGCAGATGGGTTTGAACTTTGACTTCAAACCTACACCTTCAGGTGTTCTGAAGGGTGATAGCACACCAGAAACCATCAAGGAGCAGGAGCAGCCAGAGCACAGCTGGCATGGAACATGGGCTCAGTGACCATAGCAGCAGAGTCACAACAAGATGTGCTAGTTGTGGGGATTTGGAGATGCAGGTGATCAGCCAGATTTAAGAAAGTTTTGCAGATGTCACCTCTGCAGGGTTTAAAAAAAAAATTTAGGCACCTGTTCCAAATGGGAAAGTGTTCCTAGAGGAAATATTTTTCAGAAGAGATTAAAAAGATTTTGACAACTCAACCTATTTTCTTCCAGTTCTTGGATATTTACTAGCTTAGTAACAGTAAGAACCACCCCTGAGAATTCACATGGCCAAGGCAGAAAGCCAATACTCAATCTGATTCTTCCAACTGAAAAATGTAATGAAAAGAGGAACTTTTGGGGGGTAAACTCAGCTCATCTGCAATGGTGACTTTTATTCAAAATGGGCCTGAGCCAAGTTTCCTCATTCTCTACTCCCTCCTTTCAGGACTGTGCTGTCATGGGACCTTGAGACTACACATGGAGTTTTTGCAGAAGGCCTGTTTTGGGAGGTGAAGCACCTCGTAGGTGCAGCTTCCCCTTGCCTCAAGTGATGATCAAACAAGAACCTTAGGGGCCCAATTGTCCTTGCGCTCGTGCCCGTTCTCTGTGCACTGACGTCAAATGTGCTGCACATTTGTGCTGGCATAAATAGCAAGGGAGGAGAATCAATTCCTGTTCAGCCAAACACAGGTCACTTCCATCCTCTGGCCAAAAGTACTCTCAGGATAGCATACAATTTGGTCCATTGATTTTAATATATTGGCATTTCCTCCCTCATACTGTGTGAACGCATTGTTTACAATTTCAGTAAGCCACTTTGGAAAACACTGTTATAAATCAGGATACATAAAAGCTTGTCCTTTTTGCCTCCACTGTGAGACATTGCTAGCAGGGGGGTAGGTCAATTGGGGTCAACAAAAAATCCCACCCTCAAGCCTTCTTCATTAATTCCTTAGTGTTTCAGGTGGGTTTCTGAAATTCCTTAGTGCTTCTGGACTGAAAATCTGTTGAGCATTGCAACAATCCCCCAAGAGGAGTCTTGTTCAGCAGAGATATTTTAATCTATTAATTAAGTATCTCTTTAAAGTGGCCATCACTCACACACTGAATCTCTTGGCAGGGAGCCCTGCTCATTTGCTGTTTGTGTGTTACTTTAAACCAAAGAGTAAAAGGGTAATCTGGATCCAATGTGTATTCCAGATTGGTTTGGCTCTCTTGCAGAGGGTAAGCACAGAACTACTCTTCAATTACCAGGAGAGGAGGCAAAGCTGGAATTGCTCTATGAATTGCCTATAGTATTTGACGAGACAGCGGAGGATACGGCTGCACTTTCCAGACCAAAATGAATCACCTGTTGTCTGCAGGAGCTCATGCCAAGAATGGTCAGATTAGAGCTCAAGGGAGTGCTTTCCAGAGGACTTCAGCCAACAGCTGTTTCCGTTCAGCTGGACTGTGCTGAGAATCTAGCCTCAAGTTAAGGCATGAAAAGAAAAAGTGGTACTAGTTGCCAAAAGAAGTGTGAAGGCCAAATTTCCCGATAAAATGGAAACGTGGGTTGTTGGAATTATCTACCCTACTTTTCTGCTCACACACTATTCCCAGCATAGAGTGGTGACCCTGTCAGGCAACCAATCGACCAATGGAGAGTGCTGGAAAGCTCCTGCTTCTTCAGGAACAGATCAGAAGATGAGTCATTAATACATATGTTCAACCCGATTCAGATGTTCAAGCAGTTTTACAGTCCAGGGATTGTTTGGGAGAGGCATTTTCCATAGTGGCCAGCCAGAAGGCTAAAGTAAGGATGAGGGTATGTTGGATCAGTGTCCTGCTCCATCACAGACTACCTCTTGGCATATTGCCTATTGCTGACCTCTTCACAGTATTATGGATGCCTGACCAGCCTATCCAGTTTTGGTGGGAGCTTGGTGCTCTGAATCTTCATGGATCTGGAGTTTAGTCAGTTTAGCCACCTGTTAGTGAAATTGTGAAAAATGCTTTCCTCCTCCATATAGGAATTACTGTGAGAAACGCTGAGGAGCACAGAGCTCCTCCCGACTTAAGGCCACAGCAGTGAACTGTCTTCCTTTGCACAGCCTGCAGCAATTTTAGCGCTCATGATAAAATCCCAACCAGATCCCACACTGTTCTCTCTAAATGGCAAGTCATTGCAGAGAAACAACACTTGAAATCCTTTCCATCACCACCTCACATACATAAGCTAGTTTTGTGCAGGATCTTAAAGGAAAAACCTAATTGTTTCCACTGCAATTATCACCAGAAGCCTTCAGATGGTCAGTGTAGGATGCAAGAGCAAATCTCCTGCCTAGCAGCTGTAACACTTGGCCAGATTCTGCAGAGATTACAGCAATCCAGTGCCCAGCAGGGCAGCTTGGTCTTACTCCCTGCCCCTGCCCTTTCCAGACGTACACATGACTACCACACCTATCATGCTCTTTAACATCTTCACCTCTTTGCAAGGGAGCCAGAGTGGCTTATATGTCATTTAAAGAAGCCTCCTCAACCTGCCTCCCAGAGACTAGTGATTCCCAACACAGACAGAGAGCAGAAAGCAACTATAAAATGTTAATTTCTGTGTAAAGACTGAAAACAATTTGCAAAGCCTGAATCCTTTTTAAAAATTATCACTGATTCAAAAGAAAGACATCTTTTCATCATCTTTCATAGACTTTAAAATCAGGAAAGATCACTGATCATGTCTGACTCCTAGTAAAACACAGGTCAATGATTTCATCCAGTGAAGCCTGTGTCCTGCCCATGCATACAAAATGAGCCTCCCAATTAGCACTGGTTAGAGCCTTCCAGTGCAGTATCAGGAAATGCTATTTCATTGGAAGTGAAATGTGTCAGCTCCAATTACCATTTCATTTTGAAAAAAAGTATCAGTCTAAAGATTTCCAGGACAGGCCAAGTGTAAAATTTTCCTTTTCCCTTTTGTGATGGCTTTTTGTGTAATTTCTTGGAGAAATATAAAAGTATCAAAAATAAAATATTTTGATGAATATTCAGCTTTCACATGAAAATTAAATAAGTATGTTTACTCTTCAGAAAAAATGGAAAAACTCATTCTCACAGTGGCATCAACAAACCAAATACAAGATCATATACAGACAGTAATGAAATTAGCAGATACATGGCAACATTCACACTCCCTTTTATGCAGTAACACCATGTTTACACCCACATGAGTGAAGGCACTAAGGACAAAAACCATTTATGAGTCCCTCAAAATCTCTTTGAAAGAAACCCTTTGAAAGAAACCCTAAAACACATGTGTTATGTTCAGCCAGAAAACATTTTCTTCCCTATATTCATATTGATGGGAAAGAAATGTCATTCTCGAGACATAAAAAAGACTACTTAATCATTGAAAGTTCTAATGAATTTTCACACCCTATGTCACAAAGCCTTGCTTACAGACATCAATGATCTAATTATTGAAAACTTCTTTAATACAAGTTGCTTTGAGGCTTTCCTAGAGTGTTGAGAGTTTCCTTCTAAAGAAATTCCAAATTATAACACAACTGACTAAATGAACCAGCATGTGCTACCCTGGCTTTTGGCTGTCTGGGACAATCATAAGAAAGCTTCACAGTGCAGTGCATTTTCAGGCATAATACCTAACAAAGATTTTCTCCTTTGTCCATTTTCTTATTTTCCAACTTGCAGTTTATATCAATGCAATTTTTCTCACAGAAACTTCAAAGAATTTTAACCTAAAGAGGGATTTTCAGAGGGGAAATTACTATGCTTCTGTGTTCTTCCCTACCCCTCAAATAAAAAATGTAAATAACCAAAAATCAAAACAAACCCAAACAATCTTAGACATTAGGACCAGAGAGGAAGGGTGGGGGAAAGTGTACAATGTTGAACTGTGTTCCAATTTTGAAACCAAAACTGTGCATTAGGTGTCAATTTTAACACTTTTCTGCTGTGTATCAATTCAAAGTTCTCATCTTGTCACTTTCAGCCCTAGTGAGCCTGTCTCTGCAGGAACTCAACAAAGCTTCTCTTCCTGAATAGTAACTTTCTAGGAAGCTGAGTGAAAGCATCAGGAGGAGGCTTTCCAACAGTGACACCACACTGGGGCAAGTGCTGCTGATGGTCCCAAGGACAAAGCACATGGAGCACTGAAAGGACTTGAGCATTGCTGAGTGCACTCAACTTTGAAACACACTCTCTCTTGGTATGAGCCCAAATTTCCATCACTACAGTATCCTTCAATATTTATGTATTTCAGGTGTTTGGTACCATATCAGGAGACAGAATAATCTGAACAATCAGCAATGTATTCCTCAGATGGGTGAAGCAACTTGTAGGGCATGCAGGGTCCTGGTGGAACAGACCACATCAAGACTGTTCCCCAACCCTACATAAAACGAAGCTGAACCAGCTCTGTGGGCACCTATCTATGGTGCAGGCACTGCCTGGAAGCTATTGTCTACCACCCTATGGAGATATCAGTGGACTGGATGCCTTTTAGACACCCTGAAAGTCTCAGCATGGAAGAGGTAAGTTTACAGACATAAATAAAAGCCCAAAGCTTCTTTGTCTGAAAGAGTAGTTATCTGTCTGACTTCAGAACTTACGCTGTTACTTATTACTAGAGTATCTGAGAACATTCCAGTTTAAATCAGAGGGAATATAAAAATCTCTCGTCGTTGTACTTTTTGAACCTCCATATTTAAAAGCTGAGCAAACACATACCTTACATCCATAAAGATTTTTTATTTCATCTGAGAGCAGGCAATTGTGCTTTGTTAATGTTTGCAAGGACATTAAGGTCACACAGGTCAAAACCTGTGCTTGTATTAAGCTGAAGTAGCAATGATATCAATTAATTTGAGAGTACAGGGAATGAGCCACAGAGGGCCTACAAATGCACAATACACCAGTTTTAAACGTTCATTTCTGTTGCCACATTTGCAGCTGCCAGACATGCACTAAGTTCACCTGGAGGTTGCAAGGAAGTAGGGCAGAAAGTCCTTACAAATGGTTATGAGAGCAATAGAAAAGGGCAAACAATGAACTATGTCAGAAAAGCAGCATTACCACATCTGAACTCAGCAGTAACCATTGAAAACCACTCTGGGCTACCAGTGGCCATTAACCTAGAAAAGCAGGGAATTATAAAAAGGGGGTAGCCTGACACCTGCACCGGGAATGGGAGCCCCTGCATTTTGTTTGGGAGTCCCTCTAGATTTAAGATACCTACATCCTAATTTCCAATCCAGCTACAAAGAGATCTCTAAGCATCCCTGATACAGACAGCTTAGAAATTTAGCAGCTCATACCCTACTGCACCAAACACAGCTGTTATCAGCACCAAATACAGCTCTTATTAACATCAAGAGTCAAACCACTTGCTGTCCCATACTCCACCCTAATTAAGCTTGTCCACCTAAGGGGAGTGACAACAGAAGGACAACTGTGGCAGAGGTAAGCATCAAACTGAAGACAGCAAGTACCACGAGGAGACATAAGCACAATTTTCAGTGATCCCTCAGGCATTTTGCAGGTGCATGCTTTACTGTGGGGGTCCTTGGAAACTCAAGAGTGGGATGCCACAATTTTCTCTCCTGCTTGAGCTTCCCTGTGACTTGCTTAGATGAAGAAACACTTCCTAACCAGGGAAACCTGTTGCAAGCAGCGCAAAATGGGTCATTTTGTTAAACTAAATGTTTTCTGCTTTCATAGCCACCATGGCAAATGCAGTGAGAGACAGGCATGACAGAAGGACTTGTTGAAGTCAATGCAAAGATCCAAGCCAGTCCTCAATGAGGCCCAACAGAGACATTAAAATTAAGATGTAATAAAGTGTACAGATTCTCCTTAAACCAGCCCCACCTAGCTGAGGTCACGATGCTGCGGGTGATCAGGTGAGGAAACTTACGTCATCCCCACATCTGACTGCCAGATTAAACATTTCTGAGAATTCACTCAAGCCTTTTTACATGGAATCACTGAGCAACTTCCTTTTAACAGGTGTACTAGACTTACACCCCACTAACATGTGTAGTGAAGCAATAATCTGACATGCCAACTCTCCTGGAGTCACTTAGAAACAGAATGAGAGTGTTGGCTCAGCCTTGTTGGAATAAATACGTATTAACTTTTTTGGTGAGTATTACTGTCATAAGTGATAAATTGGAATAATGAGCCATGACTGTGAGCTAGCAGAGGTTCCCAAAGATGAAAGGTATATCATACCACAGAGAGAAAACCACTAGCCCTTACAAAAGACATTCACTCTTTCTAGGGAAAATAGAAGTCATACAATTTGAGGCATACAGTAGACATTTTCCCTTCCCAGAACATAGTTTTGGAGTATGAAAAAGTGGCATTTCACCCAGAGAGATTATGAAATATTCAGTTCTGACACAGTGGAGATCATTTTCAGCAGCCTTCATCTGGTATTGCATTAATCATGGTATAGGGACTTAATGGCATTTAAACATTATCTGTGGGGTACACGAACAGAAATTTAGCCATACTCACATACTCACACAGATGAGAGCATGTAGAAGAATGACTCCTTTTTTGCAATCCCGTGGCTCTGTTTGCTCCTGTCCAAAGGGAAAGAAAACAGGAGCACATGTCTGCTGCACAAGTTTCTCTCTGGGTTTTGTTCTTCATTTGTGACATTATATTCACACTCAATTGTTACAACCAAAAGAATAAATAAAACATCTAAAATATACATGAACCATCTTGTTCCCCAGCAGCATGTGATGTTCAAATACACACAGAAACACAGACATCAAACTCATGGCTTTCCTTTACAGCTGGGCTGCATAATTCCTCTAAGGCCCAACCATAAAATTCCCTCCCTTCCCTGAACCCTGCTGAATTCCTGTGTTTTACAAGGGAATCATGTCTTTTGTGGAAGAAAATATTTCCTTCTGCTGCTTCTTCTACATTTGCAGCTTTCAAATATCTCAGCGTTTGAGGAGGAAAGATAAATAAGAGCATGCAATTTATTTTCCTTAGCTAAACAGAAAGTGTGGTCTGAATGAAAGATTAGGGTTCCAGATGCTCTTCAAAATCATCAGTCACTGCTTTCAATGGATGTGCAGCTCTTTTTAAAAAGGGACTATTTCCACAGAGTCCTTTAGCTGAGGGCCAAACTTTGAAAGCTTAACCTTAAATGTAAGCATCTTCTCAAAACTTCCCCTTAGCCTTTACAGTGGGTTTGACACTCTCTGTCCCCCTCACCTGCCCTCTTTGCTGACTTCTGCAGCTGGGTGTAGCTTAGATTTTCAGCAACACCTGGTGCAGAGAGAACACACAGTCTGCTGGCACTTCTCAGGGAAGGCTTGCAAAGGCAGAAGTGTCCCAGTCACTCCCCATGAATGTTGATAGTAGCTATACATCAACCCACACCTTTCTGTTTCTTGCAGTACTATCTGCATGCATCAATTAAAATTGCTGAGTTTTGTGCCAGCAATCCAAGCCTGGGAGGAAGACCCTGAGAGCTTCCAAAGATAAAGAAATCTTGAATACTGAGTGCTACCTACCTTCTCTTTATCTAATTGTATCAAGAAAGGTTTCATGAAAAGAGCCTGACTCACTTCTCACACTTGTTAATTAAACTTTTTTTCAGCAGTAATTCAGTGTTATTAGTCCTCCCTTACAAAGTAAGGCCTTTTTAAGTGAAGGCCTTTGTAAGAAAACTTCCTGAGAATAGAGAATACCATCCAGGACTGCACTGAGTTACATTCTGACACATAAAGAATTGCCAAAACCAAAAATGGTTTCTTCCCAGATCAGCCCACAGCCTAGCAAATTAACACATATCTGGTCCTGAAAAACTCAGGTCAGATGTTCGGTTTGGACTCCTGAGGGCATAGACTGCAGCCTTTGTCTTCTCCACCTCCAGCAGATGCCAGCTCCACTTTTTGATGGGTTTGTTATGGATGGCCTCATGCTTGCTGTATGGGGAATAGAACACAAAAAGTCTCAGGTTAAGCCCAGAGTGAAATGAGAATTATAATGCAAAATATTGGCATGAGATAGAGAACCATTTCCTGTCAGGTCCTGGGTAAGACATAGGACTATTTTGAGCAGCCAAGTGTCGAGGAGACAGAAAGGACACAATGACTGTGCCATTGAAGGTTCTTCATTTGATACCCCCCAGCCAGGTGCCTTCAGTGGCCTGTGCTCACACAAAAAATGCCTCTTCCTCCCATCTTTTCAGCAACCCAGTCCTACCTAAGCTCCCCTCGCAGGACACTCACAAAAGAAAGGGATTTGCTCAGGTTTAGAGCCACCCTGACCTAGAAAAGCTCATGAGATTGTTGGTTTGGTTATTGCAGAGATGCCTGCCTTTTGCTCTGCTGTGTGAGAAGCACAGATGCACATTCAGGCAATCCCAGTGAGCACTTTTATACCAGCATGGTCTGCCCCTGACTGAGGCTAAGCACAGCATCAGAGTAACAGATGTGATGTCAGGTACACTGCTGCCATAATTAATCATCTGCAATTATTGTTCAGATACATTCACATCTCATTTGGCCAGCAGCACCAAGAGCATCAAAGGGCTCCCTTAGCACACAGTCAGCATGATTTTATTGTATGGATGAGATAAAGCATAATAAAGCAAGAGAGTATTTGCAAGGAAGACTCTGAGACTTGGACAGAATTAGAGCTTTGTTCCAAGCTTTACCAGACCTCATCTGTGACTTGGAGTGAATCACTTCATTTTTATCCTGTACAATAGGGATTCTCCCTCCTCTTTGTTACTCCTATCAGTTCAGGGAAGAGTCTCTGACAGTGTGCAGGCATCTAACAGCCAGAACACAGGCACATTAAAGTTAGGGCACCTTAAAGCGGTTAAGGGCTTTGAGATGTCTCTGTAATTGTAAGAAGAAAATCTGCTTTGATAGATTAATTATATTGTTCTGTCTCATAAAAAATTTGCTTGTATAACATTAATCAAGATGAGGCTTTTTCTTAGATATTTTGTAGCATGTTAGCATCCTGGGAACTAGAAAGATCTACTGGGTAGGGCACCCACATTTTTGAACCAAATAGAGCAAGACTGAGCACATCCTTCTTAAGGACCTCTCTTTTAGTCACTCACCTCCTGTAGCGAGCCATGGAGATCAGATGTTGGGGCAGTGTGGGAAAATTGTGACAACTGAGCCTCTCTTCAGAGAACAGTAGACATCACTCAAATGTTTTGCTAGCATTAAACCCAAGGAGGCCCTACAGTCTCAGCTGAATCAGGCTTTGTGAGGGGTGGTCCCTCACAAAGGCTCTTTACCAGCATGTTCTACTAAAATGCAAACTTCTGAGCTTCTGAGCTGCTGATTTTAACAACAGCAAAATCTTAAAGTCTATCCTTAACTATCAAGACAACCTTTTCTTCATGATGTTTGGGTCTTGGAAAGAGATAAACTGACATGAATTTACTGTGTGCTGTTCCAGCACTGCTGAATGTGTGAGTTCTGACTCAGGAGAACATTTTCATTTGAGCCATGCACAGGGGCTCTCTATGAAATAAAACCCTGCAACTCCAAAGAACTCTTTGTTAACTTCAAAGCCCTGGCAAGAGCTTTGGAGCTCACAAGACAAACTAAGAGCTGGCAGCTGGGACTATCAGGCTGACAAAGAAGCCTCCTGGCCACACTTACCATATAAACAAGAAAGGTCAGATCATTCTCCTATGGCATATGACACTGATACTGCTTCCCCATGGGGTGACTATTGGGTTACATGGACTGGCATGACCCAACTCCTGTGTAGGAGAGTGAGGAGAGCTGTACACACCACACTCCTCTTTTGTAGACCCCGCAAAGTAAAGCCTGATTGATGGTGTGGCTTTCTAGTGACAGTGCACAGAAAATACCTCTGGCAATGCCCTTTCCTGAAAAGGTGAACACAGCCCTTCGCCCTGCTGAGAGAGAAATCAACACCTTGGGGCCCTGGCTCAGCTACACCAGCAGCTGGCAAAAGCCCCAGCAGAGGAGAAAAGTGACTGTGAGCTGCTACTCCAAGGCTGATGTCTCACAGAGACATTTCATGACAGAATGAGGACAACCAAAATGACTCTACCTCATCCTTTGCCATTGCCTGCCTTCTCCACTGATGTTCCACTCCATCCTGTACTCCTCTCGGCAAGGAGGTGGGACTCCTCGCAATTACAGCTTCTGAAGGCAGGAATCATGTCTGATCTACATGTAAACGCAAGCACATTGCTCCCAGGCCCAGCAATATTAACCCTCTGCTAATGCAGTTCACTGGGAGAGTTTAGGTAAGAGTGGGATCCGTAGGGAATGAGTCACATAGAGGTGAGGTGAGCCAGCAGACCTGTAACACCACCAGGCCTCCAGATCATCAGAGAGAAAAAATGTGAAGTACATATTGCAACATGTGGCTCTTGAAGACGTGGAGTCACTGATAAACAATCCTCAAACATTGTTGTTCAAACAACACTTGAATCATTCTCTGACTCAGTGATCAATGAGCAACAGAAAGAACAGCAATTAGCTAAGAGAGCAGAAAATGGTAAAGCAGTCAGCCAAGTGTGGCATTCACAGCTTAGCCTTTAATGAGCTAGGTCAGAAAATTACTGAAAAAGTCACTGTTTGGAATAAATCTCCTACAAAGCTATAATAGTGGAGCTTACATTAGAAAATGTTCATCAGCTGCTTTGCAGTCAATGGCAATTCTTGAAGTGAGATAGCAAGTTTCTCCTAATCTTCATGTGTTTCTCTGATACTTTTCTATTTTCTTGCTCTTGATTAAAGAGCACTGAAAATCTCTCTCAAAATAGCTGTCAGGATCAGATTACATCTACTCCAAAAGCAGGAAAATATTAAGACAATTAGGAGAAAAAAACTTAGTTAAATAGTGCTTAAGTGTTTCATTTAGGGCTTTGCTTGACAAACTCTTTCTTCAATGAATTAAAAGTGAAATAAAAAGAAGTTGCTGTCCCATGGAGAAATCCACACAACTGTTGGCTCAGAGCAGTGGCTTCCCATTTGCCTGACAGAAAAATGAAAGCTTTTCAGTAAATTACTAAACAGATATATATGTCCATGACAGGAATTATCCATTTCTGTAGTTGCACAAAATGATCAAGGCTTGACCATACAGTTTTTTCATTTTACAGAAGTTAAATGTTAACTTCTTAGTTAAATGTTAACTTAGTTAAATTCTTTCACTACAGGCAAGCAAGTTAGCAAGGATCTTAATTATAAAAAGCCCAACATACGCATCCATCCCTTACCAACCAAACCCAGCAAAAGTTTAAACAACCCTCCTGAGGGATTTAGGTATTTCTCTCTTGAGCAAAATAAAAAGTGCTGATCTTTGGAAACACTGAATAGAGCCACTCCCATTTACATCTCAAGATGTTACAAGGACTAAAACCAACTTGCGTGATTAAAAGGGCTGCAAGGCCATGTTTTGTACATTTGGCAAAAATAGCACCAGAAGTCAGTGGCAAAGCAGGAATTTAACCTCTAAGTACCTGTCCATCACTCTAATCCCCTGACAACCTCCTCTCCCTGATGAAACCAGGGTGGAAGTCCAGAAGATACATGAGGGAGTAGTGTTGTCCAGGTTAGCTGAGATGTGCCAACAGCCACTGCTGACATGTGGCCCATGGTGATGTGGAGGACAGCGTGCTCACACCTGGAGTCCTTCCCCAACAGGCACCCACAGAGAGCATGAGGTACTAAACAAGGCCTTCACTCAGGCAATCCAAGGAAATAACAAACTCTATTTTATTTGCCCTGGTGCTATGGTGAACTGATAGAGAAGCTTATCTCTCCTCACAACACCAGCCTGATGAAAAGAAACAGAGTGCCTGCAAAAAGGTGCCACCCTTTCAGAAAAGCCATTGTGCTACATTTACTTTGGACAGTGACAGTGAAGAAGAAATCAGGAGCATCTGAGGCTTTAAAAACCACACAGGTTGACAAGACTTGGCAAGGAAGGTGGTTCTGGGGTGAATCCCCATGCCAAGGTTCAGGAGAGGGTGGTCTCCCAGCTGCAGCAGCAGCCTCACAGCTGGGTAGTCACTCAATCTCCCTGAGGTAATAGGAGTGGAAGGGGAACTCATTTCCCCTCTCTCACTTTCCCCCAAGCTACCACCAGAGTTGAGGTGAGGATAAGATGATGAACACACACAGGGTACTTCAGTCCTGCAGAGATAAGCACCAGAAAAGTCCTGCAGACACAAGAGAAGCAGGATGCCAGCTCAGCTGCCAGAACTGAGCATGCATCCAGACCCCAGCAAGAGCTCCTCATGGCTTTTAAAGGACCTGCTCTCTTAGGGCTGATTTGTTTATTCCCAACCCAATATGTTATCTTTACATTGCAAAGTTTATTTCTGAACATGTCAACACACTTTTGAAAAGGTCAGACATATGAGGGCACACACCCGTGGTGGTGCACAGGGAGGCACAGACACAGCTGCATTCCCAGAAATCACGATTCGAAGGGTTTTCACAGCAAAGTCTGACACAGCAGCTGGGTTGGCAGACACACGTAGGCAAGCCACCAGCCTCCCCCTTTTGTTATCACTCCCATTTCATTTCTGTGCTTTGAATGAAAATCTGAGGGTTGCTTCTAAATATAGATTTTGCTGGCTTTGTTTGAAAGCTTGTCACAGCTCTCAGACATAACACCAGCAGGGTGCTAGCTGAACTAGCTATATTTATTAATGTATTTCATAAAGGAAAAACTTAAGTGGTTTTGAGAAGTTGAGGTCTTTTCTCTGTTTCTTTTTCTTGCAGCAGACAGCTTAGTTGTCACCCTGACAAGTAAGATATTATTAAAAGAGGAGACCCAGGATCTGTTTACAGGCAACCATGCTTTGGATAAGCAGCCCATGTTTAAATGAGACTTGAGAAACATGGTTATTCAGTTTTGTCTCTCCTTTTTTTTATTTTTAAATAAACAAAGGAAAAATTCCTTTGGTTCCTCTCATCCCTCAGCCTGCAGCTCACAGGTTATCCATCGACTGCGACTCCCCAGCAAAGCCAGCTGATGGCTGGGGATTGCTGTCTGCTCGCACCAGGAGCAGTGACAGTGCCTAACCCACACCTTTAAACAAGGGACTGCAAGTAGGGCTGTTTAAAATAGCAAGTCAGTGAAAACAGCCTTTAAAACAATAAAACAAGTGGTACCCTTTTCCAGATGACAAACATACCCCAGGGCAGCCACAGGTCCCACTGGGCACCTGGAGGTAAGCCACAGCCCTGTGCCTGCTCCTCACCTCACAAGCCCCTGCATGGCAGGGGACATTTGTTTTCCAGAGCTTGGCTCCCAGCCTGACTGAGAAACACAGTGTGGGGGGTGACAGAGGGATTCCCAGTGCCACCATTTCCCCCATTAATGCACAGTTCTGCTGCACTCCAAGTCTCTGGGGGAGCAGGAGCCGGACAGGCTGAAGAGGAGCAGCATTACTATAGCTCTGCTTGGGCCTTTAGGCACAGAAGGACAATGTTCCCCCCCCCCCAGAAAACCAGGGCCAGGCAAATTTAACATCCCAGCTCTTCCCTACCACACCTCTACTTGGCAGCCATGTCCTACCAGGAGGGCAGAGCTGGAATTGACAGGAAAAGCTCTCTCTGGGAGAGGTGACAGATAAGAGAGTGCTGAAATGCAGGCATTCAGCTTGTCTGGTACATCAGCATGTCAAGGCTACAGCACTGATGAAATGTCTGCAAAGGAGCTGGTGAGAGGACCTGTGTTTGGCACTGGAGCACTGGTGCGTTATCCAGAGCTCCCAAATGCTTCCTGGCAAGGGACAACTGAGAGTGCCCATGCTTGCTGCCGAGAGTGTGTGGGACACCCCCTGGGCCTGTCACTCAGTTCCCCCATGAGCTGCTCTGCCTCAAGCAACCGCCCTCAGCATTGCTTACTCGTCTCCAGGTATTTTGATGAATGCTTAACATTAGATCCAGCAACTGTCCAAGGAAATAAATCCCAATCACCCAAAAGCAACAAATTACAAGCATAAACATTTGTGTCATCAGCCTTGGAATTTCTTTGTTCCATGTGATAACAAAATTGACCCCATCCATTGAAAGGAACAATGAAGAAACACTAGAAAGTTAGGATATTTTTTTCACGACAATATTCTGACTTTCTCCATAGGAAATGATTCAAATATTTGATAAATCACAGACTAACCACTGAACCATCTGTGGAAAATTTTAAAGATATACCCATGAAAACATTCAGTTATTCAGAAACATATCATTCACAATTTCAAACCATTTACAAGCTGTACATAGAGTAATTAACTTGGCAGGAGAGCAGAGTCTGGATGACACACAGCACTGTTTGGGCAGGAAAATATTCCACAGCTCTTCATCTTGAGGTTGATGTTGGTGCATTAACCAATATTTTTTCTACTTGCCACCTCACACTCATGAGGGCAGGCTGTGCCAGCCCATCTGGCTGCCCCTGCCATCCCAGCCACACCACCAGTAATGAATGATGCCTGGGGAAAAGCACATGCTGGGACACAAGATGCTGCACAAATGCCAGACACTTGGCCTGATGCTCATTGAACTTGTGCTCTGTCCAAGGATGGAGAAGGGGTCCATGGTGAGACACATGATAGCAACAGCAAGATTATAAACTGGTCCCAAATCAGTCACATTACATGCCTCTAAATCATTCCTTTAAGTTGCAACACTTAGTTAGAAAATCCCAAGGAAGATGCCATGTCTTGGGCATGATGAATTTCTGCTTGAAATCAAAGTTGACAAACTCATTAAAAATACCTACATGTATTTCTTTACACACAACTAAAATTACTCTTGACTTCAATGCAACTATTCACCTGTCATAAAATCATTTGAGAGGCCACAGATTTTTTTTTGCTGAATGTTATTTAGCTATCATTGTGTTCCACCTCCCAAATGGCTACCTCTAAAATTGAGAAAAAAAAATTCTGTATAATTTTATCCCCCTAGAGTATAGGCATTTGATAAATACATATTGTCTTTCTATGGTCAATGACAGCTCACCCCCTTCTAAAGTAATCCCTATTCCCCAGCCCTCTGTTTCTAAGTATAGAATGTTTAAAGAGTGAGACTCAATGTTTGCAATTGTTTCAGAATTATCTTTGGCAAACAAGAAATTGAGTCCAGTATAATACCCAAAAAGGAATAGATCTGCCCTTCCAAAATCCACATTCACCCTGGCTGTTGTACTAAGAAATTCAGGTCCAAATCACATGGCAGCTATCATAAAAACTGCAATTTAACCTTGAGTTCACTCTCAATTTATCTTTTAAAAGATCCTCTAGAATTAGTACCAGAAGTGTTTTTACACCAAAAAGAAACAGAAGTAACCATAAGGTAAATTTTTCTTCTCAAATTAGAAAATCTGGAAACTGCAGTGGTCTAAGATCTGAGGGGGTGTGAGGAAGGCTGAAAAGAGATAGAGATCTAGCTATAGAGATCTAGCTATAGAATCTAGCTATTTGTATCTGTCTTGGTATAAATCCCTCTCTACTACTGCTCAACTGCATGACTACAAAGACATTGTGTAGTGCCTCTTTTTGTGCCTCTCTCTGACCAAACAAAGCTTGCTTACAACCAAATTGATATTGTATGGGATTAATTCAGCAGCATATCTGAGGCTGTTTAGAAGACACTATAAATGCTGAGAGCCCCTGCCCAAAAGAGCTCTCTACATCCTTCCCTTGGAGACAATGGGGAGGTCGGGAAAACAGAAAGGGTATGGGAGGGATGGATGAAACCACAATAAAATTACAAAGCTGCAGCAAATGTTACAGAGAATCATTAAAATTAAATGATGAACTGATCTTAGCCTCAGAGGGTGTCATTAAGCTCCACCTAGTTTAATGGATACAGTCGTTTCCATAACAACAAATTATTTTCAATAAAAACTTAAAACCCCAGACCCAATAAAGCCAGGCAAAGATGGGACACGCACAAAATATGGGACGGGACTATAAAAGTTTTATCACTGCTTGTCTGGTATAACCTGCACAATGCACCTGTGCTTCTGCCACTCCTATTTATTATGCTAATGGCTGTAGAATTTTGCAGCTTCCTCACACCTCGGCAAATCCTCTATTGATTTGTCTCTTGAAAACAAACCAAGGGGAAATGTGAAAGTGATAAATCACAGAGGCACAGCCTCTCCCCTCACAAGATAGAGCCACACAGAAGAGCGACCTTAAGCTAAGTAGGACTGTGGGATGTGTCTCCTTTTTCAGGTCACTTTGTCCTGGTTCAGTCTTTGCACTTGTTGGTCTTGGCCCAACAGAACAAACAGTAACCAGCAGGGAGCTCATCCACTTGGTGGGTGATGCTAAGTAAGATGCTGTCACTTGTGAAGTTTGTTGCAAGCATTGGAGCACCAGAGCCAGGAAGGCCCAGGACGCCTGTTTCTGTGCTTTGCAGCAGTACAAACAGAAGATTCGCCACAGGGTATTGGCAATTCAGCCTGCTGAGCATCATCAGCATTCACATCACAACGACCTCTTGGTGGGAAGGAGGGGACTGCAGTGGCATATCAAGCATGCCCTACACATCAGGTAAGGTGTGCAAAACCTCCACAAGATGTGCAAAAGCCGATCACTCCAGCAATGCTTTGCCTCAGCAAGAATTGGTTTGCTCACTTTTAAACATGAGAGCTTCAGGAAATTTTGTGCTTAAATTTGTCAGATTGCCTTCAGTTTTAGTGCTCACAACACTTGGGATAAATCCACTGACTCTTGGGTTTATCAAAGGAAAGACTCAGAATTTAATCCCCAGATTTTCTGCAAAGCACAGCTCTCAGAATAGCAGAGTAATAGGACTTGCACCACTACAGCCCAACGCCATGCCACCCTTATCCTCAGCAGTCCCAACAGGCGGGTCTTCAAGCCACAATGATGACCTAAGTTCATTTAAAACCCATTTATATCCAGCATTCTCATTTCAGAACATGTTAGAGCTGGAGCCAGGACGGTACTGAAGACTCATTGCCCATAGCAAAGGCAGCGTGATGGAATTTAAATGTATTCAGTGCATGGTAGGATCAACTCTCAGTGAATTGGTGTTGCAGGCAAGAAAAATTATAAACTCTACATGAGCAAATGGCTCAGAGCCTAGAATGAGTCTGGAGAAGTGGAACATAACTAGTTAGGCTGCTAAATATTCCCTGTTACACTTTTGGCTTCTGTAACTATTTCTCACAAACACAATCTCTTAGAACACCCCCAAAAAGCAATTTGTCCACAGCCTTGCTGCTGTGAAGCAAGCTAGGACACACATCCTAGGTGTTAAAAACACTTACAACATGGGCATGAGCCTTTACCTTCTAGTTCCCTCAGCATTCAGTGCTGCTTCTGGATGCAGTCAGCTCACAAATGTGCTGCAGGGCCTTAAAGTCCTCCCAAGATCTCCCAGAGTCATCTACTGGAAAAGCTGATGCCTTACTTCTGAGCTCATGCAGACAAGCACTCCACATGACCTAAATTTGGGCTCCAAATACAATTAGAGTCAAACAAATAATGGATAATTTGAAAAAACTAAAAAAAATCCTCCTGAAAACTGAAGAAAAAAAAAAGAAACAAACATGAAAACTTAGTCAGATTTTTCTTTCTGATTGAAATATCTGGTTTGATGAGACTTTAGTTTGTGTTCAGGTTATGGAAGCCCATTGTTTATTTATCAAGTTGAGGATGGCAGGGAGCAATGCTCATTTTATAAAAATGACCCTGGTCTCTGCTGATACTGTTCTGTGATCATGCACATGGGAAATGATAGTTGTATGTCCCACTTTTCTTAGACAGAAAAACCACTATGGACCTCAGGAAGGAAATGTAATTTTTTTAATGACCTGATTTAAACAGATAAATGTTGCTTGAGAACCTCATTAAAAAAATAGAAACAGCAGCAGGTCAAAGAAGCCATCTGCAAAATAAATATAACAGGTCAGATCCTTCAAATACCATAAAATAGATGCAACTTCTGTAATTTCAGAAGACCAGCCCTGCATGTGCAAGAGCCCCAGGGCAGAGTCCTGCCTGCTCCGTACAAGCTTCCTGCTGATTTCCCTGTGACTGCAAAATACCAAGCCACGTGGAATCTGGGCCTTCTGTATTTGCCTAGAAGGGAGAGTAGTTCTTGTAAACCTGCCTAGTGAGCAACAGCTGCTGGATTGTGATCATCCAACCATCAGCCAGAGATAAATCTGTTACTCTCTGAAGCATGGGACAAACTTGCCCTGCTTTTTGGGAGCATAAAAGGAGTTTCCCTTTCACCAGACAAGGCTGTCACCCAACACAATCTGTGTGCTGTTCATCCCCTTGTCAGAACTGGCCACCATTGGGTGCTGAGATACACTGAGCCAATGAGCAGCTCAAATGGGGCTTCTATTCATCTCAGGAGCACTGGGGACTATGCTGGAGCTGCAATGAAGAGACCTGGGAGGCCTGAGAGCAGACTTTGCCAGAAAGGCTAGGATAGGGGAACTGATGAATCCCTTGGTCTTTTCAGTGTCCCTCATCACAGTATCACCAGTCAGCAACAGCTCTCCTGCTGCCAGTGTAGCTGTAGAAACACCCTCATTGCCCCTCATACCCTTCACCAGTTCTAACTCCAGAAAAGGCTGGGCCTGCCTCTTCTCATCCCAGCAATCCCAGGAGATATTTTTATATGCTTCTACATTTCTGCTCAATGTCCTGTCTGCTTTTCCAACTCCTCCTAGTACTATTTTGTTCACCAAATTGAGTTGGGGGTTGCCTGTTCAGCCAAGGTGACCTGCCACACCAACTCATCTTCTTGCACATAAAGCGACCAACCATGTATCCCACGACAGCCCAAAATAGACTGCCTTACTGGTGGTTTTCTTGGGATTGCTTTTCCACTGGCTTAAAGCCCACGTGTGTCTGTGTGAAGGAGCAATCACTGGTTTTGTTTGTTCCCACAAGAGAAAGGCTGTCCCTCCAGGCAGGGAGAGTTCAAGCTTCTCCCCTAGAAACCATATCAGTGTAGTAGTCCCATGAACAGAATATAGCCCCAGCTTTGAGACCCCTCCATCCCTAGGTGGGGAAAAAGCTCTCTCTCCTTCCTTGCCAGTAAAATCCTCCCTTAATTCATTTACAGGAAAGGCAGCACAGTTATATTCTATCGAATCACAGAGTACCAGGCTGGAAGGGGACCTCAATGATCATCTGGTGCAACCTCTCCTGACAAAAGCAAGATGGTCTAGACAAGGTGGTCCAGTACCCTGCCCAGCTGAATCTTACAAGTATCTGACTTTGTGGAATCCACCACTTCCCTGGGGAGGTTTTTCTAAAGGCTGATTGTTCTCACTGTGAAAAATTTTCCTCTTGTGTCTAAGTGGAATCTCTCCAGGAGTAACTTGTACCCATTACCCCTCATCTTTTCTATGTGGCCCCCTATAAAAAGTGAGTCTCCATATTGTTTGTAGCCACCCTTTAAATACTGGAACAACAGAGCAACAGAGACACCTGTGAGTTGTCAGTGGGTTCCTTTGCCCCAGCTGAGCTGATGTATCGCAGCATTTGTAGCAAGCAAAAATGAAAATAGTTATAACTAAATCCTCCCTGATCCTATTCATTGTGCTTCTGAAAGTGCTTACAAATTAGGCCAAATACAGATGCCCGAGGTCAAATAAGTGGCTCTGGCTTGTTGCTGTACACAAGGCTTTGACATAAACCCCATGTAAAAGATCAACTGGGCAGAGCTGTGCCCTGTGACGGCACTTCTGCAGCGCTGGTGCAGTGACTCAGCTGGCAGCAGTGGCCTGCAGTGCTGCTCTGCTGCCTCAGAGCTATCTGAGCTGCTATCTCAGCTCTGCTGGCTGCAGTCAGGGCTTCAGCTGTGGATGCTTCCACAAAAACACTTCACAGCACAGACAGTCTCCTCTCTCTACAAGGAGTGAGCTGACCTGTGAGGAAGGGAACAGCTATCAGCTGGTTTTATCTTGACCTGGTCTGATCTCATCAGAACCATGAGGACAATTTAGAAAGAAGTATGTATCAGCAGGCCTAGAAGATGGAATATATGTAGTCAAGGATGCAGGAAAACTATGAAGGGAGATTTTTCTTTAGTCCCTCTGTATATGATCAATGTATTTTCCTAAGTGTTTTTAAAAGTGTATTTTACACATTTTTCCATATGGATAAATGATTAACACAGAACATCGCAACTGCATTAAGCTGTAAACAGAGCTTTAGCACAAACAATGGAAAATATAGTGGTCATAATTAAACAATTAACATTTGCCAGAAAAAGTACCATGCTATGATATATGAAAAGACCACAGTTACTTCCTGCTCTGAGTATAAATGGAAAATGTGGTGTCTCATATACCAATAGGCTGGTAACTGTTAGCAAATGCTGACTTTTCTATGGTATTCCAAACTGAATCTAAGCCTTTTTTTGAAGTCTAGCCATAGCTATTTTCCAACCCACAACAGACTGCATTTCACTGGTGCATTAAATGATCCCTCTGCCACGTATAATAAATTGTGAAACCCTTTGACAGAGAACAGAGAGGGTCACTGTGTGCAAGCACCACAGCCCTCTGATGAGTGCAATCTGAACTGCTCCCAGAATCACCTAATCCACTCCTGCCCCACATTCGGCCAAACTCCCCCATCCCAGGACACTCTTGAGGCCAGCAGAGTTGTTCTCTTTCCCATGTGTGCCATTGGTTTCCAAGCAGCCTCTATATGAGACAATTAGAGCTGCTTGGAAAAGTTGGGCTGGAAAGCTTTTTGTTGAAAAATGGAAATTGTTTCCCAATGAAATCTTTTCAACAAAATGTTCTATTTCCTTGTTAACGATAGAAGTGGTTGGAAATTTCCATTTAAAAATCTTTCCAATGGAAACCAGATTTCCCTTCCCCCCTACCCACTCCTTCCTTTCCTGCATCACCTCCCCTTTCCAAGTAAAAAATATCAGTGGAGAACAAATATAATTCTTTATTAAGGTCTTCTGAGGACCATGAAATTTTTCAGTGGTTGTGGATTAATCTTTAAAATAGCCCTCTACATCCTAGAGCTTGATTCAGTTGTTTCCAGTTCCATTAGAAGATACCATGTTTGATTCATTGAGAAAGACAAAAAACATCCCACGTTATTTCTCAGTCATTGCCATCTGAGTCCACTCCCAGTTCTGGTTACACACAAGTTTCTTTAAAGTTTTGCTTGAAATGCAGTGCATCAGTTTCATGTCTCTGATCCCATGTGAATTTGTCTTTATTATTTGTATTACTGTTATTTTGTTCTTAGATGTACTGATTTTTCACCAGGTACACTGGAACCCCCAACATAATTTCAGATTAAGATCTCCAAAACCATCCCACTAGCTTAACACTCCTTCAAATTGCAAGTTGTTAAAAATATAAAGAGACTTGGCTTTATGCATTCATTTCTTTCCCAAATGCATTTTAGACTTTCCAATAAACAAAAGGGCTGTGACATCTCTCTCTCCCTGAACACCCTAGTGAGCCATGTTAAAATTAATCACTTTTTAAGAGGTACATCCACACTCCTGAAGATAGAATCACAACTGGATTTTTTTGTTGGCTCAATGGCAAATGCAGAAATGCTCTTATGAGAAGGGGAAGAAAGAGACACAGTTTACTTA
The DNA here is from genome assembly GCF_023055355.1 of Agelaius tricolor. NCBI lineage: Eukaryota > Metazoa > Chordata > Aves > Passeriformes > Icteridae > Agelaius > Agelaius tricolor. Next base: position 18,704,514 of record NW_027269261.1, on the reverse strand, counting down.
CACAGAGGATATGAGAGATGCCAAGAGTAACATAATAGGAATACAACCTATTATACTACATATGGTCTCACTTATCTCTTATTCATGTAAGAATTCCACATGTTTTGCAAAGAACAAATAAGAATTTGAGAGCAAAGGAACATGTATTATACTTAAGGAACTGAAGTATAATACACTGTGTTTAAGCAAGCCAGTGTTGAATATGGAAATCAGATCTGACACAACCTTCTAGCAGCAGTTATAAAAGGATTTAATTGTGAAACTTTCCTATTGGGTTTCTCTTATTGTTTCTGCTTCTATCACTTCCTTTATGCAGAGAATTTAATAGAGGCTGACACCTTCTCTGAGAATTTTTTGACCAATACGGGCAATACCACAAAGTAGACCCATGCTTAAAAAAAACCCAAAACTGCTTGATTGAAACATCTTCTTGAAAGTCTGCCAATTGCCTTCCAGGTTAGCACACCTATTTTCAATTCTGCAGGATCAAAAACTGCTAACAGCACATTCTATACATTTGCCAAATTTTAAAGGGAAAACTGTATCAAGGAAAGACAGCAAAATCCAGATCCTGTGCCATTGCCATTCCCAATCCCCAAGCATTCAAAGTCTGACCTGCAGTCAATTTATCATTACTGGCCACCACTCAGCTCATGCAAACCATCCATGTGCTAGCTTTAACTTGGAAGAAATAAAAAGCAACATGAGTAAAACTCTGGCAAGTTTGCACATTGAAGAATTTAGGCTTAATACCAGTTCCTGTTTCTTTTCCACAGGCTCATGGCTGTGTTCAGCTGAACCAGTCACAAAAACCAGATTTTTAATGTCCTTCAGGGATGGGCCTGCTGAGAACCTTCTCCCACTCCCTCATGAAGTTCTGGACATGTAACTCCACAAACAGTTCCACTGAGCTCAAAAGCACTGATTTAAGACCAAGTCGCAATTCAAGATGAATGAGGGTGCTGGCTTCCAGCTCCATACAATCTTGGGAAGATCAATCCTCCCTTTGTCCCGTGGAAGTCCAAAGCATTACTTTTGTCTTATTTGACCAACTTGCTTTCTCAATGCTCTTTAAATATGGGAGACAGCTTGTTTAGTGTCCTAGATTGCAAGGTAATTTCTGTATTCTATTTGCCATCTGTTAGAGATGGGGCAGTTATCTTCTGTTAATTGGGCAGTTTATCTCTTCCACAAACCAATCCTCCCCCGGGGAGACATCTGCTGTTAATGGGCCATTGACTGTCACTGCATGGCTGATAAAAATTATATCATCCCATTGTGAGGTGCTCTGCCCAGAGGGAGGAGCCAAGCATTCCTAACTGGATAGAATCTGAGATTTTGGGATACCAGGACAGCCTTTTCCACTGGATTCCCAGAGGGAGACCAGGCCCATCTACACTACCACTGGATCTTCAGAGGAAGACTCCACCCTTCTACAGGATCCCTGCTTCAACAGAACCACACCTGACACTCCAGGAGGACTGCAGCCACAATTCCAATTGGACTGCTACCAACACCCTGACCCACAGGGTGTCAGGTCATATTCTGACTCTGTCAGTGTTGTTTTGTATTACTGCATTGTTTATTTTATTTTTATTTTTCTTTCCTAACAAAGAACTGTTATTCCTGCTCCCATATCTTTGCCTGAAAGCCCCCCTTAATTTCAAAATTAAAACAATTTGGAAAGAGGGGGTTTACATTTTCCATTTCAGGGGAGGCTCCTGCCTTCCTTAGCAGGCATCTGTCTTTTCAAACCAAGACATTTAGTTTCTGTGCTCACTTGGAGTTATCGCTTTATCGAACAGTTCTTCCTACTTAGATACTTAAGGAACCTAACACTTAAATTTAATGAAAATTTATTTGTTCATATGCGTGACCTTTTCACATATTTAAGACTTCTTTTGCTTGTGTTTTATTTCTTTTAAGTAATACATACAGAGAGTAAAAAACTCATTTATTTAGAAAAGAACTGGAAATAATAGGTGTTTGCAGTCTGCTACTGAAGAAATCAATCAAAAATTTCTAAGTGTCCTGCTGTGACCCATTCCCTTTTAATAGAACAAGTTGCTTTTGGATGGGTGCCTAATACAAACATATTCCTGCACTGAATAAACAAATGAGTAGACAGTTGCTTTCAGATCTTCAATTCTTTATAATCCTAAAGGAATAAAGTGTGCAGAATGTGGTCCAAGAAATACAGGCTGCTCTGATCTTTAGAGCTATAGTTAATAGAAGCTTGTATGCATTCCCAGTTATGGTTATGTATTTGTTTTCTTGGCATTCATAACTGCTGTAATACTCAATATTGATCAACACAATAAAGCAATGAAAACTTTCCTTAATATCACTCCCACTTCTTCTTGTTTCATCTTTAGAAAAAATACAAGAAGACAAATGAAGCAATTAATGTATTTAAAAATATACACATTTACATAAGATTATTTAGTAAAGGGCTTTTATGCAATGTATGTAGTGGAGTTAATGAGCTCCTGTCTAGTTTTTGGAGCAGGTATAGCCTGCAGGCCACACCACAGCAGAGGTGGACTGCACCACTCTGCCCAGCCTGGGCTTTCTTTTGAAGAAAATATGTCCCAGGACAGAGGAAAGACCAAAGCCTCTGGGACATTTAAAGAGTCCACAGAGACTGACTGTCTCGAAATGTTTGGATAATTTGAATAAAGGCAGAATAATCCCATGGGGTTTTAGTTTTGCTTCACTGAAGTCAACTGTCAAGCTCTCACAGCTAGAGAAATTACAATTTCACCCCTGAGATGCTGGGAGGTGATATGGCCCCAGGATATTGAGTAACACCCAGCTCCTGGATTGCAGACCCTGCTTCCAGCTCTTCCCCGTTTTGTTACACTTGGCAAGTTTCCTAATGCTTCTACTTCTTCATTTTTAATTGGGATGGCAGTAATTAGCTTTTATAAAATCCTTTCAATTTGATGGATGGATAAAGTCATGGAGAACATGATGCTGTAACTCATCCTGAGCTTTGAAGCCCTTTGCTGTAGGCCTAACAAACAATCTAACCTGAAACATCTGCTTCTTACCTGATGCTGCATCCACCAAGGGCTTTGGTTGGGAATTTTCATTTGAACTTGGCATGGGCTGATAGTGCTGAAATATTACAGAATGTCTGCATCTAACCAAAGACCTGCAAGACTTCTGATGATATTCCCAGACCAAAAAGAGCTCTTTGGCTTTCTTTGATGGTTCCCAACATTGTAAGTGAAGTTTGCAATCTTTGGAAGACCCCTTCATCACTTTGAAAAAAATCCATTCAGCAAAAGTGCTGTTAAAGCCTCTCCTGTCACCAGCAGAATTGCTTATGGGAAATATGGTGGCCATAAAACACCACTGAATTCCTCAGCATCACGTTTGGGTGTTACATGCTCTCATGTAAGAGATAAGGATACTTAGAGGGCAAGATCGCTGCAAAGAAAGGGAAGGCAATTGAGGCAATCATTCCAAGGTGAAATGGAAAACAAAATTTGCCAGGCCTGGATAAATTGTGCTTGCCATGGAACCCTACTTCTTGTGAGGAAAAGCTGTTAAAACACTTTTTAAAATATCTTGCCTCAGTTCAGTTACCAGAAACAGTTTTACATGGAAACAAAACCATACCTACTAACTCAGAACTAATGTCCAGGAGCTGAATGGCTCTGAACTAAAGACATGGTTGTACAATTACTGTCTCCTGTACAATTACACCCTCCTTATGCCTTTTTTCAAAGTTCATTTGCTTAGCCCTTTTATCCCTAGCCAGAATTGACATAATTAATAGGACTGCTGGGCACCAGCCTGGCAGAAGAGATCACAGCTTGAACTTGGCTGGTTTGTTTCTACACATCTTGGTCTTTCATGATGAAAGATGTACAAACAAGAAGAAACATTCCTAGTGAAATGTCCAGAAAACTGGTGGGGTTTGACAATATGACACCTCAGAACATCCCAGACAATCTGTTGTCCTGTGTGCAAATCAATTAAGGTTAGCAGATGCTAAAAAATTTCAGTACGATATGCCAGATCCCATGAAGCCTTTGATCGTGCCCCCACTACTGATCTTAGCATGTTCTTTAATTAAAATGAGATATAAACTTTAGTTCTTATCATTATTAGCAACAAAAGCCCTCACTGACTTTGCTATAATGCCCCACTACACTACAAGGAGTCTATAATGTGAGTTGAGAATAATATAGCCCTTTTCTTATGGTTGCCTATTACAAAAAAAAAGCCAAGTCACCTGACTCAGTGAAACAAGTCCTCTTTTAGAGGGCAAGTGAAGTGAGAGGTGACTGGCAACAAAGTCCTAGGCCTGGCTGGAAATGCTGGATACACTTATTTGTTGCACCTGCATTTGGGAGGTTGGTGAGAATTGGCCTCAACACAGCTCACACTCCCCACATGCAATAATTCAATGTCACACAGATGTGCCAGCAAGTGAGACTAATGATTGTCAATGTACATCTTCTCTGAACTCTGAATGATGATTATTTGTCTACAGGAACTTTCTCAGTGCCTCTATTCTCTGTCTCAGGTATGACAGCAAAACACGGCCTTGATAACCTGAGATATTTCAGGTACCTGGCTAAAGTAACTGAGGATCTTTAGCCTGTACTGTAATATCTGTGACTGGATCCAAATGGCCCTTTAAATACATATTACCCCATTATTCTTCACCCCGCTTCTCCTCCTGCTTTTGGAAGTCTTTGGGCAGTTTCCCCAATATCCCAATAGTTCATTCTGAATGGAGTTCCAACAGATCCAGAACAAAGGCTTTAAGCAATTTAAATCTGGGGTAGTTGCCTCCTTAAAGACACAGAAGCTGAAGTTCAGCAAGATTCAAACATCTGCCCCTGTTCATGTACTTTCCACAAGGATGGAAGCAGGGTCAGTTCATGGTTGTGCTACAATCATCTACAATGAGAAGCTAAGGGTAAAGTTATACTGATTTCTGGTGATGTTCTCTGAGCCCCCATATGAAGGCTATGATAATCTGGTGCTCACTTCACAGACAGGGTCTCAAATCTATGTCTCCTGCAATGTATACAGCAAAGAGTGGAAACACACAGCAAACATTAAGACAGGGCTCTATTCTTGCATAGACTCTGTGATACCAAAGTATTTCCTACCCTAAATAAAACCATGATGGCAGTTGCTTCACGAATGCTCAGCAGCAAGCATGAGCAAACGTTAGATAATTTGCTTTGAACTGAAAAAGCTTCTTGCTCAGGACAGATTTCAGTAGCTTCAGAAATAACTAGACTTGTATGAATGGGTTTCAGCCTCTCCCTGTATCTTGTTAACATCCTTCAACATGATTTCATGCAGCAGAGGAACAGCAGGTCCCTCAAAAGTGTGCCTCGGAAATGAGGAGGGAACTATCACATTCTTACTGCAAGTTTTAGATATTTCCAAAAGCAACTAGAACAGACAGAATAAAGGCCAAGGCAAAACATGACAACAAAGTAGAGCTACCTCTGTTCTGCTGCCCCTAATTCAATGTATTCTTCATTCGCAAGCAATCATGTGTCTGCAGCCCAAGGGTTGTTCTTTAACTCCCAGGATTGCTGCCATTTTCCATTCTGCCAGCCAAATGAGCACTGTGTGAATTCTGTCTCTGCAAGTGGAATCAATACTCAAAGTCCTTTTATTCTTCTCTGACCCTGCTAAAATGGTTGTTAAAGCTACCCACCATTTGTTCCCTGTGAGTGTTTCATGCTTTGGTTTCTCATGACTCCTGCAGCTTTCCCTTCTTTCTTCACTGCAAAACCAAAGCAAGACTCTTCCCCTCTGCAACATCACTAGCTGTTCCCGACTGAAGTTCTTTCCCTTTTGATCACTTCTGTTATTCACAACCACTCAGCCAGCTCTACAGCAACAGATTTGGGGGCAGTGTGTTCCCTCCCCCTCCACTGCAGAGATCATTGCCTGCCTAATTGAAGGGGATGATGTCATGCTGGCTGCTCTTTTTAAGACAAATAAAAATACATTCTGTCCCTCTGGATGCTGCTTTTGAAGCTCAAACTTAGCTGATATCAAGAAACTGGTTAAAATCCAACAATGTGCTCATACTATACCCAAATCTATTGTTAAATCTTTTTAAAAATTACACAAACCTACCGATTTGCTGTACAAGTCATACTCAGGATCCTGTGGAAATGACCTCACTTGCTTGTCAGGCCATCACAGGTCAGGCAAGGCACAGAGTCCTGAATTTGCTTAGTGGCTTTGCCCTGGCTCACCCTCTGTGTGTCCTTCGGCAACGTTGTGCCGAGGCTTAATCATCACTGAACTGAAGACAGGATGCCTGCCTCACAAGGAGGTGAGCTCACCTGCAAAACTCTGACGAAATTGCAGCACCAGCAAATAAAAAGTAACTTATTAGGGCTGGAAAACACAAATAAGTGTTCATGAGAAACAGGAGCTGTTGCAGAGCCAGGTCCTCTGATTAATTACTAAGAGGTAATTTCAGAACCAAGAGGAAATTTGATTTAGACTGATTTAAGCCTGATTTCTTGTTTAATTCACCTGAGTATTTTTACCAGAAGGCTCAGAATTTTTTTGTTCTCTCTCTTACCGTCTGTTCTGTGGAATCAAAGGAAATTTATCTCAACTCAGAGTATTAAAAAGTATACCATCAGAAGACAAAAAACTGGAATGAACATGTATTGTTTCTTTTCAGTGAAGCAGAACAAAGCAAAAAGTCACTTAACCATTTAATAAAATCACAGAATTCAGAGCACATTATTCATTTAGAGCAATGGTTGCTCATGTGCTTTTTCTTGACTGCTTTGAGAAGTAAGAGGCTGGCAAATATCATCATCTAATTTCATTTATTGGAGTGCCTTGCTTTCCTTGTCCAAGCAGGACAAGTGAAGGCAAGGGCTGTGTGATGCTGCTCACATAAATTTTTTTCTTAACCCCAACGTTATACATTATCACACTTTAGCACAATTTGTGTCATGAAAAAAGAAAGACATAAAATAGCCAGTGTGAAATCCTCTGTTACATTGCTCTTTGCCTCCACTGAAGCTGATAATGTTTTAAAAGAGAGCCAAGCCTTCAGGGACCAACACAGAAAACATGGACCACTACTTCAGGACCAAAAGTCATGGCTATCTGCAGACCTCATTTCAGCTGCACATTTTATGTCCAAATTCTGGAAAAATGTTTCATCAATACTACCTCAAAAGTGTTGAGATAAGGAAGTAAGGAAATGAATAGAACCACTCTGTAAACATCAGAACTAGAATTATTACGACTATTGCAGCTAGCACGGATGTGTTAGTGATGCCACTGAAAAACTCAGAGAAGAAAAAGGTGGAAGGAAGTGACTCTTCAAACTCACAATGCAGCAGAGCTTGGAAAACAATCCCCAGATTCCATTAAGTCACTTCCTAACATCATGTATCCCGAGAAACTTGACAAGTGTTTATACAACTCAGTCAATGTGGATCGGTGCTGCAAGCATCTAGGACTAGAGGTGACTTCATCCACACAAAGCACCTGATCTCATGCAAGCCCCAGGACTCCACATGAGGTGGTCCAGAGCACAGCATGTTGAAGCGTAGGAGTTCACAGCTTCCCCCACAGCTGATTTACTATTGTAGAGATCAAGGGAGAGATAAGGAGAGAGATGGAAAAATACCAAGAGCTAGAAGCTGTCCAATACTTACTTTGGAAACAAGTTCAACTCATTAACTATGAAATTGGGCAATGTCTGACATCTTCCTCCACTTGGCTGCTAAAGAGAGAGTGACCAATAAATTAGATACAGTCCAAAGACTGCCATGGGCTTTGAGGAGTTTACACCTGAGCCTTGACTCTTGCTCAGTGGGAACATATCATCTTCTGAGAGAAAAGCAAAGCCACTCTTACTGAAGGTGGTAAGAATATGAATGAACATTTGTCTCCATTTCAGGTCAGTTTTCCTGTGGCATGTATTTAAAATGCAGCCTTTGTAACAAAGTGGCCCTTCTGTTCTGCACGTTATGTGGTACCTGCTTTGGAAATAGCGTACTCATGTAAAATGTGAGTGGTGCAGGTCTGGCATTTCCTGAATAACATCTTTAGGAGGGTTTCCTCACTATCCCTCTCCTCTTATTGGCCTGCTGTTCAGCTATCATTAAAAACAGATATCAAACCAGTAGGAAGCTGCTACCTTTCTCCATGGCTAACACTGGAGACTTTGCCAGTGCAGTGCAGTCCTGCATAGGTCTGGTAGACGGTGTGTTCTTCTTGAGACAAGTGGGAGAGCAGCACACAAACATGCTTAGGACCTTGCCTATTTAGAACAGGAAATTGGAATTGAGTTATTTTCAGGTCTTTCCAGTTTTCTTAACACACAAGAGAGGGAGAAAGAAAAGCAGCAGGGGAAAAAGACAACATTTAGCCAAATAGTGGGTATTATCTCCCATTAAAAAATAATAAAACAATGGATTTACACATGGAGCTAACTGAAATAAAGTATAACTTGCTTCTGACCAAGGAGACAAAAGTTGTAGCAATAAAGGCTGCAAAGCATTGTCTCACAGGCAAAGAAGGCCAAAAGCCCTGCACTCCACAAGATGTACCTAAGCTTTCCAGCTCTGGAGGAGCAGGAAAAGTCATGTGCTCACATTAGGGAGCAGTGTTCAGCACTGTAGCTGTGAAACTGAGTGACATCCACCTTTCTGCCTCACAGCTGTGGAAGACAGACAACCCAACCACTGTCTACTTAGCATGTCAGGCAGAAAAAAAAGCAAGTATCTTCTGTAGATGCAGTTTCCAGACCCAGAGCTGTTTGCATCACATAATAATATGGACAGACCTGGACACCACACTTTTGGAATTATGTTTCCAGAGCTTTTCTATCCTATTTACTCAGCATTTTGCAGTTATCACTGGGGGAAAAAAATTCTTTATGTTTTTTCTAATTTTGATGTTTCTCTTCAAATTTCCAGGAGTGATCAATATCCCTTAGAGCTTGCTGCAGTGGAGTTTTCTCATCGTGAAATGGTATTACCTGAGCTGGGCGAAACCCAGGTTTAGGCATGAAGCAGTACAATTCCAAGTGAAAATCCACATTTCTTCAGCACAGCATTAGCCCCAGAGATTCCTTTCATTGTTATTTAATCATTAGATTGCAGTAGCAGACAAAATCCCCATGAAACAACTCCAGTAGTACTATGCACCATACACCAAACCAAAAAAAGGACTTGCCTCCCTCAAGAATCTGCAATTTAATATAAAAAGCAGGTGTGCCACATAAGCAGCCAGGAAGAAGAGGGTAATTGTGGCACAGCATCTCCAAGTGGATTCAAACTGATTTTAAAAACACAGGACATAAGCCAGTGCATCTCCAAAGTCCCTCTGACACATTGCCCAATGGGCACTAACAGGCTGCGCTACCGTGGGCTCTTCCTTCCTTCCTTCCTTCCTTCCTTCCTTCCTTCCTTCCTTCCTTCCTTCCTTCCTTCCTTCCTTCCTTCCTTCCTTCCTTCCCAGGGCTCACAGCACAGGGGGTTCCACATGCTGCCATCATCATATTTCCTGAAAAATCCCCTTGCCCGGATTCTTCTCCTGGGAAGCTGAGAAGCCTCAGAGAAAAAGGAAAACAATATTATTTCATTTGCTTCTCCTCTATTTTGCTGCTTTGGAATGTGGTTGGAGATTGTTTATCCAACATGTGAATTGTTTTGACTTCATGACCAATCACGATCAGGCTGTGTCGGGACTCTGGAAGAGAGAGTCACGAGTTTTTCATTATTATCTTTTAGCCTTCTGTCTGCATCCTTTCTCTATTCTTTCGCATAGTTTTAGTATAGCATTCTTAATATCATACCATATCATAATATAATAAATTAGCCTTCTAAGAACATGGAGTCAGATTCATCATTCCTTCCTGCCACAGGGGACCCCAAAAATACCACAACACACCTCCTGGGAGACACTGCTTACTAAGACTATCTCTGCAGAAACCTATACAATAACATAAATATATAGAAATTCATGTCAAAGGAAAGGAAAAAAAACAAAGTCCTATGATTTCCTGTTACACGCCTCAAATCTCTCTGCTCTTTCTCTTAGAACAAAAATACCAAAGTTGCCTGGACTCTGCTATGAAAAAAAATCTCAGTGATAAGAGTGCTCATATAAATCAATGTGGGTGTCTCAAGTTGAAAGCAAAAATCAGACCAGCAGTAAGAAAAGCAATATGAAAAAAATCTCCATTTTTGCTTAACTTGGTGTCATGGTTTAGGGCAAATTTGGAGGAGAATTTCCAAATTAGGGCTCCTCCAGTAAGCAAACCCACACAGCCCCTCCCCCCAACCGGTTCAGGAAAGATTCCTCGGAGAGGAGTGGAAAGAACCTGTTTATTTAACAAGCACAGCACCCCCCAGCACACAAAATGAACAATACCCGATGACACCACTCTGAAAAAAGATGACAAATTCAGAAAGTCTCTCTTGGGGGGTGGTCACTCTGTTCTCAGTCCCTCCGGCGCTGGGGCAGCTGCTGCAGGCCACAAGGTGCAGACTCTGGTGTTTCACAGGTCCCAGTCCGGAGCAGGTTCGAAATGATCAGAAAAAGGAAAGGAGAAACAGTCCAGGAAGAAATTGGACAGTTTAGCTAAACTAGCTAATGAGCAAAAGCAAGCAGAAGCGAAGCAAGCAAGAGCGAGAGAGCAAAAGCAAAAAGCAAAAGCAGCAAAAGCAAAAGCTGCAGTCTCTGTGTCCCGCCAGGCTGATAAGAAAACCAAAACAAAACTTTCCCTCTTCAGAGCCGGTCTTAAAGGTACAGAACATAATATCCAACATTAACAGAACACATGAATGGGGATACAAGCATCATAACGTCACCCTAGGACATTCCACCCCTTATCCCCATATCATCAACATACTACCACACATCATGCATTTATTCACACAAAATTTCCATCTGCTCCCCCAAAATTTACAAGCAATACCCATCATGCCCTCATCACATCCCCACACTGGACCACTCCAGGCCCTATACTACAGAGCGGCAGGATTTCACCCCTTTCACCTTACTCACTCAAAGCTCCATCTATCACTTGCTCAGACCTTCGACACTTGCACATCTCCTTCTCCATCTCCCACTTGCCCAGACCTTCAACACTTACACATTTCCTTCTATCTCATGTCTGTATGGTTTAATGTACAGGCAATGGCAGTAACATCCAACAAACAGTGATATTGCATATCATTCTCACCCCACAATCAGATCTCCCTGTGGTACACATTGTGTTGTTCCATCTCTTTGCATTATCCACCATGTGCAACCTGGTCCCTGAGCAAAGACAACCCCACGAATGGGTTTGTCTGTACTCAAGGCAGAATTGACCCACACATTCTTCCCTAACAAACCTCTGACACGTACCACTGGGACTTTATCTCCATCTATTACATTCAGGGACTCAGACTGGGCAGGACCTGCTCGGTTGGTGGAACCTCGGGTGTTAACTGACCAGGTGGCCTTTGCTAAATGCTGCTCCCAATTTTTGAAAGATCCCCCACCCAAAGCTTTTAGCTGGGTTTTTAGTAGTCCATTGTACCTCTCCACTTTGCCTGCAGCTGGTGCATGGTAGGGGATATGGTACACCCACTCAATGCCATGTTCGCTAGCCCAGGTGCTGATAAGGCTGTTCTTGAAATGAGTCCCATTGTCTGACTCAATCCTCTCAGGGGTACCATGTCTCCACAGGATTCGGTTTTCCAGGCCCAGGATGGTGTTCCGGGCAGTAGCATGAGACACAGGGTAGGTTTCCAACCATCCAGTGGTGGCTTCCACCATGGTCAGCATGTAGCGCTTGCCCTGGCGTGTCTGGGGCAGTGTGATGTAGTCTATCTGCCAGGCCTCCCCATACTTGTACTTGGACCACCGCCCACCATACCATAGGGGCTTCACTCGCTTGGCCTGCTTGATGGCAGCACACGTCTCACAGTCATGGATAACCTGTGAAATACTGTCCATGGTTAAATCCACCCCTCGGTCTCTTGCCCACTTATAGGTGGCATCTCTGCCCTGATGGCCTGAGGCATCATGGGCCCATCGAGCTAGGAATAATTCTCCCTTGTGTTCCCAATCTAGGTCTATCTTTGACACCCCTATCTTTGCTGCCTGGTCTACCTGCTCATTGTTTTGGTGCTCCTCATTGGCTCTACTCTTGGGGACATGGGCATCTACATGGCGGACTTTCACAGGTAGCCTCCCTACCCTGGTAGCAATATCTTTCCACTCATCAGCAGCCCAAATTGGTTTTCCTCTACGCTGCCAGTTAGCCTTTTTCCACCTCTCCAGCCATCCCCACAGAGCATTGGCTACCATCCATGAATCAGTGTAGAGGTAGAGCTTTGGCCATTTCTCTCTTTCTGCAATGTCCAGGGCCAGTTGAACGGCTTTGAGTTCTGCAAGTTGACTTGATCCACCTTCTCCTTCGGTAGCTTGTGCAACCTGTCATGTGGGGCTCCATACGGCTGCTTTCCACTTCCAGTTCATCCCTAAGATGCGACAGGAACCGTCAGTGAAAAGAGCATAGCGTGTTTCCTCTGGGGGCAGTTGGTTATATGGAGGAGCCTCTTCAGCCCGTGTCACTGGTTCTTGTTCTTCATCTGTGACACCAAAATTCTCACCTTCGGGCCAATTTGTAATTACCTCCAAAATCCCAGGGTGATTTAGTTTACCTATATGGGCGCGCTGAGTGATAAGAGCAATCCACTTGCTCCATGTGGCACTGGTGGCATGGTGAGTGGAAGGAACCTTGCCTTTGAACATCCACCCCAGCACCGGTAGTCGGGGTGCCAGGAGGAGTTGCGCTTCTGTACCAATCACCTCTGAGGTGGCTTGGACTCCTTCATAGGCAGCCAAGATTTCCTTCTCTGTGGGAGTGTAGTTGGCCTCAGAGCCTCTGTAGCCTCGACTCCAAAATCCCAGTGGTCGACCCCGAGTCTCCCCAGGCACCTTCTGCCAAAGGCTCCAGGACAAGCCATGGTTCCCGGCTGCAGAGTAGAGCATGTTCTTCACATCTGGTCCTGTCCTAACTGGGCCAAGAGCTACTGCATGAGCTATCTCCTGCTTGATCTGGACAAAGGCCTGTTGCTGCTCAGGGCCCCAGTGGAAAGTGTTCTTCTTGCGGGTGACCAGGTAAAGAGGGCTCACGATCTGACTATACTCAGGAATGTGCATCCTCCAAAAGCCTATGGCACCTAGGAAAGCCTGTGTCTCTTTCTTATTGGTGGGTGGAGACATTGCTGTGATCTTGTTGATGACGTCTGTAGGAATCTGACGCCGTCCATCTTGCCACTTCACTCCCAGGAACTGAATCTCACGAGCTGGTCCCTTTACTTTGCTCTTTTTAATGGCGAAACCAGCTCCCAGGAGGATTTGGATGATTTCCTTTCCTTTCTCAAACACTTCCGCAGCTGTGTTCCCCCACACAATGATGTCATCAATATATTGCAGATGTTCTGGAGCCTCACCCCTTTCTAGTGCAGTCTGGATCAGTCCATGGCAGATGGTAGGACTGTGCTTCCATCCCTGGGGCAGTCGGTTCCAGGTATACTGCACTCCCCTCCAGGTGAAAGCAAACTGAGGCCTGCATTCTGCTGTCAGAGGAATGGAGAAAAATGCATTGGCAATGTCTATAGTGGCATACCACCTCGCTGCCTTGGACTCAAGCTCGTACTGGAGCTCTAATATGTCTGGCACGGCAGCACTCAGTGGTGGAGTCACCTCATTCAATGCACGGTAGTCCACAGTCAGTCTCCATTCTTCAGATTTTCGCACAGGCCAAATGGGGCTGTTGAAGGGTGAGTGGGTCTTGCTGACCACCCCTTGGCTCTCCAGCTCACGGATCATCTTATGGATGGGGATCACAGCATCTCGAGTGGTTCTATACTGTCGTCGATGCACTATGGAGGTGGCAATTGGCACTCGTTGCTCTTCTCCCATCAGACATCCTACTACAGATGGATTCTCAGACAGCCCAGGCAAGGTGTTCAATTGCTGGATGCCCTCTGTCTCTACAGCAGCTATCCCAAATGCCCACTTGAGTCCTTTTGGGTCTTTGAAATACCCACTTCGAAGGTAGTCTATGCCCAAAATACATGGGGCCTCTGGGCCAGTCACAATAGGATGTTTCTTCCACTCATTCCCAGTGAGGCTCACATCAGCTTCCACCAAAGTGAAATCCTGGGATCCCCCTGTCACACCAGCAATAGAAACAGACTCTGTCCCCACATGTCTCGACGGAATTAATGTACATTGCGCACCAGTATCAACCAAAGCTTTATACTCTTGTGGTTCCGATGTGCCAGGCCAACGAATCCACACAGACCAGAAAACACGATTTTCCCTGGCCTCTACCTGGCTAGAGGCAGGGCCCCTCTAAGCCTGGTTATCCTTCTTTCCCTGGGCATATGTCTTGGATGTTCCTTCAAGGGGATCAGACATGGCATCATCAGCATCATACCTGGTGGTTCGGCTATGGGCAACTGGAGCTGCTTTCTTCCTGGTGGCTTCCTTCAATTCACGCACCTGTCGTGCCAGAACAGCACTAGGTTTTCCATCCCACCTCCTCATGTTTTCTCCACAGTCACGCAGGTAGAACCACAGCTCTCTTCGTGGGGTGTAACTTCTCTGGCCATCTGGGGAACGTCTGCCTTGGATACCAGAACCTCTGATCTGTACTGCCGAGATTTGGAGAAGGTCTTCTTTAATCTCCTCTCTGAGCTTCTTATGATTCTCCTCTATCTTATCCTCTAAGTTCTGCAGACGTGTTTCTACCGCTGCAATTCTGGCATGTGTTGGGCCATGCACAGCATCTGCATATGCTCGGAGCTTCCTTGCCATATCCAGCACAGTCTCATCCCTCTCATCCCGCTTCATTATGGCTAGGGCAGAAGCATATTCGTGTGGCCCAAGTCGCACAAGTTTCCGCCACATCACAGACGTGCATGGCACCAAGTCTGGGTTCCTAGTTGTCACATCATCTGAGAAGATAATCTCTGCCACTGCCATCTCTCTCAGGCGTTGGATCCCTTGCTCTATGGTCTTCCACTGTGTCTGTTGCATATAAAGATCATCTGCACACAGGTATCTTTGTGCAACACTTTCCAAGACCCGTGCCCAGAGGCTCGGAGGGTTTGCCCCCCTCATCATTCCTTGGTCGATGACAGGATCATGTGATAGGGATCCCCAATGCCTCGCTTCGTGTGCCATCCAGAATTGTAGCCTTGCCTGCAGCATCCCAGAGACAGACTAACCAACTAATTATAGATTCATCAGGTCGTCGGGTGTAATCCTTCCGTAAGCCACGAAGGTCCTTCAGGGAAAAGGACTCAATATTTGTATCTGGTCTTGCACCTGCTGCTTTGACTCCCGATTTTATGTCAGGAGGCATTGAGGTTCCTTCTGCTGCATCATCATCATCAGCAGCATCATCATCCACTGGTCGATTGGTCTTGTCCGTGCATTTCCCACTTCTAGTACTGGTAGCAACAGCCATTGGTTTAGCTGCTGGCTTAGGCTCACTATCTGGTTTGGCTGCTGGCTTTGAGCCTGTGGTGTTGGCTGCAGCCTGAGTGACTGGGATAGCTGATTTATCTCCCTGCCCCCCTGCCTCCATCTGCTGTCCTACAGTCTCCAACAGAGTGCAATAAGCATATGCCAGGGCCCAGCTCACTGCAATGACCTTTCTCTCCTTAAGCTCATCCTGGTATTTCTCTTTCAGATATTTCCCCACCTCAGCTGGGTTCTGAATTTGTTTATGGGGAAAATCCCAGACTATAGGGTCGGAGAATTCCTTCAGGATTTGGCCCATTTCCTCCCATTTCCCACACCACTCAGGATGTTTCACGCCTGGGTCTACTCCTGAGTCAGGGGTCTCATCAGCCCATCTAGAAATCTCAGCCCTCATTCTGGAGAAACAGCAGACTGTATAGAAGAAGGTTACCAGATTGAATACAAGAAAGATGGTTTCTTTAACATTCAGGGGAAACTGAACATCCTTTACTACTGATGCAACCGATTCATAGGAGAAGAAGGAAAGCAAAGGCTGAAAAGCCTCATTCCCTGCTGCTCCTAACAAACTGGACGAATAACCAGAGCCAAGAACCATTCATACCTGGAGCAGACCCCAACATGTTTATAAACTTCTTGCACATCATTGCCATCAAGCCCAGCAGGATAGCTATTCTGGTCACTGACCCTCTACTGTAAAAACTACAAACTACATATGAGGGACAATACTAGATCTATTTCAGGATAGGAAAATAAACCTAGGGACCACAGAGGTATTAAAATCTCGAAAAACCCTAGGGACCAGAAGCACATGCAAGCCTTCACCCCAACACTCATCATGAATTCAAAAAGCATGGCTATTAACTGCTTCAAACAAACAGAGAGTAATGGCAACCAAAATACCCTCAAAACAGGGTTTTTCCACTCACTCTCTCGAGCCCAGCGTTGGGCGCCAAGATTTTGTCGTGGTTTAGGGCAAATTTGGAGGAGAATTTCCAAATTAGGGCTCCTCCAGTAAGCAAACCCACACAGCCCCTCCCCCCAACCAGTTCAGGAAAGATTCCTCGGAGAGGAGTGGAAAGAACCTGTTTATTTAACAAGCACAGCACCCCCCCAGCACACAAAATGAACAATGCCGGATGACACCACTCTGAAAAAAGATGACAAATTCAGAAAGTCTCTCTTGGGGGGTGGTCACTCTGTTCTCAGTCCCTCCGGCGCTGGGGCAGCTGCTGCAGGCCACAAGGTGCAGACTCTGGTGTTTCACAGGTCCCAGTCCGGAGCAGGTTCGAAATGATCAGAAAAAGGAAAGGAGAAACAGTCCAGGAAGAAATTGGACAGTTTAGCTAAACTAGCTAATGAGCAAAAGCAAGCAGAAGCGAAGCAAGCAAGAGCGAGAGAGCAAAAGCAAAAAGCAAAAGCAGCAAAAGCAAAAGCTGCAGTCTCTGTGTCCCGCCAGGCTGATAAGAAAACCAAAACAAAACTTTCCCTCTTCAGAGCCGGTCTTAAAGGTACAGAACATAATATCCAACATTAACAGAACACATGAATGGGGATACAAGCATCATAACGTCACCCTAGGACACTTGGTTAAGATGAACGCTGTAAAGCCAATACACTATCCAGGAATAACCTGAATTGTTCACATTGACAAGATTACATCGTCCAGCTATGAACAGCAGGGCCATGTCTTGCCTTGGTGACCACTTGCTACCAGTCATAACACAGGTGATTTATCATGTCCGGTTGCACCTTCTACCAGCCAGCAATCCAAGACAGACAGTGAACAGCTCTTATTTCAGTTTATTTGTTTTCACCTCAATTTATTAAAGCTTTGAAACTGTATGATTATATTAAATGTGAGTGCCAATAATAGGAAATACAGAAAACAACATCAGGACCTGGAATGCGCATGAATCCAACTTGCTGGACAAAGATTTCTACAGTTTCAGATCCAAACTAAACATTTCAACATTCCTAGTAGTTTAGATTTTCCGTCAACTGCAATTGAATCATTTCAGAGCCTCCTATGTAATGGGCTGTGGCCATCTGGAAGCCCCAAGAGCATCACTATCATATGATGTACAACAGCAGCTAAGGTGAACACAGACAAATGACAGCCAGACCAAAATTTCACAGCCTCTTGGTGGAGAATCAAAACATGTTATTCTCCTCAGATTGCCAGGACTTTGCAGAAGCCATCTCTTCCACAAGAGACTGCCGAGAACCTTCTGCCTTCACTGGTTTTCACTGCAATGTTTATTGTTATATAAACTTTCTACATGAGTGTACAGACCAGCTTTGATGGCAATGGCCTCTGGTCCAAACTTTAATTTTCTCCATACTCACTTGTCTTGGTTTCGAAAGACAAGGTGTCTGCTAAGGAAGGCAGGAGCCTCCCCTGAAATGGAAAATGTAAACCCCCTCCCTCTGAATTGCTATGAATTTTAAATTAAGGGGCTTTCAGGCAAAAAATGGGAGCAGGAATAACAGTTCTTTACTAGGGAAAAAAATAAAAAGATAAAATAAACAATACAGCAAAGTGAAACAACACTGACAGAGTCAGAACAAAACCTGACACCCTGTTGGTCCAATTGGAATTGTGGCTGCAGTGCTCCTGCAGTGTCAGGTGTGGTTCTGTTGGAGCAGGGATCCTGTACAAAGGTGTAGTCTTCCTCTGAATATCCAGTGAAAGAGGCAGCTCTTCCTCTGGGAAAATTCAGTGGAGAAAACCTTGCTGGTGTTCCAGAATCTCAAGCTATATCTGGGCAGGAATGCTTGGCTCTTCCCTCTAGATGGAGCATCTCACAATGGGATGCTCTATTTCTTATCAGTAATGCAGTGACATTCAATAGCCTGTTATCAGCAGATGTCTCCCTGGAGGGAGGAGTGGCTGTGGAAGAGATAAGGAAAACTGCCCATTTAACAGAAGACAACTGCCATACAGATGGCGAATAGAATACAATTTGCTTGGCAATCCAGGACATGACTTTAATTTTTTCCATATTCATAATTTTCTCCTTACTCTTTTGAGCAAAGAACAGCAAAAAGTCTAGACAATTCACTTGAATAGAAATATGACATTCAAGAAATATGGCATTTGTCTAACTTCCTCTAGTGACTTCCAGGTGAGCCCTCAGTTCCATGATCTGTAGCATTCTTTGATCAGCCTGCTACAGGACATTCAAGGTGAATATCCTTGTAAGATCTCCGGATGAAGATACACTCCTGTCCATAAATAATCTTATTGCAGCAGAGACTTGTGTCACAGTTAGGCTGTGGTCCCTGCTCAGCTGGTGGGTGACAAAAATTCTCTGCTCCTTTCCCCATTCCCTCTGTCTGGCATATCTTTCCACAGGGGCTCCAAATGCATGTTTGGCTGACTGAAAGCTGATGAGTGAAGAATGGCCAGAATATTCAGGAAATTACACCTTCCAGACAGGATACTTCCTCACATCATCTTTGTTTCTTTCCTTTAGTTAAATCTGCAGCTTAGGCTATCTGCTCTGTTCACAGGGAAATAATATTCAGGAGGGTACCTGTGTATTGCTCATTTTCACACTGAGCATAAATGCCTTACCTGGTAAGCCAAATAACTCACTTAATATGAAATAATATAGCTGATAAAGAGGATCCAAGGGGATGCTGAAAAACAGAATTGGTGAAATATTCTTGCTACTGTAGTAGAAATAATGTACAAGTTTTTGATTAAAGTGTAATTTATTGTCTTCAATGACGTGGGGAAGGGGATGCTAAATTAGTTCCTGGGATGAGAAATCAGCTGCCAACAACATTGTGCTCTCTACACAGAAACAAACCAGCCCATGCTACAATGCCTCTTTCTGCTCAGGCAGCATTTGGGGGGTGGGTTCTAGGGGGCTGGATTTGTCATGCAGTCAGAAATGCTTTCATAAAGTGTACTCTCAGTCAGAGGCCACCTCAGGTATGGGTTCCACCATCCTCCACAGTATGTGTCTTGTGAGACAGAAACTAGGGTCAGCCTAAAGGTAAGAGCCAACGTACTGCATTTATTAGGAACTTCATTAAAGCAAATCCATTAAACCCCCAGCCTCCCTGGGGTGTTACCCCTCTGCACAGCAAGAAAGAACAGGATCGATTGGGAGGTGTTTTACACCCACTTTGCACTGGTGAAAATCAATAGACATCACTGACTGAACCTGCTTCACCAGCACTCTGCAAGCCACTACAGCTGCTTGTGCTTAGCTGCAGCAGCTTTGTGCTGCCAAAACAGCAAAAGCCTGCCAGAGGATATTCAAGAATGATTGTGATCTAAGCCATAATGACTTTACACTTCTTCTTCAGTTCAGTTCTTATTTAAAGGAATAAAACTTTCCCCGGTGTCATATTTAGGTGTGGCCTGCTGGCTGCCCTCTGCCAGGGGTCTGCAGGCTTAGAGTGACTGGACTACAGAATTGGGCAGGGGGTGTTTTGTGCCTCCCTGTCGCATGTTGGTGCCCATGCCACAATCACTACTGCTGGATCTGCCCATCTTCCACCACATTCATGTCCT
This sequence comes from Agelaius tricolor, assembly GCF_023055355.1. Classification (NCBI taxonomy): domain Eukaryota; kingdom Metazoa; phylum Chordata; class Aves; order Passeriformes; family Icteridae; genus Agelaius; species Agelaius tricolor. Next base: position 18,684,455 of record NW_027269261.1, on the reverse strand, counting down.
ATCTGAGTATAAGTGGATATGCCCAGGGCTGTTTTCACCTGCCTGCCTTAACTCAGCAGCATTGGGCCGTTCCCAATGGAGGCCTGGAGCATCTGAGACTTCCCCACAGATCTAGCAAACACAGCACAAGATCCATGAGAGGGGTTCATGCCTCTGCAGGGATAGCTAGAGGCCTGGTGCTACCCTACAGATCCTCAGATGACACTAAACACACAGTGCTAAAGTAACCCTCACTCTCTTGCTCCAAGTAGCAAATATTTTTATTGAAAGCCTGTGAGGATTTTTTGAAAGCACACGTTGTTCTGGGGTTATGTTATAGAAAGAAATCAAAGGTCAAAAGAATTCATCACACACAGACAGGAGAAAATGCACAATGGTTCATGGGGAGTTTGCCGAGAACCACAGGCCATCTTCTTTACAAAATTCAGAAGAGCATTCCTACCTGAGAACAATTTCAACTGTATCACCAGTGAAGCAGCTGGTCTGTCTTCTTCCCAAGGTCTGTCTTCTTCCCAAGGACTGTCTTCTTCCCAACCCTCTAGTGTGTAGCTTAGGCCCAAGCCAGCTCCAGGGTTACAACATGATCCTGTTAAAAAGCTGATGGAAAGCCAGGCAATTGAAATACAACTGCAGGAGCTGCTGGGTCATTGAGGTCTGCACCGCTCTCCAGCAGACCTTGCAATGAAGCCACAATGTGATGAGGGCATGACATGAAGTCAAGTTGTCATTTTTCAGAATGATGGAAATCCTCTATTCATTTGTGGATGGTGAAAAGACCTCAACACAAATGCAACCACTGAGCACCAGCAAGAAATCTGCACTCAGAGCAGCAAACTGGCAGTCTTTACAAAGGAAGTCGGGAGCTGCATAGCTGCTCTTAAAAAATGTTTTCTCTATCCATCAAAGTTCCCTCTGCTGTCAAAGAAGATAGACAGCAGGGAAAATACAGTGGTAAATCACATCCTGAGAATCTCACAGCATAAACTTCCCTTTGATTTTTGTGTATTAAACTATGACTACACAGCTATCTTTTTTTTTTCCCTGTCTTTGCAGCAGAAAATACAATACAGGAAAGTAATTTCTTTTCCCTAAAAATACAGACTTAGGAAGAGCACATTTTAGCATGAGGCTATTATCTGTTTAAGTTTGCATTTCTTTGTTCCTTCTGTGCTGTTTTATTACCTCCTTCTATCAGCTATATTCAATGGTTTCTTAAATTCTGCCGCCAGCCACAAGGAATGTAAGCAACTATAGCTGATGTAAAATGACATCCATGCCTTCATTCACTGAGCGGTGATTGTCTGCTGAGTACTTGCAAGGAAAGTCTTTCTCTTTTTTTTCTCTGCAGTACAAATCCCAAGGCAGCTGAGGTTACACAACCAGTTCATACTTAGTTTAAAATTTACATGCCATCTGCAGCACTCATCATTAAATGAGATGGCCACAAACAGGAAAACTCACACCAACAATAAATAATCAGGACTCAAATAAGCACTCTAGTTTGAGGCAAGAATCTACATCGATCAAAATGCTCAAATTGGTGCCAGCTCAATGAATGGGACAATCACATCACAAACCACTTGTCTGGGGCACATGGCCCATTTTCCAAAGTCATGGATACGTTTTCTGGCTCAGGAAATTCCTGACCTGCAAATCATTACAGAGTAGAAGAAGCATCATTAGATGCTTGCCCTTTTCTTTATTCTTCCTGAGGCATCTGCCTTAGCATCATTGCCAGAGAACAGATGTGGAGGTAGGAGGGCTTCTGACCTGATCCGCTGTATATGAGGATTGCTGTGATCTCGGGCACAAATCCATGGGGCTGGGAGCAGGGTATGGATGTACTATGGAAAGCAAGAGGCAGAGGGCAGTTCAATAGATGTCCTCCCCTTCCCTCACAGAATCCTTTGTGTCCAAATTACTGTGCATTACTTCATTTATTTACATTCCTACTCATGCAGGAAGAAATATGTTGGGAAGACTTGTTACTGAAAAAAAAAAAAAAAAAGGCAAATCAAAGAGCTTAAGATTCTGCATTTAAATCTGGATATGACCAAGTCAGAGGCTGCCCTGGTATTGTTCACAGAATAAAGCACTCCCTAAAATGTCTAAATGCACTACAGAAGTCAGCCATGAGTGATACTATTGAAAAGAAATGCTAGACTCACAGAAATTGGAGCCTTCGAGAGCATATAAACCCACACACATCTATATGATCACACACATGATGAAAATTACAGGACAAGTGGCATTTATTTGTTTGCCTAGTGAAGACCAGGCAATGTGAGTCTCCTAAGATTTCCAGCAAAGTATGTTGATTGCCTTTAGGATTTAGATTTGCAGAGGGTTTTATGATTGCATTTCAAGGCACATTATATGCTCTAGAGAGGCACTATAATTTTTTTTCTAAATTGTTTTTTTAAGGCCCCAGGAGGATTCCTAGATTTTTGAAATTAGAGATTGAAAGATTTATCTTTCCCTTTGATGAATCCCCCACCAGAACAGGACTCGCTTCTAAAGTGTACTGCCAAGGACTTGCCTAGTCTAGAATAAAAAAATTTGTATCTGGAGGCAACTCTAAAATTTTAAGGGTCTCACATTATAGACCAATCATCAACATGACTGGTCCTGTCATCAGCTTTCGCTTATTAATCCTTTTTTTTTAAATTCTCGTCCTTCCCCATTATTCTAGTAAAATTGCTGAACTTCAGAAATATATGTAGAGGAAGCCACTATGGTAAAGCTGGACAGACTTATACTCAGTGGTACCTTATTTTCTAAATAAATTCCTATTGAAGTCATTAGGGATCTCTGTAGAATAAAATCAGCAGGCTTTGTCCCTCAGAGCTCTCATGCAAGAGGAATAAATCAGAAAGCAATGAAGCAGAATCTCTTCTTGTACCATTGTCTGCTTTTTTTCTTGTTATTACTTTCTTTGAAATCTCTCATGCTTGATTAAAGGAATTTCTCCTCAGTTTTCTCTTCTGGTTTTATTAAGCTTTTAGATAAAAAGCTTTCGCATGGCAGGAAGAAGAGCAACAATTTGCCAACTCAAGCTACATTTACCATCTGGTACACGAGAACTTAGCAGACTGCCTGTTCCATCAATGCAATAATATTGTGTTGCTTTAAATGACCCCATGCTCTGATTTGAAGATAAGAAAGTTGGACTCAAGATGACTGATAGGAACATTCACCTCCTGTAATAACCTGCATTTCCTCAGCTGCTGTCACCAATTACCACAGCACTGATCACAGACTGATAACAAAAGATTGTTAAAATTTCAGAAAAACAGATTTCTCTGCTTTTTCCTTTATGTGCTTGCTTTATTTGGGTGTAGATGGTTGCAGTGCTAGATGCAGACAAGCTGCTCAGAGTGAGACCACAGAGTCCCATTTCCCCAGAGAAAGGAGAGCAGACCAGGGCCCTGGCCACATCACTAAAGCCAAAATTTCCAAAGGAACCAGTATTTTTGAGGGACAAGTGTTAGACACCCTAAGTAAGTCTTATTTCCCAAAGGAAATTATTCAACAGACTGCAAGAAATGACAGTGGGGTTTTTGAAACCTGGCTGGTCAATGATTGCCTCTGACATTAAACCTCCACAGCTGTGCAGCAAGTGAAATAAAGCATAGATTTCCTTGGAAGAGCACCACAGTCTGAAAACCTTAGAACAAAACGAAAGGAGCACAGCTTCTCACTGTCTTGATGTCCAGCTGGGGATTTAATCAGCAGTGGCAAGGAGGAAAACTCAGTGATAACACACATAATTTCTGTGCCTGGCACTCTTTCCTGCCCATGTACCACTGCTTTTGACTCCATTGGTTCATTCTTACTGGAAGCCACTGCTTTCTCCTCTCCCAACTCCACACTTACTCATCAGCTTTTGCTGCAGTTAACAAGGATTGTATTGCACACTGTGGTGTATTCAAAAATCAGCTTCTAATTTCAGGGACAATGATGAAAAATTGAACATGGAGGAACTGTTACTTTCATGCATAAAATCTGTGCCTACTATATGAGCTACTACTGTATCACCTGGCACCAACTGATAACATGGACAGCCCCCAGGCACTGACTACTGATTCCCCACAGTCAGTAGGAGCCCAAATAATGAAAACACAGTATTTGGGGCTCAGGCAGAAAAAGAATAACGAGAGTGTTCCCTACAAAGACTTGGATTTGCTGGAGTTGTACTCTGAAGTGTCATCCTTTAATAGATAGAGGAAACATGGGAATAATCAGACAATCATAATTTTTGGAGGCTAAAAAAAGCCTGTTAAGCCTTACCCCTTGCCAGGACATATAACAAGTAAAACTCCCTATCCCAGTCTCTGTATTTACCAAATGAGAGAAGAGACAAGAAAGGTGCGGTGCTTCCCAGGTTTTCACAGCTCCCATCACATGATGATAAAGGAAGCAATACAGCAGGGGAATAAGAGGCAATCAACCTCAGCCATCCCCAGTCAGAATATTTCTGTGGAATATTGGCATGTTCATTACAAAGCATAAAACACATATTAACCAGCCACATTTTTGCCACATGATAAGGAGAAATGATAGGATCGTATGTCATGGACACTTTTATCCCCAGCTGTCATGATAATCCCTTCCACTATAATACATGTACCAAAAAATGTAATAAGTAAAAGCAGAAGGAAGGAAACCATCTGTAAGCAGGACTCATGAATTTCAAGCCAGGTATTAAATCTTGGCTCACATCCACAGGATAATCAACTTCACACACATCTATGTGATGAAGCAAGGGAGCCTACAATATAAGGGAGGTGTTCACAATACATCCATTGATGACTACAAAGATAAGATCCACAGTGAGATATCTGCACAGCTTTGCTATGAAAATAGCCGCAAGTAGGATGTGGCCCAGGAAGGCTCTGGAGAAGGAACTCTCCAGCAACAATGGCTGCAAACCAGCTGAAATATCACAGCTTTTAAATATTTCATAACAAATTGTTACATAATTCCTCCTAGAGTTTCTAAATATTATGAGTTATTGTGCCATGTATATTTTATAATGTCAATGTTTTAATTAAAATAGGATCTTATTTATGACTTGGAGGAGTCTGCAGCTTTATAAAGACTTCCCGGGATTCAGCCACCGCCCTATTGGTCAGGACGGACAGTGCAGACCCATGGAAGGAGTTTTATTCCCAGAGCAGAGCTGATCTAACTGACCACTTTCAAACAGGCCTGCAGCTTTCTCAGCTCTCCTATCTGGGAAAGGGATGTAATATCCTCTTATTACTCTCTCTCTCTCAAGAATAGATGAAGGGAATAACTCCAATACTGACTTTGAATTAAGGGCCTGGAATAAGGCTTTTCACATTTATTTAAAAGAGTGCCACAGACTTCATTCTGCTTTATACCTGTTCCTAACAGAAAATCTGATCATACCATAGCAACATGCAGGGCAAAAATATATTAAAATATGTTACTTAACTATTACTGCTCCTACTAGAAATGCCAAGACTAGCTGGGATCCGTATCATCTAAATCCTTCCACCTTGAAGAGTGACTGAATAGTGCAACAGCCTAAAGCTATTAAAATTCCTTTGTTCATAGCCTTGTTTCTATGAAATGGTTATTAGAGAAATGGGAGAAAGAGATGTTGCTCACTTTTCTGGAACAGGAACTTATTCAGAAGATAAATTCATACTATTATCTCTTCCATTTTTCTCTAGTGTGTTTACTGATGCTCTGCCCACAGGAGAAGCCAACCTTTCTTGATGAAAGAGAAAGCTGTTTGGAAACAAAAAAAAGCAAATCAAAGAGGAGAGCAGCTCAGTGATGGAGGATGTCAGCTAGAGGAGGGGGTGAAAGCTAATGTACTGCTGATTGAAGAAGCCGCTTTTGTCCAGCTCCATTTGCACAAGATAAAAAGCAGAACTCTCTTTCCACATATCTGTTCATTTCACCAATTGTACAAATTGAAAATTTTTCATCCCACCTATTCAAGTATCTTCATTTATAAGATATACATTAGCCTGTACAAATAAAAGGCATCACACAAGCAAGCAGGAATGGATTTGCCTAGAAAAGGGGTTCTAGGTGTCTTTCTAGAACCCCTCAGCATCATAGACACTGCTTTTGAGGCTACAGCTCAAAATAATACAGGATTCTTTCTAAATTGTTGTTCTCAAATCCCAAAAGTTCTCACCGCTGTATTTGCTGGCCTCTTCACTAAGAGACCCTTTCAATAGTTTCATGAGTCCATGCCTTATTCCTAATCTCACATCTGAACTCAACCTCAGCACAAGGACATTTCCCAGTTTCAAACATCCCTGGAAACCTCCCTTTGCCAGATTTCCTCAGGTAACCTAGCTGAGCTGTATTTAAAAACACACATATATTTCTTCCTATCCTTTCCCAGGAATTCTCAAAGTTCCACAGAACAGGGCCATTTTGTTTATAATAAACCAGGCACCTGGCAAGACATTCTGAGCACTTCAATAAAAGACAAAGAATGAGGCAATGCTGTTTGTGCTCAATGTCTCTGCCCCACTTGGCTTAGTCATTTAGCATCTTAGCTTAATTACTGACGGGTCCACAAAAGCTAAGTACCAGTCACACACCATTGGCTTTTAGAGCTCCAAATACGGATTTTGGATCTGGATCAACTCACTGCAGTTGGCTGCAAAGCTTAACTTCATCTACCACTGAGCAGCAAAGGGAGAAGAAACTAAAATGTGGGTGCAGATGTGAATTTTGACCCTCTCCCAGATTCTTCTAAAACCTCCTGGAAACAGAGAGATCAGAACACAAAATTGTTGGTTTGCTTATTTTGGTGTTCACAATCACAATACCAAACAAAGCCTGTTGGAAACCAGGCAAGGAGAATCTTTCTGCAGATTATGCTCCTAAGCTGGAGGCTGCCACAGCTTGATCATAATTATCGGACTCAATCATGTAACTGATACTAATTATTTTCCCTCGAACTCCCAAGACCCTGTAACACAAACCCTCCTGATTGTAACAATGTTTGGACTGACCTCCCACAGAAAAGTTAGAAAAGCTGACCAAGAGGTTTATAAAGATTGGGGTCACAAATTCTAAATTAAATGCAGGAGAACAAGATTATCACACTTAATGATTTCTCTGTGTTCACATTCAGTGGCAGAGTCAGCTAAATTCATATATCATCACTTGATGTAAGCTGTTCTAGTCATCACCTTATCATTACAAACAGGGTAATTACTGGTGTACAGGTGCATGTGCAGCCACCTACAATAAGCAGGGATGCGAAAATGAAATGGATTGTATAAGTAACCAACCCCAAAACCTTCCTACACTACCTACCTTAGCTGGGAGTAAAATTGCCCTGTCTTCTTAGTGATATCGATTGAGATTTGACACAGACAGTGCCTGGTTATGCAACCCTTCTACTCAGGGCTGCTGCTGAAATATTCCACATCATTCACTCCTGCTATGTGGCCTGGAAATAATTGTCTGGAAGAGGCTGGATTTTTTTTTTTTTTTTTTCCTAAGGAGAGTGCACTTCTTTTAGAGTGGTAGCGCTAGCTTTAGCCTATGTGTAAAAGAAGGTTATATAAAACTCAGTATTGGTGCATGTATTTTCAAGGGATGGGCTTCAGACTTCTTTGGGATTCATGTAGACCCCCATGGACCTGCTGTGAATCTAAACGGGGCTGTGTTGCACTACTGCAATGCATGATGTGGCAGAAAAGTGGCACTGAAACAACTTCTGCAACAGCCAAAGCCAGAGAGAGAGGGGGCAAAGGAGAAGGACATTGTAATACCTGCTTAGCCTTCTAAAAAAATTGGCATCCTCCTCAGGGGCATTCTGACTTATGCTAGCTATTAAGCTTAATATAGCAGATTCCAGCTATCCCAACCTAGGATTTATGGGAGATTGTTTTATGAGGAAAAGTTCATCATTGGCTTATGCAATTACAAAGCAACATATTGATTAGTAGTGGAAGAATGAATAAGCCAGGGAAATCTTAATAGTTCAGTAATCTCCAGTTCTTGACTTTCTACCCTTCTCCTACCTTGCAAAGCAAAAGCAATTAGCCTCTGTTTCATACTTGCCTGAGGACAGGAGGCTTGGATAGATAGGGAATCTAACCCAGAGCCTGTTTTCACCAGAACACTCACTAGAAAACTTTTTGTAGCAAATTCTTGCAGTCAGAGTACTTTGCAGCTTGTCAGCCTGTCCCTGATGAGGTTAAGCTCTGCCCCAAGTTACACAGCAGCATGGACAGTGCCACCATTGAATTCCACACTCCCAGCAGAGACAAGCCCAGCATTAAAACCTGCGTTGAGGGGACTGGAGGAGAGGACTATGCTGCAGGTTGCAGAGTCTGTCACAGAGGGATGTGGAAGCCCTGTGGAAGAGGGCTCCTCATCTGGCAGTCATCCTTCAAATCTCACATACACACTGAAAACTATTCCCAACAGGACTGTACTCTCTACTCTGCAAATTCTCAGATGAGCCACTGCATGGAAGACACACAAGTGTCCCCTTCTTCTCCTTGGACCACTTTGTTCCACCTGCTCCTGATGCTTGGAACACTTCTCTTGACATCTGAGGGAAAGGGAAAGCTGGAGAGAAACAGCAGCAGGAAGGTAAACCCCAGTGTGACCTTTCAGTTCCAGCCAGCCAAGAAGCTGCTTCTACTCCAGCAGCACGGACAATCCTGCCCTACCCCAAGTGGGACATGCAGGCAGAGATTCCCTGCTGTGGCCTGAGCCCACTTTCATTTGCAGACAAGCACATGGCATCACCCCTTTAGAATTTCCACTGTTGTGATCCCTCTCGTTGAACACCGTTTGATCAGATTAACAAGCAGCAGCCCTGCTCACCACTGAATGCCAGCATTAACTGGAACACAATAGGAGCACAGGCCTAAGCCCGTTTTTTTTTGCAGAGAGCAAACCTGTCAGCGGAGCAGGAGTGTTGATGTCATGTTCTGACTCAGTGACAGTGCCTGTTCCTGGGATCACCCAGCATTCCAATACCATCAGCATTCCCTCCCCAAATCTCATCTATTATTTGCTCATTGTGGTTAGATTTTGCCTGGAGGAAGAAAGGATGACAGGCTGACATCACCTGCTTATTAACAGACAGGCAGAGAAGAATGATCTATAAAGGCTTGGGCGAGGATCTTCTCTCAGGGTGTGCTCAGAAGGATGGTGTGTTCGGGAGCAATACAAGCTGGTAACCTTTTAAGGGAAGTAGCTGTCTGCCCAGTGGCTGCTTCTGAACCCTTGAACCACAACTTGCTGGTCCTTCAAGGGCATGACCAACCCTTCACTGGAAAAAACAGTGCTGGGGACAACTAGCAGCAGACAGGGTCCTGCGTGGAGCAAAGTCATTTGTCTTTGCAAAGGAAAATAACAAAGTACTTCAGGGACAAGCTGAGACTGTGGCCCTATCGAGCCATGGCTTCCACCACAGATCCCACAGCCATCAGTGACATCAGGTAAGGAATCAGCAAGAAGCTCCCCATGCAACCTCCGCTGCCAAGTGATCTCAGCCTCTGGACTGAGGCCTGCAGCTGGATGGAAGTTGCAGTGGGTAAAAAATGTGAAACATCTCATTCAATCAGGAAATCTCTCTCTCTCTGCTCGCATGTTTCCTGGTAACAAACAGTCAGAAAAGTTATCAAAGACATTTGTTATTGAAAAGTGTTTGTATTAGAAAAAAACCCAGACCCTTGGGAAAGAATTCTTTAGTGCAGTTAGGAATGATAACGCCAGGTCATATGGGATGGGGTTTTTTGATTGGGGTTTAAGGAGTTGTGTGTAGCTCTTGGCATTATGCTTCCACAGCAAGATGATGTGTCTGAAAGTTTAAAATTCATTTTTCCTGGGTTAACTGCTACATTGTTCAAATTCATCTTTCCAGGAGACTTTCTGTCAAGGAGGCTGCTAACAGAAAGTAAATTTGGAATAAATGGAATTCAAGCAAATTCATTACAAAATATGACTACACATTCTTACATTTTTGTTTCTCCCAGGCTGATGGGAGGAGCTGTCAAACATGTTTGAGTTAGTCAAAACAGAGACATTAATACCTACTCCTATTTCTAAGCCTTCTTTCACATAACTCCTACATTTACCCACTTCCAAGCCTCCTACATTTACCCAATCCGTGCTATGAAGACGCTAGCACAGTCTCCTCTCAGCAGCAGCACTGCAAGATGAGAAATTTGTTTGTTTCCCTCAGAAAAGGCAGATTATTACGGTATTCCTTCCCATGTGAACAGGTCAATTTACCCACTCTTGGCTGCACCTACTGTCCCTCATAAATTACCAGCAGAAAAATTAAGCAGAGGGGAAAGCCAGCCTGAACCTTACAATTCAGAGGTAAAGGTCTTCCCAGCTAGATAGCACTCTCACTGCTAGGGCTATGCTGGTGGCCCTAACACAGAGCAGAGGAGGTCTTTTAGGGTGAGCACTCACTCTAAAACACAGCACTAAAACCTGAGGCACTCAGCAGCACCAAAAGGGCATATTTTCAGCTTCATTCTGAGAGCACCATAATTTGAATGGTTTAGTGAGGAAGAACATAATAATAAGAAGAAATATAATATAAAATAGTAATAACAAGAAGATAAAAAGGGCTTTCTTTTCAGTGTGTCTTCTTTTTCAGATGAATGGTAACTGCTGAGGAAGAATTTGCAGCACATCAAGTGCAGCACATCCATGTTGCCTCCCTCCTAGTACTGACTGCAAACACGAGAACTCACCAGAAGTCACTGCTGCAGTGACTTGTTCAGTGACATGAGTGTCCTGCTCCACAGTCTTCTTGGGTATTCATGCTGGCAAGCCTGCTACTTCCTCTGGCTGCAGGTCTGCCTCACAACCCAAACTACTGAAGTCTTATAGATCATTTTCGTTTTGCTGTCTGATTAATTTGCTTGCTTTCATCTATTTTCAAATAAACTCTTAGCATTCTCCCTGGGATTTCTATCAGCCAGTGTAGGAGGGAGGATGCCTCTTCCCAATGCAACATGCTCTGACCTTCACAGCACTGCCATGCCAGGAGAGCTGAGCCATGCCCATGCTTTGGGAACACAGAATTGCCAAGTGACAATGCCACCCAAAAGCTCTGTCATCCTTCCTGCAGGCTCTACTCACACCTTGTGCAGTGGAGGAGGACAAGAGGCTCACTAGATCACACTGTACCCAAAAAGGAAAGAAAGTTCTCTCTCTCCATTGCAGAGGGACTTTTTACACCCCAAAAAAATGAGAACTGGTTCTTTCCTCCTTGGTCCACATGCCAACAAATCTCTTTTCTCAATCATAAAATCATGACAGCATTTCAGCTACAGTGTTTATGTCTGACCTGCAGTGAAAAAGAATCAAAGGTTAGCAACCAGAGGGGATCAGGTTTGCATGGATGTACCTGTATATCAAGTATGCCAAAAATGCACATTCTTCTCTATCATCCTTCTTCCTGCTGTAACTTGCACACAAGCTTGGAAATACTGAGGCATTCCATGCCAGTATTCCATGCCACAAGATGAGACAGGATCTAAGCAACCAGGTTTTCCTCACATTCTCTATTGTTTACAGCCTAATAAGGGAGAGTGGGAACACAGGAGGAAAACACAACAAATAGTCACTGCTACTATTTGTACACCACATTCCTCACAGAGTTACCAGCATTTTATGAAACCTGAGTTCAGAGTGAACAGTAAAGAAAAGAGCAAAGTAAGTTTGCTTCATCTTTTTCATACTAATGGGATAATACTACCCCACACTGGTAGCATCCAAGGGCAACAGAGATTCAGATTTTCAGACTTTGGGGACTTTGCATCTAAAATCACATTCAGATCTGAGCCAAGAAAATCCAGAAAATCCAGAAATCCAGAAAATCACTCTGATTCAGATTCCAGTGATAAAATCTCTGCCCTTTGCTTTCTTGTGAATTTTTAAAGGGTGTGAAGCCTACATAAAATGTAGCTGGTTTTCACAGCTTCATTTTTGAAGTTTGATAAGTTTTATTCCAATTCAAAAAAACAGAGTGAGTGATAAACTGTCTGTTGCCTTCCTCGAAAATGACTTGATTTGAATTCAGCAGTAGATACAGTAACCACTATTTAATGGACAATCCCTGTAACTCACTAAAACTCCTGACCTGAACTTTCCAGCTCTTGTCTCTTACAACAGCATATACCTAAGCCCAGGGTTTGAACACCTCTTGCTATGGAGAATCAGGATCAAGAATTAGATTTTACTGTCCAGACCCACCTTTTGTAAGTGTTAATCAGTTTGAAAATCAGCTTATTGTTCTACTCAGTGGTGGTACTGCTGCACTGTAAGATAAAGGATCTTCCTGAAGGTTTTGGTACCTGGATATATGGAAGAAGTAGGCCTTCTTAACTGGAGACAAGCTTGGGCAGACAAAAGGAAAGGTAAAAACATTTCTTCTAAATCACTGTCCTTCAGAATCCCAGTCTGGCCAGCTGTGTTTTCCAGCCCACACCCATTTAGCAAGGGACTCCACTGCACAGAGATGGTGGAAACATCCTATTAGAGTGGAGTAAAAAAACCAAAGATGTGTCAGTAGCCACAGAAAACCACTCTTCTGCTGTTAGCAAGGATGGGGAGGCTATAAAATTCAGATGTGGATTTGAATTGTAATATTAAGGAACTCCTGCCTAACTAACTCCCAAGTCACATGTCTCATCTAATGGGTGTATTACTGCTTTACAAGTGAGTTGTCCTCATGAAACGTGCCATCAAATAGGCACCAAGCTATGCCATTCCTATTTGCTGTGCCCAGGAACTGTTTACACAATACTTCATACACAAACATTTATTCAAAGGAGCTTTGAAATTGGCTGGAGGCTGAATATTTGCAGATGCGTTTTATAAGACAGGATAGCTCAGTGCCTGGCTGGACACAGTTCTGCTCACAAATACAGCCTCCTTGGGATTCCAGTTCTGCATCTAAGAGTACAAAATGTCACACACCAGAAGAAAAAGATGCACTGATAGAACCATCCCTGCCTCTCAGTAAACCTGCTCCCCCACCCATTACCCAGTTTACTTATTACTAAGGTGTTTTATTTTTAAGGAAAATAGGAAATTGTCAAATATAAATTTCCATTTACTTGGCACACTGCCCCTGAAAAAAAAAGATCTAAGGTCCATATTCAACAGCATTTAAACTAAGCATTAAATTAGATGTAGAGCTCAGTCTGGTCCTGCAAAGCAACACTCTGTTTGCCTGCAGGATTTTCTATTTCTGTACTGCTCAGGATAACAACAGATGGGACCCCTAATTCAAAGGACAATCTCGAGGCTAGAGACAAAAAAACTGGACCAAAATGTAGAAAGTAGGGCTGTTGCAGATGTGGGGGAAAATGTGTATTTTCAGCTGGGGAAAAAAAAAAAAAAAAGGATGGAGGGCAGATGGCAGGGGAGGGTACTCTGGATTGCTAAAAACATCTCAAGATCTCATTGTATCTGTCTCCCTCAAAACCCATGCCACTGGTTCACTGAGGAAGCCCAAATTAATGAGATGGCAAAAGAGGAATCTTATCTGCAAGACCAGAATTGTGTAGGAAAATTTGCCACCAGCTCAGAGAAAGAAACTTTCCTTCTGTGCTACCAGAAGGGCTGGTTGGGTATTTTCTTCCAATGCCTTCTGAACAAAAATGCTGTTGTCTTTTTTTTATTATTATTATTTTAACCAGAAAACCAAAATGAAAGCTTTTGTTCCAGGTCTTGTTGACTGAATTGAAACACTTCAGCTGTCCTATTTAAGAACACTTCTTTTTAGGTCAATTTTTTATTAATCTCTGTCTGCCTCAGACACAACACTGTCTCAGAAAAGTGATGTCTCATATTCTTCCATTCTTTTTTCCTTTACCTCTTCCTTTCCCTTCATTCTCTGCTTGGATTTAATCTGAGAAGATGCTGTAGGATGTCATCCCCACCGAACCATTGCTGTGTACCATGGAGATAAATCCAGCCACAAATTAGAAGGGAAGCCTGAGGCACTAAGATTGATCCAGCAGATGTGGTCAAATCAAGCTGAAATAAAAAGCTTTGACTTTCAGAATGAACCATTTGGAACACGTCATAAATTAATGACAAATTTCAGTATCCACTTTTGGTCAAGCCATTAGACCAAAAGCAACTACTGAAGCATCCATTTTCCACAGGACTTGAATTCCAGCTAATGAAAAAGCTGTGCATGACCATCCCAGTGACCTGCCATCCAAGACCTCCTGGCTGCTTCTCCACCACTTACCCTGGCTGGCTGCAATGCACTCTCTTACTGCTTTAGCTGCTCTGCTCAAGCCTGCCTTGGATTTGGGACTGGGGAAAAAGCAGTGCCCTGCCCAAGCAGGAAGCTTTTCTGAGCACTGCTTTGGTTCCCAGACAGCCTGGAGCAAATTGCCCATTCCCACTCCAGCACAGCTGAGCTGTTTGTGGCTAGAACAGCTTTTCGGTCCTGGCACTGGACTTCCTCAGAGCTATCTCACAAGCTCAGCCTCGCTATGTCTGCCCAGAAGGTGCAGGGGCTGCACAGGGCAGCACCTGCACATTGGAAGGGATACACCCACAGGAGTGCAGTAATCCATCTACAGCTAACAACACCTCAGCACAGCACAGCCAGTATGCAGTATGCCAGGCCAGCTCTGGGACCCCAGCGAGCTTGGAGGGGGAGGCACGTCTTGGGACAGGGCCAGCCCTTCCTGCCAATTCTGTCACCAACAGCCACAGGCAGCCAGGAAGACAAAATCTAGTATGCAGAGTGGGGCAATTCCAGTGCAGAGACAGGGATTCAGCACTGTACTGGCAAAGCCTCTCAGTACATACTGAGCAGGATGAGAGCAACACCAAGGGGTCATGAAGGCAGAAGGATTTCTGCCATGAAAGTGCCGAGGAACATGGCCAGCAGCAGGGCAGGAGTCAACATCATGCCTCACAGCTGCTGTGCTCTCCTGCAGCCATTTTAATCCTTGGGCAGGCCAAAAGAACACAGCAACACTCATGACATTAGTGTCATCCTAAAACTCGTCCTTCTGTAAGATCAGTAGCTCTGCCACATGTTTCCAACATGGTCTTACAAGCAACACTAAGAAGCAGCACTTTTCTAATACTATAAACTTATCCACTGTCTCCAGCACTCAAAATTCTCTTCTTCTCCATGCCTTAATTCCCCATCTGTATGCTTCTGCCTGCTCTGGACACTACTTAGGGTAGGGAAGGAGTGTCTCTCAGTAATGTCAGGAAAAGGGTTACCATAGCGTTGGAAGCACTCCTTAGAATTCTGGTTCTGTATATTTTCACTGTATGAATATTTGCCTGTACAGCATCTATTCAGCTGCAAATTAGAAGAGAAGCAAGATGCCCCAAGAATTGTAATAAACGTTTTTTTCTTTTCATGACTGACTTGGATCTGTCCCTTTGTTGCTTATAGATGCAGATCATGTTCATGATACAAGCACAATAATCTCATGTTAACAGAAGACAGCTGCCACCTGGATTTTTTTACTGCAAAGTGCATACAAGCTATACCTAAAGCAACATGTTGTGCAATCAGTGTGACAGTCAAAATATTACTTACATATTTTGATGGCCCCTAACCGCAGTGAAATGCCTATTGAGCAGCTCCCTCCTGCACACCGCGGGTTGGTGACCACAGCAAGTTTGCAGCACCCTCTGGAGGTGAATCCTGGGCTTTTGGGGGGTGAAGCAAACCATCGGCACTGCTCTTGCAAGGTTTTTTGAAGGCTTTTAGGGAATGCGTTGCCTAGCATGAGGAGCTGCTAATGTCTGGGCTCCCACTGGCATTTGCATCCAAGAGGATGTGTGGGGAGCACTGGAAGAAATCCACACAGAGATTCCTTTGCTTGTCCGTGACTCACTCTCCAGCCCTTACACACATGCAGTTTGGTGGTAAGAAGCACACAATTTGGACATCCAGCTGAAATTCTGAGCTGTGTCATCAGGACAAACACTCAGGAGAAAACCTTTAAAAAATCAGGAGCCCTTTGAAACCAGCACCGCGCTATACTTTTCATCCTTGCTTTATATTTCGTCCACACTGTAGTGAAATTCCTACATGAGATCATTATCTTTGTTCCATTTTCCATTTTTAAGGAAAATTTGAATTTATAGGTGCTGTGTGGTACTGGAGGAGGAGCACTGAAATGTTAGGAAAAATACATAACTCTTCCTATAGGATCCTTTTTTCATCTTATAGTGGTTTGGCCCAGAAAAATCTCAATAAAAGCACCACAACTGTTTCATCTCGGAATATTTCAAAGAACTTCCATCCTGGATAACATCCCTAGCCCTCACAAATAAAAGGAATAAGAAAGAGATTCAAGCATATTTTAGATACCACTGAAATTTCCTAAGGATATCTGCCAGCATTCCAAATTAAAAACCTTTCAAGTCTAGAAGGAAACATAACTAAAATCAAGGAGAATGGGAACAAAAGGAGTTCAAAAGCTGGTATTATTTTGATTCATTTGTCTGACTAAGAAAGCATCACAAGCAGAATGCCTGATCCCTCCATCCTTGGAATTTCAGATGAGAGATCCTGCAGTTTGCAACCTCAGATCAGTCCCATTACTAGAGATAAACACTTCGTTGTAAACAGAAAACTGACCTTTTGCCAGGAGCATCATATTTCTGGAGTTTGGAGCTAGAACTGGGAATTGTATTACAGCCTTTGGAAAATTGTATGAGAAAAGTTCATATATAATCTCTGTTTTTTCTCTGATACCTCCATGGCTTCTGAAGCATAGTTCTTAGCTTACTGTACATACCATATTTTCCTAATTGCCATCAGACAAGTAGATAAATTATTGACTGTGACGGTGTTCACAGGGGTTTTTGAATTGGGGAAGAGACAAGAATCTGACTCCATGTTTCAGAGGGTTTGATTTATTATTTTATGATATATATTACATTAAAACTATACTAAAAGAATAGAAGAAAAGGTTTCATCAGAAGGCTAGCTAAGAATAGAAAAGGAAGGAATGATAACAAAGGTTTGTGGCTCAGCTCTCTGTCCGAGCCAGCTGGGCTGTGATTGGCCATTAATTACAAACATCCAACATGGGCCAATCACAGATCCACCTATTGCATTCCACAGCAGCAGATAACCATTGTTTACGTTTTGTCCCTGAGGCCTCTCAGCTTCCTCAGGAGGAAAAATCCTAAGGAAAGGATTTTCCAATAAAAGATGTCTGCGACAATTGATCACAGCAGCAATTAACTAGGATAATCCATCATAAAATGCCTCCACTATGGCAGTGTTTTATTTACAAAATCATAATAGTGATCCCTTTTTTCTGGGACCATCCCATCTCTGTCTATATCCTGTTCGGTCCTTAGGCTCCCCCTGTATACCTGGGCAAAGTATAGGAATTAGGTAGAGCCTCTAGATGTCAACACAGGTAACAATGAAAGCTTCAGAAAACTGTCTGTATGCGTTAGTGGAAAATGGAAAAGGGAGAAAGTGACAGGGGAGAATGAAAGAGAAACAGTTTCCATTTATCAGCCACTACTATTCAGCTTTCCCTCCCCAAGGGAGAATAAGGGGTCATAAAATCAATAATCTCAGGCAAGTAAGGGATCCAGAAACATTTTCCATTAAATAATTCATGCCTCTTCCTATTCTGATGCAAGAAATGGGAAACAGCTGGTAATAACAGAGACATCAACTTAAAAGTGTGCACATGAACCTTCCCCCTGCCTGAGTACACAGGTAAAACACAGAACTTAGCATATGGCTTAAACCAAGGCCCAGATAGTCACATGAACAGCACCTCATTCACTAGCAAAGATTCAGTGACAGACCAGCACAGTCTTCATAGACAGAAATATGAGGCAGCAGTCCCTGACAGCTGAGAAACATTTTTATCTCCTAGCTCAGACACACTTTAAAAGGGAAAAAAAGCAGAAAGAGGATTTCCAGGGGTCTCATGTCCACAGCTTCCAATTCACTTCTGGGCTGTTCAGGTTTCACTCAGATCTACAAGGCAGAGATCACTATGGCAGGAGTCACCAACTTCATCAAAGGGCTGGATCCAGCCTTCCTGACCTGCAGGAGCACAACTACTGGAAAAAGCTTGCCTTAGAGAGCTTTATTGTGTTTAACACAACAGATTTTGGCCCAAAAACAGTAATGTGCTCTTAAGTGAACCAGGTCTATGGAATGCCATTTTTCAAGAACCTGGAAGAAGAAAATGGTGCTTTCAAAAAGAAAAAAAAACGTTTTTCTGCTATCCACTTCCCCTGGGAGATAAGCACTACATCATGGAGGAGGAAAGTTCAGGAAATAAGCAGGATATGAGCATATTTTCCAAAGCCACACTGAACAAACCTATTAGATTTCACAGAGACTAAAACTTAGCAAATGCTCATGGCCCACAAAAATTTGTACTAGTGTAGTGGTTTTGGTTTGCTAATTTAAGATTTCTTCAATTTTGAGATTTTCTTGGCTAATGCACTAAAGAATGTGGTGGGTTCGGTGCTGGCTAGTCACTAATACACTCACTTCTTGCTGTGATATAGGATTAGGAGAAAGGCAAAGCAGGCTCAAAACTTTCAAGAGGGTATAAAGAAAATTTTATTAAATGTAACTAGAAGGAAAAAAAATAGTAAGAATCAAAACAAACCCTTCAGAACACTTCCCCGCACCCCACATCCTTTTCTTTCCTACTGACAACATAAAGAAACTAAACTTAAAATTTCTAGTCAGTTTACCACCTCTAAAATAGTCTTTCTTCAGTTCACTGAGGAAGAGAAGTCCTTCTTGTTCAGATTATGTTGATTTCTCTACAAGAGGAAAAAAAATCATCTTTATCTCTGGGAACAGAGATCATCTTCTTTTCTTGGAGGCACAAAACTACTCTTTTCCTCTGTTGAAATTTTTCATGGGATCACAGCTATTTTAACATCTGCTTATCTTAGCATGGAGGCTTTTGCTCGATATCAATTTGAACACTTTCATCTCTCCATAGTTTCATGTGCCATAAGGAAAAAGTCCTTTCCATACAGCTTACAAGAGGATTTCAGCAGAAAACAAGGCATCTCCTCTTCCCTTCCATCTGGGACTTAACTTCTTCACTGACCTTGATGTCTTCATGTTGTTCTTTTACATGCTTGCATCTTGTTCCTTTCCCTCACTCGAGGGAGGATTGAAGCACTGAAAGGGTTAACATCCCACCTAGGGCCTACCTGACCCGCCGGTAACTTGTGGCGGGGAGCAGCGGCTTGGCCGTGCAGGATCGCCCTCATGCCTGGTCTTTGGTTTTTTGCACGGGCTGCACGGGTCTCTGGTCTCAGCCGCGCTGGGGGGAGTGGATTTGATGATAAGATCGTCACAGCTGCGGCCAGCCCAGCTCCGGCCAGGGCTCTGCAGCCTCCCCCGCCTTCCTGCCCGACAGCTGCTGGGGCCGGAGCCGATGTGGGGGCGGCCGGCAGACGGCCCGGGGAGGTGGGAAGGGGCGCAGCCCACGGCAGAACCGCCCGCGCCGGGCTGGCCTGGCCTGCCCGACACGGGGGGCCGGGAACGGGGCCCGCCACCCCCTCACTAACTGGAAAGGAAAGAGTTCCCGGGGTTTTTCGTCTTTAACACAGGTGTTTCACAGAGGCGTGTCCAGCTTCTCAGTGGTTCAACAGACTGTTAGTAACACAAAAAGCTTTGCATCACTTCCCTAAATTTCCTCCCATTCCAAACCATGACAATTAGGCAGTAAGTAACATGTCAGGACAGGAAACAATATTTTTCTGTTGTTTTACAGGGATTTTAAATCTTGACATGCATTACAAGATTTCTTTAACCCCATGGTGCCACTGCGACCTCTAAATTGGAATGATCAGGTGGCAGGTAGGAACTGGGTTTTATGAAACAGCAGGGAAGAGTGACCACACAAGCAGGATTTGCAGCACCATCTCCAAGTCAGAGCAGTAATTTCACAAAAATATGTAATTAAATTTGTACTTAATGTTGATTATGGGGTACACAGACACAGCACAAATAGGGCTGATCAGAGGGAGGTGCACATTAATGGGTTTCAAAGGCTACTAAAGTAGGTTTTCCTACTTGCCAAAGCACAGAAGCAAACTGTGGGGTCTGCTAAGCACCAAGATGGTTTGTCAGTTTGTTTTACAGACATCCTGGGAAACAGCAGATATTCCACAACCACAGAACAAGCCATGAAATTAGCCACAGCATGCCACAAGGCAATAAAGTGACTGTGGAGGGCATAGTGTCAAGAAAAAACAAAGCCTGAGAAACATTTCTGAAAGTGAACATACTTATCTCCATAGCAGGAGTAAGAGAAAAGCAGCAGAGATCCTGTGCACAGCACATGCTCAGGTTGGAGAGGTTTCTACCCCCAGACTGGACCTAAAATGAAATGCACAGCGAATAACTGAAAGCATATAAATCAGTATCAGTGTTTTTCAATGTAGCAAATTATGCTGGCTTTATAACCCATGAAGAACAATTATGGATCTAGAAAAGACATTATGATTAGTGAAATAATGGAAAGTGGAACAGAGATTTAATTCCAGGAGATTGACAAGTTGCCAAGGATAAAATGATCCTGAAAGAAAACATATCCTGTGTGTAGAACAACTGCATGCCCACTGCAGCAATGCTCAGATGGAAGAGCATCTGAGCATATGAATAACTGGGGACACTACAGTTCGTCTTGTTTCTGGAAGCAATTAATTTGAATTATTCTGCTCGTTAAGGGGAAAGAACAAGTCACTTGAAAATAGCCAGCCTATCATGTGACCAAGATAACCAGGGAACAGCATACCATTATTTAATCAATTTACACTAAATGCTTTGCCCAGAGCTGGTTACTAATAAACCAATTAACATAGTTACAGAAAACTGAACCACCACATTTCTTTGTGCTGCCAGACTAAAAGCTGGAGCTTGCAAGACCTACTCTTGCATCTGAGCTCTGGCTTTGTGACTGTTTCCTCCTGTCAGTGCTGCACCACGTGTCTGCACTGAACGAAGTCCAAGGGAAGCTGAGGATAAAATGTTGCTGTCCTAGTGAAAACATGAGGTAGAACAAGTCCCTGTACCTTTCTGGAGTGTCAGAAAAGATGAGTGCCACAGAGGAGGGAAGATTGATGGACAAATTTTAGACGGACGGTTGTTACTGGTATAACTGGCAGTTGGAAAGGCTGGTAAGAGAGGGCTGTGGCTAAACTGAAATAACAGTAAGAATTACATCAGTGCATCCTTTTGCTTAACAAAATCATCAAGGGACATTCTCTGCTTCTGACGACATGTACCAGAAATGCCACTATAACTAACACAAGGGCAAGTAGTGTCTGCTGGCTGCAGCATGCATGCTGAAGAGGAGATGGAGTAATAAGGGTATTATCCAGCTCAGTTTGTGGCTGCTGGAATGCTCCAGGTAGGAGGTACAGGAATTCACTAGCATGAATCTGAATTGCCTGTGACCCTCCCTTGAGGTACTCTGCTACCTTTCATGCAATACAGTAGGCTTTAAGGACAATCTAGGCTGAAGATTGAAATGAAACTCCCTAGGCAAACATTATAGTCCCAAGCTTTCTTGTGCATTTCCAGAGCATTTTAATGAAATGTTTGACTAGAGCTTGGAGCTCTGAGGGAACCATTACACAAAAAGGTTTGCCCAAATATATTTTGGCTTCTGAAGTTCTTCATGTGTTCACAGCTGAGCCCCAGGCTTAAGTGATGAATATGTCCATCCTTACAATGGATGCTGTGGTTTTCAAAAGGCCTTCTTACTTCATGCCAAAAAGGAAAACAGTATCATTTGTGAGGACTAATGGCTGGGTTAAAAATCACCAAGGTTAAGTACAGGAGAAGACAGTCTCTTCCTTAGTACTATACAACATCAGGAAACTGTTCCTGACAATGCCATCCATTATGCAAAGCAGTGGAAGGGGCTGGAAGTGGAAAAGACTACAGATGGTACTTGCCTGGTAGAGACTGCTGTGGAGAGAAACGCCTTCCACCAGTCTCCTCCTTTAAAACACAAATCTGATTATCTTTTGAGGCACAGTAAAATAATTTTGTGTATAGAGGGCCAAGCTTCTCTTTACTGTGCAATAAATGGTTTCTTTCTTGTTCCTAGCAGTAAATGGGTTTGTCAGAAAAAACATAGATGGCCAGAACCCTTTGGTCACCAGAGGATAAATGAGAACAGGAGGGACCTTTAGCACAGCCAAGCAGGGGCACAAGATGAACTCACCTGGAATTCCCTGATCTCTGTCGCATGTTCAGTCCTGAACCCACATTCCCTCAACAGCTTTAGATACATCAGGGAAAGGTTTGACTCCACACCATGGTATGGATCTCTTCAGAGCTGGTTTGTGGCACTACCAGGTTGAAAAACAGGTGCTACAGACTGGTCACCTGCCATTGGAGAGTGCAGGCTAAGTTAATTTCTTCTTCACTCAGAACAACTTCCCCTATTCCATCAGGAAAAGGCGTATGTCCCAGTCTTTCTACCTGTCCTCCCTTTTGTGCTGTCCTGATATTGTGCTCCCCTGCTAGCTGCACCTCCCTCAGGAATCGCACCCAGCTGCAGCAGTGCTGGCATCTGCACTCCTTGACCAGAGGAGTGTGTAGGGAAGAGCAGAGTTGCCTCCTTAACCTTCTAGAGGCTTATAGCTCACAATACTTCAATCACAGCCAAGGAGACCAAGACCTCATGCTGCTGGTCCTGGGCTCAGTCACCTGCAATGAAAACAGAATTCTGCCAGAGGTCTCCAAAAGAGACATTCAGAGTCTTCTGCTGCCAACACACAGAGATATTGGGATGTCCAGAAGAAAATACCGAAAAAACAGTTGCCCTTTCAAAAGCCTGGTTTTTGGGTTTTTTTCCAAGATAGAACAACCAAGAATGCTCCACTTCAGATAATACAGACATCCCACATTTCAATGCCAGCTCTGTCCCATCTAATTTCCTGATGTGGAAATCAGAGCTGGAATGGATTACTCAGTCTCAAATCTTTCCCAGTATCTTTTACACACATAATGAGGTACAATAAATGGTGTGTACTTTCAGAGAGCAAAATAAAGAAAACAAAATTACTGAGTATTTCAAGAAGCTAGATTGTGGACTGAGTTTACATTCATCTAATAAAAGAAAGGAAACTTACTTTGTTGCTGAGGGTAAGTCAAGTGATGGGATTTTCCATCTCTATTATTTTGCATTTCTTTCTTTTGCATTTCCTGTAGATGTAAAATAACATCCATGCATTTGAGACATTACTTGAAGCTTTTATGTTACTGATATGACTTCACAAATTTTAAAACTGTAAAAAAATACCTGGGCAATGATAAATCACATGTCAAGACTGAATCCAGCTCAAATGAAATATATTCATTTTCCTCAGCCAACAAATGGGAAGTTGTTCAGACTTCCAGAGTAATCATGAAAGTCAGGCAACCTTTAGTTACTGGAAATAATGCACTGGCCCTAAATGCATGCATATGCATGATCATATGAGAATTTTTATTCACTAATCAGATAGAAACTCATTCCATCTTTCTTTATGATCACAAACCATCTGAATGAGAAGTTTAAGAAAGCCATCAATAAAAACTGCTAAAAATACTTAGCTTTAAATTCTCTAATAGTTAAAAGACTGGCTATAGTCACTGAATGCAACAGACCAAGAGTATTATATTTGACACATAACTTTTAACTTCCTCTGCACTAAAGAATTTCAGGGAGCAGGTCCATCACACCTCCTTTAAACAGGGCAGGCTGCCCATTTTTATACCCTTGCATTGTGCTTTCAGTCACAAGCATTATATAAGGATGAGTATTAATTACTAAGTGGAAAAAGTACTCCTAAAAAAGGAATCCAAACACAAGTGCTCCTAAGCATTCAAGGAAGACGGTATATTTACAAGCAGTCTCTAAAATTGGGGGTGGAACACAAGGCGGGGAATACAATGTTTAAACCAATAGGGGTCTGCAGGGGAGGAGAATAATTTAAACAAACCAATGGGGTTTTGAAGGATACAAAATTGATAGGGAAGTTTCTAGAGAAAGAGGCAGGCTTGGGGAGGGATTGACATTCAATAGGAGGAGGAACAGGGAACAAAGGGGCAGGTCTTTGGAGCGATGGACAGCTGGGGCAAAACCAATAACACAGGGGGGAAAGGAACAATCCATCAGTAATAAAATATGCTGTAACAGTACAAAATAAGAAAGATTACAAAACTGACTGCTGGAAATGTATTACAATTAAAAAACACAATGCTACAAGGCACTCCTTCAAATAATCTAATCCCAACTCTGAGGGAATCCATTATTAAGAATTTACGCCTTTCAAAAAACAGAGAGAAACTTAATTTCTTTCTGGTTTAGGTAGGTGTGAGGTCTGTTATTCTAAATCCCCTAGCCATTCCATAGAATCTGAACAGAGACGGATGATAGCACAGAATGCAGAAGTTGAACAGGAATTTATTTTTTTTTAATATGAAAAAGGAAGAATACAGATTTAAGGTTTTACGGGTCATTCTCAAACAAAGAGAAAAAATCCTGCAATATGCCAGATACTGGCAGGGTCACAAATTCTAAGTAGATTAAGTTAAATCCAGTTTACTAACATTTTCTAAAAGTAGATAAAAGCTAATTGCCCGCTAGGAAATTAATCATCAAATTTATATTGCAAAAGCACTTCTGTGTTGCTTTTTGCTTGACTGGGTTTTCTGTATCTTACAGGACAAAGTCTGAGTTTTCTACTGCTTGCCCTCCCTTCTTATGTGTGCATTAGCAGCTGAGCTTGCACTAGAAATCCATTACTCTATAGCTCAAGAATGCAAGACAGAAAAGACTTAATTTCCTCCCATCTTTAATATCTTTAATGCTATTTCATGCCATCTATTTTATGTTCTGTCTAGAGATCTGGGTAATAGAAAGAACTAATGCATCCCATGATTAGGAAAAAAGCATGCTTGCTCTGGGTGGATAACCTGAACCATAGCAAAGCTGTCTGATGCTTGTGCTAAACTATAAAAAGAAATTTCTCTGCACACTGTTAGTGTTGGGTGGTCCTTGTACAGGGATAAGTTTTATAGACTCAGCTTTGAATCTGAAAATACACTAGATCAAGTGGTGCTTTGGGAGGAGCCTGGTACTTTCAGAAAGCTTTTACAGACTTCCCAAGTGACTGAGCAGTAGTTAAGATACAGCCTCACTCCCGTAAAACCTGTCTCTTTTTTCCTAGTAATGCATCTACTCCACAATAGTCAAATCCTATGGGGTCCTTCCTTGGCAGGCACAGCTCTGAGCAAGGGCATGGTGAAAGCTGAATTGGCTCCATCCACCTCTGTGGCCAAGCTTGCAGGAAGAAGTAAAGGTGTGGAAAGTTTCCTAGGGATGATTTTTAATGGCATTTCCCTTCAATATATCCACAGGGAACAATAAGAAGGGGGATGGGGAGACACGGGGGAGGCTTTGCCTCCCTGATCAAGTCCTCCAAACTAGGGGAGCCAATGAGATATACAGAAGGCTAAAGCCAGCTAGGCCAGTAGCTTAGAGGGTTTTGTCAGCTTCATTTAACCAGGGACAAGTTTCACACCAGAGTTCATAAGAAATGACCCACACAACTGCAAATGTCATCACTTTCTCTGCCAAATGCAAAACCAAAACTGCTTCTTGAAGATAAACATATAACTCTGTGTTTACATAACAAATTCTAAGTGGTCCTTTTCATATGCATGAGGAAGAAGAGGAAGCCAAGCCACTGATCACCTGATATGTTACTCCCACACAATTTAATGTTCTGCTGCCAGGCACTCAGACACCACAGTGATGAGTGCAAGCCAAAGGCCAACATGAAACGTAAGAGAAGAGATCTATGTATTTATGCAATGGTGACTTCATTGTTTTCTCATTGAAGCAACCTTTTCGTTAGTATGAACCATCCAAATGTTCACTCGGGATTCAAGGGGCACAACATGAATACAAAGCTGACATAAGCCCTGAAGACTTTAAGTGCTGCTGCAGCAAACAGAGAGGGGACAATAAATCCTACTCTGCAGACCTCCAGAAGGAGCTGGGTCATCCTGCTACAACAGTGTTTACAAGCATTATGATATCTGGAAAGAGGGAAGTCTTGTTTAGTGATCCCAGACTTAAGCACAGCAGACAGAACAGTCTTTCCAAACTTTCCTACCAAATCTAGATTTTCTAAACTGCAAGCCAATACTATTTCCTTATATCAACTACTGTTCATGAAAACAAACTGCAAAAAGATCCCTAACTGACCAAGCTATTTTCACAGCTTGCAGAAATGCTCAGTCTCCAAGAGTCATGGTTTACAGTCAGGGGAGCAAGTTTATTTATACATTGTGTAGGTAACTGCAATTGCCTCACAACTCAGCAGGCCACCATGAGAGGGGATGGCTTTAGCAAACTCCGTTTCTACAAATAAACCTCAGTGTCAGAGCATTTTAAACCACAACCATTTTTTACAGTATAACTAAAATGGACCAGGTCCATTTTGCATGTTTTAACCACACTGAAATACCTTCATACTTAAACTTGCTCACAGGCAGTTCTTTTTGTCCAGAGGGATTCTCTGCTGAAGTCAGGTTCCTTTTACAAGCTTCCCTGTTTTTGCTTGGCCACATCAAGCTGGAGCCAGGATTACAGGGAAGGTTTCCCAAAGATCCTGAATTCTGGGGAATACCAGAGGCACTGCACAGTAATTCAGCCATCAGGCTAATGCAAAGCATGCAAGAAGACAGTCACATAAATACAGCTTAGGGACGTCAAAGGTTATAAAAAGGCAAAATAGATGTTTGCTCACTACCAACTCATGCCAAGCAGCTCACTAACTTCTAAGACTAGTGAGTCTTCAGCCTTTAAGTACTTTCTTCACTGGATCATCTTATATTTCTGGCCTCTCTGAAGCACCCTAGACCCAGCTGCAAGAAAAAGACCTCTCATGCATATGACTGATTGACAAGCTTAGAAATAACCTTTCTGCATGAGAAGGGACATTTGTGCTATTTACAAAATGTGAATGTGTCCATGTGTCGATGCCAGCGCTGATCTTCTGTCTCCTCAGAAGACGTCCAAACAACCATGCTGGGGTCAGCTGGTTTTGAAGGCCTTTTCTTCACTGTAAAAACAAGTTAACATAAAAGAATCCATGTACAAGTTCAGGAAGCCAATCCATCCCCTTCTGTCTCCACCCCAGACACGGTGAGACAAGGCATGTTTATGGCAGGAAGGTGCAATAACAGAATAAGTGATTATGGCAAAGTCCTGAGCATCAAACCAGTCTCATCTCACAGAATCATAGAATGGTTTGGGACCTTAAAAATCATCTAATTAAAAACCCCCTGCCATGGGCAGGAGCACCTTCCACTACAAGCAACACAGGTTGCTCAAAACTCCAATGAACCTGACCTAATCTCAGACTCATCTGTTTCTTTACCCTCATTTTTTCACCTATTGCTCTGTATTTACTCTCCTTTAGGTTAGTTTTCACTGCTTGCCTTGAAAAGCAGTTCCTATTCCTTCCCTCTTCCCTCTGTGCCCTTCATTCCCCAAGCAATGTTACATCAACCTCCCAGTTCTGCCTCTGCAGCAGTCCCTTGGCACTGCCCACCATGCTTTGGCACACAGGAGAAAGTTATCATGTTGAACAGTAATGGAAATCATACTCTGCAAATATGATTCACATTTTGTAAATAGCACAAATGTCCCTTCTCATGCCTGCCAGGCAGCAGTAAATACACCAATCACCACCCTCCTGATCCCCAGGTGGAAACTGGTGTGGCTCAACTGACTCCAGTGTTGCTGCCCCCTTCCCAGCAAGGTGAGGTCATTACTCAAAGCCTGCAAGCAGGAAGCAGTTTGGCTTCCACACGGCCACCCACAAAGATAGGATTTGAGTGACAGCATTTGATTCCCCGAGTCCAATGCACATTTTTTTCAATAACCCCATCCAGATTTGTTTTATGTCAGCTGGGAAGCCAGCTCCAAGGTTTTCTTTTGCACTGGGTAACAGCCATAAGAATCCACTTGACTTTAATTATGGGGTGTTTCACATGTCCAGCATGCTGAGGCCATATGTACTTGGAAGTGTTTACAGTGTTCTTAGCAAAAAAACACTTCACATATTAACTTTGGGCCTCTGATTTTGGGCTGCACAGCAGCAACTCCCCCCTTTTGCCAGGTCTCCAACCCGCTGCTGTTTTGCTTCCATTGCCTGTGGGATATGATGTTGTTACTGCCAGCTTGCTGGCACAGGCTGGAGTGCTCCAAATTCAGCTCAACAGCTGTTGACTCATATGTGAAGCATCAATCCCAGGTCTGGAAAAGCAAAATGCTCTTGTGGAAGGGCTTTTTATTAAGGACAGGGAATGCCACTCCAAGGAGCTGCACCAGTCCCCTGACCACAGCCTTATGGCCCTGTTGGGTTGCCCATCATCAGATCTAAGGCTGCTAATTGCTCCTCCAAGTTCAGATACCGCATGGTAACAGGTACATTGGTCAGCAGATGTAGTCCCTGAGTAACATCACAGCAAAGACTGACATATTTCTTCAGTGATAGTACAGACAAGATCTGCTTGAAACTCTAGCTAATGACTGGGCATCTTACAACTTTTCTGTCAGCTTTAGCATAGATGGATAAGTAATTTATGTAGCATCATAAAACACATCAGAAACACATTCAGAAATTAATACTGGAACAAACTGCTCTTCTCTTCTATAACACGTTGGACTGAAGATGGCCTGAACTTTCCTTGCAAGTTTTCTGATGTACCCATAATCTGAGTTCCTTCACCTCTCCTTAAAGCCATGAGCAGTAAATCAAAGAGTCTTCTGGCCCACCTTTCTCAGGAGCTTATCCAACACAGTACAACTATTTCATCATCAAATCCAGACTTTCAGGTCCCGAAAGATATTGCACTTAACAGGGACATGATACACTAAGAAATTCATCCATGGTTTCTACACATTCATTAAGGGAGCAATAAAACAGCTGTATTCAATTACTTAAACTATTGAACAGTGAGGCAGAAGGAAGCAACTTAAACCCATATTTAGAAACATGAAGTCTGCTCAACAGATCAGTTAGGGAGATGAATTTATAGCTGATGATATCATCATAACAGGGGTTATTTAGCTCCTATTAACAGCTCAGAAGCTCTAGCACATCGAAGTATGAGGCAGAGCTTTCTTCCTAACTTCTCCACTAATGGACATTCAGCAAATCAATCCAACTCTTTGCCAACTCATCCAGCTGTTTGACACAAGTGTGACCCCCTTCATTAGAGGTGACGCTGCTAAGATAATATTGCAGTCAGAATCAGAGGTTTGGAATTGCCATTGCCTCTTGCAGAGAAAGGAAGGAGTCTTTGCATGAAAGAAAACAGCATAGCCATACACTTAAACCAGGGCAAAGAGCTTCCACTAAACACCAGGTTTCATGAAATAAAAGCATTATAACAAAAGGGTGTATCTACTCCACACAATTTCAAAGATCAGAAGTCTTCCCACACTGCTTTATTGAATGCTTGGAACCAGACTGATATATTTAACAAAAAATCAATGGGAAAAATAAAGGACTGCCTGTCTGACTCAGAGGAAGAATTTCATTCATGGGAGAAAAGACCCTAATGAGGCAATTCAGCATTCAAAGGGAGCTATTAGCAGAGAAGGAATGAAGTGGTTGTGTAACAAAATTATGAGCACTGAGTGCAGATGGAGGAAATGGTGTTTTGTAAATTCAGAATCCGGGATTTTTTTTTAATCTTTAAATACTTCATACAGATATGCTGTCTGCAGTAGTTAGCATGATTTAGGGTCTTGTTCATGGCCATTTTTTTCCCCAGATGGGGCACCTGCAAAAATACACTTGAAGCCAGTAGAAGCACTGGCACAAAATTGCAGATCACTTATTCATACAGGCATGCCCAGTACTTCCTCTTGTAAGAGTCAACACTTTTGAGACTCCAGTGCTTCCCCCAGAAAAAATAAACAGCTGAAAGAGCCTGTGACTGACACAGCTATTATTTGTAGCTTCATCTGGACAAGAAATTCTGCCTGGTGCTCATGTTTTTAGCTTGAGGGTGGAAATCAGGATAGGGACTGAGCAGGGCAGAAGTCTGTCCTACCAGCAAACTCCAGCTGGTTGCAGATTTACAGGGCTTTGCCTGACTGGAGAGAGCTTGGTGCCCACAACCAGCCTGACCATAGGTGAGGCAGCCTGGCTGCCACTTCCAGCTCTGCCACATCCTTGTCTTACTAATCCAACTAAAATCAGGACACACATCCACCTTCTGCTCCACCCACCTCAACTCCTGAGCAGAAGACCTGCAAGAACACGGCACAGCTCTGCTAAATATGAGCCAGATTGAGTTTTACTGGGAAGCAGTTAAACAGAGAGGGAACAGCCTTGGTCTAAAGCTTGCAAAACACAGCCTTGTCAGGCTCAAATCTCCACATTTACTTGGGCAACCAACAAACTGCAAGCAATGTATGGTCTAGGCACAGTTACTCTAAAGGTCTATGCACAGGAATCACACTCTTCTCCCACATCATGAGTGTAAAAAGCTCCCCCAGACCCTCCCCAGTCCTCCACTGCAGACTGTGGCCACTACTCCAGTTCACAACACCCCCCCACCCCCACTCTGCTTCTGGCTTTTGTTACAACACCAGCATATTTAGCACAGCTCCTTATCTTACATTGTCTTCAGCATCCTTCTGCTTGATGATTTCTGTAGGATTTGCAGCTATTCAAGCATTTTGCAGGAATTCAACACAAACCATTTTTTCTTAAACATTAGAACACAAGCTTTTATGGTTGAGAAAACTGGAAGTCTGTCCAGCTTTTATCTCCCTCATTATGGAAACCCCACTAGATCTTAGCTACCTACTAGATTCAAAGGCTTATAGCCAGACCCAATGCCAAATTAAATTACTAAACTTCTTATTAAATTAATTAAAACCCTGTGGGTGACACTGTATAGATGACTGAAACATCTGGATTAGTAAGTCTCCCTGATCAGTATGGGAAAAATGGTTGCTCGAACAGATAGAGAAAACGGGATGTACCAAGAGGACAGCAAGGGGACAGGCTGCTGGAAGAGACAATTAAGAAGGCAATTAAGAAATACCCCCTGAGCTATAAGAAGAGGAGGCAGCAGAATTTCTGTGTTTCAGAATCAGGATCTGACTTTGGCATTTTTCTTTAGGTTGGTACTAAGAGAGCTGAAGCAGGGAGATGGTTTTGGGAAATTAAAAATACACAGCAACCCCCCCCCCCCCCAAAAAAAAAAAAAAAAAAAAACCTGAAAAAACAAAAACCACAAACTGTACAAAATTCTCCCCTCCCAAAACTGCTCAACAACCCCCACATATTTTTCTTCTCTGCAGCTGGGTAGCCATGCCCCTTTACAGATGCTTGGCAGTTTATTCCATGGCCCAGCGGATGCCCTGTGTGGAGTACTGGATGACAAATCACATCTTGATATCAGGCTGTGTGAATTTCAATTATTCTCTTGGGAGGACATTGATGACAACTGCTGTATGACTGCATTTATTGTTTGAGCTCAGCTTGGAGGTTTTTTGATCTGCAGAAATCTGGCTTCTGATGATGATTTATTCTGATTTTTCTCTTTTTAGTCATAGCTATGCAAATGTTGTATGGTTAAGGAGTAAAAGAAAGGTCCTTTCAAAGAAAAATAACTGGTTACAAGACAAAAAACAAAGGGTGGGCATTCACAGTGGAGCGAGATCATCAGCCGATGTCCTCAGAGAACTGTGCTGAGATTCAATTCACTCATAAATAAATGGCAAAAGGTGAGAAAGTTTTCTGCTGGTAAAAAATTATTCAAGACAGTAAGAATGAGGGCAGACTAGGCAGAATTGCTAGGGGGCCATGGAAAATTTAGTGATAGGGCAATATGAGAAAGAATGACAATTTAGGTAATAATGCACATGGGAAAAAACCAGTCTTCACACAGGAAACTATGGACTGAAACCTAACAATTATCATAAGCATATTCTAATTTTAGCTCAATTTAAACGTCAGCCCAACAGGAGTCAAAATAGCAAAAATAAAACAGAAGAAAACAAAATACATGTTATCAACAACAAAGGAACAACACAGAAAATCTAATTATGTGATTGTATGAATCCATGTCTCTTCCACATCTTCAATATAGCCTGTAGTTCTTGTTCCCTCATCTGAGGAAGGCTGGATTACAACCAAAAACATTCAGAAAAAGACAAGTACAATGACCTCAGCTACAGAACAGCTTCTACATGTGGAAGGATTTTCCTGTGCTCCCTATGATTTGGAAAGAGGTTATTTTAGTGGAAGTAGGACATTGATCCACTAAACAAAAGTGGCCAGGATCAAACAGACAGGCATCAATTACTTACCATCTCTTCTAATCCAAAATGTAAGGCCATACAATGAAAGGAGAAGGAGGCCAGGCTCAAGGCAAGGTAAAGGAGATGGTTCTTAATGCAACAGGTGGTCAGCGTGTGGAAAGCCTTGCCAAGGAATGTTGTTGTTCCAAATAATTTTAAGGGGTCCAAGAAAACACCAGATACTTTGAGAGATGTACTGAAGAGAAAAATGTGATGTGAATGATGTGAAAAAATAATAAAGTTGGCAGAAAATCTTACATTTGCTTGTCCTTCAACTGTCTGACAGTGGGTACTGTTGACAGAGGATCCTGGGGCAGGTGACCCTTGCTCTGAAACTGTGTGGTTCTGCTGTCTTGCATCTCTGCCCTTCTGTCCTGTACTCCTGCTGGGTGACACAGTACACGCAGGGTGTTTGCTTTGGGATGGATCAAATGTACTGTTTTTATACATGCTAATGAATAAAAATTGAATTTTTTTCAAAAGCTCATCTTCCCCCACTGTGCAGGCTGCAGCACAGGCCCAGGAGGGACTTTACCTTATGCTTGAAATGTCTGGCAAACCATTTTGCACAAAGCTGACAATAATGAATCCAGCAACTCATTTTCCTGAGAAACAGGAGCTCACCATTTCTTTGTCCAGTAGGAAATTCATGGATAAAATGTTCCGCTTTGCAAGAGAACCGGACTTCAAAATGAAAGGATTTCTACTCAGATATAAAAGCCATCTGAGTCAATAAGCACAAAGCCTTTTAAGTCTTCTACTGCAGGTGTCCCTGAAAAAGTTTTACCTCACCCTCTAGTACTTCCTTGGTAGAAGAATCACCCATTCTGCTTCCTCAGGGATATGAATAAAGCCTTTACCTGTGAGGAAGCTGGATATTCACAGAGATGCCACATAGATTTTCAAGACTAAATAACGTGAAAATTATGCATAAAGCAGAGTCAGTACCAGTTTTCCAGCTCTCTCTTTGAGTGTGAAAGGGCTGCTATTGGAAAGAAATTAATGACTGAACAGCAGTGAGGCAACTTTCAGAAGGGTTCTGCAAGGCAAAATTAAAGTGAAAATGTTGGCAGAGCTTCATTTGGATATGGCTCTATCAGAATTCATCAAATAAAATATGTCTTACCTTCTCCTTCAAGCTCTGACTGTGCCTGGCCTGACAGGGAATTAGTGAGACATTTCAATTTGCTGACTTATATATTACTGAAACAGTCTCGTTATAATTTTTGAAATGTTCACAGTTTTAGACATTTTTTGACTTAAATTCAGTGACAGTCCTGCAAAACCATTCAGAACCAAATGGCCATAATCTGTTCTGCAGACACACAAAATACCCTGAGGAGAGAGTTAATAGGAATGAACATAACAAGGCTATTTGAGAATGAGATGCGGTATATATTTTATCTTAGCAGATTTTAACTAACTCCCTGAAGGTTCTTTATGTGGGAAAAGTTTTTCTGTTTAGATGAAAAGTCTAGTTGGATTCAAAAGGACACTCTAATTTTGTTCTCGTCCTCTAAGAAGAGTATTGATAGATTTGTTCTCTGATATTTTGGGGGTTTTTGATCTCTTCTGCCCTAGCAGATATCCTCTAGATGCAGGATAATCTTCACTAGCAAAGGCTGCTGCAGAAAAGAGGGACTAGAGTACTTAGATTTTGAACAAATATTAGGATGGCCTTCTTTTCAGGTCTCTGTTTCTATTTTCACAACACCATTCATTTCATTTGTATGGTTAGGCATCACTAAGAACCTGATTGTCAGGGAAACAAGTGAAATATATCTACAAATAAAGGGTCCAAGGAAAGGCAGAACTGTCAAAATACAGCACCACATCTACCCACAACAGGAGTCCAGCAGAGTCTTCAGTCTTCCCTTCCAACCCAAGGAAGATCTAGGCACCCCCAATGATGTTTCACAAAGACCAAAGCCACCCTTGTCAGAAACACCGTGGTCTCAGATCAGCTTAGACCAGTGCTGAAATAACACCCTTCTGAAGTTTAGCACATCTTTATGACTAAATCCTCTGAGACATTTAAAAGCCATCTTTGAAACACTCCTCTTTTCTCCCTTTTTATAGAAGACAGTAACACGTGAGCAGGTGTGAGAATGCCACAGGGATCCAGAACACTCCATCAAGTTAATGTGGCCGTGCAGGAGTCACACTGAGCAGGGCCACTGGGAATTCTCACTTAAGACAAGTTGGATGTCTCTTTTAAGCTCATTTATAAGATGCACCGCAGAAAGTTTCAGTATCTACTTTATATCTTGCATTTTTATCAGTCTTTCCACAGATGTGCCCATAGCCTGACTTCAAAATCAAATCCAGGGAAATTCAGGATTCTCAGGAGTGCTGCCTGTGTGTTTTACCTACTCCTCTACCGCCGTGCATCAGATGAGCTCTGCTGTTCATGGCCATCATCATTCAAGTGCTAGCCACATTGACTTAGGTTGCATGGTTTTAGGTTCATGCTCCAAGTACTTCTTGCACCACCACACTTTGGGAAATGCTGACAAGAAACAAGAAGCTGCAGGCTTCAGTCTTGGATGTGTGATCTGCCAAGTGGATTTCAGAGTTTTTTCAGGCATGTAATACTATAAAAGTATACACTTTTTAGTTCAGTCAATGATTCCAACATCCTGGCCCCAGGAAGCTTCCAGAGTGAAAATATTGAAGTTCAAAGTAAGTATCTCTATTAGAAATCTTCTGAGCAGGTAGCAAGGATGCCTTGTGCTGGACACCCAGTGCCGTCCACACAAATACAGGAGTGAAACAGAGAGAAAATCCATTCTCTGAACTGGCCTGTGTACTCTAGGGTCTGACTGTACCCAAGCAAATCCCTCCTTTGAAAGGTGGATCATTTTGACACTACTAGAGAAAGGATATTATATTCCAAGTCTTATACTCCATATACTCCTTCTGGAAGGGCAGCCTCCTTTCACTCATCATGTCCATGACTCACAGTATAAGGCAATCCCAGCTGTTAAATAAACCTCAACATGCCAAGTTTACCGTGCTGAGATCTTTTCTCAGCACATTCTTGTCCCTGCACACTAGCTGGTACACAGAAACTTAGATACAAAAAGAGTGTGAGGAAGGGAAAAACCTCTATAGAATTATTTCCAGTTATATACTAGGGAGAATACATGCCAACTTTAGTTTTGTGCAGGAACTACATCTCAGGAGGAGCAGCATCCTGAGTCTTGCACCAAGTGTGTTTTATCCAACTCCAATTAAAATGCTGGGAGTTTATCACCCACTGAACTCAGTGCTTCAGGCAAAACCTCTCATGAGGCTGCAAAATAAAACTCCTCCATGGATCTTTTCACAGTCATGGCTATTCATGTCTTGGACTGTGAAAAGTTGCTGTATTTTTTCTGTGATCAGCTGCCAGTCAGGTGGATGAAAAATGAAACTTATCAGCACATTAACACAAATTATTTCTCAAATTTTGCAGGTGGTTGTGAAGAATTTGAACCTACTCACACAAGACTATTTGAAAAAGTGGATGATTTCTCCTCCATCCATGATGGGTGACTGCAGTAGTACTACAGGATTACTTTGCTCCAGAGGAGCTGTTTCCTACGTTGCACATTCTGAGCTTCTCAAATGGTTTCACTGCTCAATGTGATAGATGAAGAACTCATCATTTGGAAATAGTTTATAAGGACAATTTTTATTTTAGGAACAAACCTTAGAAATTTAATGATAGAATTGTAGTTTCAATTGTTAACTTCTTTTGAGCGCTTCCCAGTAATTTTGTATTTCCGCATATTTTCTTCCATTTTTCAGAGCATAGTTATTATGCATCATAGTAATAAACGGATGATTACTTGTACAGGGAGGGGAAGGAGGGGAAGGAGGGGAAGGACATCACTTATGCCAGTCCTGAAACTACACTGTGACTCTAGGAGGGAAGTGTCTCAAGTAATTCAAGCAACGTGCTAGGAAAAGAAACCAGACCATATTAAAAAACTATGTCAGTACACTTCCTTAAATTAGGTTCTACACATGCTGAACATGTTTCCAGCTCAGTCCTTCTCCAATAGTGGTATATGTGGGATTCACCTGAATCCACAGTCCCCTTCTGCACAGAGAGTTTCTCTCTCAGCCCAGGGTAAGGGCAGCACACCTGCAAGTCCTGGCAAGCACAGTGCAGTAAATGAAAGCAGGCAACCACTGGGAAGTTTGTCCTTTCTCATTAATTAAAGGAAGATACCAGAATAAGTGATAGGAGAAAAAGCAATGCAAATTTTAAAAAACCATCAGGACTGAAGGTGACAAAGTCAACAGTAATTAAGCAAATGATCTTTGCTCAGAATTGCTATTTCCTTCACTGACTGCAAGCTTTTAGCTTATAACCCTTCTCCAGCTGCCTGATAACAGAATAGCAGTCTCCAGGTACTGCAGCCAGCCTTGCCATGTTTAAGCTGGAGGCCCTGTCAAGCAGTCTGGTGTAGTAATAGAACATCCTGACTGCACCTGTGGAAACAACCCAACTGCCCAGCCATGTGCTGCAGCTGTAAGCAGACAATTTACACCAATGGGTCAGGTCATGAGTAAGTTAGAAGCAGGGCTTGTTCCTACTGTTGATTTATGGCCACTTTGGTTGGTTCATTTAACGGTTGTAAATAGGACTCCTTTGTCAGTCTCTCAACCCTATCTATTTCACTCATTCTGACCAAGCTTTTCACTATTTTGGCATCTGTTAAAAACTACAAGGTGCTGATGAGAAGGAGAGAAGCCAAACCTGCACTGACTATCCCATCTGCTTCCTGCAAGCAAGACGAATGAGAAGCACGTACAGTATTTTCAGCATGGAATATTTATCACTCGATTGGTGCTATCAGAGGCAGCCTGAAAGGTTTCCTGCATCTGAAAGTGTAGTATAATACAGTGAAGGGTGTTGAATGCCAAAGAAGTGCAAGACTGGATTCCACACTTGCAAGGCATCTGCTACTTTCACAAAGCACAGACAGGGCTCTTCAGGTTTTGTTTTGCACTGATACATTGGCATTTCACCCTTATTTATGAGTTGAGTTTCTCCTCATACAGGGTACTGTGAAGGGAAAAATTACACCAGCTTTTTTTAATAAAAAGTCTAGCAAAATAAGGCAAGTCAAATTCTGAATTATTGATTAACAGATTCAACTCTACAGCTTGCACAGGTGTTTCAGAATCCAGACCTCTCACTCACATCCACAGATATCCTTACTTTAAACTTCATTTGAACAGCTGACAAAGAGCTCAGAGGAGAAGGGTGAGGCAAACTTTGGAATATAAGATTAAAGGACTTAAATTTGGCTTTCCAAATGACTCAGTCAAGCTCTTTACTGCACATTCCCAGTTCCAAATGAAGGCCTTTTTGTACAAAAGCAAATGATGAATATTTTTGAGAAGCTGGCCATCAGATTAGTTAGGAAGCTCTGTACAGAATAAAGAAGGGTTGAGCTGCAAATTCAAATTGAGCTACATGTCCATGTACAAGCCTTTCCTAGAGTTCAGCAACACCTAGTTTCAGGACCAGGCACTTGTTTCTTCCCATCAAAAGAGGTATCTGTTCCATCCTTTAAATTTCAAACTGACTCTGGTACACAAATTTAAGGATGTCATATCTAGTGCTTTTATTTAGGCAAAACCACAGCTCTGAAGAAAAACAACGGCATTCTTCCCTCGGCAAAACTATTCCAGATCTGTATTAAAGACAGCAAAGAAACTATTTTGGTTAACATTTAATGACTTCTTCAGGCTACAGGGACTGCTAAAGTAACTGCATTTTATTTTATTGCAGCAGCAAAGGAGGAGTAATGCAAGTAGAGTTTGTAAATATCCATCTTTAGCAAAGCTGTCCAGCACATGGAAGTGGTACATCAGATTGCATTAATGAGAGTGTAATGTATGAATCAAGAGAGATCATTCAGTGGTGTTCTAGCCTCATTAGGACACATTTCATTTTAACAGTAAGAAATAACTGAAGAGGAACAAAACATGCTGGGAGGATGGTTTCATGGTGGATTATACATTGCCTGCCATACTGGGGACTCCCTGGCTTAACATTTTATGTACTCCCAAACACACAGGACATCTTACCCTTGCAGTGCAGGGCTCAGTAAACAGTTCTGCTGTAAGCCATGAGAATTATCAGAACAAGGAAAAATTCCCTGTGACCCTGTAAATTTCTGCAGAGATGATAATTTTGACACTTGGGTCCAAAACTCTTCCAGACAACGAGCACGTGGGTGGCACTGAGCACTGGCACAAGGCAAATGAGATTCACTTTTATTCACTTCCCACAGCATAGAAGGAGGAATCAGAAATTACCCAGAGTATTTTTCCAGACAACCAAATTTAAAAAGCAGTCAAGTGTGAAGCAAGTCATGCTAAACACAAAGCTACTCCAATAACAATACACTCTCCATTGCGTTTAACTTCACTAGAGTCCCACAGAATTTAGCAATAATCAAATTGTTTAAAAGCAATCAGTCAACAGAATGTCCAAATCCTTTTGACTACAAGACACTCACCTGCATTTTGTCAAGGAGACCTGAAAAAATGGCAACTAAAACCAGTATCATTGCAGATCCCATAATTCTGAAAACTGACCCATCCATCAAGATATAAAATAAGACACAAAGCAGGAGAGACAGTTTCATAAATCCATTCATAGCATTGTCTGAAGAATGGGGGAACAATGTCAGCACTTGTTGAGTTGGATATAACAGCCATGAGAAACTGGCCACAGATGAAAACAGAAGTGCACAACCAAATTAATATTAAAGGGGAAGGTGTCCAGTGCCT
This sequence comes from Agelaius tricolor, assembly GCF_023055355.1. Taxonomy (NCBI): domain Eukaryota; kingdom Metazoa; phylum Chordata; class Aves; order Passeriformes; family Icteridae; genus Agelaius; species Agelaius tricolor. Next base: position 18,645,258 of record NW_027269261.1, on the reverse strand, counting down.
TTTACCTTGCAGCTCTTTATGATGGTGTAAAAACAGGAGAAAAGGTTACACTGGGACTGGCATGGCTTTGATGGCCACCTGTTGTAGACAGGATGAAGACCAAGTGAGCTGGAGTGTCCCTTCAGATCTGAACAGGAAGACAGAAGAATTTGTATCTGAATTTTCTGTGATGTATTTGAATGTCTTTAAAAGTTTCCCCTCCTCATTTTTAGGTTTTCATTAGATCTTGATGACTCAATGTGTCAGATTATAGAGTGTCCATTTTGCCTTGGTTTGAAAAATCATATTACACCTCTGTTTCCCATACTGCATTGATTGCTTATAACCCAGTATTTGGCACAGAGGCCAATATCTGCAGCAGGATGCTTTCCTGACTGAAACAAGGATTTTATCCATAATGCGGGCAGGATGAAAAACTGATCTTGTAAGGAACAGCAAGTACTCTTTGCATGTCCATGGAAATGCTTGAAGAAGATACTCAGCACCAAATAAAGAAATTACAATAAAATACACTATATAGGGGGTTGATGGTAGTTTTTAAAAACACTGTATTCATATCTGAATTATGAAAGATGTTAAGGGAGTGTAAGTAGAATCCAGAGACACAGATGCTAATCCATACACAATTAAGGATACGTAGTGAATACTTCTGCATTTCTAGATGGAGAATTTAGAAGAAACTACACGTCTACAAATTCACTTGAGGTGAAGAATTTTGCCCGAGGCTGCTCTCACACAAAGGCAGCAAGTAGGTACTATCTGCTTGGCCTCTGAATTCAAAGGGAAAAGATAGTTGAACGAGTCCTTCATCTCTTTGAAATGGCTCAAATTAATTAATGTTTCAACTTACTTCTAGTGCATGATAAGACGAATGCAGTGAGGGATGAATTAAACAAGAAAAATGCAAAAGACTGATTAAAACACTGCACTGACGAACAGCAAAGGAAGAAATTATCTAAGCACCACAATCATCTGACAGACCTACATTTTTTTCTCTCTTATTAACAGAAAACCCAAACACTGGGATTTATCAAGTAGTCCAAATCAGCATCATAATGCTTCTCAGACAGCCTCTTGGCCATTAAAAAATGGACAGTTGAAATCTAAGAGAATTAAAGTTTGTTGGGAAAGAACTCACTCATCACTAGCACAGTATGTCCCAAATACCAGTGTTTAACCTGCTCCAGAAATCTAAGTGGTGTTGCTATCCCCATATGCAAAACAGGGCACACACTCCAAAAAATCCCTTGGCCCAGTTCTCCCAGAAAAGACTTTCTAATAGCGACAAACTAACATCCTGCATCTCCAAGTCCTGTGCTGTTGGGAAGGATGAAAGTTTGAGAAGTCTCACAGATACATATGCTTGGCAGAAAGATTTTTGAATGTAGAATCTGAAGAAGGAATAGAAATGAAAGCAAGTTTTGATATAGAAGAAAAGAATTGCAGAGCCAATCTTAGTGGATAACCAAGGAGACAAAGGGTTTGTTAGTTAGAAGGGGGGTTTTATGACTTAGAGCAAAGGATAAACCTACCTGAAACAAGATGTTTTTACCAAGCAGAAAAATAGCACAAGCAAACAAGCCTGCCGATGTTGCAAGTAGAAAAAAGGTCTCAGAATTTTCCACTGCAAGAAAACTGAAAAACATCTTCTAGCTTAAACTGTAATGTACTAACTTTTAGTGATTGGAGAATAGTAACATGAATATGGTAATTATAGTAGTTATGATATGCTATAGATAAAAGTTAAGGTATAGATTGGTTCTACTATATTAAGATGCTCAGCAAAGAAAAGTATATAATGCATTAGTAACCTAAACCAAGGGTCTCCAGGCCTGCCTGCAGCTGGAGCTGACAGCTGTAGGCACAGGCTCTGTCGCCCACAACCCTGGACTGCTTGGGTAACGTCTTGGACGTAACAAACTTTGAAGAGCCGCCTGGAGTCCCACATCTCTCATTCAGGCTCTTACTCTGTGCTTCTTTGCAAGAGAGCTTAATTACTTTCTATGCATTACTGAATTCAGAAGGAAAAAAAAATGAAAAAGGTGAAGGGGAAACACAAAATAAACCAAAGCAAACACACCAAAAAAAACTGAACTTTTTTGTTGTTAACAAAGACAGAGAACCTACAGTTGTAGTTCCCTGAAGTTTCTGTCCTGGATGTGCCCCCTGGCAGCTCCCACCACTTGGGCTGTGCTGAAACAGCTCATGGAAGTTGCTCACTCCCTGTCTCAAAGCTGACAACTTGCAGTTCATTTTTACCTTCCTCAAGCTCCCACCTCCTAACACACATCCAGCTGCACTACTTTCCTTGAAATCTTACTTGCTTTTGTTTTCTATGACTGTTTCCTTTGGGTTTAACATTACACACCTGCCTGGGCACCTCTGATGCAGCCATCAGCTGTCACACTCCTTTTGTTCTCTGCTGGATCAGGCCCTATAGTCCTGAAGCTGAAAAATGTGTGAGTGAAATGTGATCAGACTGATGAACTGTTCAGATTTCTCCAGAATTTTGTCAATGGGTCTGCACTCCCCAGTGTACTGGACAAGAAAGCTACATGTTCTGCTTATATCTTCACTCTGTAGCTAGCATGACATCAGCTCCCTTTAATCCATTAGCAAGCCTCACATCAACAGTGATGTGCAGGTGCTACTAGATAGTTACAGCCAGTGCACCAGTATTTAATAGAAATTAAAATTTATCACCCTTTCCACTAGCACCACCTCACTTAGAAATAAAATTTTACAATGCCAATTGTGTGAGCATCACTAAAATCCCTCCTTCCTGACCTTGAGATTTTATCATAAGACAGCAAAACCAACCTCTGAGAAAAGTTAGGAATAATTAACATATACTTCTGTGGTGAGGGTCTCCATGAATAATGCACATAAAGCACAGACACCCCCTCTCCACTAATACCAGCTTAATCTTTAATGATTTCTTTGCATTTAGCAGAATTCCTTTCTATTATTAATAAAGGTTTATTTTTATTGCAGGATGTTCTCCAGCCTCCACATCACATCCAGGACACTAAAAACACATAAGAGTAGCCTTGACAAACATGTTCTTTGAGATGGCTCCTGCCTGCCCTGAGGCATGACTAAGGTAAATAGTGTGGAAGGAATGCATTACTCTCACATTAACTCTAAACAATAAGGGTCTGACTTCTACTTACTTTTATGAAAATTAGATACAAAATTATTCATTTGGGGTCATGCCATCTTTCAAGATCCATATTATATCTATCAAAAACATGTGACAAGAATATACCAAATCAATGTCCATCTTTCCCTTCGTTAAACAGCAGGGAAATAAGACACTGAATAGATCCAGTAATTTGCCGAACTTTGTAAATTGGAGATTTTCTAAGCTCTTCCCAAAAGCCTTTCCTCCTCAGAATCCTATGGATGTTCTCTACAGGAGTCTCTGCAGGAGGTGGTCTGCGTAACACTGCTGCTTCTCCACCCTGTAGGGTGGCTTCTGTCCTTAGTCACACCTTACCAACCCACAGTCACTGTTTATTAGGACTGCTGGGGCCACACTGCACTGGAAGAGACCCTGGTGCTCTCTGCTACCCTCCCTGGGGCATTCTCCTTGCATCTGAAAAAAAACATAATAATTTCCCATACCTCTCACTCTGCTGCTCACAGTTTGGGTATTTTTCTGCATACCCTTTGTGATGTCTTTACTCTTGAATGACAAGATCAGGACTCCACCATTCCCACTTGTCTCCTAGATTAAGTTTACTTAGACTTGATCATTTGATAATTGCATATGTGGTTGTTTTAGCCTTTCTTGGGGTACTGTGACCACCTTGTTCTCTGGAAACAGTTCCTTAGGGTCACCTTTTTCTTTTCCAAAATCCTCTCCAGTGTTTCAAGCCCATCAGAAGCAATCCCAGAGCTCCCAGCTCTCTGGGGAAACTAGTTATCTACTTCAGCAGCCAAGTCAAAACCACAGGAACACCACCTTATATGTACACAGTCTTGTTTTGGTCAGGGTCACAAAAATCACACAGAATCACAGAAGGGGTCAGGTTGGAAGGGACCACAGTGGGGTCATCTAGGCAAACTTCCCTGCTCCAGCAGGGTCATCCCAGAGCAGATGGCACAGGATTGTGTCCAGGATTTTGAATATCTTCAGTCAGGGAGACTCCACAGCCTCTACAGACAACCCGTTCCAGTGCATAGTCACCTTCATAGTAAAGAAGCTCTTCCTCATATTCAAGTGGAACTTCCTGTGCATCAATTTCTGCCTTTTGCCTCCTGTTCTGTTGCTTGGTAAGAGAACACCCTGGATCCTTCCTCTTGGCACCCTCCCTTCAGATACTGACAGACATTTATGAGGTCCCCTCTCCATTGTCTCTTTTCGAGGCAGAACAGGCCCAGCTCCCGCAGCCTTTCCTCAGAAGGGAGAAGCTCCAATCCCTTGATCATCTTCATAGCCCTCCACTGGACCTGCTCCAGCAGCTCCACATCTCTCTTGTACTGAGGAGCCCAGAACTGAACACAGCACTCAAGATGTACCTCACCTGGGCTGAGCAGAGGCAGAATCACCTCCCTCAACCTCCTGGCTGTCGCAGACATCTTTCATGAAAAATCCTTTCTTAGGATTTTTCCTTGTGAGAAGCTGCAGTTTCAGCAACCATAAGTAAACAATGGTTATCTGCTGCTGTGGAATGCAACAGGTAGACCTGTGATTGGTCTCCTGTGGATGTTGGGATTTCCTGACCACTCATGGCAGAGCTGGCTCTTGCTCTGTCTGAGACACAGATCTTTGTTATTCATTCTTTTCTATTCTTAGCTTAGTTAGCTTCTGAAGAAACCTTTTCCTTTCTATTTCTTTTAGTATAGTCTTAATGTAACATATATCATAAAATAATAAATCAAGCCTTCTGATCATGGAGTCAACATTCTCGTCTCTTCTTTATCCTGAAAACCCTTGTGACCACAGTCACACCTGGCAATGCTCTTCTTAAGGCACCCCAGGACACCTTCTTGGCCACCTGGGCACTGCTGGCTCTTGTTGTGCACCAGGACTGCTAGGTCCTTCTCCCCAGAGCTGCTCCCAAGCAGGTCAGCCCCCAGCTTGTGCTGGTGCCTGGGGTTGTTCCTCTACAGGTGCAGGACCCTGAATTTGCCTCTGTTGAATTTTAGCACCTGCTCCACTGCTTCAGACACCAATCTCACACAGTATCACCTCTCATCCATTTTCTGATAAAGAGAATAGAAGAGACTTCATGTCTAGTTCTTCATTTTGATTTGTATGGTCGGCTCACTGCTCAGTCCAGCAATTACTTCCCCTGATGCCTTGCTTAGGCAAAAGTCTCTTTCAGGAGTTACAGCTCTACATGCATCACTTAAATAAATGCACTCTCAAACCACAAGAACTATGTTACAATCATAAATAATGCATTTAGCATATAAAGTATGTTGACAATTTTCAGTGCAAACATGGGCCTAGCACCACAAAGACATCTTTTCTTTATATGATTTATAGCATAAGAATACTCTCTCTTAACAACATTTTACAGGACTAATCCCAAACTGGTCATCTGAAGAAAAATCATCAAGCAGCTGATCATTTTTACTACATTGCTGAGTTAAAGAACAACCCACCAAAATCAAAATGAGGAGAGTTCAAGCCATCAAGTCCTGCTGAACATTTGTAAGAATAAAGCAGTTTGAAACCTGCATTGGCTAGCTAAACCTCTGGTACTAAAGATAAAAATAAATTTTCTCCAACTCTGAGTGCATTGGGTTACATCTGGAAAACTGAGACTGGAATGTCCTTCAAGTAAAATCTCAGAGATTTGCCATTCCAATCCCAAAACCAGTTCCTATTTCATAAAATCAGAGACTTGCCTCCTAAATACAGATAATTATTCTCAGGAATAACTAAAGAAGTGGCCTGCAAGTTAAAATGAGAAATGCTAATTCAAATTTAGGAGAGACAAGCTCATAAGGGTGTAGATAGCATTAGCTTCATTATTCTGCTTCAAATGTTTTTTTGCTGGTTGAGACAAACGATTCTAGTCTACATATTAACAACATAATAAACTGCAACAGCATTTTACATTGTGTTCTTCACATTCTGTGTGACTGAGAGTCAAAGGTACCAAGACCAGAAGGAAGAAAGGGGCTTTGATCTCAGGACTTTCAGTACATTAACCTGTTCCCACTGACAAAGGATAGCAATGTATCCCACCTCCCCAGAGCTGACTTTACATACACCTCTTTCCTTGTGCATGGGATTGCCCTCAGCTGTCTTGACTCAAGCTTCCCCTTAGCTCCTACGCTGAGACAGGTCTTGCCTATCAGCCCCTTGCCATTCCCAGGAGTGACATCCTGCACTTCCCTGACACACTGCTTAACATAACACGCTGCCCATGATGACCAATAGATTGCATTTTCTGTTAGGTATTACTTTGAAATACAGGAAATCTCTAGATTTGGAAAATATATCAGTCTGTCTCAGCTACTGCCCAAGAAACAAATCATACAGTACCCATCTTTTACTTTCAGTAGCCTCAAAAGTCTCCCTGACCACAGTTCTCAAAGGATGCTGCTACAGACAAATTTCCAGAATGCACACTGGGGACAAGAGGAGCACACTGCAAAAACCCATGTGTTATTTTTATTATCAGAATTGATAAAATCTCACTGCTAGTTTTATAGTAGACTGTTAAAGCCATTAAAAAAAAAAAAAAAAAAACTGAGACAGCTGTGTGTCAGTGCTTGGGCACAGTTCACAGTATGGGGTAAGCACACTGCTACTCTGGTCAAAAGAAAGCTCACTGCAAAATAGCATCCTACAGACTTATCTGCCAAGCTACAAATATTTCTTTAACAGCTACCCCTGAACTTTTTCTAGTGTATTGAACTTTTGGATGGGGCTGCTCCTAAAAATATTGGACAATGACTTTTTCTAGCACCTTCTTTTATGTAAATGCCATTGAGCAAAGAGACAGATGCTTTACCAGGCACAATATTGTCTTTTTAAATGCACATAGATCTGTTTCTGAATTTCCAATGTGCTTTGTAGATTAAGGACAGAAAATGCCATCTGCTAATATGCTCCTGCTGCACGCAAAGAACCACCGCCTGGGCTGCTTCTGATGGTTTGGGGTTACAGCCTTTCAGTGCTGCTTGGGAAAAATATGCAATGCATGTCATAAAATCAGTTCCACTGAGTTGTTAGTAGCTTGTCCCACAGTGCTGCTGTCTGCCAGGGGGTTTCCTGCTCACCCACAGCCACTGAAATGGTTCTCCAGTTACATACAGCGTGATAACCTAACCAGCTGTAATGGTTTGACCAGACTCTGGTATTTAGCAATGCTGCCATGTGCCCAGTTACCTGCTGTGCTGCCAGAAGCAAGGGCTTACACAATTCCCCTCTCTTCTTAGGCTTGTCCTTTTGGTCTGGAAGACAATGAGGTGAGAAGGTACAAAATCTCAGCGCTGGCAGCGCTGTCTGCAGGCAGTCACCCATTTTTGAGGGAGCACGTGGATATATACACAGTTCTGGAAGAACAACACAAGCCTTGACCAACCTACACGATGCTTGGGAGAACCTGGTTTTTGGCACAACTCATGCCAAGTGGAGACAGCTAACAAAACACATAGCACTGCCTTAGGACAGTCAAGCAGAAGTGGCAAATGGCAGCAGAAGGGACATAAGTGTGATTGCCATTTATTTTATACAAAAAGTTCAAATATTATTCCAAGGAGTACTCACAATCTGATCTTAGGCCTTTTATTTCTTAATGAGAAGTAAATCAATCCATCAACCCATCTCAAGCTTCTGGTCATCATCAAGAAGTAAAAGAGGAAGAAAAAATAGAACGCAGTTATGAATACTCAAGAAATTTAACCAGAGCACCCGTATCTGAAAATGGGATGGGCAGAAATGGAGGATTATTTTTCTCATTAGTGACCACCTGGAAACCAGGCCTCTGAATTGTCTCCTGCTAAGTATCGCACATCACTACGTCAAAAATCTTGACCTAAAAAGCAAATATGTATTTTTAAATAATTAATAGCATTCTCGAAATGGAATTTTCCAGCCCCAAACACGATGTGCAGCTGAGCTCCCCTGAGAAGAGATATTTATAATGGAAACACTGACACAACTGAAATAATGATGCACTGAGTAGTATTAACGCTCAGCACATGGTTAGTCATCTCATTCTTCTTATCAAATTGGACCTGGTCCAACAAAACTCTCACTGCACTTCACTTGTTTGCTTTGCCTCAGTTTAAACATCCCCCGAGCTTACAAAAGCACATTGCTAGGCCAAGTGTTTTCTAAGTCTAGCATTAATAAACTCCACAATTTGATACATACACAAAGAACAGCGCCTGCACCCAGCAAAAAGGGCTGTGCTCCAATTGCCTCTGCCATAATGTTGGTACAGGGATTTGGGAATCTTCCTCCATGTCCAAATGACTTCAGAAGCAAGGCAAGATCCCTCAGCCTAGCCACCAGCTAGGCTGCTTTTTCCCTCCTGTGGCTCCTGTTTGGCTCATGCCTGCATTTCCAAAAGAAGTTAATACCATCCTTTTGGTAAATTACCCTTACATATTTAGGGCCAAAACCTGACTGTAGCTATACCATCTATAGCTGTATCATTTACAGGTATATATCTATGTGTGTGTGTGTGTGTGTGTGTGTGTGTGTGTGTGTGTATGCATATATATTTGGCATTTTTTACAGTGTCAAAAACAACACAAACTACACTTCTGAAAGCTTTGAGGGGTCAGACCCAAACCTGGACAAGATCATTACTTTTTTTCAGCTTTATGTGTTTCAGTAAGATTTTTCCACCCTGCATATGGGAACATGTATAGCCTGAACTTTTACTAATTGAGGTTGTTTTTGAAACTGGATCTCCTACCTAAATTTTCTGCTATCTTGGACAAAGCTGGACTAGAACATCCCTGAAAAGATACAGGATGTGCCATAAAATATATAAACATACTTTTAAGACACATCAAATGAGCAGAATGACAAAGAAACAGCAAAAATCCACAGACAAGAAAACTACAGGAAATAGCTGAACAAAACCTGTGATTACTTGGTGTAAGATGTAGAGATGCATACAAGTGAAACATCTGTATCTTTGCAGGCAACAGGACGTTTTCATTGATTTCCATAAGATTAGAAGCTCATTCTCTAAATTTTGTCATGACCTAGGCAGAAGCAAAGAGAAGTCAAGTGGAGCTGGTGATAAAATTTGGACAGCGCAAGAGAGAAAAATTCCACCAAAATTTTACAAACTTTCAGCCAAAAATGAAAATACTCTAACTCAAACTATTAATAACATGTATACTTCCTGCATTCAGGAACCAGAGGAGATTCCATCTGACATTAGCCTTACCCCCTCATTAAAACATACATCAACTATTTATTGATTCCAGATTCATCATCCTGCTCTGAAATAGGGATTAAGGCCTTTGGGTCAGTCAGCCTTTGCCATGATGAACCATGTTTTGCTTTGTTGACAAGGACAAGCACATCCTAAGTATCACTCATTGTGATTCATTTGTCTCACCTGAGATACAATGGTAATAAAATGGCAATTAAAACTCTCTCCTGAATTACAGTGTTCAGCATTTCAAAGCCTAGGAGCACAGACTCACTAACTCTGACAGAGACCATGAGTTACATAATCTAACCAAAAAAGATCACTGGTTTATAATAATGTATTTCTATAATCTCATACATTGTAACAGTAACTCTTTAAAGGTTTATCACACTGGCTGCAGGCAAGACATTTCTTGAGCGTGGAAGATTAATCAGGGAAATTCTATGTCAGCATCATCTTGAATAATAAAATATATGCTGCAATATTTCCCTGTGGTATCCAGAAGCCAGTCAAAAGGGGGGGGAAAACCAAACCTTCCTAACATCAGTCTTTAACATAACATTTAAATTCTATTAGTGATGCATGTCGCAGATAAGTAAATAAATAAGCAGAGGATTAAAAAAGCACAGCCAGGCAGGTTTTACAGTGACATAAGGCCATGATGTTTTATTCATCTGCTGAAAAGAGAGAAGTTTGCAGCTACCCAGGGTGAGCTGTTTCAGATGCACAGGGACAGGGAAGGACAGAACGCAGCTCAGTGATGCTGTTAAGCCGCAGGGACACAGGTGTGGAAGTGCAAAAAAGATATTCCTCCTAAATGTTCAGGTGGCTTCATTGCATGTTTATTAATCAAGGCAAGAGCTTTTTTTTTCAGACAGAAGAAGAGACAGCTGCTCTGTCAAAAGCAAAATAAGGGACAATCAGGACACTGCTGTTTGTGCTCAATGGCAGGCATGTGGTGCTCCTAAGCTGTGCTGCTACTCAGGGATCAAACAGGCAGCACTGGGACCAGCTGCCTTTCAGGATTGTTGGACACTGTTCTCTGAGATGCTTGCCTTGTTATTTGGCCATGGCAAGATGGAGCAGGATCTAAGCATAGCATTGACCTGCAACGGATCCTGATAGTGACAATTAATACTGTCCCATGTGCTGTGGGGTAAGAGAGCTGGATTTGCCCTACCTGTACATTATGCATCCTTTCCTGTGACATTTATTTTTACTGAGCCATTTTCCCATGCTTTCTCCAAAATACAGATGCACCATTCAAACTGAGGGAAAATCAAGACATTTCCCAGGTTTGTAACATGGGAAATGAGAGTAGATGTGAGTAGATGTGAGAGCAGCACCCTTCAACCAGACCACTAAAGCAATAAATGTCATTTGCTACACCATGAGATGGAAGTTTGTGGGTAACTACTACCTACATTTCCTATGGGAAAAATGCTCTTTAAAAAACAGAGCATGCTGTAGCGGCAGAAGGCATCACAATTTCTGGGAAGTAACATCATTTCAGAAATGATGGGCAACAAAACATCCCACTGGGCTCAAGAGCAGATTCTAAATCTCAGCACTTCCGAGAGGCAGGCCATGCAGCAAAAGCAGTCATGGACCTTTGAAGATTCCAAAATTTCAAGTCATAAGCTGAAAAATGCAGATAGTAATAACAAAAAGAGAAATAAGCAAGAAAATAATTGCTGTGAAGGACAGGTAATGGAATGCAAGGAGAAGCTCACTGCTGATTATAGCGAGAACTAAACTCCCTTGTGAACCAGAAGCAATCATTTCTGTAAAATGCAGAAAAAATATCTCTGTCTCAGCTGACCTAATGTTCCACCTCAGTGACCTTCCACTTTGTTTACACTGCCCACATACAGGTGTAATTGCCTGCAGGGACTTATCAGCACAATTTAATACCAAAAAAGAAAAAGAATTTACAGGGAAAAAAGCAAATGGTCATGTTGCCTCCAGATGTGTCTACAATTCATATCCATAACCTCCCTGTTCAAGCAGCCAGAGAACAAGCTGTAACAGCAGGCAACCTTGCACTTTTACAGGAGTTCTGCAAACACAGGAACTGGAATCCAGCTGCTACAGCACCTAAGCAGTACTTCAGTGTTTCCTGTGGCACCTCAGTACTGAGAAGAAATCAATCAACCAATCAATCAATCCCCTACTTCAGCCAGGGCTTGCAGATTCTGGTTTCATGTACCACCAGCAGGACCCAGGCAACCTAGCCAGTTACCCAGAATTATATACCTATCTCTCCTCTCTTCCACACTGAAAAGACACAGTGTTCTGAGTCACTCCTTGCACAGAATCTATTCCATATTTATAGTAACACTTCCATACCTGCTGGCCTTCTCTGAACGTTTTCTACCTTTAATATACCCTTTAGAAATGAGGGGAACAGCACACTGTGATCGAAGCATGTGTGAATCACAGATATATACAGTGACATAGTGACATTTTCAATTTTGCTCTCTGTGCCTTTCCCAATCACTGCAAACATTTGATTTGCCTCTTCAAGTGCTGCTGAAACACAAGTATACCCAAATGAGTGTCCTGAGAAGTTTTATTCTATGCTGTCCTTAATATAGTGCACCACAGGCAACTGCAGAAGAAGAATGTTATTATTTCAAAATAGGCATTTTCAGACAGAGAATCCCCTACCTCTCTTTGGTTTTGTGCATTAAGTGACAATAAACATAATAATTAGAGTATTGCAAGAGCAACAAGGAAAAATACCAGATCACACTCTGCTTTCCAGCTCTGCCCTAAGTTAAAAATTGTGAGGACAAAGCAGTGGTGTGGGAGACGACCATGAGGAAACCAGGGCTGAGAAGCCATGAGATAACACCCTTGTCTCTTATTGGTTCCACCTGTATCACCCCACTTCAGCTCCTCCCCTGGGCCCTCTCCCCATTGGACTGCTTATACCCTGACCCCTCCTACCCTTCCCCAGTTATATACCCTAGCTCCGCTCTAGCTCGGGGCTGTCCAGCCTTGGCTTCCTAAGGCAGTGTTTGTGTTCCTGCGCTGTGTTCTTATCCTGATCCTCAGTCAACCCTAGTGGATTTTACCGAGTGGAGAGTTCTCTCATCTCTGGTGAGGCAACTGTTACATCATCTGGGCTCGGGCATCTGGTGGGCTGAGGGAACTGTGAGTGCAGCCTGAAGCAGAAGCACTCTCTGGTCAGCTGGCATCCTAACAGTACCTGCCCGGGGAAGCACCCTTCAGTGGGGAAGGGAAGGCACCTGAAGGGTGGTGTGAATAGGCAGCTTTAACTTGCACTACTAGCAAAAGTGAAAGCAAAAATATGAGGCATGGGGGCTTTATTGTGTGCATTCTGCTTGTTTGCCTGGTCCTTTCCCCTTCTCTGTTTGCACACCCCCAGTCCCTTACAGGACCCCTGCACCCCAGGCAGGGCAGAGCAGTGCTGTGACACACAGGCAGCGGGGGCATGGAGGCGCTCCCTAGGCAGGGTGAGCTGGCTCCAACCTGAGATGTTCCAGATCTGGCGTCTGACTTCTTGAAAACAAACAAAACAAAATGCTCACACTGCTGTTCCCAAGTCCCCTGACTGTGCTCTGCTGTGTGAAGCACTGCAGACATGACACACTGTGATCCATCAGCAGCATCACAGGGAATTCTCCATATGGGTGCACAGTTAACTGTAAAAGTTTCGACCCCACTGCTGTCATCTCCCAAGAATCACAGTCACCAAGGTGTGCAACAATTTCCAGACACACCAATGCTATGTCAAAGCATTTCATGTACAACCTTCTTGACTCAGTACAGTGGGGGTTTGGTTCCCTGCAGCTGAGGGATATGATGGAGTAATGACAAGTGAGTGCTAAAATTTGGCAATTTTCCTCCAACAATCTTATAAAGGAAATAAAGAAGCATCTGACAGGAGAAAAAAAATCAGTTATCTGCTGAAGCATTTCTTCTCAGTACATGTAAGAGCCAAAAGCAAGAAAGACAGAAGAGCACTCTTGGGTGATTGAGTCCAGGAAGTGAGTGCTGAGAGCAGCACCAATAGGATAATTTGATAAACTCCTCATTTTATCAGATTTCAGCAAATTAATGAATCTTTTGCAGAAATGGACATGTTTTGCCAATGCAACTATAGCTAACAGGCAATTTCCATTCAAAAATTCAAAAACTTGGTTTGTTAGCAAATTTCCGGCAGCACCTACACTCCCTGCTGTTTGGGAGTTCAGGCTTCAGGACCCTAGAATTTCCACAGCAAACAGCCATGTAGAATGCCCTTATTCCTAGGACATCAAGGGCTGCAGTGCAGGGGAATCAGCAAGAGGGTTGTCCTATAGCATTCCACAACTGTGTCCTCTGATGGTCCTGTGATCAGATTTACTTCCCTCTGAAGGGAATTCAGTGGAAAAAAAAATCTGCTTTCTGCTCAAATCCTTGATTCTGTATATATGTCTTCATCATAAATTATATAAATATTTCTGCTTGGTTCTAGTGACAGGACTCAGATTCTGCTCCACACTGCAGGCACATCACCTATTCCCTCTGTGTGCCGAGTTCCTCATCTGCAAGGCAGGCAAGATAGATTAGAAATTTAAGGGCTGGTATTCACAATAGACCAGTCCATTACTATTAATATTTTACAGAGATCTTTTGTCCACTTTGCAGCTGAACATGAGCAGATTCCAGTGACCTCATTTTCAATTATGCTGGGGTCCCTTACACAATGCAGAAGTACAGATGGACCATAAAGCAGAAATACAGCACAGTAATTGCAGCTCAGAGTCCCTTTAAACCAGACAGAGTGACAAAAAGGGGCTTTTCTGTAAAGAAGAATCTGGTCGGTCATTCTTTTTAATGCCCGTAAGCAGGTGGTAACAAGCTGCAGTGCACTTTAGAGATGGCTGGCAGCACCTAATACAGAGTAACACATTGTAAATAGAGCCACTACACTGTGAAGCTATCAGGTGATTTAAATCATCAGAGGAATGATGCTTTTAGCAGGGAACTTTAACACAGGGTTTAGGTTATGGATCAGCTCTGGGCTTTGACATATGAAATTCCACCTAACAAATGCAAGAGTGTGACTTGGCCTTAACTGAGCAGTCAGATCAGATGGCAAATGTAAAGGAAAATGTGTTATTTACTCTGTTTTAAAATAATATATAGCAATCATTTTGCTAAAACCTTCAGTTTTTTAACCTGTTCTGGACATTAATATGATCACCATAAAGAGAATTATTCAACAGAGAACCCCAATATTGTTTCATCTGCATCAGTGTCCCAGCTCTTCATGGGTTACATCTGGAATTGGATCCAATGAGACCATCAGATCATCTAGCATCTTCTTCTTTATTCTGTATCTTTCAAGATAGGATTGCTTTCCTCTTACACAAAATCTGGGAAAAATATCTGAACAAAACCCCTGTATGGAAGTCCCATCCACACCTACTACCAGCAGCAGCCCTGGTGCATCAGTGGGCAGCTCTCTCCCTTCCATGTAATCCATCCTAATGCAATGTGACAAAGCACTGTGGTTTCTGATTGCCCATGTATTTCAACAGGAATAGTAAATTATTTGGAAATACTTCAACTCCTTCAGGTTAACCAATTATTTTGTGCTTAACTTGAGCAACATCCAACTTCATCAGAAAAAAAAAAGTCTAAACATAACAAGAGAGAGAAGTCAGATCAGATGGGGGAGAAGAGTCCATCATGAATGCTCTCTAGAGGGACTGCTGGTATCTTCAGCAAATGCCAGAGCAGCTTTTTATGCCTCTTCTTATGCCTCTGTGTAGCCTCCTCATTCAAACATGATTCTTCCTTTCACAAGCACAGTTTCTCTGTTGCCATAGCAGAAAGTGACCTTCAAAAAAATCAACCATGACAAGTTTTTACAGTAACAGGACCTTTGTTTTATGAGCTTAAATTAATCAGATAATCTTATCTACTGTGGAAATGTGTTTGTGCTCCAAAGCTGTTCCTACCTGCAGTGAGATTTGTTAAGGCTCCAGGATTTGGATTCAAAGCTCATGAAAAGGGCATCCTCAATTTGCAAAGCGTCTTATCTGATTAATCTCACTATAAATGACAAGAAGCATTTTCCATTATTTGCTTATTGGAAGTCCTCTGCCCATGACATTATACCACAGTGTCAGCATCAGGAGCATTTGCTCAGAAGATCTTCTCCATGTGTGTGCGCCTACAGACTCTCCTCCTGTAATCTGTGTCTTCCATTTGGCACTCTTTGATGTATGAAGACACAAAGCAAGTTGGTCTTTAACAAACAGCCACCACATCTCAACCAAAGCAATCAAGACTGGATTGCAGGAAGTAATGCGAACTGGTCTGCAGCTCATCCCTAAAGCCATAATCACAGAATAATTTAGCATTGGAAAGCTCTCTGAGATCACAGGGTCCAGCCTTTGACTGAGCACCACCATTGCAACTAGACCATAGAACAAAGTACCATATCCAGTAATTTCTTGAACTCATCCAGGGATGGTGATTCCACCACCTCTGTGGGCAGCCTGTTCCAGAGCTCAACAACCATTTCTATGAAAAAATTCTTCCTGATGCCCCATGGTGCAGCTTGAAGCTGTGTCCTCTTGTCCTGTAGCTGGCTGCCTAGGAAAAGACACCAACCCCCCCTGGCTACAAGCTCCTTTCAGGCAGTTGTAGAGAGTGATAAGGTCACCCCTGAGCCTCCTGTTCTCCAGGTTGAACAACCCCAGCTCCCTCAGCTGCTCCTCATAGGACTGTGGTTCAGACCCTTCACCAGTTCTGTTGCTCTTTTCTGGACTCTCTCCAGTACCTCAATGTCCCTTCTGAAGTGAGGGACCCAGAACTGGACACAGCACTCAAGGTGTGGCCTCAGCAGTGCCAAGCACAGTGGAACAATCACTGCCCTGGTCCTGCTAGCCACACGCTTGCTGACACAGGCCAGGATGCCACTGGCCACACGTTAGCCTATGTTCAGCCACTGTCACCCAGCTCCCCCAGGACACTCTGTCCCCAGCCCATAGCCCTGCACAGGGTTGTGGCCAAAGTGCAGGACCTGGTACTTGGCTTTGTTGAACCTCATCCCCCTGCCCTCAGCCCATTGATCCAACTCCCTCTGCAGAGCCTTCCTGCCTTCCACACATATTAACACTCCCACCCAAATTGGTGCTGTCCATGAACTTACTGAGGGTACCCTCGATCCCCTCATGCAAGTAATCAGTAGTTATGACTTACATGACTTACAATTTGATTACAATAGTCATGATAAAAGGGTTGCTGTGGTTCTTGGGGATTTCTGATGGTGGACAAAGGCCCACTGATCTGAAAAAAAATGTGATCTGAGAAAATGCATGGTCAAACTGGCCTCTCTCACTTTGACTAAAATAAGACTTCACTGAAAATGAAAACCAAATTTTAACTGGATGTTCTACATTTCATCCTCATGTGTGAAACCTGGTAACAGGTGAGGGCTGGTGTGACTTCTGATCTTCTTAGAGCAAAACCAGGTTGACAAGTAAGCTATAGCTTCCTGAATACAGGAAGTAGTACTGGGTCATTTTCAGAAGGTACTTTGCCTTTTGAAATTCTAAATCCTGTTGACTTTCAGTGAGAATTGTCGTCATATTTTCTTAAGCACTTGGGAGTGTTTGTACCATTTTCAGAAGTCAAACTATTACGAGCTTAAAATGATGTGCATTGATGTAAGTCACTAAAACTAAGTTCCTTTACCTCTGCTGAGAATGGATCTACAGGATCCTAAGGCATCTCAATAGCTATGGAAAAAATTACACTGGAACCTACCATGCTAATAAACTCAAGCATCTAAAATACTTTTTTTCTCCTAACAGCCCTGTATAAATCTGACCATACTGGCCAGGTCTTCACAAAAAAATTATTCTAGAAACCAGAATGTAGGAAGACAGACAATGTTAAAAACCCAACCCTCTCTCTTCCAGCTCCACCTCATCACACTGATCTGTTAGATCTGTATATCATCCTGGCACTGCTCTCCTAGTGATAGCTTATAGAACATTGTGTGGCAGCAGAAAGAACCCCCAGGGAAACTATTTTCTTTTGATATAGTTATTTTTCAGTGTTATAGATGAAGTATTTAATCAAAACAAAACACAGTTTGGAGAAGCACAAGAGAAGGACATGCATTAAATCTTGATCCATACTCTCAGAGGTCCACAGAACTGAGATGCCTCAAGCTGATGATGAAAAAAGAAGGCAGTGAAGAAATATTTCCTCAGATGTTACCATGAACAAAATCTCAAATGTACCAGGTATTTGCAATTCCCATTTAAGCTACCTGTCCACTCAGCAGTAGTCAAGGACACACCTGGGGTGTACACATTGTGTGCACAACTGAAAGCACCACCTCCCTCGGCCACAGCCATGTCCAAACAGAGCTTTTCTGGTACTCCAGAGTACATCAGTGACCAGACTGATTGTCTGGCAATCAAGTAATAAAGTTAAAAATATCTTAAGCCATAGTTTCAGATTAAATCATGCTCTTGCCTTGCACTAGCCCTTCAGCTATTCTGATAAGATAGCAAACTGGGTCAAAGTGTAAATATGCAATAATGAAACATAAATTGGTGATAAAAACAATACTTTACTTTTCAATCCTACAAAACTGTTTTTCTAGTTAACATGGTGGCAAAAATAATCTTTATGAGGCAAGTGTGGCAGTAACATGGATCTTGTTTAAATCTGGGAACAAAAAGGTTTTTGGTTATCAGTACAGTAAACAGCAGTGCTTGCCAAGCCCTTAATCTTACGGCAGATCTGTTTTCTATTGCTTCATTTCTCTACATCATGACTTTCCCCAACCTGATTAACCAATGAAACTGATCTTATCAAGACATCAAGGCAATACTGAAAAATGTGCCCATGCTGAAAAATAAACATATTTCAGAGCATACTTGGGAGGAAAAACAAGCATATTAAAACAGACACCTCTCCAGGGACAAGGAGGAGAAATAAGCTCTGAACCAACTCACCACACAGATGATTAAAATAAAATAGGGTTTCACTGGACTTGTCACTTTAACCCCAGATGGGATTAAAGCAATCTAATCAATAGTACATAACTTTTATCACAAAAGAAAAAAAAATCAGAAAACGCAGTTAAAACTTGCAATCATTGCTCCTCATTTCTATTTCAGAGATCTTGATTTAAAATCTAGTCTTTTTAAAAGCACTGGTCACTCCTGATTACTTAGCAATTTCTGTCCCTTTTTTACCTATTGTCTTGAGCCTTCTTTAACCTCAAGCTTGATTCTTTTTCCTTTATAATTAACCTTTCTTAATTTTCTTAAATTTTGACTCTTTATTTTCATAATTGTGTGCCCAACTGCAGACTCTCAAATTCCTACCTAGATGCCTAAACAAGGACAGATTTTTAAGGAGCAAACCATTCAGCAATACAATTCATAGAAGAGCCCAACTGCTGCCAACACAACTTTTTTAATCTTAAACTGTGGATAGATTTCACATAGGAGCTCATAACATACCACTAAGCTTGTGATAAATCTATAAATCCATACAAATCTCACCCATTAACCTGAAAGATGAAAATGTGGGCATGCTCTAAATTCATCCACATTTAGAAGACTACAACATTTTGGCCCAAGTGGCAGCAAAAGAAAGAAACTCTGATCACTTTATTGTTTCGTCCCACAGAAACAGAAACTGGGGAGGCAGGAAACCTCACAAGCCACAGATTTGCTGGAAAGCCTCAGTCTGTTTTGGGCAGCTTGGATAAATGCCTTCACTAATCTCTCTGTGAAATGGCAACCCATTATGGCCCAAGGATGCAAAAGCATCACTTTTTAAATTTCAATTACTCATCCAAGAGTAGGCTACTATAATTCCTCAATAATGTAGGATCAACAGGGTCATCAACATTTCAAAGCATTAGAGGCTGAGCCTGTCAAAACTACTCACTTTATCAAGGGTTTTTTTCTTTAAACATACAAATAGTGAGCAGAGAAAATCCCTACAGTGACTAATCCTCCAGACTCTCATTTAAATAAACTCATTAACTTTATCCATAAGTTTGACTAGTTAATACCAATCATAAAACTGAATGCAAACAAACACAAGACACAAAAAAATTAAAGTTATCAATTATTATCCAGTCATGTTGGATTGGGTCAGGCATGTGTCTAGATAATATCACTGGATTTATCTAATGACTCTTCTTGATAAATCTGTCATGACAACTTCAAGCTAACCAAGGTAGAGTTGCAAAGTAGCATATAAATAATTTAATAATCCATAAAGAAAGAAGTACTGTTTCAAGACTAAGAGCAACTACTATTTGAAAAAGGCAATAATTATTTGAGTGAGAGTACAGCTGATTCATGGACAGAGATTAAGCTACGACAAGCCTTGTAATGAGAAATGCTCCTCTTTCTTAGACTACTTGATATTTGTAATTGAGAAAGTGTTTTGCTGGCCAGAGAAGACAATCATGTTCCTAACTCCTGTAGTTCAAACTACAGCAAACTCTTACTAATCATCTTTAATTGCTGGTGCTGAAACAGCTTGGCCTTGGCCTGATTATTTAATCCGCTATGAGCAGTGACAATTTGAAGGCAGATTGAGGTTATCCATGCAGTCAAGCCAGAATATTTACATTAAAATGACTGCATCTGATGGACATTCACATTCAAGATTATCATGGTTTGACACTGGCACAATGCCAGTGCCTTCCTCTCTCTCTGGTTTCTGCTGTGACTAGGAATAAGCAAAGCAGGCTCCCACTTAGGAAAGAAAACAAATCTTTATTAACTACACTAAAACTATATATAAAAAGGAACACACACACAGGGAAAATGAAAACTTTACAAATACATTTCTTCCTCCTCCCACCAAATTTCCAATACAATACATCTATTCCCCAAATCACCAACTCTTGGTCCAGCACCACCCTTCAGACAATCAATCTTCAGTTCATCAAGAGGAGAGGAGTCCTTCTTGTACCATGGGCTTCCCCTGGAAACACAGCTGAAGCCTCGCGTGTTTCCGTGTCACTCGTGGCACCGCCCAGAGTACATCTGCTGTTGTGACTTCTTCCTTTCATGTCCAGTGCTCTCACCACTGCACACGGACCAGAGCTGCTTCTAGGGTTGTCTTTTTAAGGATGCTTTGTCTCGATCTAAAAAGGGCACAGTCTCTCTTTTGGGACATCTGTCCCCCCCCATATTTTTCACCCCCTGGGGCCGAAGAGTACCAACACTGAACCCTCTTAGTTCTGAGGCATTGCCTCCCCCTAGATGCAGTCTGTATCACAAGGAACATGGTTCTGTCCATGGCTGTACAAAAAGAGTCCAGCAAAAGCCACTCCATCATCTCTTCCCACTGAGATTCTTCTCCCGTCTTCCACTATCTCTCACTTGCCCAGACTTCTCTCACACTTGCCCATTTCTTTCTTCATCTTCCACTCTATCTCTCTTCTAGGAAAGGTCAATGTTCTGTAAAGTTTTCATTGTCTCAAGAGGAGTTAAAAGCTCCTACAAGCAGCCAGCTGCACCCCCCCCCTTCATCTCCATCCCAGCCGTGCTGCCGGCACAGGCCCATGTTTATCCAGTCTCAAGGTTACAGTCCCAGGCACCGGCTCTCTCTCTCTCTCTCTCTCTCTCTCTCTCTCTCTCTCTCTCTCTCTCAGGGGAGGCTGCCCGATGGCTCTCGGTGTCTCTCTCTCTCCTCCACCCCGGGGCTCAGGCCTACCTCTCCCGACCACATGGCTTTTCCCCTCCCCCCGCCCAGCCAGCAGCTGGGCTGGGGAGAGACACGAACTCTTTCCTGCCGAAAACCCAAGAGAGCCTCCCAGGAGAGAGCCCTGCTTTTAACCCCATGTTCTCAGAAGCAGATCCAATGTCCTAATGGCCAGATTAGATGCCAATATTAAAATCTGAACGTCCATTGGCCTGACCACAGCATCCCAGAAAACACATTTCCTATCAAACCACCACAAAGATCTTGGACAGAGATGGGAAACAAATATCAAAGCATTGAAATTGGACTCATATTTATCACTGTCCTACAAAGTTTCTCAGTATTCTGGACTGGGAGTGATATTTACTTTAGTCATTACTGCAAATCACTCCAATTTTGCCCCTTTTCCTTCTGAGAGCACTAGTTTCTGGCTGCTTAGTTGGATGGTACAGGGTAGCTAAAAGTCTTGTTCACTGGAAAATTATTTTGCATGCCATCCTTCCAGATAGTCCAAAACACTCAGCTGGAAGAGTTCTTGAATGAATTTCAGGCACATTGATTATTGCTATCATTTATCCTCCAAACTATGTGTGCATTCAGAGACCTCAGATGAGAAGAAGCCCCACTGTGCCCCACACCAAAACCCTTGCAGTGGGACTTGGTGTCTACACCAAGGAGCATAAAGTCAGAATGAAGGATGAAATCCATGGCAAGTTCAGAAGTGATTTGCCACACAGCCAACATGCAGCAGAGCCAGGACCCAATCCCAGCTCTCCAGAGTTCCAGTCCCAGCTTCTAACCAACTCCTCATTTAAACAATTCCTTTTGGAATAGACCCCATCACATTCTTGCCATGTTGTAATTTAAATTTCAAATCCTTTACTGCATTTCATTTGAAATAGTCCCATTTACTTAACTGGACTTGATTTCCAAGCCACACTTGAACATACATACAATTAGCAACTCTGCTGTCTCACTCTAGCACAGTGTAAAGAAAAAGAAAGACCCATAGAAAAGTATAGAAAGTTCTGCTTCTCACTCCCTTGTGAGGGAGACATAGTAGTACTTTCAAATAGTATATTATAAAGACAGCTATTATAAAGACCCATAGAAAAGTATAGAAAGTTCTGCTTCTCACTCCCTTGTGAGGGAGACATAGTAGTACTTTCAAATAGTATATTATAAAGACAGCTCTCTGTTTCATGACACCGTTCCATTTGTGTCATATGGACATTCAAAATAGCACAGAAAACTGGGTGCATGCAGGCATAACTGAGAGCAAATTAAACATGAAAGTTTGGGGTTTGTAGAACTTGGTAGAGTTTTTCATATTTTCATGCTGCCCTTTTCCCCATCACTTGTATACCTTTCATATCCTGATCACAAGCAGCACTCCAGTAAAGTCCATGGTACAACTCCCATTGACTTACCATGCCAGAAGCCAACTTTCTGAAATACTGTAAGAAAATAATCTCTTACAGTATATCCTCCATAGCCAGAGAAATACTAACAATCTACAAACTGTTCTTGTTGGAACCAAACAGGAAATATCCCTTTGTCTCCTTGATTTTTGTAACTTACAGCTTCACTCTGTAATTACAGAGTCATCCAAAAAAATAGTCCTCTGCTTCCATACTCTTTTTCTCATCATCATCAAAAACAATATAATTCTTCAGACTGATGGACTGCCATCAGAAGAAGAGGGATTTGGTTACATTTAAAAGGGCTACTTGGCAATATTTTTAACACTGGAGTAATGAGCTTTCATAAACTCATATGATACATTAAAACATGTCCACCATTATTTTCTTTACCTTACACTGCAGAAGGGTTGTTTTCTCTAGCAAGCCACTATAAAGTACAAAAGACTAATCCAACATGATGGCCCCATCTTAAGAAACATCTTTAGTCAGTTCTTTTAAGTGGAAATCATTCTCCATTTTACCAGACCATCTACCTGAGCTACCCACACATCATTTTTTCCCCCTTCAGACAAAGGATATAGAAAAAGTATATATAAGTATATATATATATATACTGCCCACAAACCAGGAG
Organism: Agelaius tricolor; assembly: GCF_023055355.1. Classification (NCBI taxonomy): domain Eukaryota; kingdom Metazoa; phylum Chordata; class Aves; order Passeriformes; family Icteridae; genus Agelaius; species Agelaius tricolor. Next base: position 18,622,117 of record NW_027269261.1, on the reverse strand, counting down.
GAAGAAAACTGGCTTCCATAGCTTCCACAGCATTTTTAATCCAAGATTCTCAGACTACTCCAATTATTAAATATACTCAACTTCAATTTCTACTGTTTGTACCTTATTTTCTGAAAGGAAAAAAAAAGACAGATTGCTTTCCAAAGCACGCAGGATAAGCTACAGGTAGAGTCCAGCAACACACAGGGCTGGCGTTCTCAGCTGCTCTCTCTGAGCTGATTGAACTCTTTCAACGCAGAAGCAAAGTATAACGTATCACCTCTAAAAAGGTATAGTCACACTAGAATACATCATTATAATCAGTTAAATTACTATTTACATTTGTTAGAGCTTTGTGATTGTTAGCATCTTACCTACAAGGATCATAAGGAACTATTTGATTAGTCTAATTTTGACTAATGTAATTACAGTCAAGGTGATCTCTATCACATAACTACTGAATACCCTGGACTTTGGAAAACAATAGTGAATTTTGGTCTGTTTGGGATTTTCTGTGATTTCAAGCAGAAGATCCTACCTTTTCAGTATCCAGAAATCCAGCACAGGCACATGCTTTGACTTGAAATATCACAACTTGCATGTTGGACATTTGTTTTCGGCTTGCTTTTCATATGCCATGCACAGTGCCCTGCAGAACTTAGGAGCTGACTCTGCAAAGCAGCACCTGGATTTAAGATCCTCTTTTGAAAAAACAAGCAATCACCATGACTGGAGCAGCAAAATCACTTGATGCATGCATAGGCCAACTATCAGCAGGAGAAAAATCTCATTCTCTTGTTTTTCTTATCACCCCTTTACTAAAACAAGTTTCACAGGGTGGCTGAATGTCTCCCACCAGCTTAGGGACAGCAGGATTTTCCCCTTTTCTTGTTGCTACCACTTTTTTTGACCAAAACAAAACACAAGAACTGGGTATTTTCACGTGTCTATGGTGCCCGTGGCTCTTTTTTGGAATACCTAAAGAAAACAAGTTCATGAAAAGCATCAAGGGCAGTTTTACTCGTTCTCTGTCCCATTCCAATAGCAATGGTACACATAATTTTTTTCTCAGAAATTTATTTACCCTGTCCATAAAAAAAGCTCTATGTCAGTAGTTTATGCAGCCCTGCTGATAGGAATCTTTTCCTACTAATACAATATTCCTCCAGGGGAGTTTAAGCCTACCATTTTTGTGTTATGTGTGCCACACACTTCTCTGAGGCAGCCATTTTATTTTATTTTACAAACTCTCACAGCTCTGCAGCTGTCTTATCTCTAGATTGAATGTATTAATTCTTCCCAGTCTTTCCTTGCTGCCTATGCTCTCCAGGTCTCTGACCTCCACTCACTCCACACCTCCATGTGGGGTCTGGAATGCTGCAGCTGTACCAGTGCCAATCACAGCAGCAAAGTTTCTGGTGTTTTGTTCTTGTTCATGTTACCTTGCACCACTATGATGTCCTCAGCTGCTGCTCAGTTTGTCATTCACCATAACCCCATGTCCTTCCTTGAGAGATTCCCCTAGCTCTTCATTCATCTGCTCATCTCACACAAAATTTATAACCCATCACAGGACTCTGTGCCTGTCCTTGAACTGAATCCCACTTAATTCAAATGAATTCTTCTAATTGTCAGGATTGTTTTAACTGTTAATCCTTTCATCCAAGTGCTTGCATCCTTTCCAGCTGTTCATGGCCTAGAAATGCAGTACACATTTTCTAGTTCCTCACAAAAATTATTGCTCTATTGAACTGACATGCATCAGACCCACCACGCACTCCTGCATTTCTCTGCATACTCCCCATTTCACAGAAACTCACACATAACTACTCTTAGAGCCTCTTCTCACAAGACTTCTCTCATTATGTAACTTTAATTTGCTTAGGAAAAGCAAAAACTACTCTAAATAGTATCAAGAAACTCTCCTGCAGGGAAAATACAAGTTGCCACTTGCTTATTGACATTGTCTGCTATTCTAATGTGGAAGGAAATTGAGATTGTTGCCATGGTTTAACACATTTGGCTGTATTCACACCTCATCATATTAAAGGTGGTTTCTTTTTAAACTTTTCATCCCACTGTAGTATATGGTAGAGATAATTCTCATGCTATTAATGTATAAAATATTGTAAAATCCAAACCATGTCTTTTGACTATCCTGGCCGGGAGCAGCTGTCTTATTCATATACACCTAGTTCCCGGACCTTCGTTAAGATAAACATCGATGCTTTAACGTAAGAATAGAGGCTTCCAGGACGATAATCGTTTGCTTCCCCAAGTTTTCGGGTCCACCTGAAAGTGATTATCGCCCTGCCGATTACATCTGTCGAGGTAACCAACAGCACGACCCTGATACATGTGAATGCATGGCTTCTCCGGAGTCGACTGACGGCATCGAGACACCTGGACGGGACCTTTGTCCACCTCTGCACATGTAAAGCAACAACGATGCATGTGAAGAGACACTAAGAAAATTTGGTCATCTCTGCCTCAGGCAGAATAAACTGTATAAAAACTCGCTGTGCGAAGCCGCGAACGTGAACTGGGGAGACTGACACCTGGAGGTCGATCCGTGTTCACCTGGCACCGATCCTGGGCTCGACACTGACTCTTTGGCTGTGGTGGTTTTGACGACCGAACTTCGGTCTCGCGGACAAATTAATAAATCTTTGCTAAATTTTCTTATAAGTTTGGCTCACGATATGATCATTTATAACACCACTGTTCTAAAAACTCCAGATGTCTGCTTGTCCCCCCCACCCCACTGCTTCCATTTTCAAAGTTGTTTCAAATGCTGACTCTCTCATCCACCCTTCACCAGCACTAAGGAGCAACCTTTGATGGATTTCAACTGAGTCAGCCATTCTCCTTTCAGTTCAAACTTCCCCATCTTTTTCCCCTGTTTTAACCTGAGCTGTTACCCTTTCTCACCAAGGATGGCTGCAGCACCTGCATGATCAATTGCAAAATATTTTTTTTTTAATGAAATCAAAAGAGGAAAAAAACCGCTTCAAAAACAGTAACTGGTTGCCCCTGATATCATCTTGTTGTTCAGACAGAAGACTTGTGCTGATTTGCCAGACAGCTCTAAAGAACACAACATGACCTTTCTTGTTCACCCTGAAACTTCCCGCTGGACCAGCTCCCACCACACCGTGGCTGTGTGAACAACCCCACAGGCTCCTGAAGCCTCCACCTCCTCCACCCAGACAGCATCACTCAGCCATGTGATTTTAACCCACTCAGCCTCTGCTACGGCTAATTAAGCCATCTTTCTGACTGCACATAAAAATGGTCAGGTCATCCTGCTAGAGGCAAATATCTTTATTGGGAGAAGAAAAAAAAATTGCATCTAGAACATAATCTCTGAATAAGCCAGGAGTCCGAAGGAGGATTTTTAGGAGACAGAACCTAATACAACTGCTTTAATTTACCTCAAGTGAATTAAGTCCTCCTGTTATTCCACTCAAGATATGCTCAATGAAATTCCCTATAAAACAGTACATAAGCTGCTTTCTTCCTTGTTATGTTTCCTTATCTGTAGTTTAAGTAATTTATATTATTTTTTCACTAATAGGCAGATTTGTCAAAAATATGTTGACAAGTAATTTCAATTAAACAAAGGTTTAATTGAAAAAAATGTTTCCTCTCACTCCATTTTAACCCTTCAAATTTAAAAACCAAAAGCTTTAAAAGCATAATTGTCATAAACAGCTCATGTAACCAACAATCACACCACCACTGACCAAAAATAAAAATAAAATTCTTGAGAGTGTGCAAATGGCCAGTAGATTTTAAAGCAGAAAAGAGCTAAAGAAGTTAAATACCTGGCCTCTTGGTGTAATTACCTTTGCCCTCCTTCCCCACAATTATTTAATCTTACTTTAAATTAACTCCTCTTTACGTGACTTCATACCTGGGTGTCAGTTTCAGGAGCACTCAGCCAGAAGAGGACACAGGGACTGCCACAGTTACTAATCCTTGGGTATAACCATTAGTAGCATTCATTTGAGAAAGAAAAAGGTGATGCTCATCTTGGGGTGGGGGGAAGGCCTTTAACTCCCATCAAAAACAACCAGGGAGATTCACTGTCACCTCAGAGGAGACATGGCACACCTCCAAGGACCACCAAGGTCTCATAAACCTCCAATACTCTTGACACAGCACCTTTCCTCTGTTGTATTAAGTGAACCTCCCACACCCATCCCCTCAGCAAATTGTAATACCAGCGTTATGAAGAAAAAAACAGCATAAACTGACATGGAGACACTGATGGACTAAAGCACAGCAGAGCCTGTGTGTCCCTGCAGCAGCTGCTGGCAGAGCACAGCGTGGCTGCCCTCACCCTAGAGCAGGGAGGGAGCTGCAGCAGGGGGAGGCGCTCACAAAGGGGGCAATAAACGCTGGCATTAAGCACACTGCAGGACCCAAGGATAGGAAATCTTGGAGCACTCACTAGCTCCCGGCCAGCCTGGAGAGAATTTCTTAGCTCCATCTGGTGGGCAAGCAAGGTGCTTCTGGCTCATAGCCAGCCATTCCCCTTATAATTGTCGGTGATTTTTATGAGAAGAGGTTATTAAGGAAGACCATCTTCATTAACAGCAATCCTTGCTTCTCCTGGGAAGAATTCAGTTTATAAAGATTAAAACACATCACTGCTGTCTGGACTAATTTCCTATGGATCTCTTTCTATTCATATTTCAGCTACAGACCTGTGTTTACTTTCACAGGTCCCAGACAATTGTAAACTACAGTCCCAAAGAACAGTTGCTTCTCCTGAGACCCTGAGTACCCCAGTGACACCAATCACAAAGCAATTCCTGAACAGCTCCTAGGCAGAAATGGAGTAAACACAACACCTGCAAGAGAACTCTCTGCTGTTACTGCTGAGCACAACCACAGCAATCACTGGGTTCGCTCCCTGCATTCATTACCCAGGGATATGGTTCTGCTTGGAAGAGTGGAAGGAGTTATAAATTGCCCTCCCACTGTGCATGTTTCCTCAATAAAGACCTTACCTAGCTCTTCCCCAGCAAGATGGATGAGAAGTAAATGAACTACAATAGGAGCTCATGACAAAGAATTCAGCAACTCCTTGAATTTGTCCTTGCCCACACCTTTCAAAAAAAATACAGCATTTACATAGGAAAAAGGCCCAGTTAAAAGCAGGAGGTTATAATACATGGCTGCATTTAAATTCATTATGGATTTTGTTTGTTCATCCCAGTGATAGGCTTTGGAATAATTCTTCATCCTCTGTTGCCAGATCTTTTTTACACTTGAGAAACAATCGAGGTCTAATAAGTGAACTAAGCAAGACAACCCCAGCCATCTATGCACCCCAGCTAACAACAGAAGCAAAAAGAAAATATTTAGTTAAGTATCTTTGTCTGCAAGCTGGATGCAAACCAACAGCATTAATAACCCTCTTTAAGACAGACACATGGACCAAAGCCTAAGATCACATCTCTGTAATTGTGGTTACAGTAGGTTTCTAGCCACTGAAATGTGTCCTAGTTTAACAAGATCCCTGCTGTCACTATTTTTTTGCTGAAGTTATAGCAATAAATAGTTCTGCATTCTCAATTTCTGGCTTAAAAAAAAACAACAATCCTGACAGTATTGCTATGGCCTTTCCAACATCAGAGTTCCCTTCTGTCTTTATCCTTTTCATTACATTTGAGTTAATTACAAGACAAAAATATTTCTCCAACTCACAAGCATCCACTTTCAACAGTAACTGTATTTGATTACATTTAATAATATCAACTTACTTCATTTAGAGCTGAGTAAAAATGGCTTCCTATGAAGCAAATCTACTCCTCATTAAGCTACCTGTAGTAGTTATCATGACCAAAATGCAATTTTTCAATTCCTGAAGATGTAGACTTAGCTTATCTTAGACTTGTCATAGCAAATTATTTTACAAAGGGAGATACACATACTATCCTTATTGTACAGGTGATGGGGTAGCAGAGGCACAAAGAGATGCAGTATTTCACCTCTGGAGGTGAAAATAGGAACACAGCCCTTCTGATGGACTCTGATGCTGTACCATACCCCACATAGATCACATGGTGAATATAGATCCATCATGTACTCTATTGCTAAAGCTCCTTGCTATGTAAAAGCTTCTTAGTTTGCAAAGGTTTCTACTGGCAGCTCTGAAAAAAAGAACAGATTCTGTTTAAATTCATCTACAGTTTCTGCTTGAGCTCACATGGTGGACACTCTCCTGGAAAAACAGGGCTGTGCCTCTCACTTGCTCATTAAATGACACCCAACTGTTTATTATACAAGGTATCTGTGTTTCTCAGAGGACACAAACTGCCTAACTATGCAGATATGAACTCATATGTGAACAGCAATGATAAGTCAAATGATGAAATTTTACTTGTCTAACTTAATTGAATGTACCCCAGACAATAATAACACTAAAGACAAAAAAGGAATTTCACAGCCTCTGTTCCCTTTTTCATAAAAAGCTCAGCTCTGACTGTAATATACCAGGGCAATATTTGAATGCTACAGTGCACAGATGCAGTCACACAGAAAATTAGAACTCTCCAAATTAAAAAAAAAAAAAAAAAAAAAAGAAGCTGTAGTACATAGCTGCATCAGTACCAGCTCAAGAGTGGAAAAGTACTTCATCTGCTTAGCCCCTTTTACTCTGTTGGTGAGGTCAGCCAGGCACTAATGAAAGCCTAATTAGCATATCACCTTGTGTGTTTGAATGTACAATTGGAGCAGCTGATGATTCTCGAGCTGAGATTCTAAATAACCACCAAAGCTGAGCCAGAGCTGCTGCTTGGTAGGGAAGATTTAGCTTCAAAACATACCCAGTTCCCTGTGCAACACAAACAGATGTGCCACTGGGAGAAGAAACACCAACCCAGAGCAGACGTATTTCTCTGAGGAAAGCAACACAATACAGCTCCAATTTTAAACAGCATTCATTTGGTCTCATTGTAGAATAAAGGCTGTAATTCCTAAATGAGTTTGAAAACTGCATTAACTATTTGCTCCCAAAAACTGGGGTACAGACCTTGGTGAACTTTAGGAAGGCAGCACCCCTGTCAATGCCCTGGCTGTTTTCCAAATGACAGTGACTGAAGAGCAAACAGCCATGGAACAGAATGTGCCTCCTTCTGCTCTAAAACATGCTGCAATCAGCCAACATAGAAAAGAAAGGGAATTTGCAGACCATTCAAATTCAGATGTTGACTGGACTTGCATGGTGGGAAAGGTTGTATATTTTCAGGGCTCTGACTCCCTTTGGTCCCTATTTAGCCACCTGTGTCCAAGGGAGAACAAAAATGGATGTCTCTCATCCCATCCTCCTTACCTGAACACCTGCACCAGCTGTTTGTTCCATAAGCACAGATGTGAGGGCTGCCATCCAGGGAGCCACAAGTCATTCTCAGCACAGCAATGCACCAAGTGGCACAGGATTTCAAATTACCAAAATGAATTGCAGGGCTGGAGAAGAGACATGAGGTCAAAGAGAAACCTATTGAAGCACTGCAATGTTCACAGAAAGGAGTGTAAAAATGAAATGCCTAAGTCTGTAGCAAGAACTTGCCTCTTAAACTTCCTGTACAGCGACTGAAAGGACCAGAGGCTCCTGCCCTGACCTTAGAGAAATCCTAAAGGCTGCCACTGTTTTGCAGTATTTGAGGGCTAGAAACTGAAAACTGTCTCTGTCAATCCAACAGCAATGAGAGGGAAGTACAGCGCTCTGAACAAGAACTTCAACCCTGACCTAGACAAAGAGCATCTAAAAGAGACAGGAATTCAAGCCCAGCATGACTTCCTTGGAGTCTCTGTTGAAATGACAAGATTACTTACAAGGTTCAACTGGATTGGTAAAGTGCTAATGTTGATCATTCTGCCTAAATGGACAGAAATCAAACCCCAAGCACAACAAAATACACCAAGAGCACCCCCTCAATTCCCATACACACCAAAGAGCTTCTGCCCACTCCCTACTCCCTTTAAATACCAGGTCTTCCTGTCTGACCATGGCAGTCAGAGGACACAAAACAGTCTGTGACCATCAGAGAATGCCTCACAAGCAGACAGAACCACAACCAATTTAAAAGGGCTCTGTTAGATGAGAAAATGTCCTTGAGTGATTTTCAGCCTCAAATCATCCTCTTACTCATAGCTGCTCACATAAACATGAGTCAGGTTTTGCATAAAAAAGGCAAAATGCTAACAAATCAAATAGCTAAATAATACTGCATTTAAGTCTTTATTAAACATGGCTACAGTGCATACAGATGTAATTAAAACTTGATCTTTGATTTGGCAAGCATTGTCCTTGTTTCAGTGTTGTTTTTCCTCAGTGCTTCATCAAATTCAATAGAGGTCCTTCAGTTTCTCCCCACCCTAAGGCTTATCAAATGTTTTATAGCTCTGCAAACCTAGGAACAGCCAAATACTGCAGTTGTAGATGAAAGGAAATTATCTTCAAGGTGCTTTCTCTCAGCAGTATCCTTATTTTCTTGCCTGGGGTGGGGAGACATACCAGAGAGCCAGGATGAAAGAGCAGGGCCCCATTCCAGAGTGCAGAATAACAGACTCAATAACACAGCTCCTTCCAAGTGGTGATCAGTCTTCTAAATGATCTATGGGAAAAGGAGGCAGTATTGAAAAGCTTTAACACTAGAGTGAGCTACTTCTTGCCAAATTATATATTTCACCATATCATTTCTCATGAGAGAGATTATTTTGCTAATTATGTCTAATAATTTTTTATGGTAGAAATTTTCCAAAAGATTTTACACTCATTCTCATAGCACTAAAAAGAAACTGTCATGTAACAAATAAAGAGGACACAACCAGGCTGTGATTAAAAAATCCATACTTTAACAGAAATACGCTTTTTTTCTGTTCTGAAAAAACAAACAAATTCTTGTTTTGTCTGAAAACTTCCTTTCATTAAACCATAAATTAAGCAGACCAGAAATATGAGTTGTGCCAGCCCCATTTAGCATTCAATAAACTCAGTAAACAGCAGAAATTAGGAAAAGGAACACCAGATGCATAAACATAAAATAAAATTGACATCTAATGGTATTTAATTCAATACTTGGTATAGCATCTGAGATCAGCATTTTTAAACAATCACTCTGTTATAAATGGTGTTCAATTTGTGTTGAATTGGGGCTGGGTTGGGAATTGTTGTTTTGGGGTGAGTTGATGGGTGTTTGTTGTGGGCCCTGCAGAGGGAAGGTCCAGAGTTTGGTGGGGGCAATAGTCAAAGGAGGGGGCGGGAGGTGATTGGACAGGAGACTTGACCAATCATTCGACGCCCCGAGAAAATTATTGGTCCACAATGAATATTGATAAGGACCAATGAGAACACCGTAAAACAGTCAATCAACGCACAGATCCAAAACCCACCAATCCTGGACCTGAGAGGGGTTATAAAATGAGCGTTTTGGCTGGGTTCAGGTTTCTTCTCCTTCTGAGGGACCTACTTTTTGGGGGAGAACCTAGCGTGTTTGGGACACATTGTTATCTTTGGGTTGTTGCATGGGCGTTTGGGCTTATCTCAAACTCCCCATCCTCTGTAGCTTGTTTTAATAAACAAGAGCCTTTTTCCTTCTCAAAATCTGGCCTTGTTTGAATTCATGACATCTTTGGGGAATCGTCTCAGATAGGCCATGCCCCGAAACAGTTCGGGGTAGCTCAGGACCTGGGAGACACATCCAACCACCTTTTTTGGCTGCCAGAGATTGGACTACGTCAGACTGCAGAAGGGATTGCTGCCTATACCTGAGGCTGCAGAGGACACAAAAACCCAAAAAGGTGAGAGCCCTCCGAGAAGGAGCGTTGCAAGTGGAGTTTAAGGTGCAAGGGGGTGCAAAGTGAATGTGTGTGATTGAGACAGGGGCTGCGAGTGCAGACTCCCGAAGTGAGTGTGTGGGGGAAGTGAGTGTTGCAGTCATTGAGTGCGTGTAGCCCTAGGGACCCCTAGAGTAGGGGAGATGGGGGAGTACCCTCCTCTAGCTGCCCTTACCTGCTCAGGCTCCCGTTCCTCCAGTGAGTGAAGGCTCTGAGAGGTGATTTGCGCCATTGGCCCTGAGTGGAGGAGGTTAGTGGGCCAGACTGCCCAGAGTAAGGGGCAAAAGCTCTGACCACTAGCCCAAATCACCTGGAGGGCTGTTCCTCAGAGATAGAGCAGGGGAGTCTAGTCTCTGAGGAACTAGGACCTTAGGGGGGAGGGGGGGAGAAAAACTCTTATAGGGAGACTGCCAGATAAAGTAGCCACCATATAGAGGAGTGCCCCTTTCTGAGACAGGGGGAGGGTGCCCAACCTAAGGGAGTTAGGGACCCCTCGAGCTAGGATCCCACAGGGGGGTTGTAGGGGTAGCTGAGGGGCCTAAACTTCTCAGGTGCAGTGACCCTTAGGGGGGAGGAGGGCCACCAGCTGTGGAAGGGCCCTTTCAGCCACTAGGGCTGAAGGGGAGGTTAGAACCTGTCTAAGCTAGGGAAAAATTCAAGAGGCAGAGCCACTCCGGTGGAAGCCTTTTGTACATCAGTTGTTGGGATCCCTGCAGAGGGGGGTTTGGAGGTGAGGACAAGCCAAAAGTCCCCTGACCGCTACCCAGGGAGAGCAAGTACAAAACCCCACTGTAGCCATTTTGTCTTTTGTTGAGCAAGTGGCCATTTTGATTAAGTGGCTCATTGTGGCCATTTTGAATTTGGTTGAGGGTGTGGTGTGCAGAGGCCATTTTGAGTAAGCGGCTCGCTGCATCTGTTTTGTATTTGGTTGAGCAAGTGGTTGCAAGTTGTTTCATTTCTTGAAATAGCTATCATTATTGTTGAGTTTCCCAGCTAAAAGAATAGATATTTTATTTCTTTTTGGAATTAATTTTGACATTTCACTATTCTTAGGTTATAAATGTTCATTGAAATTGACATTTTTATTCCAAAACCCTTGTTAAACCGCCATATTTCTTTTGTTTCCCACACTAATATTTTTTTGAGTCAACATTTTTTTGTATTGTTTCCCACCAAAGCCACCATATTTATTTGGTTTCCCACATCAAACATTTCTTTAAGTTGCCATCTTTCTCCTTGGTGGGAGGTGATTGGACAGGAGACTTGACCAATCATTTGACACCCCGAGAAAATTATTGGTCCACAATGAATATTGATAAGGACCAATGAGAACACCGTAAAACAGTCAATCAACGCACAGATCCAAAACCCACCAATCCTGGACCTGAGAGGGGTTATAAAATGAGCGTTTTGGCTGGGTTCAGGTTTCTTCTCCTTCTGAGGGACCTACTTTTTGGGGGAGAACCTAGTGTGTTTGGGACACATTGTTATCTTTGGGTTGTTGCATGGGAGTTTGGGCTTATCTCAAACTCCCTGTCCTCTTTAATTTGAGAAGGAAAAAGGCTCTTGTTTATTAAAACAAAATCTGGCCTCATTTGAATTCATAACTCTATGAACTAGAATACAAGAATCTTTCTTTTTGGTAAGTTGGCAAATCAATTCTGACAAACAGATATTTGAACAGCGCAGCAATCCCAATCAGATCTGATCTTTGGAATAGTTTTCTTCCCAACCTCAAAATCCTGCAGAAACACCTAGATAAGATAAAAAACAACAGCAGTAACACAACCGAGACAAACACCAGGAGATCTTTGACCCAGAGTGATTTATAGACTCAGGGTGTAAGAGATTTAAAGGTGCTCTTCTCCATTTTCAGGCCGTTAAACCCTGCACGAGGTGGAAGTGAACTGTTACCACATCCAAAGGCACAGGTTTGCATTCCTTATGCATCAGCAGCTCCCACTAAACTTCTAAAATATCCCAAATATGCCGTGCAAAAATACACAGCCAGCTACACTCTCCCTTATTCCAGAGGAAACAGAACTTAAATGCAGTACAGTCAGCAGTTTCATCCAAGTAAAATGAAAGGAGAACTGAGCTTTCTCTTTCAAAATTGATAAAGTGATTTGCAAGCTGTAAGGGAGAGTTCCTGCTTCCCCTTCTTGGGGGCTGGATAATGCATCTGCATTATCGGGGGAGTATCTGGGAATCTAGAAGTATCCACTTCTCAAAGACTGCTACTTGAAATTATTAATCTGAACCAATGTAACTCCACAATTGATTCTTTCTTTGCTTCCAGTGGTTGCCCTTCTCGACTTACAGTGTACATTTCTAAAAATCATAGGTTTGTTCGCTTCCAGAAAAAAACACTTATTTTAGATAATCTCGCCTCCACAAAGTTATTTTTCAATTTTCTTCAGTCACTGTTGTGCTTTCAGGAACATCTGATTACCCATAAAATGCCTTCTGACAGCTCAGATTCATTACTAAATTACCACATTTAAATTTTTCATGTGTACAGGGCAATTACTTTTATGAATGACTGTCAGCAATGTTTCACTAAATCTGAATCAATTTTTAAAGGACTCTAATTGCCACTTAGATGCCCCTCTAACTCTCGTTTTAAAGACTTTCCTGTCTTTTGGTCATAGTTACCTGTGTTCAACACAAATATATTCCCTCTTACATTTTATATCGTTGAAAATTATTTACATCAGAAACAAAGAAATATGAAGCTGGTGGTGCTACATAAGCAGATAGACTGCACAGTAGAAAAGATTCACAGCCAAAGACTTGAGAATCAATAATTATCTGTAACCCTCACTTAGAGCTCCTCTATCAAGTTAAATTATTCATTTGGGTTTTGGCAGGAGAAATTAATGAATGCCAGCTTGACAGACACCTTAAAGAATTATAAATTTTTCAAGTAGTTGGGCCAAACTAAACCTTTAATAAGTCCAGGGGGAGAAAAAATAGAGATACACAAGGAGGGTTTCTTTCCCATTGAAATTTTTAAAAGCAGATACAAATATGTATTCAGAAAGGGCAGGTGAGTTTTAAATTACGCCATTAAGATAGGCTGGAGTTGTGACTTGTGTCCCAGTGGAGCATCATCAGGAAACTTCATTAGCACTATCTATTTTTTATGCCAAGGTTGCTAATGAAAGTGATAAACAAGATCAGAATAAACTAATGATTGATGTACTCCCCCAACAAACTCCAACTAGATATTTCTCTTCAAGTGCCACATTTTGTGCATGTTCTTCATCCAACTGCTTGCCCACTTTGGAGATTTTTCTATTTTTCTTTTCATTTTCACTGTTCACTGTCAGTTTGTAGAGAGACAGGAAATGAAATATTCCTTTGAAAACCAGATGGATTAATGCTTCTTTAATTAATTTGTCTAGAAAGTCAAAGACTGGATAACAGGAAAGCAACAGAAAAGGATGTCTACCATGTCTTCTTGTGCACAAGGAATGAAGTTTTTTACCACTGAGGTCTGAGGGAGACATTTGAAGAAGGTCTCATCAAAACAGTGATGTTGAAAAATAGCCTATAAAAATGGCTTGCATTTCTTAAATTATACGTGAAGCAAACAAACACCCCATTAAAATCTAAGACTCTTTGATTACCTTGCTGGTTTTCTTGCTGGCCAACTGCAGAAATGTGGGCACTCCAGTGAACTTCATCTCTGCCCCCTTTTTCAGTGGAGAGGGGAGAGTGGAAAACATATAGCAAGCTCACTTCTGTAAAGATTTTGAAATTTTCCAATGAATGTGCTGCAAGCCATTTTTAAGCAATATTCATCTTCTGCACCAGCAAACCTATTTCACTGTGACCTTCAACAAAGGCCAAAGCCTGAGGGATGGTTGCCAGCAGCAAGTTACGCTTCAATATCCAACCTTGCACAGGTTCCAAAAGGGATTGTCATCTGCATCTAAACTCTAATTAGCAGCTCTCAAAGCTGTGTTTGATAACTTTATTCCAACAGTCAATATCTGTCGCTATAGGACACAAAAGAACACACACTCACACTGTTCTCAAGGTGAAAGAGAAAAAAGGGGCCGTTTATTTTCTGACTCCAACATTTATAGTTTTCCAAAAGTGACAGTGGATTGGAGGGTGACAGTGGCACCTCTCCAAATGCCACTGGTTAAACCAACAGTCCATCAACTCTCTCCTCCTCCATAAAGGAATGCAAAACAATGAGTTATTTACAGAAAGTGTGTGAGAAAATTCACTACAAGATTGTCAACATCAGAAGGCTTAGAAAATCTTAAAAACTCAGGGTGACAAATATCAGCCCTGAATACATGCCCATATTACTGTCCAAATTACACAGCTATGGATGAAGAATTGCTTGAAAAAGGTGAGTCCAGCAAAAGCTGCCACCTGCAAGAAGTATTCCATTGTGACAGAGGCAAGGACAGGTCAAACCAGGCTGAAGCTGGGAGCAGTGAACTGCCAGTGTTATTCCCTAGTTCCCAGGGAATAACTGACTGAAGTTCCCACTGACTGAAGTGGTTTAATGAATCCTGGTCTTCTGATCACATCCAATACAGCTGAGCTGGGCTCTGGCTTCAGCCTTAATGCCATGCTTAGATACAGAGAAATGATATTTAAGAGTTGTGGAGTGATGAAAAAGAATTCCAGGTTGCTAAGTTGCTAAGAAAACTGACGATGTACAGGAAGAGTTGGGTTTTTCCCCCACATACAGGGGATGCATTTTAGCATTTCTAAAGATCCTCAGCATTTTGCAAATTAGAATCCTACCCTAAAAACTGAAAGGGTTTGAAGAAACTACCTCAACACATTCTCTTTCCTGCTCTCTTCTCCAGCTTCTCACTTCAAATTCCTACCAGATGAGTCCTACTGAATGTCTCTCCAAAAACTTTGAGAGCTCTGTCCTGCTTATTTTGAGAAAAGAGTTTTTTCATTGCAAAGAACACCATTTATACCAATTAACACCCTTGTTAACCATCCTAAAGTTAATTCTATGGATTTTGCTAGGTTTTCCCAATTACAATGTTAACTGTTTGAAACACAGAGGCTGTTCCCTTTGAACTGTCAAGCACATTGCCCAGACATAAAAATGAACTGCATGCATTTATTTCTTAAAAACATTACAGTGACAAGAACAAATGCAAAACCTGAATGGTGCTTGTCCTCATTCCGTGAGGGGACCACTTCTTTCCCACTACACATGGAGCATAGCAGCTTGTCCTTGGCACAACAGTAAACAAGAACAAGCAGTAGACAGTGGGGTTTATTTAAGAGCTTTTACCAGCCTGACTATTTCTCATGCATTCACTTGCTCTCCTCCAAGCTTTATAGGTTCACTATGACCTGATAGCCCCCTCCCCAGGGGAAGATCATTGCTAGCCTGAGCATAGGAGGCAGAAAGAACTTTTGATTCTTGCTATGCAGCTGTTTGCAGCCACTAGCCTCAGGCACCAGTGGCCAGGGTCCCTGCCCCCAAGCATTTGTCTCCATGCAGCTCACCAATTTCCAGAATCTACGAACATGTCCAGGATCTGTGCTCCAGCCAGAACCTCCCTCGCTGCCTTTTCATGTAGTCTTCTTTTCAAGATCACTTCTTTTTGGGAAGTCACTTTCCTGGCTTCCTCTTCCTCCCAGCACCAAAGTCTGTGTTCCTCCCAGTCTAAGCTGGCAGACAGGCTAAGGCAGAAGCACGATATCTGATCAGCCTCCTTGGTTCTTTCTCAGGCCTGCTTATTAATTGTAGCACTTGGGTTCTTAATTGGAGGATTTGGGGTGTGCCACTGCATTTTACCCTGCATACTATCAGAATTTACAACTGCGTAATACCAACTGCAGCCAGCAAGCTGCCGCTTCAGATTTCAAAAGTTTCAGATACTCACAGGCCCAGCTATCTGCCAGCTGTGTGTGCTCACAGTTCAGGCTACTTCTTTGCCTAAGACACAGATAAATAGGTTATAGCCATGCTGAGAAAAAGTGGAATCTGCAGATCATTTCCACGTAAGTGCCATCTCTCTCAAGACACCCACATGGTAACTGGATTAAGTCATGTGTCATCCCCTAGTCTCAGTTAACTCCCCACACATGCTCTGGAGTCAGTTCAAAAGAAAGCAAATTGCCTTCATCCAAAAGGCACTACAGCCTGTGGATGGGTTTCTCTACTGAGAACAGCTGGATCAGGCCCCAGTCTGGGGCTGTCACAGCATCTTGGTGTTTGTCAGGGCTGCTCCATGTGCAGCCACAGCAAAGCATTGGCAAGGCAGCACAAAACCACAAGCCCCAATTCATTGTGGTTTTTCATATCTCAGTACAAAAGAAGCAATTAGAAGTATCATAAGAATATTCCCAAGGGGATTTTAAAAGGTTTGGATGCTGGTTAAAGCTTTTATTCAGCACTGACAATGGTATTCTGAATAGCTCAGAGTAGGGAGATTTAAAGGCTTACATAAGGCCAAATGGCAGTCAGGAAAACCCAGAAAAGCTTTAGATCTTCCACAGTGTCAGGACCCAGGACATTCTTCTGGCTTGTCCTGAGCAGCCAAGACCCCTGCCAGGGGTCTCAGAGACCCTGGCACAGAGCCCAGAATGCCTGTGGTTTTGATTATGACCCATCAAGCAAGTTACCAACCTTAGATGAAGATCTGCAAGCCATGACAAATTAAGTAGAATGATAGTGAATTTATCACAAGGTGAAAAAGTAGGTTTTGGGGTTTTTAGAATGGGGATTCAGGGAGGCAAGATGGAGGGATCTGGGCATGTCCAGCCTTTCTTCTTGGCCTCCATCTTCTGCTGTGATGCTGGCACTTTTAGATTGGTTTAGAGGAGAAGCTCACTGTCTAACATAGGTGATAGGTATTGGAAAGTAATTGTAAACATTGTATACATAGTTTTTAGTATAAAGACATAACACCGCCCCAGGGGCAGGCAGAATGCCTCTGATTGTTGTGCTGAGCTGACCTCGGCAGGACAGAAGAAAGAATTTTATAGATAAGATACATTAAACAACCTTGAGAGTGAGAAATGAAGAGCCCTGACTCCTTCAAGTACTGGACTGGGAAAAGAGACTTTCTAACTTTTCTCAGGGTCACTCTGACCAGCTAGAGATCCTGACACTACAGGATCTATTTTGTTCTAGGAGGATCAGCGGACCTAAGAAAACTTCATCTGCCTCATATCCTTAGGCTATCAAAGCTACAAAAACACTATCTTCTTATTAACTTAGTGTTTTACCAACACTGAGAATCTGACTTCATGAGCACGTTTCCTGTTAGAAAGGAGACAACAGGTGGAACCACACTCTAGAAGATTTGCCATGCTATTTATACTTCAGAAGAAATATTTGCTTTCCATGGAAACTCAGAGCTATCCATTGGTTTTAAGTTTATGAGTCAAGTGTCTTTTTAGAGCTTTCAAATAAGTCAATATAAAATTGTGTCTGGTTTAACTGTTTTTCCCCCAACAATAAATAGTCCATCTGCTGAGTTTATCAGCAGCAGAAACTTTCATTAACACCCAAATAACTGCATATTATACCTACACTCAGAGAAGAGGCCACTTTATCCTGCAGCTTCCATCTGTCAAGCTGTAGTTCCTGGACTGCAATAGCCCAGGAGCTCAGAAATCTCACAACAGAACTCCTCTCCTTGAGACTGGGGATATTCCATCATTCTTAGTTTACAAGTAAGGCACTTGGGCAGCATGACATGACTGATCAACCTAAAGACACTTGAGGTCTACAAATTGCTGTAATTTGAACTTCATTCACCAGTGCCCCAAGCTGATGGTTCACAGTTCAGAGCAGCCCCTCCTGAGGGATGATTGTTACCCTTCAGGTTCAATTCAGATGGCCCTGTTCCTGCACTGCTGACAGAATCATTATCCATCAGTTTATTAGTCCTCTGTTCACTAAGAACTGAGGAGGAAGTGTTGAGAGCTAAAAATCCCCAAACATGGCTCTATACATCATGGGCAGTCACAGCTAATAGCCTTGACACTAGGACTAACAAGAGACAACACTAACAACATTAGAAAAAAAATTACCCACAGTCCAGCCATGCACTGCCATCTCCTCTTTTTTTTTTTTTAAGTAGCACATCCCTGTCTCTTTAATTACAGCAGGCAGGATGTGAACAGATGCTTACTGCACTCAGCAGCCCAATGATTTAGGCAAACTTTTAGCCATTAGCAAATCATTTACGTAGCTGACTCAGGTAAATAAGATATACAGAGTCCCCCCAACTGATTAACCACTGAGCTTGCACAAGCTTGGCTCATTGACCACAGCTGCTGGGAATACAAACGTCCTCAGCTGACAGCCCTGTTCTCAGTTTCATCATCATTTTGGGTTGAAAGCAAAAATGTCAGCATTTGCTGACATCTTGTCTGGAGGTGGAACAAAATACCCCAAGTCAGTAGGAGGTGAGGAATTCTTCCATGAAACGAATCACAGGTTGAAATTATTCAAATAATAAAAAAGAAAAGCAGAGATCAAGATACAGACTACAGGGAAATATATATATACGCACACACAGGGAACTGCAGTCAGCCTGCAGTTCTCCAGATAAATCCTACAGATTTATGTACTGCTTACAGACATCTCAGTTACAAGGCCTGGCTCTCAAGCTACCTCCCAAGGAAACTAAAACCACACAGATCTTCAATGATACACAGGCAGCATATGAATTCAATTTCTTTAATAATCAAACCTAAGTCCCTAGCAGCTCCAGCGGTCATGTCCATTTATAGCTTCTACAGGCACTTTATCAGCCTTTACTTCCAGAGCTGATGTCACACAAGCTGGTTATTGCTGTGAAAGTGCCCCCAGTTTCACGCCTTCCCAAAGGCAGATCCTCCAAAATCTTGCACTACAACATCCAAGTGCCTCTTGACAGCCTCTACAGCAATAAGTGGGCACAGTTCTAGAAAAACTGAATGTATCTTGCAAGCCTTCCTCTCTCATCACATCTGTGTCTTTTCCTGACAAATAGTTCACCCTGTCCTCCCCTCTACAGCCTTTCTCTTATCCATACAAACAACCCCCTCTTTGGTAAAGATGAGGCTTTCATAATCCACTTGCTGATGAAGGAAAACAGAAATAGAAGTAAGTACGCGTGCCTTTTTCCTTGCTTACTTTAAAGATGTCATAGACTTTTTCTTCAACTCTGACTAGATTGATCTGAACAATGAAAAGACACAGACAAGCATTTGGGGTGCCTGCTGTAACAAAACAAGCATTGATGGTTAGTGTGGAAATTATGGAAGAAGCTAAGTCACGTTAATTACCAAAACTCAAATTCCCTGGGATTTTACAGGTTTTTTTGTCTCAGCATATGTCACAGTTGAGACAGCCACAATACACAGAGAATCGCTGTAAAATTTCAGAAGGCTTTAAGCATCCCCAAACAGAGCAACACCAAACCACATCACAAGGCTTCAGGCATCTGCCCATGCAGAGCAAGATCACTTCAGAAGGCTGCAAGCATCTACCCTTCTTGTTCTTTAGCCCAGCCTTTTATACCCCTCGTGTGGAGCGGTGGCCAGTGGAAAGTGAAACGCCCAGGCTAGATAAGTGTCCAGCCAACCTCCAGCCAGTCAGGCACTTCCCCGACCCGAAGTCAGGGCCTTGTGCCCAAGGCGATGTCAGGCCTTGCGGACGTGTGGCCGCAGTAGAGAGCTCCGAAGTCGCAGGATGAAATGAAGAGGCGACCCTCAGTTTCTTCGGGGGGGGTGGTTTTATTGGTAGGGAAACGTGGAGTTTTTCGGTGGAAGAAGCTGAGAGCCCCGAGGCAGGGAAAGCCTCGGTTTTACAGAGGGTGGGAGGGGTGAAAGATAGCAAATCAGAGAGGGATACATTAAGGATTGGCATGATCCGAGAACCCATCAAACACAGTTGCGGGAGGGACCCTGGCCCCTAACCCAATCACTCGACACCCTGGCCCGAACTCTCTAGAAAAAGAGGCAGGGGTGTCGAGTGACAGGCAGGCCGCCAGGGGTGGGGGACAAGAAAGATAACCAAGACAACTGAGGAGGGGTTTGGGGATTGACACAAACTGGTAACAGGGCAGGACCTTCTGAGAGAACAATGGGGGGAAAACTGAACAAGCATAAAACACACCACAACATCTCCCCCTTTTTCGTTTAAAAATAAAAGAACAGTAAGGGCAAACACCGTTCAAAATGAAGTTTCAGCCTGCTCCGCGTCGCTAGAAACTGAGCTGGAGTCTTCAGGATCGGAGTTCTCCGACGAAGCGGTGTCAACTCTTTCTCCTCCTTCTTCTGAGACTTCTGCTCGGCTGATGTCTGGGACATTGATGGTCCTGGATATAAGTCTCTTTACGAGTCCCCAGACTACGGAGCAGGCGATCAAAACAATAAGTAAAACTAAAAGGGTGGAAAGTATTCCATCGGGGGAAAACTAAAAACAAACAAGAGACAGACATAAGGAATGACTCTGAATTAGGTCCTGCCCGGGGCAGGGAGAGGGTTAAACTAGGAGTGGCTCCATCCCTGGGAGCTTCCGCCGCCGCCGCCAACATGCCTCCGTGACCTACGTTTTCTGCTCTCAGAGTCTTCCCAGGGCAGAAGGGCTTGACCCACTTAGCGGGGATCCATCTCGGACCTGAGGGGGTGGACACGCAAGCGTATCCCCTTCCCCAGGTCACGAGATCGAAAGGCCCTTCCGTTTTCCAGGTCTCCGGATCCTTAGTCAGGACAGGAGGCCTGACCCTGGCCTGCAGCTGCTCTTGTCTCCCGAAATGTCGCACGATAGGCGGATTGAGATTTTCGAATGAACAGTTTAGGAAATTAATGGTAAAAAGCGCCTTCGCGAGACGGATATGGGGGGACTCCACCTTCACGGCCACTCGTTGTTGTTCCAGAACTCTTTTTAGGCTCTGGTGGGTCCTTTCTACCACGGCTTGGCCTGTCGGGGAATAGGGGATGCCGGTCTTATGCTCTATTCCCCATTGTTGCAGGAAGCTTCGCAGCTCCCTGGATTTATACACCGGGCCATTGTCTGTTTTCAGGACCTTGGGGATGCCCAGGACAGCGAACGCTTGAACTAGATGTTTTTCACAATCTGCTGCCTTTTCCCCTGTGTGGGCAGAGGCATAGACTGCACCGGAAAAGGTATCCACTGAGACATGTACGAATTGCAGACGGCCAAAGGAAGGAATGTGGGTAACATCCATCTGCCACACCTCGCAACTAGATAGATCTCTGGGGTTAGCTCCCAAGGGTATTGTTGGGAGCTGGTGGGACTGGCATTGAGGACATGTAGCCACGATCGCCTTGGCCTGTTCGCTTGTAAGATGGAATTGTCGAACAAGGCCAGGGGCGTTCTGATGAAATTGCTGGTGGCTGATCTTGGCCTGACTGAACAGATCAGGGAGTGGGGCAGCTTGAACAGGAGCGGCAAGGGTGTCAGCACGCCTATTGCCTTCCGCAATAAACCCAGGCAAATCGGTATGTGACCTGACATGCATCACATAAAAGGGTTGCTCTCGGTGGGAGACTAAGTTCACAAGCTTAGAGAGCAAGTTAAACAAAGGGATGTTTGATACCTCCTGTAAAATTGCATTTTCGGCTCTGGAAACTACACCCGCGACATAGGCTGAATCAGTGACTAAATTGAATGGTTCAGAGAACCTCTCAAAGGCTCTGACGACTGCGTCCAACTCAGCAACTTGAGGTGAACTTTCCACCTCGGTGACATCTGCCTCCCACCGCTGAGTCTGAGGATCCTTCCAAGTCATCACTGACTTGTGGGATGCTCCAGACGCGTCTGTAAAAACTGTCAAAGCCTTCAGAGGGGTTCTACTCTGAACTGATTTTATAGACAGTGTGAATTCCTGATTGAATAATTTGTGGGCCGGCCGATCTACTGCAATTTGGCCGGTGTAGCTGTCCAAAGCCAGTTGAAGCATCTCATTTGTTTCCAGAAGGTTATCAATCATCTTTCTTTTTAGATGGCCTGAATCAAATTTTAAAGGAATGTGGATGCAGTCAAAGTCACAACCTGCCAACTCTCTGATCCGTGATCTAGCCTTTCTGAACAATTCTGCCACCAGCTCGGCTGGCTGCGTCATCCTTTTGGACCTGTGATGGCTGAGGAACACCCACTCTATGATTAAGAGGGGATCCCCCGAGCCCCGGTCCTTGCCCTTGATGGAATCGTCCCACTGGAAAATCACCCCATGGAGGTGTGGCAGCTTACCTAGAACAATGAATTTAAATGGCAGGCCCGGGTGACATCTGTGGGCCTGCCTGGCCGAGATGGAGTTTTGGATCTTCTCCAGCGCTGTCTGGGCCTCTGGGGTAAGGGACCTTGGAGAACTAAGCTCTTCTCCTCCTTTCAATAAATTGAAAAGGGGGGCTAGGTCTTCTGTTGGAATGCCTAGCCAAGGCCTTACCCAATTCAAGGACCCACACAGCTGGTGGACATCCGCCAGGTTTTTGATGTTAGTTTTAATAGCCAATTTTTGCGGAACAATGGTCCGCTTCGTTATTTCCAGGCCCAGGTACTTCCAGGGTGGCATCTGTTGAATCTTATCTTGCTGGAGCTCGAACCCTGCAACAACCAATGCATCGATTGTCAGGTCAAGCGCGTGGGTAAGTAGGTCGTTGGTCGGAGCGCACACTAGGATGTCATCCATATAATGGTAAATAATGGTGTCTTTGGTGGCTGCACGTACTGGGGACAGTAAGGAGGCGATGTACCATTGGCAGATCACTGGGCTGGCCTTTAGGCCTTGTGGAAGGACCCGCCAATGATAGCGCTTGCTTGGGGCTTCACAGTTGATGGCAGGAACCGTGAAGGCGAAACGCGGAGCATCGTCTGGGTGTAAGGGAATTTGGAAAAAGCAATCTTTTATGTCAATAACGACCAAATTCCAATTTTGGGGGAGCATTGCTGGGGACGGCATCCCTGGTTGGAGAGGCCCCATATCTTCAATGATGTTGTTAATTTGGCGGAGGTCGTGAAGGAGCCGCCACTTATCTTTGTTGGGCTTTTTGATAACGAACACTGGGGAGTTCCATTCGGACATGGTCTCCACCAGGTTGCCCTTCAGTAGCTGCTCCTTAACGAGCTCATTGAGCGCCGCTAATTTTTGCTTGTTGAGTGGCCACTGCACTACCTGCACTGGTTTATCTGATTTCCAATTCAGTTTCCAGGTAGGGCGCTCATCACTGACCGCTGCCCGAAAAACCTGGGGAGCTGCTGGGAGGTCAATTTGGGCTCCCCACTGGGCCAAGAGGTCTCTCCCCCACAGGGGTTCCGTGTAATCTAATACGAATGGGCGCACTGAAGCTAATTGCCCATCCAGCCCCGTAATTTGTACGACGCTCTTTGATTGACGTGCCAATTGTAAACCCCCGACACCTCGGACGTGGCCAGGCGCGTTTTGCAATTCCCACTGTGACGGCCATTCCCGGGAAGGAATGATCGTTACATCTGCTCCTGTGTCCAACAAGCCTTTAAGAGGCTTGCCTTCTCCCCCTTTTGAGATATGACAGGTGATATGAGGCCTTTCCCGCCCCAGGACCTGGGCCCAAGCTACTGTTGGATTTTGGAGTTCAGCCGGAGGAAACCCCAGGGCCCAAGTCATTTCGGGAACAGGGATCGCTTGTGCGATCACCTGTCCCTTGGGCAGGAAAGTGGGGGGTTGGACACAGTGCAGCCCCACGGCGAACAGTCCCGGGTCAGATGGCAGAAGACCCGGGATTATGTTCACCTCTAAAGGTGTGTGTTTAGTGTCTCCGACAACAACGTACTTACACCTTATCCGCCCCCAGTTTCCTGGGCATTCCGGGCTGACTGACACGAGTTGAAAATCGGAGTTCTTAAGATGTAGCGGCTCCGTCAGCTGCAGCCAGAAGGGTCTGAAAGCAGAAAAGGTAGTTAGCACGGGTCTAGGTTGGAGACATGCAACATATGACAAGTCCGGTGAGAATATGTCTTGTTTGGCAGGCGGCGGTCCCTGAGATCTCCCCTCCCTGCGTGGTGTTGGTTGTCCCGCCCTATTTTTATCATGGCGCAGGGGGGAGCTGCGCTCAGATGTTAGTTTTTTGTCTGGGTTTTCCCCAGGAGTCCCTGCCCCTTTTTGAATTCATAAAATTCCCGCCACAGCGGGCAGTCGGGCATCCAATGCCCGAGCTTTCCGCACAGATGGCAGGGTGATTTGGCGGCGGAAGGACCGGGAGCAGGCGAGCGGCAGGTGGCTTCAGAGAAGGTGTTTTCAGGCGCTTCTTCTGCGGCGCTGACTCGGGGCGGCAGCTGTTTTTTCTTCTCTCCCTCCCTAGATGGCATGATTAGGACTTTCCGGGTGCAGACCTCGAGCATATCGTGCAGCGAGGGGGGTGGGTGCACCGGGAGGCTGAGGATGGCGTCCCTACAAGCAGAGTTTGCATTCATGGACGCTACTTCCTTCAGGATATGTTCCCGGGCAACCTCGTCCGCCACTTGCTGCTCGACAGCTTTTCGAAGACGCTCAACAAAATCGAGGAAAGATTCCTCGGCACCCTGAAAGATCCTGGAAAAAGAAAGGAGAGGAGCCGCCCCCGGCAGCGCCAGGAACGCCTTCTTGGCTACCCGCGCTGAATCCCGGAGCGCTTCCTGGGGGATGGCACTCGCCTGCGAGTGCCCATCTGCCCAGTTGCCGGTCCCAAGGAGTTGATCAACGGCCAGGACATTGCCCGTCAGGTCCAGCCCTGTGTGGGGCTGTTCCCACAGGCTCGGGAGGGCTTCCGTCACTCCCCTCTTCCAGGCTGCCTCCCACATAGCCCGCTCAGTGGGATTGAGCAGGCACGTGAAGAGGCGCCGGATGTCATAGGGGGTGACATCGGCTTCAGTAAGTGTTGCCTGCAACACTCCCCGAAAGTATTCCCTGTCCCAGCCGTAATCTTTCTGTGCCTTGCACAGCTCCTTGATCTGAGAATGGTGTAAGGGGACCCATTGGCGACGCACCCCACCATCTCCCTCTGGATGGTAAACAACCGGGGCCGCAGATGGTATCACAGCAGACCCCGGTTCCCGGTTCCCAACTCCCCCCCCACCCCCGGAACCCAAAGCGCGGGAGCCGGCAGGGAGAGCGTGTGAACCGGGAGAGGAGGAGGTAGGGGCGTGGCTGGGAACTTGAGCAGGGCGATCCGATATCGAGGGACCCTCCCAGGAGGCGGAGACAAGGGGTGGAACTGTTTGACTGGCAGGGGGTGGAGAGATGGGAGGTGGTATGGGAGGGACTGAGGGAGGAGCCATGGGCGGGGACATGGGAGGAGAAAGGGGAGGGACTACTGAAGGGGAGGTTTCTGGAAAGGAGGAGGGACCAGGAGGGGGGAAGGATGAGGGGGTAGAACATTGGGAGTGGCCGAATGGCAGGAAGGGGTTGGAGCTTGGGAAGAAGGGATTCTGGGGAGAAGAAGAGGGCTTTCCCGCCATTTCGGCCATGTGGTCGCCTCCATCTTGGGCTCCACAGGAGCCATTTTGGGGAATTGGAGGCGACTGGGAGCAAACTGGGGACTTAGAAATTAGGGTTTTGGATTTTGGGGTTTTAGAAACTGAGGACCTGGGGACGGGAACAGGGGAGGTAGGGGAAGACGAGGAGCCCCTAAGAGACTGGCCAGGACTCTTAGGGCGGGGGGGCCGAGGATTCTGAAGGGGGCCAGGGGACGAATGGTCACCCTGCGCAGGGCTGGAGCGTGCTGCACCCTTCAAAATCCCGGTTTTACGTTTATGGGGACAGGAAGAAGGGTTAGGGGTAGAGGGAGAGGCGGAAGAACTGGGGCGTGAACTAAAACTGACCGAAGGTTTTTCTGAGTTTCCTCCTGCTTTCAAGATAGATCGAATTTGTGAAATCCAAAAAGCTAACGGAGAAAGCGAGGTGTCTCCTGATCTAATCAAGTTTGATAACTTGGCATTTGCCCTCTGCCAAAAGGCAGGATCCTTAATTAGATCGGGGGAGACTTCGGGAAACTCAGAAAAAAGCCATCGGATTAATTTTTTAACTTCCTTTTTATCAACGGAACAACCCCCCCCAACTAGGATACCCACAACTTGGTAAAACAGCCCCTTCTGAGCTGCCGAGAGCGAAAACTTTGCACCCATCACTCAATGTTATAAGTGGCAGCCGCGGTAAAGCCCCCCCGTTCCAGTAAATGCGAAAGAAAGAATGAAATAAGGGTGCCCACCCCCGGCCCCTGTCTAGAGAAAAAGAAGGGTGGTGACGAAACACCAATAGAGGGGAAGGCGACAGGGAGAGTAGCAGAATACTCACAAAGTCCGGAGGCGACAAACGAAAAGCTGGAACGAGGAGGGTCCTGTGACAAGGACGACTCCAGGGTGCAAGGAGCTGCTGTCCAGGGTCCCTGGGGAGCGCTACCTCGCGAACAAGGTCTGCTCGACCACAGGGTAGTTCCGCGACCGCTGGGCTTCTCGAAATCCCGTCCGTGGGGTCCACGAGTCCGAAAAAGGGGGGGGCCCCACGCCGGGCACCAGAACTGGAGCGGTGGCCAGTGGAAAGTGAAACGCCCAGGCTAGATAAGTGTCCAGCCAACCTCCAGCCAGTCAGGCACTTCCCCGACCCGAAGTCAGGGCCTTGTGCCCAAGGCGATGTCAAGCCTTGCGGACGTGTGGCCGCAGTAGAGAGCTCCGAAGTCGCAGGATGAAATGAAGAGGCGACCCTCAGTTTCTTCGGGGGGGTGGTTTTATTGGTAGGGAAACGTGGAGTTTTTCGGTGGAAGAAGCTGAGAGCCCCGAGGCAGGGAAAGCCTCGGTTTTACAGAGGGTGGGAGGGGTGAAAGATAGCAAATCAGAGAGGGATACATTAAGGATTGGCATGATCCGAGAACCCATCAAACACAGTTGCGGGAGGGACCCTGGCCCCTAACCCAATCACTCGACACCCTGGCCCGAACTCTCTAGAAAAAGAGGCAGGGGTGTCGAGTGACAGGCAGGCCGCCAGGGGTGGGGGACAAGAAAGATAACCAAGACAACTGGGGAGGGGTTTGGGGATTGACACAAACTGGTAACAGGGCAGGACCTTTTGAGAGAACAATGGGGGGAAAACTGAACAAGCATAAAACACACCACAACACTCGTGTTCATGCATTGCACCTGGGTGCCCTCTGTTCCCTTTGGTGATTGGTCAGTGCACCTGGGCACTCCAGGTCTCATTGCTTTCAATGCTCTTTACCTGCTTCTCACAGATGTAGCCCATTAGGAATGAGGCTCGTCCACAGCCCCACTCTCAATGACCACAAACTGTATACCTACATTAAGAATCCTGGGCTACAAGGTGCTGAGCATCTCTGCAAACTTCATTTGCCTGGGAATAGCCAGTGAAAGAGATGAGGAACACAGTTTGTGGGATTAGGCCCTGAGATTGGTAGCACAATGCAGACTACCAGACCAAAAGACTGTCCAAGGCAGTAAGTCTCCTCCTTCAGGCATAGTAAACAAGCTTTAGTACAGTCTGAGACGCCAGGGAGTGGCATCAAAACACATACTTGCCATTAAGGATTTTACACATCTCGCTGTTGCTGTCCAACATTTTGCTCCTGACAAGCCAACAGTTCCGTGACCTTAAAGGCATTTGTGAGCCACTCAAGTTCATGCGTCCATGTAGTCCAGTTGCTTGAAAGACAAACGTTTGCTGGTGTAAAGGAAGGAAAGGGAAGCAGGGAAGTGGCAAGAAACTCTTTCCTATGGGACAATCATTCTGGATTAGTAATGAGTGTTAAAAGAGAAAACTGCATTGCTAGTCATCCTCTCTGGAAAAGAATGAAAATGCACATTCCCATCTTGCTTCTGCAAATGCAGAGCCTGCAGTGACTTTTCAGATTAGGAGACTATAGCATCACCATACCCTTACCAATTAGCCTCCAAATGATTTCCCAGGTCCAAGGAACCAAAGCAGAGTTATCATTAGCGCTTAGCACTAATACAGCATTTCAGCACTCTAAATGTCTGTCTAATAGGAGAAATTACCTAAATAATTATAAGAACAACTCTACTGATTCTTAGCCTTGCTAAAATAAACAGTATGATTTGTTATCCTATTATAATACAAAGACTTTGCATTTCATATTTCATTCTGGTGCCATTTTCCCTTCTTCTAAATGATCATGAGGTCAAGCTGGAAGGAGGGAAAAGAATCTTGTAAAATGCTAAATCTAAAGGAACGGAGGTTGCTTAGCACTCCAGAAAGTGCAGAAAAATTACAGTGAAACAAATAGATAGAAACAAAGGAAGAAATTGGAGTTGTTATGCAGTCCTTACCCAGTCTTACTGGTTTCCATTGGATTTTCATCACTGAAAGATTGAACAAAGGCATAAAAGGACTTGCTCCTGAATAGTCACAGAATTTGCAGGGTAACAACCAAAACAATTCTCTTAACATTGCTACTTCCCAAAGTGTTTGGCCACATCCAGCCTGATCAGAAGCAATTCTGCTCACAAATCCCACTGATGATGCAAAAAGGCAGCGCCCTGCAGAGGGATCAAACCCAAAGTGGGATACAAACTCAAGGGCTTGCAGAGGAAAATTAGAAGCTCCACATAAATGAGGCCCAGCTTAATGCCTTGTCTCCCTGGGTGACCAAACTGCAGTTTAGACAGAAGATGAGTGCAGAGGAAGGTCTGTGAGAGCAGAAATCTCACTACTTATGAAATATGTTACTTTTTGCCTACACGTGGGTATAAAAGAAAAAGATGGGGAGAGACCAGACAACTATGGGGCTTGCTCAGAAAGGCAGAGTGGCAGAAAAACCCATTCACATCATCCTGTGAGTACAGCTCAACAGAAATCTGGAG
The DNA here is from genome assembly GCF_023055355.1 of Agelaius tricolor. NCBI lineage: Eukaryota > Metazoa > Chordata > Aves > Passeriformes > Icteridae > Agelaius > Agelaius tricolor. Next base: position 18,593,478 of record NW_027269261.1, on the reverse strand, counting down.
AGAAGATGGAGATGTGTCCAAGAAACAGTAGTTCTGCACAACCAAAAAGCACTAACCCAGAAACAAACAAGGTTTGAAATATTTTTCTTTCTTTTATGACTCAACCGTGCACTCCAGACCATGTATTGACATTACGTGTAACAGTCTGAAACTACTCTTAAAACTTACCAGGTTTGACCACAGCATCATTCCTGAGAATAAAACCTCAGTAGATTAAGGATCTGAACCCGGTCACCTTTTCCCTGATCACCGGGCTGCCTCCACAAAGGCCACTGAGAGTCCAGACCAGTCTCTGCACCCCAGCCTCATCCTGAACAACTCCAAAATGCCTGAGCATCCAGAAACACACACAACCACATCATCAGAGAAAGTGAAAATCACTAAGTGAAGACAAGAAATTAAAAATGAAGTTTGAATTGATCCTATGATGAATGTGATGCTTTTAAGGGGAGTTTTTTGTTGATCTTTGATATTGATGTGGACTGTTTTATTTCATCATGGTTTTATAAATGACTGTTTTGTCAGTACACATGACTGACTGATTGCAGGGTATTCTATTATACTCTAAAAGATTATTCCCCACAACAACAGAGATAGAAATTACCTTCTGATGAGATTTAGGAGGTTTTCCCCACTCCCTTTGTTTTACAAAAAATGAAGCTTTAAAGCCTATCTGCTCATGACACTACTAAAAACACACCTACAAAGATATTATTAAAATAACCAAGAGTTAAAAAAAAAATATATATATACAGTTATGAGAAAGAGCAGCACTCAGTTATCCAAAAGGGCATATGGTAATCACCAGCCCAAGTCAACTAAGCATCTCATGACATACATATTTTCAACATTTTGCTACACCAAGCACTTAAAAAGCTGTTCCTCCAAAGCTTTACATTCCCTCACCTTGCACTGGACTAAGTGATAGCTATAAACTTTTCATTCCGACATGGTCCTTGGCCACATACACTCATAACATTTTAATAGTGAAGTTTAACTAAATGTTTTCATGATTTTAAACTCAGTAAGAATGAATTGCTTACTCCATTTTTTACTCAGTATTTCTGAATTTGGAGTTTCTTGCTGGGTTTGGAATTCTGAATCTACCAACATTTCAAAGATAAACATATTTAAAAAACATATTAATAGCCTACACTGCCCAGGCAACCTGCCTATGAAAAAAATGTATTTTAAATGGGTAGACTGACTGCTCTCAGGGTTATATACAAGAACTAAATCAAAGTAGACAGACAGGATGTTACTCAAAATAATTTTCTCATCTAACTGTACTCACCACTCAAGCAGGGAATAGTAGGGTTTCTACAGATCGGTTTTTATCTTCTTATCTAATATCCTGCAGGGGAAATAAGCTTTCTGCATTCTTCAGAGTATGGCTATAGTAAAGAGATTTCAAGATATATCTCATGAAAGGATCTCATGGAGGCATGAGAGCCTTGAAGCTGTCTACATTTATGCATCAACATTTTATTTCTTCATGGCAGATGGGTTGTAAATATCTTTATGCAGGTTCAGGTGTGGATTCACTGCTTGAATTATATTCAGACATGATGATTATTATCACATGCTGAGGGTTTTTTCCTTCCGTTCCTAGAGGAAAGGACCATGCAGGGTCCTCAAGGTGTGGGAAGGAAAAAGCATTGTTTGCAAAACAGCTGATGCAGGCTAATATGCTTTTATTTTATAGCGTATTTCTACACAAGTAACAGAATAATAAAAAAAATGCAGTGGAAAACGTCTTCAAAAAATTATATAATCCATATTCTGCCCCTTGGAGGCGTCAGCTGTACTTTTATCCTTTTTGACAAAGTCTAGTAGGTCTTCATTGTATTCCAATAGCCCCAGTGCCTTCTCATGCAACATCTCAGTTTGCTCCATTTCCTTGATTATCCAGTATCTGTCCTAAATCTTTCTCGTTGCCAATTAAACCCACTCATCTAGAGAAGAAATTATTCCCTTCTTCTTTTAAGAGTGTCATTATTTCCTCATTACATGGATGGCTCATACTCTCCCTTCATCCCTTTCTCAACAGATGTCTGGATAGCTCAGATTCCCTCAAATTCCCTTACCACCAACCTTGTGCTTCAACCAGTTCTCCTCATTTTTCAACAAGCTCCACAAATCTTCAGCTATCTCATCTTGGTTGTGTGCTAAGCTGGAGAAGGTCCTCATCACAAAGTTGTCCACGTTCTTCTCCCTTTCCATACCCATGAGTCTAACTCATATTTTGGATTCCAAAGCAAGTAAGCATATGTTGATAAAAGGAGAAACCCCACTTCTTTATTTATCTCTCACTGCTCTGAGCAAGCGATGTTCCCTTTTATCCCAATTCACATATAACTCTCCAAAGAGGTTTCAGATAGGCAGGTAAGTCTTAATGTTTATCACATATCAAAACTTCCAGTTCCTTTTATTTATTCACTCACTTTAGTATATTCTTCATCTAAGAGACCATTTGTTCCAGGCTTTATTCCTAGCATGTGTCATACTGATAGAAATTTTTCCTTAGGATGTTCAATATTCCATCTTTTAAATAGCTTCAATTTTATGTGACTTGGTTCAGAGAAAGAAAAAGGTTTTAAAAATCTGCCTTGTTATAACATGCTCACCTCCAGTCCATCCTATGTAAACAGAAAGTTATAAAAAGCCTGATTTACACACAGTACTTTTTGTCTGTCTGTTCAATGTCATTACAGAGTTATCATCTATAATGCTGTTGAAAGGCAGGTGTTGCCAGCAATGAGCTAAGTGGAAACCTTAATGTGACAGTTTATTAATCAGTTCCATCTCACAAACCCTAATGTAACAAAAAGAAGCATAAATAAATGCCTGATCTGTTAAAGTAATATATGGCCTTCACACTGAGACCTGTTTTAGGGGTGGGCTCACATTGGGCCCACTTTAAATTTCTTGGCAATTTGAAGTTCAGGCTGCTAACACTTTGGAGGATAATATACTAGCTGAAGGCATTAATCGTTTAAGGGTGGTTTGTGTTTACATTTAATTTCAGTGAAGTGCAGTACTGTTGAAAGGTGCTGGATCAATAGTGCCAGTTTTGAGCATATTTGTCTTGAACTTTTCCCTATGGTCTTATCCACATGAAATGGGATTCAGCTTAGCTAGTACCTAGTTAGACCCCTGGTTTCTCAGTTTGTGAGGACCAATCCTAATTAAAAAGTAATATGGAAGATAGTAGGAAAAAGTCTGTTGACTTACAGGGAGAGCTCAAAAGTAATCCTCCAGCTTTAAGCTGGAATATTTACAGCTCTGTGCCCTCTTGATCATCCTCAGTCCCATGCTGTCCCTTCCCTTGTGCTGACAGACCAAATGTCCATGTACTGCCTAAACTCAGACAGGATGAATCCAGGTCTCCCTCATTTCCTCTCTCCTGTGCATACACAAACTGATGAGGAACTGCACAGTTCAGCTTGGACAACATTTTTGCATGGGGTGAAAGAGAACTGAGTGAGATAAAATCTGTCACATGCCTTGTCATAATCATGCACAGATGTTCCATATTAAAAACTAATATTTACTGAAAAACTTTCAAAGTTGCATCAGAGCTCCTCAGAGTGTGTTAAAAATAAGCACATGCAAAATATTACATTTAGTTGAGAGCCAGATTCCTTCACCAAAACTACAGACAATGACACAACTGTTTCTCTGCTAATACAGTGAGCCAAATCAATCCCCTTCATCTAAACAACTCTGAACTCTGGGACTGGTTTTATTTGAGCCTGTATTTGTTACCCTCCAGTGAGTACATGACCACATACAAAAAGTTCATGGCATGATCAGTTTATTACATGAAGAAATGTAATAAACTGTGATTTAAATTTAATAGCCTGAGACAAATTTGCCTGTTTCTTCAACAGAGTGAACTCTCGACCTACACTCATTTACAGAGATCCAAGACTCCTGCACTGCACACAGCAATTCACAGAATTATAAAATGGTTTGGGTTGCAAGGGACCTTAAGGACTATCTAATTACAATCCACTGCCATGGGCAGGGACACCTTCCACTAGGCCAAGTCGCTCAAAGCCCCATCCAACCTGGCCTTGAACACTTCCAGGGATGGGGCATCCACACCTTCTCTGGGCAACCTGTTCCAGTGCCTCACCACCCCATAAGAAGTATTTGTTTCCCCTAATAATGATAAGTCACAAAAACAATAACAACAATAATAATACAGCACGTGGTTCTGGTAAGACTGAGCCTTAAATTCCTATTTGTTTAAGAGATCATCATATGACAAATTCAGCAAAATCAAGTATCTGTCTGAAACCCAGAGAAAGTGCTTGATTTACAGCCTTAAGTGGATGTCTGCCATGATTTTTGCACACTTTGCTATCTTGGCTGACCTCTTCCAGATGTATTTTCTGCAAACCAACAGATTTTTAAATACGGCGACAGCCGGGAATTCATAAATAATATATCTCCACTGAAATATAACTGCCATGTGTGAGCAGTTCTGGCTCCAGGCTGGATCTGCAGCAAAGCCAGACAGCTCAAGTTTATAGCAGCTCTCCCCATTCTGCAGCTATGCCATTAAAACAGCTCCACTTGCACGCAGCTGCCCAGATATGGACAGCTCAAGCTAATGGTACCTAAATACAAGCATGAAATCTTGCCTCTTGTCAGGAGAAGTTACAGTCATGCATGACAAATTTAGGTAGGAAAAAGTGCACAAAGTACATCAGACAAAGTGTTTGTGAACACTTTTTTTCAAAAAACAAAGATGAACTTGTGGGATTCATGTTCATTTCGTCAATTTGTCTTCAGTGTCATTCCTGCCCATCAGATGAGAATGTCAAACAGCATCCATGGACTGGAAGAACACTTCACTCCTGGAACCCAGGCCATGCCCCTTGCACCCATTACACAATACTTTAGGAACTACTCATTTTCTCTTTGGGCACTAAATATAAAAGTCAAGCTTTCTGGAAAGCCCTCTATTCCTTCTTGCTTCTGAAATTGTCTGAACTGTTATCCTGAGTCAAAAATCATAGGAAAAACAAGATTTGCTCTAGACCCCAAATTTGCCATTCTTACCTTCAGCATGAAAAAGTAAAAAATAACAAACATTTCACAGAGGCAAGTACACATTACCAGATACTTTGGTCACCATCTCCCTAAACTATTTTCATTTTCCTTCTGAATGTTTTCCTATGTTTCCTGAACACCTACACTAAAGACGCTGTATGCTGCTTGGGACACCTCAAACCTTCTGATCTGAAATCACCAGTCCCAGACTGACTCATGCTAAAAATCTTCTTCTCTGCCCATACACATACACACACCCTGCACTGAAAATCATCAGAATCCACCATGTTCTGCCTGGTTACAGCCTTAAGGCACCACCTGAGATATCAACTGAGACCAGACTCCCTTGTTACCCATCTCATATTTAACAGATTTGCAAATAAAAATGTTCCATCTCTCTGCCCTGTAAGATATGTCATACTTCACACAAGAAACACTGCTGAAAAGCCTAAATCATTCCCCAAACAGCCATGTGAGATAAGACTTCTCAGTATGCATGGAAAATCTTAGCATCTTCAGTATCTTGGGTGCTTGGAGCAACTTATAAATTTACTTTAAATATTCCATGTAAGCACCCATACACAGATGATTTATAACTATCCTAAATTTTTTTTAAATACTTGGAGAAAAGTTACAGCAGTCACCAAGGTACCTTCACCACAAGCAAGGGCCTGATATTCTGTGGGTGTGAGAGCCACAGCAGGCAGCCAAGACCTTTTGGCACCAAGAAAGGGAATCCTGGGACTCACTTCACTCAAAGGTACAGAAATGAGAGATGGGAAAGTCCAAGACATCTCCCAGCCTAACAAGAAGATCATTTCCCCAAGCTTTTCCACCCACCAGTTTCCAATTACTCAAGAGATGTAGTCTTCTACCTCCCATCCTGGGAAAGTATCTGTTGGTATAATGAATCTTACAGCTATGCACATTTTCTAGTTGCTCAGCTGAAATTTGTGTTTCCTTTGTCTCATTCCATTACTCCTAAAAACCATTCTCAGAACATGCTTCTTTTGGAAAATATATAACTTTCCTCATTAACTTTATTATTTATTTCTTTTAATTAACTCTTCTAATTAATTGTTTTAATTAATTATAATAATAAGCTGTGTAATCTTCCACTTTAGCCAGCACATAGCAAAGTTTTTTTCACAGACTGCTGGGGTTAGAACAGTTTGGGAAAAGCACTGAAACTTTTAAGTTTTGTTAAATCAACCATGGTATGCTTTCATGAACAAAGCCTGAGGGAGAGATGTATGGCTGAAAACTGCACACCAGGAATGCAGAAGTTATAGACCACAAGGACATGGTGCAAAAATCAGAGATAAAGGAGAGACCAAAGACAGTTCAGAATTTGTACTGGAAACTCTATCAGGGAAAAAGATAGTAAAAAGGCTTAAAATGTGTATCATAAGAAGTGCCAAATCAATAACCAAGAGAAGACAGAATACTAATTAAGAGAATTATGTACTTTGGAACCAATAAACATTGATTTCTTTGTTTGCTAAAGATATACAAAACATGAAAAAGTTTTGTAAGTGGGTGTGCATCCAGGTGGAGCTATCACCATGGTGCTGTGAATGAAGTAATGTTTACTTTCTAGTGCCAAAAAATAGTGTCAGAGAGTTGATCACAATGTTTCCAGCAACACTTCTAGGAGGAGTTGTTGATTCCCCTTCTAAACATTACATTTGCATTTCTAATGAATCACACAGTCCATTTCCTACAATGATGTTGTACTTTGGCCATTTCAACCTTTCATTGCTGTTACCAATGATATAGTTTCCCAATCCAGCTAGGTGGAACTAGGGGGAAGAAAACTTTGTTAGAATAGGTAGAGAGAGTCTCCAGGTTGTTGCTACACTGACAAGATGAAATGTTCTGCCTTCTGAGAACATCACAATGAAAGGAGAGTACATTTTCCTAAGCACTAGAAAAATTCTGGATATTTCTCCCTCCTGTGGTGTGTCCTTCCATCCCTATTACAGAAAGAACCATGATATAGGAGGCAGCAATGTGTTGGTAGGGCTTGTAGTCTTGTCTGCTGACATGGATATGGATGAGTTAAGGAAATGCCTCTTGGAGTAGAGAGCAAGATGGTCTGTAAGAATTATGCAAAAGCTCAGGGTCATCATCAGATGGACAGTTAGGGCAGATCTGTGAAATTCAGGGAAAGGCCAGGCACAGGGAGTGAGTTACAAAACACTCCCCTCCTCCAGTGAGGGCAGAACAGCTCTGGAGGCTCAGCCATGTGCCTGGCTGAGAGCAGTTAAGTGCTTGCTCATACCCTATGCACAGTGGGAGCTGTAATGGCTCTTGGTGAGATGTTTTCCAGACACTGCCTTTATCTTCCACAGTCAGCAGCTCTTATTAAAATTTTAATAAATTGGGTCAATAATTGCAGCCAAAGCCCCAATGCTCTGACATAGTGCTAGGCTGAAAAAGGACAGGGAACAGCACTGATCTGGAGTACATCTCAGTGCTACACAGGGCCACCTCTGCACTTGCAAATTCAGTCAGTCTAAAGGTCTTAGTTATCCTTCTGAGAGATCCCATTACTGTCAGAGTTGCATTCACCAGGGACAGGAATGTTTCATGGTGTGCTCCTAGCAAACAGTCAATGAGCTGCCCCAGAGCAGCAAAAGCAGGCAGAAATCCCAGGAGCACAGCAGGTGTGTACAGCCCATCAGCACATCCCCATAGCTGGCAGCTCTCAGGGAGGTCCAAAAAGCAAATGTGCAGGTGGGCACACAGGTCTGAAAGGGCTAGGTCCTGCTCTCCTCTCATTCACCAATGCCTTGTTCATTCCTGTGATGGGCCCCAGGCCAGAAAGACACATCCTAAATCTCATCTTTATCTTGAGACAGACCAATCTAACTTAACATGATAAACTCTTCCCAGCATTGAAACCCTTTTCTTCTGTAGGATATAGATAAAATATGAATGTGTTTTGAAACAAAAAATAGTTCTTTCTGCTCTTTGAAACCAAATCTTTTCTTCTTCTTTACACAGATCATTCAAAGGAGTCCCAGCTCAGATTGAAAGGCCAGATAATTCTACAGCACACATAATAGCATCAGAATTGGCTGAGAACCTGCGGATAACTATTTGCCCTGTGCTGCACTTCTTCCAACAGCTGTGTTTTGCCTTATTGATCTGGTATATTACCATGCACAGTGTTCTCTGTTGCGTAGCTTCTTCCCTCACTGGCTCTGAAATCAGATGCTGAGGAACAGAGAAGTCTTGAATGTCCAGCCCATATAGATGACTGTCTGCACCAGCGAGCACCTCTTCCACAGAGACATTCTTCTTTGATTGAGGGTACAGTATGAGAGGAAAGCTCATGTCCTTACAAACAATTTGATGGGTGAAAGTGTTAATGTCTTTGAAATGGGGCTTAATGTCTCTACTAACTTTGGGCAGCAGGTTCCTTGCAGAGCCCAGACAAGCCTGAATTTCTGAGCTTTGGGGTAAATTAGTAGGTTCAAGGGGGGAATATGTGGCAGACATTTAGGGAAGGCTGTCCCTTCCTAGTACCTCAGCCGATGGGGAAAGGAAGGGGGCAACATGCAGCCGGGAGTTTAGGATAAAAGGAGGGTGCACCCTCTGAAACCTCAAAAGAGAAAACCCCACCAGCTTTCTCTCTGTGCCCCGGGGACACTCTCTCCCTTTATTCGAATAAAGTTGCAGGACTCCTCTGTCTCCTTTTTGGACATAAACATCGGGCATTTATGGATTTTCCTGACAAGTATGTCCAATCAAATCGGCTGTCATTATGAAGAGCTAATTGAGCCAATTATGTAAGCATTCCACAGCATTCCACAGAATATTTTTCTTATTTTTTAATGTAGGCAAACATTTAAAATTTTTAAATCTATTCTCCATATGCAAATCTCCATCACTAGTTTGTTTCTTCCATTTTATTTCTTGTTTTTGAGTTTAAATCATTCTGTAAGAAAAATAACTGTTGGTGTTTTTTTAAAGCTAGAGTAGTTCAATTTTATGGGAGGCTATTTTAGAAGTGTACAAAGGGATGACCTGATCATTTAAAAGTGCAAAAAGTTGAGATTTAGACTTGTACCCTCAAAGTCCCCTATCAAACTATTAATCAGTTTAAACTATTTCTCAGACTGTCAAACATCTCTTCTGTGAACAGTTCAGGTTGCAGAAATGGTCAGCCATCTTCTGCTGTAGATTTGCAAAATTTCCATTGTAATCTCACTACAAAAGGGGGCAGAGTTCAAACTCTTTGAAGCAACAACTAAAGAACCTCACAAAGAACATCCCTCTGACCAAAAGTTTTGCTTTTCTGAGTATTGCATCTCTGCAGTGCAAAATACTTCAAAAAGAGTAGCAGAAATTATGACATCTAAAAAGATAATGCCTCCTGTCAGGCAAACAGTTTTTAAAAAATTCATGCTGTCCAGTATGTTGAGTTGGGGTTTTTTTGTGGTTTTAGTTTGGGTTTTTTTGTTGGCCTTTTTTTGGGGTTTTTTTGACAGAGGAAAATTTCTTTGCTTTAAAGCATCTGATGATGTCTGCTCTCTTTTGTTTTCTGACATCTGCTCTGACATTCCAGTACTTTGGCCATTGTGTGACAAAATTAGTTTCTGACAAAAGCAAAGGCACCTTTAAGGAAATTCACTCCTTCCATCAAGAATAAAACCAAGCTTCTACAGCTGCAGCTATACTGGACTTTCACCATCACAGACTAAGTGCCCTCAACTGAAATTCTGATTTGGAAGTTTAAAAACAGGCTTATCTCTCCAACAAAAAATGGGTATGAACAAATACATAAAATGTATAGAATAAGTGTATAGCAATGCTTTTTGTGTTTTACTTTCACATAAGCTTCTTATTATCGTAGGACAAAACAGGAATATAGGTTGAAGCCCCCTGAAAACATCAGTGACAAGGATAAACAACAACTCAGTTGCTGGTGATGAGAAAGACATGCAAAAAATAAGAAAAAACAAAACCAAATGTTTTTACTGCAGCAACGTCTTTTTTTAATTTTTAATAGCTTATCAGAAGTTAGTCCAAATAGCAACTCAAATTGTGTTTTTATATGAGTTCTTTTTAGTGATAAGGAGTAAATGGTAAAAAAAAAAAAAAGGTAATGTAAAAGAGGTTCATATTCATTCATGTTGGATCACAGCCAAACTCAGCTGTAGACTTGGACTCCAAATATGCCAAAGTTTAGACATAGAAAAAACAACATTATTCCTTCTAATTTTAATAAAATTCTTTCTAATTCACTTCTCTGGCTTCTGCTGGGAACTGAACAAAGAAATCCCAAAGTAGGCATGTGCTGTACCATCCATTTATACACTGCACAGGAAGGGAAAATACTGAACTCTGCAATGTGCAACAGGACTGTAAGTCAAAACTGCAACTGGAATCCCAATTCTGTGCTTCCAGACCTGTAGCTATTTTAAATGTGCAGTCTATACACTAAGCTGGCACGAGATTTTGCATTTGTACTCGAACACAACACTATTTTCAGGAGCTGGGTAAGGAAGCAAAAGCTCTCCTGGAGCCTTGCTACTACTGCTTGCCTGTATTTCTTTTGTGGGTAGCTGAGGAAGGGATGTCTGGCCTTGCTGGGCAGGATCCTTGCACATCCTAGCTTTGTGCTGCTCCTCCCCTGCCCCTGCTTCTCCCTGGCACTGCTTATGAGCTCCCGAGGCAGCTCCAGGGCTTTCCACCTCAGTTCTGATCCCAGCTCATCCCACATAGCATGCAGGGCTTAACAGGGTTTTGCCATAACAGCAAGGTGGCTTAGGAGTCTTCCTTCCATCCATTACTATTTTCCCAGGGATTCACTTTCTCTCGATATAATGAGCAAGCAGGAAGAATGTAGCTTTTGCAAACAAGGCTGTCAAATCCTGTAGTCATCTAAATGACCACAGCACTGAGCTCTAGGACTGAAAGCCACTCCACTGCTGCCTAGAATAGAACATCTTAGGATCTCCTCTTCTGCTGTTGCTTAACAACTTCCATGAAAGATTAAGTACCTCAGAGAGCAAACCAGGTACAGGAAGGATGATGAAAACACATCCAGCAAGAACCTTTCATACCACTTCCCTCTCCCTCTTGGCATTGAAGCAACCATATGCTCTGTGTTTTAAGGCGAAAAAAATCAAGCCCAAATCAAAACCCCAAGCATATTATTTTCATGTCTCATTTGCATAACAGATTAATAGTTTCTAAGCCAAATTACATCAGTAAGCCCGTTACCATCCACAGTAAGACATTGGGAGGACACACTCCACAATACGAAAGAGGAAAAACTCTTGCTTCTCAAAGATATGTCCCTCCCTTGACCTTGCCTACACTAGAGTAAGGGTAAAACCACACATCTCATGGCATGGAGCAGACACACATCTATGTTCACTGAGATCATTTATATCCACCAGAAGGGTGTCTAGCTGGCAAGGACTGTCTAGAGGCAGGAAAGATGTGACAACTAGAATTGGTGCAGAACACAGGACTTTATAGCCAGCACCTGCCTTCTGAGATACCTGGTGGATACTAAAACATGTTGCATTTGTGAGGAGCTGGGGCTGCTCACAGTGCTGCACAAGCTGCAGGAGGATATAAACTGATACAAGTCAGCATAAAAGCTCTGCTGATTTATATTGCCTGAAAACTGGCCCCAAAGATTTTGTTACCTAGACAACCAGAAGGGAACTAATTCTTCCAGTACCACAGGAATTGGCAAGATTGAGCTGTTTACAAAGTCTGCTCTTAAACAACTTTTGTTTGTTTGTTTGTTTTTGTTTTTGTTCTTAAATTATTTGGGCCCTTCCATAGTAAGCTGAATTTGATCTATCATGGTTAGCACAGATACAAATAATCTCCTTAAGGAGGGGTACAAACTTATTTTCTAATGAATTCTCCAGGCTTGCTAAGCAAAATAAGGCATTTGGTGCTCAAAGCAGGTTACAAACTGTTGTATTGCACTAAATAGTTATTTAGTTGTTTGCACTGGGCGTTTGGTAATTTGCCCTGTTCACATGACTTGTATCCTATGACCACATAGTCTTCCCCTTTCACCCCCCCACAAGTGTCAGTGTTGGTGGTCTCTTCCTGGGTTACCCCTCCCCTCACCCTTCCTCACTGGTATCCCATTGGCTGTAGTCCTCTTCCTCTGCCCCCCATTCCCTGGGGATAAATGTCTCCAGCCATGAGGCAATGCCTTCTTTTCTACCTGGAGTGTCGCCTGACTCTGAGGTGTCTCCTCACAAGTCAATAAACAGAGGACATTTGTCCCCACCTGGAGAAGAGCGCTTCTGGTCTTTTGCTTTCGTCCATGTAAGATTGTGTGGGCTGGGGTCCATAGCTAGCTGGGTTGGACCTGAACAGCCTGCCCAGACATGGAGTCTTACAACAAACAACCCCATGGTTAAAGCATTATCAGCATTGGTCTGTACCAGATTCCTCAGTCTTTTTTCAGACAGACGCAGCTCAGAAGGTGCCTGTTCAAATGCACTGTGCAGCTGGAACATGTAGAGATGGGGCCCTAGAGCTCTGAAGTGCTGTGACATCATGGCCACAACCCAGGCTGCCCCCAAGACAGGGAGGTTTCTGCCTGGGGTTGGTTCTGCTGCAAGAAGGAGGAAACTGGTTTCCTTTAGCTGCCTTTATTTACCAGCTATGTAAAGGATGCCCTGGCATTTCTGAAGCCCATAGCACACCTTGTCCTGAAAGGCTAGACCATGCATTCTTCCACAAAGTAAATAATATGACTGACTTCAGTTGTGCTTCAGAAACTGGAATGGCCTTCTCTGAACTCCCCTGAGAACTCACATCTGCAGAGAGTGAAAGACAAGACTTGGCTGGTTCACTCCTCATCACTACCTGACTTCACCTTGTGCCCTTGTATCACCACTGGCTTCAGCAGGGCCTGAACTGAGCTGCAAAGAATTCAGCACCTGCTACAAAACTCACAGCAGCCTTTGCATGGGCAGAGGCCAGCTTAGAGCTCTGTGGGATCTCAATGATTTTAGGAGGAAATTCCCCATTTCAGCCATAAGGGACATTGTCCAGCTATCCTGGTCAAAAGATGGGTATGAAAAACGCCAATCACTTGTGTTCAAATTTTAGAAGTTCAATAGTAATAAAATAGTAATAAAAATTAGGACAATAAGAATTTGGACAATCAAAGTTAGGACAATAAAAGACAATAAAAAGCAAAGAATTACGGACATCTAGGCACTTTGCTCTGCCACAAAGCATGTTTTGCTAACAAAGGATTAACCTTAAAAGCCATAGCCTATTGCATATTCATATATCTCATACATGATTCAAACATTCCTTTCAACCTAAGGGTGCTTCTGTTTAATGTCTGCTTTCCCCCTGTCATCTTGTAAATCAATTGTCTCAGTCCCCACAAAGTCTAGGTTTTCCCAATAAGGAGGCAAGAATTCTTCTCTTAAGATTCTGGTGTCTTGTTGCTGTAATCTCTATGCAAAGAATTTCTTGATTATCTTATCCATTCCTTGAGTTACAAAAAGTATCTTACATCACATAGTTTCTATTTTAATATTATGCTATAGCCTGAAAACTATATTTATCACACTACTTAAAAGATATTAATACAGCATAATTTTCTAACAAAACACATATAGTATTCATTTTAATATTTGCAAAGAGATAACCATATAATGTGCATTTTTCACAATTGGGAAAAAATATTTCTAAATTAGTGCCTTCTTAGTCCCTTGCATGCTCATTTCTGGGGGATAAAGCAATTAAATCCTTGATATTTAGATCAGTAATCCATTTTCTCTCTTTCAGTTGAGAAAATACATCATAAACATTAAAAAAAAACTTCCTTGTGAGGTTAAGGAAAAACTAGAAAATTCAATACTCAGAACAAAAAAATACAAGAAATAAATTTGTTTGTGGGTCTAAGTGGAAAATTAGAAGTTTTCAACTTTCTAGTCCAGCAATAGATCTGCTTTCCGTATTTATACAAAAAAATTATATAAAAATTAAGTAAAAATGGAGAGGCAATCAGAGTAGCACAGTCCCTGCTGGAAAACTGTTCCAAGCAGCCCACAACCTTTGCTAGAGTGTTTACACCTTGGAAAAGCAGCTTCACTGTGGAGAACAATATGCAGCATGAGAGACCTTTAGCCTCCTGGGGAAAGTCTGTGCTAATTACCTGGGGCATTGGGAGGCACAGCTTTCTTCCTCTTCATTGGGAAGAGGAAATCGTGTTTGGTATGGACAATACACACTTCACTGAAGCAGTGAGGCTACTAAAATAAAAGTTGTCTGGAGCACCAGCTCATCTTGCTGGCTGCTCCTGCAATTCACCAGGAAAAGTAGAAAAACATTGAGGAGGCTTTTCATGTGTTGTAGGTTGCAAGACGTAGCTGGGAGTGTGTAGATTTGCCATCTGTTAGAGGTGGCACAGTTATCTTCTGTTAATTGGGCAGTTTTCTTTATCTCTTCCACAAACCAATCCTCCCTCCAGGAAATATCTTCTGTTAATGGGCCATTGAGTGTCACTGCATGACTGATGAAAATTATATCATCCCATTGTGAGGTGCTCTGCCCAGGAGGAGGAGACAAGCATTCCTACCTTGATATAATCTGAGATATGGAACACCTGAGACAGCCTTACCCACTGGATTCCCAGAGGAGAAGCTGCCTTTTCTACTGGATACCCAGAGGAAGACCAGGCCTGTCTACACCACCACTGGACCTTCAGAGGAAAACTACACCCTTCTACAGGATCACTGCTTCAACAGAACCACATCCACCACCGCAGGAGGACTGCAGCCACCGTTTAATCAGACTGCTACCAACACCCTAACCAACAGGGTATCAGGTCATGTTCTGACTCTGTCAGTAGGGGATTTTTTTGGTACAATTGCATTTGTATTTTTAATTTTTGCTAGTAAAGAACTGTTATTCCTATTCCCATATCTTTGCCTGAGAGCCCCTTAATTTCAAAATCATAATAATTCAGAGGGAGGGGGTTTACATTTTCCATTTCAAGGGAGGCTCCTGCCTTTTCTTAGCAGACCTGTCTTTTCAAACATCATGACACCCCTCATCTGTGGGATTGCAAGAGATCAGTTTTCGCTCTCTTATGCCTGTGACACACAGTAGATAACCAGGCCTATGAAATGAGAGGGGTTCAGTGTTCTGATGAACCAGGGTAGTGCTGATGCTTCATGTTCAGGTAGGATGTTTCAGAGACCCACATCACACCACATGAATATTGAATTCAAAACCCCATTACATGCCTCTGTAATGGAAAATTTATTTTATTGCACAGAACTATAGGGGCTTGAGTGAAGGAAAGCCCAGTTAGTTATAAATAATTCACCCAAATAATGAAGCCATTTTAAGACCTGAAAGGAATGGTTCATGTGCCATTCTTTCATGAAAAAAGGTCTCTTTTTGTTTTTCCCTGCAATTCAGATTTTTTTTTAAAGCAATTCCTATTTTCTGTCAAAATACCCCATAAAATTATTGAATGCCAAGTTTTCTTAGCCAACCAAAATGCTATTTTTTTTTAAGGAATTGGCCCATATAAACACAATCTTTGGCTGACTTTCCCAAAAACCTTTGAAGAACCTATTTTGCTATCAAGATCATCCACTTAAGGAATGGGTGGGAAGCTGAGCAACGTATGCATGGCTTCTACGTCCAGCTTCCCACCACTGGCATTGCTACTGGGACACACAGCAAGGTCTTAGTTACATGCTGGGCAAGACAAACTCACGAGAATTCACGTGTAGCTGGACTGCCTCCACCCTGATTTCTGCCTCTATGGGACACAAACTAAACTTGCCCCCAACATATTAAAATTTGGGTTATGTAACACCAAAACTCATAGACTCCAACCCTTGCAACACCCTGAAGAAATAAAATAAACATTTCAGAGAACAGAGACACATTTTTGGCCTTCAGACACTGTTCCTTCAATACAGCAGCTGCTCTGGAGCATCACAAAGCCTGTATTTGTACAGTGCCACCATCTCTGTCCTTGGCACAGGGGCAAAGTCAGGGATAGGGATGTAACTGAGGCATTCTGTGCTCCAGAAACAGGAACAGCTGGATACAGCATCTGCAGGAGCACCCACAGGGGCTGCTCTAATTTAAACTGGCCCCTGAGCAGCTCAGAAACTAAGGAACAGAAGCAGAGATGCCTCAAGCCACTGTTGTACTCTTCCTGAAGTTGCACCTTTGGAAGCATGTTAGAAAGTAACAGCAGATTGTAAGAGGGCCAGGAACAAAGCTGGGCAGAAGTCTCCTCACCCAACAGTATCTTTTACCCAGACACCAACAACCCTAAAATTGCCCCCTGCTGCAGGTCAGCATTGCTTGCTGTGTCACCTAAGAGGAAGAGGGAAATGCCTCAGCTTCTGCTCATGTTTATACCAGCTCTAGTACTGACTAATGTCATTTCACTTCCACAGCATTGCTTTGGAATTACCCTCTGGAAACCAGGAGCAATCAGCCTCTCTTAGCATAAAAAACTAATCAAAATTTGAGTTTTGGTCTTGGGATCATACCCAAGATGGAGCAATCAGGCTTGAGGCTTTTCCTAATCAGAAGAAGAGGGTTAAACAGGTAATGAGCAAAGAACTGCTGTCATACAAATAATGAATCTTACTCAAGAAAAGTGCTCTGATAGCAGACTGTCTGATGGATGACATTGGCTGCCAAAGAAACTTCTCTTCCTAAAAATACATGGTCTCAATGGGGAGATATGGGAAGAGGGAGAGAGAGGGGAGCAAAAGGGAATTAAAAAAGCAATTCAGCATTTATCCGACAGTATGGTGAACACACAGAAGCTGAAGCAGGAAGCAGGGAAGTCTCTCATAATCCACACAAGTTATAAGATGTTCAGCCCTGGAGGTGAAAGACTTTGGCAAAGCTAGAGAGGAGAAAAGCATTCTTATCTGCCACTGCTGACTGCTTATATCTGATGGCAGGGCACAAGTTCTAGCTGAGCAGACTTAATTTCTCATCTGGACTCACTCACTTCATATCTGGAACTGGGAGAAATGGGATGGCTTCCAGATATGTCTCCAGATACAATTGAGGTTCAAGTTAATTGAATGTTCAGGATTTTATTTCAAACCAAATCAGCTTCTCCTGTAAATTCAAAAGTGATTCTCTGGAGATACAGGTTTGTGGCCATAGCTCTCTTCACAGAAAGCAGCAGGCAAAACTTCCCCAGGATTTTTCCTGGGGAAGGCAGTGAGAAAGCTCAGAGAAGAAGAAAAACAATCCTTATCTCTACTTGCTGCATCTGTTGTTTGGCATATGTGGAATGTGTTATGAAGATTGTTTACCGAAGAGGGATTTGTTAATTGGACTCTGGTGATGCAGGTTTGGAGAGCCTTCTGTGATCCATAGCATTTCTGGGAAATATGATGTATTCTTGGGCCTAATTACTGACAGATTCAATCACACAAACAGATCCCTGGTCTTCAAATAATGTTAAACTGAAAATCTTTGCTTATTGGACAAAATGATCTCAAAAACTGAGTCTGCAGTGGTTACAGCGTGCAAATGAAAGCATTTCTCTAATCACCTCTCTTGCCCTTCAGTAATGGCCACCCTGCCTCTCCTTGCCAGCTACAAAGAGAATGAAAACCTGTTCCTGAGTTTTCAGATATGGAAAGGCAGCATCCTCAACCTCCCTGAGCTGGCCAGTACAGGGCACACTGACCAAATGATGAGAGGGCATTAATAAGTTCCCCGCTGAAACAGGACCGTTCCTAAGCCCACTACACACTGTGTCTGCACACTTGGCCTGGGCTGGCCCATCTCACCTCAGGAATCACTCAGCAAGTTATTTACACTCTCTGCCTCAGGGGAAGAGAGTGAGTGTCACCATCATATTTTCTGGGAAAATCCCCTTGCCCAGGATTTCTCTCCTGGGAAGCTGAGAAGCCTCAGAGAAAAAGGAAAACAATATTATCTCATTTGCTTCTCCTCTGTTTTGCTGCTTTGGAATGCGGTTGGAGATTGTTTATCCAACATGTGACTTGTTTTGATTTAATGACCAATCACAGTCAGGCTGTGTCAGGACTCTGGAAGGAGTCACGAGTTTTCGTTATTATCTTTTAGCTTTCTGTCTGCATCCTTACTCTATTCTTTAGTACAGTTTTAGTATGGTATTCTTTAGTATAAAATAGATCATAAAATAATAAATTAGCCTTCTAAGAACATGGAGTCAGATTCATCATTCCTCCCTTCGATGAGGGACCCCAAAAATACCACAAGTGAGCACACAGGAGCTAATAGCTGTGAAATCAGCACTAAAGCATTTTTCATGCAGCTCATGTAGTCCTCAGTGAAAGGCAGCTTCTCCTACATGACCTTATTTCTGTGGGTCCTCCCATTGCTGCTGTGAAGGTAGCCATACACCCTACCTCATGTGGGTGTTACATGTCGTGAACGGCGGGAGAAATGCGACACACCATATGCGTGAATAGCAAATCCCGAAGTTTATTGAAAGCTCACCCATATTTATATTGGTGTTAATGAAGCTTATACATATTGCAAAAGCTGAGCTCATTATTGGTTAAAGCACACTTAGACCAACCACACCTACTTCTATCTTCTAACAATTATTTTGCTTCTATGTTTGCATTCTTCTAACTTTTCTACCTAAGATAACTACATTTTCTGGCAAGCGATTTTCTCCCCTGTCTTCCCATTTCAGAGAAGGTCACTGTGACCTTTGTCAGTGATTGGACACTGGTTGCTCAGTTCCCAGCTTGTTTCCCCTATCCTTATCCATTGGTATCACATCAAAATGTCCTTTCTCAGCTAACCAATTATCCAAAAAGCTCTCTACAGTTACAAGTGCAATAAAGTCTTCCAAGTGCTGTGTAATCAAGTAATCCAGTAAAACACAAGAATTTGTTTTGAAAGCAGACTCATTTGTGTATTTATAACAACAAATGAAAAGAAACTAACATAATGCCAATTTTTATGGTTTGGATTGGAGGGTAGCTAGTAATTTTGCAAAGACAAGAAGGGCAAGAAAGCTGTATTTTAGCCTAATTAATCAGAACTAATGAGCCCCTAAAACCTTGTTTCTCTCAATCAGCACACTATCAGCAGTGACACTATAGTAGCCTGTTCTACTTCAAAGAGCAGCCCATGGGACATCTAATGACACTCAAATGTGAGTGTCTCCGAGTTTTTCATGAAGTAAAGTTTGCCTAAATTTCCAGACCAGATGGTGGAACTGTGAGACAAAATGTCAGATGGCTCTGAAGTGTTTAATACAATTAAGGATATGCAATCTGTAAATGCCCTGGGCTCACACAATTTGTCCGCAGATTTCTGTAAAGCTTTCAGAAACAAATCCACACAGCCTCCTTCTGAGCAAGCTTAATGATTTTTTAGCCAACAGCAAGGGAATCAGGGATCACAGGAAGCAAACAGAACCCCTTGCTGATGCCTTCTCACCCCCATAATGGGTGGGGCAGCAAAGGAGCAGAACATCATCTCAGGAAGAACTGCACTGAAAGAGTTTTTAAGCATTTGAATACTTTGCCCAGTGTGGTGATGGAGTTGCCATCCCTGTGTTCAAGAAACAGCTGGATGTGGCACTTTGTGCTGTGATCTAATTGACAAGATGGTGACTCGTGAAAGGTTGGACTTGATGATCTTAGAGGCCTTTTCCAACGTAAATAATTCTGTGATCAACAGTTGACAAACATCATGAAATAGAATCAGTTTCTCAATAGTAAACATTTTATGCTCATAATGCTTTTCATCTAAGCAAAGGAAACATTATTTCTCTCTCATGCTCGTCAAAGACTTGCAATTACACCACCTGCACAGAGAGGGAAACTGAGGCATGTTGCTTCACAGCTCATCTCCATCCAGCAGACCAGTGGGAGAACAGCACATACTGGGCCTGCCTTCTCTTTACTCACCCTGTCCTCCCTTTCTTTGCTTTCCATCTGCACCAGCATCAGCCTAAGGAAGCTCCCAAACCCCTAACATTTCCACAAGTTCAGGAAGACAGCTTGCCTTTGACACCAAGCAAGACAGAGGACACCCACAGAATAGGAAAGGCCAAAGCCTACACCTCCCACTTCAGAGCAGCAGGGCTGAGTGGAGAGTGACTGTGAACAGAATCACACAAATACATGGCCCCAGCGACCCTGTCAATTGTTTCACCACACATACATATCCCACTACCAGGAGCACCCAATAGCAAACGTCCCACATGTGACATTTCTCACTGAAATATTTTATTTACTCTGGAGTAAAGGGAGAGAGCTACTGCCTAAAACACACACTCACAGGTGGAGGAAGAAAGGAAAAGGTTGGAGGAGAGGCTGAGTTCTGTAGTACAGAAAGCAGAAAATTAGTGCCCATAGCAGAGTTCAAGATCTCCCATTTTCCAGTGTGCTTCGTGATCTGTTAAAGGGCAACAGGGAGATGATCACAACACCGTAGTGGGTGATGTAAATCACAGAATCACAGAATTGTTAGTGTTGAAAAGGACCTCTGGAAATCATCTAGTCCAACCCCCCTGCCCAAACAGCGTTACCTCACATCAAATCCACTCTAAGCAGGAATTTGTCCTCCTTGATGTCCAAACAGAAATACATGAAGGGTTTGAGAGAGCTTAAAGCAACTTGAGGTACACTGTACATAAGGCATATTACCTGTGTTTCCAAAACAAGCAGAGAAAACCCAAGATATTCAGTTTAATAAAATTTGTGTTAGATCTGGAAAAAATCCTACATATAATTGCATGGCTAAAACTAAAATCTGTGAGTGCCCAGAGCCATAAGCTCTTGCTCCATGGCTACTTTAAGCCAACATAACCACCAACTGCTGCCAAAATTCAACTTTCCCACTTCACACTCTTGTCACTCCTTCCCATTCACACCAGCAACTGGAATCTGCCTCAAGCTGCATTCGTTTATAAATGCCAGTAAGACTGAAGAAGTAGAGGTAGGAGTAAAACTCTGGAAGTAATTGTGGCATTATCATCCCAAATTAAATTCACCTGTCTTTAAAAGATTCATGTGACCGTTTTTCCTACTCCTCACACTAACCTTGCAGCCCATGTCTGACTCTTCCTGCCAAAATGCTGTGTGCCTCCTCCCTGGGCTGAGCTTCACAGCCCATAACATTTCCTTTGGACCCTGCAGCTCATGGAAGAGGCGGCTGTGCAGCCACACAAGCCCCGTATTTCCTACTGCTCAACAGCCAGGTGGGAAAATATGTCACTGCACAGCTGAAAATTGTATTACTGTATTTGCTGTACGTGCTCAGATGAACAAACAAAGGCCTTACAGGTAACCTTCAGCTCCTGCTCCACCAACTCCTGGGCACTTGTTTTCACACATTTCTTTTCTGGTTCAGGTATTTGATTGTGATATATTTAGCCATACAGGGAATATACTTTTCCACTATGCAAGATTCCTTATGTAGCTATTCCTCCTTAAATGGCCACACACTACACTTGACAGCATGCCTAAAAAAGCCAGTGAAAACTTGCTACTACATATTTGAGTATGTATAATAAATGGAAATTGTGCCTGCAAAAGCAGAGCAGGGAATCTGATGCTAGAGTACAACCAAAGAGAAAACAGGCTGCAAAAAGGTATTTCAGGCTGGAAGGCCTCATCTACAAAACATGCCAGAAGATGGGAACTCAGCCAGTAAGTGTCTTCTTAATAAAGGGGAACAAACCTAAAGCCTGCAAATGCTAGTCAGAGGCACCTTACAACTTTTAAAACCAGGTGGTTGTGGCATACCAAAACTAAAAAGATCACATGCATTCCTGCCTTAAATATCTTGGTTTCTTGTTGTAGTGTGTTTTTATACTTTGTAATAGTTTTGGTTTTGTATCCCTGTATTTTTCCCAAATGGTTTACCCCAGATTGTACTCCCTCCTTTTACCTGTGTAATCCCTTTCCTTACTGAGATCATTCCCAAATCCTCACACTGGCTCTCTGTCAATCACTCAGCGTCCCATCCCCTCCATCTAGAAGTTTTGGTCCAGGTCATTGAGTGATTAGCCAGAGACTAGGGGTCAACCCCCCAAGTGTTTCTCCATACGCTGTCCTAAATGTCCATCCCCCAGTATCCATCCCTTAGGGCCACTTATTGGTTAGTAAAATGTTATCTACTTTAGGTTTCCACCTCCCTTTAAATGTAACCTTGGCACATCTCCCGGGGCTCTCAGCAGGAGGCCCCCTGAGGCGTAGGGGCTCCTCGGAGCTCTTAGAATAAACCTTGGATTAACCTCTGCTAAGAGTCAACCCCTTCATCATCCGCTGTTGTTCCAGCATCTCCTCTGCTGCAGGCAGTCAGCCTAGCTGCCTTCCACACCCCTGGGGCACGGGAGAGTGCCCCCTCCTCCCACTGTTCAACGTCTCGGGGCTGGCTGGGGTTCCCTCAGTGGCATTCAGAGGGACTCAGTGGCATTCAGAAGGACCAGAATTTCATATCTCTCAGAAAGCTGGAAGGGTAACAACACAACTTTGAGGGTTTGGGATGTCAGGCTTGCTGCTGAATGCAAGACAAGTGTGTAGGGATGTAACGGGAACAATTAATTATCCTCCCTGCTGCATGTGAGCCCAATCAATCAGGAATTAGTTGGGAAGCCCTCCTGCTCAAAACAAGTTACAAGCTGCGTCATCCAAAGAGTGGGGAGAGCATGAGCTCCCTGCCACTTCCTACAGCTCAGATTCACCAGATCACTTGAGCTGGCAGATGCAGCACCAGACACAAGAACTGCAGGAGCCATACTGATTCAAAGCATCGCTGCTCCCAGAAGACTTTTCCATGCTTCTCCTTGAATCATCAATACACTCAGCTGACAGGCTTAAGGGGGTGGGAAATGACCTGCTATGACCTTATATATGAGCATGTGATTCCATTCTTTGGAGCTGTCAGGCAGCATAAATTCACAGCTTTCATGCACAATGTTTGTAAATGAGTTCAATAGATGCTGGAGCTTTCTTTAGTGTTACATGGGCAGTTGCACAAAGCTTGGCAGTGCTTGAGACACATTCTGTAATTTCCCCAATACATATTTGTCATCTTCTCACATGACCTGTCCACACATTGTTCATGAGTTCCCTCTGCTCCACCTGTCAATATCTCACCTTGCATGTGATGTCTGTCAAAAACCCTCTGCACAGCTACAGGTTCACTCTCAACCTGATATACTTCCTCTCTATCCAAGCTCATGAAAAACACTCTCCCCTAGGCACTTTCTTCAAAGTTCTTGTCTAGATGCATTGATAAACAGCCTGTATTACTAGGACGCTATCTGTTAGGTAGTGTAACTGGTAATTCTGAGATCAAGTCTTCTGGTACACTTCCATAATTTTTTCCTACTGTTATAGGAAAACTGCATATCCTACTGTATATCCTACTGATAATAGTTATTACTGGTTATATAATATAATATATTATACTAACCAGCAGAACTACTGATGAAAGTCAGATAACAATGATAAATAATAAAAGGCAAATAAAGTCTTCATGCATTGTGCCATGGTCTTTGTTCCAGAGACAGATGGCAGCCTGCTAATGCTTGGCTTCAATCTGTATGTGACCCAGTGGATCAGTGATGCTGTACATCATCAGCTGCCTGGCCCTGACACAGAAAGGCAGGTGGGACTGCACACAGGAAAGACTGAATTGGTCTCTGGATGGATGGGGTAGTGTGGGGCTTGGCAAATCACTTCATCCTGCTCTAAATCTGCAAGGTAGGACATTCTGGCTGACAAAGACATCTTCCTTGTTTGTTTTTGGACAAATTATCAAATGTGCAGTTTTATATATGCCAAATATGACAGTTTCAGATGATGGCCTTTTCCTGCAGAAGGACAATTTCAACCTCAGTGTGTAATTCAAATCTCATCATTTCATTGGACAATTCCAGATTAGAGCTCTGAAAAGGTCTCACTTTCTTCTCCCTGTTTCTGAGGTGAAAACAAAAACCAGAAGGGAGCACTTGATGAAGATTTTGTTGATAGGATCAGCTACAGCTTTTTTATAGTCACCAAAAAAAAGCGATCACAGCTTATAAATTCAGACATAGGGAATTATTTTCATTAAATAGCATCCCACAAACCGAATGATTTTTCCATCCAGCAGCAGCTATGATAGACAAAAAGGATGTTAAGCATAAGCACTTTGAAATGTAAGCACCTCAAAAGAATGTCCTGTTCTGAATTATATGGCTAAAATTGTCATTTAAAATCATTAGTTTAGATTGTTATAGGCTCAGGCTGTCATCTAGCATAGATCAGCATGGTATAAGGCAGGATCTGGGCTTTACAGCATGTACCATGGGTACACAGCTTGCCCCTAGAAGTAAGAAACTCCATGTCCTTCACTTCTCCTCTGACCTGCTATGCAACTCATGTAAATTGCTCATCCTCCACAAAGTACATCAGCTGGATGTCCCACTAACTCTGTCTCTAACCACACGGACCAGCTCAACTCATGATCAGCCAGAAGAGTTTTGTGAAGCTCAACCTGTCATGGTGCCAAGAGGACAAAGTACCTTCACCTGTGCCTGTCATGGGCACCCAGAATGTAGGGTACACCCACAGGGACTTGCAAGGCAGCCACTGTCACACCAAGTGGTCATCCAAAGTCTGATAGCTACATCCAAGCATAAGGAGCACTCAAGGAAGAAGCTTCCTCAAGGACAATGTGTTGTTGCCTTCTGCTGGTGAGGAGTGATACCAGGAACCCAGCACTCCTTGCACCTGGCAGTGCCCATCAGCAAAATAAAACTGAAGAGGTGGATGTGGAACATGCACTCCTGAAAACATTGCTCCCACATCTGAGGCTGTATTTGGGTACCACGCACCAGCAGCAACATCTACACATCGTTCCAGCCTGGCTGGGCCACAACATGCTGATCCTCAGGATGAGTATTGATCTCACTTCTGCTCCTTTAGCAAGCAACACTTCAAGAGCAGACAGGCTTTAAGCTTCCTTCAGTTGTGCCACTAGAGGGATGCTAAAATGGGAACTGGGAAAATAAGTTTGGAGAAGGCATTTAAAGGAATAACCCTAGGTCAGAAGTATGAGACAAATGTTTTCAGGCTCTGCCAATTCAGCAAAACAATGCTGTGGTTAGGGCCCAAGGGCTTTTTACATTTTCATCTACATAATTTTCCATTTTATTAGGCTTTCAGTTGTTTTTTTCTCTTTGCAAAGGTGCATTTGTAAAAGAAGCAGCATTACAACTAAGCTGGAAAAAGCAGTCTCTCCCTAAGCAGTTTCACCCAAACAGGCACGAAGGACATGAAACACACGTGGCAGCAGCAAATAGCTGCTGGTGTTATCAGTATTTTCTAATCTGTCTCCCAGCAGGTCAGGTGGAAAGAAAGAGTCTCTCTGGGGATTCTTCAGCTGAACTTTGATTGATCAGCTCTAGCTGAACCAAACTGTTCCTGTAAATGCTTCTGTAAACAAACTAATTGCAAACCCCTACTAGACTATATTTAGTTTATGCATTTAGCAGTGACATCTGCACTAGCTAAATCAGGCTGGAACAAGCAAACCTGCCTCTGATACAGGATCTAGTGGAGAAAGCATATTAGACTTCTTTTTGTTCACAGATTTTTGTCTCTTCCCCTCAGCTCAGTGACCCTTTGTGACAAAGATTTATAGAATTAGCAGTCTAAAGGGGGTCATTGCAGGGCAAGCAAAAGTAAAATGAAAATGGAAGAGGCAACTAGAGACTAGCTTAAAGTGAGATTCATGTTATACAAGTATCACAGTAAATTCAGGAGTTCAGAGGAGACAACACTGTGCTGTACTTCTCACTAGGCATGTCAGAGTGATTTAGAAGTGACCATTTGTCCTGCTACAACAACTTAGTCTTGAAAGTGCCTTGATTTGCTACTTGCTGCCTTAAACGTGAGCAGCAACGATGCACCTTCCTCTCTGCACCTCTCAATTCTCATAAGGAAACACAGCTAGGTCTGAGTATTTCAGCAAGATATTTGTAAAAACATCCCTTTGCTGGGACTGCTGAGAAACATTCACTGGGGAAAGAAAAAGGGGAAATGAACACCAAACAACAGAAAGTCTCTGCATTGATTTAACCTCCAGTTCACATTCTTAGGCACTGAATTATCCATCTTCCACATAAAATGATGTATTTATTACTATCTATTTTCTAGACATCCCACAATATATAGCAAGAATTGTTTTTTACAAAGAATTCTCAGCACAAGGATATGTCTAAGGGGCTGGGTACCAGCAAACTCACACTTCTTTGCCTTTCCTTTTCAACTTTGAGCGCTAAATGTTATGTATCTCTCAGGTCTTGTTTCATAGACATGTCCAAGGACACCAAATGTTAAATATAATTATTTGAGCCATAAGAATGGTTTAAGACTGACCACACGCACACCACACTAGTGCAGAAGTAGCTGGTGGACTGGAGATTAAACCAGTGCTTCTGCATTACTGCTGCTTCTTTTTCTGTTCTCCTGAGGACTCTAAAAATGTGTGTATTTATTCTGAGAAGAATCCAAACAAGTTTCATTCACTTATTCTATAAAACTACAATAGCTGAGTCAGTCTTTAAAAGCATGTCTTTTTTTAGTGTTTATCCTTCATGTGTACTTAATCATTTACCCTAAATAGGGATGGATGACTTTTTGTTTACTTGAAGATATGAACACTTATATTTTCCAGAACTGTCTGAAAGAGAAATTTCCCAGGTATGATCTCCTGGAGCATATTAATGGGCACTAGTGGCTTCAACCTTGAAGCAACTCTGCTTTAACTGTAAAACTAAATGCAAAATTAATTAGTTGGTTTTTGGTTGGTTTGTTTGTTTGTTTTTTTACAGACAAGCAGCAATCCACCACTGGCCTGATTTATCCTACTGCTAGAATTGCTTCCACCGAAAGAAAAGCCACAATTAAGCAAAAGGTAAGTGCAATTTTCAGTAGGTTTTTGCCTAAAGTTGCACCAGTAGAAAGGTGACCAGTGCTGGGTCCTCTGTAGGTAGGACACTCACATAATGGCAAAGTAGATCAGGACAAGCCTAACTCTAGGAGCATTAATGAATCAGTCACCTAGTCACCTAAGTGAATTAAGATGCTTAAGCTCCCTTCTTTACTCTCTGGCAGGTTGAGGCATCCTGCAATTAAAGTTTAGTTAGGAGAAGGATTATCGGGCATGTATAAGCTTTGAAACAGACCTGTCATGTATGAAGAGTAGCTGCTGATATTGATGCCCTACGGAGAGGCTCCCTGATTACAGCAGTCCAACATTCCAATTTATGAATTACACTCAAGAACAGTTTATCCCCCCCATGCAGATGTGATTTAATCATATCAGTCCCCTCTGAGGTTCCCAGTGGAGCTTTTAACGCTTTTGGACACATTAGATCATGGAATCAGCTTGACAATTTTGCTTGAGGGGATCTGTCAAAGCCATTAGAGTGCAGACTGGATGCCTGCACAGAAGGATGTGGGATCACCTGCCTGAGCCTGCACTGGGACCTCAGTGATAGATAGAAATGACCTACTATATAGTGAGCTAATTTAGCAGAGATAAACCTCAAACCAACTGCTTTATACAAAGCTTAATCCAAATCCTCAAGATTCAAAACATTTTTAGTCATTCCCTTCTCATTCATTTTCAGCACTCTGTCATGTGTTAAATTTGGGAAAGCCAAAGAAAACAGACATTATCCTCAGGAAGGCTGTACCCTTAGGATTTCCAAACCAATCAAAACCAGGAAAAATTACAAAAGAGACACAAACCCAATCAGGAAGTTGAACTGTGGGTCCAAGGTTACTCAGAAGAAAGGATGTTCAAGGGTCTGCAGACAATTTGGTCCTTCAGAAGCAAAGAAGAGACTTGGAAACACTCAAGTTACCACTTCGAAAACCTGACAAAACTTTGTCAGCCAAAGCATACTTTGAAAGAGTAATACTGCCTGAAACTCAAGGAGGAGAAATTTACCATGCTCAGTGGGAGGCTACTGGAAATAATATCAAAGAGGAGCTGATCACTCAAAAGCTGGCCTCCAAAACCTTTCTAAACTGTGCTCAGAAAAGCTTCACAAAAGCAAACTTAGGAGGAGGGGCTTCTACCAATTACTAGAATAAGGCTGGGAGCAGAATCACATTTTTTCTATTCAGTTTGTTCTGTGGCACATGTTGGTCCAGCCCAGTAAACAGGAAGATGAATGTGCTCTCCTGGGAGAGAAGGGCAGAGCTACTGCACATCAAATCTTGTCCACAGAACCACTCACAGGCCTGTATGGAGACAGGGCCTGCAAGTACATCCAGCTTAACCCTAAAAACAGAGAAGGGAAGCTATTCCCATTCCCATTTGGTGTCCAACCGTACCAGGGGGATTGAACACTTGGTCTCCAGTTATTTCTCCAGCTGCCCATCTCAGGGTGGTGAGGGCAGCTCTCTGAACACTTGGAGCTTAGGGCATGGCTCTTCCCAGGCACTTGAAAATGGGGCAGGATATTCTGAAGTGACTACACAGGAGAATAACACACAGACACTTGTGCAACTCTAACCCACAAACTGCTGTCTCTAGCAGCAAACATATGGCAAAATCAGGAACAGAGCTGGGAAGAAAACCACACTTTCAGCTCATTTGCTTTTTCCAGGAGTCACAAATCACCCAGCTCCAGTCATCTTGTCCAGCACTTAAGCAACAGTTGGCTTTTCACAGTTTATATAATATTTATTATACGAGCATCTTTCCTCCATCTACTTTAAGAGCTTCAGAAAAAAACCCAATTTCTTTCTTGATTAGCATAAGGACTGTCTGCCTTTGGGACTCAGATGTGTTTCACAGGAAAGGGAATGTGAGCACTTGAGGAAGGTGCCTAATGTGTGACAGTTGTGACAGGTCTTTTCTTTTGCCTTTCCCAGTAACTGAAGCCCAGAGCAGACACATTTTTGTCTTGCCTGGGTGACTGCATCCTCAGTGTAGCCAAATATCCAAACCCTTGCAAACAGGCCATGGCTGAGACAATGGCTTCCCATCCACAGCAATGCTGACTGTGCTGGGACACATTCCCAGTTCCCTACTGCCCACTGAACTGCAAAAGGAACTCAGTACCTATAGTTTTACAGCTCCTTGGGAGAAACCATCCCAAAAAGTTTTATTTTGAGACATCCTGTTGCTACATTTTTATTCCATTACAGCCCACTTGAAATATTGCAAGTCTGTTCTTACACTAATGATAATAGGACTTTGCATTTGTGCTACTAACAAACATCCTACCATCCCTCTGGGAGGCTGTGAGAGGGGGCACAGAGTTAAGTAGCAGAATCCATATTGGAGTAAGGATGGGGATACTGGATCTCCTGGTTCCTCTGCCTTATGCATTCCTGAATCATCTGCTTTCCAAAAGAATTTAAAATCTTCCTTGGGAAATGTGATCAGTACATTTTTAGCCTGGTTTTCTCTGAAAAGGGGGTTCATGGAACCACCCTGGTTGCCAACCCCTCTCCCAAGTAACCTTCAAATCTGCCAGGTGATTTTAGACAAATCTGAGAGGATTTACAGCCTCAGGGATGGTCCTTACATTCCTGCACTTTTTGGAAACCAACAATTGAGCAGAGACCTTCAGGCTGTGATGTCCAGAAGGGGAGAACTGTTTACACTCTGCTCAACAGCACAAACATGTTTACATATGTATATACGTGTAATATTCAGACATAAATACACGTGTAGTGACAGGCTGACCAGCACATGCACAGCTCTGGGTCAGCTATTTCCTGCTTTTTTCTTCCCCTTTAAATAAAAAAACTATGCATCTTTCTATTTCAAATACAAGACTTTTCTTTTTCTAAAACTAAAATAAAATATACTTTGCTCTTTCACTACTTTGCTGAGTTATTTATATTTTTATTTTATCTTATTTGATGAAAAGCTGCTTCCTATCAAACTTTCCAGACCCTTTTGCTGTAATAGATGGCTTTGCCACCTCCACCACTGGGTGCAGTGTGGCAGCTAAGTGCCACTGGATAGGGTATGTGAAGTTGTTATAATAAATAACTTCAAATCTGGTCTGGATCAGAGAAATAATAACCTTGAAGCAAAGAAAATTCAATTATTCCTTTCTAGTTCCAGGAAGATCAAATCATAAAGCATTTGAAGACAGCATCTCTTCTGTTTGGATCCCTTGCATTAAGAAAAAATACAGTTGGAGAGGACAATGAGGCAGAGACAGAACTGCTACCCTGGAATAAGACCTGGGAATCGTGATGCTACTCCACAGAAAACTACTGATGCTCAAATACCAGCAATTGACATCACAACATGAACCCCATGAATGGACACCCATTACATGAACAGAGCTACAAGCAAATAGAGATGAGGGGATTCTGATTGTCTTTACATTCCCTTGTCTGCTCTGTCACCTTTTTGAGGAACAAAACAAACTAAATTTCCACAGAAACATCAAATCCTTTCTCTCTTCAAAGCCACAAAAAATGCTGTTAAAAAGGCAAGATTTTTTTTGTATGTGGTAATGGATGTTTGTCCAAAAAGAGCATTGAGCCTGTTAAACTGCTTTTGGAAGGGCACTGTATCTGTTGCATGTTTGAACTTCTTTCCCATGGAAAGCAGAGTTTCAGGGAAGAGGAAGTGTGCACACCAGAATCTCTCATGCTATTTTGGAGTAGGAGTGCAAGCCATGCACAAATTAAAACCTGGAAAGAGCCTTCACAGCAACTTCCCCAGCCTCTGTCATATATGGTAATTGTTTGTGGAAATACCACAGCAAGTTATTTCTTCTGTTTTAAAAATCTCGTTCTAACTCATGTTTTGTATCCCATGTTTCAAAGACAACTGCATCATTCCTGTATAATGTGAAAAGCAATGATTTTTCTAAGGCTTGATTGGGTCAAAACTGCAAAACCACATGATACTTCCTGAGGCACATTTCAGTCAAACAAGACTTGGAAAGGTTCACATTCAGAAAACAAGGCAGGCTTCAACAAATTGTTGAGATTATTACATGCCTAAAATACCCCATGGACTGCCTCCAAAAGCTACCCAAAATCAGCAGGAAGTGTTTCCCTGATTTTGATAATATTTTATTCAAAAAACCCTTGTATTTGCACAAGACAAAATAATCCACCAGCACTCGCCAACTAAAATGAATTGCATTAAACTCAGACATCTTTAGGTTACTACAGTTTCTTTAAGAAAGAAAACCAACAGTGCTGAACCTGTCAAACAATTAAAACCCACAGAATGTCCCATTTTACACGAAGACTGAAGCTGTGCTGCAATTCCTTTCTCCCAGAGGTTAAAAAGGAAATGCAAGCATGCCACTTTTGCTGATCTGTACCTCTGCTGAGATAATCCCAGGTGCACCAACCTTCCCCCAGGACACAGAGTCAGATGAGTGGAGGACAAAGGTGGGCAAGCCTGACAACCTGTTAGGAGGCATACCAGGTCTGCAGAGGAAACATTGGCTGCAATTTATTTTACACTATTGCAGCCCAAAGCTGCTTTGTGCAGCAAAGAACCGAACCCTGTGAAACACCAGTGAAACTGAACACAGCAGGGAACTGGGCGGCAATCGAGGCAAAGGAGTTTGTAAAAGGGATTACAGCAGTGCACGAGAATTTCCAAGGATTTCCATGGATTTCCTAGGATTTCCATTAATTTCCTTGGACTAGCTATCTGAAGAGACATTGCTTTAGTTTCCCCTGAATGAAAGATATGGCAGTAAAATAATGGAATGTGCTTGGGATTAGTTTACTGAGCTTAACGAGACGGGCAAAAACTCACAGCAGCTCAGGTGACATCTGTGGGTTAACACAGGGTTAATTAAACACTGACTTGTCCGGTGACCACACCTATTCTTACACTAACCACCCTATTTTCTAGCTTGGTGCTCAGTCTGGGCCTAGACAAGAAATTTTAGAGAGTATATATAAATGTGCATCTTTAGATGTCTGGCATACCTTTAAAGGTCAGTCATCCTACAGATCTTTCTAAAAAACCTGCACGGTAAAACTTCACTCCTTTCAGCATTTAAAGTCTGTTAAAATGATTTCTCTAATCTTTTGATGCAGTCCTTAAGTTCCACCTAGTGGCTTTCAACAGTCATGAACAGCAGACTAGACAGGCATTTTTTGCTTAAATGCTTAATTCTCACACGTGTGTGGGTCTAGCTGCAGAAAGAATCATAGAGTCTTCTTTAGATGTAGCTCTGCAGTTTTGACCCAATCGATCCTTAGAAAAATAATTGCTTTTCATATTCCACAGGAATTATCCACTTTGAAACACTAGATACAAAACATGAGCTAAAACAAGATTTTAAAAATTGGAAGAAATAACCTGCTGTGGTATTTCCACTAAATTACCATTAATAACTGAGGCTGGGGAAGTTCCTGTGAAGGCTGCATCGACTCCCTTCACAGCCAGCTGAGGAACAGGCACCTCTAGACCAGGACTCGGATTACTTTTTGTAGAGGTTTACCTTCAGGCGGGATGAATTACATCCCAGAAGTGTCTCATTTCCTCATTTTCATTACAAAGAGAAGCCAAGGGGCTTACTGATAGCATAGTACCACCACCACACCTCCTGAATCCCACCCAGGCTGTCTGACTAAGAAACACTCTGACACAGCCCTTGAAGTGCAGCCCACCGTGTAGGGAGCTCTCAGCCGGCAGCAAAAGGCATCTGGAAGCAGGGCAATCACAACAGTTAGAGATTTGCACCTAAGTTTAAGAGCCCAATAGTGGCAGGTAGCCATGTTATCAAAGAAAACTTATTTCAACACTGCTCTTCTCTCAGAATACATCTTACCCTGCTGCTCAGCTGTGTTAGGCTGATGAAGGTAGGCTTGTCTTATAGCATGAAAAGTGTAAGACAGTTCTGCTCCTGCCTTCTTGAAGATTATAAAACAATCTATGCTTATACTCCAGTTCCCTAAGGCATTAGCAGAACACTCACTACAGACATTTTAGCCCTCTTTGGAAGAGCTATAGTCCCTCTAAAGAGTCACTGTCTTCAAAGGAAAGGGGAAAAACAGCATCCAAAGAAATGTGAAACTTCATGAATTTATCAGCTGCCACATTAGAGGTCAAA
Organism: Agelaius tricolor; assembly: GCF_023055355.1. Taxonomy (NCBI): domain Eukaryota; kingdom Metazoa; phylum Chordata; class Aves; order Passeriformes; family Icteridae; genus Agelaius; species Agelaius tricolor. The sequence continues at coordinate 18,560,321 of NW_027269261.1, read as the reverse complement.
AGCAGATATTTCAAAGTAACTTTAGTGCCTTTCATAAACAACAAGAGAGAGTTCACCAGAACTGATCTAGTTTGTCCACAGAGATCATATCCATTTCTAAAGAGAAGGTGAAATAAAACTCAAGAGGAAAAAAAAAAAAAAAGAGGAAATTGACCTTGTTCATGATTTGTGGAGTGTGGGATGGATGAAAGGTCTTTAGCTCCTTAATGTAGCTTTTTCTGTCTATTCTCATTTCAAGGAGCTTTACTTTTGGTCACACACAGCTTGAGGCTTGCACCCAGCAAATCATGTCTGCTTTTCTAGAACATGACTGGTGTACAGCAAAGCTGCTGGATTTGTAACTCCACAGTCTCCCCGCTTCCTTAGCACAGCCCACCTTCTCACCTGCACCTAAGCTTTCATGGAACGTGTGACAGATTGGTTCTTTCATGCAAAGAAAAGGAGAAAAATTCTCAAATGCCTTCAAATTTCCATAGTAAAAATTAAAAAATGAAGGCTCCACACTTCCTGTCTTGCTGTTGGGTTCATACCCCAGTCAAATGAGACGTGTGGTTTATCTGCAAGAGTTAAACCAGTTTTTGTGCAACAGTGATTTCACAAAAGCTGAGGAGAATTTCAACATAGAGCTATCTGCTTAAAGTGACTGTCTCCCCACTCTGCACAAAACCAGATGTTGAGCAGTCTTACCTTCCAAAACCTTGACTCAGGCAGCAGCTGCTCCCTCCCTCTCAGCGTGGGGGATGCCCGGGAGAAACAGAAGCAATTCTCCCCTGTGCAACCGATCCCCTCTGTTAAAAACGCCAATCACTTGTTTTTCTAACTTTAAAAGTTTAATAGTAATAAAATGGTTATTAAAATAGTAATACAATTAGAGTAATAATAATTTGGACAATTTGAATTAGGACAATATGAGACATCAAATACAAAGAGTTACGGACGTCCAAGTACCTTTTTCTGGGTAGCACAAGGCCGAAAAAGGACCCACGTTAACAAAGGATTAACCCTTAAAAGCAATAGCCTGTTGCATATTCATCCACTTCATACATGACGCATAAATTCCATTCAAATACAGGATTCTGTCTGGTCATCGTCAACTTCTTCCTCCGAATCCTAACAGCGCCTTTGAGGCGGGAAGAAGTTCATTTCTTCTGATAAGAGGGCCATAAATTCTTTTTCTCTGAAAGATTTAGGTGTCCTGTGGCTGCTATCTCGCTGCGAGTCCTTTCTTTAAAAAAAGTATCCTACATAGCATCGTTTCTATTTTAACAATTTTTATAGCCTAAAACTATATTTAACACAGTACTTAAGAGAATTAATACATCATTACTTTCTAAAACAACACATATAATCATTTTAATATTTGTGAAAAGCCAATCATAAAATACATGCATTTTTCACACTCTCCAAGGCACGTCCACCTTCAATCCGTGGTAGGTGCGCCCACCCCCTCATCAACACGGGAAAGGCCTCCCGTCACCCTCGGGTAACGCCGAGGGCGGGGGGGCGCGGGAGCTGGATTCCCTCCCCCGCCAAGGGCAGCTTTTCCCCGGAGGACCTCAGAGGCTCAGCTCAGGCCTGGGGGTGTTGCAGGTGCGGCGCCCACAGACGGCTCCAAGGGGCTGCCCCGGGCCAAACCCCGGCGGAGGGCAGGGACCCCGCAGCACCGCGGGGGGAGGCTGCCTCGCATAGGGACATGAGTTGTCAGCAGAAAAACTCCAGCCGTGTGGCTCCATAGCTCAGTGGTTAGAGCACTGGTCTTGTAAACCAGGGGTCGCGAGTTCGATCCTCGCTGGGGCCTCTAGAGGTTTTCGTGCTACTATTTTACTTAATTGTTGTTTCTCCCCTAACCGACCTGGGGGGTTCCGGGAAAAGCGAGCGGCGGGGGTCGCCTTTTGCACGGCGCCTACAGAGGGCGGCGGTGGGAGACGACCGAAACGTCGGAGCTCCAAACTGACGACGTGGGCTCGGCTGCCTCCGGGGATAGGAGCGCAAGGGCGGTCCCAGCTCCGCTTCTCAAATCAATCATTTCCTGGATCTGAACACCGGAGTTGTTACGGCGCCGGATTGTTCTACGCGGGGTTGTCCATCGCGTAGAATCTGGAGTCGCAGGATGGTTCCTGCCCGTGGCTCGGCTCTAACGCGCAGTTTTGGGGGGGTTTGCTTGGCTTCTAGTGCTTTGATTGTGTTGGTGTTTCAGAGTTGCTGGACATTTCCAGCCCTTACTGGACCCTATGAAAGCTGCAGGTGAGCCTTACCTTGAAAAAATATTCATAGTATAATTTAGACTGGAAGGGACTTTAAAGATCATCACATTCCAAGCCCATGCCATGGCCAGGGACACCTTCCACTAGACCACGTTGCTCAGAGCCCCATCCAACCTGGCTTTGAACACTTCCATGGATGGGACATCCACAACTTCTCCGGGCAACCTTTGCCAGTGCCTCACTGCCCTCACAGTGAAGATTTTCTTCCTAATATTTAATCTAAACCTCCCCTCTGTCAGTTTGAAGCCTTTTGCCCTTGTCCTGTCACTACCTGCCCTTGTAAAAAGTCCGTCTCCAGCTTTCTTGTGGGCCTCCTTCAGGGACTACAAGGCTGCTATAAGATTTCCCTGGAGCCTTCTCTTTTCCAGGCTGAACAACCAAGATTCTCTCATAGTAGAAGTGCTCCAGCCCTCTGAGCATCTTAGTTGTCCTCCTTCAAAATATAAAATCTAATTACATTGTCTGAAAGACAACTATTCTTGAAACACACTTTTCCCTGCATTTCAGCTAAATGACAAAAAAAAATAAATAAAGGTGGGGTAACTGACATGTCTATTCTATATTCTTCAATAGAAGATTAAAGTCCTGAAATTTAGAGTCAGATTTATTAAACAGTCATACACATCCAAATCTTACCAGAATGTCCACCACAGGCTCTCATAACCACTTATGTCAGAAAAGGACATCACAGCAGGATTTGGAAGCTGGTGCTGTTAAAGTTTAATGTTCAATAGAACATATGTAGAGACTGCTAACACTGCCATTAATAGGGACACACCTGGGAGCACGGCATAACAAGTCAGCCAAAATCTCTTTCATTTGGTCACTATTCAACACTTTTGTTTCACCATTTTATAAGCTACTTGCTTTTTCTGGGACATCACTGAGCTTCAAAAGCTATTTTGCTTGTCTTCTTCACTTTTACCTTAGGTAGGGCTGCTTTCTTTGGAAGAACCTCCTTGATTCTGGCTAGGTGGGAGCTCTTCTCTTTTGGCAAAGGTGGTGCTGGTGCAGTTCTGGAGTTGTGTCCAGTCTTCTTTCCCTTGTGAGGTTTAGCCTCAGCTTTGATTCTCTGTCTCTACCAGATGGAGCTGGTTTTCCTGTTGATGCTTTTACTTTGGTGGATGTGGTCTTTTTGCTTTCTTATAAGAAACTCTTGGGGTGGCTGCAGTGAGGGTAGAAGGTTTTTTTGAAGGCATGGTTCTTGAAGGTTCATTTAGCAGCTCAAGGACAGTCTCTGAGTAAAGTAATTAACATGGTTTAGCCTTCCTGCTTTAAGGCAAAAGGCTTATTCAGAGATATGATTGAGAGAAACACTTACTAGACCTATAGTCAAGAAAAAGAGCTGAAATTATGCAAGAAGAAATGCATACTATAAACCTCTCTTCTTCCATCAAAAGACCCTTGTTTTTCTTGGAAATAAAATTATTGATTTTAGAAATTATGAATGTGTTATTTAAGGAAAATTACTTCCAGACAGAATGTAATAAAATCTTGCACACTTCTCTAGTAGACTTAACAATATTAATTGTTCAAAATACACTAATATCTGGAAATCCCTGACAAAATAATATCAACTTGCTAAACATTGGTTTCTACTCAGGATGTAACTCCTGCCCCAGCTGCATGGGACTTAAAGAAAGAACGCAGCTTGGAAAAAGGAAGATTGAAAACTTAGGGGAAAAAAAATAATCAGGGACTGGGGTTAAGCAAAGGCACAGCATCAAGTAGACAGCAGAACCTGTGTTTGATTATCACATAAATGTGATAACCAACCTTCGGGATTGCTCCTGCTCAGTAGTTGTTAAGACTCCTGAAGGTTTCAATCACATGCCTGTAAGTTTGCGTATATGTTTTGTTTGTCATTAAAATCAAAGCCTGACAACTTACTTGCTCATGGAAGAAATGGTATCCGTTTGCTCTTTGTTTTCATTGGAACAGGCTTGTATTTACACTTCCCTGGTGGAGCTCTCCTTGGAAAACAGAAAGGCAGATGCAGGCATCTGAGAGATTGTTAGGGAAGTTTATTTATTCCATAGGCACACACCAATTCCCTGTTCTCATTTGCCTCTGGTGGAAGAGGCATGAAATCACTTTAGGCACCTGAATGCAGCACAGGTGGAATTCAAGAGGCTGACACAGGGCTGGCAAGCCATAAAATCCCTGTCCAAACAGCAGCTGGTGAGCGTGACTTTCACTGGGATTTTCTTTGGATACAACAGTGCTGCAGCAAGAGGGGTGATAAAGGAGAGGAACAGGCACAGAGGGAGGGAAGCACAACTACAAAGAAATGTGTCTGTGTTCCTCTCCTCTGTCCCCTGACAACTCCCCACAGTACAAAAGCACCAAAACAAAAACCAACTGAACACATATTCCCTGAGGTAAAGATGTTGCACATTAAGTGACAGGAAGAGAGGTACAAAGAACCACAACACACCTGTGTTCTCTGTTACCCACCAAGAGGACTGCTGTAGGACAAATAAGAGCAGGTTCTTCCAATTTGGCATGCTTGACAGCACCAAACAAAGCAAAGCATGACCTAAGGCATCATATTTTCTTGTGATTAGCATTCTCCTTCAGACAATCGCAAGAGCCAAGTGCTTCCTCTACACCACTTCAATTTTTTTTTAAAGGTTACTTAAGCAGAGTTGCAGGTATTGCTTGTGGGGCTTTTTCCCTTCATCTCTCTCCTCTCTGATTTTAAAATTACATTCTAACTCATTTTCTCTCTGCTCAGGACAGAAGGAATTTGGTGCCACCCTGCTGTCTCCAAGAGTACTGCTGCAGAGGCAAGCTAAAGTGGGGACAAAGGGCACTGCTGCCATCAGCTTTCCTGGCAGGTTCCTTGGGAAGTCTGAGTTGCCATCAGGCACATGACAGCGGCCCTGGCAATGTTTTGGAAGCAAGAGTTTGTATGGCTTGCTGTCCGTGCCAGTGAACTTCCTGCCATGTGGGTAGGAGACAGGGAATGCTGGATTCACTGCCTGGGACTGTGCCCAGCAGAGAAGCCAGCTATCCCCAGGAAAAATCCTATAAACAGCAGTAAAATCAAAGGAGAAAGGTTCATGAGGAGACCAGAGTCACTCCAGAAGCTGGAGGTGTCAGGACTGTGCTCCAGAGCCTGCTCAGGCTTCAAGGAGCTCTGCACAGCCTGCGCACGCCTGCAAAGTGCAAACAGGCCAGGGCAGAGCTGACACAGCCCCATCCAGGCTAAGGCAAACAAGGGGAACTGGAAAATGCAGGAAAATATTTTAAGAGCCAAGGGAGTAAGTGCCTGGTCCTGTTCTAGAAGTGATGGACACAAAGCTTCAAAAGCACAGGGTCTTCATGACACATTAAGGAGTGGCATACAGACAAAAAAGATATATTTGTTTTGATAAATAGATCCTGCTCAAGCTCTTGATGTTTATGCATGGTCACATATATATATATATATATATATATATATATATATATATATATATATATATATATATTTTTTTTTTTTTTTTTTTTTTTTTTTTTTTTTTTTTTTTTTTTGGTCCCTCACAGTAAATGCACTTCCTGGCAGATGATAAGCTATTAAAGGCAGAAATCTCCTTGAGCAGTAAAAGATTCAAGTTCTGTTCCCATCACCTTGGTACATAGTTTGAGTTAACAACCTAGCTTTGGATCTAACTTCTCAAGAAAACATAGTTTGTTTTCTTCATTTTGTGAATGTCCAAGATCTCTGCAAAAGCACAAACACATTTGTACTGTATCTGTTCTACAGAGTGATTTGAAACCATTTAATGTTTTTTAGCAAAATGGGAAAGCTAGCGAGGCAAAAAAAACCCCATAAGTGTGCTTATTGTTCTAAAAACAGACTTTAGCAGGTATAACTGTTTGATGGGGAAAAACATTTTGCTTGGAAAAACTCAGGATTAGGCTCCAGTTATTATTTGAGCACTGCATGAACCACCAGGTTTCTCTCATCTTTGTAAAGAAAACTGTGGAGTGCTATTTATTTTTTATTTATACTAATGTGCATCATAGATACTTGATATAATGAACCTAAAAGATATGGACTGTCCGTTTTAAGTCATTGCTTTGCTGTAATTCAGATATACAACCAAGGAAACTTTCTTTTAATCCTTAACTCTCCCAGATCTTCAAGGAATTTGAACTCTATTTCCTATTTCTCTGTGCACAGATATGATGAGTGAGGAACAAATTCACTCAAAACTGATTAAAGTTGCACCAGAGGTACAGTGTGTAAACAAAACCCAAGGACTGGATGCAGATGTCAGTGATTTTGTATCAGTAGTACTTGGTATTCTTTTACTGTGATAGCTGGAGAGTGGTAACTATAGAAGAATTTAGCATGGAAATACATCTTTAATTACAAACCTTGCAGGATCGATGAGCTTGTAGAGCGATCCACGTGGTGTATAGGCACTGGGATAAGAAGTAGACATAAAATACAGTTCACCACCTAAATGGAAGTGAAAAAAGAAAACTGGTCTTAGATTCAAGTGCCCAAGCTGGATCCCAGTTCTCCATTTCCCTCTTTCCTGGCTTTTCAGTAATTCATGTAGTCAGAAAAGGAAACTCCTTCAGTTACCCCTTCAGCCATGCCTTATGTTCAAGAAATGGCTTTGTTCTCACCCTGCCCTGTGCCAGTGGGCTCCCAGAAACACCAAATGACCTCCTGGCTGCAGCAGGGTTCCACACAGAACCAGCAGCTCTCTTTCAGGCAGCACCTTCATTACCTCACCTCTGTGGCTCTGTAAAGGTTGCTTTCCTCTGTATAAATACATATTTCTTAAAACTTGTTTGTACCAAAGAAGCAGCCAGAAACTACAAATAGAGGGGAAGACCACACAAAAAATATATTTTCCATTTCATAATCATACCAAAAAGGAAAAAATTCAGCAAGAGCTACATTAGTTAATCTGTGGAAGACAGAAACTTCTCATTTCTGTCTGGTAACTGGAAGACAAATGCTCCTTGTGCCTTCCCTTCAGCACTCACTAGAACAATATCCAGGGGAAAAGGAAATTAGAGTATCTTGCAAGAGGCAAAGCTGTTGTTGTCTTTCAAACTACATAACACCATGTTGGTTTCTAAAAGGCCACCAAAAGAAGAGACATTTCATATTCACTCACTCCATATGTTAGAACAGTTAAAAACTGTACACATTTTACAGCAAAGCCTGCATCTCCATGCAGCTCTGACAGAATATGCTAGGCAGAAAATCTAGGATCTTTTCCTGGCAAGCAAATCTCTTTTCTGCTGAATGATCAAGTGCTAAAATGCACCTGTGCTTTCCAAAAACTTGCAGCTTCTTTTTGTATTACATAGCTCTGTCAGGAGGCTGTAGAAAAGCAAACATTCATATTCATTGATACTTCCACCTTGGTGGGAGATCTGGTCCTTGTGACCTTAGTAGTGTCCCATGTGCTGAGGCCTTTACTTTTAAATGAGTGGCTTTCCTGATCCCCAAATAAAGTCCTGGTCTATGATCCACAGTGTGAATTGTGGATTGTTGTGAATAAGACTGAGGAATTTATACTAAGGAAGCAGGAGAAGTTCAGAGAAGCTCTAAGAACTCAAGTGAGGATGGGATGGTATAATGAAAAAGTGAACTGCATTGATATGGTCTTTTGATTAGTGAAAGAGTACAAAAGACCAACAATAAAAGGAAAGTTTCACATGAGATTCGGTTTCTTGAGCTTTTCATCAACCTGATCTGCAACAACTTCACAGGGCAGGAGACCTCCCTGAGCCACAGACCAGCCCCCATGCTGAGCCAGCCATAAACCTCTCTGCACTGCCTGCTCTCCAGGCACCCCTCAGGAACCACAGAACTTTGCACATTTTCCATACAGTAGAGAACAGATTGTACAGTTTCCATTGAAAGTGTGGCCAGCACGATACCCACCTGCTTCATCCTCAGCAAAGGAGATGATGAATTTGCTGTAGGAACTGATCATTCCAGGGAAAGCACAAGCTGTTGTACTGCCAACACAGATATCCGGCTTCTTCCACTTATTTGTCTTATCTTCCTGTAAAGCCATAAGTTGACTAGATGAAAAATAAACCCCTGTGTTTTATGTCTCCATCATCAAAATTAGTTCCTGTCAAAATCATGCATTACTGAAACAAAAAAAGCAGTCAGTGAAGACTGTGACTGTTGGCTGGATTTTGGAGAAACAGACCTGAACAAAAGCAAACTTATCCTAAGGATTCTGAAATGGAGGAAGTTTAAATTCCAGCAAAAATGTTGTTGTAATAGTCAAACACAGAACTTACTCTATATCCAAGTTTCTCATCCACTCCAGCCCAAAAGGTTTTGGGATGGTCCAATAAACTTATTTGCCTAGACAAGGAAAATGTGGGTATAGAATAGGAGCTGCAGAGGAAACAATCAGACTCACTTGCTCAGGAAATCACCAAAAATATAAAGGCCATTCAAGTTGGGTGATTCACATCCCCTGTAGACAAAGCCTCCAGGAACTGACTTGCCCACACTGCAGCCATATGCAAATATTGGCAGAATGTCATCTGTCAAACACACAGAAATACAAAGTAAAAAAGTTTACTTTCAGAGAGCATCAAAAAGCAGTTGCTCAATGACACTGACAGGTACAAAAATTACTAGAAGGACCAATACAGTTTAACATTAGTGAAATTTCAGTGGTAATTAAGCAGTTTACTCTGGGACAGAACAGATCCAGGGGCTTTAAGGACCTCTCTGTGTAGTTGCTTATCAAGGCTTAGTCATGATGAGCTTCCATAAGACAAAAACCAAGATTCTCTACATCAAGAAGCAATGCAGGAAGGCATCAGCCTGCAGCAAGTGTTATCTTATTTATATGTGACTGTACCAGTCACTTTAGCAGGGATCATCTTTACCAATTCCAGTATTTTTAGAGAAGGGAAAAAGATCAAAAACTGTAAGTGAGCTCAACATCTTCATGGGTTCACTGACACAACACAGAGCATGAGTGTGAAATGAGTGTGCTCTCACCATTTTATGTCATGAGACTTGTAAAATAAAGACTCTGCCTCTGGCAATGTTAAAAGAATTCAGTCCTTTCTCATATTGAATTATCAGATTCCACAGAATTTTATTCTTGTCCTCACTTTTTTCTCTGCATTAATGTCAATAATACATACTCTACACTTGTCTTCTCATCCAATTGTTCCAGAAACATCTGCAGGACCTTGAGACCAGGTGTCTTCACCAAACAGCTGAAGGAACATTATTATACTACTCAGTTTTTCTACCATGCTTTTGCCAAGAGCTTTGCAAAGACCACCAATTTCTGTTTTTTAAAGGCAGCAAGTGTGTTTCATCCATCACACCCACAGTCAGGCCCAGAGCACAGCTTTTGGGCATTCTGCTGCAGCACTTTGCTGGCTGGGACACACTACACCTGTCACAGGTTTGGTTCAGGATTTCAGCATCAGCCTGGTCCTCTGTCCTTAGCCACAGTCATGGCTCAGAGCTTCTGGAGAAAACACAGTATCACTTTCTACTTAAATAAAATCCATTGTCCTCCTGGCTTTACTGGGAAAACTGTCCACAAAAGATACAGGCTTTGAATTTAAACACCTTGTCCAGTGTAGTGTGGGGCAGAGAACTCCCTGCATAAGTAGAGCATCATTCCATAGCAATACAGCAGGGCTGGGGAAAAGGGATTTCTGAACTTAAAAAGCAGACGAATTCCATTTCATATACAACACTGGATTATTTAGCTTCACTGAAAAAACAGTGCTATAGTCCACTAAATATACACATATAGTAATCTTCTACAAGAAAGTTCTTCCTTACCCATGGAGGAGTTGTGGCAAAGCTTTGTGTCATAGCATTCAAATCCCTCCTTTGCTCTCCAGCTATAGTTCCCTCCTTTAACAATGAGGTTGAGGTTGATTTCCTCAAACCTGTTCTACCCAACATCCTCACAGAATATCCTCCCTCTTCCCTTTTTTGTGATAGGGTCCCCTCTGTCCACTGCACAGCACCTGACTCCATAGGCATAAACCTCTGGGCAGGCTTTGGGATCAGACACGAATGGATTATCAGGAGGGATGCGGTAAGGCTTTCCATCAGGGTTTCTTCCATCCACATCAATCCTCAACACTTTCCCCAACAAAGTGCTCCTAAAGGCAGAAAAAAGAAACCACAGCATGAGAGCCATCTGAAAACACAAAAATTCCCTTCTTCTCCTTGCCCATTTTCAAAGGATATATTATCTGCCTAGAAGAAATAAACCAGAGGCAGGTATGTCTTGCAACCCACTTAAGCAAGAAAACTCTCTTTTCTCTAAACAACTTGACTTTAAACATCTCAAATGTTCATTTTTGAAATACTGCTTTGGACAGATTTGCAGATGCATAAGCATTTTCAGGAAGCACTCTTACTCTATTCTTCCACATTTTCTCCTTTCCAAACCTTGTATCTTGGTGAACACGCTCAAAGCTTTCACCTGCCCTCCTACTTACTTGTTCTGAGCATTCCCAAATTTTCCAAAAGGGTCTCCAGCTTTCCCTCCATCTCCTGTGAATACATACAAATAGCCATCCACACCAAAGAGCAGCTGCCCACAATTGTGATTTGCAGCTGTTTCCTCAAGCTCCAGGAGAAGCCTTTAAAAAAAAAAAAAAAAAAAAAAAAAAAAAAAAAAAAGTAAGAACTAGCTTTTATCTTAGCATGGGTCAGGGCAAGTGCCCACATGACTGATAAATAAGAGTATAGTACTGTCATGAAACACCCTCTTCTACAGTACAAACCTCATAGGGCAGATGTTAATTCCATAATGAATTAAAGGCTGTTACTACTCTTTAGAAGACAAGAGTACAAGATGGAGAGAGAAGACAACCTTATTTCTGAGTCTTTTCAATCCATTTTAGTTTTCTGTGTGACCTTGAGCCAACCTGATTCTGGTAGTTCCATAGCAGGCCAGTCACACACCTGAACCAGAATGACTAGGAATGCGCAGGTTCTGCCAGTGGAAAGAATCATACCATCACAAACTGACTTGAGTAGGAGAAGACTTAAAAATCATCAAGTTCCAACCCCCTGCCATGGGCAGGGACAAATTCCACTAGACCAGGTTGCTCAGAGCTCCATCTATCCTGGCCTTGAACACTTCCAGGGAGGGAGCATCCACAACTCCTATGGGCAACCTGTGCCAGTGCCTCACCATGCTCTTCATAATACCTAATCTAAACCTTTCCCCCTTGTCCTGTCACTACATGCTCTTGTAGATGGACTCTGCCCATCTTTCTTGTAGGCTCCCTTCAGGTACTGGAAGGCTGCAATGAGGTCACCCCAAAGCATTTTCTTTCCTAGGCTGAACACTCCCAATTCTCTCAGCCTGTCCTTATAGGAGAGGTGCTTCATTCCTTTGATGATCTTAGTGGCCTCCACTGAACTCTCCAACAGATCTGTGTTCTGTGCTGGGGACCTCAGAGCTGGATGTAGTACTGCAGTTGGGACCTCCTGTAAGTGGAGCAGAGGAGCAGAATCCCTTCCCTTGGCCTGCTGCCACAAATCTTTGGATGCAGCCCAGGATATGTTTGGCTTTCTCAGCTGCAAGCTCACATTGCTGGATTATATCCAGCCCCTCACCTACTAGCACCCTCAAGTCTCCCTTGGCAGGGCTGCTATCAATACCCAGCCTGTGTTGATACTGGGGGTTGAACAGGGACAGAGAAAAACGATTTCTCATCATGGCATACAGTAGCATTCAACATAAACTTTACCTTTCAGAGCTTGGGTCAATTTTGTTGGCATCAGATGCCAAAACCTTCAATTCAGTTCTTAGCCATGTGTGAGTAACAGATATAAAACTCCCCATTGTCCTTCTGCTTGGGGTGGAAGCCCCTCTTATCCCCTAGCCATGGGGTAGCCAGCACTAGGCTCTGAATATCCAGGAATGGCTCCTCCAGCCAGCTGCCATTGGGTAGGTACACCCAGACAAGGCCCAGCTGCTCGGCTATGAAGACGCAGTGGGTCCCGTCAGCAGTGCAGGCAATCAGCACTGGGTTCCTCAGGCCACTGGCAACCTCAGCCAGGCACAGCTGGACACAGCCCCCACACTCCTCCAGCACCAAGCCCAGGCTGCAGCTCAGGGATGAGTTCTGCAGCACCTGGGGGAAACAGCAGTCCTCATCCTCGAGCTGCAGGAGGCGGCAGAAGTGGGTCCTGTTCGTCTTGCAGCACTCCTGGATGTGCTTGTCACCAGTCAGCAGGCAGATGGCAGAGTAGCAGTGGAGGTGAAACTCAGAGCAGTAGTCAATACAAAGTCCTGGGAGGCTTCTCAGCGGGGTCTGTGGGTTTTCTGCATCATAGAGATGTGCAGCATGTGGAGAACATTCATAGAAAATAAAGGAAACTAAAGATGTGGCTGTGGACACTCATCCAGGAGAAGCTGAGACCAGAAGGGGAGCAAAGTGGTTAATAAAATGAAAAATTATCAATGCAGACAACATAAAGTCACCTATGAAGTGCAGCTGTTAAAAGTCACTCAGAATATGGCCAAAATGGACTTCAACATCAGTAGTAGTTTCCTTTATCAAAGCACAGTCAGCTACATGTAAATCCTTCCCAACAGAAGTACAAATGTGGAGGTTGTGGATTTTCCATTCAGTAAGGTGGGACTGAGCAGTCCAAGAGGGAGATGATCAGAGCAGGGAAACAGTCTAACAGAGCTCTGGAAATATCACAAATGACATTGAGAAGATGGAAAAGGCTCACTTTCCCACAGAAAAAAAATGAGGGAGTATCAGATGAAGGCAATAGGAGCCAGGTTAAAAAAAGCAAGTGAAACGCTGCCAGAAGAGGCTGTAGCTGCTAAAGATGTACATTGATTAAATATACAGGCTAAATTAATCTGATACATGCACGGTATTACTGAAGCAGACTGTAGGTGAGATTTAAAACTGATTCAAGTATGTAAATACCATCTCATGCAATTCCTGTAGATATTGACTCTACCTCTGATCATCAGGAAAAAAATACTGCAGGCAACATTTTCATGTGTTACAGATCTAAAATTATGTTCCTTCAAATACCTTTAAGTGTTTAGCTGTGTAAAATGTAGGATAAATTTTGAAAATCAAGCATTGTGTTTGAATTTGTACCTAAATTTAAACTCATCTTGCGAACATTCTGGGCCAGAACTTCTGTAAAATGTTTCCATTAAGATCCCACCTCTATTTTAATCAGCACAAAGTTGCAGAACTTAAAGCAGAAGAGGCTACATTCTACAGAAAAATTATTTTGCTTGTTTTCATGCCAGCAGCCCAAAATCAATCTATCCAGAACTTTTATTTGATGGAGATGGAAGAGAGCAAGTACATGTACAGTCCAGGAATGTAACTATTACATTAGTAACTTTTCTGCCTCGTTAAACAAGTTAGCTTCTGTTATAAAAGATCAACAAAAAGCCAAATTAATGAATGCAAAAGATTTTATTTTCGCAACCAAAATACGGTCCTCAAAACCACAGTCAAAGAGACAGCATTGAGCCCGGGATCAGCTCTGGGTGAACCTAGATCTGACCTCTATCGTACCGGATCTCCCCCATTCACAAATGCCATCTCCAGCGGGACTGTTTTATACAGTTTTTTATGCCTGAGGCAGAGGTGCCCCGATTTCTTTTGTAACCCTGCATATGTATGAACGTTTCTTTCACTGTGCAGGGCTGGACAATTGCTGTTTCCTGGGTAATGGCAGGTGCTGATCATGTCAGGGGGTGTCGTGTATTCAGATGTATGTTTCTCGAGGACTTCGGGTATCTTAATTGATGATATCTATCAAGTGCTGGTTGTCCTTGGGTGTTCCCTGATGGTTCCGGGGGAAGCCCATCTCCGTGCCAGCCATGTTCTTTTATTAGTTAATGAGGCATTCTTCTCCTGCAGCCACCAGGAGTTTCCTAATTCCAGTGTGGTAATCTGTCTCCAGGTTGTCCGTGGTCAGAGGCTTGCTGGATGTTAAATTAATTTTACAATTTTTATTTTATACATCTTCCCCTTAAGAATTAATTACTTTACATTACATATTACACTTGTTTAAACAGAATTTTAAAATCTGGGCAGTTATACAAGCATTGAAATTAAATTTTTTTTTTGTCTAAGTAGCAGCCTTTCCAGGATATCTAATACGAAGACTACAGACCCTGATTCCAAACTTCACAAGCAAGTTGTTCTCTTTGCTCACAGCAACACCCAGGAGTTTTTGCCCAGAACAGGTATCACTTGTAAAGAGTAAAGCCCCTGAATCTTTTGGATGGTGTAGGAGGTTTCTCACTTTTCATTGCTGCCATTTGGTTACCAGAAAGCAGCACAGAATGACCTGGTTTCTGGTGCTTCCACATCACATCTGCAAGGAATCTGTCCCTCTTCCTAAACCTAAACTCTTCAGCCTTGCAAAGGGGAGCCAAGTCCCCCAGGCCTGTCCTTGCAGTCTGACCCCAGTCCCAGCTGGCAGAACCAAACCATTCCTTGTTGCAGCATGTCAGGGTGGTAGAAACACTGCAGCCTTCTTGAAACATCTCCTTCAGAAGCCTCTCAGAGTAAGGCCACAAGAGCAGCCATTTCAAGTCCATGCACACACACATGCCATAGATAGCTCAGCAGAGGAAAGACAGGAAGGATCTTTGCATGATATATTGCAGTGAGGGTTTACTGCATCCACCACGCCAAAGGGACAAGAGACAAAAGACTAAACCATGTGGTCTGCATGACTTAAGAATGGGGTCAGTGACCAGTAACCTGAGGGCACAGGGGCTGACAAAGGGCAGAGCAAAGGGCAGCAGTCTGTAGGGCGGAGGAGGGATGAATAATTGGAGTGGGCAGTGTCAACTGGCCAATGGGAGAGGCAATCTAGTGTAGATTGGCAGTAGTGCTGCAGAGCACCATGGGCTGAGTCCCCTCTAGCAGCACAGATGGGCAAAACTCTATGATATATTCTTCCAAGGCAAGGCCCTGGGGATTCCCCTGAGGGGGAAGCACCGCAACTCCCCTGTTTTTTCTTACTATGAAAACTTCCCCATTGGACCTCTGCAGACACTTAACTAAACAGGAAAACATAAGTAAAAACAATGATTACAACCCAAAAATTCCTTAAACAAACGATGAAACCCACCCTGTCAACCCCCATTGTCCAAAAAGTTCATTGATGTAAACTGAGTTCTTAACTTTTAACTGAGTAAACTGATGTAAACAGAGTTCTTCTTAATTTTACTTGCTCCTTCAGCTTCTGGATATTTGCGTGGATAGATGCTGAGTATGTGAAAAATGCCAATCACTTGTTTTTAAAATTTTAAAAGTTTAATAATAATAAAATGGTTATAAAAATAGCAATATAATTAGAGTAATAATAATTTGGACAATTTGAATTAGGACAATATGAGACAATAAAAACAAAGAGTTACGGACTTCTGGGTACCTTTATCTGGGCAAAATAAGCCTAAAAAAGGACACCCGTTAACAGAGGATTAACCCTTAAAAACAATAGCCTGTTGCATATTCATACACCTCATACATGATGCATAAATTCCATTCAAACAAAGGATTCTGTCTGGTCAGTGTCAGCTTCTTCCTCTTAATCCTCACGGCATATTCAAGGCTGAGCGGGGTGGGAAGAAGTTAGTTTCTTCTGATAAGAGAGCAATAAATTCTTTTTATCTGAAAGATTTAGGTGTCCAGTGGCTGCTATTTCCGTGCAAATCCTTTCTTTAAAAAAGTATCATTCATAGCATAGTTTCTATTTTAACATTATGTTATAACATAAAACTATATTTAACATACTACTTGAGAAAATTAATACAGCATAACTTTCTAACATAACACATATAATATTCATTTTAATATTTGCTAGAAGCCAATCATAAAATACACATTTTTCACAAGTACAAAGAAAGGTTAAAGCAGTACATCTTTTCAAAGTTTTGACAGCTATGTCCAAGGGTGAGCAGTGAAAAGTCTATTGCTGCTTGGTTTTATAATGATACATGCATGGTGTTATTAGCATTTGTTAGCAGCTCACTCAATGCTTAGGGTGTACCATTGTTTTGCTTACTTAGCTAGCACCTTTAATTCTCTTAGCATTTATTGAGTTTTTGTAGGAGCAACCCCAGGGGCCAATACTGAGGCTGCTATTTTCTTTTTTTCTACCTCAAGAGTCAATTTCAGTTTTGCAGTCAGATTTAAACTGATGGACAAATCTGCTGTGCTTAATTTTTTGGTCACAAATTATGGCAAAGTCAGGTGCTAGCATAGCAGGCTTCCCCAAAGTTACAGGGTGTTTTGGCCATGGAACCGTTTATTTGCTGGTGGGGAGTAAGATTTCAAAGAGGCTGTATAATTTAGTAAAGAGTGAGCATTTGCAAATTTCAATTTCATAGATTTGTTACGTCCAAAGTACATAGAGAGACAAAATTGTATTTAATTACACGAGTGCTGCACATCTCTTAGGAAGGCTGTTAGAGGCTTCTGCATCTTTGCTTTTCAACAGCTCTAAAGACTCATTATTCTTCAGACAAAATTACTTGGATTTTATAACTATCCTTATAAAAAGGAGGCACTGTTGAGCTGTTAGGATATAACAGAATTTTGAAAACTGAAAGCATTCTTAAAATCTCACAAGAAATAGCTATTAAAAAAGCTGCTTTTTTTGTTGGGGTTTTTTTAATTATTATTATTATTTGTGTGTGTTTGAGCAATTGGATGTTGGTATATATCCTTACGTGAAATTCACACATATAAAACAAGGAGTCTTATACACTTATGAAGTAGTGGAGGGACATTTTCTTTGATAAACATCTGTGATTACAGTCTTTTTCTTTCTTCCATGCCACATGAGCTTGGGTTTTTTTGCGGTCTCGGAGGCTCAGGAGAAGGGTCTTTGGGTGCTGCATTTGGCTGTTCGATGCACCTCTTGATGCTTATGCCTGTAGATACTGAAGCATACACTGTCTCCGAGGTTATTGATGGGGAGGGGTTATTGATATCTGAAATGGGTGTGTTTTGATCAGGGTCAGTCTCACTTCCAGCATGGGAACCGGGAGTGACCAGATTGGAGAGGAGTGGGGGCACGGTGCCGGCGGGGGAAAAGAACCCAGCCTGGCAGCGGCGGCCACAGGACCCACAGCATCTGAGACGGACAACATGGGAGCCGAGCCAGCCACAGGCAGAGCGGAGCTTGGCTCTAGAGGGACAGGAAGATCAGATGCAGGCCCAGGGCCAGGAGGACACAGAGCAAAGGCAGGCAGGGGTGGAGCGGGACAGAGAACGGGCCCTATGCCCCCCCACCAGGGGAGTGAGGAAATTTGAGAGGCAGGGGCAGCTTCATTAACAGGTGATGGGAGACAGGATGGGTGATTAGAAGAACTGGAGGAGAGAAACAGGAGGGGGGAGGTGCCACATGGGTGAAGTCCGCGGGGCAGGAGACGGGCCCACTCCGCAGGTACAGCCCTCACCGCGGGAGGGACTGGCCCCGCGGGAACGGGGTGGGCAGCGGGGTAGCTAGGCACCGCGAGGAGGATGGGCACGGGGCCAGAACCTGCTGCGGGGGTAGTGGTCTGAGGTAGAGGAGGGGAAGGGAAGGGAGGATCCCAGACGCTGTATTGTGTGCTAAGGCGGGAAAACTATGCGCCACAGCATTCAAACTGGGAGATCCGGCCATGTAGCAGATGCCATCTTGTCTAATAGGTGTGCATGGAGGTTTAGAGTAAAGGAATGTAGGAAGAAGGGTTGGGTTAGAGCCCAAGCTAGTATGGCCAGTACTAGCCTGGAAAGGGCACAGGAGAGGACTGAAGGTGGCAGGAGGCAGGTAGCTCTCCTGCGCCTTTTTTAGGCGGTTTCCATTTCCATAGCTGTCCCAAGGGGACAGGAGCATGATGGAATGCCAGAACTGGGGTATTAACTCACATTACACCTCTTTAGGAATATTACAGTTGTCAGAGTTTCATACTCCATTTTTAAGCTAAATTCTAGAATTAGAATTTATAATTTAGAATTTAGAACAATTCAGCTGAAGGTCAGACTCTAAACCTCTAAGTGCTTAGAACAAGTGTAGGTAGCTAAAATAGACCCAGATCTTGCCAGATGCAGACTGAGCTCTAGCAGCAGAGCCAAATTGCTTTACATGCCTCATCTAACTAATTCGAGACTCATATCTGAATATTTGGAACGGAGTAAGCTAAGATTGCTCTGAAAAGACATAATGGGAACAAGGCAGAGTAAGGAAGTTCCTAAAACCAGCCCATTAGCATGCATCTTAGCATACTGGAGAGAAATAGCAGGCAAAAGAAAATAAAAAAAAGCCTAATTAAATATTGCTCCCATTGGTGGCCATTAGATCCTCGCCTAGAGGATGGGGCAAGGTTGGCCTCCTACAGGTACATTGGAATATAATACCCCGTTACAGCTAATGCTGTTTCTACGCAGAGAAGGGAAATGGGAGGAGGTTTCTTATTGTGATATGTTTTTCTCCCTTCGAAATAACCCTGACTGGCAAAGGGACTGTGGCATCAGGGCCCCCTCTGACCCCCTTGTTCTGGCTCTTGAAAGAGAAAACAGAAGCAAAATGGGAGAACATAAACAGTGCTGCTTGGCCCGTAGCATAAGACAGAGATGCACCAGGACAGATAAAGATTATCGTGCAGCATTAGAGAAAGAACAAGATCTAGCTGACCTATTTAGCCCTCACTTGGGAGGGCAGGGGGGAAGGGGTAGGGACTTGGGAGGGGCACCAGCACCACCTCCCCCACCTATTCCTCCTACTACTCCTACTCCTACTCCTTCTCCTCCCTTGGAGAAGACACCAGCTCCAACCCCTCCAGGCTTCCCAATAGCATCCCGAACCAGAGGACAAGTACTGCAGGCCCCTTTGCAGGAGACAGTAATACCAGGCGGAGAAAAGATATTGATTAAGGTGCCCTTCTCCACCCTTGATTTGGAAGCATGGGAAAGGGTTGCGGGAAATTACCCAGTAAACACTGCTAAACATCTATGATACATTATGAAACAGCACAATCCAGACTGGGGTGATATTCAATTGTTATTAGATGTGTTCACTGAAAGAGAAAACCAGCTGGTTTTAAAAACAGCAGGGGACCTGGTAGCAGACCACTTTAGACAACAACAAGTGGATCTAAAGGAACATTTTCCACTTCAGGACCCAGGCTGGAACCTGAACCTACCAGCAGAAAGACAGAGGCTAAAGAATTATCAGGATTGGATTATACTGGGAGTGGAAAGAGCAATGCCTAAAACTATAAATTGGTCAGCTTTATATGCTATTAAACAGGGACCCTCAGAATCCCCCACAGAGTTCCTAGACTGCCTGAGAAATGCAATGCAACGCTATACACCACTGGACCCTGCATCTGACGTGGGGATACAACAACTAATTAATCCATCTTTGGGACAGTCCACAGGGGATATTAGGCACAAGCTCCAAAAAGTCCAAGAAGAAGATGATGCACAGAATTTAGAAACTTTATTGGGGGAGGCTTGGAGAGCCTTTAGCAACAGAGAAGAGGGGTAAACGAGAGATGAAAAACTTAATAGCAATACTGCAGGAGGAACAGAGAGAAAAACATGAAAGCGGGCAGGGACCACCCAAGCAAGGCCCTCCTCGATTAGGCAGAAATCAATGTGCAAACTGTAAGAAACAGGGCCATTGGAAGAGGAATGTCCAGAATGGAAACAGAATGGTCAAGGGAATAAAGGAGTGGAGGGATGGTTGCCCATGTGCAAGAGAATTAGGGGAGACCAGAGGAGACCCCAGCAGGCCCTCTGGTTGTAAAACTGAAGCTGGGAGAAATGGAAAAAGAAGTCAAATTCCTAGTTGACACTGGGGCAACGTACTCGGTTCTAAATACAGCCCGGATACCCATAGGGGATGATTATGCTATGGTTACAGGAGCGACTAGCAAAACTGAAAAGGCATTTTTTTAGGCCGCTAAAATACAAACTGGGAAAGCAGTGGGGAATCCACAAATTTCTATATATGCCCAACTCCCCTGAGCCACTTTTGGGCAGAGATTTGCTGGGACAATTGCAGGCAACTATTACATTTGAACATGGGGAAATGACTCTGGAGGTAAATGAACAAAAGTATGTAGAAATATTGAGTTTGATATTAATCACTAGCAAAGTCACAAGGGAAACTGAAATCGATGAAGAGATAATGAATCAGGTGTTCCCTGGGCTATGGGCCTCTGATGTACCAGGGAGAGCGAAAAACGCTCCTCCTATGCAGATCAAGCTAAAAGAGGGAAAGCAACCTGTCAGGGTTAAACAGTATCCCCTGAGGAAGAAGGATAAGGAAGGAATTAGCCCAGTAATTGAGAACTTTTTGCGTCTAGGATTTTTAAAAGAATGTCAATCTGATTTTAATACCCCTATCCTACCGGTCCTCAAACCTGATGGGTCGTACCAGTTAGTACAGGATGTGCGAGCCGTGAACAAGGAAACTGAGGTTCTGTATCCTGTGGTGGCCAATCCATACACGTTATTACCTTGCTTAACACCCAAACTAACTTGGTTTACCATTTTAGATTTGAAAGAAGCCTTCTTTTGCCTTCCTATCCATGAAACCAGCCAGAAAATTTTTGCATTTGAATGGGGAAGTCCTAAGAGCGGGCAAAGAACTCAACTTACATGGATAGTACTCCCACAAGGATTTAAAAACTTACTCACTTTGTTTGGAGAACAACTTGCAAAGGAATTAGAGACCTGGGAAGCCCCTCCAGAAGCAGGGAAGCTGCTACAATATGTAGATGACATCCTGATAGTCACACGGACAAGGGAGGCATGTGTGGCCTGGGTGGTAAGCCTCTTGAACTTTCTGGGGCTCCAAGGGTACCGGGTTATCAAAGAAAAAGGCTCAAGTAGTAAAACAGAAAGTAACCTATCTGGGTTACGAAGTCAGTGCTGAACAACATACCCTGGGCCAGAGCTGGAAGGAGGCAATAGGCCAGAGCCCAAAACCTCAGACTGCAGAAGAACTACGAACTTTCCTGGGGATGATGGGGTGGTGCAGGTTATGGGTCTATAACTATGGACTGTTTGTTAAGCCCTTTTATGAACTTATTGCAACTGAAAGCAGGGACATCCAATGAACAAAGGAAGCTACGCAGGCCTTCCACCAGCTGAAAAAAAGGCATCATGTCAGCTCCAACTCTGGGATTGCCAGACGTGAGTAAGCCTTTCCTTATGTTCTCCCACGAGAAACAAGGAATCGCCTTGGGGACATTAGCACAGGACCTCGGGCTGTATCGGGCAGCAGTTGCTTACTTCTCTAAGCAATTGGATGCAGCAGCTAAAGGGTGGCCTGGATGCCTCAGAGCTGTTGCAGCAGTTGTATTGAATATCCAAGAGGCACGTAAATTCACCCTGGGCCAGAAAATGATTGTGCTCATATCTCACACGGTGTCCGCAGTGCTAGAGGTGAAAGGCAGGCATTGGCTTTCCCCAAGAAACAAAGATTTCTGAGATACTGAGCTATTATGGTGGAGCAAGATGATGTGGACATAGCGGTGACTAACATCATCAATCCAGCCTCCTTCCTCAGTGGAAACCAAGGGGAGCCAGTGGAGCATGACTGCCTGGAGACTACCGAGGCAACCTATTCCAGCCACCCTGACTACAAGGACACCCCTTTCAAGAATGCAGAAATCTGGTTTACTGATGGAAGCAGTTATGTCATCAGTGGAAAATGACGTGCCAGGTACACAATTACTACCTGCAAGGAGGTAACAGAATCTGGACCCCTGCCAACAAACATCTCTGCACAAAAGGCCGAGATGATTGCTCTAACTCGGGCCTTGGGATTGGCAAAAGGGAAAGAAATAAACATACATATAGACTCAAAGTATGCATTTGGAGTAGTGCATGCTCATAGAGCCCTTTGGAAAGAAAGAGGGCTGCTGAACTCTCAAGGGAAAAACATTAAACATGCATTAGAAATACTGCGACTCCTAGAAGCAGTGCAGTCACCAGAGAAGGTGGTGATCATGCACATTAAGGCATATCAGAAGATAAACTCAGAATTGGAAGAAGGGAACGAGCTGGCGGATAGGGACGCAAAAGAAGCAGTGAAAAATGAGGTAATAACTGAGGCGACCCTGATTCCAGATGGGCAAATTTCCCTTGAAAGTAAGCCAAAATACAACAAATTAGACAGAAAATTGATCTATGAGCAGAAAGGAGCCTATAACCAAGAGGGATGGGCCACCATAGAAGGAAAATTAGTTATACCCTCCTATTTATTACGGTCCCTAATAAGGGAGGAACATCAGAAAACACACTGGGAAATTGATGCCCTACATAAATATCTAAATGAAAGGATCATTGCTAGAAATTTACGAGCCGCTACCACCCACGTGACTTGACAATGTGACCTTTGCCTCCAGACCAAACCCAAGAATATTCCCAAACCAAAACTTGGCCAGATTGGGAAGGGCCATGGACCTGGGCAGTAATGGCAAATTGTTTCACGGAATTGCCAAGAAAAGGGGGGGTGTAAGTTTTTACTGGTGCTAACAGACACCTTTTCAGGATGGCCAGAAGCATTCCCCACCTTTAGAACTTCTAAAGCTCGGGAGGTAACTAAGGTATTGGTACAGGAAATCATACCACGCTTTGGAGTCCCGGCCACAATCTCCTCAGATAGAGGACCATATTTTATCACAAAATTAGTGCAACAGGTTAGCCAATACTTACTTGGGCATAGACTGGGAGCTTCACACCCCATATAACCCACAATCAAGTGGTCAGGTAGAGAAAATGAATCATTTGATCAAACAACAAATTAATTATACGACTGGGACAAGAGGCTAATTTGCCACAGGCTCACTCCCTCACTCCCTCCCATTAGGGCTGCTGTGGATTCAAACCAAACCCAGGACTAAGGAAAAACTAAGTCCCTTTGAAATACCTTACGGGAGACCATATGGGGTGCAGAAGGGAATGTCTGCCCAGGACGTATCGCTAATCTCCTACATGATCGCTCTGACCAAACAACTTTGAGCAACTGAAAAATATGTGGCTGGAACTCGGGGTATGGGGCTCAATGCACCCGTACATGACCTACAACCTGGAGACTATGTACATGTTAAGTCTCTTACAGAGAAAGCCCTGCAACCACAATGGGAGGTACCGTACCAAGTGCTCCTTATTACCTTCACTGCAATCAAGATTAAGGAACAAAGTGCTTGGATCCACCACAGCCATGTTAAGAAAGCTCCAGAAGCCCCTTGGAGAATAACACTGGGTAATGGTGAACTGAAACTGAAACTTACCCGGACAAAATGAATGCATCATGGTGGGTGGGGATTTTTGCGTAAGTGTTGTTTACAATCATAGTTGTATGTCCAAGAATTAGAAAGTACTCCTAGCCAGAGCAATGCTGAATGGCCTTGGTCCCAAGCCTTTTCTCAATACACTGGATCCATGGGAAAACCTTCCGATATAAAAGGTTTAAACCTAACAACTGTGGTCATGCGCAAAAACCAAATATATAAAAGGCAGGAATGGCAGAAACAGAGGTTGTGGTCACTTCAAGGGACCATAGGGGAGGTAATTAAGAGAGGGTGCCAAAGTGTTAATGAGACTACCCATAGTAAAGCAGCCCAAATCAGTGTAAATAAGCGCCGGAAGATTTGCAATCGTCCAAATGAATTAGACTGTTGGTACAACTCCACATTAAGACAAACTGTCGATGTGGTTTGCCTCTGGGCCCGCAACAGTATTGGGCTGTCTTTCAAATTTAAAATAAATGCTATAGGCTAAGCCCGTTACAATCCACCCCAGCACTCAAGTACAAACCCAAAATATGCCATTTAAGCATGAACCTAGGGTTTATGAAATCGGCCCATGTGTAATAAGGAATATGGGTCAACTGGTATTTAATCCAGAATGTCCCTTAAACGTGTCGAACTGTCAATGCAAATTAGTATCTCGACAGTTTATCCAGCTTGTTCCCCCTTCCTAAGGTCATCCTTCAAGGGATGGACAAGATGGCTACAAAAACAAGTACACTTCAGAGACAGAATGCAGAGGGATTTAACTGGGATGGTAGCGACTGGGTTAGGGGTTTTGAATGGGACTGACTCAGAAATATTAATGAATAAATTAGCTGTAGCAACCAGCAATTGGATATAATTAAAACAGCCTTTACAGTCATCTCTACTGGCATTGGGAAATAGTCAGTGGCAAGTCTCGAGGGTGCTGCCAAAATGGAGAGAAAGTAAAGATCAAGACCATAGCTTAATAGCAGATGCATTAAAGGGGGCGCAGGATAACATATCTTTAGCCCTTAGCTGTATACAAACACAATTAGGGGTACAGTCAACAGTTGCTTTAATCATAAGAGAAGGAGGTAAAGGGGTGTTTCCAACTGAAGTGCGAAAGGTTGTCTGGGACAGTGCTACAGATTTTGAGAGAGATTTCCAATCTTGGTGGACCATGGTAAATTTTATGTATAATCCCACCACTAACACAGCCACTGCCTTTGTGCTCACTATACGTAATGCCACAGTTCACGCTATTCACCCCATTGTTGCTTTAGGGTTAAATCACAAGGAGTCGGTATTATACCCCTCGGAACATAGGGTATGGGCCTGGAAAATCCAGGGGAAATGGCAAACCGTAAACTTGGAGCTTTGCATTGCTCAAGAACAACAGGAATTCATCTGTGAGAGCAATTAGATTAGTGCTCAGGACATATGCCTTGACACTGACCAAGGCATCTGCCACTTCAAGATCCACCCGGATACCAACCAATGGACTGTACTAGTGTACATAGGTAGTGGCTGTGTGTGTTTAAGGACTGTGTGTGATTTCATAGAAACTGATAAGAGCAAGGTACCCTTATCTGTTAGGAATCATTCCAATTTTTGGATTTGCAACTTTATTAAGGTTGCTGGGTGTGACTTTGTATATTCAGCACCAGTCATATCCCACCAGTTAATAAAATCAAACTCCACAACGTACAACGAGTTACCACCCACACCCATTGGAATGAATTTAACCCTAGTGAAACAAATAATGAAACATCAGGATCTAATCAAAATTGTAAAAGAGATTCAAAAGAATGGGCAGAGAACTCTAGTAACTGTCCATCGTGAGTAACAGAGTCCTGCGAAGATTAAAACAAGATACAAGTCATAACTGGTGGGATGCACTATTTGGATGGTCACCAACCGCAACTGAGATCACGAATACTTTATGTCACCCCATTATAGTTTTATTAATTTTAGTTACTGTAAGTTTAATGATGTCTATTTTAATACTCATGTGGAATTGGAGAATGTTGAGATGTGTGGCCATTTTGACTTCACTCTCTAGAACTCATGGAATCTTGCTGAAGGAGAACTGTTATTATAGCAGGTCAGAATTTAGATCAGGGCCCCTGTAGTAAAAGAGTTTACTGTATTTTAAGAAAAGAGGGGGACCAAAATGGAGGTTTTGGGGGTTCGCTTAAGTTAGCAATATGAATTAAGCATTTAAATTTTAGCTTGTAGAATGATGTGTTAAATTTTAACCTTTTACTTAAGAAACCTCTGCCATGGTACAAAGGGCATAGGAAAATTTCTGAAGCTTCTTGCAATAAAGAACAATACTGGGAGAAGACCAAGGAATGCAAGAAACCTAGATGAAGGAGCTCCTCTGTCTCCAAGCTGTTCAAAATCAACAGACGTACTCAGATAGGCACCAAGGGACCACAGTGCACGAGCAAAGAAGTTCAAAAGTTCAACCGTGAGGAAGACCATGGCCTTCAGCCTCAAAAACCACTGAAAGACCCCCGTGCAACCACCACTGTGAAGAAGGGCATGGATTTAATTACCATACGAGGCAAGGACAGGCAGGGCCAGGGATTGAATATGCATGAAAAGGTTGTACAATGTAATGTATATGGAAAACCTTTGTGAATAAAGATGTGGCCCAGATTGGAGCTCAGGGCACAAGTTTTCACTAGAGCTATCTCACTTGTGCTGGGCACTGACAATACATACCCACTTCACAACTACATCACGTTGTGGAGCCTATTCATTCCACTTATCGCTTCATAACCTGTTAGTTTTTGAGAGAAATATATCCGGTTTAGAGTGCTAGCAGGAAATCCATGATCCAGAACACATCCCTGAATAATCTCCTGACCATTAAGGAGCACAGAGCTGCACTGCCAGGGTAAGGTGAACTCCATGGCCTCTTTCTTGGGTTCTGCAGGGCCAGTGAACCCAGCTTCCTCTGAGTAACTCAGCAACCCCCTTATTGCCAGCAAGATTGTCTGACTTTTGCTGGGTTTTGGCACAGAAGGAACACACCTGACTGAATGAGCTGCTTTGTTACCACACATGGCTACTGCTCTGATCTCCCCAAAAAATGCTTCCTTTGCTAAATCAGAGCAGCTACTATTCAGGTTTATTAATAAGCACCTCCACCACTTTCTTACAATTTATTTTGTTCCAAACTATGAAGATGCTGTGGAGGTGGCAGAATGGAATTCCATCCCTTCCATGTAAGTTCAGCAGCAATGGGATCCAGCAAAGTGACTTCACTGAAGCAAAACCATTTGGTAGATATTTGCTCTTTTCACTAATTCAACAGGCAAACAGTATGTGCCAGAGAACCCAATCATATTTCTGTGGTTATTACCAACTTGACCAGGAAGAGCAACACATATCACAGTCACAACTCCTCCTCAAAGATTCAACAGCAATCTTACTTTAAAAAACAGGAAAAGAGTAATAGCTTATAACTTTGAAAAGCTGTAAAAAAGTATGGGTGATTTGGGAGTTTCTTTCCTACAAAATGCACTTAAAACAAATGCAAAATTACATTATACCCTGCAGAATGAGGAATCAAAGAAACAATAGTAATTTTATAGTCTTTTTTCTACCTGAGTAATGTAGAAAAATGCTTACAACATCAACACCAGTTTTTCTGTTAGTATCTACAACACATCTTTTGCTGGTTTACCAACTGTAAAATAACAGAGAACTCTGCTGCTACTTTTTTTCAGCCCTAGTGCTGCAAAGGTGTATCCCCCACCCCAAGGAGATGCCAGAATCTTGCCAGTATCCAAAAAGATGGAAACATTTTGGTACATAGATAACATTTTAGAGCTCAGGTAATATTAACTACAAGAGTTTTGTATGGTTTTAGAAAGACTAGGTGTGTCTTTTGGCTGCTTTGTGTTTTGGCATGCACTGAGTGGAGCTTGGTGTGACTCACAGTTCCTAAAAAGGCAGTTGAGTCCTGCCCTCTGATTCCAGGGATGCAGGGGAGCTCAGACAGAAAAGGGCCTTTAGTCTTTCCTCCCTGCACACTTTCCACAAGCCAGGTGGGCAGTGGGGAGATAGGATTGGTGAAAACACTGTTACTGCAGCCTCGGGACCTTGCAGCAGCTGTGTGAAACCACTGCCTGGGAAATTTTGTTTTACTCTGACAAGCACAGCATTTGGAGCACCCTCAGCAGGAACACAACTAAAAAACATCCTCCCTGCAGGCCAGAGATCCAAACACTTTCCCTGTAATTCCCCTATCATTTGATTCTGTAGAATTTGTAATCCAACATGTTATGGTTTGATGCTGGCACAATGCTAGTGCTCCTATGAAAATATAATTGTTTTAGTAGCTGCTCTGAGATGTGACTAGAAATAGAGCAAAGCAGGTTTTAGCTTAGGAATAAAGGAAAAAACTTTATTAACTTACAATATGTAAAAAGGAACACACACAGAACTCAGAATGAAAACTTTTTAAAGCATTTTTTTTTCTAATTTCTACACAGCACAATGAGATAAAACTTCAGATTCTCAATCTAGTTACCACTTTTCAGATCATCAACTCTTAGTTCATTACTACTCTTTAGATAATCAATTCTCAGTTCATTAAGGAGAGAGGAGTTTTTTTGTACTAAAGGTTTCTCCAGGAAACATAGCTGAAACTTCTTGTGTTTTCATGTCATACATGGCACTAACTCAGAGAACATTTGCCTTTGTGATTTCTTTTTTCTATGTTTAGAGCTCTCACCACTGTGCATGGACTAGAGCTGCTTCTAGTGTTTTTCTTTTAAGGGTGTTTTGTCTAGTTCTAAAAAAGCAACAGTTTCTCACTTTTGGGATGCCAGTCCCCTTCAAATTTACTCCTTGGGGCTGAGGGGTCTCGAGAACAGAGATCTTCTTCACTGAAGACAGAGGGCACTACTTCACCCTCCTCATCGGCTTCTGTTCACGCTACTCTTTCACATAACATTACTGCACTCTCTTGGCTCCAAGCCACTGCTTCCTCTTAAATGGAGTTTCTGTGTTACAGGAAAAATGGTTTTGTCTGCGGCTATATAAGAAAAGAGTCTAGCTAAAGGTTACTCTATCATCTCCTTCCACCTAGGATTCTTCTCAACTTCTGACATCTTTCACTTGCTCAGACCTTCACCACACTTGCCCATTTTTTTCTATTTTGTGTCAGTCTCTCTTCTAGGAGGGCTTAATGTACTGCAAAGTTTTTATTGTCCAAGAAAAGGGTTAAAATCCTGGGCTCTGCCTACCCAGAACTCCCACAGCGGCCGGGCACCTTCTCACTGCACCCTCCCCTCCTCTTCTCTTTTTCGGCCGGCCGTGCTGCCAGCACAAGGTATTGAATTTTAAGGTGGCAGGCTCTCTCTCTTTCTCTGGAGAGGGAGCACTCTCTCTCTAGAGCTGCCCAAAACATCTCAGTAGTTCCCCACCCCTCCATCCTGCAGGGGCCTTCAGTCCCCTTCTCTGTCCAAAGCTCCAACCTACTTCAACTGGGGGAGATACGACCTCTTCAACTGACCAGAAACAAAAAAACCTTCTGAAAGTTCTCTGCTTTTTAACCCGCTGTGTTCTCAAAAGCATATCCATGAATTCAATAACCACACCAAGTACTAATATTCAAATCTGATCACTGATTGGTTTAGCTACAACTTCCCAAAAAACCTCACTCCCTTATCAACCCAAGACACAGCACCTTGCAGTTCCAAGCAGGGGGTAAAGACTGATCTGTAATTCTCTCCTTCATTATGGGAAAATCATCATTGTTACAGATGGATAATGAGATGATTTGCTCTCGTAATTAAAAGATTAATATAGTGTGAATATTAAGAGAAGCTTTATTGATGTATAGTTATGTTATTGTAGTTTAGATAACCTCTGTTCTCCCCATAGTTCCATTCTCCCCTCTCCCCCCCGCCTCATCAGACAGCCTCGGTTGTCTTAGACAAGTAGAAAGAAGGTGTGTACATGTGCAGTTTGGAGTGGAAAAGCTTGAGGCAGTTGGGAGTAGAAAAGCTTCTTGCTAAGGGGGCGTGGCATGATAACACCTTACCCGCCAATCAAGTTACAAGAAAGCAGTCTCCACCAATAAACAACAAAGAAGAGCTGACTGACAGACTTTGGGAGGGGCCAGGGTTGGCTGAGGCAACCCCTAGGATGAGCATCCATCTTGAAGACGAACCAGCCACGTGGTAGGCAGCTGCAAAGGCAGTTCCCAGTGCTGAAAAATTTTCTTTATTTAGTCCTTTTGTTGTGTTTTTTTTAAGGTTTATAAAGTGAGCAGTTGTCTCTCACAGTCATCCTCACTGGGCAATGTTTCCATAAACCCTTATTGCTAGCAAATGTCACTGTATATTCCCAGATTACAGTGATGGACCTTACACAAAGCACTTTGCAAAATGCCTGCTGAGGATTAAGTGCCATTCCCCTGCCAGCCCAACCATTCCCTGCTCCCACACCTCCCTTCACAGTAGCACAGCTGTCAGAACCACAACTGACCTCCAAACCAGCTCAAAGTGTAGGATACAAATATTTTTCATCCTTACCTGACACAGGATATCTTTGATGTATGTTCCACACAGTTTATGCCCGTGGGTATCCATGTAATCTATGATGTCCCAGTATTTTGCTGCAATACTGTTGTCTCTCTCCTGGTCACAGCAGCTAAAGTTTTCATAGGTAGAGCAGAACTCCAAGGGCAAAGGGGGCTGGAAAGGCAGCCCATAATACAGACACTGAGGATGTCCCAGCAGAGTGCCCATCAGGCAAAACAAGAGGCAAACACACACATGTGGGCAAGGAAAAGAAACGCCAGAGCTGCTGCTTCACTTTCCAGCCCATGGTCAAGCATTCACTTCCTTCAGCAAAGGTTTCTTGAGGTCAGATGTATAAAAATCCTGGATTTCTTCATAGCATGGTTCATTCATCTTCTCTGTTTTACTAATCACCAGCCCCAGAGCTCAGCATTCCCTGAGGTTGGCTTATACTCCCTCTTACTTTCTCTCTGAAGTACTACTCAGGCAGCAGAGACACCCTCCAGGCTGCCTTTTACATGTCACACATCACAGGGCTTAACCCTACCCTCTGGACATTTCTCCTGCCCCTAGAAGCACTCACAAATCAAATCCCTACATTTTAGGTTAAGTTGGCTGAGAAATCCTTCACTGAGAAATATGAATAATAAAAACATGAGATGTGATACCTGTACACAGAACTTGATAATCTTTACAAAACACAAGTGAACAATTTTCAGTTCCTAACTACCATTTTTCTCAGCTTTTGCAATGCATCAAACTGGGGCCTGGTTTCATAAAGACTGAACAGGGATCATAAAATACAATCAAGTTAAGCCAGCAATTAACCATAGGAACAAGTGACTTCATAGATATTGTTGTTACCCACAAATCCAGGTATACATTCAGGGTTAAAATGAGAAGAAATTCGGAAGGAGTGAAAGAGGAAAAATTCATTTAAGGCACCAGCACAACCTCAAGTTGACTGTGATATTCTGTGGTAAGCCTCTACTTCAGCCAATTAATTTTTGTGGGTTTGATCCCACTTGACATTAAACTGATTTAAAATGCAAAAAACCTTTGCACACTTTCCCCTCTGGTGAATAGTGCTTGAGCAAGCCCTTGCCATGAGCTACGGATGCAGGTGTTTGTACACATTGTACTCAGCCTGTGCTGGAGGATGACACTTCCCTAGATGTGCTCTTCCATAAGCAGCACAAGATAATTTTGATCACAGCCACATGGAAAGGGAGTTACTTCTTTCATGCATGATAAAAAAAAAATCCTCACAGAAGCTCTGCCCACAGGAAGGGGAGGAAAATTGATAGGAAAACCAAATCTAGAGCACAGAATTCAAAGCCAAAGATGATCATTCCAATCCACTAAGAGTTATCACATTCAAAGTACAACACACAGGCTTGAAAACACAGTACGTAGAGATTTCTCTCTGGATTTGTAATTTGCTGGTTTGTCTCAGGTCCAAGTACTGTGGTGTCAGGAAACAGCAAGTTTCTTGCAGGACATGGAAGAGCGATGCTTGGCACAGTTACACAAAAGCTGTGACTCAGCTCTTGTACTTGCTGACTGCAGCATTATAGTTCTAGCACCTGGAGAGGACATTATCCCCCAGAGCAATCCTGCTTCCAGAGGTCACAGGAGAAAGCTGGGAGCACCAAAACGGATTAGCAGATTTTTCAGACATCAAGTTCCTCTTTATTCTCTCACTCTCCTTATCCCCACTCCAATCTCTGATGCTTTGTTCCACATTTCTTTCTCAGTAGAGTCTCAGCTGCTGCAAGGCACACACATCTCTCACAGGAAGCTGAGGGAACAAAAGGAAATTACATGGGAGCTCTCACCAAGTACCAGGGCTTCCAGCATTCAGCTTTTATACTTGGGTTCATGCTAAAATCTCCTGTGCATACTCACAAAGGAACACAGGCAGATAATGGAAGGGGGAAGCCCAAGTAACACCCTGCTGGGATGCTCTCAGCACAGGAGAGTCATCAGCCTATCAAAGTCCATCTTTGCAAGTTCAGGGGAGCAGAGGGGCACAATAGCAGGCAAGAAGCCAAATGAAAGACTTCAGTGAAGGGACACCTTGTGTCTGGAAGGGAAGAGACACCTGGTTGCCTGCCAGGGCTGTCCCAAGACAGCTTTAGACCCATGTCCAGGCATGAACTCCAATGAGATGGACACTGGGAGCAAGTCTGGATCATCTCTCTCACCTAAGGAGGAGTTGCTTCCCAGGGCTGAGGGACACCTTATGGGATGCTGGGGAAGAACATTTTGAAACTTCACAATCTAAATTAAAATAGTCCAAACCCAGTTGAAAATCTCCAACACAACCCACTTATTACCAGATATCATATATGAGCTTGCTACCAAGCCCTGGGATCAACTGACAGGGGCTTCTCCCAGTCAGATCTCTTATGAAGCTACAGGTGGTGACCTCTGAAGTGATCGGGACTCAGCCATAGCCTGGCACAGAGCAAAGGAGACAGACAGCAAAAAGCTGGTACAGTGTTCAGAGCCAAATTATCAGGCATAATAGCCAGAATTATTAGGCATAAAAGCCTGGAGTAATACAGTCTGAGAGCTGGGAACGGCATAAAAGCTGGAACAGTGTAAAAACCAGACTTTCGATGAAAAACCGGGACTCACTGGTCAGATAGTGGTAAAAACCCCCTCAGCAGTTAGCAAAGAGTGCTTCGAGGGTTTAAAAATCTGTTTTGTGGACTAAAATCACAACTGAGACCATGGGAGCTTAGGTATGAGAACCAGAAAACTCCATTATGAAGGTACTGATTTTCTGCTTTCAATAAAGAGGGATTATTTCCATGGGGAGTGGGGGAACCTCGGCAGATGCCGGCAT
Organism: Agelaius tricolor; assembly: GCF_023055355.1. Taxonomy (NCBI): domain Eukaryota; kingdom Metazoa; phylum Chordata; class Aves; order Passeriformes; family Icteridae; genus Agelaius; species Agelaius tricolor. Next base: position 18,527,389 of record NW_027269261.1, on the reverse strand, counting down.
TATCCAGGGAGCCGGCAGGATGGATTGCGAAATCCAACCACGTAGAGAGATGGCAGCCACCACAGTCCCGGCTTCTCCGGGATGCCGTGAGCCCTCCCCAGACTGCAGTAATCATTATGCAGTCACTTCGGGCTACCATGCCGCCCTGCTCTAGGAGAACAAACTACGTGGTGGATAATTCTGCCCCCCCCCCCCCCCCCGCCCCTCCGAGGGCTGCCGTGCCATGCGGCCGCTCCAACCCCTCCCGGGAGCAGGAGAAGCCCCGCGGCCATCACTCCGCACCAGGTGGTAGATGGGGCCAGCCAGGCAGCACCCGCTGCATCCAGCGGACGTCACGGCGCGGGGGCACCGCCCCTGATACAGCTGTGGAACAGAGCCCGGTTGTGTGGCGCCTGGCCCCACCTCCTGAGGGAATGGACCTGCCCCTGCTCCAGCCTCCGTGGAACACAGCCACACCTCGGGAGGGAGCAGCCCCCCCAACGAGCCTGCCTCCAAAGAAGGCCGCAGAATTCAGAAGCAAAGCGTGGGAGAAGCCTTTGAAAAGGTGCCGCTCGGAAAAAGGCAGTGCAGAGAGACAGGCGGGAGTGTGGCAATGCAGGGGCAGAGACGGTCAAGTCTGTCCGAAGAGATGGAGTTGGACACACGGGTTGCAGGTCTCACAGCAGCTGACGTCAAGACACACTGTCACCCAGACAAGTGAGAAGCCAGCAGCTGCTAGCAAATGGATGGTGAAGAGGCAGTCACCAAGTTTCCTTCCTTACAGGCATTACAACCATATTACCTCCAGATAAATTGAGGTTTTCATGTAACAAAAACTCTAATAAAGACACTGAAAGGTTGTCATACAAAAGTTATTATAAGGTACAACTGTTTGTAAAAATATACATTAGAACTCATGGTACGATATTCATTATGGGTGTTTGCATGTTAGAACCAAAATTAACAAGCCCATGATCAGTAAGGTGTTATATTAGGGAAGCATTAGTGTGTGTATTATTATTTTTTTAATACTCCTACTAATTATTGTCACAGTATTTCAAGAAGGATGGCTGAGACCCAGGGGCTGTCCACTGAGATACCCATAGCAAAATTAATTTATCATAGGCAAATTTCAGTTGCAAAGTTCTTCAACTGATGTTTTGCCTCTTGCCATCATTCTAAAAAATTCAAAGTCAATAATTAAATCACTAGTAAAATTTCTAACAAGGCAAGAAGAGAGTACTGCTTACACTGAAATTCATGTTAAAAAATTTTCGTTTTGTTTTGCACTGGATATTAATACAAACTTGTTTTTATGCAAGGAATCTCTCCCAACCAAGTCATTGGCCTGATCAACCTATGAACCTGGCTGATAAAGATTCTGTGCAAAAAGGCTAACTCTTTTTCTTTTGAGACAGGCATAGAGGCTTTGTCCAGAATAGCCCTCCAGAAGTTTGCTCATAATGAGAAAGCGACCTTTCAGCAACCCCCTACCTTATTAATGCTGTTAAGAAATGCATGCTTTATTTCTATTTCTACTTATTATACAAATAAAAAAGTGGAAAAAAGGTTGGGGGGAAGGTATACCTCCCCTTTTTGAGTTTTGGGTGGTGTCATGTTCTTATGTTTTATAATAAGTCATGTAACAGTACAATATTCCTAAAAAATCCAAGGTAAAGGACACTGGACAGCATTCTGAAGTCTCTTCAACAGAACCATGGATTACAAATGACTACCTACCGCATAGACAGTCAATATAAGGACTTGAATTGTTTACTAAGTATTTTCCTGTTTACAACTGTTTTTCTGTTTACAGATTGTTTTCTAGGTGTTGGGTTCTTCAAGAGATAAATGGGTTACAGGTTGTCTTTAATATAAGGGTTAAATGGGTTAAAGGTTAAATGGGTTTTGGTTTTTATAAGTTGTAACATATAAGCATTGTGCCTGTGGCCTGAGTTCTCCCCCAATGCATTCTGAACAGAAATGCTGCAGCTTCCATGCAAATTTGGCCATGCTGTTGCTGTTTTGTTTGTAAAGGGCCTTTGCAGATGAGTAACAGAAAACAAATTACAGAATGTATTAAACAAAGATGGGTGATATGTTACCAGATGTCACATATGAGCTTGCTACCAAGTCCCAGGATTAACTGACAAAGGGCTTCTCCCAGTCAGATCTCTTATGAAGCTGCGAGCATTTCACTGGCCAGATCCTGAGGGGGCACGGAGTTCAGACCAATGAGAATATCGAGACCGGGTCTTTTAAAAGTCTTTATAAAGGGTAGCCTGGGAAAATAAACTTCCTCTGTGCCACATGAACATTGAACATCGGGGGTGAGTCATGTCTCTGTCTCCTTGCCCCTCGCCCCCATGTGCAACCTAACACCCCCTGACTATTACACAGTGAGGAAGCAGCATTCTTAGGGAGTCAGAAGTAAACGAGCACTAGGGTTGGGAATGATGAGTAATTGCCTTTAACAAAACACAGTTACAGCAAGTATTTCATTTAATGTTTAAGATACGTTGTCTTAAGGCACTTCTCACAAGACCCATGTGAACCCAGACCAAAATCCCAGAGGGAGGTTCAAGCACTTCACCCTCCAGAATTCTACAGATACGGCATTAAAACAGAAGTAGTATTTGGAAGCCATTTTGTTGTTGTTTTCAAGGAAACTGGAATTCTGATTTGTGATAACACATGAACATTTGCTTTCCAAACACAGCAACACTGCTTATTTCAACTCATGGGCATGACTGCAAAAAAAAGTCTCTTGCAGGAGATAGAGAATTTCTCAGTATTTCTGTGCCTCTGCTCTTTTAAGATGTATTTGAAATCAACACTGTTTGCATTTCACACAAATATTAGAGTAACATTACAGAAATTCTTTCTGTAATTCTTTCTTCAGACATTATCACTTGATTTATATATTCTTTTTATTATAAAATAAATACCAACCAAAGTGGTTTTACATAAATATATTAAAAAAAAGTCTAGTACTGAGTCAATACAGTCTGCCTAAAGGTTTTGCAGTACCACCAACACAAAAGTCAGTTTTACAGAGAGGAAAAAGTACCAAGAACCTTAGGGACACCTCATCAAGGCTGAACAGAGGAATCTGGAGGACCAGATATTCTCAGGTAGACAGGATTGTGCCTAGTCACAAACTTCTTCAGCATCCGAAACCTTTTCACTCGAGTTTTGCAGCCTTGGTGTGATACATATTTGAAGTATTTGCAATCTAAGGAAGGAAAAAAAACAACACTAAGTTACACCATAATGCAAGCAAATACAAAATGCTTTCATTGTTTAAATAATATGCAAACAGCTAAGAAACTTTTCAGTAATTAAAGGTATTAAAATCCAAGACATGCTCATTACAGACGTAACTGCAGCATTAAATAATCTATCCTCACTTAGCCCAGCAAACATTCTACATGTATCTAAATGCCTGTTATCTTGCACAATACTGTTTTCTCTTTCATTTTTGTTCTGCAAATTAGATCAGAAAGTAAAATTTCAAGAGTGTAAAGCAGCACTGATATCATACATTAATTTATTACCCTAGATAATGAAAACAGAAGCTCACATTGAGTCAGTAAGTACTGAAACTTCATTCAAGAATATCTGAACTAGAATGCTTTTATTTGCCATCTGGAAATAAAAAGGAGATATCTGATCCTACTGAAAGCAAAACAAAAAATATGCAAAGAGCTTCCAACATGAAGCTCTGTTTGTTCTATGAGAAGTTGTTCTATGAAGTGCAGAAGAAAAAGTTATAGAAAAGCTAACAATCAACATGTTGCCCATCAACGAGAAGTTCAAACCAGTCTACAAGCCATTGTCTCCACACCATATTCCCATTCTCAATTTAGCAGCTGATTCTTGGCCTGATCCTCCCCTTGTTTTGGCAGCATTTCAAGAGGTAATGATATTCACCTTCTTACCAAACTGATCATGTTTTTCATACAGATTCTCCCTCCTCTTTCCTGCATTACAACATACCCATAGTCCTTAATGACCAGCTGACATCCAGTATTGCTGAGACACTGCCCAGGCTGGCATCTAGGAAGCAAACTGCCTGCAGTCCTCACAGTATTCCCAAGGAGAGTGTTGTGCATTTTTGGAGTTATAGTTTGAAGGTCAAACAAGACAAATAGTATTGTGGCTGCTCAACAAAGCTAGATAAAACTGAATTCTAAACCACAATAAGACCAGCTGCCTCACTGTTTAAATATCAAACTAACTTAAATACCTTTCATGTTCAGCTTCAAAGACAAGAATCTTTTTTAAAAGAAAGAAACTGTATTTCTTCCAGGCAGCAGATCAGCTGCATCCCATGTCATTAGGGCTAGAACTAGACATTATTTCTGTTCCATGAAGTGAAAAGAAAGAAAAAATTATACCCTTTCCCAGTAGGATTCCAGCCACCAGAGCTTTTTCATATGAAAGGCTTTTATTTTCCTGCCAATTCCTTTTTGCCAAGTAACGGCTAAAATGGAAGTCTGGCCACCAGTCCTTCCTGGAGTTCCACTCTTGCTTGATCCAGTCAAGATGCTTCTCGGAGCTGGAAAAAGGATAAACAAATTACAGAAGAGGTTAAAATGTAATGGAAAGATTATTAGGAGACAGTGAATGTTACAATCAGCTTGCTACAAATCTCCTAAATTGCCAACATAGACACACTGACTTTATACCAAAACAGTAACACAAGCATTTTTATATAAAACTAACAATTCTTTTTTAATCCCTGGCAACACTTGTGAGGCTGGAAGTGAACTCTAGCAGTTTTATTAAGCCTTGGCAATAGCACAGATTATGGTTTGAAATTAAGCAAGCCTTTCACTTGTCTGCCAGTTTGTCAATAGTAATATGGAAGTTTCTCCAGTTTTGTCAACAAATGAGTAGTATGAAGGGGTTGCTTCGTCCTTAGGAAAGGTTTGGGTTACTCCAGGCATACTCAAAGACTAACTCATCCCCAACAGTTATTACTGTTAGGCAATAATGCTCTTAAACCAAGCATTTCAGCAACACAAACTCCTTCCAGTCCCTCAAGGGAACCTGCAAGAAACAAAAAGAGGGAGTTTTTGCAAGGGAAGGTAGAGACAGGACAAGGAGGAACAGCTTTAAACTGGAAAAGCACAGGTTTAGATTAAATGTTAGGAAGAAATTTTTCACTTTGATGGTGAGGCCCTGGGTCTTTTTTGCCCAATATAGTATTTGGTGAGTGGTCTCTTCCTGTCCTTCTCTCAACCCATGAATACTTATATTTTTTCTCCCCATCCAGTTGCAGAGTGGAGGGATAGAGCAGCTTTGGTGGGTGCCTGGCATCCAGCCATGATCAGCCCACTACACTGCTCTAGTGGGAGGTGTCCCTGTCCATGGAAGGGGGGCTGGAACAAGGTGATCTTTCAGATCCCTTCCTACCCAAACTATTCAAGGATTCTATAAAACTATCTACAAAGGGGAAGTGACATTCCCATACAGTGATCAAACTGCCCAGTATTTCAAGATACTCTGAAGTTGTGTATGAAAGGTAAAAATGAAGGCAAAGTTAGAGCACAGAGGGTCACTGTGTTCACTGCCCAAAGGTGGAGACTTGACACATTTATTTCAACACATTGCATCAGAGCTACTTACATTACAATTTGTTTCACCTGTCTTGCCAAACAGCTCCATGCTTTTGCATTTTCTTTCCAGCCAGCATAATCCAAGGCTGCAAAAATAACTTCTAGGCCCAGTTGACGCTTTTTTCTTTTCTCTGGAAAAAGATGAGGCTGATTAATGAATTACACAGATCAGGATGAACTCATTAGTAAGGCACAAGTGAAATACAGTTCTCCACTCTTCCCCCCCCCCCCCCACTACTTTAAACGTAAGTTATGTTTATTGGTATACATTTCTTTAAAAACTCCAGGTTGTTCTCATTAGTTATGAAAAGTTGGCAAATGTGTCTCACATGAACTGAAAAAGGGAGGTTTCAGACAAAAGGACTCCTTTTCCCCCTCCCAAAGAAGAATCAGGGTTTGAGTTGGAGAAAACCTTAAAAATCATCAAGTTACAACCCCCTGCCATGGGCAGGGACACTTTCCACTAGAGCAGGTTGCTCAGAGCTGCAGCCATCCTGGCCTTGAACACTTCCAGGGATGGGGCATCCACAGCTTCCCTGGGCAACCTGTGCCAGTGCCTCACCATCCTGACAATCAAGAATTTATTCCCAAAATCTCTTCTAAACCTCCCCCTGTCAGTTTGAAGCCATTAACCCTCATCATATCAGAAGAGTGAACAATCTTTATTCATGTGTACATTTCACCAATCTGTTGACCTGCTGAGACATACCAAGATACAAGAAGACACACAGCTTGGAATACAATTGATCAGCATGGAAAAAAAAAATAGTCTTCAGATTAGAAGACTTTTCTACCAGCTTGAAGATAATGCTCCCTTAAAGAGAAGGAAAATTTTGTTGTTTGATCATTAACAATGAACTAAAGAATAGATACATTCCAAGAAAGAAAAGAATAAATAAAATAGAGATTCCAAAAATGGAATTAAGACCTTGGAATTTGAGTAGGGCACCTAAAAAAAAATTAAGTTGTTTTTGAGGTTCTCCCTGTGCCTTACAACTGCTTGCTTTGCTCAGCCTTTAAAATAAAAAAAAAGGCATTTGGTAACACAAGTTTGTAAATGACTGCTCATACATCCATCTTAAGAGGTTATGGTGATTGATTGAAAAGATGGCATTTGAGTTGGTTTTATGGGACTGTTTCTTAAGAAACAAAACTAATTTCAAAAGCAGAAAGAAGGCTGTAGGATAATCCAGAATAGTTTTCTGAAATTACCATAAATGAAATGAACAAAGGTAAAGACTTACTTGATTTTTGAAGCATGGTATTAAAATCTATCATTAGTTCATGAGAAGGAACAATATCATGCAAGATCTAAAAAATAAAAGATAAAACCCAGATAGGTTATTTTAATGTGAAAACTTTTGAAGACTTTTACCTGACAAAGAAAAGCACAGGCTTCAGAGCTTTGGGTGTTTTAGTTCAGAAAATTAAGCAATTCTGGTACTTTGGTGCTTTGATATAAAGAATGGATCTCTAGGTCCTTCTTGCACATTTGTGACACTGCTCTGTGACACCACAGATGAAATACCTTGATGGCTGCTGACAAACACTGCTTGTGGCAAATACAACATTCTGAAGGAGCAGCCCAAATCCATATCCAGTGTCCCCTTTTTTGAAGGCAAAATGTAATTTTCTCCCTAGGACAGTTCTAGCTCCCCTGTACACTGCCCTGTGCATTGGGTCAGTTTCTGGACTTACCAAATCATTTCTATGATTTATCTCTGTTTTCCAAGAGACTCACGTCTAAAGCTACTGCTAAAATGCAGAGGAGAATTTCATGCAAATCTGCTACAGTTTCAAAGTCTAAAACAAACAAAACAGCCTTACAAAGCTGTTTTTAAACAACACTTGCACTAACAAGAGCACATTAGTGCCATCAAGTGGCAAAGCATGGTTTGCAAGGAGTACCGAGGGCAAGGAAAGCAGGAATTAAAAAGCTTAACCCAACAAGGTCTTGTCTGCCAACAACCAGCAGATATTAACTTTTAGCTTTAATGCACAGCTCATTAAAAACAAGCAAAGAAACTAATTGCTAGATAGGATCAATAGGTGAAAGAGAAGGCATTAATGATTTGTACACATTGTAAAGATCAAACTGTAAGAGAAATCAATGCATGCTATGCACAAGTCTGCTGATACAGACTTCTGGAACCATGTGAACATGTTCTCTGAGCTTACTTACCACCTTTAAGTGATAGGATGTACCAGTCAAAGGCAAAACAAGAACTGGAATTCAAGGACAGTTAAGGATTCTGCTCCCTCCCACTAACTTCCCTCTAACCCTCTACTTCCCACAAAGAATACAATAGGATAAATAACGTTACAGAGCTCAAGCAAGCTGTCAGACCACCCCTGACTGACACAGACTGTATCTCCTAGGGGATACCTACCTTCAGTGCAGATATGAGGGATTTCTTTGATTCACCCTGCCTCTTGAGGAACTGATAGAGGTAGACATGGGCATTTGGGTTAGCAGGGAACTTTGAGTTGTAGGCATATTCATTTAACACTTGGCGGGCCTCATTGTGCTCTCCATAGAACTCCAGCAACTGGAAGTTAAGTCTGTCATTAGTTTGTCAGATACAGGGAACCAAACTCTTACAATTAATTCTGGACTGCCACAGAGCCATCCAGTAGCACAGTCTGTATATAAGAGTGCAGCGTATTAGCTAATGCATATTAGATAATTACATACCGGCCCATCTTAATTTTACTTGCTACTCTCAGGACAGAGAGACAAGAATTCACACACAGAAGCTACTCTGGGAGAAAATGCCTTAACACCTACTTAATTGTCAAAGGATTATCATCCCTTGCTCACTGGAAAGAGATGCTGAAGGCACCTGCCATATCTCTAGAGACAGAACTTGGCAGATGCCAGCACAAAGGAAAATTCTTAAAACGTCCTAGATTGCCAAGCAATGTGTATTCTATTTGCCAGGTGTTAGAGGTATGGCAGTTATACTTCTGTTAATTAGGCAGTTGTCCTTATCTCTTCCACAACCCATCCTCCCTGCAGAGAGATATCATCTGTTAATGGGCCATTGACTGTCACTGCATGACTGATAAAATTACAGCATCCCATTGTGAGATGCTCCGCCCAGAGGGAGGAGCCAAGCATTCCTAACTAGATATAATCTGAGATTCTGGGACAGCAGAACAGCCTTTCCACTGGATTACCAGAGGAACAGCTGCCTCTTCCACTTCCAATCTTCAGAAGACTACACCCTGCTACAGGATCACTGCTCCAACAGAACCATATCTGCTACTCCAGGACTGCAGCCACAATTCCAACTGGACTGCTACCAACACCCGGACCCACAGGGTGTCAGGTTGTACTCTCACTCTGTCAGTGTTGTTTTGATTTACCACATTGTTTATTTTATTTTTATTTTCTTCCCCAATAAAGAACTGTTATTCCAGCTCCCGTATCTTTGCCTGAAAACACCCTTTAATTTCAAATTTATAACAATTCGGAGAGAGGGAGTTTACACTTTCCATTTCAGAGGAGGCTCTTGCCTTCCTTAGAAGACTCCTGTCTTTCCAAACCAAGACACATGCTTAGAGAAGTCAGAGCTTATCAGTGTTCACAAAAAGTAAAAGATCTCTTTAAAATTACTAATTCTTGGTTACAAATCCTAAACAGGTATTTAAAAACCCAAACCAGAACAGAGAAGGGCTGCATATTTGGCATCTCTAACATTTCATCTATCCAGAGAAAACAGTGCCCTGCCAAAAATCCAAGTGTTTTCAGGAATTTGAACTAAAGCAGCTATGCTCCAATTTTTGCAGCCCCACAAAAACAAAACATGTAAGCTGTCTGTCTACTTCTTTTTCTTGACAATGAACAGATAAAAGTTCTTTTTGTACTGTGCTCAGGCTCTGCAGCTCTACCAGGCGTATGCTGTGCTCTACATCAAAGCCCGTGATGTGCACATACAAATGTGTTGCTTTTGAAATACTTTGTTTTCACTCACACACACAGAAAATAATCTGCATATGGGCATCTTAATGAAAATTAGACAGGGAAACATAAAAGAAAGCCATCTGTAAACATGCCCTTACATCCACATAGCATTTCACAAAGACATCCCAGACTCCAGGTATTTTAATAATCTCCTTCAAGTTCACTGCTGCCTTCCGGAAGTAACCGTGCATTTCCTGCTCAACAGCCAAGTCTGCAAATCCATCCTCACCTACCAAAACACAAAGGAAGGTCACAAAGTTATTAACTCTGCCAAGCACAGGGATCTTGAAGTGCTGTACCTTAGGGATGATCACATTTTGCTGAGCAAGGACTTCAGCCAGAGAGCTTTTAAGAAAAGACTCCTCAGTATTGAAACAAGACATTTTCACTGATCCACATTCAAATTGATAATCAATTTCAACTTATGGAGCACAATGAGTAGGATGCCAAGAGAAGATGCTACCAGCACAAGGTCCATAAGCCAAATTCAACATCTGGTTTTCAGAGAAACAGAGATCTAGTGCAAGTGATAAAACACTGCCAGTAGGTATAGATAGAACCAGATGTGACACATGTAGCAACTTCCACATCTTTAAGGAAACCGAAATTCAAACACAAGTGTTGAGGGTTTTGCTGTCACTCAACATTCCAGCAGCAATCATGCACTTGCACACCTATTAAACCACCGCTTTAAGGGAATGCATTCCTTTGATCATTATTTTAGGTGATGCTGGCTGGACGTGGGGAGAAAGAGTTTCAGAACAGCATTTCAGGGCACTTCAGAAAGTGCTATTTTGGCACTACCATCACTGCTGATATAGAATTCTGTACGAGCCACATCATCACACACTGAAGTCTGGTAAAGGAAAAGGCATCATTGCAAACCATGGCATCTGCATGAGCAAGCTGAAGCTACAGCTCAATCTAAAAAGCACTTACCATGCTCTAACAGGATTTTCTTCTGCTTAGACCAGCTACAGTAGTCCAAGAGTCCCCTGTAAGCCTGAATCAGCTTAATTTCCTTATCCTGAATGGCTGTTTGCTCTCCAAACCTCCAGCTTTCTGCCAGGGACAGGTTCTGGTACGCTTCATCTATTTGCCCATTACAGAGGAGATGGAAGACATGCTCCAAGCAGACCTACAACCCAAACAGTCCAAAACACAGCATTCCACACTCAAATGTAGAGATTCTAAGCAATACAGCAAAGTTCTACACACATGTGCAGAGAAAGAGGAGACTTGCTGACATGCATAAAAAATATTGCCAAGACACATAATGAAGAATTTAAATTATTTCTGTTGTCTCAAAAACCTGCTTGTCTTTAACATGTGCTGTTCCTATTTTAAAAGATCTAAAAATTACCTGAGGAAACCCAGCTGGGCTGCATTTGCTTACTTTTCAGAGCACCTGAAAGAGGAATGCCCTTCCACCCTACCATGTTGATTGGGCATCATAAGATAAAAGCCTAAACCTTCAGTTAGCTCCAGAAAACCCTTGTATGGAACTTCTTTTGAAGACCTTTAAAAACAGCATAAAAGACAGAAGCACCATCTCAAGTGCACAACAGCCAAGGAAACCAACAATATAGGTTTGAATGAGCCACCAGAGGGAAAAAACCCATTAACCCCCCCCCCCCCCCAGCTGTGTGACACAGGTGTGCACAACATACAGTTTTATAATCAGATTAGCTACTCAAAAAGTGAGAGGGTAATGAGGCAAAATTTAAGTACAAATGTTTAGTCAGCAGCACAGTGATCAAATTAAAGATTGAAAATAAAACTTGGCAGGTAATTACCTGTATTTACATGTCATTGGGACATGTATGAAAATGAATTTGACTGGTTCAAATTCAAATTCAAAGATTAAAGGATTTTTAAGCACTCCTAAGGACTGAGAACATACATCTGTGATCAAACATACAGACCAAAAGAGATAAGGTTAGGTATAAAATGACCTCCAAATATCATGCAATTGGTAATTCAAATGTTGGGTTTGAGTTTTATTGACACTAATGTCAGTAATACATTTCAAAAGAGATCTGGAAATTAATATTCAAGTAAGTGTTCAGATAACTGTGAAAAATCATCAGGGCTGCTTTAAGTACACTCACCTTCAAGTACCTTTTTACTCCTAAAGTTTTCATCTGTTCCATGAAACAGTTGAACTCTTTCATCCTGCTTTGGGAATGATGCCACAAAATTTCAGTTCCTATTCTCCAAATCATCTGTTAACAGGGAGAAAGAAAATCAAAACCAACCTTAGTACAAAAATGGCAACAGACATCACATATAGTCTTACTAAACTTATAGTTACTGTAGGACATGAAAAATATACATTTGAGCTGCAAACAAAAAATACTACAAAGCATTATCTACTCCTATAGTAACCTACCTACTTGTCCAGTAGGACTTTTAGAGTCATTCAGTGGTTCAGAATTGCTCATTATAAATGCAGCACTCAAGAAGAGTTTATGAAAACTGCATGCCAGAGGGTTCCTCCTCCCCTCACTGAAAAGTTATGTTCTTTTTGGACATGACCCCACTAAGACACCAGGTATACGCAACTCTTTGAACTTAATAGCAAAGATTATTTCCAATTTGATGTAGCTCCCCAATTGCATGCACTTGTTTCCAAAGTCTGCAAGCTAGCCATACTCAAGTACTCCATTTATTTAAAACTCTGATCCTTTTCCTTCCACATGCTTCCATCTAAACATCTGCAAGGAGTTTTGCAGCTACTGGAAAAGCTGGTAACAACCTAAATAAGATACCAATTTGCAAACAGATTCTGACTGACGACATGCCAGAACCAAACACATTTATTGCTTTCCCATTTCAGAGGACTACTTTGATTTTTCAGATACACTGCTGATAGAGTGAACTTATACCAAGCCAAGTCTTCTTCTGTTGTGACAAGGATCTATTAAAAAAAAAAAAAATCAAGCCTGTGATTAGCTAATTAAGACAGATGTTGGTCCTGAAGTATATGGATGCTGCTTTGCAAGTATTTTTTCAACTGCAAAAGAACTCAGATAAGGAACATGGGCTTACCTCTGATGGACCTATGTGTTCTCTGGAATAGTCCTTCTCTAGTGACTCAACATAGCAGGTCAGGAACTCTGCAGCTCTTTTCCACTGCTTTTGGAGCAAGGCATCCTGAATGTAACTTAAACATGCTTCCTTGCTCTTCTTGAAGTTTAACTTGTATTCATTGGAAGATACTAAGTAAACAACAAAAAACCCAAACAAACAAACAAAAAATAATCAACTGAGCCCACAGCAGTCACAGCCCTTATTCAGATAGCCACATGCTCTCCCTTTCAGAATCTTTCTTGTATGGACACTACAGAAAGTCATATTAAGCTCTGTGGTTTTGAAGATAAACAGGGAAGCAAGACTATGGGACAAGCTGGAAATGTGATATGGAATGACATTTTCCATAAGCAGCACATAGCTGTGCTTGAAATTTCCATTCACTTGAAACTGTGATTAGCCAATTATGTTACACTACTGCCCTACTAGAATCAGGGAGCCACGGTGCTTTGATAACTTCACAGTACATTTTGTCATATTTTGGGGACTGCTCTCTTCACTTATTAGTCATCACCCAAGTTTGCGATGCCACAGTGCTACCATATTTGCATGTACACAAACAAACAGACTGTTCCAGTACCAAAGGCTAAACAATTCCCACAAAGATAAACATAGACAACTATTCTCATTTGAGTACAAGGCTGCAAAGAGGCCTCTTGGTCTTTTTACATCAATAGTAGTTCAATTTATTCTGAAACCAGCATGAAACTGAAACTTCATTCCTATGAAGTGTGTTTAAAGCTCACAGCTGTATGACCCTACAACAATCCTCATCCAGAAAAAGTCACCTGCAAAGCACATGAAGAGCTCACCAAGACATCTCCTATCTGGATGCTGTAGGCAGAGGAATAACTCAAACAATGGCTAAGTCGGGTAATCACAGAACCATCAAAATTAGAAGGGACCTCTGGAGATTATTCAGTCCAACCAGCTGCCAAGGCAGAGTCACCTGGAGCAGGTGACACAGGAAGGTGTCCACGTGGGATGTGAAAAAGTCTCCAGAGAGGGAAGACTCCACAAACTCCATGGGCAGCTGTTCCAGTGCTCTGCCACCCTCAATGTAAAGATCTCCTTCATGCTGAGGTGAAACTTCTTGTGCTTTAGTTTATGGTCACTGCACTATGTCCTGCTGCTGCTCACCACTGAAAAGTCTGGAATCATCCCCTTAGCACTTCTCTTTGAGATATTTACTTGCATTAATGAAATCCCCTCTCGGTCTTCTCCACACTAGAGGCCCAGCTCCCTCAGTCTCTCCTCATAAGAGATACTCCAGATCCCGAATCATCCTTGGTGCCCTCCGCTGGACTCTCTCCAGGAGCTCCATGTTTCTCCTGCCTTGAGGAGCCCAGAAATGGACACAACACTCCAGATGTGCCTCACCAGGGCTAAGTAAAGGGGCACGACCACCTCCCTCGACCTGCTGACACTGCTCTTCCCGATGATACCATGTGCCTTGCTGCCCGCAAGGGCATACCGCCGGCTCACAAAATAACTACGGTTATTTCAAACCTCTTTCCCGGCGCTAGCAGACGATTTGGCGGATAGAAGCTGAAACTCTGCCACCATTCCCAGGGCAGCACGAAGGCGTTCATAAAGAGAACGCACAAACGCTCCGCCCTTACCCGGCTGCGGCGGCAGGAAGGGCAGGTGCAGGAGCGGCTGCAAGACCGCCTGAGTGGCGGGGCTCCTCCTCCTTCTCTTCCCCCCCACTACCACCGCCGGTGCCTCCTTATAATCCTCCAGGAAGCTGTCCATGGTGCCGCGGACAGCCGGGCTCCGACCTTGCAGCTCAAGGGGGCGGGAGCCGCCGGCCGAGCCGAACGCGGAGGCTCAGTCCGAGCCGGGCGGGCAGCGGCCGGGCCGCCCCCTCAGGCCGGCATCTCCCCGCATACAGCAGGGGCGGGAGATCCCGGCAGGCGCCGCGTCCCGGGAAGCGCGGGGCGTGAGCGGCCCCTGCGCGTGCGCGTCGAGGGGGGCGGGCGGGGCGGCCGCCGTGAGGGGAGGTGCCTCCGCAGCGTTTCCCTGCTTCCCTTTGCGTATGGGGAAATGCGGGATGCGGGCCGAAGGTAAAGGAGGAGGGATGAGTTGGAGCACGAGGGGTAGCTGGGTGTGTGCAGGGGTGCAGCGGAGAGGTGTTTATTCCTCAATCAGAGCATGACTAGAACCGTGGCTAATGCGCTGGTTATTCCAAAGATAAATTAGCGAGCTCCTTCTGTCAATCTTTCCATTAGCTGTATTGCTACTTTCCTGTTCCTTTGTAACTCATAACGTTCTACAGAAGGAAGAGATTCCGAATTAAAATCCTGTGCATTGTAGAGCAATGATGTTGCCTGCGCTTCAGCTGGATTTTGGGAACTCGTCTGCCTTAGCCACAGTACCTGGTTTATACAAATCTGTGCTGGAACTTGTTTCTTTAAACCACTTTGGAACTGAGTTTGCCCTGGACTGTTTTGATGTGTATAAAGTCCAGTTTACTGCATAAGATCCCACAGAGTTGGTTTTTTTTTCAGAACTGTCCTGGCACGGGAGAGTGAGTAAATAATAAACTGGCTCAGATTAAAGGTTCCTGTGATGCAGTGTCTTGGTTCAGCTGTGATCAATAAGCAGTGTTGGAAATAGTGCAAGGCAGAACAGTTGTGTACAGCGTTTAAACACTTAAACCTCAATATCATATCTTAATAGGATATTTAATAAATCAATGTGAGGAAAACAGAAGTCTCCCTTTGCTTTTTTTCTTTATTTTTAATCCTGTGTTCTTCCAATAAAGGTCAGCATTTCAGTTCGTAAGTATTGTTATTAATGGATAATTAACTTACTTGATTGATGACAATAAAATGTTATATAACACCACATCTTTATCAGTGCCATTTTCTTTGACTGTCCTTTATAATTTGTACCTTGTGTGAGTGCCTCTCTGATCACTGGTGTTCCCCAAGTTTGATGTCACTTCCTACAACACTCCTGATCTTGTGTTAGTTTAGTATTCAAATTTCAGAATCCAACTTAGCCCCCGCTTTTTGGTAGAAGTTTTCATGTTTGCCCGCAAGAACATTTACTTTTGGCTTGTTATTTTTATTTTTCTGTGTCATACATAAGTGAGTGTTTCCTGATCCTTAGATAAACTTGTCCAACTGATCTTTTCAATGGGTATCAGCTACTTTAGTAGATATTTTAGCACAGAAGAGATAGGATAACTGCTTTTTAAGAGTAGGTTAATGTTAGATACCTCATGGACAGTGGGACTACACTCATAGCTGAATACATATTTCCAAGACTGGGGCTGAAAACTTGAAGGAAATTTTGCCTGAAATATCTTAATTGAACTAAGTGAAATATTTTTATTTTCTTTCACACATTGAGGGAAGCTAGGTATGTTAATAAGTGGCTACCTTATTACCCTGAAGTATTTGAAATTGTAGGAAATACTTGACAGTTGCAGTGGTAAACTTGTGTCTATATATCAACTGCAAGGTGCTCATTATTGTACAATAAAGGCAGTGACTTATACAAGAAGTATGTGATTTTGTTTTTCTTCACATTTCCCTTTCTTGCCCTCGTCTTTACAACCACAGACACCACTACCTTTTATCTTGGTCTTTTATAAAGATAAGCTTGATAAATTATATTGATGGAAAATAACCAAACAGCTCTTTCTTCATAAGAAATTGGACCTAATACTGTGAGCATTACACAACAGGAAATATTAATGTTGAGGAAAGAATGCTTATCTTTCACTCATACAATTACCCTAAAATGTGACTTGATTGAATTTGCTTCCATATTTTATGTGACAAACTTCTAGATTTTCTGAGTTAGGCTTTCCTAAGAGCTTTTAGCCAACATCAGTGATGGCAAATAGGTATCACCTCATTCTCTAAAATGTGAAACACAAAAATGTCAACAAAATTGCAGGAGGGCGACAGCTGCTATACTGCGCTAGGCCTGGAGAACACACATGAGCACTGGGTGAATGAATCATTGCATTCCTGTAGCATGTGGTTCCTGGGGATACACAGGACTGTAAGAAATGCCAGGGTGTCTGTGGGATGCTGGGCAAAGAGGTACCAACACCTGTTTCTACCTTGACACTTTTTCATAGTGTGATTAAAATATAAAACTGCTCTAGGTGGGGGCTGAAAATGAAACCCATATTTTTCAGTGAATTCACAGCAGTAACTAAGCCTGGATCTAAGGCCTTGTACAATGTGACTGTGGAAATGAGAGTCTGGAGCAAAAATCAATAGGCATGAAGATGCAAGAGGAACACATGCAATTAGCAACAGTAATTGCTAAGTCTTGAGATATAGCATTTAAAAGGGCTCTTTAACAGCTCTTGGAAAAAACCCTCAGCTGCTTTGACAAGCATCAAAAAAAATTTACCTTGACTATCAGTTCTGTGAGTGCCTATTCATGTTGGGAGCAGCTTCAGAATTTGCTCTGAAAAGTAGAAAAAAATACAAAAAATGTAGTCATTTGATTCACCAGCAAGAGGATTCCCTTATGTCACCTGTCCTTTCTTACCTGCATCTTTTATTCTTTTTGTCTACTCAGGCTACCGTGCTGAACAAATAACATGGGTCTGAAAAGGAAAAGAGAGGTTTTGTTCATCTGCATTGAGACTTCTGCTGTCATTTTGCCATTTTAGATCTCTAAGGCAATATTAAGGTGATGGATGTGAAGAAAAGGTAAATACTTGTAAGCAGCACATATTTCGGCTTGCAAACACTCAACACTTAAAATGTACCATTAAGTGGAAGCTGCAGCTACAGAAGGGCAAGGATAGGCCTGTCGGGGAATCCTGCGCTTTTGGCTGCTCGCTGTGAAACCCCGCACTTTCCCCAGTGGGATCACGGCTGAATGAGCTCCTCCGTCCGCTGCACCGCAGGTGTAACCTCAAACTGTCGGAGGTCACCAGGAGAGTGGCGGCTGCTTCTTCCCAGCAGAGATAAGAACTGCTCGGCGGGGCAGGAAGGAGAGCAGCCAAGTGCTTGTTCGGATGTGTCGTGTCCTTACAGGGCGGCAGCTACAACCTTTCTGTAGGTTCTTGCTACTCCTGCGATCCTCATCTAGAGAAACCCGCACAAATAAGGGGCAGGACCTTCCTTATTTTCTGGCCTGCGAAGCGGGAAAGGTAGCCGGACTCCTGCTCGGCGCAGCGGTCGGTGGTGCTGCCGCCTCCGGATCGGGATCCTGCAGCTGGCAGGGAGTGAGGGAGAGTCCGTGCGCTACCCTCCTCCCGCGGCGGGGCTGGGCTTGTCCCTCCCCCGCCACATCGCCCTCCCGCTGGCGTTGCTGACGTGTCTACTCCCTCCTTCCCAAGCCGGCTCCCTCCCTCCGCGGCGCTCGCCGACATGGCTGCAGCCGCGCTGCCGGAGCCCCGGCTGCTGCTCGCCCTGTTGCTGCTGCTGCCGCCGCCTCCGAGCCCGCGCTGCGCCGCCGCCGCGCCCGACCTGGGCCGCCGCTTCGCCGAGCGCAAGCGCTGCGCCGACCTCGAGTGCAGCAGTGAGTGGGGGCGGCGGGCACGGCCCCGGCGAGGGAGTTGTGGGCGAAGATGCCTCCCGGAGGCTCTTCCCTAAGCTCCTTCCTTCCGCCGGCTCTGGCACGGAAACTGGGGGGAATCGGGGAAACGGGAACGCGACGCCCACGCGCGCCGTCCCTCTCTACTCGGCCAAGTTTTCAGATCCCCGCTGCTCCCTGTGTGGTTTTCTCCCCCGCCTGCAGAGCTCTCTCGTGATAAACCCGCTGTCTGGGTGTTCTCTGGGATAATTTCGGGACCGGTTCGCTGGGACACAGATGTCGTCTTTCTGATTTAACATTAATAATGAGCTTCATAGCTCACCCCTGACGTGTAGTTCTCCCGTGCTTTGTCAAACCCTTGTCTTGACTAGAATGCTTGCTTTACTTTTTTAGCTATAGCTTGCCTTTTTTTTTCTTTTTTTTTAGTTATAACTTGGCTTGTTTGTGTTAGTTATAGCTAAAAATTTCTTAGTTGTATTTTCAATTTAGTTGTATTTTTATTAATTTATTAGTTATACTTTCAATTTACTTTCTTATCTCTTGACCCAATCTAGAAAATAGCAAAGTGATGCATGCGAGGTCTTGTTTACTGCCAGTTAGCAAAGACACTTTTCATGTAAATTATTTTTAAAGTCATACTCTTCTCTTTGTTTTCTTTGGACAGTGTTAATGTGCCGAGGGAAGGCCATGCGAGATTTTAAAGGTCCGGATTGTCGCTTTGTAAATTTTAAGAAGGGAGAAGCAGTGTATGTATATTATAAACTAATAGGAGAATCCACTGAGCTTTGGGCTGGAAGCGTAAGTACTGTAGAGCATTTCTTCTGTTTGCTCTTCTTGGTAATCTGTTTTCATTTGTTTTGCCTTGTAAGAGAATGCTTGGAGTTTTGAACATGGCTAAGTAACACAGAGAATGCTGCTTTGTCATGAGGCCGGTGGGAAATAGGATGAGGTTTGATCAAACCTGAGTGCTGTGAAAAATGGGCAACTCTAATGTGTCTAAAAACTGTTAGAAAACTGCCTTTGTGTTGAAAACCTCCTATTGCATCACTGTCAGTGGTGGTGGCTACAGGGCCACCTGGAAGCTAAGCCTCCCTTCCCATTTAGGGAGGCTTAAGCCTGTCCTTGTGTTTTCCCATGACGTGGTCTCATCCTGCACTCTGTAATCCTACTAAAGATCACTGCATGTGCATGATTTAATAGTGCTTCTCATCCTAATATTCATCTGACTTCTTCCCCTTTTTATCTATGCTGCATGCAGAGTTGGAGGAAAAATAAGTAGTAAAACTAGAAAGAATTAGGGTAAATTTGATTTCTAAAAAGTCTGTCTCTCTTAGCTCTGCTGTAGCTTGCAGAGTAGTGGCCTTGCCTGAGTCATCATCCTTGGACAATCTGAGAGGCTTCTGCTAATGGGGAAGGAACATCCCCATACTTGCAGTTACTTCATAGAAAGCTCCTCTCGACTTTCATAAGCACCTTATTTGCCTGGCAGAGGCAGAACTGAGATATCATGGAGGAAGAGCAGTTTCTCTGGGCTTCCATTGAAAGTCTTGGCAATCCAGAAGTTGCTTAGACCTAGTCAATGTTGCTTCCTCCTCATGTTTCCCCTACATCCTTTTTAGTGTCTAAATTGTTTACTTCAACCTCTTTTCTTAGTCTAGTTTTCTACAAAGGATAAACAATTTTGACAGTGGTCTCGGGTGCTTGAAACCACACCTGGGTGTTGACTGTGGGGCCAGTGGTTTAGTGAAAATCAGGATGTATCTGTAACCACTTCAGGCTGGGCGTGGACTGCCAAGCTCTCAGTGGGAGCTGAATCCAATTAAAACGATGCAGAAGTGAACAGAAAAACTGAACCGTGTGGTTAAAGAAGAGTTAATAATTCTATCATGCTGGTAATTCCCTTCTGACATGTACTGTACCATAAATAATCTGGGTAATTAGTTGGTATAGGTTTCCAGGGCTGCCAGTTCTTGAGATGCAGAGTAGCAACATGGGGCTAATTTTGCATCCTCTAACAAGGCATAATGTGGGCTGCAAGATCAGACAACAGGTTAAGGTAATTGCTGAGTTAATATTCAGTTTAATTATTCACTGATAGGCAGCTCATGCAACAGTTAGGTGTGTCTCCAAGTTAAAAGGATGTTTGCTTTGAGTTTAAAGTAAAAGCTGCAGTTGGCAGGTTGGAAAGAATTGCCAAGCTCCATTTTATTTGTTGTCATTTTTCAACTGTGTTACACGATTTTCCATGCTCCTTTTAGGGCAGTGCTGCCAGACTGATTCCTTTTGGTTGGTGGCTATAACCTTTATTTCTTTTATCCCTCTTGGATTGACTGCTGCTGCATTAATCATAACACTGCAACAACCAGCATGGAAGCACTGCAGCAGGGTCAGAGGTGCCTGCCTTTCCATTTTGAGTAGGGCACTGGCACAGCTGCCCCTGACTCACGTATAGCACTGGGGTCTCTCCTGTGTCGTGACTTTCTGTGTCAGATTTGGCTGGGCAGCCTGATTTCCTGTGTCAGATTTAACTGGGCAGCCTGATTTCCTGTGTCAGATTTGGCTGGGCAGCCTGATTTCTCATGCCAGGTTTGGCTGGGCAGCTTGATTTATGCAGGCCAGCCATGCCTGCTGTGTGAAGTCTTGGAGCCAGGGGGAAGCTGCTGCTTGCTAATTAAAACCAGGCTACCTAGTGAGGTCTGCCATCAAAAGAATTCCAATGCCATGGAAGGCATACTCCTTCTTCCATGGCCCTTTTGGGATCTCATTGCATGACTTCATGTGGGCTTTGTGTGCATTATTTGATCCCATCCATGTACCATGCTGCCTTTTTCCATTCCCCAAAGTTTTTTTGGGAGAGGATTTATTAGTGCGGAATAGAAGCTATGAAATCAAGGGCTAACTGGAGTTCTGATTGTCAGTTGTGAGCAGAGGTCAGGGGAATATGTGTATGAGAAGCTTCAACTAATGCAACCTGGGGCTTATTTCAAACAAGTTGTAAATACAGATTCTAATTCCAAAATCAATTTGAAGGAGCCATGAGAAATACAATAGTATTTCTGACCTGAAGGGAGATGATCTGATAAGAAAAGGAGCCTTTCACCAAGGCTGAAAAATCTATAGCAGTTGGGACTAGGCTTTATTTGCCTTTGCTTTTCTAATTCACTCCACCCTTTCCGAGCCATTGTTGATTTTTTTTTTTTCCTTGTGCCAGCAAACACGTTGTATTTTGACAAAATAGCTCCTTTATTTTGTGATGCCAGTCTTGAATACTAAATTGCTTACAGAGCACACACTGTGTTCACTGGATATTTTACATGTGAAAAAATTCTGGAACTCAGCTGTAATAAGTATACTGTGCATTATATGGCCTGTAGTTTTTAGCAGAGCTCTCTAAACCTCAATAGTAAAGCAAAGCCAAATGCTTGGAAAATACTCTGACCATTATTTAATAGTCATTTTATGTTATGAATTTCATTAATACATCAGTTGCAAGAAAATGCTTGATTTTTTCCCCCAAAGCCAAAAGATAGAGCATATCAGGTGCTCTTGTTCTCTGCACAGTGTTCTGCTGTAAATCAGTCTCCTCTTCAGTATCAATCTTGTGTTGCTTACACCACCAAGTTGTTGTATAGACTCCTGTGCATTTTTCCTGTATTTTGACCTCACTTTAGCAGGGTCCAAAACTCCAGAAGTACTTCAGATCATTCAAAGTAAAACATGCTGCTTTTTCACAGAACATTTTGTCAAAGACACTTTAAGGTTGTTATTTTATCTTATGGCAAAGAGATGAACTTAATACTTTTGATTCAAGGTTGAAAAAACCATTTCTGGCCTCATATTACAAGAAATAGACTTAACTGCAGATTGTGGCTTCTTTGTGTTGTTTTTTGTTTTGGTTTTGTTTGTTTGTTTTCAAACCTTGTATATAGGTTAGTAGAAAAGAAGACAGGATGGATAAAATTAAGTAAAACAGGAAGACAATATTTCTGGAGAACTCAGAGGGTCAGGGCAATACTGTGTTTTCTTACCACTGCCAATGCTCAGAAGGTGCAAACCAGCTCTTCTTTGCCCTGTGTTCTGAAGTTTTAGTTACCTGTGCTTTAGGGATGTGGGCTTTAAAATTAAAAAGATTTGAACATCATCTTCCCCAGCTGTCTGTTTTTTGATAGATAATGTGAGAGTGTCGCTTCTTGGTTAGTGAATCTGCAGCAGCTGCCTGTGACATGTGGGCACCAGGGGGGGCAGATGCTGTACACACAGCCACGTGTTTTGTCCATGCACAACTTTTTAGTTGGGAAGAGAGTGGTTATTTCTCCCTTATACACTCGGCATTGATAGTGCCTTTCCTCTGTCGTGTCTGTAGAGAATGAATGTTTGTTTTATTTGCACAATGAGGCATTTTTTTTCCCCTCACAAGAGAGGACTTGTAAGGAGAGAAGCAGATGAAATTTTGAGCAGGCAGATCCCATATGGCTTATAAACCACAGAAGTGGCAAACTGGGTCACTACAGAGGACGTGAATGGTCAGCAGCTTGGATTGCAATAAAGGAGTTTCAAATTGTGATCCCTGATTATAATGGTTGTTACAGAGATTAGTCTGTAAGGTGGCTTTGAAGCTCTTAACTTTTGTTTTCAGTAAGATAATTAAAAACTAGAGTTGAAGTTTAGAGAGAGAAATAAGCCAATTTACAATTAAACTCTAGTGTACAACTCAAAGACAAGCTTTTGATGTGACTTGTCTAAGTGAATTTCCCATTCCCATTGGTAACTCCCAATAGTAAACATAATTCCCAGTAATAATCATGCATACATGATCTGTTTTCAGTAAGAGAGCAATATGTGTTTACAAAAGGTGGGGAGGGAACAGTGTGGGGTTTCTTAATACATGTGTAACTAACTTCAGAGGTATCAACTATGCAAGGTAAGATCTGAATGAGAAGTAGTTTAAAAAGGAAGTCCTGTAATGTATCAGTTTGTACTTTGTTTTGCATATCAAAACAAATACCTCCAAAAATTATTAGGACATATTATTTACTAGATACTAATTTCTTCTTTTTTTTCTCTTTTTTTAATACCACTTTTTTTTTTCCCAGATATTTTGGTTGTCTAGGAACTTTGTACCTTTCTAGATGTTTCCACCAGACTCTAATTACCTCAATTATCTAATCAGTGTAGTGATTGCATGCTATTAATATTGGCTTCTTGACAGCCATTCTCAGAACTCTTAAGTGTGAGCATTACTCTGTGTAGATCATATCTGGTGAGTGATAAAAAAGATTCTTGTCTTCCACTGTTTGCCTTGCCTTAGCACATTGAAAATCACCATTCTGTGACTGATTTTTTTGCTTGTGTCAGGCACTGAAGAGAAACAATGCATTCACAGAGGAGGGGGGGGTATATTTTCCACACAGGTTTTTAAATGATTAATTGTGCATTTTAAAATTATGCAATTTTGCATTTCCCTACAATCTGCTTTAAGAATTTTTTTCCATAAGTTACAAGGTGAGAGTATTTTGGGCTATAATATTGTGCGTGGATGTAAATCTTATTAGTCAAAGATCCTCTTCTGCTTGCTACTTGAGAAAATCCTTGAGGTGTGTGTGGTGCCTCTGGTGCCTTCACAATAGCAGTTAAAGCAATTGAGTCAGAAGGCCTGGGATTTATTCCCAGCTCTCCTAATAATTTGTTATAAGTCAGGCTTTAAAACATGAACAGTGAAACTTAAACTAGCTTCACAAGGCTGTTGTGAAATGTAAAACCTCAGTGAAAACTCTGGCATAAACCAAGCATCACTGGTCTTCTTTTATTTACTGCGTTAAACTTCATTTAGAATACTTGAGAGTCAGTTCAACATATTTGCTAGTGGTGTCTGCAGTTTTTTACATAGTCACGTCATTTCTAAACCTTCTTTACTGTTTTTCATTCATGTTTGTTCTTTTGCAGGTTGGAAGTGATTTTGGATATTTTCCAAAAGATTTACTTGAAATAAATCATAACTATTCCAATGAGGAGCTAGAATTACCAACAGATGTAAGTCTTACTTGTTTTGGTTTTTTTTCTTCAGTTGGGGTTTTACTGTTTCTTACCTCGGCATTCAGTAAAATTCCCAAGAAAGAAATTTGGAATACTAGTGATTTTTAGTACTTTTTGTTAGTAAGCAGCTACATACTTGCAGAGGTGCACATGTATGTATGGGGGGTAGAATGTTTGTGCAGCTCTGTATGTGGATGGGTGTGAAAGCATCAACCCAAAATGTGGGCGTTGACCTTTCTTTTCTCAAATGTTACAGTTTTCTTCTAAAGAAATCTGTTTGGATTGAACTCTATGCATCCTGATAGCTGGCTTGTGGATAGGCCTTCTGGTGTGTAATCAAAATGGCTCCTTTTCCCAAACTTTCCAAGTTTAAAATACTGTCAGAAGCAAACAAAACTGGGTACACTCAGCCCTTTGATTCTGGAATTGGTCCTGCAACCCTTTCACACGACTGGCCTTCATGCACTAATAGCAGCAACTCTAGAGTTGTGTCAGTAAAGCCTTTTTGAGGCTGTAGCTTTAGGTGTGCTTGCAGCACAGAAAGCCGAGTGAATCCTGCATCCAAGGTAGCAGGGCAAGGGAGGGTATTCTGCCCCTCTGCTCTGCTCTGCTCTGCTCTGCTCTGCTCTGCTCTGGTAAGACCCCACCTGCAGTGTTGCATCTGGCTCTGGGGTCCCCAGCACAGGAAGGACATCAGCGTCTTGGAATGAGTCCAGAGGAGGCCACCAAGGTGATTTGAAGGATGGAGCACCTTTCCTATGAGGAAAGGCTGAGAGATACGGGATTGTTTAGCCTGGAAAAGAGAAGGCTCCAAAGAGACCTAATTGCAGCCTTCCAGTACCTGAAGGGAGCCTACAAGAAAGATGGAGAGGGACTTCTTATAAGAGCATGTAGTGACAGTACTATAAGGGGGAATGGCTTCAAACTGAAAGAGAGCAGGTTTAGATTAGATATTAGGAAGAAATTCTTTGGAGGTACTGAAAGAATTTACCCAGAGAAGTCGTGGATGCCCCATCCCTGGAAGTGTTCACGGGCAGGATGGATGGGGCTCTGGTCTAGAGCTACCTGGTCTAGTGGAAGATGTCCCTGCCCATGGCAGGGGGTTGGACCTTGATGACCTTTAAACCCTTTTCAACCCAAGGCCATTCTATGGTTCTATGAAATTGTGTCTCACACTGCTTCTATTTATTTTTCAGAAACTGCGTGACAGACAGGGAGCTCCTGCTTGGAGGACTTGGTCCTTTAAGGGGACACCAGTTAACAGAAGTTGTGACACACAAGCTTAGCAACATTTGTGTTCTTCTGTTCACTGGCATTCAGCAATAGACTTGTTCTTCATTCAGTGCATATGGTGATGAGTGTAGTGTAAAACTGCCACCTCCATTGCTGCCTTACACTTTGTTCCTGCAAAACCTCTTTATTTAGGTTTTTTATGAGTCCTTGGGCAAAACCTCCACTGATTTCAATTAGAGCTTTGGTTAAGGAGTCAAGGGGTTAGTTCTATGTGATTAACATAATTTACTTTGCTGCTGCATCTCTCTTTAAGTAGGTAAATGTTTTTGGTCTCATTACTGCTATAAATAAAATAATATTTTTTGCTTGTTGTTTTTCATTTCAGGAAACAGACTTTGTTTGCTTTGATGGAGGAAGGGATGACTTTGATAATTATAATGTGGATGAACTTCTGAAGTCATTGCAAGAGACAATAGCAAATGAAGGGGAAAATGAATCGAGTGATCCAGAGACAAAACCAGCTGAAGGAATTGAGAAGGATAAGGAGGCTGAACAGACTGATAGAGGAAAGTCCCTTGGTGCTTTGGAGACAGACAATCTTGAGCAAAGCGATGAAGAAGAAAAGGAAAACCTTGTTTTGACAGACAAAGTTGACAATTCTCATACAGAAGGAACTGAAAATACTGGGGAAGACTCCAGTGTCAGTAGTCACAAAGAAAACTCTCAGGGAGATCAAATTGCATATGAGCACTTGAAAGGAATGCTACATGGAAAATTAAAAGGGCTAGAAAGTGAAAATACAAAAAACACTAGTATTCCTCAGGGTGAAACCAGCCAACTTGACCAAGAGAATGAAGTCAATGCCTATACCCTTTTAAACAAAGAGCTCTCTGTGAACTTAAAAACAAAATTTGGTTCAACTGCTGATGCTATTGTATCAGATGATGAAGTGACTCGCCTTGTAACATCACTGGAAGATGATTTAAACGAAGATTTGAGCATTAATCCTCACAATGAAGAGAAGGAGCCAGAGTTTGCAGATCAGTCGGCAGAAATCCCTGTGCTGTCTTTTATGGCAGAGGATGAAATTACATCCCCTGTGGATTTAGAAGATGATGGAAACAATGACGTGGAGTCACAATATCACAAACCCGATGAAGGTGCAAAGGGTGCTACAAAGCTAAATAACCAAAGAGACAATGGGGAGGAATGTGATTCAGATGCATTAATTCTTAAGGATGCCTTCAGTAAGAGCAGGAACTCGGGTGGCAGTGTAAGTGTAGGCAGATCTGAATCTAAACAAACAGAAGAGAAACAGGAGGAGGTGGTGCTAATTAGTAAAAGAGAAGCACCAGCAACAACTCAGCCTGAGGATCTCTCCAAACAGCTCCTTGGAAAGGAACCTGTGGGTACGGGTGATCTGGGTTCAAAAGAAAAGGCCAACAAAACTGAACAGTTGGAAGAGCAGCTCACTGATGGAACAGAGTCACATTCTGCAGCACTGAAAGGTATAGCTGTGCCTGATCCTCACGCTTTGCCTAGTCCAGGCAGTGCTCTGGAGTCCAAATCATTTCTTAAAAACAAGGAAGATGCTTCAGAACTATTTGATGATGATATCAATAAAAGTCCTGAAAGAGTTCCACTTGCTTCAATAGAGAAAAGTGAGAAACAGTTTGAGGACAATACCTCGGAGGAGTCCTTGGAAAGTGATTTAAAGTACAAAAGACCATGGGAGAAAACAATGGAGAAGGGAGGAGCTGAGAACAAGCCTCCAGTTGATGTTTCAGCCAGACCAGTGGAAGAAGTAAAAAATGTATCTCAAGATGACCTAGGGGATACTGACCTCTTGAGACAGAAAGTGGAGCATGAAATGCCTGTTGTGGAAAAACAACTTCTCAAACATGAAGAAGATTTAAAACAAATAGGGAAAATTGATCATGAAAATAAAAATCCTTCCTCTTCTAACAAAGAACTGGAAATAAAAAAGAGAAAGCTGAAAGAAACCCCTGCAGAGGAAGGAGACCCAAGCTATAGTGGAGCTGTTGAGCAACCTAGGCCATGGGAAAATGAGACTGAGTATTCAGAGGCAGATGTGAATGAAAAACTTTCAAGAAATCCTGGCAAGATGCCAGTGTTTAAAGAAAGCACTGAGAAAAGTTCCCCTGAAGAAAAATCAAAAAGCGCCACAGAGAACACTAATACAGATAATCTTACTCATCAAGGAACTGCTCATCCTGAGGGTGCAGGATCAGACAGAAATCTTGGCAAAGATTTGGCTAACGAAACAACACAAAGAGCAGAATTGCAATCTGAAGAGCCACATGCTGAAGATGACCCTGACCTGAAACAAGTGGATGATGAGCTACTGGAAGATGAGAATGCAGCAAGTGCAAAGTTGTCACAAGCAAGGGCTGCAAATGCCCAGGGTAATACACTAGGTGGTGAAAATACAAATCCTGAATTAGAAGGACTCAGTGAAGCTGTTTCAGGAACCCCAAATCCTACTTACAAAACAGGAGAAGAAACAAACTCATTCCCTAAGGAGGATAAAACAATCAGCATGCAAAATGCAAGCGGGATTTGGAACAAAGAAATTGACATATCAGTAAGAAAAGATGCTAAATTGGATGAGATGCAACATGTCACGGAAGCTGATGAGGAGTCTTCTGAACCTGAGGAACTATCAGCTGTGGACGAACATAATTTCCAATCTCCTCACACAGAAGAGAGCAATGACCTTGACCAAAGGACAGATCATCTCCCAGAGGGCATTTCACAGAAAGACTCAAAGGAGGTGCAAAATTTAGGGCAAACAAGAAATGACCACCAGCAATCTGCATCTGTCCCCAGCCCTGCAGACAGCTCAGAAGCCACCAGTGACATGGTAACAGACTTCAGTGAGTCTGTGAAGCAGCTCTCAATAATGAGAGAGTTCCTGGATGAAAAGCGCGTGATGCGCCTACAGAAGTACCTTGGGCTCCAACACGTGGTAAGGGTTGAAGCCATGTTCCACGACATGAAAGTGGAGATGGAGCTTGCTCGGAAGTCGAGCCAGAATAATGAAGATATAGAGAAAGCTCTGGATGAGATACTGGAGTTTTCAGAATCGAGCATTATGGATGTTGTAGGAAAAGTTCTGGATTCCAGGGTAGCAGAAAATAAGGAGGAGGTGGTGAAGGAGATGGATTTGTATGATGAGGAGAGTGCACTGATGGATGATATTCAAGAGTTAATATATTCATTAAGAAGTAAATATTCATCTGCTGGTGAGAGTGTTGCACTTGCTTCTCCTCCAGAACAGGAAGATGACCAGCTGCACATTGAAGGTAGGATGTTAAGCCAGTTAATAAATAGATGAAATGGAAGTAAAACCCTGTCTCAAGCAACACTAACACAGAGAAACTTTAAGAAGAGGGTGAGTGAGTAGAATCGAAAGAGGTCTTGTGCAATAACCTGGGATTTTGCTTATTTTTAATGCATATTTTTAGCATTGTGATGAGAGTGGCTCAGGGACAAATCCTAAGAGAAGGTATTGAGTTCAGCCTACCTGTTCTTATGGACCGAGTTCTGTATAAGATAAGTGAGATCCATGCATGGATATGGTCATAAGGAGCCATTCAGGACAAGTCTGTACCTCCTTAAGAAACAGGGATTCACATATACTAATCTGCAGAATTTTCTGGAGGGCTTTTTTTTCCCCTGAACTAATTATCACCTGATTGTGAGAGATCTGGAGATTAATGCAAAGTTCAGGTATTAAATCCAGGCACCTAAAGTCTTGTATGTCCTTATAATCATATTTTTGCCCACATTCATAAAAGAGTGCATAAGTAGCAATAACAAACAAACATCTTTTGATTGGGCAAGAACCAGAGGTAGGGTCTTTTGCAAACTTACTGGGTTTTCTATTAGTGTGCAAGAGGTTAAGATACACTTTTAGTCAGGCTCCTCTTACAGTAGTACATGTTAAGTATGCGATTTTTGATAAGATTACGAATGATGCAAATATTTCACCTTGCAGTGTTTCACTGCAAGATCAGTGGTTGATATCTTGCATGAATTTCATATAGACATTTAATTAGATGTTACTGAAAGTTGATTGAGAATATACTGGAAGCAATATACAAGCTGAAATATTTAAAAAGTGTCAAGAAAGCTTGGTTACATGCAGCATTTCACTGAAGGTAGCTGTGAGTAAGTAATACACATTATCTCAGTGCTTAATTCATATCTCCTTGTCTGTCACAGATGGTGCAAAAGAGGCTGAATATGATAGTGTTTCCACTAGAAACCCAAATACCATTGATGAGGGCAATCAGGAATTTCCTACTCAGCAGCTCATTGAAGATAAGAGGCCAGAGCAGCCTGTTGAGGAGGAGGAGGAGAGGGCTGTCAGTGTTCCACCTGAGCATGAAGAGGCCAACTTCTCAGATAATGGAGAAGCTGAAGAAGGGTATGATAGTGAAAGAGGATCACTCCTGGAAGATACTTCCTTTGGGTCAGTTGATTCAGGAGAGAGTGCCAGCGAACACATTGCTGAAGGTAACCATTTGGGATTGGCTTATTTTGTTCTTTTGCTCTTGAAGACATGCATGGTTTAAAGGATTTTTAGGCAAATAGCAGGAGTTTTCATTGGTACTTTCATTTTATGTTGCTGTAATCCTCATGGCTTTCCCTGATTGGTGACAGTCCCTCTAGTGGCAGTACTGTATTGCTGTACAATATTATGTACAATTACTGTACAGATTTAGCACAGCAGTTTTCTATTATGATTTGCAATGCAGGAAAAAGGAAAGTGCTCTTGTGAGTGTCAGAGTTAGAGCTCTTTGGACTGTGTCTCAGTATGACTGGCTTGTGGACTGTGTCTCAGGATGGTAGTGGAGAAAGAGCAGAAATCCCTGGAGGCACGCCATCAGCCCAGGTTTCATCCTCTTTTGCAGGGATTGACAGCCTAAAGGTCACTTTCTATAGACAGGACAGCCCACAAAATAGTGTGCCCTCTTTTTTAGCCCATGTCTCTGGGCCATATTACTTTCCAGGAAAGGTGGTGTGTAGCTTCCCCCTCAGGCAGCTCAATAATTACTCTGTGTGTTAGAGTAGGAGAAATGTTTGGCTCCCTCTGGCTGAGGCCTTACCCCTCTGGAGCTAGAGTGCTGTCTCATCATTATGCCAAGGAGGGATCCTGTTGCTGTCATCTTTTCTGGCTCTGTTTTGACTTTGACTGTATTCTCAGTGCTACTCTCAGTTTGCTGTTCTGCCTTCACTTCTGATTATGCTTAATAATTCTCTCTCCACTGAGCATTTAGGAAAAATCCAGGCACATCTTCTTTAGCTTTTGTACATTGCTGAGGTGCTGTACCATCTCCAGGGCCAAGTGCTTTTGAGCAGCTTCTAAGATCTGAAGGAAGCTCTAGGTTGAATGCCAAGAAAATTAAGGAATTTTAAATGGCTAGTGGATAACCTATTGGTTAAGCAGTCAGATGTTCAGCTGTATTTTAGACCATTTTCCGTTTTTTCCTTAAATGTAGTTAAATGCTGCTTGGCAGGAATTCTTAGGAGGGCTGGTAGAAGTGTTGGGAAGTAACAAGGTGGACAATGGTAGAATGGCTGGTCACAACTGCTGTTCCGTGGTGTGACAACAGGCTGGGCAGGTGGCTGTGGAATCTGCTGGCCAAGACGTGTGGCAGAAGGAGCAAGAGGAGAGGGCAGTATTCAGGCCAGGGCAGAGCTGGAGATGGTTTAAAGCTTTTGCCATACTTACAGAGTACTGACAGAGTTCAGGAGTGTTTGACGTGGTGTCATTCTTGGGGATATCCTGTGCAGGGCCAGGAGTTGGACTTGACAGTCCTTTGTGGGTCCCTTCTAACTTAGAATATTCTGTGGTTCTGTGAACACTGCTGGGAACTAATCGGAAGGATTCGCGGTTAGGAATTTAAGAGTGTCTGCTGCTCTGATTCACGGCTGGAGGAGCTGGGTGTTGTGCTCTGCCTGAGGCAGCCTCGGCACCGTGTCACCGCACAGACGTGTCCTGTCCTGCGGCACCCCTCCTAACTCGGCCGGTGGAATATCAGCGCACTTCCCAAGGGCTCGCTGCCTCTTTCCCCAGTGCTCCGGCGCACCCGGGGCCGTCCTCCAGCGCGGTGGCCGAGGAGGCTCCCGTGTGGCCCCTTGAGGTGACGCCGCTCCCCTTTCGCCCTGCAGGTGCCGATGCGGGCGCCGCCTGGCGGGGGACCCTGGGCGAGGCGCGGGAGCTGCTGCGGCGGGTGAGTGGCGGCGGCGCGCGCCTTGTGACGCGGCGAGGGCGGGGAAGCCGCGAGGGGTGGGGCCTAAGGGAGGGAGGGCTGACGTGTGCCTGGCGCTCCCGGGCCGCCATGGATCCCGCGGGCGGCAGCGGGTGGCCGGTGGAGGAGCCCTCGGGGCGGCGGAGGCTGTTGCAGGTGAGGGCAGGGGAACGGCGGCGGGCGCGGCGGAGGTGTTTCGGCGGCCCGACCCGGGCGGTGACACACCTGGGGGCGGGTCCCTGAGGCGGTCACCCCGGCGTACCGCGCCGTGAGGGCGGCTGGCATTCCGCGCCCCCAGCCCGTAATGTGGGGCAATCCCGCGGGAGAGGAGGCGGCCGCTGGCGTCAGGGATCGCTGCCGGCCTCCCCGGATGGCGGGGAGAGCTCGCCCCCCGGCCGGACTCTGCAGGGGCAGGTGTGCGTTCTCCTTTCTGTTCCCCCCTCTGCCGGCTGTGGAGAAGGTAGGGAGAGAGAGGGTAAGTAGGAGGAAAGGAAGGGAGAAGGCAGCGGCTTCCGTGTGGCTCGCACACTTTGTTCTCTGAGCGCCATGCCATGTCACTGTGAGCCCCTTAACCTGTACCAAGCATTCGCACCTTCCCCAGGTGCTCTCTGACCTCCAGATAGAGGAGGAGACTCACGGCATATGACCCTCTGACAGGGGCAGCAGCTGGGAGAAGATCTGAGCTATTTGCACTGCATTGGTACAGACATCCAGATGTAAAACTGTTTGGGTTTTTTTTCTATAGTTTTCCATCCATATAGCTTTATTTGGAAACAGGTCAAATAACTACCAGTACTATCTAATGCAAATTGTGCACATCAGTGTGTACTTATTTTGGTGCGGCTCTTTTTTGCCAGCAGACTGTCACTATCAGGTGTCCTGGTACTTGAGAGTTTTGCACTGAAATATGAGCACTAGGCTGCTCTGAGGTTTTCTTAATTTTCAGTTGGCAGAAAAATGGCAAGAAACCTTCAGATAGTTCTCTGGTTTTATGAGGGGAATAAAAGCACCTGTCAGACTGCTTGTTTTACCCCCCTATTTAATGAAAACGCACTCATAGCTGTCACTGCTGTTGGTTTGCAGTTGGTCGCCACGCTGCCTGAGGAAATGCGTCCTGGGCCTGATTTCCATGGACTTCCATGGGAACCCGTTATTATAACTGCCTTAGTGGGAATTGTCACACTTGCTATATTTTTCTGGAGAACCTGCCTTTCAGTGAGTATACTTCATGCTTGCAAGCCCGCTGATGTTTCACCATCTGAATGGTCCTTTGTATGGTTAAACTGTTTCAGCATTACTGAAGTCAAAGCGATATGTAGTCTTTTGTGTTTTACTTTTTCTGTTTAGAGCATTGATGGGAGCTAAATGCTGGGCTGAATAGCTAAAGTAAGTTGCAGTACTAAGAAGCATTTTCTATAAGCTGGTAATTGAAGATTGCTTAGTAAGACATAATTTCGAAAGCAACATAGAGGAGTATGATGTAAATAAAGAATGCTGTGGAAAGGGTCAGCATATCTTTGAAATGAGAAGGTGCATAAATGTGTTGTTTGCTATATCCAAAACAAATAGACTTCATGTTGTCTAGCTGCTTGCAGGTAGTGCATTTAGAAACCTAAAAACATGATATTAATTCTCATTGGAGAGCCTCTTCCATTTGTCCTCATTCCTACATGGATAATTTTCTGTGCAACAAAAAGTCTATCACCAATTCTTAACTATAGCAGTGCTTTTCCTTGGGAGCTGAGAGATGAGAATCAAATAGGCAAATTTATTTTACAGCTGTACAGTTTAGTCATGATATGCTCTAGAAATCTGTGGAATGCTTCATATTTGCCTGACACAAATAAACTAAAACTGCATCTTTTCTGTAACGATAGTTTTTTTTCCCTTGCTTAGTTTTGGTATTGAGTACACTGGGTCAGTTTCAAATGCAAAAACCAGTGTTAATAGAACAGTGTACAAAATCTTCTGAAAGTCATCTCTTATGGAGGTTAATTTCGAAACAAGCACCTGTCACGTGCTTTAGAGAGTACACAACTGGGATTCAAGTTTTTTTTTTTTTGTGTGTGTTTGCAAGGGTTTTTTTTTCCTGCTTGCCAGTTTGTGGTTTGATACAAAATGGCTTAATACAAAATGGCTTCATTTTCTGCGCAAATTATCAGTGGGCAGTTACTGGTGTCCCTTTAGTGAGTGAGTAAACAGACCTTTACTAAGGCTCTGAGCAGGGCTTTAGCCTGGGAGCTTTTATTAGAAAGCAGCTTAAGCTCGTTTGTAGTGTTACTCAACACTCATTGGCAGTGATAGATGTGTTTTCCATATGCTGCTTTAACCTGCATGGAAGTGGTCACTTTTTTCCATAGGGAATATTAATAACATTTTTCACTTATCACTTTTTATGGCTAATCTTTTTGTTTGTTCTCTTCTGTAGGTAAAGAGTAGAATATATCAAGGTAAGTTTCTTCAGCGTAGTTGATGCTTGGGCATTAGTTTTGAATATTTATACTGTTTCAGAGGACCCAGTATCCATCTTCACTCCCTTTCAAGGAGAATGCTCAGTCCAAGGTTACACTGTAAACTTGGCCAGTAAATTATACTTAGTTGAATCTGAGGGTTTAAATTTTGCCTTTTATAATGCTTTGATCAGGAGAAACAATGCAATTTGCACCTGTAAAATAAAGGTCAAGGAAAATCTCCACTTTGCTCAACATAAATGTGAACGACTGGTTCATGGGGCAGAATTTGTTTTGGTTTTCTGACCAGAACTGGGTCTGCCTTTGCTTGCTGTTTGCTCAGAAAGTAGGAGCTGGTTCCTTTTGTTTTTTGGATTGAGGGGAGCCTGAAACTGGCTGTTGTGCAGTTGCAAAGAGACACTCTTAAATGTAGATCTGAATATGCAGGCATTCCTGTGGCCAGCACATCACTTTTTACATGAGTTTTTCTCTGGCTTCAGGTTTATAAAATTAAGTGTACTGAATAGAAAAAAAAATTCAAAGTAGGGTGATTGTTGGAATTCATAATTGAATAAAAAATGCAAATTGGAAGAGTTGTCTTCATACAAAGTCTGTCTCTTCCTCCCTCACATTTTACTTACCAGTCATTTCTCTCTAGTTTCATTGTGGTTATACTGCAGTTTCCTTCAATACAGCGTAGAATTAATGGCTGAAGAAAGCCCATCTTAGATCTCTGTGGTGATTTCTGTAGTGCAGGAAGAATATTGGTATTGGTGGTGCAGAAATTACTTAGCAGCCTTCCCTAAAAAATCAAGGAACATGGATTTAATTCCACCACCCAAATACTCTTCTCTTTGATGCTGTATAGAAACTACTAAAGATCAGAACCAGTAGATATTCTTCAAGCGTGATACAGGCCACATTGTTATTAACATCTTTATCCAAAATAGAGGAATGCTAACAGTGACAAAAATGCTTTAAAACATAGCATAATGCTTTTAAACTCCAAACATAGCAAAAACTCCAAACAAACAAAACATAGCAAAAATGGTTTTAAACTCCTAACTTACATTTGGAGTCCCAAGGATAAAAATGTATTACGCTCTCTTAATGACAGTAGTAAAATTGGGAGGCCAAGCTAATGCAGGGATTGCTGCTTCCCTTAAACTACTGAGAGCTATCTTGAACCTTGGCAGCCACTTGCTGTCTCTCTTTTCCCAGAGTGGGAAAGGCCTGGAATTCACTGTCCTAGGAGCCCTCATGTGGGAGGGAAAGGAGGAGTAGCAGTTGCCATTGCACTCTGTGGGATGCAGTTGGAACAACCAGTACTCCTTGTTGTGCTGCAGAGATTGCTGTGAAGCAAATGGTGCTTGAGGCAGTCAGATCCAGGTCAAGGTGGCTTAGGACTTGAAAAACAACAACAACTGGGTGTTTTTTAAATAACTTGCAATAAAATAATTGAAGTATGTTAATGATTTTCATTTAATCCTAAGAGTTGGTTGGTGGCTTGTTTAGGGTGAAAAGCTAATAATACATGCCTGAAGGCTGCTGCTTGGTCACAGCCCTTTTGAGGTCTAAGCAGAGCAGCTCCTTAAGACCTACTGATGCTGTCTCCCAGTTGTCTCTGTTCTGTTCCTAGTAGATCTTTCAGAGCTTTCATCCTCTTACTGTTGCTGATGAAACATTCAGCTTCAATAGAGCAGAAAGGTGG
This sequence comes from Agelaius tricolor, assembly GCF_023055355.1. Lineage (NCBI taxonomy): Eukaryota > Metazoa > Chordata > Aves > Passeriformes > Icteridae > Agelaius > Agelaius tricolor. The sequence continues at coordinate 18,491,501 of NW_027269261.1, read as the reverse complement.
TTGTTAGGGAAGGTGTTGGATCTCCCTGTCTGAGACTGCTCTGAGATCTTCACTGTCAACACACCTCAGGTGTGTGTAGCCAGCACCTCACTTTGCTCTGGGTTCTGGGAGCAGCCTCTGTGAAGTGGATGCAGGAACTTTGTGCTTTGTGTTAGCTTTACTGTCTTGTTTTCAATTCTAACTTCAAGTGAAAGCTGGAGATGCAGAAAGGGCTGACTGCCAAGGAGTTAATACTCTCCTGATTTATTCTTTAGTTATTACTTGAAAACATTCCTTGAAGTGGTAGTAATGATAGCTGGGTTTTTTTCCCCAGTGTATGAAGTATAGTTACTTTAAGCTTTCTTTTTCTTCCTAGTGACTGAAGAACAACTTGCTGAAAAGATTAAAAACCTTCTGCAAGAAAAAACAGAAATCTTAGAAAAGCTGTCAGAATACGATCAAAAGGTATTGCTCTAAGTTGTCCTTTGTTTCTTAATTTTCTATTATTGCTTTAATTACACAGTCAATGCAACATCTTATAATACATTATGTTGACAATTTCCTCAGTTGTGTGTGGTTGTTTGTGTTTAGATAAAGGAAGCGAAGGAATCTGTGAAAGTAACCCAAGAACAAAAAGACATTCTCTCAGATGAAACTGCAGGGCTTAAGGTAAGAGAAAGTTAACTGTCTCTGTACTGAAAGCAGCAATACAAATAAAAATAGTTTGCTTTAGGTTGGTCTTTTACACTTTTTTTTTTTAAGGACACTGTAAAAGAATTGGAAGAAGCAAATCAGCAGCTAGATAACAAAGTGAAAAATCTGCACACCATGCTTGAAACAGAGAGAAAAAAGAATGAGAAGAAACAGAAAAAGGTTAGAACAATTACACTTGTGTCTTACGTTGTCATTAGCTTGACACGCCCTAAAAGCTGGTCATGACCTGATGGGTTAGATAGAAGAAGAACAAACAAGGTGACCCACCTACAAAAAGAGAGATTAAATGAAATTTTAGGTTTATCCCAAGATCAAAGGATTAGTCTGTTGATTTATTTTGTTTGGGGTTTTTTGGGGTTTGGGGGGGTTTTTTTTAAGATCTTGATGGACTTGTGTGGTTATGTGCTTTCACATACAAACAGATTCATTCAAGTCATGGGCTAGTCTAATACTTCCTAGCTGGCCAGGAAGTTCCTTGGCAATATAAGCTGAAGGCTTCGATTTGGGAAGAGAAATTTTCTTGTACTCAGAGCAGCATTTAGTTCTACAGTAAGTGTGAAGATCTCTGAACTGTCTCTCTTTCTTGTTGTCCAGAGATATTTTCTCTTTCTTCATTTTAAAGCCCGATTTCCTGTATCAACAAGCTCTTTGGTCTTGTTTTGGTCAAAGGTTGCTGCTAATGATAGCAGTTCCTCTCGTTGTGGACTGCACAGGGAACTTCTTGGCCACAGACAGGCAGAGTTAGGGGAAGAAGTTCATTTGAATTTGCTGAGTGTTTCTATTCCTTACCTTGTCGATAAGGTAGTGCTATGTTGCTGCTAGCAAATGGATGCTTGAAATGGAAGTTTGTTCCTGTTTTGACTTTGCTTTTATGCTTCCAAAAGACATAGGTTAAATCATTACTCAGGCTGAGGTTTGTGCCAGGATAACAGTAAATCACTGCTCATCTTTTTCTTAGCTCTCTGAAACCCAGAAGTCCTTGGAGAAGCTTCAGGAAGCTATCACTATGCATTCTGCAGAGCTTTCAGAGGTAAAGAATTATTTACACCCCCTCAAGAGTCACAAGTTTTTGTACCAGGAAAATTCTTACCTATGGAATAGAAAATGCTGGCTTGGCAGATTGCAGGTTGTTTGTGCATATGTACCTTTTTCTTTTCCATTTAACCAGGTTTTTTGTAGCTGTTGCTCCACTATAGTTTGACTTTGTCTTCTTTTCCTTTTTCTTTTGTGTGTAGGTGCAGATAGCCCTTAATGAAGCTAAACTTAGTGAAGAAAAGGTGAAATCTGAGCTTCATCATGTGCAGGAAGAGAATGCTAGACTGAAAAAGAGCAAGGAGCAGGTAAGTTATGCCTGGGCCAGGCAATCTTGTCTTTCAAACAAAATATCTGGCTTTTATTCCTAGTTTTTTGAGTGTAGCCTCAGCAGGTCTCTGTTTTCTTAACATGGCAGAATTCCATGTTTTCTGTTGCCATGATAAAATTCAAATGCTTTGTGCCTGCTTGCACACGCTGTTTGTGCAGCTGAGCCACATCTCTGGTATGAATGCTTTGCCAGTTCCCCTGATGCAGTTTTTGTCAGCAAAGTCACAGAAAGTCTGTGCTGAGGTGGTTATCAAGGCATGATGGAAATATTGCCACTTGGAATCCAGGCTCAAGGAGGTAACGGTGAAGAATTGCCAGAAAGTGTGACTGTGTTCACAGGGGTCCCAGGATGAGGGAAGAGATGAGGATCTGATTCCATGTTTCAGAAGGCTTGATTTATTATTTTATGATATATATTACATTAAAACTATACTAAAAGAATAGAAGAAAGGATATCATCAGAAGGCTAGCTAAGAATAGAATAGCAAAGAATGATAACAAAGGTTTGTGGCTCGGCTCTCTGTCTGAGCTCTGAGCCATCTGGGCTGTGATTGGCCATTAATTACAAACATCCAACATGGGCCAATCACAGATCCACCTGTTGCATTCCACAGCAGCAGATAACCATTGTTTACGTTTTGTCCCTGAGGCCTCTCAGCTTCTCAGGAGGAAAAATCCTAAGGAAAGGATTTTTCATAAAAGATGTCTGCGACAAGAAAGTATTTCAGAAAGTAAAGGTAATGGGGAGGAGTTTTAGCCCTGGAATGTCAGGACAGTTCTTTTCCAAATGATTGTAAATATCTGTTTTCTTTCTTCATGTGGGAAGTATGTGGCTTTTTAAGGAATGTGTTGTGATTACCTCTGGATGGCAATTAATTTCCTCATATTTTGAGGTGTGTGAGCAGTTTGATATTGGGATGTTAGCTGAGAAAATGTCAGATTTCTAAAGCTACCTAATAATAAACTGCAGAAAGATTCCCAGCATCCAGTTCTGCCAGTGGATCAGCAATGAGCCTGATAATTGAAGTTTACCCTTTATCTGTGATAAAGGGTAAACCCATGGTGATCAGTTATCATCAGAGCTGGTAGTAAAGTAGACTTTAATTGCATACACCATGCACTAAAAATACAGCAAATAATCATCTTGCCTTTGTGCTTCATACAGCTGCTAAAAGAAGCTGAAGGTTGGAGTGAGAGGCATTCTGAGCTCCATGAGCAGATTCAACTGTATCAGAAATCTCAGAAGGACATAGAAGAGACACTTGCCTACAAAGAAAATGAAATTGAAGTAGGTTCTCTATAATCAGCTTGCTTTCAGTATTATGCATCATAAAATACTCTGTCATACTTCACAAAATGCAGGACAATTGAACCTTTGATTTCTTTACTAGGTTTTAACCAATTGCATTATGCAGCTGAAGCAGTTGGACATGGATTCAGAGGCCAAGAAGGATGACAGAGGGCATGAGTGGAGCCCAGAGGATGATCTGGCCAATGGAGAGTTGCCAGGTACGTTTATCCCACCTGAGGATCATGTGGTGCTGTGCTCATGGCATATTAGAGAGGGAACAAGAGGGATCCATGCATATAGAACTGCCAGCTTGAATCGTCAAACACAAAATATCGCTCACTGAAGGGAGGAGCTGGCTACAAGGTCAATAATTGCTTTTAAATTACCTTTTAGGTAATCCATGAGTGTAGTGACACAGTTGTAAAGACTCTGTATAAAGGTTGGTAATTAAGAGCATTCCTAAAGCTGAGTGTCTCAGTTTTGTGGTTCTGGTACATTTATTTTTGAGATAGATTCTTAATGAGCTTTCTGCTTGCCTCCAGATAAATAACTAATTTAAGTAATCACATTTTTTAAATCTGAAAGACCAAAATAGATGTTTTCAAAGCTATTGAGGCAGTTTGTTATTTGTGATGTTGCACATATATTTGCTGCATCTCTAGTATTGAAATCCTTTTTTGGTATTGTTTTTTATTTTGGTCCTTTTTTCTACTTAAAGTGTATGTGGGTTGGAAATTCCCACTTCTTGATTTTTGGGTTTTTTTTTCTTTTAACCATATGAGGATGTAGGGATTGAAGTGTAGTGAGTGTTACTTTTAACAGTTGTCCACAGACTTGTTCATGATTAAAAAACAGGGAAAACAAAGATCTTTTCCTCTTCTAGATACTGAGAGTGAGAAGATGAGGACTCAGATTAAGCAGATGATGGATGTCTCCAGGGTATGTTGCACAAGTATCTAATTATTGCAGTCACATTACTGCTATTCCTATGATCATAAATTCTCTGTTCCTGTTTTCAGGTCAAAACAATGTTATCCATAGTTGAAGAGGACAGAAATCTTCTGCAGTCTAAACTGAATGATGAAGTAACAGCAAGGCATGAGCTGGAAGGTAGGTTTAGCAAAATAACCGCTTAGGATGAAGTGCTGTTGGTGGCTTAAAAAAAAACAGAGCATGTAAGTGGCCATCATAGTTCTTACTGCAACTGCTTCTCCAACAGAGAAGATAAAAACATTGGAACATGATTCCTCTTCACTGCATACAGCCAAAACTCAACTGGAAAATGAATGCAAAACTCTTCGGCAGAAAGTGGAGATACTTGGTGAACTGTACCAGCAGAAGGAGATGGCACTCCAGAAGTAAGCCTTTCCTTACTCTGTCTGTTGTATCTTGGGCACTGCCCAAATGCTGTTTGCTCAGAAGGCTCAAAGAACTTGGAAGTTGTGGTTGGAATGAGTGATAGCAACTCTATTAATACAGCTGAAGTTGGCATCCTTTCTTTACTTTTGCCACCATTCCAGAGATTCTAAAAAGACTGTCAGTATGCACACAACATATTACCTTCTACTTTTAAACTTCTGGAGAGGGTGGGTGGGTGGCCAAGCAAATTCTGCGGTTCCTCTGTTACATCATCCAGAAGTGTCAAGGGGAACATAAGGGCCGTTAAGATTCGGTGAGTCTAATTCTCATAATGTAGAAACTTCAGTATTTCAGCCTTGTGAGCTTCTTGCATTCTCAAAGGGCTAAATGAAGGCTGAATTGGTGATGGCAGTTGAGAGGAATGAATTGCCAGTGGTAAGGATCTGTTCTGTATGTGTTCATTTCTCATTAATTTGTTTACTTACTGAAATGTCTGTAATACCATCTTAGTTTTGTGGGGAAATTTTGAAAATAGGATTCAGGGACATTCTCAGCTAAATTCTGTAGAAAAACTGAAATTATGATGGAGAAGCAGTTGAAGTTCCTATGGTTTAAATGTGTGGGCTGGGGGAAGCACAGGGTGGGAATGAGGCTGTAGTGAAACTGCCTGACCTTGTAACTTCCATGGATCTATGTGTAATAAACTTAGAATGGAGAGGTGGAGGGTAACCCATCTTTCAGGGAAAACTTCATCTTGACTTCTGTGAAGAATTTCTGTTCTTTCCAAAACATACAGGAGACTGTTACACTGCCTGTTAGTACTTCTTTATTAGAATGAAGAACTTATTGCAATCTTGCAATTTTTTTTTTCTGCAAAACTGCTTTGACTTTTAGCCAAGGAAATGGATTATGTTGAACTGGCTATTAGCAATAATTAACTTGATATTAGTTAAATGTTTCCAGCTTTGTGGGGTAGCTCTTGTAAGTTAGGAACACACTATAGACTTCTTAAATACTTCCAGAAAAATATCAAAAATCAAAAAATTATGAACCATGAGGTTATTAAAAGACTTTGGAAATTGGTTGTGCAGTGAATTGGTATGGAGAATACTCGGGAAAAACTTCCCACATGGTTAATAACTATTGAATGTGTTTGTCACCTGGGCCCTAAATTTGCCCCTTCTCACCACACATCCATTTCTTCATTTCCTATGGTTGGTGTCAGTCCAGTGGATTTCCTTATTTGTTCCTTTGTAAATCTGGATTGCAGTCTGTGGCATTGCTAGGAAAACTGCAGGATCTGAAGGGGTGAACTGTCTGGAGATGATAGATTCTGACAGATCTTCAGAAGCTGACAAATCTTTCTAGTCAACTCTGTAATTTTAAGGTTTTATACACAAAGGGTTTGTCTGTTGGTTTCAAAAGACAGGATTTCTGTCTCTCTTTCTAAAAAAATCTCTTTTTTGTCTCTGTGATTTCACACATTATTGTAGATTTTGATATTACTGTTGTTGGCAGGATTTTGAGTTGTAATAGATGGAGAATGCTGGACTGTATGGTGCATTTTTTTCCCTATGCAGAAAACTAACCCAGGAAGAGTATGAGCGTCAGGAGAAGGAGCAGAAATTGTGTGCTGCAGATGAAAAAGCCGTGCTGGCCATTGAGGAAGTGAAAGTTTACAAGTAACTTGAATTTCTGAAGATTATGATTTTCCATTTATTTCAGCTACTGAGGAAAATTTATTCCAACATCTTTCCTTCCCCTCTTTTTCCTTTTGTACAGGCAAAGGATCCAAGATATGGAAGAAGAATTGCAAAAAACAGAGCGATCTTACAAAAACCAGGTAAACTTCTTGCTTGCTGGTTGTTGTGCCATCTTTTTCTGCATCATTCCAGTGCTCTGTGGTGAGTTATTGGAAATACTGGTAGTTGGATACAAACTAAATGGCTTCTTTCCTTCTCAGATCGCTGCTCATGAGAAAAAGGCACATGACAACTGGGTAAGAATGTTTGTCCTTTTCTGATGCCAACAGTTTATATTTGATGTCACATTGGTGCCATTAATGTAGTTGACAAAATTTTCCCTACCAGCTCATTGCCCGCTCTGCTGAGAGAGCTCTGGCTGAAGAGAAAAGAGAAGCAGCCAACCTGAGACAGAAGTAAGTACAGAACAGACCCACTCTATTGCTCTTTGAACATGCTGGGAGTTGCCTGAGGGGGAAGCTCAGAATGTGCAGTGCATTTTTAAGTTACTAATTTTAACTACTGTTAAACTGTTTTGATGGCTAAAATAATTTCTTGGTGAAAGCTATAACATTTTATAATGCAGTTTGTCTTGTTACATTATAATAGATACAACTCATATGTGTTGTTTGAATAATAATGAGACCTTTATTTTCCAAAATCAGATTAATAGAGGTAAACCAAAAAATCATCATGCTTCAAAGACCAGTCATTGTAAAGCCAACTCCAGGCAGACCTGACCGCCAGATCCCACCACGACGAGGTAAATGCTGCTGTTTCTCCCAAAATCTTTGGTCTTGGAGTCAGTACATCATAAAAACATAGGGCTGTGCTAAATTGTAGAAAAGTAAATCAAGTGGTTTTATTTCTTTGGCACAGGGCCATTAAGCAGAGATGGCTCTTCTGGCCCATCACCTGTGAGTGGAGGAAATCCATCCCCCACACAGATGATTGATGTCCCTGCCCGGCCCCTCTCTGCTCCTCGAAGGGAAGGTGTGAGGGGTGAATTTGGTAAGCAGCGAAACTCCCCTTTTTTGACAATTACCTCTTAAGCTACAAACCCAGGAACACTAAGGTCAGATATTGGTTCTAGGAATGTTGATATTGATAGCTGCTTTATTAATACACTAATGAGTGGTTGGTGGTAGGGTTTTATTAATAAGAAATAGCTCAGGCTTGTGTTATTTAGGGTCTCTGGGTTCTTGTTTCTGTTAAGGTACAATGGTGGATGGCCCCTCTGCCCCACGAAGGCCTCCAGAGCTGCCTGGAAGGATGTCTGTTCCTGGTAAGTTGTGGGGTCTGCAACCAACTGCAACTTATTCATTACTCTTTCCCTTCAAAAAGGCAGTGTAGGACACTTACTCATGGCTCTCTTTTTAGATATTGGGCCTGCTGTGGCATCCGTAATTAGCAGTGAGCCAAGAACCTCTTCCCCTTCCACAGCAATTGATGGAGTGGTGAGTTGAGAACACCTCAGCCATCAGGAAACCTTTTTAATATGTGATTCACTGTACTTCCTCCTGCTTCTTTAACTGTATCATGTTCTTTCTTGTCTGTATCCTGTCACTACCCTTTTTGCTGTTCAAAAAAACCCCAAAAGCAACCCTCTCCCAAAGAGTCTGAAACCCTCAGTGTAACTACAGATTCACCTTCCTCCATGGAACTAGTTGCAGTGAGTATTCCAAGGCAGGACCTGGTGATGCTGCCTTGATGGAGAGGAGTAACAGACTCGGTGTTCTGAAGTGCTGAATAACAGCTGCTCTATGGAACTAACCAAGGGCTGGTCCCTCTGTCTCAAAGGGCTTCTCTAATGATGAGTAGTTCTCTCTGGTTTTTGTGGGATTGAGGCAATAAGATGTTTCTTAAGGACTGTGGGCAAACTCTTTGGAGTGACTACAACAATAACCCTATAGCTGACTTACTTGTGGTGTTTAAGCACAATTCCATATATCATTCAAAGTTCCAGGTCCTTTACCAAAGGGTTGTCCACCCTTGGACAACCTCAACAGTGCTTGAACTTTTCTTTGGTACATCTTCATCTTAACAAACTTGTCTCTCTAAATCGCTCACTCTTGGGTAGTGCCAGCAGTGTTCTGGGAGAAGGGATGATGATGGTGCAGTAGCTGTCCCTGTTTTCTGCCTGGTTAATGTGGTTTGGAGTGTGTTGGGGTAATTTTTCTTTCTTTCCTCTCCCCCTTGTACCTGTTTGCCTCTGGGTAAATGGTTGGGTTGTTCAGCAGTGTCAGTGCTTGTCTGCTGCAGTAACTCACTGAAGTGTAACCTCATCTTGCCCAGGGTAATGCTGGTGCCAAAGGCCCCTCTCCTTTCCCTGGGACACCTCTGATGAGCTCCCCAGTGATGGGGCCACCGCCACCCATTCGCTACGGACCACCGCCTCCTCCTCTGCGGGGGCACTTTGGGCCTCGGCCTCTCCCTGGGCCCCCAGGTATGGCTGCAGTGCCCTGTGCTGACACTTCACTTCCTGGAGCCTGACTGCAGGACGCAGAGCTGCTTTTCCTAAGCACATGGCTTCCTCATGCTTCATGGGCTTTAGCTGGCTCAGTAAGCTTGGATTGGGTGGGCTTTCTCAAGGCTCCTTAATGCCAAGGTATTTTTCCTTGTTTACTCTGAAATGGAAACCAGCAGCCAAAAGTCCCTAGAATAATTTATGGGCTTTGAAGTCCTGCATGCAACAGTGATCCACTCCAGAGCTCCTCCAGAAAATGACAAACTAGGAACTAATCAGGAGCTTCTCTGTTTAGGTTAAAGCAAGATTTCATTTAACTCCATCATTTCCTTTCCTTCTAGGTTGTGGTCCTCCCTTGCCACCTCCAGCTGGAAGAGATTTCTTACCTAGTTCACGTTTGCCTCCTGGCCCACTCCCGCCTCCCCCTGATCCCAGAGGCTACACATGTGGGCACCCTCCCTTCCGCCCCCTCGGCCCTCCTGGCCCCCGGGATTATCCTCCAGGCCCTCGGCTACCCCCGCAGGCTTCCAGGGACTATGCTCCTTCTCCCAACAGAGACTTGCCTCCGCCAGCACCCAGGGACTGAGGGCAGCTGGCCCCAAGGACTATGCGCGTCCCCAGTGCAGAATCCATGCCTGCAGCACCCAGCCGGCCCCACAGACCCGGCTCCTGTGTGCACAACTCTAGGAAATGGCTCTTGGTTTGAAGATATTGGTCTCATTTCAGTATATCTCAGCTTTTGCAGGATTAATTTTTATCCCGTTGCTACAGATGTCTTACATGCATTTATGATCACAAACTCATCCATCCATTTGGGCTGCAAGAACCTTTCTGTGATGGACTTGAACCTACTCTACAAGTGCAATAGGAAGGAAGTACCTGTGTGGAGAGTTTTAATTCAATGTAGCCTTTGTAACCAGTTGGCGAATGAACTAATTTCGTTAAAAACGTATATCAAATCATTTCCTGTGGAAATAATTTTTTAAGTAAAATGCTATCCAACCTGCCTTCTCCATCCCATCATTGAGCTGCAGTTACTGTAGGCCAGGGGTTTACATGAGGACTCTGAGGTTCTGGGGTTTTTTTCAAAAGATGTCTGGTCAGAGATCAGAAGCACAAATGACACTGTATTCAAAGGAAAGTTATAATAAAAAGCAAAATTCCTTTTGCTAAACCCCAAAGGCTTTGTTTCAGTGCCATGTTTTGTTCAGAAAGGATATTGGTTCAGTAATGTGACAGAGAATGCTCCAGTTCTGAGAACAAGAATTGAATCAAGGCCAAATTAATGCTGCTGCAGGGTAATGACCATGTTTACCCTCACCCTGATCTACTCTGACAGAATATGGACTTGCTTCATGTAATCAGGACCATGAGGGCTACGGCTTCCAGAGTTGGAAACCTTAATGAGGTTGTGGAGTTGACCTGTGTTTCTACAGTGCCTCTCCAGTAGAGAAACTTAGAATTTCCCTAATTGCTTTCTGCTTTCAAGAGCACCTTGCAGCATCAAGTGAAGTTTGAGAACCGAGTTTTCATCTTCCCCAGGGTTAAGAGCAATTCAGCCTCTTTAAAAGGAAGGCTAGATTTGGAGAACCTTTTTTACTTCCATCAGAAAAGAAAGTAGCTTTCTGTAAAGCAGAGTTGGGAGTATGTCAACCATGTAAACATCTACTGCAGCTACCGCCACTGAATGACTTTCAAAGCACACCATACATTGGCAGGTCAAGTGTTAGTGCAAGCATTTGGAATACCAGGCTTTTGACTGTCTCAGTGAGTAAGGTTTCTCACAAGTGCACTGCACTGTCCAAAAGGCAGCCTGAGGGAGGAAAAAAGGAAAACAATGCAGAATAATAAAAAACTCTACTGGGAGGCCATTACAGCTTTACTGCCAAAGTACAAGCAGCCATTAAAGTTGCCACCTAGGTATTACATTCTTACAGTACAAGTGTAAAGCTTTAGATTTCAGGTGAAAGACAAGCTGGAACATCACTGATGCATAAAACAATCCCCAAGCCTGTGGTGTGTGCAGCAGCAGTCCTGGCACTGAGTTCACAGAAAGAAGGCAAGGGATAGAAGCAACTTTAAAAATGGTATTTCACACTCAACAGACATTAATTCACAATCAGTTAAATACAAAGCTCTACTTGTGTATTTAACAAAATTACTTCCAAGTTGACATTTCATAAAACTGGCATTAATACAGACATCTACAAGCTGGGGAAGGGTCCAGGTAAGCAGCAGAAACGATGGGTTTATACTTCAAGGGACAGTATTTCAGTTTGCAGGGTGGCTGGCTGATGATACACACATTGATGAACATCCATGATTAAAAGTCAAGTTCTCCAAATCCAGGATCTTTCCTTCCCCATACAAACCTTTGTGATACTCAGTGTCTCTCCCCTTGCCCATCCTAGCTAACAGTAACTAAAGTTGGATGGAATCTCCCTCTGGATGCAGCAGCATTCACCTTTGACACACACACCCAACTGCAGTGCTTACCCTGAATGGCAGCTGGACCGAACTCCAGAACCAGCCCTTCCACCTTTCAGGGATGCTCAGATCCTGCAATTCCTTGGTCAGAACAAGTGCTGAGCTAGCCAGGGACCACTGACAGGTATATGGGCCAAGCTCAGATTACTTGCAACCACAGACTAATGTTTTGCTTTGTCCTTTTGCAGAGTTCAGAGGATGATTTGTATTTGGTTTTTAGCAGTGTAGTATTCTCCTTTAGTCTGGTGTCCAGAATGCTCCATTCAGAGGAGTTTCCATAACTCACAGGGGTATCTTGATCATCTCCCATCAGCTTTAAAACCAGTGGGATATTGTAAAGATCCATAAACAGGACAATTCAACTGCCCTTTTTCCCCTCCAACCAGCAGTGGAATTTGGGAAAGTATTGCTGACTTTTGTTGTAACACCTAAATAATGTCATTCCTAGTTATACCAGAGCAAAGAAAGGCAAGAAGATTAGGACATTCAAAACCAGCTTTTCATCCTAATCAATATGATAAAGCCAAAAATGCTGAACAGCTGAGTAGAGACAGACAAATGGCATGAGGAAAAATAACATCCCTTCCCTTAACACATGATGGAACATCTTGGGTGAAGTGACAGAAAAGAGGAATGGATGATTCACCTGCATCCAGGCTGTTTAAAATAATTGACGCTATTTTGGGAGCTGGCTCTGTAGTTAGCATAGCAGAGTATTCAGGCACTAGTTAGATATGCAAGAAGTTTATCAAACCATAAACTATCATATTAAATATCCACGCAAATATATGAAAGATTTGACTGGGTTCTACTTCTTTCCCTTTTTCAGGTCAAAAGGTGAATGCCAGTGTGTCATAATAAGCCAATGTCCTGCAGCTTATTATGCACCAAATAAAAAATACAGAAAATAAATGATAATCCTACCTACTTACATAAAAAGGCAATTTTTTGAGTAAGTTTCCAGATTTGCACAAAATATGCAGAAAACTGCATACAATCAGTTTCCATAAGAACAGCAGTTTCATGTAGAACGTGGATCAGCCTGCTAGCCAGACCTACTTTATATAAAGCTCTGGAAAATTCAAACTTCAGCACTGAGGGCCAGTCCTGCTGTCACTGAAATGGCAAAACGCCCACTGTAACCAGGACAAAGCCCTCAAGAAGGCCTCTTTATCCCCCATCTGCCTTTGCAAACCACTCTGTGACAAGATCCAAAAAAGAATAGCTCTATTAGGGAGTAACAGTGGCTGAAAAGATTGTAACATGTATTCAAAACATGTTCAGTGTTCTCATCTGCACTTGTCCTCCTCCTGACCTGACCACAGGGACTCATGGCCACCCATCTGACCTGCATCCTCCACTCCCTCACTTCAAAGCACTTGCAGTACCTCAAGCTCCTTCCCAGCCCACCTTGTCCTTCTCTCCAGTCTTCTGTCACCCTGCGCACTCCAGAGGACTCTGAAATGCAGATGAGAGGAACTACAATAGCACAGCAGTGTAAACAGTTAGTAGACCTGCCACATCTTTATTGCTGCAGGTTTGACAAAGGGCACTCTGCATCCTCAGAGGGAGCTTGAGGCAAAAGAAGAATGGTTAAAGATAAAAAGTGATGAACAGCAAACTTAGGAAAAGCAGTCAACCTATGTCAGGGTTCTTAAAAAAAACTGTAGCTGGAAGTTGCTGAAAAAAATCTTGCATTTGCATGGTGGTCTTGTTCCTGCCCCTGAAGTAGTGCTGTGCAGTGGGAGATGGTCTTGTGTGACCTACTGGCATGAACAGAGTCATCTTCCTGCCCCTCGGAGCCTAAGGCTACTACACAGCTACCAGGATTTGTGGTTCAGTTCACAGAGGTCTCACAACTGGGGTCATTCCTTGTGCAATGTTTGATGGAGGTGAAGGTAAAGTGGTTTCTTGGTCAACAGTTGCAATTTCTTCCTTTTAAAGTCAGTGGGTTTTTTGTACCTGTAACCACAAGAAAGTGCATTAAATCCAAGGGCTAATGGCTGTGCAGGAAGATGAAAGCAAACTAGAAAGCTCATCCTGTACAGATCTTGTTACCCTCACCTTTTAAATAGATCTGACAAGGCTTGCTGTAAGCAACAGTAATGAGTAGGTTTACAGGAAGAAACGGTATTTTCTCTGGATGATTATTTTTACAGAAGTAAGATTTCAATATCTAAGTGAACGTAGTATTTTTGTAAGGAGATTCCCAACATAATACTCTGGATTGTAGAAGAGACCCAGTATCAGTAACTCAGTACTTCAGAAGTACTCCAGCTAGCACAGACTAAGTACTCTTCCAAGAACTGCGAGATTCACCTCCTTCTTGAATAAAAAACCAAACCCCAGTCCTCAAACCCCTCCCTCACACCTTCAGCCACTCAGCAAGGAGAGGATGCACACCATATCCACTCAATACTGCTTTGAAACATTCACAAAGTTAATTGCAAATTGGTATCTCATGCCTCAAATCAGATTTCCTTTGCAGAAGTTCTGTACCAAAAGACTGAGTTGATTATTTTTTTAAAATATAGCCGATCTGACAGTCAGGCTAAGCTCCAAATTAAAATCTCCCCTACAAACTTCATTAAATTCAAACAAAATTAAATTACAAACACCAGTAGTTTATTTGGAAACTGGTCTAGTTTCTGAGGAGAGTCTCTAACCATCTTACTTGCCTAAAAGCATTTTGTCTTCCCCCCTTCATTGAAAATAAAATATTCCTCATGGAAGCAAATCTAATGAGTCCAAGAAACCTTCCTTAATACAACAAGCCACACATAGTAACTGAAAGCTGGTTCATTTCCTCTATCATTGTCATCCATAATTGTGAGTCACTTACAGTTCTATAACAATTGCCCCAGGTTTAATTTCATCCATCTCCATGAAAGCAAAGCACTTAGTGCTAGTAAACCTTTTCTTAGGCTTGTAGTGTTTGAATTCAAAGAAAATAGCTGCACCTGAAGGGAAAATGAATAGAAAAGTTAGCAATTATAGCTAAGAGTTATCTGAAAAACTTATCTGCCATTAAGCTGCTCTACTTAAATTGAAGGGAATTATCTCCCACACTTCTGTTATTTACTCAAAAGCTACACCGTGTTCTTACAATGCTCATCACACTCCACTATTCAAACTCTTCACTCCATTGCTCACACCCAGGTACCAATGACTAAGCAGTTGATAAAGCAGCTCAATACTGTGTAGCAGAGCAGACTGCTGTTTTTATCTCTTTTCATTTCTCCCTTGCCTGCAAGCCATCCCAATGACCAATTTCAAAGGGACAGGATGCAAAGGTCTATTTTTATCCTTGTCTGGATCTTGAGCCCTGCAGCAGCAGCTCAGGAGCAGCCCAGTGTCTGTGCTCCCAAAGCTCCTGGGCCCTGTTTCGGGTCTCTGGTACTGTTGGAATGTTGGAGGACACAAGAAAGATGATGGACTTTGGACCTGGTTAACATAAGAGATTTGATAACAGGATGCCTTGGCAAAAACAAACGGAACTTTAAAAATTAGACCTAGGCTGCAAGAAAATAAAATCAAACATGTTTACTGGAAAAAGAAAATCCCATTAAACTCTGCAAGCCAGGGAGGTTGTTATATGCATAAGTTTGTGTATGTGATTTTAACCTAATCATTGTAGTACATATTACTAGTCTCCCTGAAATTGTATATAAGCGTTTGTATCCCACAATGAAATCAGATTCTGATCACCGAGTCAGTCTCCCTGTCTCTCTCCATCGCCAACAATTGGTGCCTCTGTGCAGGGGAATGAACTGGCCTGACTAGCAGCAGTCAACAAGCCCCTGGAACTGATCATGACAGTGACAATCAGGGCCCAGAATTGCCTATCTGCTGCCACTGACAGGTGAGCCAGGGGAACTAAAAAAGGAACTACAAATGGGAAAGAAAATGTCCAAAGAGAGAGAGAAATCTGTGAAACCATGCTCACCCTTCTGGACAAGCATGACTCCCCCATCCTAAAAGAGGACCTCAAGAATACTGGAGGTATAAGGTCCTGGAGAATACTTTTTAAGATGTTGAAAAAGCGAGAGCGGCTGGATGCTGCCGGCCCCCTACCATGCTCTGGCTCTCCTCACTCTTGACTCTCCCTGCCCGCTTGAGGCTGGCACCTCTCAGACTGAAGAGCAGCCACAGCCATCAATCCTGCCCAGACAAAGGAGGGGGAGGCATCCTTTCTCACGGTCATTAGCAGTTTATATCGCTGACCGCAGCTCTAGCAGTAAGGAAGAGGGGGAGCCTTTCTATCCAGGGCCGATAGATTCAGATTATGAGACTGATCCATTCCCTCCTGACCCTTGTGAAAAATGGATGCTACTATAGAAAAAGGCCCTTAAGGAGGGGGACCCCCAAATTTGTGGGAAATCTCAGCATTTGAAAAAGGACTGTTTTGAAAAGGGGGAGGCCAGATCCAAACCTCCTGGTATTTGCCGTCAGTGCCGTAATCAGTGTCGGTCCAAGTATGATTTTGAAGGGCGTCTGATATTGGGAAACTGGAGCCGAAGCACAGAGTGGCACCACTCTGTTATTAGATGGATAGTGAGATGATTGGCTCTCGCAATTAAGGGATAAGTATTGTGTGAATATTAACAAAAGCTTTAGTGATGTATAGTTATGTTATTGTGGTTTAGATGTCCTCTGTTTTCCCCACAGTTCCCTTTTACCCCCTGTACTGTTGCCATCAGACAGCCTAAATTGTTTAGGACAGGTAAAAAAAAGGTGTGCACATGTGCCCCTTGCATGGGGCAGTTGGGAATGGAAAAGCTTCTTGCTTAGGGGGTGCAGCATGGCAACACCTGACCTCCAATCAAGTTACAAGAAAGCAGTCTCCACCGATAAATGGCAAAGAAGAGCTGACTGACAGACTTTGGGAAGGGCCAGGGATGGCTGATGCAACCCCAGGGGTATAAAAGACTGAGCATCCATCTTGAAGATGAACTGGCCACGTGGTATGCATGAGAGTCAGTTCTCAGTACTGCAGCTTTTTCCTTATGTAGTATTGTTATTTTGTTAAAGTATATGTATTTTTGTTAAAGTTTAATAAGCATCTTTAAAGCATCTTTGTTGAAGTTTAATGAGCATCTTTAAATTTTCAAAGTGAGCAGTTGTCTCTCACAACGCAAAGACACAGATGCCCCAGCTGATGCCTCAGAGTGGACTGCCGCAAGCCTCAGCCCAGTCTCCCCAAGCAGCCTTCACTGGACCACAGGCAGCCCTGGCCAGACCATTGTGGCTGACAAATGACCCAGCCACACCAGGCAGCACAGGACTGGACATATCAATCAATACCATAGTAACGTTAATTCATTCATGTGTTCATTTGATTCCCACAGGAGTTTTCAGACCACCTGGACAGCATATGCATACTTTGTTTGTTCTCCCTGGAACTGTTGACTCTGACTCATGGCATGGACCCCCCAGCCGCCCTGTGTAGTCCCGGCGGGGAGCCATGTAGTTCAACTCATATCTTCTGCAGCAGCACCCCTATCTGCATCCCCGATAACTGAGAAGAAGGAGGGGGGGGGTTTGATTCCACAGGGGTCCCACAGATTTTATAGACACAACGCATTACATCTGAGCATCCTACATGCCAAAGTGACTCTCAAAGGCAGAGGCACTCCTAACAGGACTCATTGATACAGGAGCTGATGTGACTATTATCTCAAAGAGCCAAAGGCCCAGTGAGTGACCACTTATGACTGTGCCTCAGGTACTCCCGGGCATGGGTGGAAGGAGTGAAAGCCTGCAAAGCCAACACTACGTGCAAATAACTACGTCCTGATGGGTGGATCGCCACAGTTAAACTTTCTGTGATTTCTGTCCCCTGGTTTTGTGGGGGAGACATGTGTTAACACAATCGAGAATTTTTATGCATTCATATTTTGTACAGGAGTCACTGGGGACACTCAACACCCCCACAATGGTCCCTGGCCGAAGTGCCCCAGGCACTTTCAAGCATTGGAAGGAGCAGCCCAGCTATCAAAAGCCACAGTTCATACATATCTAAAGCCCTGAGAAAAATCTAGCCCTGATCAAATTTCCAGTTACTTGCCTTTTTTTTAAACAATGTATTTTGTTGTGAATTTTTTGGTACAGCTATTTAGTACTATATAACTAAATCTTATTTTGTTTCAGCCTTCAATGTTTATATCCCACTACTCATATTAAGCCAAATTTAAATCTATCCTATAAGCAATCTTTAAAAGCTGCTGCAGGGGGTGTGGCCCTGCCTGGCACCAGCCAGTGTTGAGATTTACCTTCTAACTTGTGAATTGTGATTTTTAACATGATTGTTACTAGAAAAAAATCAAAGGTGTTGGTAAAGAGGTTATAATATATGTTATAAAGTAATTCATGCTTAGAAAGAGAATGTATGTTATAAAATTATAAAATCCAATGAGTCTCTGACCTCAAGCAGCCCAGGGACATGTAACCACTGTGGAATTTCGAAACTCCTGAAGGCAGCAGGAGAATAATGCTTTGTTTACCAATCAATAGACATGGCCAGCGTGATGATTGGCCGCCTCTGGGGCCATCAGGACACACCCAAGGGTGATCATCGCTTGATAGATACCATCAATCAAGATAACCAAAGTCGCTGAGGAAGATCCATCTGAATATGCAATTTCCCCTGACATGATCAGCACCTGCCATTACCCAGGAAACAGCAATTGTCCAGCCCCACACAGTGAAAGAAACGTTCATACATATGCAGGGTTACAAAAGAAATCGGGGCACCTCTGCCTCAGGCATAAAAAACTGTATAAAATAGCCTCGCTGCATTTGTGAACAGAGGGAGATCCAATGTGATATAGGTCGGATTGAGGTTCACCCAGTGTTCATCCCAGGCCCAGGATCCCAGGCTCGACACTGTCTCTTTGGCTGTGGGTTTTTGAGGACTGCAACTTGGTTGTGAAAATAAAATCTTTTGCATTTATTAATTTGGATTTCTGGCTGATCATTTATAACAATTCTGGTGACCGTGACATGATCTGAATTTGGGGTCCAGGGACCCCCTCTCTGGTCAGGAGGCACCCTGCTGATTTCAGTGGCCTGACAGGATTGGGGACCAGCAGAACCGATAAGACACCAAACCAAAGCCAGAACCACAGCCAAAGAGAGGATAAAAATGGGCCCAGAGCTCTTAGGACCTTGGAGCGTTCCAGAGAGGTATCTCCAAAGCGCAGTTCTTTCCCACTCAGAAAATCTACATGCATGAAGAATCCACGGAGGAAAAGGAACCATGAGTACCATGTGGTTGAGTGGGGTGTGATCGAGCGTGTGTGTGAGACATGATTCTATCATGAAGCGAGTGTGGACCCCAAGACTGCAGTTCCACTCTCCCATGAGGGAAGTGGTCGGTCGCGGGAGAAGTGGATGCTTGCTTGTTCCTTATCACACATGTGAAGCATGAAACTCGAGGGAGTTCAGGGGTTCGATCATGGTTTGGATCAGGAGGGAAGGGACGTTCCCAAAGGGTTTGGGAGCTGGTAAACCTTCTGATCCAGAAAATCAGGTAAGAGAGCTCATTACCAGTCAAAAAGCCCGTGGAACGGTTCTCTGTGAGGCTAAGTAAGCTGGTAGTTTTTTCATAGACAAAAACCAGTACCGAACAGAGACTCAGGGTTCATGTCGAGAATCCCAGCCAAAAAGGACTTAAGGTAAGAAAGATTGAGAAAAGGAGTTTCCGAAAGATGGGACAGAAAAAGAGCAAGTGTCAGAGAAAATCCCAAGAAAAATCCTCACAGGTTCCTGAAAAGGTTTTGCCTGAAATCCCAAGGGAAAGCCTGTTGGGATGGATGCTAGAACATTGGGAGGCCAATCCCAGGAGGGTGGGAAGAACTAAGGAAAAGATGGTCCATTTTTGCATTGAAAAATGGGGAGGGAAGGAGATTGGGAGGTACGTGGTCTGGCGTGGGTGGGAAGATCTAAGGAAAAGATGGTCCATTTTTGCATTGAAAAATGGGGAGGGAAGGAGATTGGGAGGTACGTGGTCTGGCCAGTTTTTGGCACCTTTGAGATGTGGATGTGCCAAACCTTAATACGACCATGTGGTCAGCCAGTACCCGCAAGACTTAGAAGAAACAGAGTATGCTGGAATGTGGAAAAATGCTTGTTCGGCATTGTATCTGATAAGAGGCCACAGATGTTCTGCAACTTGGGGCAGGGAATGGGAGCTGCTGGAGAACCTTCCACCTCCCTATTTGGTCCCTCCACCCCAACCCACTCAAGCCCAGGTACCTCCGGTGCCTACGCCGCTTCCAGAAGTGTTGCTCCCACAGGGACAGGCTTCGGTACCTCTGCTCCTACAGGAGCAGGCTTCAGCACCTTTGCTCCCATGCGAGCAGCCTCAGCCCCCACCACCGCCCAAATCAGAAGAGAAGCAAGTCCTCCCCACAAGCGGAGTCGACTCTCCCCCAGCCCGCTTAACAAGGCGAAGGACAAGGAGAACGACCACGGACGATAGCGAGGACAAGGAGAAAAAGCCCAACCTCTTCCCTTTACAGGAGGTGCCGATGGCTCTGGGAATTATCGGCGTTGTAAATGTGCCAATCAATACCGGGGACGTCAAAGCTTTCAAGAAAGAAATGGGAAAATTAATGGATGACCTCTTGGGGGTGGCAGAAAGATTAGATGAGTTCCTGGGGACTAGCATGTACACCTACGAGGACCTTAATGTGATATTAAGGTCACTGTTCAACAACAAGGAAAGAGAAATGATCAGGCAAGCTGCGATCAGGGATTGGGAAAATAGGAACCCACAGGCGGAGCAGGGACACCAGAGGTGGCTGGACCAGAAACCATCTTGAAGTGCGCAGACAGAAGAAGGCAGACAAAAGATGATAAATCTCAGGAACATGGTGATACAGGGTATATGGGAGGCGGTGCTGAAAGGACAAAACATTCATTAGTGGCAAAATCATGGGAAGACGTAAGAAAGAAATTGGAAAATATAGAGGGATGAGCAAGACAGAGAGTTACAGGACTTGCTTCAAGAAGCTCAGAAAGTCTACATGAGGAGAGATGAGGAAAGGCAGAAAATTCAAGTGAAAGTGTTAGTAGCTGCAGTAAGGGAAACTCAGAAGCAGGAGCAGGTCCGAGACTCGGCAAAACCAGCACCACCAAAGAAACAGAACCCTTCCCAAGGTAAGGGCTCAGATAATCAGAAAAAGGACATAGAGTGTTATTACTGCAAGCAAAAGGAACACATTCGGAGAAATTGCCTGAAGAAAGACAAGGACAAGAAAATGTTTCAGGAAGATGAGAGGTGTAAGAGGCTTTTCAGTTTGGGGTCCGGGACATCTAAGGAGCCCTTGGTAAAATTGAGACTAGGACCCCACAGGCAGGAAGTATTGTTTTTAGTAGACTCTGGAGCTGAACAAACCACAGTGCAGCAATTACCACGAGGATGTTCTATAAGTGACGATACTATGATGGTAATCGGGGCAAAGGGGGAACCTTTGAAGGTTATAACCAATTATAAAAAAAACCAGTTGAAATAGAATCAGAAAATAAGCGTTGTATTGGAAATATGTTGTTGTTCAAGGAAGCAGAATATAATCTGCTGGGAAGGGATTTGATGGTGACACTAGAAATCAGCCTAGTGGTGCAGAATTCCCAGCTCATGGTGAAGTTATACGGACTCACTGCCAAGGATGAGGAGAAAATAGACCCTAAGGTTTGGTACAACCAAGGGGAGGCTGGGAGGTTGGACACAGAGCCAATTCACATTGAAATTGAGACCTGAAGACCCTATTAGGGTAAAACAATACCCCATTCCCATTGGAAGGGAGCAAGGGCTGAAACCAGTGATAGAGGAATTAGTAAAGAAAGGAATGTTGGAGCCATGCATGTCCAGACACAATACCCCAATTTTGGCGGTGCGGAAAACAGATGGAAGTTATAGGTTGGTACAGGATTTGAGGGCGGTGAATTAAAGGACTAACACACTGTTCCCCACGGTTTCGAATCCTTACACTTTGTTAAATAATGTCTCTCCTGAGCATACATGGTATAGTGTGATCAATTTGAAAGATGCTTTCTGGTCTTGTCCTTTAGCAAAGGACAGCAGAGACTATTTTGCGTTTCAATGGGAAGACCAGAAACCAACAGAAAGCAGCAATTCAGGTGGACATCCTTGCCTCAGGGCTTCGTAGATTCCCCAAACCTATTTGGTCAAGCACTTGAGCAAGTGCTGAGTCACTTTGTACCAATGGAAGGAACAAAATTGTTTGTAACACGTGTATGTTACGTGGATGATTTGTTGATTGCTGGTCCAAGGGATGAAGATGTAAGGATGAGCACTGTATTGCTCTTGAATCTCTTGGGGGACAAAGGATTGAAAATGTCTAAGTCAAAGCTTCCGTTCACAGAGCCTGACGTCAGGTACTGGGGACATTTGTTAACCAAGAGAAAGAAGAAATTAGACCCTGAGAGGGTGGTGGGGATTACTGCCCTGCCCCCTCCACGGACAAAAAGGGAGGTGAGACAGTTATTGGGGCTTTTGGGATATTGCCGGCAGTGGATTGAAGGATACAGTGAAAAGGTGAAATTTTTATATGAGAAACTCACAACGGACAAGATAAAATGGACAGAGAAAGACGAGGGTGAATTTAAGGAAGTAAAGGAAGCACTCATGGCAGCACCACTGCTGAGTCTCCCCGATGTGAAAAGGCCATTCCAGCTGTTCGTGGATGTCAGCAGTCACACTGCCCATGGTGTGCTAACGCAGGATTGGGCAGAGGCCAGGAAACTGGTAGGTTACTTGTTTAGGCTTCTGGACCCTGTAAGCAGGGGTTGGCCCACCTGCTTGCAAGCAATCATAGCAGTGGCATTGTTGGTGGAAGAAGCCAAGAAAGTAACTTTTGGGGCCCTGCTGATAGTATTTGCGCTGCGTAACATGCCGAGTGTAATACAGCAAACAGCAGATAAATAGCTCACAGATACTAGGTTGCTAAAGTATGAGGCCATTTTGATCCACTCGCCTGATTTGGAACTGCTAACAGACACAGCACAAAATCCAGCCCAATTTTTGTTCGGGGAGGTCTTGGAAAAGCTCATTCATAACTGCACGGAAGTGGTGGAGCTGCAGACCAAGATAAGACCAGATTTAGAGGAGGAGGAATTGGAAAAGGGAGAAAAATGGTTTGTGGATGGGTCAAGCAGAGTGATTGAAGGGAAAAGAAAATCAGGATATGCAGTTGTGGATGGGAGGACAGGAAAAGTGATAGAAGCAGGTCCACTGAACGCAGGATGGTCGGCACAGGCATGCGAGCTGTACGCAGTTTTGAGGGCTTTAAAAATGATGAAAGAAAAAAGGGGGACAATTTTTACAGACTCCAAATATGCTTTTGCAGTGATCCACACATTTGGGAAGATTTGGGAAGAGAGAGGGCTGATCAACACTCAAGGACGGGGACTGATGCATGGAGAATTGATAAGGCAAATTTCGGAAGCGATTAGGGAGCCAGAGGGAATTTCAGTCGTGCATGTCAAAGGGCACCAGGTGGGAATGCAGTTTCAAATCCAGGGAAACAACCTGGCAGACAGGAAAGCCAAGAATGCGGTGTTGAGGATGGTAAGTACCCCTGAGGTCGAAGGAACCGAGGCTCCAGAACATCCCCCACAGCCCTCCCAGAAAGAAATCAAAAGCTATGAGAAAACGGGGGGAAAATTGGAGGAAGGTAAGTGGAAATTACCAGATGGGAGAGAGTTGGTATCAAAAGGTTATACCAGGAGAATTTTGAGGAGACTGCACCAGCAAACACATTGGGAGGCTCAGGCCCTAGCAGAACAATTTCTAAAATTCTTTGGGTGCAGAGGGATTTACAAATTGGCCAAACAGGAGGTACAAGGATGCTTGATCTGCCAGAAAGTTAACAAGTCTAAGGCACGACAGGCAGTCCTGGGGAGTCTCCCATTGTGTACCGACCTTTCGAAAGGATTCAAGTTGATTTTACCAAGCTGCCCAAGATGGGAAGGTACAAATTCGTGCTAGTGATAGTAGACAAATTGACCCATTGGGTAGAAGCTTTTCTGAGTTCAAGAACAACGGCTCAAACTGTTTCGAAAAGACTTCCAGAGGAAATTGTGCCCCGATATGGGGTGGTGATTTACATAGATTCGCACCAGGGAACTCAATTTACCTCAAAGATTATAAAGCAGTTGGCAGAGGCTCTAGGCATCTGGTGGGAATACCACACTCTGGCATCCCCAGAGTTCCGGACAAGTCGAAAGAATGAATCAGACCTTAGAGGCACAATTAGCGAAATTAATACTGGAGACCCAGATGTCCTGGCTGAAGTGCCTCCCTCTAGCCTTGCTTAATATCAGGACTATGCCTCACTCTGAGATGGGGCTCTCACCGTTTGAAATGTTATATGGAATGCCATATAAACATGGAATGCCATATAAACATGGAATACCTGTGGGACACCCCAGGTTAGAGAATAGTCAGATTCATCCTTACTTGATTGCGATAAACAAGAATTTACAGGAATTAAGGAAACATGGGATAGTATCTCAGAGTGCTCCTCTGGGATTTGCTATCCACAAAGTTCAGCTGGGAGACAAAGTGCTTGTGAAGGTATGGAAAGATGTTCCCCTCTACCCTCACTGGGGAGGTCCCTTTCTTGTCCTTCTAATAACAGACACGGCCATTCAGACAGTGGAAAAAGGCTGGACACACGTGTCGCGGGTGAAAAAGGTCGAACATCAGAGGAGGCTCCCGAGTGGAGGATCACCTCTTCCCCTGGAGATTCAGAGATAAAGCTACGCCGTCCAAGTAAATGACCAACGGAGAGCAGATAAGTTGTATACTGTTGAGTTGTGTATGCTATCCTTTTGTGCACTTCAAGTGCGAGTACTGTCTGGAAGTTTTTGTTATACATTGTAGAAGTGGACAGCAGCCGAAGGGGTTGTGTACTCAGTGTTTAAAGGAACAACTCGAGCTGACTGACCGAATCTTGACTCTTGCCACAAATTTAGGGATCATTGAACAGAATTCTCAAGAGTGGTTTCAGATATTCCAGAACAGTGTACAGGGAAAATTTAATTCAAAGGCAAAGGTCTTAGACACTGAGTGTCGGAAGTCGATCAAAGTACCATGCAGCTCAGATGCGATCGTGATATCCAGATGGAGTGCCTTTAAGAGGAGGTATGTGGTTCAGTCCAAAAACATATTCCCGAAAGAATACTCCTGCTGCCGAGAAGATGGTCTTCCTCGCTGCTGGTGGCACCCCAGGGGGCACATGCAAAGGCAGAGAAGTACGCCTATCGGAAATCCTGATGGGCCTGAGCCTAGTCGTGTGCGGGACATCTAGTCTGCACACTGAGATCCCATCTCACGCAGGGGAACTAAGCCCCGGGGATGAGTGCAGCGGGTGCACTCAGTTTGTCCTGAAGGGACAAGGAGGAGGGGGAGTCTCAGCATACCGAGCCCTGGAGGATTGCATCATGGAGCAAGGCAGGTATTGCACGATAAACGACACTCAATTGAAATTATGCAGATTGGGCAAAGAAATGTTGTGTTTCAAACCAAAGGTGAGAGTTAAGGACAGGAGGTCAGATGAGTTCGGCCACAAAATGCAAAGAGGGATGTGGGATGAATGTCAATACCCGTTTGTAACCAATGTAATTGGACTGTGTGGGTCAGGGGAAAGGCTGAATTGGTTTTTGTAGCATATTATCAGATTATGTTATGATGGCTTGGGAATGTGTATGATGAATGGGAAAACGTACTGGGTCGGGAAAAATTTGAAATATGAAAATAAGCTCACCCTGAACCAGGAGCCTGTCATTTTGGACCTCGTCCAGGCAAATGATGCCAGGGCTCGTTTGCAGTATGATAGCGTTTTCTGTTTTTCAAAGAATAAGGAAGGGGTAGACCCCGAGGGCAAAATTAAACAAATAACTCAGGAATTGAAAAGACAGAAGTCAGAACTGAGGAAAAAGAGGGTGGAGAAAGAAAGATTAAGAACGTTCAGCGAACAATATGAACAACTGGAGAAACTATATACTGACTGGGGGCTACCTGCCCCTAATCGGAACCTATTCATTGATCTTGTCCAGGAGATCGCGACAGAACTAGGATTGTTGAATTGTTGGATTTGTGGGGGGCTGAAATCCGCCGAGAAATGGCGCTGGAAAGGTGAGAGTTTAACTCCAGAGCAACTGCTGAAATGGAACAACACACAGGTCTCCAAATTGGCACAGAGGCCTGAGGGGTGGGTGTTGGATCAGTGAGTGATTGGGATCATTTGCATCAGCTGAGAGGGAATGGAACATACCGAGATGGTGGGATATACCCTGTGTATATCCACGCTGGCAGTGAATTCAAGTAGTAGGAGCAAGGTCTGGCAACCAGAGCCTCCTATGGGATATTGGAGTCAGAAAAATGAAACAAATTGCAAATGGAATGACCAAATTGGACTTTGGTGGGTCAAGGGCTCTGGAGTTAATCCCTACCAATCCTTGGGGGAATTGAGAGAATGCTGGAGGGAACCAAGAAAAACAAATATAAGGTGGAAAGCCCCAGATAGGACTTACCGGATTTGTGGGAAGAAAGCATATAGCGAGTTACCCCCAAAGTGGAAAGGATCATGCACTCTAGGTATGATACGACCCGTGTTCTTTACTCTCCCCCGAACAAAAAGAAACCTGTTAGCAGTTCCTTTGTATGAGACTCTGAACAGGGAAAAGAGGAGTCTGAAAAAGATACTTCCTATCATAGGTGGCAGGCAGACATGGGGAGAGGAAGAATGGCCAGCAGAAAGAATAATTGATTATTATGGGCCGGCCACTTGGGCTCAAGACGGAAGCTGGGGATATAGGACCCCGGTTTACCTATGAACTGATTGATCACACTACAGGCAGTGGTAGAAATAGTCTCTAATCACACCTCGGAGGCCCTGGACTTGTTAAGCTGGCAGCACACTCAAATGCGGGCTTTTGTGTAACAGAACAGAACTAGACTATTTGTTGGCCAAAGAAGGGGGAGTGTGTGGAAGATTCAATGAGTCAGAATGCTGCATTGAGATTGACGATTACGGAGAAACCATCAGGGGTTTGGCAGCATAAATCAAAAAGGTGGCTCATGTCCCAGTCCAGAAATGGAATTCCATCCTACAGGTGACTTGGTGGGACAGACTATTTAATGGAGCCTGGTGGAACAAAGTGATATTCTTTGTAATGTGTTCAGTAGCTGGGGTCATATTCCTGCCATGTCTCATACCTTGCCTTATTAGGCTGATACACTCCGTGGTACAGGGTATGCAAATAGCAGTAGTACCCATGGACCCGGAGCTGGCTTCTGGACACCAAATATCCAAAATCATGAGCCTGGGGGAAGGTGGACATGAGAGCAAAGCAGCAGAAGTCTTGGCAAAATTTGAAAAACTAATAAGAAGTGACAGGAATGGCTACAATTTATATCAGGGAGTCTCACAAGGAGACCAGGGCATGCAAAGGATTTGAATAAATCCCCCTCTCTTTGTAGGAGATCCTTGAAGGTGAAGGGTAGATGTAGATAAAATATTGAAAATAGATATAAGGGTTGTAGTGGGAAGCATCAATTAATGCGTTTATATAGAAGGGGAGGGATTGTAATATATGTTATAAAGTAATTCATGCTTAGAAAGAGAATGTATGTTATAAAATTATAAAATCCAATGAGTCTCTGACCTCAAGCAGCCCAGGGACATGTAACCACTGTGGAATTTCGAAACTCCTGAAGGCAGCAGGAGAATAATGCTTTGTTTACCAATCAATAGACATGGCCAGCGTGATGATTGGCCGCCTCTGGGGCCATCAGGACACACCCAAGGGTGATCATCGCTTGATAGATACCATCAATCAAGATAACCAAAGTCGCTGAGGAAGATCCATCTGAATATGCAATTTCCCCTGACATGATCAGCACCTGCCATTACCCAGGAAACAGCAATTGTCCAGCCCCACACAGTGAAAGAAACGTTCATACATATGCAGGGTTACAAAAGAAATCGGGGCACCTCTGCCTCAGGCATAAAAAACTGTATAAAATAGCCTCGCTGCATTTGTGAACAGAGGGAGATCCAATGTGATATAGGTCGGATTGAGGTTCACCCAGTGTTCATCCCAGGCCCAGGATCCCAGGCTCGACACTGTCTCTTTGGCTGTGGGTTTTTGAGGACTGCAACTTGGTTGTGAAAATAAAATCTTTTGCATTTATCAATTTGGATTTCTGGCTGATCATTTATAAAAAGGTGGTGTCTTTTTACCTATTATTAACATAGCAAAACTGCATAGTTCACTGAGAGTAATTAGATAAGTCATAAATTCACAACTCTTTAGCTTACATTCAAGACAAACCTTGAACTATATCTGCAGTCATTATTTTGAGATTTAACTATAATTAATATATAAACTCACTGTCAGCTTTATCGATTGCTTGCTTTTTACTCCATAGTTCTAACAAGGTAATTATATTGTAAAGATTTCAGTACAGTTGTTTACTTGCATGTTGTTTATTTTGATGTTTAACTATTATATGACAAATTTTCAGTAACCTTTTTGTAATAATAGAGTTTAAAAATGTTAATTCTTATTAAGACTGATTTTTGTTTAGTCTCGGTGATGTTAACTTTAAGTTCTTTTAGATATATTTATTAAGGTTAAGTTTTAGTAAAGTTGATTTTAAATATTGTAGAAGTATAACTGTTTGAGGTATAAGATATAATTCCTTTGCTATATAAGTGAATGGCATAAAGATTGAGTGAATTTTTATTAAAATTTCCTCATTTAAATTACAAGATACACCTATTTTGCTATAGAAATAAGAACAGGTTTTGCTATTTTATATATCAGAAGTAGTACTGAAATGGAGGTTCACTTAAGTTAGCAATATAAATTAAGCATTTAAATTTTAGCTTGTAGAATGATGTGTTAAATTTTAACCTTTTACTTAAGAAACCTCTGCCATGGTACAAAGAGCATAGGAAAATTTCTGAAGCTTCTTGCAATAAAGAACAATACTGGGAGAAGACCAAGGAATGCAAGAAACCTAGATGAAGGAGCTCCTCTGTCTCCAAGCTGTTCAAAATCACCAGACGTACTCAGATAAACACCAAGGGACCACAGTGCATGCGCAAAGAAGTTCAAAAGTTCAACTGTGAGAAGACCACGGCCTTCAGCCTCAGAAACCACCGAAAGACCCCAGTGCAGCCGCCACTGTGAACAAGGCATGCTCATAAGGGTGTGGATCTAATTACCATGCGAGGCAAGGACAGGCGGGGCCAGGGGTTGAATATGCATGAAAAGGTTGTGCAATGTGATGTATATGAAACACCTTTGTAAATAAAGATGTGGCTCAGACCAGGGCTCAGGGCACAAATTTTCACAAGAGCTATCTCACTTGTGCTGGGCACTGACAATACATACCCACTTCACAACTACATCACGTTGTGGAGCCTATTTATTCCGTGTATCACTTCATTTGGCGACTCTGGTGGGACCGACTGCTCACCCACTGGTCCAGTTGGGGGCACACTCCCTTCAGGCGTGCCACAGGGCTCTTCCCCGGGAGAGACTCTGTGCCTCAGCTGTACACTGCGGGGGGCAGACCACAGCCCACTGCGACTGCGGACAGAAGTGGTATGCGTTAATTTCCTTTTTTTTAGGATTGGCTATTGATAAGTCGCATAGAGACGTCTTTGCACACAGTTTTGCCCAGGGGGCTTGCAAGCAACCGCCTCCCAGGGGAGAGGCTGGCGTTGGGGGGTCCCCAGCTGATAGAGCAGCTTTTGGAGCAGTGGTTTGAACTGTGATTGTGTGGTTGTTACACCCGGGTGTGTCTGCTTGTATGTGTGTGGGTGCGAGTGAAACAGTGAAACATGCGTAAGATCTTGGTTTAGTTTCCCTAATAACTGTGGCTTTTAAAAGAACATTTCAGGGGCACCAGGTGGTGCGCGCTGGGTGCTTCTCAGAGACCACTGCTTTAAGGGGAAAGGCAGGTGTTGTGCAGGCCGGCGCTAGCGGGTGCGGGCAGTGGCTCCCCAGCCAGCACTGTCTGAGGGAGCAGGCAGCATATACGCCGCATGGGCTGGCTCTAGTGAGCGGGGGGAGCGTGGCATGGGGGCATAAGCTGGGGCTTGCAAAATTGGTCTAGGTGTAGCTGGCTGATAGTGCAGCTAGCGGGTGCACGTGCATAAGCTGCGGTTTGTGGGGTTGCTTTGAACGCTGCCAGCTGCTAGCACAGCTAGCAGGGGCATGGTACAAGTTGGGACTTGCAAGCACCGCTTACAAGCATCACTAGTTGCTAAGGGGCAGGAGCCAGATGAAGGTAGCCAGCAAGCCCAGCTGGGCTAAGAGTTAAGTGTTTGCTGAGCAGCAACACTGCCCTTCAGTGTTGAAAGCTGTTACTGGGAGATCCTTTGCATTAAGGGGTTTACTGCTTGCCTTTTTTATAGCTGCAAGCAAGCGGTGATTTGCCCACAGTGGCTGCTGAACTTCGAGCCTGGGCCAAGAGAGCCTGGCCTCCGAGACAGGCTCTACACAGATCATTTCAGCTTGAACCAAGTCAGTCTCTTCACTCAGAAGGGGACTGGGTAGTCATAGATCGGGTGGATGGAAGGAGAGACACAATGTTCTTGGGAGGGATATACCAAAGTTCAACAAGGAACTATCTGGCCTTTGACTGGGAACAACACCCAGTTGAAAGAGTGCTTAGAAACCCCTTGAGGTGGGGGCTGGAAGGGGTGGTTCCCTGTTTCGTGTGTGGATTGACAGTTTTTCACTGAGAGCCAGTCTGGCACACAGCTTGGGCTCTCCTTCAATGCAGAAAGTGTCAGAGGAGGTGGTATTATATTTCATATAGACGGAGACCCACGTGCCATGCGTGTACCCCCGAACTGCTGGAATACTAAAACCAAGAGGTACATGCAAGGTGTGAAATAGTGAGTTTAATCTGTGAAAAAAGTCATCTAGTCCCTTAGACCTGGGAAGTTTTTGAAGAAGATTGGGAAAGGGTAAAGGACTGGCACAGCCATATGAAAAGGAAGAACTAACGAATTTTTTTTTGCTGTTCTCCCCAGTGGCTTGGATTGAACCTTTAGGAGTAAAAGTTGATGGTTGATTATTATCTACTAATTAATAAATCAATTATTATTACTTTAATAGTAATAAAAAGAATTAAAGTATTATTCGCTGTTATTTATTAAATTGTTTATTAATATTTTTAATATATTTGGTTATTTGATAATTTATTACATTTTCATTTTGACAAAAAGTATTGGTTTTCAAGACTCCTATTTGAACATTCGCAACTGAGTAAGCTAAGCTTGCTCCAAAAAGAAATAACGGGAGCCAGGCAGAGTAAGGAAATGCCTAAAGCCAGTCTATTAGGGTGTGTCTTAGCACACTGGAGAGAAATAGCAGGCAAAGGGGGCACAGAAAATAAAAAAAGCCTAATTAAATATTGCTCCCATTGGTGGCCATTAGATCCTCGCCTAGAGGATGGGGCAAGGTTGGCCTCCTACAGGTACATTGGAATATAATACCCCGTTACAGCTAATGCTGTTTCTACGCAGAGAAGGGAAATGGGAGGAGGTTTCTTATTGTGATATGTTTTTCTCCCTTCGAAATAACCCTGACTGGCAAAGGGACTGTGGCATCAGGGCCCCCTCTGACCCCCTTGTTCTGGCTCTTGAAAGAGAAAACAGAAGCAAAATGGGAGAACATAAACAGTGCTGCTTGGCCCGTAGCATAAGACAGAGATGCACCAGGACAGATAAAGATTATCGTGCAGCATTAGAGAAAGAACAAGATCTAGCTGACCTATTTAGCCCTCACTTGGGAGGGCAGGGGGGAAGGGGTAGGGACTTGGGAGGGGCACCAGCACCACCTCCCCCACCTATTCCTCCTACTACTCCTACTCCTACTCCTTCTCCTCCCTTGGAGAAGACACCAGCTCCAACCCCTCCAGGCTTCCCAATAGCATCCCGAACCAGAGGACAAGTACTGCAGGCCCCTTTGCAGGAGACAGTAATACCAGGCGGAGAAAAGATATTGATTAAGGTGCCCTTCTCCACCCTTGATTTGGAAGCATGGGAAAGGGTTGCGGGAAATTACCCAGTAAACACTGCTAAACATCTATGATACATTATGAAACAGCACAATCCAGACTGGGGTGATATTCAATTGTTATTAGATGTGTTCACTGAAAGAGAAAACCAGCTGGTTTTAAAAACAGCAGGGGACCTGGTAGCAGACCACTTTAGACAACAACAAGTGGATCTAAAGGAACATTTTCCACTTCAGGACCCAGGCTGGAACCTGAACCTACCAGCAGAAAGACAGAGGCTAAAGAATTATCAGGATTGGATTATACTGGGAGTGGAAAGAGCAATGCCTAAAACTATAAATTGGTCAGCTTTATATGCTATTAAACAGGGACCCTCAGAATCCCCCACAGAGTTCCTAGACTGCCTGAGAAATGCAATGCAACGCTATACACCACTGGACCCTGCATCTGACGTGGGGATACAACAACTAATTAATCCATCTTTGGGACAGTCCACAGGGGATATTAGGCACAAGCTCCAAAAAGTCCAAGAAGAAGATGATGCACAGAATTTAGAAACTTTATTGGGGGAGGCTTGGAGAGCCTTTAGCAACAGAGAAGAGGGGTAAACGAGAGATGAAAAACTTAATAGCAATACTGCAGGAGGAACAGAGAGAAAAACATGAAAGCGGGCAGGGACCACCCAAGCAAGGCCCTCCTCGATTAGGCAGAAATCAATGTGCAAACTGTAAGAAACAGGGCCATTGGAAGAGGAATGTCCAGAATGGAAACAGAATGGTCAAGGGAATAAAGGAGTGGAGGGATGGTTGCCCATGTGCAAGAGAATTAGGGGAGACCAGAGGAGACCCCAGCAGGCCCTCTGGTTGTAAAACTGAAGCTGGGAGAAATGGAAAAAGAAGTCAAATTCCTAGTTGACACTGGGGCAACGTACTCGGTTCTAAATACAGCCCGGATACCCATAGGGGATGATTATGCTATGGTTACAGGAGCGACTAGCAAAACTGAAAAGGCATTTTTTTAGGCCGCTAAAATACAAACTGGGAAAGCAGTGGGGAATCCACAAATTTCTATATATGCCCAACTCCCCTGAGCCACTTTTGGGCAGAGATTTGCTGGGACAATTGCAGGCAACTATTACATTTGAACATGGGGAAATGACTCTGGAGGTAAATGAACAAAAGTATGTAGAAATATTGAGTTTGATATTAATCACTAGCAAAGTCACAAGGGAAACTGAAATCGATGAAGAGATAATGAATCAGGTGTTCCCTGGGCTATGGGCCTCTGATGTACCAGGGAGAGCGAAAAACGCTCCTCCTATGCAGATCAAGCTAAAAGAGGGAAAGCAACCTGTCAGGGTTAAACAGTATCCCCTGAGGAAGAAGGATAAGGAAGGAATTAGCCCAGTAATTGAGAACTTTTTGCGTCTAGGATTTTTAAAAGAATGTCAATCTGATTTTAATACCCCTATCCTACCGGTCCTCAAACCTGATGGGTCGTACCAGTTAGTACAGGATGTGCGAGCCGTGAACAAGGAAACTGAGGTTCTGTATCCTGTGGTGGCCAATCCATACACGTTATTACCTTGCTTAACACCCAAACTAACTTGGTTTACCATTTTAGATTTGAAAGAAGCCTTCTTTTGCCTTCCTATCCATGAAACCAGCCAGAAAATTTTTGCATTTGAATGGGGAAGTCCTAAGAGCGGGCAAAGAACTCAACTTACATGGATAGTACTCCCACAAGGATTTAAAAACTTACTCACTTTGTTTGGAGAACAACTTGCAAAGGAATTAGAGACCTGGGAAGCCCCTCCAGAAGCAGGGAAGCTGCTACAATATGTAGATGACATCCTGATAGTCACACGGACAAGGGAGGCATGT
This sequence comes from Agelaius tricolor, assembly GCF_023055355.1. NCBI lineage: Eukaryota > Metazoa > Chordata > Aves > Passeriformes > Icteridae > Agelaius > Agelaius tricolor. The sequence goes on along the minus strand of NW_027269261.1, from coordinate 18,458,143 downwards.
GTGGCCTGGGTGGTAAGCCTCTTGAACTTTCTGGGGCTCCAAGGGTACCGGGTTATCAAAGAAAAAGGCTCAAGTAGTAAAACAGAAAGTAACCTATCTGGGTTACGAAGTCAGTGCTGAACAACATACCCTGGGCCAGAGCTGGAAGGAGGCAATAGGCCAGAGCCCAAAACCTCAGACTGCAGAAGAACTACGAACTTTCCTGGGGATGATGGGGTGGTGCAGGTTATGGGTCTATAACTATGGACTGTTTGTTAAGCCCTTTTATGAACTTATTGCAACTGAAAGCAGGGACATCCAATGAACAAAGGAAGCTACGCAGGCCTTCCACCAGCTGAAAAAAAGGCATCATGTCAGCTCCAACTCTGGGATTGCCAGACGTGAGTAAGCCTTTCCTTATGTTCTCCCACGAGAAACAAGGAATCGCCTTGGGGACATTAGCACAGGACCTCGGGCTGTATCGGGCAGCAGTTGCTTACTTCTCTAAGCAATTGGATGCAGCAGCTAAAGGGTGGCCTGGATGCCTCAGAGCTGTTGCAGCAGTTGTATTGAATATCCAAGAGGCACGTAAATTCACCCTGGGCCAGAAAATGATTGTGCTCATATCTCACACGGTGTCCGCAGTGCTAGAGGTGAAAGGCAGGCATTGGCTTTCCCCAAGAAACAAAGATTTCTGAGATACTGAGCTATTATGGTGGAGCAAGATGATGTGGACATAGCGGTGACTAACATCATCAATCCAGCCTCCTTCCTCAGTGGAAACCAAGGGGAGCCAGTGGAGCATGACTGCCTGGAGACTACCGAGGCAACCTATTCCAGCCACCCTGACTACAAGGACACTCCTTTCAAGAATGCAGAAATCTGGTTTACTGATGGAAGCAGTTATGTCATCAGTGGAAAATGACGTGCCAGGTACACAATTACTACCTGCAAGGAGGTAACAGAATCTGGACCCCTGCCAACAAACATCTCTGCACAAAAGGCCGAGATGATTGCTCTAACTCGGGCCTTGGGATTGGCAAAAGGGAAAGAAATAAACATACATATAGACTCAAAGTATGCATTTGGAGTAGTGCATGCTCATAGAGCCCTTTGGAAAGAAAGAGGGCTGCTGAACTCTCAAGGGAAAAACATTAAACATGCATTAGAAATACTGCGACTCCTAGAAGCAGTGCAGTCACCAGAGAAGGTGGTGATCATGCACATTAAGGCATATCAGAAGATAAACTCAGAATTGGAAGAAGGGAACGAGCTGGCGGATAGGGACGCAAAAGAAGCAGTGAAAAATGAGGTAATAACTGAGGCGACCCTGATTCCAGATGGGCAAATTTCCCTTGAAAGTAAGCCAAAATACAACAAATTAGACAGAAAATTGATCTATGAGCAGAAAGGAGCCTATAACCAAGAGGGATGGGCCACCATAGAAGGAAAATTAGTTATACCCTCCTATTTATTACGGTCCCTAATAAGGGAGGAACATCAGAAAACACACTGGGAAATTGATGCCCTACATAAATATCTAAATGAAAGGATCATTGCTAGAAATTTACGAGCCGCTACCACCCACGTGACTTGACAATGTGACCTTTGCCTCCAGACCAAACCCAAGAATATTCCCAAACCAAAACTTGGCCAGATTGGGAAGGGCCATGGACCTGGGCAGTAATGGCAAATTGTTTCACGGAATTGCCAAGAAAAGGGGGGGTGTAAGTTTTTACTGGTGCTAACAGACACCTTTTCAGGATGGCCAGAAGCATTCCCCACCTTTAGAACTTCTAAAGCTCGGGAGGTAACTAAGGTATTGGTACAGGAAATCATACCACGCTTTGGAGTCCCGGCCACAATCTCCTCAGATAGAGGACCATATTTTATCACAAAATTAGTGCAACAGGTTAGCCAATACTTACTTGGGCATAGACTGGGAGCTTCACACCCCATATAACCCACAATCAAGTGGTCAGGTAGAGAAAATGAATCATTTGATCAAACAACAAATTAATTATACGACTGGGACAAGAGGCTAATTTGCCACAGGCTCACTCCCTCACTCCCTCCCATTAGGGCTGCTGTGGATTCAAACCAAACCCAGGACTAAGGAAAAACTAAGTCCCTTTGAAATACCTTACGGGAGACCATATGGGGTGCAGAAGGGAATGTCTGCCCAGGACGTATCGCTAATCTCCTACATGATCGCTCTGACCAAACAACTTTGAGCAACTGAAAAATATGTGGCTGGAACTCGGGGTATGGGGCTCAATGCACCCGTACATGACCTACAACCTGGAGACTATGTACATGTTAAGTCTCTTACAGAGAAAGCCCTGCAACCACAATGGGAGGTACCGTACCAAGTGCTCCTTATTACCTTCACTGCAATCAAGATTAAGGAACAAAGTGCTTGGATCCACCACAGCCATGTTAAGAAAGCTCCAGAAGCCCCTTGGAGAATAACACTGGGTAATGGTGAACTGAAACTGAAACTTACCCGGACAAAATGAATGCATCATGGTGGGTGGGGATTTTTGCGTAAGTGTTGTTTACAATCATAGTTGTATGTCCAAGAATTAGAAAGTACTCCTAGCCAGAGCAATGCTGAATGGCCTTGGTCCCAAGCCTTTTCTCAATACACTGGATCCATGGGAAAACCTTCCGATATAAAAGGTTTAAACCTAACAACTGTGGTCATGCGCAAAAACCAAATATATAAAAGGCAGGAATGGCAGAAACAGAGGTTGTGGTCACTTCAAGGGACCATAGGGGAGGTAATTAAGAGAGGGTGCCAAAGTGTTAATGAGACTACCCATAGTAAAGCAGCCCAAATCAGTGTAAATAAGCGCCGGAAGATTTGCAATCGTCCAAATGAATTAGACTGTTGGTACAACTCCACATTAAGACAAACTGTCGATGTGGTTTGCCTCTGGGCCCGCAACAGTATTGGGCTGTCTTTCAAATTTAAAATAAATGCTATAGGCTAAGCCCGTTACAATCCACCCCAGCACTCAAGTACAAACCCAAAATATGCCATTTAAGCATGAACCTAGGGTTTATGAAATCGGCCCATGTGTAATAAGGAATATGGGTCAACTGGTATTTAATCCAGAATGTCCCTTAAACGTGTCGAACTGTCAATGCAAATTAGTATCTCGACAGTTTATCCAGCTTGTTCCCCCTTCCTAAGGTCATCCTTCAAGGGATGGACAAGATGGCTACAAAAACAAGTACACTTCAGAGACAGAATGCAGAGGGATTTAACTGGGATGGTAGCGACTGGGTTAGGGGTTTTGAATGGGACTGACTCAGAAATATTAATGAATAAATTAGCTGTAGCAACCAGCAATTGGATATAATTAAAACAGCCTTTACAGTCATCTCTACTGGCATTGGGAAATAGTCAGTGGCAAGTCTCGAGGGTGCTGCCAAAATGGAGAGAAAGTAAAGATCAAGACCATAGCTTAATAGCAGATGCATTAAAGGGGGCGCAGGATAACATATCTTTAGCCCTTAGCTGTATACAAACACAATTAGGGGTACAGTCAACAGTTGCTTTAATCATAAGAGAAGGAGGTAAAGGGGTGTTTCCAACTGAAGTGCGAAAGGTTGTCTGGGACAGTGCTACAGATTTTGAGAGAGATTTCCAATCTTGGTGGACCATGGTAAATTTTATGTATAATCCCACCACTAACACAGCCACTGCCTTTGTGCTCACTATACGTAATGCCACAGTTCACGCTATTCACCCCATTGTTGCTTTAGGGTTAAATCACAAGGAGTCGGTATTATACCCCTCGGAACATAGGGTATGGGCCTGGAAAATCCAGGGGAAATGGCAAACCGTAAACTTGGAGCTTTGCATTGCTCAAGAACAACAGGAATTCATCTGTGAGAGCAATTAGATTAGTGCTCAGGACATATGCCTTGACACTGACCAAGGCATCTGCCACTTCAAGATCCACCCGGATACCAACCAATGGACTGTACTAGTGTACATAGGTAGTGGCTGTGTGTGTTTAAGGACTGTGTGTGATTTCATAGAAACTGATAAGAGCAAGGTACCCTTATCTGTTAGGAATCATTCCAATTTTTGGATTTGCAACTTTATTAAGGTTGCTGGGTGTGACTTTGTATATTCAGCACCAGTCATATCCCACCAGTTAATAAAATCAAACTCCACAACGTACAACGAGTTACCACCCACACCCATTGGAATGAATTTAACCCTAGTGAAACAAATAATGAAACATCAGGATCTAATCAAAATTGTAAAAGAGATTCAAAAGAATGGGCAGAGAACTCTAGTAACTGTCCATCGTGAGTAACAGAGTCCTGCGAAGATTAAAACAAGATACAAGTCATAACTGGTGGGATGCACTATTTGGATGGTCACCAACCGCAACTGAGATCACGAATACTTTATGTCACCCCATTATAGTTTTATTAATTTTAGTTACTGTAAGTTTAATGATGTCTATTTTAATACTCATGTGGAATTGGAGAATGTTGAGATGTGTGGCCATTTTGACTTCACTCTCTAGAACTCATGGAATCTTGCTGAAGGAGAACTGTTATTATAGCAGGTCAGAATTTAGATCAGGGCCCCTGTAGTAAAAGAGTTTACTGTATTTTAAGAAAAGAGGGGGACCAAAATGGAGGTTTTGGGGGTTCGCTTAAGTTAGCAATATGAATTAAGCATTTAAATTTTAGCTTGTAGAATGATGTGTTAAATTTTAACCTTTTACTTAAGAAACCTCTGCCATGGTACAAAGGGCATAGGAAAATTTCTGAAGCTTCTTGCAATAAAGAACAATACTGGGAGAAGACCAAGGAATGCAAGAAACCTAGATGAAGGAGCTCCTCTGTCTCCAAGCTGTTCAAAATCAACAGACGTACTCAGATAGGCACCAAGGGACCACAGTGCACGAGCAAAGAAGTTCAAAAGTTCAACCGTGAGGAAGACCATGGCCTTCAGCCTCAAAAACCACTGAAAGACCCCCGTGCAACCACCACTGTGAAGAAGGGCATGGATTTAATTACCATACGAGGCAAGGACAGGCAGGGCCAGGGATTGAATATGCATGAAAAGGTTGTACAATGTAATGTATATGGAAAACCTTTGTGAATAAAGATGTGGCCCAGATTGGAGCTCAGGGCACAAGTTTTCACTAGAGCTATCTCACTTGTGCTGGGCACTGACAATACATACCCACTTCACAACTACATCACGTTGTGGAGCCTATTTATTCCACGTATCGCTGCAGTACTGAAGAATGAGTCTCCTTTTTATGACGGTAATTAGTTATGAGTTATTTAATGTTTTCTTTTACTTTTTTGCTTTAATGTCATATATGTCTAGGAAAATATAATCCCAACTTCTTAAGAGAATTTCTACTGATATATTAAGTGGCGCTGATTATGCTGTTAATTTTATGATATGAATTCACTGAATTTACTATAACAAGCATTACTTTTGTCTATGGTACCATTGACTAACTATAAATGAGAAAGCCAGCTACTTTACAAACCTTCACTTATTGTTGTATAGCTATTCATAAGACATATATTATTTTTCTAACTACTAAGAGGTTTCTAAAATATATTAAAAAGACTCTTCCAGTTAAGAGCCTGGACCCCAGCCAAGTCCTGGCCATAACTAGTAGAGAAAATCTTCTGCACCAAAATTATATTCAAGTAATTCTGACTTACCAAATTTGGACCTATAATAGCTAAACCTCCTTTTAAGGTGAACTTGGAAGTCTTACCCGGGAATGATTTTCCAAGCCCTCACTTTAAAAAATAAAGCTTGCCAAATATTACAGACTCTAAGTAATAGTACAATAGTAAAGAAATTTATAAAGCATTGTTTTAAATCACCATTCTGGTTTTCATATGCCACTAATTGTATCTATTATCTGATTTATTTTTACTTAGTATAAGTTTATTGTTATGTTACATATTGTTTTGTTTTTATGTCACCTTCATGTTCATAACAAGAAACATACATGTTATTAAAAACAAAAAATTAGGGGGGAATATAGCTCCTCCAGAACTTGACACTAAAAGAATTTTTTTGGAAACCAAATTAAATCATATCCAATTGAATCCCATACCTTCCTGAAACACCTTTGGAACTCCAAGAATTAGAGTTCCTGGGTTCTTTAAAATTGGATTTTTGTGTTAATTTTAAATACATGGGAAGAAATCAGTCTAAAGCTTGGGATGTTTCTCCCTATCATTCCATCTATAAGAATCAAGCGTTTTGGTACAATTACACTTCTGGCAGCCTTTCTAAATCCAGTAATGCGGCTGCCATCAGGAATGTTTATAAAGATCAAGCCTTTTAGTGGCTGGAGTTTTTAACTAAAATATTCTTTTTAGGATAGGTGTGTATATGGTAATTTTGATAATAATTGTATTAATCATGATACCTTTCAATGTGTGCAGAGATTAATTAATAAGGCCATTAAAAGAGTATTTTTGGTCAAAAGGAAACATCTGTCTTGGGCGACACAAGAAAGATGATGGACTTTGGACCTGGTTAACATAAGAGATTTGATAACAGAATGCCCTGGCAAAAACAAATGGAACTTTAAAAATTAGACCTAGACTGCAAGAAAATTAAATCAAATGGGTTTACCGGAAAAAGAAAATCCCATTAAATTCTGCAAGCAAGGGAGGTTGTTATATGCATAAGTTTGTGTATGTGATTTTAACCTAATCATTGTAGTACACATTACTAGTCTCCCTGAAATTGTATATAAGCGTTTGTATCCCACAATGAAATCAGATTCTGATCACCGAGTCAGTCTCCCTGTCTCTCTCCATTGCCGACATGGTACCACATACCTTTTGTTAGTCTTTCAATGTGTTTCTGAATCTCAATGTCCACATTAAAATGGACATATGTGTCCTCCTTCCTCAAAGCCACAGGAGTATCCTGCACAGGAGTCAGATCTATCCCATTCAAATCTGCAGGAAAGAAACAGTATGAGAATAGCAGAAGCTTCTCAGACTTCAAGGTTCAGCTTTAAGAGATTTAAAAGTTTCACCAAATCCTGCCACACAAAGTTAATCCACACCTGGATGTTTCCACAAAACCTAAAAAAGGGGCAATCATAGCCCTTCACAATCAGTTAATTTTCTTTTTGAGTACAACACGAAAGCAGCTAAAGTTCTAGCAGTATTTCAGATAAAAAAATGTAGTTATCCCTCTTTTTATTTTTAAGAGTGCATTTCTTTCTGCTGTCAGCAAAAGATTCCATTCCCTGTGCACAAAGGACTCCAGAAGAGCTCCAGGCAAGTGGGATACACACCAAAGACAGCTGTCCACACAGTGTCTGCAGGGCACAAATGGCACAACTCACACATCCTGTGTGTGCCCTGCTTTGCCCCTAGACACAAGGACTATTCCGCTTGGGTTTTCCACAGAGGCATTGTAGGGCTTTGGGTTGGACTCCAGCTCTCAGCACCAGCCCTGGTTTTGCTGCTCTGGCATAGCCAATATTGTTTCTCACTAAGCCTCTGCTGTTTCCAGGGGTATATTTGTCCTGTCTTTCCTCTCATTCCTGATCCCTTTCCCTTGGGCAGAGGAAGTTGCTAACAATGTGGCCAAGATTACAGGTATGGAGTGCACATGTTGTGCTTGGAGCTCAGGCTGAGGCCCTGGAGCACCAGTGATTCCCTTCATCCATGATACGGGCTGGGATTGCCAATGCTGCATTAGGAACAAACCTCACTCCAAACCTGCAGAAGAGCAGCTTGGTTTAAAACCAAGGAAATCAGCTACTAAGTGTCTTCAGACTCCTAACAGTGAAAAAATTGAGTCCTCAGAGTTACTTTGCCTAACCAAAAATCTCAGGAAATAAAAGTATCAAAAGACACCATTAGCAGACTCATCCATACACTGCCCACACTCTCACTTTTTGATCCTATTTTCTACGTCATTACTTGGCAGCCACCATTTATAGGTAAATGAGTTTGGAAACAGGGAGCATCATGTTAACAGAGATTTGTTGAGAAAGCAAGCCCAGCAATAGAGAGTGTCTCCCTTAGCTCTGGAAGGGAAAGGAGAGCTACAGCAGCAGTTTTAGCAACGTACAATGAGACAAACACTTCAGGGGCAATGAACAAGGAATGTTTGCTTTACAAGCCCTGGTATGTATTCAAGGGATATTTGATGCTGTGAACCTTCCTCCTGCCAGAGGATGTCTGGTGGAAGAAGCACTGATCACACATCTAACAAGTGTTTCAACCTATATTTAGTATCCAATAGCATATCTCAAGAGGACACATACAAGGTCATTATCACAACTAAAAATAACAAGAGGCTCAGCTACAGATTTTTACATGAGAAACAAAAAAAAAATACTCTGCCTACATTTAAAAAATGTAAAGAGAATCCAAAGTAAAGCAGAACACAAGGGAAGGGCAAGCAGGTTTGACTACAGAGGCTTCCTGCTAAGTGCAAAATGGGGATATTGATACTCTCATTAGAAAGAGTGTGAATATGAAAAATCTTAGCCTCAAAAGATACCAATTATGTTACCATCTGAAACAGAGAAATCCTCATGTTGCCTATCCCGGACTGACAGAGAGAGAGGTTCTTCCAGATTTATGGAGCCTTTCAGCCCATCAGGTTTTGGCTGAAGCATTTCACAAGCCAGACTAACACATTTTTTATTTTATTTCACTTGCAAGCTTTGTTTCCCAGCTTCATATCCATCCCTCTAAACCTCAAGCCCTGGTAAGATTATATTTATATTATTACAAAATTAGTTTAATGAGAGGGCAAGAATGGAGTCAGTGGGCTGTGGTTCCCCACCTCCAGAAAGCCCAGAGACCAATAAGTGTGGGGAGTACACACAGTCCAAGCAGATCTGTACTTAGGAGTCAGCTGTAGAAGCCATGATGGAGAAGTAGGGCAAAGTCACTCAGCTGTCAGCATGGACAAGCCACCCCTGAGCGCACAGAGAGAAGTGTATCTTGCAGATATTCACCTCCCAGTAGCTGTCAAATACAGAATTTTTCGCCCTTGATTAAAGCAGAAGCCCTACATCCACAACAGAAGTGACAACAAATGTTTTTCCCAGCAGGCTGAAAAATCCATAGACCTTTCAGAAAATGCACTCTCTCCAAAGCAGCATCGAGGAGGCAGAACAGAAATCATTACCCTTTACACTGACTGTGATGTAAGGATCAATGCACTGCCCAGCATCTTTCAGACCAATTTTCTCTATGGTGATGGTGAGTAACGTCATCCCGGGTTCAGATGGCAATCTGGGCAATAAAGTACCTGGAAAGAGTAAAGCATATTATTAACCCATGGTGTCATCTCACAGCAGAGGTCTCACTTGTCCCATCTTCTCTCATGGAAGATGCTGTTCTTAAGGTCTGCTCTAATGCTGTCCAAAGAGTCCTATCCCAGTAGTACACACCACTATGGGAATGTCTGTGCACAGACACACAACCTCCTCTGACAGATTTTAAAGCCCCCCAGAAAAAACTCAGGACTGCCTCAAGTCAAATCAACTGATAAAAAACTAATGCAATAAAAATAGAGGGGAGCATTGTTTAAAGTGTTATTTCACAGAATAACCATTCATGGAACTCACTTGATAGCATTTTTGAGGATTAAATTTGGGAGCAAATTTGAGAATTAAATCTGCAGTTCCAGGAGGTTTAGACACTTGATCAGGAGTCCAACTCCACTGAACATGACTTGGCTTCACATTTAACATTTAGACTGGGAAATTAGGGAGGAAAATGGCATTGTTGCAAATCACACAGAACATAAGGGAACCAGAAAATTGATTCTTAAGTAAGTGCTACTGGCCTCTACTTAAAGCAGGGGGAAAAAGTAAGTGTTTGCATCCCCCAAGTTTCCTTCTGGCTAAAGGAAGGGTCCCCAGCTCTGCATTAAGAATATTTAGCATCAAAACTTGATGGTCAGTATAAATGAATCCTCACAGTGTTGAGGAAGACAGTGCAGCTGTCCAGACTGTTCAAACTCACTAAAAGTCATAATATTCTGTCATCAAACATGGAGGTTACTTCATGCTGAATTTAGCAAAAACTGGCACACTTCAAGCCCCTCTCCCCTACTGGATAAAGAAGCACCAGGATAGAAAATACTCAGACTCATTAACAAGTTTGAGTTACAGTTTTGGTTTTCTAATGAAAAAAAGAAGTTATCCTAAGGCTTTAGATCTAAACAATGTAATAATTTCCTTTCACAAGTCCAACACGGGTGTTTTCTTGACACAATTTTTTCCTCTCATCTGCTTGAGGAGCTGTGGAACCACAAAGATTTTGTCTTATGAGAGACTGGCTTTGCAAGAGGGACCTTGCATTCTGCTCTGAGAACTACAGGCTCAACTTCAGCAAGATTTCATGAGCATTCCTGCATCCAATCCCCCTCTCAGAATCAAGTGCAAGACTTGAATTTCCATCTCTGATGCTGTGTGTTTCTGTATTTCCCGTCCTGAGGAGATTCAGGGCCTCAAAAGCACCATGTCCACACCTCTCAACACAGCACAGCAGAGCTGTGCTCCAGGGTTTGGAGCAACAGGAAAGGCTTTTGCATGGAATGGGACAAATGTTAGAGAGCAAACTTAGTAGAGAGCCCTCATTTCTGCAAAGCAGCTCATGCTCTAGTTAATCTTTCTGTTTCTTTCCCGAAGATATGTTCAAATATAGAGTTCTTATTTCAATCTAAGTGAAGGAAGAAGCAAGCCTGTCTTCTTTTTGGCACAAACCTTTGCTCCATCATATGTCAGTTGTCTCCTAAAAGCAGCATGGCCCCCAAGAGCCAGGAATAACTGCAGCCTTCAGCTTTCCTGTCCATCACTCCATCCACTTGACAGAAAAGTCACCTGAAAGATGCCTCAGCCTGGTTTTTATTATAAAACTTCTGGCTTAAGAGAAATTTTTCTGTTCTTGAAAAATGCTTTCCAGAATGTGTGAAATTGCAGAGTTGCAATGGACAGAAGGGTCAAAGTCACTTCCAGGAGACAAGAGAACAGTAGGACAGACAGTATCCAAGGAACGCTGTTTCCTTCCTGCCCTAGCAGGAGCCAACAGTGGACTAGAGCAGCTGACTGTAACCTGTCTCACATGAGCCACAGCTTCAGGCAGGCCTATGCTGAAGCCTCTGCAGCCAGAGTAGATGACAGTGCCCTCTCTGTGGTACAGTTCTCCTGGGCTGGGCACCACCCCCCTGTCAACCACCACGGCCTGGGCCCCTGAGCAGGCTCACACTGAGGCCTTTCAGGATAAAGCTGCAGCCACACCAGACACAACCGCAGGGCATCTCTGCCAGAGAGGGATGGGAGCATCTGCAAATGAAAAGTGCCCTCCTCCAAGTGGGTTTCAGGGACAGTGAGCCAGCCCAGCACCCCACTGCCACCAAGACACAGGCATTCAGGCTCTCCACTCCCAAATCCTAGTTCAGAGAAAGGGGAAAAAAGTGCTAAGTCTCCTGCTGGGCTCACAAAGTGAAATGGTTTATAAAAGAGCACAGCACTGGAATAAAATCATATATAACCAGGAGAAAGGCAGGAAACCTTTGCTGTTAGAGGCAGTAAGCTATTGGTCAGTTAAGCTCCACACAGCACAGAAGTCTAACTATGCAAATAATCTTTGTGTAACATTTCCCATAAAATGTGTATTCCAGTAAATAAAACCCAGCTACACCTACCCTTGGCTACACAACCCAGAACGCCTTAATTAGTACAGCAGGACCTCTAAAGAGCTGTTTGAATCAACAAACATGACCTTCCCTTTTCTCCTTACTGAAGGCAAATGAAGACCAACAGATAGGTGCCCAGTAGTGTGATTGTTACCAAAAATTGTGTTGTGAGGATTGGCACTAAGTGCTGGATGAAGAAGACCACAGCTACATGAACGTGAGCACAGAAATTACTGTACATACTAAAAGGTTCTCATACCTTTGTTGGCTCCTGGGTTAGATGAATGGGGCAATGTGATAACGATGAAGTCATGCATGGAGAAGACAAGACCATGGTCAGTTAGACAGTACTGGATGGATTAAGGGCACATCAAAGCAAGGAGTGCAACACAACTCTGTCATCTTCAGACAGGGAAATTCACTTTACTCATAAGGCTCACCCCAGGGCTGCAAACTGCTTTTGTCTGAGTCTTCCTGCTGTACTTGGGACAGACAGAAGGCATCTCCATAAATGGATTTATCATGGTGAATAACAAGGATCGAGACAGCAAATGTTAGCCATCAACATCACAATATATTATAGCCTTTTTGGGAGCTTGGCATGAATAGCTGTAGACTGTGCATGTCCACATCAGGTCAGCCTGCAGGGGCCATATTCAGCACTGTGCTTGGGATCACATCTGAATATCATCTGTTTTCTCCAGGCATAAGTAATACAACACCCCGGCTCTTTTGACCATTATTCCAGTACTGGTTTCTGTACTTGTTATCTCATTCCTGAAATACAAAGTTTGCCAGCCAGCTCTGAAACTAGAAACTTGCTTCTTCTGCAAAGAAATTACACCAGGAACTAAAGGAACCAGGAACACTAAAGAACCTCTGATACAACATCTAAATTGTCAAACCCTGAAGTTTCAGGAAGCCTTCTCTAGAATCTGTTGGTTCTACAAAATACTTTCACATAGACAAGGACTTCAGCTATGAAAATCAAAACCCCCTCTTTCTCCTCTCACAGCCTGGCTTCACTCTAAGCCACTATCTCACCAAACAATGCAACACAAAGATAAGCAGCAACAACTTCTCACATCTCTAGAAACATGTGCTGCTCCTTTCAGGAGAAACATTGCCACAATTTACATTTGAACACGTTTGAAATGCTTCACATAGTTAATGTGCACCAGGATGAATAATCCTGACTCAGACTCAGTATTAAGGCTAATTATTTGAGGTAGATGGTACCACCCTCACAGGTTCTCCATACAACTGTTTCACAGTAAGATACTGTTTGCTGGAAAAAAAATTCACTGGCCACCCTTGTGGTTCCCCAGTACAGCATTAGGGTTTGTTTATGTGAACCTGTAGCTTCCCACCCAAACTTTTCAAATCACCATTGATTTGAAAGGTGGAAAAAGAAGCTTTTTAGAGCCAGAGCTCAGAGATGCTACAGAGGCTGGCATGGCAAGGCTAGTGCCCCTACCTGGAACTCTAGCAGGAAAAGAGTTTGGAGACCCTGCTCCAGCTCCTCCTTCCTCGTCATCCTCTTCAAAGTCCAAGTGTTCCTCTTCTCCAGGTGCTAAAATCTTCCTGTAAAACACAAGGAAGAAGAAATGAGACCAACACTCACTCATCACCTGGCTGTCAATTCACAAGCCAGCACCTGAGCATGAACAATACTCTTTAATGTCATTTCATACTTCTTAACTTCCAACTCTACCTACAGACTTTGACAGAGATTGCAGGAGTTTAGACCAATAGAAAGCACAGAGCCTAAAGCCAGGACATGATACTGGAAATCTCAGAGAGATGTAGGGATGTACCAAATACTGATTTTACCGAAAGTATGGTCTTGATTTTTAGTGGTACCGAGACAAACAGAGTTTTAAAGTTCTTTTATTAACCAGTTTATACAAAGCAGTCTGGCAAGCAGATGGCTCTGGAAATGTGTTTTAGGTACACACCAAGCCTAGACCGTACTCCCTTTCAAGTACGTATCTGTACATGAAGTGATGTGCAAGAAGTTATCTCTTACCTGAGTGGGACAGGCTGAACATCAAAGGGGAACTCCTTATTGTAAGTGAGGATATTCTTTAAGACTGCAGAGAAATCATAAACCAGCATTAATTCTACTACTTTGCACACCTATGTCCATTCTGACAGCATCTTCACACACAAACAATAATAATAAAATTCTTAAAGTAATCAGATCATACAAAAACCATCCCTCTTCTCTCATATTTTAAACACCAGCATAGCTATGATCAAACCTATATCACTGTAACATTCAGACAGGTGAACTGCAACTGCAGTATAAGATTACTACTACTACACCCACACAGACAGAGAAGATAAATGTGACAATAACCAAAATCGTCATGAGAAAAAGCTACAGCCCCTGGGGTGAGGGTACAAATCTTTGGTGGCTATTGAGAGCAGGGTGGTGGCGTTACTAGCATCAGCTCCTAACAGATGAGATCTCCAGAGCTGACACATGCGGGTGCACATTCAGGCAGCCACCATGGAAGAGCAAGTGTGCTGCTAGCACAATGCTTTGGTGAGATTTTCTACTTCTTCAGTCATGTGTTTTGGGGGTTTTGTTTGGTGGTGGTGATGCCTTTGTTTGTGTTTTCTTTCTATCTGCCCTCATATGTCTGGGCAGATTGGTGAAATTCAGGAGAGATAAAGTACAATATCTGGGCACCAAACCCCAAAGACATCACGTATACTTTCAGAATTTCATGCAAAATGGCTTTGCTGTTTATATTGGAAATTTGCTCACATTTTAGTAATCCCAACTTTAGCTGCCATTTCCAAACACAACTACCAGTGAAACTTCCAAAGACGTGTGAAAGAAATAAGTATTTAATGATGGCTAAAGGGCTTAAAAATTTACAAGAGGACACCTGCAGGGAGAGGCACTCTCTTACCAGACAATGAATATCGCACACTGGTAGGGGGAGCAGAGAGAAAAATCCCTGACTCTCCTCAGAGAGCTTCACTTCACCATAAGCACTCTCAGAGCAGAGGAATTCTCCCCTGAAGACTTCTGAATGAAAACAAAACTCTTTTCAAACAACATTCAGATGACACAAATATCAAGAGGTACTTAAATACCAGTTATGCTTAAGAAGCCATTGCCAGGCCCCTCTGAGCACACTATAACTCTGCCAGTGCAGGAGAGCTTCCCTGTCTGCCTTCACATTCCCATCACCCAGTCTGGGCTCCTGCATTAGCTTACCAGACACCATCTGAATGCTCTAAGAATAAATTATTCCTCTGGGAAACTATAAAGAAACCAAAAAGTCTTTCCAGTCTTTACTCATACTGATTTTTTCTTTTTTTTTGATTTTTGTTCTACAACATGAGAGGTTAATCAGTGCCTAATCCCAGCCAGTCACAATACATAAATACTGAGAAAGGTTTAAAGTGCCTTCAGTCAGAGCTTTGATGAGAGAACAAACTGATGCCATGTATCTCTCTCCAAAGACTTCTGCTCTGAGGGACCAGTAACACAGATCTCAACATGAATCTGAAGAATCACAGCCACTTCCAACCAGAAAAGCAGCTGATCAACAGCTGACAGTCATCTTCCAATGCTGCTGAGGTTCAGGAAAAGAAGGGGATTTTTATTACTCTCATAATTCCCCAGCTCTCAGAAAGATACATTACACCAGAAACAGAAAGGGTATTCCCAGGAGGAAAACCTCAGCGAAGTGAGATCTTTTACAGATCAAAGGCACATTAAACAAAACGGACAGGTGTCACAGTAGCTCTCCTCCCACTTTCCAAAGGTTCATAAGTGCTAGACTCCCCTCTTCTAGTAACCACGTCCCCTTAAAAGTAAAAAAACCCTCCTCCTTATTCACTTCAGGCATCACTAGAGGGCCCAAAGAGCTCTACTGACATGAGCCCAGGCAAGAGGCAAACAGCTCTACAGCACCTAAAATCATGCTGCTGCTGCCAGAGGCTGAGCACCCCTGTCCTGCCAGGAACAAATGTGGTGCTGAATATTCAGCTCAGAAGCAGGACCTCCTGCCTTTTGCTGCACAAAGCTGTGGCTCAAGTTTTTAAAGAGCTTTCAAATCCTGTCTCACCACCAATAGCAAATAATTTTGCAAAGTTGTAACACAGCAATATAAGTGCTCCTTTAAAGATGAACAGGATAAGCAACAGGTCCACTGCACTCAGCCTGGTGAAATACTTATTCAAAGCCACTGAGAAAAAGCTAAGCAATAAAACTTTGAGGAAAGGAAAATCCTCTTTGCATCTGCCACAAGTATGAGCTTCAGTTAATTCAAATAAAAATACCAGACCAGAGGAAAAAAAATATGTTAATACGAACAGGAATCTCCCTTGTAATGCTGTGTAAGACATCCAAGCTTTAAAAGGTTGATTTGGGCTTTTTTGGATCTCTGTTTCATTTTCAAAAACACAATTCACTTCTGGGAAAAAGAACCTTTCCCCTCTGTAATGCTGCTGCTTGAGAACATAAGTCCCAGAGAATTCTCCACAAGTGCAACTAATGGGTAGATCCCAGCATCATGGCCTCCATCTGTGCTGTATTTCCAACAGAAATCTTTTTTAAATAGTGTTCTGCAGGCTCTTGTACAGAAGTTGCCTTTTCTTTTGGGACTTTGGACAGTGTCACTTTGATTTGCATAGAATCACAGAATTGCCTGAGCTGGAATGGACCCTCAAGGATCATCACAGTCCAGTTCCTGGCTCTGTTCAGAACACCCCGAGGATCATACCATGAGCCTTAGAGCATTGTCCCAACACTTCTTGAACTCTGTCAGGTGGGTGCTGTGACCACTTCCCTGGGGATCCTTTTCCAGTGCCCAACCACCCTCTGGGTGTAGCACCTTTTCCTGATCCCCAACCTAAATCTCCCCTGACAACTCCAGGCCATTCCCTCAGGTCCTGTCACTGTCATCACAGAGCACAGATCAGTGCCTGCCCCTCCCTCTGCCCCTCATGAGAAAGTTGTAACAGCAGTGATGTCTCCCCCTCAGTCTCCTCCAGCCTGAACAGATCAAGTGACCACAGCCACTCCTCGTAAGGCTACCCCTCGAGGCCCTTCACTATCCTCATAGTCTGATTTTATCAGCACTTGGCTCTTTCTTGAAATATTTCAAAAGAAATTATCAACGTAAGTCAGAAGAACAGGACACATTAACTTGGTAAAGACCACTGTCCATTTAGATTTTCTGTGACAGTGATTTTTTCTGATACTTACACTTTTTTTTTTTTAATAAACAACATAAAATAATTCAGACACCACGCTCCCCAGTACAACCCAGTATCCACTTGTCTTATAATTATCACCCAGGCACAAGGGATGCCCCAGCCCATCCATTTGTACTGTGCATTCTAAGACTGGTATAAGCTTCCACAAAGAAAAGGATTTGAAATCCAGTGTGTTAACAATGACTTCACACAGCGCAAACTCAAAAGAGCCATTTGTTTGTATGGAACCTCCTGTAGCATTATTCCAGCACAAATTATTCAGTGACAAATCCTATAAACAAACAGAAGTAGCCAACTGCTTCACTTTCCAATCTGCATGAAATGGAAGCTCAAGTAGGAAAAGCTAGAACTCAACAGCAGAAGATTAAGGGAAAAGAAAAAAGTAATTCTAAGGGTCCTGGTTGTTAGAACAACACCAAAACCATTCTGACAGCTTCAGGCACAAAAGTAATTAAAACAAGCCAAATTGTGCAAATAGCTGTTTTGTATGAATAGCTGTTTTGTTCCACCCTAATGGAATAGCTTGACCTAACGAAGGAATCACTTTATATTCTTTATATTGCCAGCCCAGATTTTTCAGCTTTTTCTGGTGGGATGCAAAAGAAAATTGACAACATGCAAATTAAAACATTTCACAGTGGATTTTATGAAATAGCTGGTATTGGCCTGATTAAGGTTTATTCTATTTGAGATAACTTAAAAACCACGAAACAAAGGCATAATTCGGAAAGAAAGAGGCCAGAACCATCCAAGTAAGACAGCAGCATTAGGAACATCAATGTTCAATTGTTGTTGTAGAAGCACCCATTCTCCTCCAAGGAAAATAACTCAGCGTATTTGAAAACTGATGGCCACACACTCTTCCTCAGTTTTAATATAGTTGCTTGTTGTATGAGGTGTGGGCTGAATGCACTTCACACTGCTAAGCAGTTTTTTTGACAGCTAAAAATCAATTCTGTGATGGAGGGCAAGATAAACAACAGGACTGTTGCACCATAATTGAAATTTTGGACAAGATTCCCATCTCTCTTCCATCATTCAGTCACTCATAGGACATTTGCACAATGGAGTCTGAAATCCACAGTCATTCAATGATTACAACATTTTAAATACATTGTAAACAGAGAGCAGCAAAATCTATAGAGAAAAATCCCAAGTCAGAATTCAGAGGCCAGACATGCAACATGTAGTGTGAGGAAGACCAAATATTCCAACACACAGTTAAATCCCTTCCTGAGTTATGATCTTCACCCATAGGACCAAGCAGTTTTCTAACACACCTTCACTTTGCACTTTCAAGGAACAGTTTAAAAGCATTTGGACTCTATGTTTTGGTAGAGATATAAGGAAGCTTAGCTCAATGCTCCACTTCTTAACAAGCTCCTCTGTAGGATCCTGTGCAGAGAAGCTCAGCCTATTCATGAAGGGGAAACACTTGCCTGCCAATCATATTTATCCCCAACATATTGCTCAATGTAACAATTGTGTCATAAGCAAAATAAAACCAACTTCAATCAGCATGAAAGTAGTTCTTCCACATTTCCTGTTCCCTGAGAAATGCAGAAACATTAACATTCAGGATAATATTGCTTAGATGTGTAAGCTCTAATCATAAGGATGCTTTGAGAACAAAGCAGCCAGTGTTACAGGAAGGAAAATGAAGCAGATAAATAGACACTTCCTATATGAAAAAGTTATTTCTGGATTGACATATCAAGACCTGACCCAGGATCAGTTGGAAAAAAATAATATTACACGAAACTCTTCATAGACTGACTCACATCCTCACTTTGACTCTCACCTTCTCTGGTCTGGTGCATTACAGTGGGAGGTGATAGGTGATTGGCTAACATGAGCACAAGTTAAATATTTTCAGAAGAAAAAAATAAATGTCATGCTGCAAGAAGGAAGACCACAAAGTGGTGAAATACAGCTCAAATAAGAAATGTGCAGGTAAATTATACAATGTACTACTGATAGCTTAAAATACAATTTTGTGCAAAAATTAGCAAGGCCCAAATTGCTTATTTGAAAATGAAGATGAATATATTATCTAAAACATTTGGGTTACTGTACTTTTAAATTACTGACATTACATTCCTTAATTCACATCAAGTTTTCTCTGTGTGGTAACAGACACTTGGAAAAGCACCTAAACCCAGCATCACTGTTGAACTGCAGTGTTGGTTAGTCAGTAGTCCTGCTGCTGTCACGTTTTCCCCTGTCATGATAAATGGCACTCAAAATACAAAGATACCACTTACTTGGTTCCAACTTCTTCAGATCCTCAAGCTTAAACTCATCCTGTGACTGGGTGGACTAGGACAGTACAAAGAAAGAGTCAGATCTTCAGATGCACCCTCCTCATCTCAGAATAAGATGCAAGGTGCTTCCTTTGTTCAAGCACACCAAGTTACTACAAAGCTACATCCCCCCAGAAAATCTCCCCAACAAAAGGCAGGTTCACAGGTGAGGCAGAGACTACATTACTTCTCACTTATTAAGAACAAACTTATCCAATATTCCAAGCTCTAATGAAAGGTAAATATTTTTAAACCAACTTGTTGTAAATTCTTCCTTACTGCACACAGGAAAATTCACATTTCAAGACACATGTCCAACATTGTGACACTAGCAGAAATTACAGTACACAGGATAGCTTGAAAAACTCAGCCAAGAACTCACTGAAAATAGAAGAGGAATTCCCATCTTTCTTTTCTCCAGCTCTGATGATGGTTTCCTCCTCTGTCTGTGGCACATATATGTACAGTTCTCAGTAAGCCTATCTGACTTACTAACTCAACAGAGAAGTTCTTAATTTTTAATTCTGAGGTAGCTCACCAACAGTTAGGTAAGATTCGTTTTTTCTGAGACAAGTGGCAGAGCTGGCATAAAAAGAAGTGGAAATAAGAGGATTGACACTGGACATTCACTTCTGAGTGGATGGTCAGGTCTTACCTATTATGTCATTGCACCCTTGGCATCCCTTAGGATTGCCCATTGTTTTCAACATTTAAGGTCCAATGAGATTTTTTTCTTGATTTTGTCCAAGAGGGAATAGGTACCTTCTGCAAGACTGTGTAAGGATACTAAAGCAGCCTTACCCTTAGTGTTAGGAGAATGGAAGAAGGTGAGAACACTCACTAACTGCTTTAACCTCTGCCAAGAAACCATAACCTCCCCAAAGTGAAGTGGGCAAGAAGTTCTTGTATCCTCTCAAAAGGTTACAAAATCCTTGACTTACTGCTAGGGAATCAACAGCAGGGAAGGCTGGTCTTGCATAACATCCACGTCTCCAGCTTGGCAGGTTATGACATGGCTGCAGCTTCTGCTGCTGCTCCCAGATGTGACCTGACCCACAAAGCTATTCCATAGTGGAACATGCAGGCTTCTCCCCAAAGTCACAGTGACTCCAAGCAAATAAAACATTCTTCAAACACCCCAGGTTAGATCAAAATAGAATGACAGGTAGAGGTAACCAAATAATTCCTCAAATTCTACACAGCCTTGAGACTAGTCAGCCCCAACCTCATGAGTCCAGCATGCTGTATCCCAGCCTTTCAGACAATTGAAGGCAGCACCTTGCCCAGCAACACAAAGTACTTGGTAGTGCTGCTGGGAGTAACTTGATGCAAAATTTGCCGGTCATCACTCTTTCTTGGCAAAGAGGTAATCCACTAACTCAGCCTTTGATTTATCCCTTCCCCATCCATGGTCTTTTGGAAATTTTTCTCACTTGTTTTTTGTTTTGGGGATAAGCATGTGCTGAGAAAAAATGACATCCACTCCCATGATATCTACTTTCAGTCCAGAAAAAAAGCCCAAAGAGAAATTTACAAATTATGGTTTTCCCCCATTTTCCTAGAGCACTGCCAGTTTTCATGACTGCTAAAAAGTAACTTCTATTCTACACACATAGTCTTCTTTGTGGTCTATTATGATTTGTGAAGCAGCTGAATAAGTCTAAGGGTCATTCTGGTGATCTTTTTAACATTGCACACAGGTTAGGAAGAGAAACGAAACAGTTCAGGAGGATGAAAATGAGGCAGAGAATCAAAGACACAAAATGTGGAGTTAAATTCCTGTACAAGCACCAAGAGATGCTCATATAAGCACTCTCAGCCTTTCTTAAGGCAGTCACCTGGGCCATCATGACGACAGCCTGGAAATTCCAAATGTTCACTCCATTTACAGAAGTTTGGGTATTTCTGAAGACAGTAAACAAGTTTTAAAAAGCTCTACAGTCATTTACTGCTAAAGTATGAAGTCAGATAGGAAAAAGAGCTATACCTGTAAAGCTGCACTCCGCAGTTCCAAGCATGTTGCAATTTTAGCTATGGTTTTCTGAAATGGAAAAAGAAAAATTTAGTACTGAAAATAGTATTTGTCCACATTGACGCTTTTAAAGAATGTAAAGAATGTAAACACAAACAGTTGGTTTTGTTTTTGTTTTTTTTTTTTTGCAAAGGTTTCAGGTCTATTGTTCAGTACCAGACCACTGAGCATCAGAAGCTTTTTTTATAGACAAGCAGGATTTACTGAAAGCACAATAGATGAAAGACATCTGCCACTTAACTCCCCTCCCACAGCCCAACAACACAGATGGGGGTCATTCACTCTGCAGAAACTGTAGTAATGCCTACCACATCATAAACTGTTTATAAACTCAACTGCTCTCAGGTGATAGAGAACTAAAAAAAAAAAAAAAAAAAATCCAAGCCAAGCAGCCTATTACCTCCTGAGAACCTGAGTGGTTTGTGCTGATTTGCCCTTTTAGGAGCCAGGCCTACAGCTCCCAACCTCAGCAGACCAAGTCCACCCACATCAGACATTACAGCAACCCAGTATCTCAGCCCTAAAAAAACCACAGCCCACTCCTGTGGGTTTTGGTGAGAGAGGAAGTCTAAAGGTAGATTATTTTTCTAACTCTCTATTTTTGTGATTTTAAGAGATTTAAACTGTGAGTGAATCATGGAATATATGCCTGAATTCAAACTTGTCAGCAATCTAAAATATCTGTAAGCAGAACTGCGAAGTAATTTCTCATTTTCATTTAAAACTGCAGAAGAGAGGGAAGGGCTTCAGAATAGCACATTGCAAGGAGTCTTGCTTTGAAGACATTTTTAAGCTTTTATGTCTCATAAAGTAAGATGCTGCAGCAAGTCACATTTGTTTCTGTTACTACCAGCTGAAATGAGGAGTTAAGACTTCCATTAGTGACATGAAGAGGACACAACTGCCCAGTGTATTATTCCTGACCATCACAAGTTTGTTCGTTGACTAAAACCTTTTTGAGAAGAAAAACTCAGATGATGTGCAGAAAAATAAGTGCCAGATATAAATTCAAAATACTCCATGGAACATTTATAGGGCAGGAAAACCAGCAACAAAGAAGCTAAAAAGAAAAGAGGCTTATTTTAAAATTAAATTTTCCCCCAGAAGGAAGACTAAAGTTGAAATACACAACTGTAACTCATTCTCTCCTTTTAAATCAGGCAATATAAAAACAGCTTCTCCACAAGCTGGATGCAAGGGGAGGAAAATATTTCCAAGAGCACAATTCTAGCATCAAAGAACTTCAAGAGTATAGGCACCTGGTAATCTATTCAGGGTCAGTCAAGTCCAAAAGGAGGGTTATATTTTTTGGACTCCAAGAGGTTGGTAACAGCAGATAAAAGCTACGCATGCTTTCAAAGGTGCCTCCGCCATCACCTGTTCTGGCTCTCCTGCAAAGTAGTATCACAAATCCTTCTCAATCTGCTCCTAGGCCCCCACTAATTCCAAGAAACTAAGTGCCCCCAGTAATTCCAACAAACTAAGTGACTGCAGTTTCAGTTCACCTTAGGCCACATTGAAAGTTGAAAGAGTTCAAGAGCTGAATCCTAAATAGGTCACACATCAATACCTCAAGGGCAGAGCCAACAGCTGCAGCATGCAAAAGCCTCAGGTATCTGATTTTCATCTGCCACCACAGGCTCAAAGTTTCTGAAGCCATTTCTCCCCAGCTGGCATCTCCCCTTAACATTGTTACAACATGGCACTAGGCCAGACTTTTCATCTTCATATTTTTTTATTACTGCCCATTGTATGGCAGCCTTTCAAAACTTTAGTTCTTATGAGCACCTTCCCAAAAAGCAGCGAGTGATGCCTATTAACACAGGACAGTCAACAAACTCACTCCTCCCCAAAATAAATTCTGCTATACAACAGAGACCCATGACTGGATCTCCAGCACAGCTTGAAAAAACACAGGTATTTGGAAACGGAAAAGAGCACATAGAGTCCTGAGCTCACTTTGAGACTTTCAGACCCACACTGCATACGTGGGTGTTGTGGATTTGTTTACATGTACTGCCAGGCTGGGTGGGAGGACACCAAGTAGTACTGCAGAAGCAGATTCTCAGTCTCTAGAATGAGAACACACTACAGCCATCAGCTGTAGTATAACAAAAGGAATTCCTTTTTTTATTTGTGAACATCTGGAAAAATATAGCTGCAAAGGTAGATTCTTAAAGATGAAGGTGTGAAATAATGGGTAAAAGAAAGGAGTCCACAAGTTCCCTAGGGAAGGGACCGGAATCTCTGAGGTTTGACTATAGCTCCAGCATTTGCAAAAGTCCAGCTGTTCCAATGGTTTGGAAACAGCTGAGCAAAAAGCATGCCCATTCTCTGTGAGATCAAAACTCCTCCACTTGCACAAGAGGGCTATGAGTTTGCAGGGTACCAGCACACAGCACACAGTCTCCATGCCCCACCACAGAACCAGAACACGTAAACAGATTTTCACCTGGCTCTGCCCCTCCTGGTATCTTGCAAAGCGCACACCATAAATGAGGTCTCAGAAGCACTGCTCAGCCCCTATCTCCTATGTCAATTCACCAGTAAATTCAACAACTCCACTATTCCCTATCCTGCAGATTCATAACTGTGTGTTCTGAAAACTGCCTGGACTAGCAACCCCCTCACAGAACAAAGAGCAGTACAAAATATGTGTCCTCTGGCTCCTGGGAGCTGAAGTGCAATAATGGCTCTAGAAACAGATTAATTTAAGAGAGTTTGGGAGTCTTAAATAATAAAGAATAGGTTTTATATGGAATCTATTGAAATATGGCAGGCTCCCAGCAGGCATTATTCATAACTATTTCTTTAAGGGACCACACCCAACCCAAAAGTTAAAAATGCAGCTAAACACTGTTATCATTTTCAGCTGCAACTATCCCTGCTGCAAAGGCTCCTTTTTGCAGCAGGGAAAACATTCTGCATCTCATTAGAAAGACTGAAGCCATAATTAACTTAGCTAGTTTAAAATAGTTTAGATTCAGTTTATTGTAAACTCATGATTAGAATGGGGAAAAGTCAGTTGATCTCGTAGTCAAGGTTTCTTCAGAGGAGTTGCGTAAGGACTGTGCTAACTGTAATGGAGGCAAAGATGTTTGCACAAACACAGAGCCAGAGCAGAGCTTGGCTTTAACCACAGTTTAGGCTGTTAGAAGACCAGTAGTTTAATGAATCATGCTAAGACTGTTCAACAGTGCTTGTATTTCTGCAAGTTATCGTTGCTTCAAAAGCAGGATTTTCTAACACTGACGAAAAATCAGCCTAGCACAGAAACAGTTACACAAGAAGCAACAACTGTGGTTGGAAGAGGGGTTTAAAGGTCACATTTATTGCACAGAGAACTGGGTGAGAGTAACTGTAGCTGGAGGCAAGCTGATAGACATAGCCAAACCTAACTGGAACAACTCCTATCACAAAACACAGTGGTTGATCATGAATTTTAGAGAATGGAGGTAAAACAGTGAACAGCAGTGTTCAAAATGTTATGACTGAGGTAAATTCACCAGGAGCTGCATCTCTTAGTATTCCACACATGCTGCCTCTCAGTGATAAAACTGTTGCACAGCCTCTTTATAGCTGTTGAAAGGAGACAAAACAAAATGATTTGCTGTTTACAGGATCTGCAGAGAAATGCTTCAATAAAATTCACAATCACTAATGAAGAGTCCAGCACTGTCAATTACCCAAGTCAAGACAGAGAACGAAAAATATGGAATTAAGTCCAGCAATAGTTATAAGATGACAACCCATCACAATTTGAAAATACAGGAGAGAACAACAAAATCTGTAGTCTGCTCTTTCAAGGCAAGTAGCATATAGTGTTTCAAATCTGATTCTTTAGGAGCAAAAATGGGAGATGCAACTATTTAAAAGCCTGAATTCTTACCATAAACAATACATGCATTAGAAGATAAATGATAACTGGCTCACAGGATGACCAGGAAAGAAACTGGTGGTATCTGTCAAGTATTCTTAGATTAACAGATTGTATGATCACATTAGCAAGTAACACACCATCAATTTTTGTGTGGCCATATCTGCACTGAAGCACCACCTGTGATGTATGAAATAAACCCAAACGTGGTAAAAGTTCATACAGACAGATAAGGATGAGGATTTGAACCTAGTCTTGTCCTTTCCCTGCAGCTGTACAGAAAGTAGCATCCCCTAGCTACAGAGGAATCACTGCTGAAACCCACCTTCCCCCCCAGGGTAGGTCACATAAGAAACGACGGCCTCACAACAATTCTCGGCAGTATTTATGGTCCTTTGGAAAACAGCTGACTGAAAATCTACCAAAAAAACTGCACTGAGGGTAGATCAAGCAAGTGGAAATCATAATCAGCTTCATGGCCTTTCAATCTACAAAATTCTGCATGTAGCCTTGGCCAGTTACATCAGGTAAGCAAACCCTGAAGGTTACAGAGTCTTCCACAGTAAAATTAAAGAAAAAAAAAAGTGTCTCTTGTATAACATACAGAGCCTCAGCATGCTGGTGGGTGCACTGGCAGGAGAACAGCTGAGCAAAAGTTACTGATTTGTAGCTGATTTTTAGAAGGGCAGGGGGAAAGAAGATACATTTCTATTTAATCAAAATGCTTACAAACCCAGTACGCACCAAGCCCTCCAGCCACATGCCATGTGAATGATATTAGTGATGACAGTAATTAGTCATACTGACCAGATATGATATACTGGACGAGCTCCTGCAGAAATAGGGAAGACAAGCACAGCAAGTAGCTTTACATCAGAGATTTTGCTGTGCAGAGTTTTAAGTGCTTTTTTTAAGCAACAGCAAAACTCCACTCACAATTTTCTTTTTTTTTTTTTTTTTGTGACTAGCATTCCTCATGGTAGAGGAGATAAAGTGTTCTTTCAACAAAATGTTGGGGAATTGGTTTGTGCACGTGGCTAATGAAACAGGCACTGCTACTTGATAAACAGACTCAAAGATTCAGTGCATCAGCCACATAATGGCTGGCAAAAACCAGCAAGTGATAAAAATGCCATCCTCTTTTAAAAATTATTTCAGCTTTAGAAACAGGTATCACTCTGCTAGGATGTAAAACCACCACCCATTACTTTTTTCTTTTCAGAAGACTGTTGCCTTAAGACATGACAGCACTTGTGCATGAAACATCTCCACTTCCTGAGCCCCCCAGGCCTTCCCTCATGGCTGACCTCATTCACTTCCACAATCTGGTTCAAGGTCTTTTTCATAAGACTCAGGGAACATCTGGAGGCAAAGCCCTGTGCGGTTATGGTTCCCATACTCACAGGAGATGATGTCTCCAGAAGTGAGATTAACAGCTTCTCCTTCATGAAGTAACTACATTTTCAAAAGTCTCCACAGAGGGGAAACACACACTAAAGATGACTCTAGCTGAGAATGATGGAGAAAGCTACCAGCAAGGGAGGGAGAGCAGAAGCATTCAAGGAATAAACAGCTGTCCAACATTAACAAGGTTCTCATGGCTTACAAATCAGGAAAAGTGGACCAAATTCTTCTCCAAAATTATGGCTCCATTTAAAGCAATCATGAGCTTTATCATCTTTGCAGAAGGTAAGCAGAACATGGAAGACCAGGTCTTTGCTTTTCATGTTGATAGACATAAAGGAAACAGCTACAAACCTCTCTCAGAGTCTATGTAAAGATGCATTTCTTTGAGCTTCTTTACACACATCAAGTTCATCTCTAATTTCTGTAGCCAGCACCTGTTTTCAGGACTTACATTCCTAAGCACAGCTTCCATTGCTCTTGCATCCTATTACCATTGGTGAGACTCTGAGCTAGCAAATGTCAATTTTCAGGTAACAGCATTGCTCAAACAAGTGATTTTTTAACATGAAAATCTGGAAATATACATCTCTAGTTTTTTATTCCTAAGAAAAACGTGCCTTTATAGAAGACAAGGAACTTTAGTAGGGCCTCATATCTCAAAAGATTTTATTTTGCAGTAAATGCTTGAGTGCATGAGTCCACTTAAATCCCATCACAGAACTGCAGTAGTATGTTGCTGAGACAAGAAACAGCCTTTTCAACTGAGGGGAGAGAGGGAGGAGTAAAGAAATTTCAATATTTTGAAAGATTATAAACAAATAACATTCTAAGAGACTGCTAGGGAGTATTCTGCCAGGACCCTTCCCTGTCAGGTGTTACATGTTAAGCTTTCATCCCCCTCACACACCCTCAGTGTCTGCAGTTCAAGATGTTTTGCATTCAGAATTCGACATAAATTGTGCTAATGTTGAATAAGTAAGTTATCAAACATGAATCCAAAAAAAAGAAACACCCAGGTTATGAAAGACACTGGCCAGCATTCCTGACATTCGATAGCACAGCAGAGCACCCCTCACATCTAATGACAGCAACCGTTTTAGCCACGCTGGGCTCTGTTGCTGTTTGTGTACATTGAGGGAGGAAAAAAGGTCTCTTAAGGCTCCGGCCTGCAAGATAAAAAAGCATAACACACATCAACATCTATGAGTCAAGCTCCTTGTCTGAACAAACAGCAGTACTCACCTTTTGATCTTCTGTGAATTCCGAGTTGTTGTGCTGAGACTGTGCCTCTTTCTGGAGGTGCCTGGCTAATCTGGATGGGGGAAAAGAAAATTGTAAAGTAGGAACACAACACAAACACACACACCCCAGCTCCAGAAAATGTGTCAGCCAAAAGGTTCACAGACTGCTGCTCCAAAGAGGTTTGAGTTGGTTTTGCAGTTGTGTTTTTACTTTGTTTTTGTCTTTTAAATCAAAGTTTTCTGTAGCCATGGTAGTTCATACTTAAGAAAAAACCCCAGAAGGTGGACAAAGTGTGCAACATTAGGCAGGAAAGACTAATGCATCATGAAAAGAGAACAGGTAAGAGGGTCATTATAGCCAACAGCCCCTTTTACAAGCACTGACTTTTTCCCTCTCACAAACCCCTTATTTTACGATAACAAACCACAGCCCCTGTGAAGACCCACTGTGGTGCAATCCCACGCGCATTTTCCGGGAGAGGCTGAAGCAAGTGAGATGCCAGGGGGCTCAGGTGAGTACACCCTAAGCCATGGCACACACTCTCCCAGCACTGGAAGCCAGGCACAGGGCAGCTTGGCCTGGGCTACTGGGGTGGATCTACTCACATTTATGCCTGTCAGCATCACAGGCGGAGCACAAACCTCACCCCTTGTCATCACCAAGGCAGGAATACCAAGGGGTTTGGAAAGTAATAGTAAGCAAACAGCTCGAGAAAGCAAAAAGAAGCTAGAGGAAAGCTATGGGAAGAGTTACAGTTTCCATCCTGAGAGGAAAGAGAATATTAAACAAGCAAAACCTCTGGGCAATTGTTGCCATTCCTTGTAAATAATTTTTTACAAGCAGAGGGAGAGGGAGGACAGGGGTTGAGGGGAAACCCAGGGACATCACAATAGGCTTCCTCCTGGAACCCCACAAGTTTGCACTGTGAAAGGGACTCTGCTTCCCTCCGCCACTGCTGTGGGCATTGGCCCAGCTGTAGGAGGGGTTTATAAAATATATACACCAAGATGCATCCGGCAGAACAAATTGTTGTCAAAGCCACAGGAACAAAAATCAGAATTCAATTTCTTTGCTCTTCCTCAAAATCAGCTCTCAAAAAATTCCCATACTGACTGAGGCCACTGTAGCTTTTAACTCTTACCAGGAAAAACACAACCAAACAGGATGAGGTAACTGCACAACTTGGTGGTATTGTCCCACTTCAAAAATGGAGAAAGACTGGGGCTGAGAAAAGACAAAAAGCATAAACATACTTGAACCCAAAAGTACACTCCTTGCCTACTGCCCTGCCCTATGATGCACAGGACACAGAGAAAGAGCATTGTAAAGCAATGATTTAAGAAAACAGATTACCATAGCAGCAATATGCCACCCACAACAGGCAGCGTCACAGCATTAACATTTCTGCAAGCATCACTAACACAATCCTCTTTCCATTTGTCACTAATACAAAAAATCCACCCTAACCCAAATCAATGCATCTGGCATTCCCCGTGAAGTTCATTCAAAGTTACATGAGACCAAATTCCATGATGGGGACATTTAACAGGGAAGCCACTGCTGACAGCTCGAAGGTTTCCTGCATGAATAATCACCTAAATGATTGACATCCACATAAGGGCAGTTAGTAAAAATATCTTATTTTACTTTTGATGATTCTTTTTGTCTGCTGAGATACAGATCTGGAAGAGAACTTCTTTTCATCTCTCTGCCAAGGTTTGTAGAGTAACAGCCTGCCCTACTCTAAAGGCCATCAGCAAACTGCATATCAGTGAACTTGCAGTGAGAAGTAACACTTAATTCTTCCTGGTGAGTGAATGAAATGATGAGATTACAGCCTCTCCTGACCACCCAGTAAGTGGCCAGCAGACCAGTTACTCTGAATGACAACTGAACTGGCAACCAATGTGGTTAGAACCCAACTTGTCCTGAACAGTGCTAAAAGATCCCTCAGGGAGCATCTCTTCAGCTGACTTTCTCTGGGCAAACAAGTGTGAACCCTCTTGTCAACTTCCAGAAAATTCACCATGAGAAGCCTGGCCTGAAATACTGCAATCACAAAGAAATAATTTTCATTGTCATGGCAAATGGAGTAGTAGGGAAGAACACCTGACTAAAGGTACCAGGTGCATTGCCAAGGAGTCCATCATCAGTGCCCTGTAGCCAATGGATGGTGCAGTCACACCCTGTGCCAGCCAACCTGACTGGAGCTGCCAAGTTCCCCAACCTGGTTCCATCAGGGACACAATGCACAAGCATGCAATGGACCCCTTTTCATTCTGACCGGTTGTGTGGAGTTTTTTTGGTTAAGGCTGATACTTAGGCAGCCCATTTACCAGGTCACTCCATTGCCACAAGCAAGGTGCCAGGGCAACAGGATGATGGGATGGGAGCATCCCGGTCCAGTGGTGCATCGGAGGCTCCATCAACGAACCATTCCGGCAGCCCGCGCTCTCAAAATCACAGCCTGGTTTGGGGTAGAAGGGACACTAAAGGTCACCTTGTTCTATCCACTGCCATGGGCAGGGACACACCTTCTACCAAAGCAGGTTGCTCTAAGCTCCACGCCGGCCGCTGCCGACCTCCCAAGAGAGCGGGACGGCCGGCTCCCGCCCCGCCTCGCCCCCCGGCCAGGCACCCCCCGAGGGAACTCCTCGGCTCCTGGCCCCGCGCCTTGGGGAAGGGCCAGAGCCGCCAGCGGGGCACCAGGGGCGAGGGGGCCGCGGCCTGAGTACGGCGGGGCTCCCTGCCCTGCCCTGCCCTGCCCCGCCCCGCCCTGCCCTGCGCCGGGGCCGCTCCTTCACCCCGGTGCCTCGCCCGGGACTCCGGGGCCGTGCCGGGCCCGCACTCACATCTGATACTCGTCGATCGCCTCCACCAGCTGCCCCCAGGAGTCGAAGTCGGTACCCTTCCTGAAGCTGGCGCCCCAGCGCTGCAGGAGGCTACGGGCCGCCTCCGACATAGCCCCAGCGCTAGGGCACCATGCTCACCCCGCGCCGGGGCACCCACAGCGCCGTACAGCCGCTCCCGCCAGTCCCGCGCCACCGGCACGGCACGGCACGGCACGGCCCCGGCCCCGGCCCCGGCCCCGGCCCCGGCCCCGGCCCCGGGACACCCGAGCGCGGCGGCGCCTCCCGCCTGCACCGCCCAGCCGCGGAGGCGGCGCCGGCCGCGCCCGCCCGCGCCATCACTATCGAGGCGAGGGCGCTACTTCCGCCCCGGTACCTGTCATGGCGCCGGTCACGTGCGCACGGGCGGGGCCGGGGCGGGGTCGCTCCGTTCCTCCCTTCGCTCCTCCCTCTGCTCCCGGCCGAGCCGCCACGACAGGCCCGCCCCCAGGTAAGCCCCGGCGCCCCCCTGCTGCAGTGCAGGCGGCTTTCGCCTCTCGGGAAGGCCGGTGCTGTTGCTGGTTTGCTGGCGTCCCGGCTCCTGTCGGTGTTGGTGGCGTTCGAGGGTCCTCTCCGGGGGAGGACTGTGGGCCCCGGCCGCGCCGGCGGCCGCTGTCCCGGGGGGACGCCTTACACCCGTAGGGCTGTTGTTGGCGGCGGCCCGGGGACTCCGGTGGGGAGGAGGGCGAGCGGCGGGGTCGATGCGATCGGCCGTGATGGGGCAGTGCCGTCGGCTCTCGGCTGGCGCTGCCTGCGGCAGCGTGCGCGTGACGCACCGCTGGGAGCGGCGGGGCCGGGCCGGGGTCCCGCGGCCTCGAGATCCACTCAGGGGCCGTTCCGGGCCGGGCCGTGACACCGCGAGGACAGCAGTGCTGCGCAGGTGGGTGGGCACGGCGCGGCAGCCGCTGGCCAAACCCCGAGAGGTGCCGGCGGTAAGCGTGGCGCGATAGATGCCGGCGTGATGAACGAACCCCCTGCTCGGTCTGGGGGATCTGGGCTGTGCCGGGGAATCTGTGCTTGGCAGATCTTCTCGGGTCTCTTTTGGTTTTGTTTGTTTGTTTCTCAGCAAAGCTGTAGAGTGTTTTTATAGGGATGAACTGAAGGGATTCCAAAAGGACCACGGGATGATGGAGGTCCTCGGGGGCCTCTGTTCCAGCGTCCTGCTCAGGGCAGATACAGCTCCGAGTTCACACCAGGAGCTCGGGGCTTTGTCCCGTGAGGTCTGGAAAACCTTTGAGATGGAGAGTACACAACTTGCTTCTCAGTTTTTCTGTCCTCATGGTGACGTTTTACCTCCCATGTTCAGGGTGTGTCCAATATGTTCCATCACCCCGCACTGCTGGTGTAAAACTCACTGCAATGCTTGTGTTATATTTGGCTGCTGAAATTGAAGGGAAAGAAAAGAGAGAGTCGGCTTTATCTCTGCCCTCCCAGCCTTCCCGGTCTGATACACGTGTATAAATAGATCCATGTTTTTAGTCAGGGTTTGTGGTTGCAGGTTCATTTATACCAAAGGCTGCCACATAAGCTATTCACAGATGGATCAGGCACAGTATAATGATCTCAGTGAATTGAGATTTAGCCTGGAAAGGAGGAAGGACTCTTACAGGTAACCTTATTACTCCCTACAATTCCCTGAAAGGAGGTTGTGGCAAGCTGGGGATCAGCCTCTTCTTCCAGGTATCAAGTGACAGGATTGGAGGAAGGAGCCTCAGGCTCTGCCAAGGGAGGTTCAGGTTTTATATTAGGAAGGATTTCTTCACAGAAGGGGTTGTTAAACATTGGAATGGGCTGCCCAGGGAGGTGGAGTCACCCACCTCCATCCCTGGAGGGCTTTAAGGAAAGGCTGGACATGTCACGCAGTGCCATGCTCTAGTTGTCATGGTAATGTTCTCACAAAGGCTGGGCTCATTTATCTGAGGGTATTTTCCAACCCAATTGATTCTGTGATTCTGAGATATTTCTCATGTAATTTACAGATATGTTCAGCCTTATGCAGGAGGTAACAAATGTGGAGGTTTTTTTCCTAGCAATGTGTGTGCTCACATAGAGCAAAGTAGGTGGTAGCTTTTTGCCTAACTTAAAATAGTTGCCTCAGAAAGTATTTGTATTTCAAGAGAGTGTAATTCTCACACAAAGCACATGGATAATGAGCACGAGGCATGTGGAAGCTTGGCATTTCAAATGGGGAAAAAAAAAGAAATTAATTTCAAATTATTTACATTTGGAATATCTTTTTGCAAGCAGAGGACCAGGACATGTGCAGCACCTCAGTTGTACCTGTTCCTGCAGCTGTTCTTTCCTTTCCACTCCTTAGATTTGGCATAAACACCACTGCAGGAAGAAAATGACCCACTGGTTCCATCGCAACCCTCTGAAGGCTACAGCTCCCGTTTCATTTAATTTTTATGGGGTAGCCACCACTCCAGCTGCAACAAAGGTTTGCAAGTAAGTGTACTTGGGACTAGCTTCACTCTGCCTCTTGCAGTTTGTGGAACATCCTTCAAAGTAATGGTTGCTCTTCAGTTTTTGAGCTGAAGATGACTAGAGATGTGTAGGCAGGGAGGCAGTAAGACACTGCTAACACAGAACATTTGCTTACAGAGAATGAATTCTCCAGTCTCTGAGTGCATAGCAAGGCCAATTACAACAATGCAGAGGCAAAAGACTAAACACTTCATTGTCTTTCTGATGACTGTGCATTCCTCTGTAGAGGATTGCTTAATTTCCATAAGTGGATAGGGCCTGACTGTTCTGTTGTGGATAGGAATGTAATGAAAAGGGGTCTCAGCCTATTTTGCCGATCTATTCTTATCTCTTCATCTCATCATCCCATTCTAATGTCAAAGAATGTTCCTGCTTGTTGCTTCCCTTTCCTCTCTGTGCACCCAACCTCTTGGTAGGTAAAGGCACAGTTATTTTAGTTAGTGTTAGAACAGTAGATTGAGTACTGATTATTCACTCCTGTGGGTCCAGTCATATGTATCCAGAGGAGAAAGGAAGATTTTTCTTTATTGGTACATTTTTAATAGGATTTCTTAGGGTTTTTTTTTTTTCTTCTTTCATTTAGTGACTTGCGGTTGTCTCGAACACAGCTATTGGAGCTGTTTACAGACTCGAGTTGTAATCCAGAAATGATGAAGAATGCAGCTGACTTCTACTTCTCACTCCTGCAAGGTAGGGAGATTTATTAGCAGTACTATTAATTTATCAAGAGAAGTATCAGTTCAATTTTAATGGCATTTCTCAGAATGTTAATTGTGCTGATCTCCCATAAGGAAGCTTTGCGCTTCTCAGGAAGGAGGGTATCTTCATGTATCTTCATGGGTTCTGTGCTTGATACCGGTGCTGGCTGCTCACGAGGCCCCTTCTCCAAGTTTCAGTATCCTTTGTGACCCTGCCAATACTAAGTGCTGGCAGCCCTGCCCTCCTGCCTTTAACCTAATTCTGCTTCCTGTTGGAGGAGAAAACATGTATTTGTCTTCTAGGTGGTGGTGAGTTGCTCCCCTAGACTCCCTGAGTCTATTTATTTGTTTATTCCATTTAGTATTCAGTGTAAACTGCTGGTTTGTCTAATACTAGACCATAGACTTGTTGCAAGTTTACCTTCTACTGCTGCTTATCTTAGGTGTGTATATATATGTAGGTGCTCATTAGCATGGTATCTGCATTTTCAGTAGATGGTTCAGCTGTGCTGACACATTCCTTTGAAACCTTCCTTCTGCCAATATTTGGGTAACTCTCTCTTAGCAGTCAGGCGCTCAGCCAGGTTTCTTAGGACTGAGTTTTCAGGAATCAGCTGATTTGTGGAAAGTGGGGTCTTTCAGTCTGTGGGAAGTAAACATTGGTTTAATGAGCTCCTGGGAGGGTGTAGGCTAATGTCAGATTTAAAGGTCAGATTAGAGTCCCTGTTGCAACAGCCAAGATT
Organism: Agelaius tricolor; assembly: GCF_023055355.1. Lineage (NCBI taxonomy): Eukaryota > Metazoa > Chordata > Aves > Passeriformes > Icteridae > Agelaius > Agelaius tricolor. The sequence continues at coordinate 18,423,542 of NW_027269261.1, read as the reverse complement.
TGGATAGTTTCTTCAGGAAAATATCATGCTTGGCCACTAAAATCTTCTGCATGTGAAAGGAACAAGTATTTTCTGATTTTATAAACATGTGACACACTGACAGGTATAGCCCCAGTAGCTGCTATGGCAGGCTCTTGACCTCTTAAAGTCTGTAAGACCTGATCAGACCAGGGCCCTTCTTCAGCCTCACTAAAATTTCTTGGGCCTGCATATGCTAGGATTTGAATATCCCATAGCATGAGCCTCATCCCACTAACTGCTTTTTCTGGGCTACTGGACATAATGAACGAATTTCCTGTAGCCCTGAAGATAGATGATGACTAGGTGAGCCCATGCTTAGAAGCCCTTTTCCCTCTCCCTGTTGACCAGGCAGCTTTTCCTGGAATTTCCTGGTTGGCAGTATGGTGGCAGTGACAGCCACTCACTCACCTTGAACACCCTCAGCCATCCTGTACCTGGGCTAGTCCCACTCCCAACTTGTCACCGTATGGGGCGTGCAGAAGTCTGCCAGATTTTCCTTGAGCAGTCAAGATTCTCAGAATTGAGTTGGTAACATGCTGGGCAAGCAGTTTCCTGGAGTAGCTAGTTGGTTTTTTGCACATTTTGTTCTCAAGATACTGAGGAATAAAAATCCCAGGAAGTAACATGGGGTTTTGAGGGGTTCAGCAGGAAACATTCCTTTATCTATATCTATATTCATATTGATCCATCTCCTTCATTACTAATTTCTGCTTCTTACTTTGAGATTGCCTGTTTTATTATTCCATAGGTTTTATCCTTTCATTGGATGACTCTTCTCAAGAGTGCAAGTTGAGATATATTCAGAATTTCAAGTGGACAGACACGTTACAAGGACAAGTCCCGAGGTGCGTGTGCTTTTCTGGGTGCGGGGTATGCAGCTGCTCTCTGCTGCTCTGTTACACACATGCACAGGCCTGAAGGGAAACAGAAATGCAGCAAAGTCTTGAACACAAAGTAGTTTCTAAAAAGGTGTTGCTGTGTTTTTGGTAACTGCTGTATTTTGTTAGGTGTTCTGAAGTGTGCCTGGTGGCCTTTATGTTAAGCAGTGAGAATGCACAATAATGGTAGAAGGGTCTGTTAGGTCTCAGTTGATCTACAAACTGAACCTGCAGTTAGCTAGAGCAGTATAAAGAAGAGCCTTGAGGATATTGGTGAGTTGAGCATGGTAACAAAGCACACTGCAGTTTAAAACTTAATTTGGCACTATTGCCTGACCAGGAACTTCTGTGTGTTTGGAGGTTCCAGTGTTGCTGAAGATCTGTTTTTGTTCTTGTCCTCTGAAGCTCTGAATACATGTCCTCTTGGTTCAAACAAACAAATCCTCTGTTTCCAGAAGGAATACAGATCTGTAACCTTCTGAATTACTCACTTGTCTCTTGCTATTGGAGGTAATTGTGTTGTATAATCATGCCTACAAATTTGTCAAGCTTTCACTAGAAGTGTTTGACCTCCTCAAAGCTTTAATTCCCCATGGAAGAAAATTTGTTGATTAGGACTTTATTCTAATTTTCTCATGGTCATGCACACTTGTACTTGTGCCAACATTACTCTTCCCTCTCCCACATCTTTCTTTTTAAAAGATTTGCTAGTTCCTAAGCTAAACTGAGCTTGTGATTGCAAGTTCAGTCTTTTCAAAGACCTATTTGCAGGAAAAAATCCTGCTGTTTGTCTGCAGTTACATAAATAATTGCAATAACATTCATTTGAGAGAGTTGTAATAGACTCTGACTTATTAACTTAGCAGTACAGCTTGAAAGTGGACATTCCAGGGCAAGGCTTTCCAAAGATGTGTGACTGAAAAAAAAAAGAGATAGCAAAATGTCAGCCACACCCAAAGCTAAACAAATCTCAAGTTACAGTTTTAAAATAAAAGTTCCCAAAAGGGAAGGGTGGGAATCTGAATGTGGTAGATTCTAATTATGAGTTCTTAAAGGGAATAAGTAAAAAAAAATATGTCTCTCTTAAGCAGTTCAGCAAAGTAGGAGGTTCAGAATTGGAAATTGTTGACATGATAAATGAAAAATGTTTTATAGAGAGAAGTGTTAACTTTTGCTACGTGAACTATCAGCAGAGAGAGATGTGAGAACAAAACTGAATGCATTAAGTTTTCGGGGGGTTTTTGTCTGTCTTTCTGTAGTGCCCAGCAGGATGCAATGTTTGAACTGGTTTCCATGGGATTTAATGTAGCTCTATGGTACACAAAATATGCATCAAGACTTGCTGGAAAAGAAGAGTAAGTGGTTTTCTTTTCTTAACAATTCTGCTGTAGCAATTCTCCACCAAAGATTTAGCAGGTTCTGGGGGTTGCCTGCTATCGGAAATGTCCAGCTCAGGCAGAGGAGTTCCAGGAGGCAGTTGGTCTTTACACACAAGCACTTCAATCCCTTCTTGCCTCTGTAAACCGAGTGCAGTAGTACTACATGACTGTGATACAGACAAAGTGTTAGTTGTGAATGAACCCTTCATCAGTCCCTCTCTAAATGTCCAGGTACAAAACGGAGATTCTTAACATCACAGTTCTGCTGACGTTTAACCCTATAGACCTCTAAATCCTTGGCTTCTAACACTGAGGTTGGCTTTTACTTGAGAGTCATCACAGGATCTAACATTTCTTTTCTTTCAAGCAAGCTCTATATGATTATTTCATGATTGGACACTGTAAGAAATTTTTTTATTCTGAGGGTAGCACAGCCGTGGGATAGGTCACTTAGGGAATTAGTGGACTCTTGATTCTTGAAGGATTTAAAGTTCATCTAGACAAAGCCATAACTGACCTGATCTGCTGTTGCAAAATGTGGTGCCCCAAAGCAGGAGGTGGCACTAAATGACACTTAGAGTTCCTTTCTAACTATAATTTTACCAATTCATTCTATTTTCTCAGTATAACAGAGGATGAAGCAAAAGACGTTCACCGCAGCTTGAAGATAGCAGCTGGGATTTTTAAACACCTCAAGGTAGAAGGGCTTTCTTTGCTGTCTGTTCTCCAAGGTGTCTCCAAATACTTGACTTTTTGTCTTAGAGAGGCCTTTGCTATACACACATACCTGAGAGCACCTGAATGATGCAGGAAACAGAAGGGTGTTAATATGTTGTGGTACCCCTCAATCCCCTGGAACTCATTCCCAGTGGCACTGGAAGAGTGGTTTGTCTGTTGGCCCATATCATGTGCTACATGTGCTGTCATGTGCTGTCTTGGGACCTGCACTCAGTGTGTCCCATCCATTTGGGCACGAAGCACTTGTTTTCTTGTTTTGCACTGGTTTTGGGCCTAAACTAACTCTGAGACTTGCTTTGTATTTAGGAAAGTCACATTCCAAAATTGATTACACCTGTGGAAAAGGGAAGAGATTTAGAAGCTCGACTTACAGAGTCCTACATCATACAGTGTCAAGCTGAAGCTCAAGAAGGTATCTTCAAATATACATTGGTTGGCTGTGGGAAATGACTCTTTTCGGGTCACTGCTGTCTCATGAATTCTGCTTGGCAGCAAGGCCATGGGTTTTTTATTCTCCTAAAGTAATGTGGCATAGTGGGGCGGGTTGCGAAATGCCAAAAATCAGCCTGATATTAGAATTGTAATATGGAATATCTTTCACTTGGGAAGAACTTGTGTGTGGCACTATTCCTTTTTCTTATTTCTTCCTTTCATGCAACCCTTTCACCACCATGCTTGCCTAACAGACATTCCCAGCTCTTTTACTTTAAAATATGTGCAGCTTCTGTTTATTAGCTACTCTTAAGGCTAACATTCCTTCTATTTTTATATTAAATTGGAATCATTCTATCCAAGAAACAATCTGTCTCTATTCTGCTGTTTGCTTGACTGCACAACATCTATTTTCTGTTCATGCAGGGGTTTTAAAACCCTAAATGCCTCTGCTGATTTGATGTGATGGGACATTTCAATTAAACTTAAATCATGGTGTGGAACTATTTTTCAGTGACAATTGCTCGGGCTATTGAGCTGAAACATAATCCAGGCCTAATAGCTGCTCTTGCTTATGAAACAGCCAACTTCTACCAAAAAGCTGGTGAGTGTCTTGTTTTGTATCCTTAGTGACTAAATTTATACACTCTTGCCAGCAGATACACTTCACCTACCCATAAATTGCAATATTAATGCTGTTCTCAGTGGATGTGGAGTGTGTATTTAGCTTCTATTTAGCACATTTAAGGCTTCAGTTATCAGCATGTATTATGATAAAGCTTTTTGGTTTTGTGGGAATCTTGTTCTATGATAGGAAATGGTGGCTGATGGTAGGAAACATTAGTGAAGGAAAACAGACTAGCAGCATACTAATGGCCTGATGTCAGTGGAGTATGTTCCAGCTGCCTTTGGGCCGCATGTCATGATGCAGAGCATGGAGAGTGGAGTGAGTTCATTATGTACCACCTTCCAGATGACTAAGATGATCTCTGGGCTTACTGAAGTAAGTGGGAGAAGTGCAGAAGTATGGGAGTCACTACTGGAACTTAAACTAGGAACAAGTTTTGAAATGCTGCATAAATATACTTAGAGAATTAGCCATTCAGACTTAGTGGACAGCAGTTTCAGGAATTCTAGGGACAACTGCATGATAGCTATATATTTTTGGTGGTTTTCTCAGGGTTTTTCTGTGCTTTTGCAGGAGGAATTTTTGTCCCTTGTTTCTGGATACTTTAGAGTTAGGATCTAGTGCTAAGTTCAAGAATTCTGGTCTTTTAATGTGTTTGGGGTTTTTCTTTTAGGAAATGTCTTAAGAATTATTTACCTATGTGTTCACAGATCAAACATTATCTAGTTTGGATCCAACCTATGCAGGTAAATGGAGGAAGTACTTAAACTTGAAGAGCTGTTTCTATATGGCCTACGTAAGTACTTTGGGTGGCAGCAGTCACAGCTTGTTGTCTGTCTGCCAAGGGCTGCATAGGGAATGGGGGCTAAGTATTGCCTTGGCTTTCTTTGCATACTGTGAAGAGCAATTGTGCAGTGTCAGTGACATTTGAACTGTTTTTGTGGAGCCAAATGAAATTGCAGCAGTGTGGATTTGTTGTGATCACAGATCTTTAATTGAAGCCATTCAGGTTGAGCATAATGGTGCTCTCTGTTATCTATATCACAGTCTGATCCTAGGCGCATTTCAGAGCTGAGAATCTTTATAAAGGCCCTGAATGAAACTGCATTAAGTACCAAAAGGTACCATTCCAAGAGCTGTCCCTATTTGCCTGATGGATCTTCTGGCAAGTACTGCAGTGCCCTTGAGATCCTCAGCTGCTCAATTTGCCGTGTCTTGTAGCCAGCCACAGCATGTAATCTTTTTTATACTGTACAAAAGGCCCAAGCTAAGCAGTTTACATAATGGTCTTTCTCTTAGGCTGAGCCTGTAACTAAAATCTGCTTGCCTTATTAGCAGGTTTGAGAGGTGAGGGAGGGTAAGAGTTGTGGTACTTCTCCTTTTTTTAAATTTGAGTGATCTGGGCAGTGGTAGATTTAGATAGATTTGTAGTGTGAGAACAGACACTAAAGGAAGGGGGGCAAGGTGGGCATTTGTTGATGGGATTGTTCCTTCTCCTGTTGTGTGTACTAGTTAAACTCAGCTCCTGATAACAGATAATAGGCAATTCAGTTTTCACTGGAATACAATACCACCTTCAAGCACAATCGACTTTTTGGGGGTGGAAAAGTTATTTGGACTATGACAAAATATCTCGGACAGCAGAACACCTCATCACCTCACCAGATTCAGTGATGTTTGTTGCAGATGGAGTTTTTGGGTGTTCAGGTAGTTTTAGTTTTCAGTCTTAGCTTTGTAAACTTGCCTGGGGTTCATTCTCTTTCTGTGCTGGGGCTTGATGCTGCACACTGCTGCGGTGAGAGCTTGGAATGGCCTGTGTAGCAGTGCTTCAGGTCAAACAGCTCTGTGCAGCTCAGTTACTCTTGGCTAGAGCTGAGACAGCTCCTTTCATACTAAGTGTTCATGGTTCTGGTTTGCAGTGTTCATGTTGAACTGCATTAATGGCTCAGCGAATGCTGCTTTGACTTGGATTCCCCAGCTGTCAACTATTTGCAGGGAATGGCAGCTTCAAAGAGCTGCAGCTCCTGTAGGGAGCAGGAGGAGGGGATTGGTGCAGGAAGTGCCCAGGGATGTTGGTAATGATTTTGTCCTCTTCCATCAGGCATACTGTTACCATGGCCAGACTTTACTGGCGAGTGATAAATGTGGGGAAGCAATCAGATCTCTGCAGGAATCAGAAAAATGTAAGTGTGGTTGAGACTGGAGTACAGGGTCTGATGGTGCCATGCCTGTTCTGTTTTGCTGTATTGTGTTAATTTGCTCTCCCATAAAGATTTTATCTGTCACCTGATGGAAATCCAGCACATCTTTGAATAGAGACAGTGTATTTTTATTTTTTTTTTAATGGTCTTACCAAATACTGTCTTTCATAACATTTCTGCAGGAAATTTTCATCTTCACTTCTTAGCCTGGCTTAAAGACTGGCTTTGAGCTGCCTGCAGTATACAGTATAAAAACCCATAAGGGTCTGGTCATCCTGTTTTGTGGTCTATATGTTAGAGTAGTGCAGCCATTTCTGCTTTGGAGGTTAAATAGTAAATCTAGATCTTGCTTGTTTATTTTTAAACAGATTTCAGTAACTTATTTCTTTTCTATTCATTTGAAAGGTATATTCAGGGAAGTTTGCAGTAGTTCAAGGTCTTCTGCCCAGTCTTCTCTCTTCAAAGCTATTTGAACCCCATTGGCCTGCACTGCATAACTTTACTGCAATGTATAAAAAATGCTCAAATCTTCAAAGTGGAAACTTTAATATTAGTTTTAAAAATAAATTGGAAAATTATTAAGAACAAACTAAGTTGGATTTCTTGGAGTAAAACAAATACTGTTCGGCTGTTCAGAGAAGAGTGCTTCTTCTCCCACTCCATATCAGTTATTCTTGTTTGGTTTGGGGCATCAGCTGTGTGTGGACACCTTCATGCCCTCTGTTTTTCCCTACCATGTGGCACAGTTCTTAGGCTTATTGTTGCATTTTGCCCCACACATAAGAATGCTTTCCTGCATCTTCCCACCCAAAAAGCTATCTTTTTCTTTTCCTGTTCCTAGTCACTTGTTGGATGCAGTAAATCTTGGCTGTCTTTGAACTGGTTTGGTTTTGTTTCTAAGAAGAAAGAGGCCTGACTGGATTCTGGTGTCTTCTAAGAGTGAAGCACTGTAGGGGAGAACCATGATTTAAGAGGGTCATGTAAATATTTTTTATTTTCTTTCTTTCTTGCAAAGTTTTTACCAAGGCTGAAGCATTGTGCAAAGAATATGGAGAAACCAAAGGGCCTGGGACTACTGCCAAACCTTCTGGACATCTTTTCTTTAGGAAATTAGGAAGTTTGATTAAGAGCACATTAGAAAAATGCCAGAGAGAGAATGGATTTATGTAAGTAATTCGTGGTTGGTACAGCACTCTACATGAAGTATTATTACCTCATTTGCCTTAATTTCAGGATGGGATGGTAAATTTTACTCTCTGGTTGTTATATTCCTTTAGGGCATGGCATGTAACTTAAAGATAAATTTGCAATTCTATAATTTTCTCTTGGCAGATTTGCAGTGGGTCTGTGCTGTCCCACTCTGTGTCCTGTGCCGGTTCAGCAAGTTGGGCTGGACTGACATATGGAGAGGTTGAGCAGTTTTCTTCCCTCATTCCTCAGGCACCTGGTAACTTTTCCTTCTGCACAGGACAAAATCTGCAGAAGTAGCTGTGTTGCTCTAATGCTCTCTTCCTGTCTCCTGAGATCTAGTAGGCAAAAGAGGACAGAGGGGGAAGTAGAGAAGACCAGTAGCCAATTCTGCTTTGCAAGCAGGGAAGTCAAAACACAGTCCTGCCTTCAGTGAAGATCATGCTTAGGGTGCTAGGAGCTTTATCAGTCCAAGTATAGTTAATATTGTGAATAGGGATTTCTGTTCATTAATGTCCTTCCAAAAAGGGTTTGGAAATACCAATTTTTTATTTCAGTTGAAAATAATCAAGATTAGTTTGTCTTTAGAGTTCTTTTCCTCATTTATTTCTCCCATCCTATTACGATTTAGCCTTTCATAATAGGTTTGTTATTTTAATTTTTATGATATTTAAAGACCTACATAATAGGGCAACTGACTAAATGGAAAGGATGGTCAAGTACATCAAAGTGAACTGCAAATAGAAATAGAAATGCTCTGCTCTGGTTCAAATACCCCTTGTCAGAGCTTACAACAAAAGCATACTGGAGATTTCAGCACGTCCCTGTCCCTCTAGAACAAAACTTGGAAAGAGAAAGCAGTGACTGTTTTGGAAGAGTTCTGGCAGCACAAAAGGCCCAAGCTAAGCAGTTTACATAATGGTCTTTCTCTTAGGCTGAGCCTGTAACTAAAATCTGCTTGCCTTATTAGCAGGTTTGAGAGGTGAGGGAGGGTAAGAGTTGTGGTACTTCTCCTTTTTTTGGAAGGAGAGGTAGAGTGTGGAAGTGTGTGAGGTAGAGTGAGGTAGAGTGTGTCAGTGTGTGAGCTCCTGCTGTCCTGCCAAGGGCAGAGGGACACCCTGAGTCAGGCTTTGCCCTGTAGCCACTCTTTGGGGGGCTGCTGTGTTGCCATCATCCACTATGGCACATTAGGACTGTTTAGGAAAAGAAGTGTCCTCTTTGTCTTTGGAAAGTACTTTAAATTCTCATTTTTATTTTGAAGGGTTTTTTTGGACTAAAAATGCTCTTCTCATTAAAGCACTGGGAATAATGGTTAGTAAGTCGGAGAAAACACACCACACAATTAGGGAACAAACAACGATACTAGCAAGGAGTTTCTTTCGTTCTTGTGAACCTTGCTGGCAGAATGCATGTTAGGCAGTGCCTTAATGAAATGGAAGAGAGCAGCAGTGCTTGCCACTGTGAAAACCCAGATTGTTTTGTTTAGAATTGCAAACAAGACTTGCAGAGATGGTGCACTGTATTTTAAATACATTTCTGTATTCTGTTCCAGCTATTTCCAGAAGGTGCCAGCAGAGGCTCCCCAGCTGGAATTGAAAGCAAACTATGGCTTAGTAGAGCCTGTTCCTTTTGAGTTTCCAGCTCTAAATGCACACTGGACTCCTGAAACAGTTGCAGCATTTGATCTCACCAAGAGGCCAAAGGAGGACACTGTAAGATAATGCCATGTGATGTTCTTTCCCTCTGGCTTTATTCTGTGTATCATACAGAGTTAGTTTGGCTCTTCCATAACATTCTCAAGCTCAGTGTAGGAAGCAGACATAAGGCTACCACCTAAATTCATCCTTCTGTTCTGGCAGGGGCAAGTCAATTAACCTCCGCCACACTGCCAGCATCTGGAAAATCAGCTCATTTTTTACCAAGTCCTGTAACGTTGCAGCATGCTAGAGAAAGATTATATTTTAGAAAAGGATTCATTTAAATATGCTGAAACAGAGAACAATTGTCATTTCCCTCTTGCTTGGGGCTTACTCAAAGTCTTCAGCCTTGAAAAGAGAGGAGACTATTAGATTATAACATGTAAAGTTAGCTGTGCATAAATACTGTGCAGACACAGTGGTTTGTACTTCTGGTATTTAGTTGGGTTTTTTTTTCTTCTTGTTTGCAGGCTAAACCAAAACCAGATGAAGAAGTAAAACCTCTGAAGGAACCAAATATAAAACCTCAAAAAGACAGTGGATGCCAGATTTCTTAAATGCCATAAGTGCTTTGAATTCACTTTGAAACTCTATTCATAGGACTCTGGGGCTTTTGTTCTGATCTCCTTTTTTTGATTCTCCTCTTTTCATTTACAAGGCTAATTGAATTTACCTTTGTTAATATGTGTCTATCTTCCTTAAGATTGTGGTGGATTTCTAGGTGGTTATTTATATCTGACTTATTTTTGGTTTCAGTAGGACATCATAGAATTAGTGAGCTTAAATGTTCCTATTGTGCCTCTAGGGAGTTTCTTTTTGTGGGTTTAGTTTTAACCACAAATAGCAAAGGAAGTATCATGATTGTAATGCTTGAGGGTTTTTCCATTACCTTATATGCTGTATCATGTCCAATTCTGCAAACAGAAGTTTGCATGAACAGTTATATTTATTCAAGTTTTGTCATTCAGGCTTAGCCCTTTGTTGTGTCTGAATTCACCGAATTGTAGTGAGGGAAGAAAATCTGGGTTTGGATTATAACAGTCGTATGGTATTTCACAGGACTTGCATAGAACTTGGGAAACCTCAAGTTCTGCATAACAGAAGCACAATTTATGTTCTGAAACTATTAGTCTCTGTTCTTTCGTCTATAGATTAGGGGTTTTATATCAGAATTTGTAGTAAAGTACCTTAGCTTTGTCTATCCTTTAATCCAAATCCTTTAGTATCAAAGTGTATGTGAAAGTAATGCAGCAAGCAATATGGAAGTGCTTAAAAGCAAAGCATCCCTGTGTCATTTGTGCAGAGTTTCTGAATCTTCAAATCTTTGTTAAGTTCGAAGGCTGCAGACAGTTCTAATCTCCTGGCACTGGAATTCCTGAAACTGTCATGATAAGGTAATGGATTTGGAAGTAAGTTGCTCAGTTTCCATCTGGGTGGTATCTATAAGAAGCTATCAGGAGAACAGGGAGGAAAGATGAGCTGAAGAGCTGATGGCACAGCTGGGAAGCCAAGCTCTAGATTTCCTTTATGCCCTGTATAAACAGTGCTGCTTCTCAGGTTTTGCAGTATTGCACTAAAATCAGCTCTTTCTGAAGAAAACTTGTTTTCTTCAAGAGAAGCCAAGCCCAGTCAAGGCTGAGAAAGAAAGGATTTTGTAGAACTTGCTTCCATTTCTGCCTGCTGTGGACAATGTGACAGCATTCTTTAGTGCTGAGCACTGCAAAACGCCCTTGACAACAAAAAAATCTTTCTGATTCATTGCAAATGCAAAGGTATATGATGCATGTGTTGAAGTTAGAGCCTTGCAATCCCTGGGTACCAGTTGCTGTGCCTCTCTTGGCCTGAGAAAGAAACTGAGCAGCCTGACAGTGTTCACCCTTCCAGCAAACATGATGGCCAATGCACTTACTGTGGATGTAAACTGTGAACACATTGCTCACTTTGTACTGTTTGTTCACTTTACACTGTGCTGTGATTCAATGCTTCTAAAATGCTTAATGGGGCTTGGAGACACTTAGCATAGAGAGCAAGTGTGTAACTCTTTGAAGGCCTCTGCAACAAAAGCTGCCAAGGAGGTTAATAAGGAACTCAAGACTCTTCCTGAGATACTGGACCAAATTACAAAATTTGTTGATGCAAAAGGCAAAGAGTCTTTTAATGCTGGCTATTATGGGTTGATCAAATGCAAACCTCCTTGTGTCCCATGATGGATTTTTCTTTCTGTCAGTTCTGTACATAAAACTAAGTGTAAAGTGAGCTGAATTTCTTTGGAAGAAGTTACTGTTCTGCAGGGGCCTAGAGGATAATGAGTATCAAGAAGAATACATACCTGAAATGGCTCCATTTCTTCTGGTGCTGCGTGGGGACCTGGTGTATGTTTCATGAAGAGTTACTCAAATCTGTTTCTAACTTGATCAGCTGACTCATTAGACTTCTTGCATTGTTAAAATACCAGCTTAGGTTTTGCCAGAGTAGAGTGTGGAGTTAGTTTTCTTATATAGATTTTAATTCTAAAACTGTATTCCAGTTGTAGTCATCAACATTTGTTCAGCCTGCCCCCTTTAAGGATCAAGATACAGTTAACTCAGTTACACAATCACAATTTTTTTAGCTACTCATTGTTTTTCAGAATTCTTTGTCAATATATACACATTTCAACTGAAATAGTTTTCCTTCTGTGCAGACTAGATTCTGCTTTCCCTCCTCCCCTCATTTTCCCTTCCATCTGCTACAAACTGTAGCACAGTCTTACCCTCATTTGCTAATGCACTTGTAGGTCCTGGGACTCATTTCCAATTCAGCTTTTACCCATGGGTGGGTTCCTTTAGAGGAATATCTTACAATCAAATTAACAAATCATGACTAAATCATTCCTAAACATCTTGGTAGGAAATATTATTTTATGGACTTGGAATTCTTTGCACGCTTTCTGAAACCGAGCTGTTTGTCTGAATCAAGTTCACTGTAAATAGTTTGGGGTATAACCAAGTGAATTGTGTCAGATGATGACATTACTTAAGCCTAGCTGTGTAACCTCTTGTGCCATAGCTGTTTCAGTAAATATGATGTAGTAGTTTAAAAATAGAATAATGGAACAAATGAATACACTTAACATGTGTTGCTTTTCAAGACAAACTTTGTTTATTTGTAGCTGAAATCCTGTGGCAAACATTGGATGGTTTTGCCAAAAAATAAGAAGCTGGAGACTGTTTAGTTTGCAAAGTAGAGAGAGCTGTGAGGCAATGAGCAGCTTTCTCTTCTGGTTTTGTTGGGTAGTAGCAGGAATTACTGTAAATAAGATGTAGATTAACTGTCCAATATGCTTAAGAATATGAATGAATGAACTGGGAGTTTCTGTTAATCTGGAAACCCAGCAGCCATGTTCCTTCTATTATAGCTCCCTCTAGTAATTTTTATGAGTGAAGTATGTTGAATGGTGACTTTTTAATATTCTCTTGCTGCAAGAGCCTGTTTTTATGGCCTCTCTCTGGTTTTAGAGGCTCTCATGGCTAAGCCTGCAAATCTTGTTGGTGTAAATAATCTTTAAAAATTTGTGCCCCATCTGAAGCAGGACAGAACTGCAGCTGAATAAAACACAGAGTGCTGGGCCCTCTGTTTTGTGCTTTAAGGAAAGCAGTGATTGTCTTTAATATACTGTAAACCAAACCATCAAGCTTTTTGTAGGATTTCCACTTAAATACCTTCCTCCATGTATTTAAATATACTTTCTCCATGTATTTAAATACACTTCCTCCATGTTTCATGTTCCTGAGTTTTCAGTAGTTACTTTCCATCCAGCATGTGACATACAGCTGAGGGACTAAACCTGGCCCTTGGATGCTAATGTCTGCCTCTCACTGGATTTGGTAGAGGAGTTTTGCCTGTCAGCCTAGGGATGGTGTTTGGTCACTTAGATGTTCAGCATGGAGCCATGCTGTGTCTGTAACAATGGTAGTCGTCGGGCAGGAAAATGGATCCCTGCATCTGTGTGGAATAGAATAGTAGAATAGAGACAACTTTGCACTTTAAAATGTTCTTGTCTTGCAAATTTGGTACAATACAATATGCTTGTAAATACTCCTGTCATTTTGTTGCACATTTTAGTACTGTGCTATGGGTAAGGTTTTAATGGGAAATATTACTAAAATGTATTTTTAATTGTCTGTCTGTGCTTCAAATTCATGAAGCATATCTCTGCCTTTAGTATTGGGGAGCATGAGAGGAGGCAGTAGCTCATCTGTCTTCCATGGTAATTCCAGGAGGTGAAGACTTTCTATCTGTTGGCTGTGGGGTGAAACATTTCATCCCACCCCTGTGTCTGGTATCTAAACTGATGTTTCAGCATTAACATAAATCCTGTTCATGCCTGTTAATTATCCCTAAAAAGATTCTGTCTCTAAAGATCACTCTTAAATTACCATAGTAGCATAAGCTGGTTTTCCCTTTTCTGTGTTTTTTTCCTGTCACTGGTCCAGTTGAGGGAGGAATAAAGCACAGTGAGTAAGACTGGCATGGAAAAGCCTCTGGAGTGTGTACCTGTCTCCAAGTTGTGAGTGCAGTGTAGAGGCCTTTCCACAGTGACCCTTGGCTTGTCTCAGACCTTTCCATGCTGGTGATGCTCTCAAATTCTGCAAAGGTCCCGTGGCAACCCAGGGTATCCTTGATCCGCTTTTTATGTATGGAAGGCCTCCCTCCTTTGGTGTTGATGTCTTCGTGGATTACAAGCTTCCAGAAGCCATCCTGTATTCCGAGTAATCCCACTTCAATGGAATCAGCTCTGAGATCACTGACCGAGCAGCCTTACTTTGTGAAGACAGTCACCATGCAATCTTAAGTTTCATAGTTGGAAAATTTGTATATAGCCACAAGTTTCAGAATGCCATTTAAAATAAACAATTTTCAAATATCATGTTTATTTCATTATTTAAAATTTTACACAGAGTAGCAAGAAAGAGGCTCTGTCTTGATTATTACTTTCTGCAATTTAATGTAACTTTGTTATTATACTTAATCCTTGCTTATAGGAAGACTTAAATAAGGGAGATCCATGAATTGGATATTTATGGAAGTAGTAGCTACAATGAAGCATGTGAAGTCCTGAGGCAGGAAGAGAGGAGATGGGCTTTCCAAATTCTTGTTTAGAAAAAAAAGAAAGTAATTAGGGAGAATTTCTTATGGCTATCCAAAATCCCAGTCCTTGCCAAGGTCTGTGACGTTGTGGGATGTTCTATTATACTATGTCAAGGGGGTTATTTGGGAATCACTTCTCTGATATTCTGGATGAAGCCTCTCTACCACAGCAGGCTCAGTCTTCCCTTTGTGAACCAGACATGCATCTGCTGCTGTCTCCAGGAGTCCCAGCTGTCTCTCAGAGCCATGTGGTGGTCTTTCATAATTTTGTTTCATGCCTCCAATCTTTCTGTCTGGCTTTCCCAAAGAAGGATTCGTTTGCAATGTCCATGTTGATGGCCTCTGGAATGTAAGGCTGCCCTTGCTTTGTTGAGTTGCTCTCAAATCTCAGGGTCAAGGACCTTGTCCTCTGTGACACCTGGACCCTCTCATCTGCTGGCTGTGCTTTCCCAGTTTCTGCCAGCACCACTTAGTTAATACTTTCTCCCCAAACATTGTCAAAATGTGCATAACAGCACCAACAGAGCCCTCTTGAATGGGTAAAAAATTCCCACAGGACCCTGCTGGAGTGATGGCCACCAAGGGGCAGAAGACCTCATGTTTTCCTGCAGTTTTTCCACACAGCTGCCCAGCACAGACAGTGTGCACTCAAGAAAGCACTGCAGTTTTAAAATGGGAAGAGGTGTCACGAGTTACATCTTCTACATCATTTCATGTGGAACATCTCTGTAATTACGACAGGGGGGCATCCAGGAGTCTGTGCATGCTTGTGACTAGGAGAACAGCTACCTCTCCATTGAGCTCATCACCAAGGCCATGGAGCAGGAGCACTGACAAACAGAGAAGATCTCTTGCCCTATGTCCCAGCAGCTGCTCTGTCCCAGGGCCTGACAGCCTCTCCAGGGCATCTGCCCTTTGGGAAGGAGAAACTGTCTGCATTTCTGTGGGGTTTCTCCGGGGTCGTGGGCTGGGTTTTTATGGCAAGGATTTTAAGTGGGAAGGCAGCTTCTGTGAGCAGCAGCTACCCTCATTTTGGCCAGAGCCTGATCCAGCCAGCTCCAAGACAGAGCCACTGCTGGCCAAAGTTGTGTCCATCAGCTGCCTGCTCATGGCTTTGGGGAAAAGGCCATGAGGTGGACAATGAGGCCTTGGGCAGCTGGAAATGTGAACCAAAGTCTTCTCTCCTCTGCACACTGCCCTGCCAGCATGTCCCAGCGAGCTGGGGGTGCACAGGAGGCTGTGAGGGGACACAGCGGAGCAACTGACCCCCAGTGACCAGAGGGATTTCCCACAGCATGTGATGCCATGCTCAGCAATCAAACCATGGGGATGGAGGTTGGCAGGAGCTTCTTTGGCTCAGAAACTGGCTGGGCATCAGTTTGTTGTTTTTCTTGGGTTTCAAGGTTTTTTTCTCCCTCTTCTTTGTGGTTTTTTTTGGTTTTTTTTGGTTTGGTTTGGTTTGGGTTTTTTGTTTGGTTGGTTTTGGTTTTGGTTTTGTTTTGTTTTAATTTAGTTAAACTGCTTTTATCTCAACCCACCAGTGTTTTTACTTTTCTGATTCTCTCCCCCAGGGCTAGGAAGTGAGTGAGTGGCTGTGTGGTGCTGAGCTGCCAAGCAGGAATAAATCATGATAGCAGTGCCCTGTGCAAACAACATCTGAATGATGGGACACAAGCAGCATCTGCAGATCAGGACTGCGGCAGGAAACAGGAGCTTTAGCTGTGGATGTTTAGAAAAAATCACGAGTATGACAAGAAATCTCCACACAGGAGAACATCAGTATTAAAAATGGAGACAGTTACAAATACAGGAATTGTGGTACTCCCAAAGACTGCCAAGTGAGCCTTCCTCTAGCCACATTTAATGACACAACTGAGGTTCGTCTGGAGAGCTCAGTCATGGAGTTGTGAATTTCTGGGATAAAACGTGGAACTTTTTGCCATTTTTGTCTTGTTTGGTTTGGCAAACTGGCAAACAGGACACAGGTGATGTATCTCCAAGACTTGGTTCTAACCAAACTCAGTGTATGGCTGTTGCATACACTAACTAGTCTATCAAAACCTGCCGCCAATGGTAAGATTATTTAAAGTGAAGAATATATTAGCTGAGTCTGGCCAGTCTGAGGAGATCAATTAAAAGAGGCTACAGGTTTTCTTTGCAAGGTGGTAGATCATATAGCAAGCTGAATGGTACAGAACTGTGTTTGGTGCAACTTCACAGATTAACTTGTTTTTATGCTCAAAATTAAAGCTTTCTTGTTTCCATAGTTCACAGTTGGAGTCTGTATCTCTGGTTTGGGACAGTTTGAATTGCAAAAATTTAATTCCTTAGGAAGTTAACGTTAAAAAATGTTTTTAACGTTTTTTAATATGATCAATCAACTTACTTTAAGGATGGATTAACTGGAATGCAGTCACTACCCAAGCAACAAAGCTGGCACTTAGCTATTTTTTCTCCTTCTTTTAATACTTACTGGTGGTGTCTGAAGGGATTATCTCCAGGATTTAAAACCCTTGATGATTTGTAAAATTAGCTATTTTCTTTTGTTCAAATGATACAAACTCTATCAATACAATTCAGACTACATTGCACAGTATCAGCCCATCAGCTTTTTCCAAAGGTTACATTTTACTGTACCCACAAAGGAGCTTTTGCGTGCCCAGATGCAGCCTTTGTGGATGAAAACAACAGAAAACCATGGTTATCACACAGATAGACAGCAATATGTGGTATGTTAGGTATGGTATGAAGTTTGCAAACTTCACAGTTTGCAAACAGTGTGGCAGAAAGCACTTGCAGAAAAATCAGAATAGGATGATTCTAATCAAGGGTGGACCAAGAAAGGTTGTCATTCTTGCCAGGTTTTTTAAATATGAGCCATGTATCACCAGGTTTAGTCAGCCTGACTAAGGACTTTCTTGCTCCTTCAAACTGCAGAAACTTTTAAGTGTTAATGAATTGACCAGAAAAAGAATCCACATAAAGCTTAAAATCACATTACCTGAATTCCTGTGAAAAGTACTGTAATACATGGTAGCTCCTTAGGAATATAAGAGGAAATTAATGAACAGAGAAAAGAGAAAATGTTGAACTCAATGCCACACATTTAAATTCAAACCATTTGCTTCTGGCAACACAGCTTTAAAAATCTCCATGCTGTAACTCTTAATGGAAAAACCTTTCTGCTGGCAAGGCAGTTACAAAATCTCCCTGCAGCTTCCACAATCTCTTCTGTCTCGTGCTGAAAGAAAAAAATCTTGGTAAGAAAACACTTTCTGGAGAGAGTTTCAGGTAAATATGACAGTTACTGAGTGACATATCTGAAATGAGCCATCAAGGACTGTCACTGTGTTTCACCTCTTCCCCTCCATCATCTCAGAAAACATCCTGACCAAGTGCACATGGACAGCACAGCCTGTGGAGGTAACCAAGGGCATCCACCTACCGCAGGAATTCCAAGACACAAATAATTGTGTGCCCCTATGCTCGTTCAGTTGTGGGGAGTTCTCATTTACAATTTACACAGACTTGGCTCTTTCTACCCAATGGATGCACTTTGCCTGTTTTTAATATCATCTAGAGATAACCACAACAGAAATAATAACTAAGTAAAAGGGGGTTTGGGTGCTTTAAAAAACAAACAGAAATTGCATTTGTGGCCATGATATTGATAATCCATAGCTACAGCAATAACCTTCGGACTGCTTCTCACTGCCACACAGAGTTGGGATGTATGTGCAGGCAGGTTTCAAGGAAAAATAGTGCATTAGATTGAAACCTGCACTGGGGCTGCAGTTTTAAATGGTGCTATAGGAGGAAACCTTCCTTAGGATTTAATCAGTCCAGCTTTTCTTTTGGATAAGGTAAATAATGCATAGTTAGAGTGCAGGAACAATTGATTTTGCAAATTGTTAATAAATAAATACTAATAAAATGAGATAAATTTAACAGACTCTTGAATGCCAATGAAAAGTTTTGAAACCAGTGCTGAGTATGCACAGAACTGCTGAGGGACCTGGCCTGAAAAAGCTCCCCCTGCATGTTGCAAAAAAGTCTCAGCCACAACTGGTATTAATGTGAATGAGTTGATATAAAGAAAGCAGATATTTTTCTTTTCTCTTCCCTCACAATTTTATTTTACTCATTTACAGTTAATCCAGAACTCAGACCTAGAAGAGCATGAAAAATTTACCACTGACCGGAAAAAAAAAATTGTTTAAATGGAACATTTGATTCTTCCTGGCCTGATTACAGGAATACAAATAAGAAATTATTCTGTGGCAATCAATGTGGCTATAAGAAAGTAATCTCAATATAACCATGAAAATCTATCACCCTGTGAGATACAAGATTGCCATAAATAAATGTTGGTCTATTCCCCTCATTTCCACTTTCCATGAACAACACTGGAATGTGAAGTTAAACTCGGTGTGTTCTAACCTTGCATTGCAAATAAGGCCTTCCTGGGGCTCCTGGACACTCTGCTGTCGCAGGCACCTGCCCAAGTGTGTGTTGGGGGAGAGGGACACAAAACCACAAAAGATTTCTCAGTAGGATGGTGCCCAGGAAGAGGCAGGGGTGCCATTCCTCAGCAACAGCCATGGCAAAAAACTGGACATGGTGTGGAGAGAAAGTTAATGAGGACAACCACACTGGCTGTGCAGAGAAGAGCATTTGAGGGTCCTTGGACATACTACAAAGCCACATGAAACAGAAAATAGTTGAGCCTTTATGTGCACCTTTGCAATAGGCAATATCCCAAATTCAGCCTGATCCAAGAGTTAGGTGAAAGTTTTTTGATGGGTGACTAAGTTCATGACACTGTACAGGATTAACTTCTTCTAACCATAAAGGACCTTTGGGAATGTAGATGACACAAAACTCTTCCCAAAACCTTTTTCATCTCTAAACCTTTTTCTTGTCACCAGTTCTCTGAAAGTCCCTAAAGTGTGTGGTTCTGTTGCAACGCTCCTGGTTCTATTAGTGGTGTTTGCTGTTGGGATAATGTGAGGTAACTCCAATTATCCTTTACTTATTCCTGCCAGTAAGAAAACAACCTGCCCTGCTTTGTTATGCTGCTAGACTGGTTACTGATGGTTGCAACAATGGTGCTGTACAGGACATTCAGATGATCCAAGGTAAGTCCCAGGATTTCTTGAGGAAACACCTCATGGATGATCAGCTGAGTGAAATTTTGTAACTAAGGATGCATGAAATGTGTGGTAGAGTTTTTCTAGCAATAAAATTCTACAGAAAAGATGGGATTTTTTTTTTTTTTATGTGAAGATAACAGCTTATGGACTTTGTAAATTTAAATTCAGTTTTCATTACCTATCAATGAAGGGGTCCCAAAAGTTGTGGAAACTTGAAACTGTCTGAATCTGTATTTGAAGTTCAAGTTAGCCAGTTTAACTTTAGAGAAGAATCACACATGGACTCTTGCAATTTAGGTGCAACAACACAACTTCCCCGAAAGCCTGAAGTGTCAGCTTGTGCCAGTTTGTGCTTTAAAGTGAATGTCTGCTTTGGAAAAGTGATATCTAAAACTGGCAGTGTAGTTTTCCAAGTTTTAGGTGTGATACAACTGAATTTTAGAACAGGACCTCAGCTGTGGCAGCATAATCTGAGATCTTTCCCCTGAGCTTGATTCTCGTCCATAAAATTCTGTTCTTATTTCTGTTTAACAAGACATAAATTTGAGCCTTTGATACATAAGCCTATTTAACAGCAGGCTTGCTTAGTGGACAGAGTAACTTGAGAGGAAAAGGCTAGCGCAGGAGTTCGGGCTCTTGAAACATGAGCCAGAGGTGATTGCAGCTCACCCTCCCTGCTCTAATACAGCTTCTTGCAGCTCTTTGCTGCTAAAGCAAAACTGGTTCATTTCTAAAATGTAACAGCAGATTTGCTGATGGTTTTTCCACACTATTACTTTTCAAGATTTATTTTAACAGTGTTTTGTGGCTTCTGATACTGCAAATGTCTTGTCACTATTCACCATGTAAGCTACAGCCATAAATCAGCCTTATGTGATGGAGTCTCAGTGCAAGGTAAAGGGTTAGGGCTAGGGTTAGGGTTAATATAAAAAAAATTGTCCCAGTGGAAGCACTGGGACAATTATAATTTTTTAAGTGCTCCTAACAGAAGACACCAACATTAGTTGCCCTTTATTTAATAAATGTTTTACTGGCTTATCTTCAGGAACATGGAGATAGTGGAGAAAGCTCTGACAGAAATGACATGGACTTTTTTGAGTGACAAAAGACATCTTGGGGTACAGAGTGTTGAAGATCAATAAAGAATACAATGTTTTTCTCACAACGTGCTTTTGCAAATATGAGTGAAGTTTCAGAATATGACCCAAAAACTGTCCCAACAACTAAACACTGATTACTGTTGTTCCAATATATGTCTGATTAAAGTAATTTAATAGGCTAAGAGTGAATTCTTACCCACTTGTGGCACAACACATCCCCTCCCTTTGCCCAGACAGCAAGATTTAATGTGAAGTAGAGAAAAAACCACACTCATGGAAGAGAAAGGAGTTTTGTGAGGAAGAACATGACCTCAGTGGCATCTATTGCTTTATTTAATCTAGAGGGATTGCTGGAGCTTGTCATCTGATTCCCATTAACTGAAGCTCTTGTTTTCTGATGCATGGGTCTTGGAGCTGTCATTAGCTGATGACTTCTGAACATGGGAAACTTCCTGCTTGGGCCGTTACAAAGGAATTCAATATCCTGATGTCCCTAAACCAGCCTGCCTCTTTTGGTCTGGGCAAATGTAGATTTTATTTTTTTTTCTCACTCCTCAAAGTAACCAAGTGGAAACATAAAGAACTTTGGCTAACTGGAACACGTAAAATTTACCTATATTCAGCAAAGCAAGTAGTTGAACATTAAAAATAGTGATTTTCTTAATTCTTGCACTCCAGGTTCCATATTTTTGTTGCAGAATAAAGTGTTGGTCAGTATTCATAAAGAAGGTAGATTTACTTTATAGATCAACTAAACTAATAAAAGAAGAATACTTTTATTCTAGTTGATATGCTGCTGCAGTAATCTCCTATGAGATACTTAATATTGTCCTAAACTACTCTTGGTTACACATTTTTGTTTACTGGTATGCCTGAAGAAAGTGACGGGAACCACTGGATTGGGTAAAGTACTATGCAAGACAAGTTTTCTGGACATGTTTTGAAGGGATATTCAAATTATGCTTTTGCCAGACATTTTCATGGTAGTTGAGAAAAAGCATCCCCAAAATTTGGCATGGGCCTGTGTGGCTTCTGGCTAGCTAAACAGTATGAACAAAATTTTCCAGCCGCTGGGCTGACAGTTGAAAATGCAAATCAGTGTTAATACTGTTGCCTCCCCTACCTTTTCCTTTTCCCTCCATTTTTTTGAAAAGAAAATGTCAGTCTGAGTGTAATGGTTTACAGCATGGAGATATTTAGAAGGGCAATATATCTTCCCAAAAGCTGTTTTCTCTCTCAGCTAGGGAAAACCAAGACAGAAATACAATCACTGAAAGGAGAAGTTTCATTCATCCACATGCAAATCGCCACCTTAAGCCATGCTTGAGTCTAACAGGAAAGATTGGAAGTGACACAACCTCCAAAGCAAAACTGAGAGCTCAGTCTTTTTCTGCATAACATGTGCTGTGAGTGATTGAAAGTTGTTCATTTTTCATCTCTCTCACCAACCAGCTGCTGAGTGTCTCATTTCCTTGGCGTTTCTGCTTTTTCCTAATTTCAGAATTGGAGAGTTGAATTTGTCACTTTCTGGCTCCTACTGTATAAACCAGTGGTCAGACTCAGTAAGTGCTCCAGCTAAGACAACACACTTCACAGGCCTGGCTGTATTGCTGGGTGAAATACCAAAACTGAAATTATTTCCATTATACAGAAGCACTGTCTTATGATAATTCTGTTGCACATTAGGTCCCAGGATTTGCAAAAGTAATTCTGTGGTCAAAGCAGTGGAATTTATTCCCATTAGTTATTCTAGTTATTCTCTGTGGGGTTTCTTTTAAATTTTTTGGTGGTTTTTGGTGGGTTTTTTTGGGTTTTTTTTGTTTTGTTTTTTTCTTTTAATTTCACTTCTCTTTAGAATCATATGCCCACTGGAGAGAGAACTTTTACAGCTATGCTCTTCCTTGTTAATGTTCTGAATGACATCTTTCAGTGAGAGCTCTGATTTTTTGTTTCAGCTAAGGCTGCTAAGCACTGTCTAGGGGAGGCTACTGTCCTGACTGTACATGATAAACCTTGGGAAGGAACAGCTATTTCCCTCATTAGTTTTGATGTTTCGCTGCAAGGCAGAAAATGCCCACAGTGCCCCTTTGCTCACAGAGCTGTGTTTGTCTTTATCTTGATTTCATAGGTAAGCAAAAACAATAGAGGACGCCTGTGGTGAGCAATTTCTGTCTGGGTCACATCCACCCCATCAAAGCTTTTGGCAGACTTGGGCAGTCTTCTGGAGTTTTAGGATTGACAGATTGTCTCTGGCTACTGCTGAGAGGCAGATATTTTCTAGTCATTGACAAAAAAGAAAGAAAAAGAAATTCTGGATCCCAAGCTCTGTCCTTGCTAACCATTTAAAATGCTTTTTCTGGAGAATACCCAGTGTTCATCAAACTGGATATTTGATGTGCAATAATCAAAGTGCTCAAACGTGCAACGAGGGGCTCTAATGTAGCATTCCGACAAGCTGCACTAAATGCTTTGACAAAAACCACACACTCTCTGAAATGAAATCTTATTTACTGTGGTGTTATTAAAGTGCTAAACAAACAGACAAACTCAGAAGGGCTGCTAGGAAGTGGGTGAATAAATAAGCTTTGATGCTAATGTCAGTCAATGCTAATTTCTATCCTTTGAAGAAAGTGTGATAAACACAGCTGTCAGAATTGTGATCTGAAATTGCTCTAATTAAATTAGATTTTTACTAGAATGAAAGCAGCACCTTGTTTTGTTTCCTCTTTAGCTGGACCAATTCAGAGAATAGTGACTTTCCAGTTCTTTCATGGCCAGGTAGGAAAGGTAAGATTTGTTACATATAAACAAGGATCTGAATATGCACAATTGTACACAATTCTATATATAGAATTCCATATTCATATTCCTTTTGTTGTATTTGCTACCCACAATTAGCATCTTAATTTAGAATCTGAGATCTTCAAGGGGGAATTATCTGTACTGGCCATTAAGTGATTTCTCTGCAGTATTATGGGGAGGTGACATAACTGTCATGTGCATCTCTCAAGTATATGTGTTACAGTAAAAGACAGACAAGGGTGTTTTAAGGTTAAGAACTATTTCACTGGTGATGAGAATAATAACTAGCATCACTGTAAAGAAAGGCATGAAGGGATAAAAGACATAAACCTGAAATCAGATGATCTCTGGATAACCTTTCATCTTTTGTCTCTTCCTCAAAAATCACCTTGTTCCTTTTTGTAGATGGATAGAAAGACCTGTCACTCCAAGCCTTGCAAACTTACTTTGTAAACGAAATTGTCATTTGGCTCAGATCTGGGGGGCCACTCCTTTTCAGTAGAGCTGAAAATGAAGAAGGTGATAAATTATTTCAGTAGTTTTTTTTAATGAGCCCACTATTTTCCAAAGCAGTCTAATTCATTACAGAGAACAGCATAGCCAAAAATAATTATCTGATATACATACATACGTTTGATTTGTGAGTGCTATTGATTTTAATTTAATTAATGTAAAAGAGAGCTATGTCAGAATTTAGTGTCATAAAAGAAAAATATGAATTTATATATCGCTAGATTTATATAGAGAAATATTATATTAATATACCTTCTACTGGTGCCATCTATCAATTTCCAAAATGCATTAATTATAGCAAATCGATCTGATGAGGAGAAATTCGATTAATTACACCATCTCTTCCATGAGTGGGCACTAGATGGCAGTAAAAGATAGGAGCTGGGGTGTGGAAATTTTCTTGATGTTCGTGCACTTCAGTGAAGGATCACTACATGAATATCCTGTAATCTGTTCTGGGGGGGGGGCGGTGCGGGAAGGAAGGAAAAAAGAGTCATAGGAATTACAGAAGCTTTATTGCATGACTCAGCTGTTTCTTGAGTCTACGGAAGAAATTTGTACAATTAGAGGCAAAGTGGCAGAACATGATATTAAGTGACCAGGGCTGACAGCAAAGTCCTTTGCAGATGGGAGAAATGTAACTTTCTCTCTTGGTCATGTTGCTTCACAGAAAAATCTCCTCCAGAATTCGTATGCTCTCTCCATGTCACCACAGCGCTCCTTGAGTGCAGTTCTAGTCCCAACATGACAGTGTTAAAAACATCAATTTTCACAACATTTTACACTCTGATTCTGACCCATCTGACAAAAGGCAAACCCTTGGGCTGGTGGAGGACACACAGCAATGGTTGTGTTCAGGAGGAGGCCTGGATCAGAACTGGAGATTACAACGAGCCCTCAATAAAAACCACTACAAATGAACCCCAGGGGGAGAATTAGCAGGGAAGGAGGGGATTGGAGTCTGACTCAGGCTGCAGACTCCGGCTCTCAAATCATTAGCAGCCTGACCCGGGTATTTCACATGCTTCAGAAGGGTTTTTGGAGAGCCAGTTACCCTCGGGACAGGATGAAAGTGAAACAGCTCATCATGTGCAAGGGATCACTGCAGATTATCCCATGTGTTACTACGGTTTTAAAAATTACAAAGACATACTTTTATTCCAACTGCAAAAGGAAGCACTCAAAGGTTAGGAAACTCTGCATCTGTGTTTTAGCCCATTCTGTGCACTAAATAAGAAAGACGCCCTTTGGGACAAAAAAGTACGCAACCACGTCATTAAAAATTGAAACCTTTGCACAAATTGGCACAACTTGTCTGGAGCAAGCTTTTCCTAGGAATTCAGCACCAGGTTTATCCGTACAGATAATGTTGTTTCCTCTGTGCAATTTTATGTGCAATATTGACATGTTTTTAGACATGAGGAGTGTTATGAGTAAAAAGTTGTTCATATTTTTAAAAGTTGCAAAGTTCACAAGTTAAACCAATTGCTGCCAAGTTGGAGTTCCAACTATTTATTGTTAATAATTTCATGTTGCAATCTCCTGTTAACAGTTTCCTTTTGATTACCTGTAGTGCCCCGAGCCGGCCCGCCGCTGCCTGCCCGCCCGGGAGCGGCGGGGCTCCAGGCACACCTTTCGGCGCGGGCCCGCCCGTGCCGGAAGTAGTCCGAGGGTGCCGCGGGAGCGGTGAGGCGCCCCTCCCTCAGCGCGGGTCCCGGCCGTGCCGGGGGAGCCCCGTGGGCGGTGTCCCAGGGGTGAGGACCCTCCCCGGGAGCTGCGGGGCGCCCCCCCCTCAAGCGCGGGTCCCAGCCGCACCGGGGAAGCTCCGCGGGGGTGCCCCAGGGGTGTCCCGGGAGCGGGGACCCGCCCCGGGAGCGGCGGGGCGCCCCCTCGCCTCGGCGCGGGTCCCGGCCGTGCTGGGGGGGGCCCGCAAAGACCGGTCCAGGTCGCAGGGGCAGCTGCTGGTCGACGCCCTTACCTGGGCGTCGCCCTGCTGCTTCCGGGAAGATGGCACCCAGACGGTGAAGAGGAAGGGGCATCGAGCCGGCATGCAAATGACATCGGATCCAGCATGCAACGGGAGAAACCCCTCACCAAACCTAGCCAAAACCCCCTAAAAACAACGAGCAAACACAAAATTGAGGAATCAAAGTGATGTCTCGACGTGAGGAACAGAACCTAGTATCCGCTAAGACCCTTTTTACCCCTCACCCTAACTGTTGATGTCGGCTAGACAGAGCACTCCGACTGTTGAAGGAAAGATGTGTCTTTTCTGTAAGTTGGTGAGGACTCATAACCCCCTTTTGGACCCGCACTTAGCGGATAACGCTGCGCTCTTCCTCGTTTTCTGAGTCACTCTTGGGAGTAGTGGTGGCCCGAGTGAGGACCCGTCGATTCTCCCCACCCGAGCTGATCGTTTCTAATAAAAGCAGCATTAACAAGGAGAAAAGTCTTCAGCCCGTGTCTATTTCAAAGAGTGGTCCATCACATGGACCTTGATCTATGTCACTGCCTGGGACGAAACTGTTTGGGGGTCACTGTGGCCCTTGTGGTGTAATCGCCTAAGAGTAAAGGGGAATCCTTTAAACCCCAGACACGACTTTCCGACAGTTTCGATACATTATTAAAAGTGTGTCTATTAGGCTGTGGCTCTTTGGGGAGATTTGGACATGCTCAGTTCATCGCAGCCACTACCGCAGGAGCCCGGCACTCTGCTAGAGGCGGAGAGGGTCTTCACGCCACGCTCAAGATGGCGGCCCGCAGGAGCCGGGCCGGGCGCCACGCTCAAGATGCCGTGTCAGCCGCCCCGCCTTCCCCGCCTCGCCGGCTGTGACTTCCGGAGCGAGCGGGAGAGGGCGTCCGTCCCATGGTAACTGCGCCACGGTGGGGACGCTGCGGCCGCCTTTCGCTTCCTGCCGCCGTCCGGCCCGCGAACACGGGCAGCCGCCGCCTCCGGGGTCGCGCTGCCGGCAGCCGCCAGGTCGCGAGGTGAGAGGAGCCCGCCAGGGCGGGCGGGCCGACCGCGCCGGGCGGTCTTTCCGCGCCGCCGAGGTACCAGGTCGGGCCGGCGGCGCCGGGGGAGGTGGAGGAGCTGGTGGCGGTGGCGATGGCCGTGGCCGTGGCGGCCGCGGTGGTGGCGGCGGCCGCGGCCGCCCCGTGCTCGTGTAGCGAGGGAGGAAGCCCCGGTCCAGGGGTAGCACCCCGGGGAGCCGCGCCCGCGGGACAGCGGCGGCCCCGCCGTGGAGAGAGCCCTGTTGGGGGCGGCGGTGCCCTTGTGTCGGCTGAGCCCTACCTTAAAATATCTTGTAAAAATGAATTAATTCTTCACCTTCACTTCTGAATCTTTTGTATTTATTTTACTGGGACCTGGGGCCTTTTTTTCCCCTTTATTTAAAGGTGTTCAAGCACCTAACTTTTTTCGTTCGCTACGGGCTGAAGTGTGATCAGCCTTTCGTGTGCTCCTGTCCTGCCCTTTGTTCAGACACAAGGTTCTTGTAGTTGCCTGTTTTATTTGTTAGGAGCAAAGACTCCTTGAGAGCAGATATACAGGCAGTGGTTTCGAAAGGGAGCTCATATGGCACCCTTTGTCTTGGAAAATAAGGATACGGTTATTCCCGACTTCTGGTCGTACAACAGATGTTATGATAAGGTTGCTCATTGCTTCCAGTGGCGGTGGAAAACGCTGAAGGTGTTGGAGAGACTATTAGGGCAGAGGTCTGTCCAGAGAGGTGTGGAAACCTCTTCAATTTCTGGATTCAGTGCGAGCAACCAGTTCCTATGTCTTTTGTGGAGCTGGCACCTGCAGCCAGTGCAGGAGCTCTCGCTGTACCCCACTTTGGGAATGGCTTAGTTCCTGCATCAGGGACAGCTCACCTGCTGGTTCTTCACATCCTCATCCTAGGAGAGATTGAGAGGATACTAGAAGCTTAATGAAAAACTTTTCTGTGAGTAAGGCAATATGACACTCTATCTCTTTTTCTCAGCCTCTGGAGGAGATGGAAAAATAGATTTTTGCAGTATGGTTGATGGTTCACGTTGCATGGATGTAAATGAGAACCAGCTTTTCAGGAAAGAGATGAAGAGTTGTAGTTACTCAAAGTGTGTCTGTAGCATGTGTGTGATTTAAATGAACAAAAACTCTCTGATCAGACTTGCAAGTAGCTTGTTATAGAATATCTGGCATGGATAAACATGTAAAATAGTAACAAACATTTAGGACAAGGCATCTCTGTTGTCAGTGAGTTTATAAAAGTGCTCAGCTTCAAGAGTGTTGACTGGTGGAACTACAGGCAAAAATAGGTGGCAGGAAGCAGATGGGATGAATTGAGACTGGAAGGAATGAGGGATTTCTTAACTGAATAAATGAATAAGAGCCTGAAGCAAGCAGCCTGCAGGGATGGGCGTGGAAGAGATCTAGTGTCAAACAGCCAAGGTGGGGCCAGGGAAAAGTGCATTAGAAAAATATAAATATTTCAGACGTTGGCATGGCACTAAGGTTGCCAGAGTTCAAGTGTTTGGACAATGCTCTCAGACACATGGTGTGATTCTTGGGGCTATCCCGTGCAGGTGTTGGACTGGATGATTCTTGTGGTTCTTTTCCAACCCAGGAGATTCTGTGATTTGTAGTCTCTTGTGGCAGATATTTAAGCTTGTAATCAAACCTTCACACTGTATTAGAATGTATATAACATTTACAGATTGTATTTATTTTACATATATTTATGTTTTACTCTGAATATAAAATAAATTACTTGTGCTTCTTCAGTTTTTTAGTAGCTCCTGGAAACTACTACTGGGGGACTGCTGTGCTGATTGCTGAATGCTTGTGTAAATTGAAACACAAAGAGGCAAATATCCAGGTGGGGGCTTTCTTTCTTAAGTAATTGTCTTTAAATGTTAAAGTAAGGAAACAAAACAGCCTTTGACACTCATGTTCTGTTTCTGAATATCGTGGTTGAACTTTATCATTATTGTAGAGTAGGATATTTTGGTGGTCATTAAATAGAAAGAAAAATCAGATTCCACAGGAAGATTTGTTTTCTCCTTTAGAATGAAGGGAGTGATATCCGGTAGTAATATCATAGCCTAGTTGGAGGACAGTTATTTTGAGATTAGAAGCTTAAATATGTATGTTGGTTAGAAGCAGATGGATGTTGAAGTGGGGACTTGACACTAGAGTGGTGTCAAGTATGGAAGAGTGCCTTAGGCCCCTTGTGCAGTCACTCAGGAGGGCTTTTCCCCCTTTTGAGGGACACAGTATATATGTAGGGAATAAAACTGATTGGCTTTTTCCATTTTTTTTTTGCCTGCTTTTGAGCTCACTGTAGCAAAGTTAAGGTTGTTTGCCGGTTATATGAAGTGATAAATAAGGCCACAGCGATGTCTGTTTGACTTCAAGGCACCTGGGAGAAGACAGTGTCAGTGGCTGGGCTTTCCTCTCTGTAGAGCCAAAACTTTGCTTCAATGGATTTGCCTTCTCCAGGGCAGGGGGAGACACAACTTGAGGATGAAGCTTTCTTAGCAGAGTCTCAACATTGCTGAGAATGGGTTTTTTTTTCTCTTCACTTCAATTTTTTTTTTTTCACTCCTTCTTTCCATATACACTACCATCACACATTCCTGGCTCTGTTGGAGCATGCCATGTGAAGCTGTTTTTGACTGCTCAGAGAATTACTGTAGCAGGAACAAAGGACAGTAATTGGGGCCTTGAGAAGAAGGTCCCAAGGGGCCTTGAGAAGAAAGAGATGGAATTCAGATTAGTAGCCTCCAAAAAAATCTTGCCATAGAAGAGGTGAAAAGTAAAACTTTGAAAGAACAAAGGTAAAAACAACATGTGAAAACACTTAGTTCTCGAAATGTTACCCTTTCCCACGAGGAGGCTTTTTGAATGGCTTTCATAGTAATGTTTCTCATATGTTGACCATAGATTTATTTGGGCAGTAAGCTTGACTTTTTCTCTCAGTCTTTAATAAAGATGATTGATTTACTGGCTTTGATAGAGGGATAGAATTACTTTCAAACTTCAAAATACATAATAAGCACCTCAGGTAATTAGCAAGCCTACATCTGTCTCTCTTTAAAGTGATCAGTGGCATGAATTTGGTTTGGTAATCATGGCTATTTTCTTGTTCAGCAGCCATATGGTGTTTCTGAGTTTAGTGTAATTTCCTGTACGTGGTTTTTTACAGAGTCGGCTGGGCTTTGGTGTGAAGTGCAGCAAAAATTAAATACTGTGGGAAGGTGTGAAAATGTTCTTATATGAAAAGAGAGAAAAAAAAAGGTTGCTTTAACTTTGGGGTAAGAGTAGATTGTAACCTCTAAATCACACTTTCAGGGAGACTGTTATGGGAAAGCAGTACAAATTTGTAACTGCTGCTTGTATGACACTGAAGTTTTTAATGCAAATAATGATCAACAGATCAGTGTTTAGTTGTAAACAAAATACTTTTTAGCTTTTCTGTAAAAAGGAGACCCTTCTTCAGTATCATACCCTTTTAAGGGGTTTTCTTCTTGAGGTGATACGTTAATGCTGTTGTTAAATGTGTTATGACATTAATAGAACAGCCATAGGAAATTTCCATCTGAGTTCTGATTTTTTGAGGCCTGCAGTAATGAAAAAAGTGTGAATTGTATTGTCACATGAGAAGTGGCTGAGGGAACTGGGGTTGTTTAGTCTGGAGAAAAGGAGGTCCAGGAGGACCTTACTGCTTTTTACAACCACCTGAAACGAGGTTTTTGACAGGTGGGAGTTGGTTCCTTCTCCCATGTACCAAGTGATAGCAAAAAATGAAACAGCCTCAGGTTGCTCCAGAGGAGGTTTAGATTGGATATTAGGAAAAATGTCTTCATTAAAAAGATGGGTCATGCATTGAAACAGGCTGCCCAGGGAAGTGATGGAGTCACCATCCCTAGAAGTGTTCAAAAAACACGCAGATGTGATGCTTACAGATGGGATTTAGTGGTGGACTTGGCCGATGTTTGTTTAATGGTCAGACTAGATGATCTTAGAGATCTTTTCCAACTGTAATGATTCTAAGATTGGAAATGAAGATCTGAGAAACTTTCTGAGCATCAAGGAGCATAGTCCGTCTTAGCTGAGGAAAGCTAGGATAACAGAGGAGTCTGGTTGGGAAGCTCAGAGCTGTTTCTGAAGCAGTTTTATAAAGTTTTATAAAGGTGGAAAATCCTGGGGTTTTTTTTAAGCTGACCTTTATGCTTATAAATAGCAGCTTAAATTTCTCTGTGTGAGATTCTCCAGCATGCAATATTAACAGAAATAAATCTGTCTGAGGGAGTTGTGGGAAGGGGAACCAGTGTCAGATGATCTTGGAAGGAGATCTGGAAGTGGAAGCATTCAAGTAAGGGGAGTGGGGAAAGAAAAGCAGCAGAAGTGGTATTGGGAAATGGAATGGGGCAAAGCCAGGGATCACAGAAGAGTAAAGGTTGCTAATGGTGTTGTAGAGTAGTGTAGACCTTGTGAGCATAGTTTTCTGGTTAGTAAAGGTGGCATTGAGGAGAGACAGAGAAAGAAACCGTATGGGATATAGGCAGGAAAGTGCCATTTAAAATTAAGTAGAAATACATCTGAAAGGCACCAGAGAAAGAATTAGTGATTGTAAGGTGCATGTTCTTGGAGTGTGTGGAAGGAAATGAGAATAAGGGCATCTGGAGCCAATTCCTATGAGGGGGGAGAACCTCAGTGCTGAGGTGGGAAAGCAGAGGTCTTGTGATACGGAGACAGCTTAACACTTGCAGCCCCAAATGAGAGAAGCTGTATGGTAACCTAGGGGCATGTTAGTGTGCCATGCTGGGTGTTCTCATTGATGCAGAGCCCAGAGTGCTGCTCACAGGGTGTGCAGCTTTATAGAAGCTGTGAAAGAAACATTCTTTTTGTCCTCTCTGTTCTTATTTCCCCCCCCCATCTTTATCCTCTATGGGAGACATGAAAAACTTGCTTTCATGGGTTGGTACAGTCAACATATGACTGGAAATAACATCTTTCCGCGTTCAAATTTCTGAAGAAAGGTCTTGCTGTGTATCTTTTTGTATAGCATTGTTGTTTTTGTAGAAACAGATAAACACAGCATGATAAACACATTCTTGTGCTGTCGAGAGTACAACATAACTCTTGTGCTATGTAACACAAATTAATAAAAATGACCATAACTAATAGCAGATGGAAACTGTGGTTTAGTCTTGTGCAGTCTTTCCTTGTTAATGAACTTCACATGCAGATGAAATGGGAGGGAGATAGGCTTTAATAAGGGAAAATGTTTGCCTTGTCATCTGAAAACACTTATGCTCCTGGGTGAAGCTTGTGTGCTCAGCAGTACTCCTTTCTTGTGCAGAGCCAGAGTGTTTAGAAATTAAACTTGTTACTCCTGGGTTGACAAGAATATGTCCCCCTCCTGGAGCTTTAATTCTTATCTTTCCTCTTTATGTAACCAGGGTTGGTCAGGGGCTGTAAACAGCCTTGTTTTAGATTTCCTGGTATTTCCCTGTGTCATTGCCATCCTTGCATGTGATAAGATATGCCTGCTGGAGCTGAACCAGGAAGTCAGTCTCAAAGGCACTAAGGTTTATTGCCACAGCTAATACTGGGCTTGCGCCTTGCTTTTTAAAAGCATCCTGTCTGCTGTTTACTTCGTGTTTGGAGAGAGTCTCGAGGAGAATTGTTTCAGTATTCAAAGTTTAAGTACAGCATCATCTTCCTGTGACTTGTACATGTCTGGTCAATGAATACGCTTGAAAAATATTTTAGCTCTAAAGTTACTGACTTAAGAAATTGCTTCTTTGAATACATCTCTCTTTAAGGCTTCTTTTCCAATACCTTGTTTATTTGTAACATAATTTTTCTTTTTTTTTACTTATAGAAGATTCATCTGCCGATGAGCTGCCTTTTGTGAAGTGTTTGTGATTAAGTATTTATAGGCAGGATGGAGCATCGGCAGTGAGATTTGAGAAGACGAATTTTGTAAACACAAAATCCATTCTACCTGGAATGTGAGTGGAATGGTGCAGCTCAGATTACACTTGTGCTTCAGGGTAGTGTTGGAATTAAAGCTGGGAGTTTTGGAGCATGTTTGTTAGTTTTTTTGCAAAGCCTCAATTGTGGTCTTCTGAGTTTTGCACTTTCTTATTACTTGTTGTAAGACCTAGAGGGTGCTTGATACTTACAAGCTTAGACTGAAAATGCTTTTAGACTTGATGTGAACTTAAAAGACTTTCTTAGGAATTTCTCCCTGTTGTGTTTACTGAAAGTAGTTGCTATGCTCAGCAATACAGCTGATAAGATCCATTTCTAATGGTAAAAGTATTTTATATTGAAACACCCCTCTTGGGCAGCAGTTCTTGAAGTTGCATCAAAACTGGGTGATGTGGAGATATCTTCGGGTGGGAGGAAGGAAGAGGGGATTTTGAGAACTAGCTGATTAAAGATTGCTGTGGTTATGATGTTTTAGGCTTAGAAAATTACAGAGTGCTATACCACATACTTTGAATTTGCAAGTAAGTTAAAATATTTTCTTTAATACATATGCTGTTCTAAATAATTATGTAAAGCTGAAGGGAATTTTTGCCTTTTGGAATAAACTTTACCCTAGTCTTAAACATATGTTCTCACTTATTGTTGATAGCTTCTTTACTACTATAAAAAACTACGCTCGGCATTGCAAGAATTCAGTAACTTAACCCTTTGAAGTTAAGTCCTGTGAAATGTATGTCATGCTGATAGCTTTATAAAAACATAATGCAATTAAAACCAAAATCCATTATTAAAGCTAAAAGTAAGATCATTAATATAGTTTAGAACTCACTTCTGTGGCAGTGACGTCTAAGATCATGAATAGTCCTGTACACTTTCTGGGCCTGAATTAGGCATCAGGTATTTTCTGCGACAGTGAAACTTTACAAACAAGATTTGCTTTAAGGGTTTTGAAAATGTCATTGTGTAATAATGTTTATACACCATGACAGCTGAAGAAAGTAGTTGTGGATGACTGTGAGCTGTAACTGGGGGGATTTGTGTTACTGCTTAACTGTTGCATCAATAAACTGCTTTTCTTTGCTGTCAAGCAAAGCCAGTTTGATCTGCTGCAAACTGAGTAGTTTGGCAACTTGTTCTCTGTTAAAAAATGATGGAGATGGCATTAGTGGGAAAACAATTACTTGCTTTGTAAGTAGTGAAATTGAGTTATGACTAACTGTATTGATTTGCCTGGCCAACACAAACTCCAGACAATTTTTTTTTCATGGCCTTTCCATAAGAGGGTCACATGGTGGTTTGTTATTTCCCTGTACATGGTTGAATTTTACAAACCAAACCGCTTTCTGGGGAAATTGAAAGGGGGTTGAATTTTTTTTTTAATAGATTTTGATCACTGATGTGTAATGTTGAATGGATTAGGGAAGGCTTGTGCTTCTCTTAGCTTTTGTTACTTTGCAAAGCTCTTTAACTTCTCCTCTTTTATGGCTTTACTAATTGCATACACAATAAAGAAGTTACTGACTTCCAAAAAGATAAGATTTTCTATTTTTTTTTTTACTATCTAGGCAGGAGAAATTGCATCTGTTTGCTTGTGCCAATCATGATTTTGTTTTTTCTTAAACTGGCATCTTATCCTCCAACCCCCAAAGGCAATTTGAATATACTGTTTAGAGTTCTTAGCTGATTTTAGAACTTAGGATGCTGTATCTGTAGAACCTACAAGTTGAAGGCTGCTAAAACTGTAAAACCCACAAACAGAAGCCATTATAACAGGATTATGAGACTCTGAGACGAATGCTTCATTTTGAGTGCTCTCTCTTACCTACTGTTCCTCTCATCATTGCCCTCTCTGGTTCAGGGAAGGCTTTGGTGGTCAGTGCCTTAGTGTAAAAGATGTAGTAGGTTAACATTTAGTTAACTGATAATAATGGGTCTGAATGATAGCTCAAAGCAGTTGTACTATTTTACTCTTCGAGAAATAACACCAGCCCTTCTGTCAGCCCCATTAAGAGGATGTTCTGTGGTATCTTGTTTGTCTTTTCTGGAAATTTGTGTTCATATTTGTGTTGCGAATTTTCCCCATTGTATTACATCTTTGAGCAGAATGACTGGAGTGGAGTAGAAAACTGAAATGCAGCGAGTGAAAAGTTTAAATAAAGTCAGTATTTTGGTAGCTGTGAATTGGATGTGGTTATCTTTTCTGTGAGCTGTTTCTGGGTAGCCTTCCATGGCATGTGGCATGTAATAAACCATGGGCCAAAACAAGCACTTGTGGCTATTACATGGAGAAGGGCAGGTGCTTTGTTCCACTGCTTAAATTCTTCTTTTCTCACAATTACCTCCTTCCAGTAAATTCAGACATGTACAGACAGCTTGCTGAGAGGCTGTCTATAATTTACAATATCAAGTAGTTTTAGGTGTAGATGTGGCTGCTGTGTGCAGTAGCTGTGCTCCAGTGATGTGGTCATCCTTTGTCCTTGTAAGGTCCTGGCTGGAGGCTACAGAGAATGAGCTCAAGGCATGGTGGGATGTATGACAGGAGGCAAGAGACCTCAGTTAGCACCAAGGAGATGTTTGGTGATCAGTGAGATCATTTATGTTTGCAACATAAGACTTTGTTTTCCCAGTTTACCAAACTGGACTGTTGTTAACTTGAATGTGAAATGCTGCTGGGTTTTATAAATCAGGGTGCAGACAACTAATAAAAGACCTGAGTGGTGAAAATGTTCTAAAAAATCAATTGGTTGCAGCCTTTTTGGAAAAGGTTCAAATGAACTTTCTTCCCAGGAAAACATTTAAAAATTCTAGACTGTATGTATACTTGTTTCAGATATATCTTTATTACAGGATAAGCTGTAGTTATACCTGACACCAGAAACAGAAGCATAGGAATTTTTCTTATGTAAGGAAGATGATGAGGAACACTTACAAAAGGGGTAATTTGGAAAGCAGGTGAAACTTAAAGGATAATTTAAGGTTTACCTGCTTCCTGGTCACAGAATTATTATCAGTTTCCATGTAGACAGATAAAATTCTTAAAGTGGGGAGACAAGCCAGGCTGAGCACCTGTATCTAAGTGGGTCAGGTAGAAAAGAAGCATAAGAGTTCTGGAGTCCACTTGCAAAAATATTGCAACAAATGTGAGCTATTGGATAAGTTTTTCAAGTAATAAATACAAAAAGTGTTAAATAAACATAAGTGTGGATTTTCTCAAATCCAAATTCACAACCAGTCAAATCTCCTTTTATGGCATGGTATCCAGTCTTTTTTGGGAGGAACAAATGTGTTCTGAGTTTAGTTAGTTATTCTAATGGCTTTTTATGTATTATAAGCAAGGATGTTTCTCTGAATACCATAAAGTTGGTGAAAAACCTTAAATAGTTTCATGGATCACTGTCAGACCAGAGGATATGGAGACTGAATGCTCTCTGCAAGGTTCTGTCACTAATTTTGACTTCAGTGAAACGTTAAGGCTGTGCAGTATTAGCAGCAGATGGTATCAAGCTTGGAATTGCTGTGAGTGTGTTGGAAAATGTGGATAGGGTTCAGAGAGACTTGAGGACAGAGAAGAAGCAGTCTGGAAGGGAGAAAACCGTGCCTTTTGGATGAGGACAAGATTCAAGGTCCTCCATTTATCATCTTTGTACAAGAAGACCGTGGAGGAGTAGAATTGAGTGTTGTGCAGAGTGCTGGGGATGATGCAATTGAGAAGCCAGATATGATTCTGTTAACACAGCTGCTGCAAACAGCTTGGATGTACTGTGACATGTAAGCAGGATGAGTTTTTACAAAGCACATAATAGTCCTTCATGCCAGGCTTAAGCATTTCACCCCTTGATTACAAGACAGTGTAGAGGAAAGTAGAGAATGAAGTCTTGAAAATGTAATTATTTTATTCACAGAATGATTGAGAAGTGTTTCCCTTACAGAATGGCAGACTACAGAGGGAAGGAAGAGGTGAGGTACAAACACGGAGAGCATTTTTCAGTTTAGTCTCTCTGACAACAGAACCACTGGTAATGTGCTTAAACTGCAACAGAGAGAGTGGAAATGGACACTAGAAAAGAACTGTGACCCACTGAAACAGATTGCTTGGGAAACCTGTGGAATTGCCATTTTTAGAGTGCATTGTAAGGCACAGATTAACTCAGTCTAGACTGTGTTTTTCTCCCTCAGTCCTGAGAGGCAGGATTAGCTGATTTATTGAGCTGCTTTCTAACCATTAGAGTATTAGGAAATCGTAGAAGGCTTTCTAGAAAGCAGGGACATTCAAATTAAAAAGGTATCAAAGTGGTTAATAGCACTGGATGCATGTTAATCACCTTCTCATTTTGTGATAATGGGTCTTGCTGTCAAAATCACACCTCCGTACTCCTGCATTTCCACTCCCTGCTCTTCAAAGAAAGTAATCTTGCGCTGGGGGAGAGGGGGAAATATTTTTATAAATCTTCTGACTCACTTCCATTTCACATCTGTAAGTATCTTCCAGTTGATACACCAAATGTATACTGATGGCTACAAATTTCCAGAATCATCTTTCTTCCCTAGCTGTATGTAAAATTGCTTTGGGGATGAGGGAGAAATTAGATTCTTCAAACTCCATGGTAAGTTTGATATCAGATTCTAAGATTTCTGACCGCTTAGCTCATTCCTCTGAGTCAGAATTAAGATATAAAATAAACAATATCCTCATTAGCAGATAGCAGCCTTTATCTTGCATGCCTTTTTTTTTTCTAAATCTGGCAATTAAAATGCATGAATAAGAGGCAGTGTACTCTGATAGCAGGAGCTGGGGCATGGGAAACAGAACTGTCAG
Organism: Agelaius tricolor; assembly: GCF_023055355.1. Lineage (NCBI taxonomy): Eukaryota > Metazoa > Chordata > Aves > Passeriformes > Icteridae > Agelaius > Agelaius tricolor. The sequence goes on along the minus strand of NW_027269261.1, from coordinate 18,385,880 downwards.
TATCTTAATCTTAGACAAATTGTTGAATTATGATTTGCTGAAAGGAGTGTTTAATTCCTGGCCCTGTTTTCCACACACAGAATGTAATGCTGCAGGGATTAATTTTTGTCTGTAGCTGCAGAGTTAAAACTCTCTGACTTCCCACATTAAAAGTTAGTATATAAGCCCAAGGTTTTCATTCATGAAATCCTAAGTTGTGTTTGAATTCTTCTGCAACAGTATCCTCAGGTTAAAGAACAATAATTTAAAATTCTGATAGGTTAAAAATATCTAACCTTATGGTAATTTCCTTAGTTTTTAATATATGGAAAATGCAATTTTTTTTTCTTCCTTTCCTTTTTTGGTTCCCTGCTGTTGTTGAAGACAGCTCCTTTCTCAAAGACTTCAAATGTATACTGTAGTTTTTTACTTCATTCATGGTTTATAAGGATACAGAAAGATTGCAGAATTCAAATTTTACTGGAATCCCAGTCCTGTTATTTTATAAGCATGGAAGCTGCATTGATATAAGCTGGTTTGTCTTGGAGCATTGATATAGCGATACAGCCAAAGGATTTTTTTTTTTAATTTAAGTTCCTTTAGAGGCTGAGGGCAATGCTGTATGATGTCATTCTGGTTCAACAGACCACCAGTGTTGAAGAGTGAGAGGGTGTGGGGGGTCTTTAGGGCAATGAAATACTTTTTCCAAGGCTGGTAGCATCAGGTTGAAATCCCTGTGGGCTTCTTCCTGCAGGTTTTAAGTTAGGTCTGCACAGACATTTAAATTTATTATTATGGTGTCACCCTACAGGGTCTATAGTTCTTTCAGTGAATTCTTCGTAAAAGAGCTGGCATCATTTTTTCTCATTTCCTCAGCAAGTTGCCATGGATATGTGTCAGGTTCTTAATGTTTGTTTACAGAGGAATGAGGTAGAGAAGGTTTATGGTAGCTATTTTCAAATGCACGTTCAGCGTTCAAGTGATGCTGTTCTCACTGAAGCTAACTGGCCAATGAATGTGAATTCTGCTGTCTGCCTGCTTTGAGAAGAGTTAACACAGAGATGTTCATGTGTATATCCTTACTTGGCATTAACTTGTCAGTTGTTCAGGTTGCTTTATTCCCACTGCAGTAAAAAGACCCTGCTGATTTTGTGTGCCCTGTGTTGTGTGTTGGAGTCCTGTCAGTAAGCATTGAAACAGGACCGCAATGCACACACCTAGAACTAAGGAACTGCTGCTTCAAAATGAGCTGCATCTCCTGCACTTGCACAAAGCAAAGAGGTCCTAGACCTGCTGTGATTGGGAAAAGGGGATGATGAATTTTTCTGGCTAAGAGCAGGCATGACAAGGAAATCAAGCCATAAAACTCCTGCATGCATAGATGAAATGCCCACGAGAGAGCATTTGTATGTTGTATTACATAACACAATACTTGAAGTATGTTTCTGGTCTGTTCTCTGCCTTCCAGGTCATCTGCTTTGCTCCTTTGTAGCTGCACACTTACTTTTCTCCTCTTCCAAAATAAAGCCCACAAAGATAAATGTGCTTATGTAACCTTTCAAATCTTGATTCAGAAATACAAACTGCTGACTTTGGAGCCCATACAAATGACCTGTACAGCACTAGATTCTGCTGTCAAGTAACCACTAGAAAAAGTATGCAATTAAACAGAAGTCAAACTTTAACTTGTTCCTTTCCCAGGTCACACTGGAAGAGGTGTGGGCAGGCATTTTTGAAAGCTGAGGAAAACGAACCCTGTTCACAGCGAAGGTATCATTAAGTGTTGCTCATGTCTCACCGTAAGCTGTGCAGCCCTTAAGGATGAGACAAACAACTGCTACAGGACAACTTGTTTCAGTTTTGGGTCAAATAGCCAAAAGAGTAACAAAAAGTCAAGAGGCAACATAGTGGAAAAGAATGAAAAGGTGAATATCCTGTTGTGGAAAGTGAAGGATGAGAAACACCTGTTAAAGAAGCAGCTGCTAAAAATGGATGACCACTCTTAGTGGAGTAAAAGAATTAGCAGCTTTCTTGGTAAAATTGGTCCTTGTGTACATTCTGTGATTAATTTAGTTGTGAAACTCCACAGCCACAATGATTCTGTTCCCTTCCACTCTGTAATCAAAGGTGATTTCTTGAGTGGGGGAGCATGCCTGGGCGTGGTCAGTCTGTGCCAGTCAGTTCCCATATAAGCTCTACTGTCAGCCTTTTAGAGTTACCTCACATGTAAAGTTTATTAAAAGTATTTTGAGAAAAGTGTGGTAGTCTTATGCCTTGTGTGTTCCAAAACCTTCAAATGTCTCTACAAAGAAGTGTCTTGTGTATTTTTAAAGGTGTAAATGAAATACCCTCAGTGTGCTAATTTTAGTGCAGTAGGTCTGAGTTTCCAGATGAAGGTGACAAGATGTTCTCTTGCTTCTCTGTTAGTATCCATAGCAATAGCCAGAGATGCCTTTGTGAAGTGACAGGTACAGAGATAGCTATGTTTGAAACTGTTTGTGTTTCATAGAAGAGCTCTTTCATTGCTTTTATAGATGTAGTGCAAAATATCTTGAGTGGTTCATGTAAGCTAAATACCAGCCCCATTAACCATTGAATGCATGGAAAATGCATTTTCCATTCAGAATGAGCAATGTGGAGTCTGTACTTTCTGTACTTCTTTAGAGATACAGCTTCATTGGATCCTTCCCTGTAGCCAAACATCCAGTCAGGAGTGTGTACCAGGGAGGGAACCCTTACAGAGCAGTGAGACAAGCTGTAGTCTAGTTTGTTTCACATGAGTTCAGCTTCTTTGGGAAGAAGGTGGGCATGGATCTGAAGACACGTCCAGGACTAAATGAAGTTGTGAGAATCTTTACTGGAATTGCCAAGAAGTGGGTTTCTAGCTTCACATTGTGAGGCCTGATGTGGTACTGGCTCCACGTGCTGCTCTAATATAGTCCATATCCTACAAGTGTACAAACTCAGCAAGATGCTAAAACATGACAGTGCTTGGGGATGAATGTCTTTTGCAGTCCATGATTATTTCATTTTATTAGATGTCGTCTTAACAATACTAATCTGTCTCTTCTGCTGATAATCACCAGTGACCAAATGCTCTTTGGTTGGAATGCTTTTATGATAGTTCAAGCCTAATTTCCAAGTAGATTTCTAGATAAAAAGCCACTATGTTTTTGTTTTCTGTGTTGGGGTTTTTTTTCAATCATCCCATATGTTGATTTTGCATACCTGGAGATTGTGCTGTACACAGAAATGCCACTTGGTCCTACTGACAGGGAAGAAAACCTAAAGTGCTGTGTACATCTGTTCAATTATCTCAGTTTTCATCAATCCTCATGGCCTGACCCAACAGCCAGCTTCCAAAGCTGACAGTACAAACCATCAAGATCCTAATATTCACAGAGTAATCTGTATTAAATGCTCTTTGGTTAACCCTTAATACACTCTGAGAAAATGCCCCAGATGCAGAATGTTGGGATTAAAAAAGAGATACTTAAATTTTTTTCTCTTATTCCAAAAGGCATGACTGCTCCCACGAGTGTTTCAGTGTGAAGGAAGCTGAGCAGCCACCTTGTTCTTAAGTGCTCCTTGCTTCCCCATTGCTCTTCTGGAACAGGTCATGTGGTTTGGGTTATGTTTTGAACTGAATTAGATGAGGCTTTAAAGTGAGAATGCTCAATATATGACAAGTGTCAAGTTCTGTTTTGCTGGAAAATATTTAGTATTTATCTGTTTTTTTCCTCAAGGTGTTTTCACATAAAAGATCCCCTGTTGCATGCAAGAACTGAAGCTTGTTCTATGAACCATAAAAATCAATCTTAATATTCTGAACTAACGAGACTTAATTCTTCAGTATTGCTGTTTTTCTGTAATCTGCTTTTAGTGTAATTATTTCCCTTTGGGAGAGAAATGATTGTGTATTACTCTGCTTAAAAGAGTCATATTTGAGACGTTTGTCCCAAACCATAGGTTAGGTTTTAAAACTTAAAAGTTCCCTTTGTATGCAGATGGGATGTGGGAGTCTCATGAGAGTTCATGATTTGCACTTTTATGCTGCTTTGTGCAAACAGTACTCGATAGCAGGAACTTAGCTCCAACTGTGTTCCTGCAGGAATTTGTTTTTTCTCAATCTCAGGGGGTATTGCTTGTTTGATGCACATGCTCTTTATTAATCTTCTCTGCTGAATGCCTGAGAGAAATTGTGATAGGCAGGTATGGTCAGCTTAATGAATGAAGGCATTGTTGTATCTATTTGAAACGTCTTAAGAGGACCTCTTTGCTGGCTGGGCCTGTGACTGTTCTGTAAGGCTACCAGGTCAAAGAAAATTCATGCTGAGAAATGTTATTTTGAAGGTTCTTGAAGGGTGTGGTTGAATTCATACTTGTCTTATCCACATAAGAAAAATAATTACATAAACAGTATGCCATGATTCTTTCTCAAAGTAGTAAAGAGCAGGTATGTGGATTTACAAAATAAAGGAATAAGAAATTATTCTCAGCTGGTTTTGCATTCTCATTTAAATAGCTGAACTATCTGATCTTATTTCCTGTTGCTTTTAGTGATAATTTAGCTGAAATTTGGAGAAGGGATTCTTTGCTTGTGGTGCTGTTGATGTGATGTCTATCATCTATAAAGTCGTGACCAGGTCAGAGACCTAAAGCCTTGGAAGACTTTTACGTTGCATTGGATTTTTTTTTTTAATACATAAGTGTATTAATTTTAAGTATTCTTTTTTTTTTTTTTCCTGTATTATTCCTTTCTCCTCCTTTTGGGATTAGCAGGAGAGCAATTATCAGCTACTTAGTACCAGAATTCTGTATTTTAATTTCAGGGAAAAAAAATCTCCTAAATAGAGAAATCAAGTGAATTACTGTAAGCATGTGATTTTCTTGAAACTCTGAATTAGGCTTATAAAACGTCACTCTTTTCAATGTCTTGCTGTGCTAGAAAGGAGGATTTTTACACAGGGAGAGTTATGCATACTTTTGAAAGCATGTCAAGAATGTCAGTGTTCATAAGTAAAATGCACTTTCAAATATAGTGGCAATGCACTTAAAGTGGATGTTATCAAGTTTACTTACTTGCTCATCAGTTATCTATAACCTTTACTTTCTTGCTATATATCTGTCTTTACACATTTTGCAGAATAAAAAATTGATGTTTTGAGATTGATTCATTTAAAATTTCTTTTTGGATTAGCATTTGTGCTCTTGGTGTCACTTCTTGAGCAGGCTTTTTGCTCTGTTTTCTGTTTCCGGCTAAATAGGATAGGTGTGCATGTTAGAGATGTGTGCTGGGAAGTCTCTGCTAGGGATTCCTTAGGTCTCTAAAACTCTGGAAGTGCACAGGCAGCCTGCTCACCCTCCTGGTCTAGAAGCAGTTGTTGCACAGAGGCACTGGCATTCCTGCAGACAGAAACACTAAGTTTTGAGTTATAGTGGTGGTGAAGGGAGTCTGAAAAAGTGCAAATTCACGTTACTGGGGTATTGTATGTGTTATAATGATTCATAGTTAGCAAAAGACCATGGCTTGCCTCAATCCTGCATAGCTGCTGTTACACTTTTATTTGTTTTCCCTGATATTTTAGACTTTTTAGCAGCTGTCATTAATCATGCGGTTGAACAGTGTGAGAGCTAGTTGGAAACAGGTGGTGCATGCTCCAAATATCTTGAGATACAAATGATGGTCAACAGTGTTGTTACTGAAATGTAGATATTTGTGCTAGCTTGTGTTGGTTTTGCTTCAGCAGACCTTCTGTATTCTTTGCTGTGGAGAACTACGTACAAAGCGTTCAAAAATGAATTTAGGCATAAAATGTTGCTGAAACATCAATTTATTTTGCATTGCTAAGGCTGTACAAAACCAGCATAGAATTTGCTGGCTTTATTGTAGAAGGTATGGGTTAAAGCAGCAGCAGAATGTCACAACTCTCAGCTTAAAGACAGCTTTGTATGGAGCATTTCATTTAGCTGCAATTCTCACCCCAAATATTCCCATGTCTAGTGAATGTGTGTATAACTGGGGGATACACTTGCATAGCACAGTGATATCTTTCACAAGCAGGTACTTTGGAAAGGCTCAAACTTCAGGCAGGATCTGGTATTTTGTACCTTATTTAATTTGCAATCGTCTATCCTGTAGCACAACATTAGTTTTTTGTCTTAAATCTGTTTGCAAATTGAGCCTTGTAAAGTTGCAGCTAAAAGTGCATAGTTTTGAGTGTTCTGTAATGAAGATTTTGGAGAAGAAGAAAATTGAGGCAATTAATTGGAGCTCCTTAATTGAATCTGTGGCTGAAAGACTCTTATTAAACCCTTTAAAAATATTATCTTGTGTCTCTGTACAATGTTGTTTTGCTATTCAAGTAAATGAGGGTTGATTCAGAGCTTTCTTTTAAACCAAGTCCCTAGACCATTAAGCTGGCTAAAATAAATGTAGACATTTGGTTTTCATTAGTGCTGTAACTGAAACAAAAACATTTTAATGACTGATCCCAGAGTGTTTTGAGGTTTGTGCAACTTTGCTAGGAAGGTATGTAAACTGTAGTATCAGTTGCAAGTTGGCCATAAGCCAGCGTTTCAAACCTGTTTCAAAGCGAGATGTTGGGTTTCCAGACTGTTACAAAACAGGAAAACTTTGAGAGGGGAGAAGTACTGGAAGGTAATTACAATAAAATTTGCACTGAAATGAAATTATCTGCTAAAAGGAGACAGTGACAATGTTCATGGTATACTACAGCCTGCTGCTTTGTTAAAGAGATGTTTCAGTTATTTGGAAAGAAACATGATTTTGAGCTTTAATACTTACATTTACAAAGAATTAACTTTGCTGAAGAAATAATGTGCATTTTTAGGTGAGCTTTTGGTATCTTAAACTTGCACAAAATGAGATCCTGCTTCTAAGGGAAAGAACTTAATGTATTGCTTACAAGATGTAATTTAAAAAGTACTTTTTGGGAAAATATTTAGGTTGGTCTTGAAAAATGATGTCAGTGAAACTGGACAAACATTAGCATGTGATCTTGGTCTTGGACAAATAAAATAATCAATACCTTGCATTTGTGGGAGAAGCTGGAGATTGTTAAAGTGCTGTAAGATGAAGATTGCTTATTCTGTATCTTGTAGTCACAATAATGTCTAGGGGCAAACCTGCAGAAATTGTTGAAATGTTCTGGGTGATTGGGGTCAATCAGGGAGGCCAGGACTGGATATCAAGAGCTTCATTGTGGCCAGACTGCATTCTTGTGGGTGCTGCTTGGCTTGGGTACCAAAAGTACTGTTTACCAGAATAGTCTTAGTTTTTTGGTGTTTCTGTTTTATTTTTTATCCTCATCGTAATTTGGGCCTAAGTGGTAATTAGAAAAAGACTTCAGATGATTTCATTTAAAATATTAGAAATGGGAGCTATTTGAGCTAGGGAAAACAACAACCACTTCTAGGAAAAAACTCCAGAACTTCTCAGATGGAATTACAGAAAGGTTCATCTGAGCCTGTTTGAATTTTGATGGGTTCTTTTGCATAGTTATAACCTTAGTGATTTGTCTGTAGTTGACAAAAACCAAGTGTTCTTACGAAAATCCCTCTGTCTTAAGCAAGAAGCAGAGATCTGAGAGTTTCATCCCAGTTTTCCAGTTGGTATGTTTATACTCCACTTTATATATTCACCTTCTTGGCATCGTGTTCTTATGTAGAGATTTTGCATATCATGAAGGTTTTATTTGAATGCCTGAATTAAAGATTTTTGCAAATGTCAAATAATAAAAAGTTGCTGTCCTTCTGGGATGGGTCAGAAGGGCAGTTTGCCTTTCCTCTTCTCCCATATTCTGTCTGCAGGATATTACTTTGGTGGTTTCACTCTTGGGATGTTCTAGCTGAATTGTCCCATCTCCTAAAGTTTGTGGAGAACATTGTGTATTTACACCTTCATGTTCTGCAAATGGAAATAAAGAAACAGATGCAAATGAATGTTTACTTTGGTTCCCTTAGCTATAGGTTAGAAATATATTCACATTAAAGTTGGTTTGTCATTTGACCACAAGATCATAATAGAGATAAAAAATTTTGCTAAAGATACCTTGCCTCAGCTGAAGATTTTGGTAGTACCAGTTTTGTGTTGTTCTACACCTGAGAAGGAACAGTTTGTCATAATTCAGTTTAAGATAACTTCTTTTTGTGATCCTAAAATGCTAGAAGCTCATCTATAATTACACAGTTCTTTGAAACCACTTCAGTCAGTTTTCCTTTTTTTTGTACCTTTCCCCATTCTAATAGTTATTAGAGGTTCTAAAAGAAATATTACTTTCAAGTCTAATTTTAGAACTTAATTTCTTGAGAATGTTTAGTTGAGATTTACTACTATTTGGTAGCACCATAGTCTTCGTGTGCTGAAAGGAAATACTAACTTGGTGCTTGTACTAACATGAAGAGAAACGTCTGATCTAGCCTAAGGCATTAAAAACCTTATTAGAAAGGGAAGAGCTGTTCAGTACTATTTCACTGTACCATTTATTCACTACTTTTTTTTGGTATTGTGGTAGTTTGAGGAGAGATGAGATGGAGAATGGCAGAAGACTGAATAACTGTGAGAAAGCAGAAAGAAGCCAAATCCTTATTTGTACAAAGCCTATCAGAGTGCTGGGTATGTATAGGAGCAGTGATGTTTTTTGCAAGTGTGGAGGATCAGAATAAGCAGGAGGAGAATGCACCATTATTAAGCTGGAGAAAAGGCAAGTTGAGGAAGAATGTGGAATCTTACTGTCTCAGAGGATGTGAAGTTATTTGAGCCAGAGGCATGAAAAGCTTAACATGTGAAACAGCAGATATTCACCTCTCTTCTAATACTCCTTCGGTTTGCATTGATAGTTTGAGCAGCTAAAAGTTCCTGACAACCATAAAAATTTGCAGTGCACTAAACTGCCATATTCCATGGTTAGCATCACGTGGCAGGGAATTTTAAAGGCTGATTGATTTCAAAGACATTAAGGTGCCAAATTTAGATTTTTATTGAATGTTCTTTTGTCAGGAGCAGACAACTTGCTTTGCTTCTGTTGTATTTCTCTCCACTTTTAGGCTGCAACTGGGAGCAATATTCTTTCTAACGAGACTCCTGAGCATGGAGCTGCAGTAAGAGAAGCAACATCTGCCTGTAATAAGGCTTTGCTCTCTTTCCTGCTTTGTTATTTCCATATGCCAAATGCCTGGTGGCTTCATGGAGCTGAATCTTGCTCAAAGCATGTGAAGTATGGGGAAGAAAATGAAGGTGCTGTGTGCAAACCCAGGAGATCCAGGCAACTGAGGGGGGAAAGAATGTAAGGTGGGAATATAAATTGCGAGGTCAGGAATGTGTGAGGCTCTTAAGTCTTTGAGACTGAGGACAGAGTTTTCCCAGTTCTGATGAACCTCTCTGTATGGTTATTCTCCATATAACTTTTAGTAAGTAGTAGTAGTAAGCAGGGGAAATAAATTCTCTAAGTTCAGTGTCTTTTGATATGGAGGGGCTTTTTTTCCACTTTATACCTGGGAAAGTCAGAATGACAGGAGTGTTGTTTTTACTAAGGGAAATTAGGATGGAGGGCAGATAGAAATTCTGTGATTGGGAATTGGTTTCTTGATGCTGATGGAGAAGAAAAGCAGGGACTTGGGGAAAGGTGCTGCAGTAATGATAAGAATGCTTACTTGGAGAGAAGGACCAGAGGAATCAATCAAGAACAATGATGAAGTGGTCTTGGGTGGCAGTTGCATTAAAGGTAAATTTTTACAAATACATTAACTGACTTTTAAATAACAACATTCAAATGAGCCATTATCGTCTCTAAAGAACTGGAAACAGCAAAGTTGAATATATGGGATTTGAAAGACTATTAAGTAACTGAGGAATCTTTTTACTGAATCTTTTTGTTATTTTCATTGTTCTGCTTGTAATTATTGTTATGTCTGATTTGACTCTGTTAAAAAGCAGATAGAACAATTAAATTATTTAAAATATAGTGCAGCCTGCTGGAGAAGTGCAGACCTAATGGATGTGCTTGGGTGGGATGGAAGCTGGGCACAGGCTGTGGAGGGTGACGTCCTGCAGAAGGGGAGGGTGTGCCACTAAAATTACATCAATGCTTCACTTAAACATCGATCCTGTCAGTGGAAGCAAAACAATTTTTGTATGATTCGTGGAATTGTTGACTTGGTCGGATTTCTTCCTTTGGTTTACCTCATTGCTTGGGTGGGTAATTAACATGGCTGTAGGAGTACTTACTTGAAATTTGGAATTAACCCTTTTTCATTTGATGAAAGAAGTACTTTGTCTGGGTGAAGATACTGGCATGGTTTCTTTGTAGAAACGGAAAATTTATAGTTTTTAGGTGACAGAACTGGGGGTGAAAGTTGCAAATAAAACTTGCATATGTGTGCTTTCCTGTTCCCGTGTTTACGTTACCCACTCAACATCTCTAAAGGGCCAGTGGCTGAAAATATTTACCTTCTACTTGTCCAAGCAGAACTGCACCTATATAATAATACCTATATATTAGAGAGGTACTGTGTGTTCATGTAAGCCTTGACAGTTTTAGTCATTTAATTGCAAAGTAGTTCTATGACGGGGAAAGCAGCATCCAGCATTAACTACTTCTACAAATTTATTTGCTTTGTAGAAATGCAAAAATTGCAGTTCTTTGTTTATAAGAGGCATAGTTTGTAGATCAGACAATTTGGTTCCATGGTGCAGAAGTGATGATGCAGAGATAGGACCTCTGCCATGTCTGAAACCTACCTTAAAAATGTCATAGACTCCAAAAGTGAAACATTGTTCAAACATTATTTTTAAAAAAATCATAGTTATGGACTTACAGCTCAAATGACTCCTAGGGAAAGCACTCACTATAGAGTTGTCCATTTTGTGGTAATCATACTTTTATCTGAAGAATCAGATGTTTTGTTGGTTTTGAGGCTTATAAAGTTCTTATTTTGTGGATTGAGTCAGCACAATCATTCCTATATTTCAATCACAGAAATGTAAATACCTACAGTTGTTTACACTGCAATGTGTAGTATTATAGCTGCTTTCTATGACAGACATGATTTCACGAGCTGCAGAAAACAGGAATGGCTTTTCTATTCCATAAACAGATATGCTTCAGTATTGCTAATGTTTTCCCCTAACCTGATAAATATTGGAGAGAACTCTGTTATTTCTGTATTGATTTACATGTGACTTCTCCTCCTAAAGGTGCATGCCTGTCTAAAAACATGCAAATGAAACTAACCTGTCTTTAAAATCCTCAAGAAAAGAGACTTCTGGCTCACTTTTCTTCAGCAAGGAGATTCTTAGTTTTCTTTTTGAGTGTTTAGTTTCAGTGGCCTACTACTTTTCAGTTGAGTGTTTAGTTTCAGTGGCCTACTACTGCCACTGATGACATTCAAGATTCCAGAGGCAAAATTTTAACATGATTAAGCAGAGATTAGAGTTTCTTAAGCATTCTTTGTTCATGGAAAGTAGAGCAAATCAGCAGACTGTGAAATAGGAATTAGTCTGCCTTGAAGTTTTAAGCTGGGAGTAGGTGTGCTGGAATGACAGATTTCTGCCTCCTCCCTGACTTTTACTTTTTGAGACTTTGCACTGCACTTCTTCAAAAAAAGGTCATGAGTAGGAACACAGTCCCCTGCTAATTCTGAGTGCTCTGAGTCTTCTCTGAGAGGAGAGTGAGTGGGGTGATAAACTGTTTTCTGTCTTTCCATTACCTCATCTTCCCACCTCCTTGTTTTTTCAGTATAAGCCAGTGTTGCAGACACCACTTTTTTTTTTTCATCCTCCTACAGTGACCTGATGGGCTGATTGCATGTTTTAATGGTTTGGTACAAAAAGACTAATTCTTGTTTGTGCTATGCTGTAAAATAAAACTGTGCACTTTGTGTTTCTGCTTAGTTTAGTGATTACAGGAGGAGGTGGTGTTTATATTTGTCTTTTCAAATCTCAGAGCTGGATGAGTATCTTTGCAGAGCTCATTTCAAGAGATGTGAGGTGGTTTGTCATTCCCCCTTCTACTTGCATCTACTTTCTATCCCATCCAGCTCTGCTGCAGTGCATAAGAGCAGGTCCTGCCTAGGGAATGGAGCAGTTTCTCATATGCATTTTAGCTCTGTGAGTTTAGTGGCAACAGCTGCTTCCATCTGTGTCCATGTGCAAGAAGAGATGTTCATCTGAATAGGCAGCTTGCCTTTTTATTGTAGTGTGTATAATGCTCACATATGGTCTCAGTTTGCAAAGCTGCAGAATATGACAGATTTTTTATAAAGCTCATTGAGCAAAATATGACTGTAAGAGTGTGTATGTTTTTATTTAAAAACAAACAAACAAACAGCTTCAAAAAACCACCCTGGATCTCATAGTGGTAATTTGAAGCTATGACCTATTTGGTCATCTCTCCAAATGAATTTCTGTTATAAAAGGCAGATACATTATTTTTCTTTCTGTATTCCACCTTAAAAGTGAAATACTGTTTTCTGTCAAGGTCTCCAGAGAGGGAGCCAGGGCTTTTGGCCTGTATTCCCAGTATTGACAGTGCACACAGACTCTATTTGCGACTGGCTGATGTCATCACAGGCAAAGTTTCTATTCATTGAGTCTTTGCACCTCAGTCTACAAAATATATTTTTGATGCAAATATATGTTTGGGCATTGGGATATATAGGAACTGTGGATTTAGTTATTAAAAAAAAAAAAAAGAAACCAAACCAGTAAACTGAGAAGTATAAATTCTATTTTAGGATAAAGACAAGTGAATTTTCACTTTTCCTTCTAAAAAAATATGGATATTGTGTAGCACATAGAAGTCTTTTGCTTAAACAGTGGATATTTGCTCTACTACTTGTGCAAGCTATTGCTTTGCAACATCAGCTAACTTGGAGCCCAGCAGCCAATTCTTTTCTCAAATACTGTGATTAAATACTTGTTTTACTTGTGCTTGCAGACAGAGGGGAAAGAATGGTGTAAGTCTTACTTCTCCACCAGACAGATTAATATACTGACAGTTTAGCTTTTGTGAAGAGGAGCTGTGACTTGGAAAGCTTCACACTAGTGAGTTCCAACAGGACAAGCTGAGGTGTGATGCTGCCTTAGGTCAGCAAGACTGAAGACTGGATCTTCAGTCCCCTGCAGTGGGACTGCAGAAGGGTTGAAGAAGCATGGCATAACTGAAGTTTAAAAGCACTCTAATTATGTTAAGGTATTTGGAGCCAACAGCTTAGTTCTGATGCTTCCAAAGAAGCTTTTGATACAGACGTAAGTAATGTTAGCTGAAAAAAATGAAAAGCAGACCTGCTCAGATATTCTCTCAGTCTCTTCTTATGTTTACTGTAGAGTACAGATTTTTTTTAAAATTCATGTTTTATTCAAGTATTGTTAAAAGTACTGGCTCCCTTTCTGCAGTACTGTGTGTTTCAGTGATCAGTATAGACATGTCCCACTTTGAAGTGGTCTATATCTAATTCTTTTGTTGAAATTCTAGGCAGAGCTGCACTTAAAAATTTACACTGAGATCCCCTCACAAGGCTGATCAGACTGTTTACTTTCAATCCAGGTACAACTGCTCATTCACTCTAAGAAAAATTTGATTTCTTAGAAAAACTATGTAGAAAGTGTGAAGTGGCTTGGTATTCTGATAATGAGAAACTTTGTTCTGCTCTTTCTCATAATTATCCTTTGCAGAGATGTTATTTTCCTAAATGAGCACAAATACTTTGTACTAGTTTGTCTTCCACATCAAATAAAGAATAGATAAACAAGAGATCATATTCCTGATGTTAATCAGGTATTAAGAGTATTAGAAATCTGCCATCAGTCGCACACCTTTTGATTGTTTCAGTTACACAGATTTGATTACATTCTGGGTTTTGAGTAAGGTACTTTATATTCATGTAGTAGGCAAGATCAGCAAGATACTTCAGCCAAGGAATTACAGTTCCTTAGAAAGCTAATTCATGTGGCTTTCCACACCCAGGACAAACTGCATTGTAGAGGCCTTGACTGGAACATCCTTGGGAATCTTCTGCCCCAGTGATAATCTCTGAGGGATGTTGAAATAATATCAGGTCATTTTTGAAGGCAGGTCTGCTCCCTTCCCATCACTCCTGATGTTTCCAGTGAGTAAAACTTTTTACTCTCAGTTCTGAAATCAAGTTCTTTGTTCAATTTGCATGAGCAGTCAAAAAGTTGTCTGATAACTTTTTTTTAATGGACGCTGCCTGAAGCTGAGTATCAACTAGCATGCTAGAGATCTTCCTCTCCTACTCCTAGTATCTAAGCTTTATAGTTATTTTCTGAACCATTTTGCATGCATATATTTAGTGCTTTGGTATCTTTGTGAGTTCTCAATCCTTGTTTTCAGGTTAAGGCATTTAAAATTTTCTTTTTTTTTAATAGCTTTATAAATATTTAAGTAGACACTTGCTGATAATTATTTTGTTGGTAATGTCTAACCTCAAATATGGAGTGTAGATGTTGTCTGCTTTTACTGTGTTGTTTCAGACTTGAAAATTTTTGCTTGAAGATAGTATAGATGAAATAATAAATCCATACCAGTTAATTTGTGGAGAGAATGAGATTGAGATGATAATTTCTATTAAACTTACTGTCTAAAATTTGCATCTTGGTCTAGAAGTCCCAAGATAACATAGTTCTGACAAGAAGTCATCATCCAGAAAATGCAGGCATCAGACAAACCAAAACACGGGGTCACTGGTGAAGCAGCGCGAAAAGGGGAAAAAAGTCATTGTTAATCTTTTTGACAGAGGGGTATGCAGGGCAAATTTTAGGGAGTTGTGCAGATATTGGGCTAGTAGTCATTGGACTCCCTGTGTAATGGCAGGATGAAACTTTGCCTATTGACCAAACTTGGTTGGCTCAAAAAAATCTACAAAAATAAGTGTCAGAAAGCTGATGGATGTGTCTAACTACCAGTAGTTCCAAGACAGACACCTGTTTTTCATAGTGTAAAATTTTCTGTCTTTTTTCAAGATTGACAGATGAGGAAATTGATGTGACTGTTACTTTCAGATAATGCAAATTATCCACACATCTTATCATTGTGACTTCTCCAAGACAGTGTTTTCTTCCATAATCTCCACGATTTACAACCATTTTCTTGTCTGCTGCATCCCTACTGGTATGGATGTCACCAGCCAGTGCACATCTGTCCCATCTGTTGGGTGTTTCAGCTGACACTATGCTGCTTCACCTTAGAAAGCATCATCCAGATATTTGTACCTAGCAGTTTACAAAGTTAAAGGTAGCTGAAGGGCCAAGACAGGCAAGCTGCTGTTATCCACCTACTTAAACAGCAAATTTGGTTCATGTTACTGCTGATGGAGAGAACAAGGTACAAAAAAAGGAGTGGGGCCAAGAGCTGCTGTTGGGATTGGATGGAAATCAGTGAGTCCAAGGCAGGACATGCAGCTCTCCAAGCTCATGATGTAGCAGTAGAGGGAAAGCAAGAGATATCCTTTGTTCCATCTTCTTTGGAGATTTAACTCCAAAGAAGATGGAACCAGTGTAGGTAACTGGTAACTTGGATTATCAATATTTTATGTGCCCATGCTTCTCTGGTCTGAGAGTTTATTAATAGGTTTGTTTCTCTAGTCTTCTCTTCCTCCCTGCTCCCTGGCATGAGTTGTATGAGGAGAAGGGAGAATCTGCCCTGACCAAGGAATTTCTAAACATCATCTTAAGCTTCTGTCAAGAGTGGGCAAAAGTTTCTGCCAACACAAACACGATGATGAACTTGGATGCAGAATGTTGCATGTGACAGCAATCTTTGCAGCACATGGATGAAAACAGTGAATCAGAAGTGTCCAGATAGCAGACAACAGCAGTCTTGTGGGATTTGTTAAAACTGTATGTCATGCAACAGGATTTATGACTTAAAATATCTCAGTTCATTAGGGCTGGTTCTAATGTGCAAAAAAGCATGCAAAGGTTTGCATGGTCAAGTGGTCAATAAGTTCTACTTGTTAACCATTCTCAAGACAGTGAAATTTTATGTACAGCAGTTGAGACACAATCTCATTCCATATTCTGATTTATCTTTCTGTTCTGGAAACTAAGAGCAATGTATTTGGATGGATGTCTGTGCTCCCTCTGCCTTGTGATGCTTATAAGTTTTCAAGTAAAACAGATGTGACTGGCTAAAGACCCTTATTTTCTCTGCCTACTTGGAATCCATTTTGGATTGCCTGGGATGTAGGAGGGGAAGTCAAATATTGCAAAACTTTGTTTTAAGCTGTGACAGTCAATGCCTGATTATCTTACGTTTCCAATGAGTGTATTGATTGAACCAGCAAAATCCTTCCACAAATACTAGTTTCTCTCAAACTGATAAAAAAGTTAACTCAGACTCTTAACCTGTGACAGGCTGTTTTGGGGATTTTGGCCTCTTTTTTGATTTTAGGGAGGGAAGTAAGTTTTGGGGAATTTATTATTCTCTTAGGTTCCAACCTGATGATGACATGCATTCAGTCTCTACTCTTCTCTCGTGTTACTCTTGCTCCCAGACAGGTTCACCCCCTTCAAGTCCTTTCATTTTCTTCTCAGAAAGTTTGTCCAAAAGGCCAAAAGAACGATTTTCAGATGTATAAGATTTCTAGATGTACTTCCAGCAATGCTGGAATGTTTAACCAAGGCCATCACATTAAGGACAAATTGAAATCCTGCTTTCCCATGAGTATTGTTGTCGTGAATGGCAGAAGAAATGCCTCACACAATATGCGTGAATTGCAAATCTCAAAGTTTATTGAAAGCTCACCCATATTTATATTGGTGTTAATGAAGCTTATACATATTGCAAAAGCTGAGCTCATTATTGGTTAAAACACACTTAGATCAACCACACCTACTTCTATGCTCTAATGACTATTCTGTTTCTATGTTTACATTCTTCTAGCTTCTCTACCTAGACTATCTTCATTTTCTGGCAAGCGATTTTCTCCCCCATCTTTCCGTTTCAGCGAAGGTCACTATGACCTTTGTCAGTGATTGGACACTGGTTGCATAATCCCCAGCTTGTTTCCCCTATCCTTATCCAACGGTATCACATCGAAGTGGCCTTTCTCAGCTAACCAATTATCTGAAAAGCTCTCTACATTTTGTCATTTTTATTTGTCTGATCTCTACCAGTTTCTGCTTATTCTTGTGGCTATGAGCTGTCCTTTAGTGGCCATACCAGTTTGGGTTGTTCTCCTGCTGAGCTCCCATCACCAATTCACAGTGAATGTCTGAGCTTCTGGCTGGCAAGCTGTATTTTTGATATCCACCTTGATGTCTGTTTTGTGGGGAACTTCATTGAACCGGGTGCTCAGAATATGAGGTATTTGTGCACAAATAGTGGCTTGGGCCAAAATCCTCAAAGAACCTAAACATGGTGTAGTGAAAACATGTCTGTAGCTAAAATTGTACCATTCCTTCCTTGACAAGGATCTGTTTGAATCATATTCCCCTTTAGTTCCGTTGATATTTAGGATTTTTTTGTGTGTCAAAACAGTTCAATTCAACTTCAAACTCTCATTGTTCAGATTGTTTCTACCTGCCTGAGACCTATTGCAGAATCCCAGATTCCTTGGGGTTGGGAGGTACCTCTGGAGATCACCAGTCCAATCCCCTGTCAAGGGGTCACCTGGAGCAGGTGACACAGGAATGTGTCTAGGTGGGGTTTGAATGTCTCCAGAGACGGAGACTCCATGACCTCCCTAGGCAGCTGTTCAGTGCTATTGTGTTAAATATTTGAAGAAGGAACACTTTCTATGACACTTTAAGGCAATGTTCTATTTGATTATGTACTGAAAGATCAAGAGAATTTGCTTCTATTGTCAGTAATAATATTGATACATAAGTTTTGACATTTATTTTTTCAGTGGTAAATGCACTAAATGCTTAAAAAAGCTATTTCAGAATCATGTAGTGGAAAACTGCTGAAGACTTATCTGTTGC
Organism: Agelaius tricolor; assembly: GCF_023055355.1. Taxonomy (NCBI): domain Eukaryota; kingdom Metazoa; phylum Chordata; class Aves; order Passeriformes; family Icteridae; genus Agelaius; species Agelaius tricolor. The sequence goes on along the minus strand of NW_027269261.1, from coordinate 18,367,933 downwards.
CTTTTTTTTTTTTTTTTTTTGTAACTTTGCCGTTGGAAACACAAAACACATAGGTGGCCAAATAGTGTTCCAGCACAACCTGCTAGCAGGCAGGAGGATTTCTGCTTCAGAGCTGCAGTTCATTTAAAGAGTTGTAAGCTGAAATGCTGGAAAAGTTTCCTGTGGGAATGTGACGGGAGATTTCTGATAACCTCAAGGCTGCCTTCCAAATGATTTTATTAATTCTGTGAGTAATCCAGGGAAAACCAGTTTTCTTTGACTTTTGCCCTCCAAGGTTGCCGTTTTTTTCAGCTCAGAGCAGCTATTAGTAACAATAGCTCTTGAAGTGTGATTTAAGAAGCCCCAGGAAGTGTGTTCCTGTTTTTCTTTCCGGTACTCTTACAACTGACAACTCCTCTTCCTTTAGCCCCTAATTCAGTGTGCAGCTGTTCCTGGAAACCTGTTTTGAATGTTCTAATGAAGTTCTTCACTTGCCTAAAGTACATCAAATGTAACACATGAGCCTGATTTCCAGCAGAGACTTGAGTCTGTGTGCAGTCAGCTGCTTCTCAGGAGTCACTCTTGTGGCTGGGTATGGAAGGATGGGGTTGCTTTGTGCAGGCTCTGGGAAGTTCATGATTTTAATTTTGCTGTATTAGGAAGGTGCTGTTATAGTTGTCAGCTCACTTGTGTTCAGTCCAGAACCAGAAAGTGACTTCTTTCTTGCTTTCATTGAGGAACATCAATGGAAATTTAGATTATAGGACATATGGACCTAGAATGTCATGGTCTGCATTGATGATTGGAAGAAAGGGCAATAAGTGTTTTCATCTCTTTTTGTGAACATGTTCTCTTTTTTATGTAGCTTGAGGTTAGATTTTTTTTTCAGATTCCCTTATTTTCATTATCATTAAAATCTTCTATTGAAGAGTAGCACAAAGAGCTGATTAAAATTGCTTTTTCTCCTTATGCAGTAGCTTTCAGTGTGTTATCATCCCAACTAAAACTGGGCTGCTTCTTTCTAGGTGCCTTGTCTTCTCCTGTTCCTTTTGCCTTTGCTCTCCAGAGTTGACATTATACATTCTGCATTGCAGAGGGCAAGTTTCCTGAGAATAGCACACTATTTGGAAAGGATTGTATCTGTGGTCTGTTGTCTGGATGTTATTTATTATGTACGCAGAACTGTTAACTTTCTCTCTAAACATTTCCCATTTTAAGACTGTTCCTTTCCATGCATATTCACCTTGACTGCTCTTTAAAAGTGGTTTTCCAGCTGAAAATAGGACTCTTACCTTGCTAGTCAGGATTAGCAATGTATTTATTTGCTGCATATCTGTGTAACTTTAATGCTATTATAGTTTCCCATTCAGCTAGCTGTCTTACCTCTCTGCTTTTAATTCAGTTTGGGGAAAGCATACCTTTTAAGTCAGATAAAAGGGAAAGGCAGAATAAAGATTATTAAAAAGTTTGGTCCAATCCCCAGTAGTGTTCAACCTTTGGTTACTGCAGTTGGGAGACTATGAAAAGTTTAGCATTGTTTTCAGCCAAAAATTTTCCTCATAATTACTGGTTTTGAAGCCAGCAGCTGTGTTACTTAATGCATGAAACCCTAACTGTTCAGCTATGAGTTTTAAATGGGAGAGGTAAACAATTGTTTATTTTTTTAATTACTTCTAAGGCAACCGTTATACCTATTACAAAAAAAAAAAGGTTAAGAAAAATACGTGCCTACAATTTGTGAATATCCACTGTTATTTTCTGAAGTTCTATTTAAGGGTTTAAAGTTCCAACACTGGTTTTTCATATTTTCTAAAGATAGGAGCTTCTATGATAAGTAACTATTGCTTGTTCAGTGGTCTTTTGAGAATTTAAAGTAGCTGCCTGGCTTGATGTGAAATTGTTGAAATGTAACTGTATTGTAACTTACCAGTTAAGTTAAAACCCTTTAGAAAGGGTTTTCTGAAGTATTTTTTTGAAGTCAGTCTGTAAAAACAAAGTCATTTTAATGAAGACTTTGAATATTACAGTTTCTCCCTAGTCTCATGAATAAAACTTCAGATTTTGTTTTGCAGCTCTTTCCCTTAGGGGTTAAATACCTTGGAAATAATCTTACCCTAAATTGGAGAACTCAAGGAATGCCTAATGAAGGAGCATTATGGTGACTGGCACTTGAGTGTTTTGTGAGATGCAAGAGCAGAGTACAGGTCACTGCAATTATTAAAAGGTGAAAATGTTTAATGGGGTCTGTAAAACCTGTGTGCCCACAGCAGCTCCTTGGTTATTTGTTCAAACTGTCCTGCACACCTAAACTGCTTGCAGTGATAAGTGGTTTTTATGCAGACAGGTATTCTACACAGGGAGATTGCCTGCAGGACAGAGGCAGATTTCTTCTTCTCTATCTAGACTGCTGCTTCTAGAAATTATTCATCAAAGTTTCTGATTCCTCTGATTTAGAAGGCTTTGTAATTAGGGAAATTCAGGACAAGAGGAGATGAAAACAGAAGCAGGAGATGAGAAAGAAGCAAAGGTCCATGTAAAGTGAGGAGGAATGGTGCAGTACCAGGAGTATAAGGAGAGATTGCTTTTGATAGACGGGTGGAACTGTGTGAAGTGGGTTTGGCAATAACAGCCATTCCTTTGAAATATTTTTTGTCCTGTTTTTTTAAAAATGATGACTTGGTTTTCTTCCTGCCTTAGACAGAAAAGCAGACTGGGACAACCTCTGTTTTGTTCCCTCCTTTTTTGATTTGCCTGTGTGTTCTGAGTCCAGTATTAAGAAACTGTAGCTCCCCACTGTGCAAGAACCACTTTTATTTTAAGTTTCTTTATATTCCTCTGTCAATTACTATGCACTTGTATGGATTCTTCAGGAATTTTGTAATATGTGGAAACAATTATTTCATTTAGATTCTTATCCCCCAAGTTTTCAGCATCCATAAGGGGGCAAGATCCAACTTTATCAGACAGAATCGACACAAAGAAATGTTTACTTTGATAACAAAAGAGGCTCAGTGCTCACAAAGATTTTCTGGAAGGATATTCTTTAGTTAGAGTGCATAATTTGACAACTCCAAAATAAAGAATACTATAATATGTTGATACATTTATTCACATTATTCAGAGCTTCAGCTAAAATGACACAATCAATGGCTTTAGCAAGTTTTAAACAGTCTTCTGTGTATCCTTAGCAACAGATTTCTGTTAAGTAGGAGGATATAACTCGGTGTGTGCTTACAAAAATAGGAAAACTGCTTTTGTCTCAGATTACTCTGTAGTATTTTACATGTTTATATCTCCATTAGATTTACTGTAGCATGACTTTCTAGACTATGGGGTTGATTTAATAATAAACAGTATATGGAGCATTTCTCTTGTAGGTCACTTTGCTGGATGTGTGATGCCAGCAAAGACCAAGCTGACTTCCCTCTTTGATGCCAAGGACTCAGTTGCTCCTATGGAGACTCCAAAAGATTCACTAGACATAAAAATGCATTTTTTCTTTTTCATGTTGTTTATGCTTGCATTTTTTTAGTACTGCCTTCACATTTTTGATTAAGCTTTTATTGAATCCTTATCTATAATGACAGTTTAACTTTTCAGAAGATAAATTGAAGTGACATATACAGAAACTAATTTTTCAGTAGTGCTAAACATTTCCAGCTTTAGATGCAGTTTATTCATATCTACACTTTATGAAAAATGTACATCTGCAGTTCTCTAAGGAATGTTTCCTAATACCTTTAATGTTTATCATTGTACATAGGGAAGATATACATAATCCCTCTGTGTTAGAACGACACTTCAGTTTAAATTTATTAAAGATTACTTTCCTCTGTCAGGAGCAAAGTGTCCCCTAAATCCAGTTCCCTCCCATGAAAGCGTGAGAATTTCTGCACTGCTTGGGGTCTGTGCAAATCATCTGCACTACAAAAGAGCCCTGGCTTCTTCTATTTTAGGAATCTGGGAAGGGTAAATATTTAGAAGTGCTGGTGTAACAATAGTAGAAGGAAATTAAAGTGTAGGATCCAGTGCTGATACACATTTGGCTTAAGTTTGGGGTGAAAAAAACATAAACTTTTTGGTGAATTGGTGAAACGTTACAATTTTTTTACAAGCTTTTTTGGGTGAAAAAAACATAAACTTTTTGGTAAATTGGTGAAACATTACAATTTTCAACTTTGGAGTACAGAATCAGCAGGAACTGTTCTATGTAGAATAAACCACCCAGTTTTGAAAATATGTCCTTTTTGTTCTTGTTTAGGTTTTTTGTTGGTTTTTTTGTCAGACCAGAGTGTGTTGTTGTTCAGTCCCTTTCTGACAGGTTGCAGAAGCTAATATTTCACTGAGCAAATACTAGCTGCTGGTATGAGAACTTCTTGAATATAAAGCTCAGGGGCTGTAGGTTGAATGAATATACAAAGTAAACTGAAATTAAGGCCATGGCATAGAAATTGATTTCATTATAGGAACTCTGGTGTTTAGGTTGCAAAGTAATTTGCTCTATAAAAGATTTTTGTAGAATCTCTTAGAGAGTTTTCAGCATCTGTTGTTTTCAACAGCTGTTCAATATTGAGCAGAAAGATTCATCTGTTCTCTGCATAGCAAGAAAAATGTATTCTTTATCTTGATAAATTCAATTGAACTTGAGTAAATCTTTGGATATTAAAACCAGTTTTCCTGGTGTGTTTCACTTATCTTTGGGAGATTTTTGGCACCATGTTCAAATACTTAAATGTGTCCAAAGACTGAAGTCTGTTTCTGCCAGAATTTGCTTTGTGACATATGAGCCTATATAAAGACGATTATAGTAACTTAAGTTGATACTTGGCTTGTGTTTATGCAAGACAACTCCAAATAATCCTTTAACTTAATTTTGAGCTGTGTTTTTCAGAAAGATACTATATAGAGTTGGCTGGATAAAGAGAACTGTACTTTTGGAAAGAACTTAAGTATTTTGAAATTAGATTTATATTTTTCATCCAATTTAAAAGCTAAAATTAAAAAAAAAAAAATCTGAATTTCATTGTAGAAGGAAATAGAGTTTAACCTCCACAGATAGGAGACTGCTTGGGTAGCTTTATCTGATGCCTCAGGGCTTTTAGCTCTCACTCGGCTTGCTTCAGGTTGTATGGGTCTTCAGAAAAGGTAGGTTTCCAGTCAGTTCTATTGGAAAATTGTCAAGGTTTACCATCACTGTTGTGTTTTAGTAATACTTTTTTCATGTCCCTTCCTATAATTTTGATTTTTACAGTTTCCACATGGCAGAAAATTCAGCACAGCCCCTGACAGAGGTTGAATTTTAGATCACCTAATGTCTGAAGGCTAGGAGAAGTTGCTCTGCAAGAGGACCTAGACTCCTGAAATACAATATAAAATAATATTTGGAGATAATTTAGACCACTCCAAGACTTCAGTGCCTCAGTTTCCTTGCAGACTTTCTCAACATTTTGGTTACCTACTTTAATTAATACTGTTACCTCTAAGTTTCTTTAGCAGGATAAGAAACACTTCAGTATTTAAATGCCTGTCCTTTCTTGGCTTATTCTTACTGAGCCTATTGTGCAAATTCTGAATACTGAGAGTATTTTGCAAATTCTGAATTAGAACAATTCAAAGAAATTCTTATTCCTGTCAGGTCATTTGCCCAGCCTAGACACTGGAGAATGTTTTTTTTTTTTTTTCAATTTAGTCACTCAGTGCCAAGGGGAAGTGGAATAGTACAGTCTTACTCTCTACCACAAAGATATGGAGACTAGTGCAACACAGAGCATGTTTGCCTTCCTTATTCAGAATCAGGTATGTCCTATACAAAAGGTGATATTGAATATTAGAGTTGATTTATCAAGCTCTTTTTCCAGCCTTTTGCATCTTTATCTGTTATGGGTATGTCTAGTTGTTCTATGAGATATATTAGTTATTAAAACAAAACCCCTTACAATAGTAAGCAGAATAAAAGAATTACAAAGAGAAATGAGTTCATAGTAAACTGAATTTAGACCAAGAAACCTGCACTCTATGGTAAGTTAGTCTCTTAATTGCAAATTAGTATCAGTCTGCTTCAAATTCAAGGTCTCTGTCAACTGTGGAATTTTGGTAATAGTTCCATGGAACTCGTGACCAGGGTCAGTGAGATTCTTTGATCTTTGCATAATAGTGTTCCACTGGTAAAATAAATCACAACAGAGCACATTTTAAATCTACATAAGGCTTGTGAGACCATAAGAACTCTGTTAGATTTCTGTTTAATACTAATGAACAGGGCTCAGCTGTGACAGGTGACCCTCATTTGGTGTAAGACTTACCAGGACCATTTCATGGGGTGTTCCATTTCTTCCCCAGTAATTCAGTTATAACCCCATTTTACCTATCAATTCCTTATGAACCAGTAGAATTCAAAGTATTTGTTTTACACTGTGTAAAAACAGACATTTCAAAATGGATTTGGCTAGGTTGGAATGACATTACTTCTGGGAGTTCTTGAAGTAACCTCTGACAAAGTGGATCAGAAGTTGGGAGGCACAGCAGGGATGAAGGCTCTCATTGCTTGTGGGAGGAGTGGAGAGCTTGGTGTAAGCAAATGTGACATCCAGTCTGTCGTGGTTTAGGGCAAATTTGGAGGAGAATTTCCAAATTAGGGCCCCTCCAGTAAGCAAACCCACACAGCCCCTCCCCCCAACCGGTTCGGGAAGGATTCCTCGGCGAGGAGTGGAAAGAACCTGTTTTATTTAACAAGCACAGCACCCCCCAGCACACAAAATGAACAATACCGGATGACACCGCTCTGAAAAAAGATGACAAATTCAGAAAGTCTCTCTTGGGGGATGGTCACTCTGTTCTCAGTCCCTCCGGTGCTGGGGCAGCTGCTGCAGGCCACAAGGTGCAGAATCTTGGTGTTTCCCAGGTCCCAGTCCGGAGCAGGTTCGAAATGGTCAGAAAAAGGAAAGGAGAAACAGTCCAGGAAGAAATTGGACAGTTTAGCTAAACTAGCTAATGAGCAAAAGCAAGCAGAAGCGAAGCAAGCAAGAGCGAGAGAGAGCAAAGCAAAAAGCAAAAGCAGCAAAAGCAAAAGCTGCAGTCTCTGTGTCCCGCCAGGCTGATAAGAAAACCAAAACAAAACTTTCCCGCTTCAGAGCCGGTCTTAAAGGTACAGAACATAATATCCAACATTAACAGAACACATGAATGGGGATACAAGCATCATAACGTCACCCTAGGACACAGCCCCTCTGTGGTCCTAGCAACCAGGCAAACTGGGTGTGCTGGGGAGCACATCTGTGCCCAGTGCTTCTCCTGCCAGCACCCCAGTATCCCAGCACCACACCAATGTCTGCACATGCCCTGCAAAGCTGGGATATAATTGCTGGGCAGCTGTGTGATAACCCTGAGAAACAGAAGACTTGGATTTAATGCTGAAATCCAGCTGAAGGATTTCAAGCTGAGGTTTCTCACCAAGTAGTGGACTCTTTACTCCTCAGCTGTTTCCTGCATTGGGATGAAGGGCATCCTTTGTACTCCTAGGAATGCAAAATTTACGGGACCAGAGCAACAGAGAGCACTAGTAAGAGAAACAGGACTTTATGATCTGGTGGTGAGGTCACTTCCTTAGAAGGGGAAAACACAGGCTGGACTTTGAGGACTCTGTATGTATTTTACACAAAACAGTATACAGAGTATATGAACTGTCTTAGAAGATTAAGCATAACTAAGTGTAACCTATAAAGTGGTGAATTGAACAATTTCTGTCTAAGGTGCTTCATCAATAACTGAGCAAAACTTCAAAATGGTGGTAATAAACATAGAATGAAAGTAAGGTTTTTGTACATGTGGTTTCTTTTTGTTTTTTTCAGATTCTTAATATTGCAAAATTGATTCATTTCATAATAGAATTGTACATGGCGAAAGCTTTTTTTAATCCTGTTTTAAGCCTCTGTATAATCTTATTTTAAATGTGCTAATAAAGCTATGGTTTGTGTACTTGCCAGAAAAATTATTCTTGATTTGTGTTATAGTTCAAAGAGAAATAAGCATATTTAAAATCAACAGAAATTCTACATCCACATCTGTGGATATAAAATGTTGATGTAATAGTGGTGCATGTCAAAACTCTTCTGTTTCTCAGTTTATAACTTCAAAGTGAAGAAACGAAAATGTATTGTACTACAGCATGATGAGATTAGGGTATTAAAGCAGGTTCTTTATTATGTTTATCTCTAATTTAGTTGCTTTCAAAAACTCAGTTGTTATTAGCTAAATTTACAGTGGCAGTTTTAGTTTCCTAGGAAGCTCCAGTGACTTCTGTAAAGAGGTAATTCAGTGAACCTGTCACTAATAATTTCATTCTGCAACTAATAGTAATGGATTTAATTCAGAAATTATGAATTGAGCCACCCTTTCCTGAGGGAAATATTTATTTCCACCTTTAAATATAAGGAGGCGTGAGCATAGGAATTAAAACAGAACCTGTTCTTTTATTTTTGCAGTCATGAGGCTTTTGTGAAGTACTGTGCAGAATCAGTAATGTGCAGTAGAGTTTTCTTTGAATTACCTCCTTCTGAAGGTTTCACTGCTGCCATTTTAATGGAATACAGCTTTATCTGCTGTCACTCACATGTTTACCTGAAAACTAGCTCCTGATGGCTATGGAGTTGGGGTGCGTTCTGTGCACAAGAAGCCTGACTGCTCTCAGTCATACTCTGATAATCTGAAGAGCATTGATGCTCCTTGCTTAGTGTTTACAGTGGCCATTCAAGGAGCTTAGTACTGCAGTACTTGAGAGGAAAGTCATAGCAAAGGATGATGTTGTTGAATTGTCGACTTTTTTTTTCTGAAAGAAAAAGTCATTCAACAAGGAACCTGGGAAAATGCCCATCAGTGCCTTTACCAATTGTACCCCACTATGTTTTAGTATTGAATTCAAATGCTAATCACTGACTTGTTTTCCATCTTGTCCTAATGAAAGAAAGTCCTGTATGTAGGGAACTGGAATTGTAGTTTGTCAGTGTTTGAACACAGCTCTTTGTTTCTGCTTTGTTATTTTGTGAGAATTCAAAACTAGTTCAGCAGTAAGTTTTTGTACAGAAAAATTAGAGGCAGAGATTGTGCATCATGCTTATCCCTATGATTTGCATTTCTGCCTTTTAGATATATTCTATGTACTGCATGCTTTTTCTTAAGCATTTTTAAAAATTTTCTCTTTAGTCCTGTAAAGGCTTTTGCAGTTTGTACTCTAATATACACATTATATGCCCGGGCTCTCCTAAGCGAACCTAAATCATCAGTGCCACTGAAAGAAATGCATCGCCCCCATCTGGTTATCCTTGCCTGCTGTAGCAACCATCCTTACGCCAGAAACAAGCTTGTGCAAGTATGTGGGGAGTTGAATTTAGAAAATTTATTTGGATTAAAACTAATCTCTGAAGAGGAAGTGTGTGGGTGAACATGATTGAGCACATGTTTGCGTGATAGGCACTTCCCTCTTAAAACTGCCACCTAGCTCTGAAATTCTTTGTCCTCTGACCCTGGATAAGCATTCCAGGTTTCTTTCTCTCCCTTCTTCCCAGCCCCCTTCCCCTTGATATATGTGAGCAGTTCGCTCTCACCCCTGGTTTATAATGTGCCAGTAACCAAGGAGCTCAGGGTTACTCAGTGTGCACAAATTGTTGGTCCTGCCTGGCAGCTGACACTCAGCTGTACTGGAAAGGTGGAAGGAATGCTGGCTGGTATTACAGTCTCTACTAGTGCCTAGCAATAACTCTGTGTGCCTTTGAGTACTGTGACCAGATCCATGTGATAGCTTTTTTTTGTCCATTGTGAGGAAAAACATGGATGTGTCATACGAGTATGAACAAGTCATGCAAATCCCAAAGGGATGATTCCCTCAAGGTTAGATTATTTTTGGCTTTGTTTCTAAAGCAAACTCTTTGAGAAAGATTTTTTTTTTTTGCTGGTGGATTTATACTTCACTTGTTTTGGAGAGGGCATATGCAAAGATTAATATCTTCTGACAAATGGAGCAACGTTTCTGAGGCTGGTATTTTTTTTTTTTTTTAATAGCTGGGCTGTGAGCTCTTGCTGGGAAGGTCAGTATATTTTGTATGCATTGCTCTTTAAAATGATATCTGCTGGTGATTGTTAAATCTGTAGACTAAACAAGGCTGTTCTGTGAAGTAAGATTTAAAATTATAAAAAGACTAAAAAGAATATTCAGGTTTTAATATCTGAATACTTGCTATAAAGGTTCAATGGCTTGGTAGTAAACAGATTTCTCAGGTTCATTAAAATTGCCAGTGCCCATGCCCTGGAACAAGTACATGGTGCAATTGAGGGAGCTGGAAGGGAGAGAATTGCAAAGGGACCAAACTTCCCTTGGAGGCATGGAATGGCTGTGCAGCTGCTGCTGCCTAGGGCTGCCAGGAATCTTCAATAGCTGCTGTTTCCTCGTCTCAATGTCTGATATGGAGGTGCTTTGTTGGTGTTAACTTTGTACAGCTCTGGTACTGCTGGCATATAGCCAGGCACTCCTCTTTGCCAGGATATTAAAAAAAAACCAAACAACTGCATAGTTGTAGTCTCTAATGACCAACACTGAGTAGTGTTCTTTCAATTCTCATAGCCTGGCTTCCTTTGCAGATTGCTATCAGTCTTGCTGCTTTTGAGTCCTGATCCTCAAATCCTGGGGTATGGAAACATACTGTACTCCTAAATACATTTCAGCAGCTGATCCTCCTTAGATACCTTAATTCTTGTGTGAAGAGAGTTAACCTGATACTAGAGCTCATACAACCAGTAGAGAACCAAATCCTATTACAATGAAATTCCTAGAAACTGAGCATGTGTAGCCTGTATAGGAATTTGATAAAATGGTAAAATCAGTATTGTCTGAATTTCTACATACATCACAGAATATATAAAGTAATCTAGTCAAAGTCTTCTCTTGAATTCCATATTTAAGTAGGTATCCAGCTGTATTTATTGAATGTAAATCTTAAGAGGTACCCTTAAGCTTGAAAAGCACTCAAGTACCTCACCTTAGATATTTTGGTCAATACTGGGTCATCTTCTGCATAAAAATCTGGTCTGATAAATGGACCTCATGCAGAAAAGCAATTTATCTGCGTTTGTATTACAACTGTAATGCAATGTTTCTGTGCCATGTGCTTTTCTAAAAGATTTTTTGAGTCAAGTATTGATCAGGAAGGTTTGCAATTGCAGTTTTGTACTGACAGCACAAGTTTTGTACTGTACAGTCAGAACTGCGTGGCTCCAGGGAACCTGTGCACAGTAGAAAACACCAAATCAGTTTTTTGAGAAGACACCTCACAACCCTTGGGCATAATACAAAAGGAATATAGATAGCATAGAAAAATCCATAGGGGAATGTTATGTAGGTGTTTTGTAGTCTAGACTTGTCTCGTGGTTTTTCCCATAGATAGCAGGTGAAACAGAAGCATATCAAACTTGGTGAAGAGTTTTGGAAATTATGTGACTTGCATGATTGTCAATAACTGTATTTTAGTCTAAGTAGTGTGAAATCAGAGGCTTCTGCAGAAATCTGACATCTCCTTCTAAAGCCACAGAGGCTGAGGCTCTGAACAGTCTGGTTCTTGATTTATCTGAATGTATGAAGAATTCCCAGGCTCACATCTGTTTGCTAAGAGACAGCCAGAAAAGATTGACTTCACATTGCAGGGGCTGTGTTTGGGTAAGCCTGTGGCAGGCAAGCAGCCTGGTGAGCAAACATTGAGGTTGTGCTCAAATACCATTTTCTCCTGCCTTGTCTGTCAGGCCTTTGTTAGTGTGTCAATAAAGCTCACTTCAAATAAAAGGTCCTCTCTGGGCTCTAGCAATTCTTGTTTATTCCAAACACTTAGATCTCTCTTTTTTTCTGGGGGAAAAAAAAATATTAGCTCTGGTGCTTATTCCACTTTCCTGGTGAAGAAAGGTGAAGGTGTGATGTTGGTTGAGCACAAAAGGAAGGGGAGGTCTTTCATGTATTGTTTGAAGGTTTAGGCAGCTAATTTTGAAAATCTTTAGAACAAAAAAGCTGGTAGGGATTTCCTCTCCCGTTAGTTTTACTAAGCCAAGGGAGCTAGGCTAAGCTGAAGGAAATATGCTGAATGTGCAATAGGTACAAGAAATGTTTTAGAAATGTTTCAGAATTGCTATTGTTACCCAGTTTACTCTTAAATGAATAGCAAGAACCTTCTACTTAGCTAAGTGAATGAATAGCAAAATGAATAGTTTTCTGATATCTGCAACATAAAATTTATTTTGCCCACAGCTGTTAATATTGCATAAGCATTATATGGCAATACTTATGCAGTTGTGTTAAATATGGATTTTACCTTTTTAGTTTCCCTAAATTAATTTCAAAATAGTTGTCCCTATCTTAAAAATAATTTATATTTTTTGAAAGAATCCCATACATTGCAAGACTTTCCTGAACTAAGAATATGAATCTGAAAAAAGTGACATTTCCTTTACTTCCCTAACTGAAATGGAAATAGTGGTACTTGTAGTTTCTGGACTGTTGCTATATGAATTTCTCCAAATGATGGGAGAAATACAGGTTTTTATTACTTCTTTGATTACAGACAAGTTAATGTGGTGGTTATTAAAACAGTATTAGTAAAATACATTTCTCCTGTCTTGGAAAAAAAATTACACTGCAATAGTCTCTTTCACTGCCATCAGGCTAGTGGTTGTAATTTCAGTGCTGGTGTTGTACAAGTGGTAGAATTACTGCTTTTTATGTCACTTGTTTATTTTATACTCAGATAAAGCATTCTGTTAGTTTTCCCCCCAGTCAGTCTGGACTATTTTACAAGTGACATTATACATGTGTGCACATACATAAGATACATTTAAGTTTACTTACTTCATAGTGGAAAAGGTACACCTGTGAGAAAGGAATGTGAATGAGAAAATATAACCATGTGTAAACATGTTTATGCAGCTGCATTTTAATGTAAGTTATTATCGGAGCAGTCTGTTTAGAGAATGAAACTTTTACAGCTGAAGACAAGCTATTAAAAGTTCCTTCAAAATATTGTAAGCTGTAGATAAATCAAAAGTATAGATACTCAATTCTGCTTCCAGATTTATTTGGTTTTTTAACAAGTTTTCTTTGTTTTAGTATTTGAAAACTATTTGAGATGCTAATAAAACTGTCTTATAAATTTTCCATATTAAAGCTTTTTTGCAGAGTATTAAATCTAATGTTTTCTTCTGGTTTTCATGGTTAATACACAACTTTCAGGGTTTTTAGTAATTTCCTCGATATAAAAGCAGTGAGCAAATATTATGTGCCTTTTGTCATTTCTTTGAGGTGATTAGCAAATACAAGGGACACAGTACAACACATAAATAGTTTCATCCAATGTGGGGAATTTTAAATCTTAATAGCTTTTCAAGGCTTTTTGTGTGATGTGGGACTTGAGTTACTGTGGAACCTCAGATATGCATTTCAGTTCAGAGTACATGTCGTTTGGAAACATGGAAAATAAAAGGTTCATGTCTGTTAGATATCCACCAAAAAAAAAAAAAGTCATTAAATCTATATTAGTATTTCTGTGCTGTAAGTAGATAAAACAAGACAGTCTTATATGTCATAAAACTCAGCCTTCACATTTAAAATCTCAGAATCTCAATGAAAAAAGGTTAGGGAAATGCTGACAGTAACTTGTTTCAGTTGGGAGAAGAGGCAAGGCTGTAAAATGTCATTATCATACATTGAGAGCTTTTTTAAACAATCAAAAAAGGCCAAAAATCAATAAAGGAAATAGTTTAGAATCAGGCTCTGTTTTGTGGGGGTCCCAGTTGTCAGTTTCTCTGGGTCTGGATTGAAGGCACTTGAGACGGTAGTTCATATTCGGACTCAAGTGTTTATTATTTCTTATCAGTAAAACAGTCTCATTACTGTGAGTTCAGCAGCTTTTCATTAGAAGGCACAAAATGGCCAACTATCTCTTTTTACAAGGTCTTTTAAGACTAAACTATCCAATTAAGAACTGACACCTAGATTATTTTCCCTTTTAACCCAATAACTGATCCCAAAGAGGCTGCAATGCAGACTTTTCTGCCCAATTAGAAAATGCCACCCAAAATCAGAAGAAGAAGGAAGAAGCATGAAGAAGAAACGCAGGACGACACCCTGTGCCCTCCATCTTGCTTCCATCCACAACATACTAAAAATCCCAAAACCTAAATTTCTCACCAAGTGATACACCTACACTACTCTCTATAATCTATTGCACACTTTTGTGGATTCTAGTTTGTCTTGAAGTCTAGGAAACTTTCTCCATGAATGAGGGTCGAAGTCAGTGCTCCCCAGGGGGTCAGAGCACCCCAGAGCAGATAGAGAAATATTCCTGGTGCCTTGAGTTTCCACAGTATTTGTTTGCAGATTCATACTGAACTAACTTTTTCATTACACTAGGGACTGAGAGGACATTGTTCTAGGCACTTTGTGAATAATGAAAGACCCTCTTTGCCCCAGAAATTTATTTCCGTGCTTTGACTTTCAGTTTTATTTAAGCTGATGTGACCTTAAATGTCCAGTTTCCAGCATATTAAAAAGAATAAATTGGTATCTGGTTTATTGAATGTAGTGTGTGGAGTTTAAATTTCCCAAATCCAAGCAAGATGTCTTTTGCATATCTTAACCCCAAATAGCCAAAACAAACAAACAAACCAAAGCCCAAAAAACAACCAAGGAATAGAGCATGAACAGTGAGCATGTCTGAACTTTTCCCCTGTCACTAGTGCTGGAGAAAGACTGCTTTGCAAGGTTTAAAGATTTCTCAGCCTGTAAACTCACTTAATTCTCAGCCTTTCTCCAGGTTATCAGTTATGAAAGATTTCATTATAAAGTCTGGATGAGTGGAAGCTGGAGAAGGACAATGTACTTCATGTCCTCTATTGATCAGACAATATTTCATCTTTGTGGAGGCAACAGTCTGTAAGTAGAGTCTGTAAGTGCACTTAAGGCTTCTGCCATAAGTATATGATGATACTGAATCAGTTTTGCTTATAGTATGACCTGTAATTATAAGAAGGTCTGTCTTGTACACTTCAAGGGGAAGAAAAAACTGTATAGAAGAATACCAGTGCAAGAGGATGCAGATTTTAATACCTTGAATTTCAATCACTGCATTTTCTTCATCCTGTATCTCAAAAAAATAAATCTACAGATTAAAGTGACAGATTTTCATTGCTGGCTACTTTTGTTTTTATATTTTGCAATATTTTGTTTCTTCTTTGGATAGATAACAGAGGTTGCCAATTAACTCCAATGTTCAGAGCCTTCCAAATGCCAATTTTGAGAGTTTCTGACTTCATTTCCTTATGGACACAGGCATTCTCTTTTCAGGTTCAGTTTATGCTTAGGAGCAGACAGCTCGCATTGGCATGGCTGCAGTCTCAAGTCACTTTGTGTCTGTGCCTCATATTTCTGGACCCAAGAACACTTGGGAACACCGTGTAGGCTCTTGGATCTCTGCAGGTTGTGCGGTGTGAGGATCACTGGTGGTCTAGACCTTGTAATCTCTGATGGATCAAGCTGACTCAGCCCAATTCTCAGTGCAGTGCTGGCATTTCCTAAGTGCTGCTAGAAGCTGGAAGTTCCTGGTCTGTGCCCTGTGTGCCCCTGAGTAAGGTTCTGCTACGTTCGTATTATCTCAAGTGTTGCACAAAAATATACTTCAGTATGAAAAGTAGTAAATGAATGGTTGGTTCCTACCGACCAATATTTTTCCTGCTATGTTGTTTATTTTAAAAGGCATTTGGTAAATTGCCTACTGTGAGTACTGTGCTATGGCATCTAAAAGGCAACAGAGACTTTTGCATCCAAGAAATAAAAAAACCCACCAGCCAGGAAATTCTGGAGGTGGATAGGAATAGTAATAAAAATTCAATGTAGCTGCAATAAAATATGTGCAGAGTACATGTGCCACGTGCAGAACTCATTTTGTTATTTTAACCTCTAATTGGTTCTTTTATTCCGTATACCCTTATTCTCCCCAGTTCATTAGCAATTCATCAGAATTTCTACAGCACCTCTTGTGCCCTCTGTCTGGTTTTTAAAGATTTTGGAAGCCTCTGTGCTTTTTTCCTGAGCACTTGCTGAGTCCTTCATCACCCATTTGTCCCCAGAACACCCAAGACTTCCGCTGGCTCTCTTATTAACGTGCAATGTTCAAAGTCTTTCAGCGTCTTCTGGATCTCTCTTTGGAAGAGTGACACTGTGACAAGAAGAACCTGTAATTAATGTCATATTAAGCTCAGAAAGGCAGGTGAGGGCATCCAGCCAGGAAAAGGTTCAAGGTGTAGCTGCACTTCCTGTGGTAGAAGGGTAGCAGCTTAGTCATGGCTCTTGATCATGGGCAGACAGAGGTCAGAGAAGTGGCTGGCACTCAGTGTCATTGCCTGATGTCTTCAGTCTAGGAGAGGCTATGGAAGGGTCATGACCAAGTACTGCAGCTCTTTGTATCTTGTTTGAAGAGAGAAAACTTCATGCATTACAACACTCTGTCCTGCTTTGTAAATACAAGCTTCAGTTTTTTAGGCTCATTTTCTTGCACAGACTACAGCTCCTTTGAGTCTCTACCATGGTTATCTTCATAATCTTTTTCTGAAGTATTGTATACATAAATCTGGGAACTGTATTAGTCTTTTTACTACTACTTGATTTTATTCATGAAGTATACTGTGAAAAATGTTATTTTAAAATCTCAATTAAAAAAAACATGACTTACGATAGAAAAATAGTTATCATAGGAAATGCTTTCTCTAAGTTAAAGAGTTTTTCTTTGCCTGAACAATCAAAGTACTTGTAAAATGTATTGGCAGATCTGTATACCTATGGACAGAACTTCCTGATACATTGAGGATCATTTTGAATTAAACCAAGGCTGAATTAGTAGTGCAGATGTCCTCCAGATTCCCTGCATAGATGCATTTCCAGGCAGTGAATAGCACAGTTTATAGGATAAACTCATTTATCCTCTCGAGGCTTCCACAGATCAAATCTGACACTCTGCCTTGAATCACTTTAAGTTCTTCTGGTTTTTTTCACAGGATCCTGCATTCCATATGCTGTAGGGCTTAGTTGTATTTTTTAATCACTTGCAAATAAAGAAGTCAGCATTTGTCTGCTATTGCTGGAGATGAATGGTGGGATAAGTAGCAACATTAGAAGTGGTGCAGAAGGGGATGTTAAAGGGTGGATGATGGAAATGTCCAAACCAGGAATATGTTGGGGGGACCCAGGGCAACCAAGGCTCTGCAGGGCCTAAGTGTAACATGGGGAAAAGGTTTTTCAGCACTTAGTGTTGAGTTTGGTTTTCAGGTACTGTAAGGGCAATAATCTACTACAAGGCTGTAATTCTAATATATGATACACTATTTACACATTTGGACAAATACTTTTATTAAGCATATCTCTGAACATAGATTATACATTTGTTTTACAGTCACCCTTGGGAACAAAGTATCTGCATTAAATTTATGTGCTTAGAAACTAACACTATTTTCTGCAGTACATATAATCTTAAGAGTCTTAATAGACTGTAATCCTTTAGATTTATATGGTCCCTTTCCTCCTCGATATAAAAGCGGTGAGCAAATATGTGCCTTTTGTCATTTCTTTGAGGTGATTAGCAAATACAAGGGACACAGTATCTGCAGTGAACTGATACACAATAATACTGACACATTTCAGAAATACTTTTATTAGTAGATATGTTTTTCAAAAATACATGGAGTTGTGTGACTTTGGAAAAGTAACTTTGAGATTATTCTTCTGGTGCTTCCAGGCTATATTATGTGTTTCAGATATTCAGAAAGTGAATACTGTATTGCCATCCTACTTTCATTTTGAATTATGGTTGAGTTACCTGCTTTGTAGTAGTGCTGTTTTGCTTAATAAATAGATTTGAGCAAAATACATTTCTGACATAAAATCTGTCCTCGGTCGTTAACGCTGAATGGTTCTATCTTGGATAGAAAGCAAGTTTTCTGTTAGAGAATCCATTAATGTTAGAAAAATTATGTTCTAGATGGGATACTGATGTTGTGGGGGAGGTGGAGATGGCAGCTGATGCTAGTGAAATTTCCCAGTTTAAGCTCAGTGAGAAAGTCAAGTAAGACAGGTTCAACAAAAAAAGTTTCCCCTTAGAAGTGGGGAAGCAGCACGGTTTTTCACCACCTGTTAAAGACCAGATCCAATTAGCAGGAAAAACTACCTTGTGTGATACAAGCTGACTTGTATCACAATTGGAATGCATAATTCTAAGGTCACACTAAGGGAAATTGCGCTTCAGTGTTTCCTTTGGTTACATCTTTTGCTTTACAAAGAATAAAGGTGTTTATAGATGAGCAGTTAATTTTGCTCCAACTAGTTCAACTTGACTCTGAAATCAGAACTCCCATATTTCAATAGAGAGTACGGAGAGCACTTCTGAAAGCCAGTCAGATGCCTGTGAATTGTGATCTACTTTGGATTTACAGAGACTGATTCACAAGATCTGCCCCAGGAAGATACCAGTTCTGAGTTTTGTATCTGAGATACCCAGAGCTGAGGAAAAACCAGGAGTCAGCTCCCAAAACACAAGGCTTGTGAGCCTATGGGCTTTTGTAGTTTGAACGTAATATTCTAGTAAACCACAGACTGAGACCTGTTTGTAGCACTTCCTCTGGTAGGATTTAAGCTCCTCATAGAACACTTCTGCTAAGTGAGCGAGTACCATGTTCTCCACGTTAATACCTAGAGCTGAGTTAACTATCTCCAGACTTTGGTAATCTCTATTTTTTCATTTTGAGTTGTGAACCATGAAATTTTCAGTTTTCTGCAGTAATAGTCTGTAATAATTATTTTTGTATTTATAAAGTCTTATAAAGAATGGTGATCTGAGATATACGTGGAGATGAACTGCAATTACTCCTCTATGGGTGAAGCTTTTTTAGGTACAAATATCGTAAAATCTGGTGGGGTGAAGGCCCTTAAATCCCAGTAGGTATTCTGTTGCTGGAGACCTGTTGGAGATTTGTAGCCACACACCAATATTTGGCCTGACAACTAAAGGATGAAGTAAGAGCTTGGTGCTTGGGGGAAAAAAGCCCTTGCTAGGAGCTAATGAGGGCTGAAGTGAGTTTGAAAGGCACTCCAAATGAGCCCCGGAGCTCTTTTCAGTCTTCCGCCTTCCTCGGCTCTTTCCCTTTGCAGCAGCCGGTGCCAAGGCAGTGCCACTCGTGTTCTCCATGTGGAGAGGCTGGCGCGGAGCCCGCGGGGCGCGCAGTCCCCGTGGGCGCTGGCAGGTGTGGCGGCAGCGCTCGGCTCGGCCCCGCGTCCGAACCGGATCCGTGGGGGCCGGGAGCGAGGGCGAGGAGCGGCCCGGGGCTCCCGCGGCAGCAGCAGGAGCAGGGAGGAGCCGCCAGGCGCTGCCAGAACCCGGACCTGCCGCGGGGAGGGGCGGCCCCGGCTGCCGGCGCTCCCCGCTCGGGGCCAGTGTTGGGGTGAGCGGAGCAGCGGCTCCGGCTGCGGAGACAGCGGGCTCGGAGCCGGGGGATACCTGGATCGAGACCGGGCTGCCGCCTCCTTCCTGCCCATTTGCCCCGATTTGCGGCTGGTGAGTGGCCAGAGCTGCGTCCTGTTGGGTCGCTTTGGAACCTGGCCGTGCCTTCAGAAAGCGCGGGGATGGAGATTTAACTCTGCGTTATTTATACTGCAATGCTACTTTGTAATGTAAGTGGGCTCCTGGGATTGTGAGAGACTTTTCAGCTGGGTAGAAATGCCGTAGAGTTTAGCACCGGACTCTGCCTGCGCTGAAGAGCCTGGTGAGGAAGCAAACTTCCCCCCGCCCCGACTCGAGATCCGGCTCTTGGGGTAGATACGCTGTGATAAAAGTGCTGTACGAGGTTTATCATTTGACCTTCAGAGCACGGCTCAGCGAATGGGAGAGTTTAAACCCACTCAAGCTTGGGAAATGAAGCGGGGGGGGGGGGAACCAAACAACTTCCATGTTTACTTTTCGAAGAAAATTATTCTGGATTGATAGTGTAAAAGTGCTTTGCTGTGTTTTCTGTAGCCAAGTGCAAAAATGCTCTGTGTTTATCAAATAGGTGTGACTGCCAGTGTGTACCTGCCTGATGTGCCCTGACGGTCTCACTGATTCTTTGCCTTATTTAATGTACTGTAGAGGGAGATTATATTAGTGCTCCTATTAAAATTGGAAGAAAAATGCTAATATTAGTAACAATTCTTATTACTATGTTACTGTGTTCAAACACAGCTTTTAAATTTGGACAGAAAACAGTCTGATTCTAAGAAGATGGTGGAGTGGTTTGTTAAGCTCTTACGTAACATTTATATAGCCAGGGTGCTGGTAGGTATCGCTGGAGCTGTAGCTTAAAGTGTTGCCTTTGTGTCCCTTTACAACTGTAATAATTTCAATGTTAGTCCCACAGCATAATGAAGTAAAAAACCTGTGGAACTGTCAATGCAAGTAACTCTTCTTACAGCCAGAAAGAGCCGTATTTTAATTTCTTCCTATCCTGTGTAAGCACATTAGAGCTATTTTGGATCAGAATATTTGCAATTACAAAAACTTTAAAGTCTTTCATATGGTAATGAAAGTCAGTAAGTTGTGTAAATAAGATTTAGTGCAATGACAGTGTGGCAGTTGTAAGCAATGTTTGGGGTTTTTTAACAGCTTTCTGGGCTCTTAAACTCTGCTGAGGTATACACCTACTTTCCAGAACTATGCACATTTTTTCTTGAAGTAGAATGGTTCCAATAATTTCTGATTCTAGCAGTATCTCATTCCAAAACTCAGAATATTTGAAGCTTTTTCAGACTTTAATACATTTTCTTCCATTTTCCCTACATAGATATGCTTTTTTTTTCTTTTTTTTTTTTAATTAAAACTTTAGAATCATACCAAACTTCTGGAAGAGAAGTCAGAGCTCCTTGTTGTTGCTTCTATCCATAGTCTGATTATATCTATTGTAAATTTTGACTTTGAAAAGACTTCGTAGTTAAAGCACTACCATTGATTTCTGTAGTCGAAGCCCTGCAAATGATTTCTGGAAATGGTCTGCTGTTGTTTGTTCTCTGTGCCAGAAGAAGTAACTTTAGCTTAAAAGCAAAGGAAAATCTGCTTCTGAGGGTCTGAAGAGGTTGGTTTTTCCCATCCTTTGCAGTCTTTCCCAGCTCTCTCACCCCACAGCTGTCTTTGGTGGGTTGGTTCTTGTCAGCTTGGCAGCACTGGTTGCCAGTGCCCATCTGTACATGAGCCGTGGTGCTGGCATGGTGACATCTGGAAACTCCCTGTCACAGGAATTGCGGTTCCGAGCCAACCTGCGACACAGGAAATTAACTCATAGAGTCTCAGGTTCAGAACAGGACAGCTTCAACGCCTTGAAGGCTGTGGAGAGGGATGGCAGGGACAGCTGGCTCTCAGAACACTTGGAGGAGGGGAAATTTCCCCTCTACAAACCTCTTCTGCTTCATAATTGTCTGCTAATTACTACCTCATGGAACAAGGACTTAGATTGCTGAAAATCTGCTTGTTAATAGGGTGACATTAGTTGAGAATATGGGTATTTATAGACTGTGCAGAAAACACACTGACCATAATGGCATTTCTCAAAAATAGGAGCTGTGTTGTACCAATTCTCAAAGTGAAATGGCTGCATTAATAAATACACCAGGTAAACTTGCTCGTTGATGAAATAAAAATTTGAGACTTTCTGAAGCTGAAATGCTTATATTTAATGTACTTGAAATACCTGGGAAAAAAAAGGAGAACACAGGGATGGCTCATTCTGGGAAGCACCTGTATTTTGTACAGAGAAAGCTTTTCAGGGAAGAGGTAGGGGTTAACAGCTGAAATGGAAGAGCAAGAATTAAGGTATTGAGAGAAACCAAGCACCAAATATGATAGCATTGGAGTAAGAGCTGGAGAATTTGAAGAATGTCTAGCGGGGAGCCAAAATGGAGATCAACAACTGTGAAACATTAAAAAGCAGCTTGACTTGCTAAAAACCATTGCAGTGATAGATACGTAGACATCTCACATGAAACCCAGTATCAAACACCAGACACCACCTGTTACTTCTCTGGGCATGGAGAAAAAGCAAATATACAAAGAATTCTGGTAATGTGAAGGAGGAGCAAACCCTCCTTTAGAGTGGCTGTGCACTGGCTGGCAGAGCAGACGAAGGCTGGAGAGGATTTAACTGAGTTTACAGACAGTAAGACTGCTGGCTACATTGGAAAATTTCAGCATCTTGAAGGACTGCAAGGCCATTATCATATTTCATCTGGAAAGAGTCTCGCCAGTTAGCACTGGGATTGTTAAATGTTGCTTATTTTAGAAATGCACTGCTTCTAGAATACAGCTGGTTTAGATGAATTTTTACATGAAAAGACATTTTTGTTACTTTGGACGTTGTGTTTATCTCATAACTATGATGCTTTGTAGCTGACAGGTCTGTGAAGTTCATAAAACCTGGGCTGGTTCAGCTGGCTGAGTGGTGCAATGCTGACTACAGCCGAAAAGCTTTAGGTAACTTTGAAATGAAATTTGAATTCTTTCCTACCTTAAATGAAAAATCTAAAGTCTTACAACAGCTTAGTTTTCATTTTGTGCAAGTTACAGATTTGGAATATTTTTTTTTTCTTACATGGTTAAAAAAACCCTCAACACTTGGCTGTTCTCTCTGTTGTCTTCTAAAAATCTATAAATTATCTGTACTAATATATTAGGTTATACCAAATTTCCGCTACGTCATTCCTTTTTGGATTTGCATTTCTATCATTCCCAATTGCAGACATTGAGTCCAGATGGGATTTGTTGAACCAATGTTTTTTTAAGTCTGGTTGGGTTTTTTTGTTTTTGTTTTTGTTTGGGGTTTTTTTGGGTTTTTTTTTGTTTGTTTGTTTGGTTGGGTTTTTTTGTTTTTTTTTTTTTTTCTTTTAAAGAAACTAAAATCAATGAAAAATTGTTTCAGTTGCAGCCAAAGGAGCAGGTGAACTTAATCCAAGTTTTAAAAGAACATGCTAGTTGGGGAACACCAAATCCCACATAGTTTGTGTTGTACAGGATTACTTTGTTTCCTGAAGCGCTTGCAATGCTTGTCTACTGGGTGAGCTGTTTTCCCTGTTAGCTCCACAAATAATAGATGGATTACTCCATAAAACTGTTAAGAATGAACATCGCCACTGCAGACCATGGTACATTCCAGATATTATGCTCTTCCAGGAGTTATTTTGAACTGCATGGCTCAAGTCCTTTCTGAGCAGTTACTGCTATCAAGAGTGCAGTAATTAAAGACAATTTTGGTTTTCTTCCTTTATCAGTCCAACTGGCATAATTTCTACAGAGATGATCACATTTAAAATACCTTGTGTCCAGCCAGAGACGTGGCACATATTAAATGTGTAGATTAACATTTTTTCTAATTGTATTTAATCTTCTATTAAGTAGAAGATTCTGCCTGCATTGGAACCTGTATTTTCTACCATCTCATTGTTCAGGCTACCTGTTCACTGCTTCAAAGCTTTCAGGTGTAAATTTTTATAAGTCTGAAACCCCACTCTACTGGAGAATGCCAGGTCCTAGAGCAGTCTGACGAATGCAGCAAAAATGAACTTCAACATTGAAGGAATTCAGAATTTTCAAAGACTAAGTTTTCAAAGATTCCTATTTTTAGATTCTTTTTTTTCAAGGTCAGCATGTTCTTAGATTTCCCATCCCATGTCATCTTAAAAATCTTACTATGCTTTTATGTGTCACATCTTAGTTGGCTTATTTATTCATCCTCTAAAGGAAAGACTCTCAGTTAACTATTTCATTGAGCCAGTTTTACATCTCTCTAAGTTCCCAGTCACTGCAATTATGGCAGAGGAGACAAAATGCATTGGAGAGTTAAGAATATATTTTGGTGTGACAGCTGCAGGTAAAGTTTTGCTGTCAGTGGATTTACAGCCACTTCTGTAAAGAGGGACACAAATGAAGTACCACAGTACAGAATTTCTAATCCTCTCAAACATGAGTGAAACAAAACTCTGATGACATTAGCCTGGTCAAATTCAATGACTCAAAAGAGAAAAGTTACCAAACCAAATGAAAATGTACAGCCCAGCTCACATTCTAGAGAATTGGTTTGAGTCCCAGTTCTTCATAGATGTGACTGAATAAAATATTTAATCCGATGGCTACCTTAGCATGCAAAGTACTCTTGCTTTAATGTGTCATTGAAAGAACTTCAAGGCAAACAGGTGCTTCCATTGCCTTTCTAAAAGAGTCCATAAAAATGAACGGAACTCAAGAGTTCCTCAAGGCTTAAGAAAAAAGAATGAATTAGCTCTATCTGTTAAAATTTTAATGTTTGAAATGGTTCATTAATTGTTTGTTCAACAGGAGAACAAACGCAGAATTATATGTTGTGGTACTGAGGATCTTTTCTTCTATTTAGTAGTTCTAAAACATTTCTGAACAAAAGGTACACAGGTAGCTATTATATCTGTGGAAAATAAAGCATTTATCTTTGATTGTATTAAATGGAGGCTGCTGAGCTGTATGGACAAAAGTTACAATTGCCATGTCAGTGTTCTCAAGGGGCACAGATACACTGAAGGGCCAAGGCCATGTGTCTGTGGTGGGGTTGCCCAGCAGTTGCGGGCACGATGTTGGGCATCTGTGTTTGGCACAGAGATGTTTGGTTTCCTTCATGAAGTGGTTGAAAACAGCTACTGAAAATTAATGTTTTAAGTGTCCTGGATTTAAAGCAAAAGAATATGTGTCTCTCTTCCTGAAATATCTGTGTCTCTCTGAATATGTGTCTCTCTTCCTGAAAGATATTTGCAGTCTCTCTATCCCTTCTGTTCGATTATTAGAGTAGACAGTAATTTTGACCAGTGTACAGCAGTTTTCAAGTGATGATATGGATGAATCCAACTAACTTAGAAACAAATGAGCAGCATCACTGTGCAGCCTATCTTTATGTGAGTGAATGTAAAAATAAGCAGCCAGAAATTACAAAAATGCTGCCAGACACCTGGAGAGGAGCTTTCTCTGCCTCAGTGTCCAGCTCTCACAGTGTCCACTGAGGTTTGATGTTACCTGCAGTGTGAGAGAAAACCAGACTGCTGATACACAGTGGAATTTCACATAACTGATACATCTCTTCTGACCAAACTGAAGTTTAGCCAGCCCCTTGAATTTGCTCTCTCTGCTCAGCAGAAAGTCCTCCTTGGGCTTGACTTTCCTGGGCCAGAGGAGGGGGTACCTGTCAGGAATGTGTGGAATTGAAAGCTGGAAAAATCTGCTTGTCAAGCAGCATATTCTCCTCTTGTGAGTGGGTTTCTAAGTGAAAGTGATTTCCCAGGGCATCTGGCTCTGCACATGATCTAGAACAAATAGCAGAGGATTAATTTTCGTTTCAGAAGTGGGGGATTTAGCTCTGTCTCAGGGAGATGCTACACGGAGGGCTGCCAGGGGGAGCATTCCAGTCTGCAAAGCACTTTGCTCAGAATTAGCATACAGGCAATTAAATAGCTCAGCTGGCTGGGCAGTCTTAGCTCTCTGAGCATTAAGCAAAGGTACCAGGGAAGAAAATGAGTTAGAAACTTCCTTGCTTATCTGCCTTAATCTATGTATGTTGTGTCTCCTGCAAAGTTCAGTTGTCTGTAATGCAAGCCTTGCAATTTGGACTTAAAATGATGTTAATTAAATTCGGTATTAAAAAGTCAAAGCAGTTGTAATTAACTGATTCTGTTTTTTCAGGAAGTGTTGATTTATTCTTCTAAGTAGCACATAATTAGTGTTTTTCATGCTCCCTCCTCCTTCCCCCAGGGTCATGTAAATTGGGTTGCAAACTCTTATCTGAGTGTGGTGTTTGACCTTTCATGTTATTTATCAAAATAATGATCTCCAATTTACCTTTTTATCTTATTAAAACAAAGTTATAGTTAAGATGGGAAAAATTGGCTGCTGTAAGCACCTCACGCAAGTTTTGATCTTGAGCTGTGATCACTTCTACAATGTTAATAGTTCTCATTTATCTACACATTGCCTTTAAACCTTAGGAGAAAATCATATGCTTTATTCATATGCTTTATTTATGACACATTACATTATGCACTGCCTTTAGAGTACATGTCGCCGAGAAGTGAAAGCTTCTCAATCAACAGTTATTCAATCCTGGGATTATTTTTTGTCAACCCGGTAAAAACATGTGGTTGTATTCTATCTTTTTAGTATTCACAACAGTTCATTTTGAGCTTCTGCTAAAGATCTAATCTACTATTCATAAAATTTGATATGTCTCCTGAAATAGCTTGATTCATTCAAATAAGGCATATTAAAATTTCTTTATAAACATGAATATGCCTTGTTTTTAATAGAAATTGGAAAGGAGGTTACTGAAACCAGCACATTATTGGTTATTAAATAATCTCTATTGTGTGGGCTCATCTCCTGCAGTTTTTCAAAGCACACAGGTAAATTGCAGTGCAAGGTGTGGTGACAATGTTTATACCAAAATCTGTTTTTATAAATAGTGGCTATAGCTTAGTTTTTTGCACAATGATTTTGCTCTGTGCATGTCAGCCATTACTTGTTAGCTGTGACACAGACACTGACAAATCTGTATTAATCTGATTTATAACTTGGTGTAATCACTGAAAATTGACATAACTTCACTCTTTAACATTTTGTTGAACAAATTTAAGTACTTTAAGACATTCCTGGCAGTGTGCATGGCTCCTTTCCCTGTTTCCCTGTGTTGCAAAAGGTGAAGCTCAGAGCAGAGCTTTACTCATGTTAATTTAAAGTTATTTCTGAGCATCTGAAAATACTGCAGCTCTCTAAACTATGCTTTATTTGTTTCCTCAGGAACATCACGTGTCCACTGAGAACTTGGAGCATGGCTATGAGCAACACCAGTGACTCTGTGGTCCTGAGCAATGGCAGCATCTTGTCAAATGCTGCTGGCCCAGGGGTTGTTGCAGCTAATGACAGAGACATCACGGTCCAACAACTCCCATCCAAGGAAACACCAAGATCAAAACCAAGTCCAAATGGCTGCCTGCAACTAAATGGTACAATCAGACCATCCTTTCTGCCTTTAGACAACCAAAGAACTCAGCAGATGTTGTCGCAATGCTGCCACCCTTGTCCATACCATCATTCTTTAAATAGCCATAATAGCAAGCAAGAATGTCATTCAGTGGTTGGCAGCTCAGCATCATCTCCTATGACCTCGTGCTGTATGCAGCCACACACTGAGTACTCAGCCTCTATTTGCCAAAAACACACCCCTGTCTATCACCCTGCCTGCTGTCTTCAGCCCTCCCCATCCTTCTGCCTTCACCATCAGTGGCCTGACCATTTCCAGCATCAGCCTGTGCAGCAACACCTAGCCAGGATAAGGTAAGCAGGTTGCATTATTTCTTAGTTCTCAGTATGGATAATCTTTCCCTGAACTATTTTGTTTTCTTACAGAAGTAGGAGATCTGAAAGGAAGATGAACCAAATTTCTTTCCCAGTGATTTTACAGATCAATTTTCAATGCATTACCAAGTCATTATTTCCAGGAGAAACCAAGTCAGGACATTTGTTTTGCTGGGTTCCATGAATATTCCTGAAGTGAAATAGTTCTTTCTTGGGAGAAAAAAAACACTGGTGTTTTTTTTTTTTCTTCTTGGGGATTGTTTGGAAGCTTATTAGCTCTTTCAGAAGATACAGGGTACACCTCTATTGTATAAAACAAACCAGTAGAGATAGCTAGGAATACACTGAAAGATCTGGTATGTCTGCACAGTCTAATCAAAATACATATTTCCTTAAAAAGATGCATTGAAAAATATTTTCAACAATCCTATTCTCAAATGTTCAGGGTGTTTTTTCTTTGTCAGGTCAGCTGGTTCCGTGGGTTGCCCTCATGTCTTTTCAGTGTAGGTTATCTGCTAAACTTCAAAATTGTGCTCAGATTGAGGAATTTGGGATTGCTCTAGGTTTTAGTCCTTTCTGTTCTCTATTTCATAGGAATCTGCCTCTTTGTATTTGTTAGCTTTGGAGTTCCAGAGCTTCAGGGAGCAACAAACACAAGAACAATCTTCTACAGCCTCCTGGTCCTGGGCAAAATCAGCCAATCTAAGAAGCAATTTCTAAAAAGCAAATTCCCATTGAAGGAAGACACCCTGAAGCTTTTAAGCAATGTTATTATTTTTTCTGAGTTGCAGTTGGGCTAAAAGGGGTGGATTTTCATGGGAGCATTAAAAATACCCTTCTCCCTGTTATCCAACATCTACACCCATATACAAGAACATATACAAGAGCTGTAAGTGTTTCTCGGTCAGTTACAATGATTTTGTCTTTATGAAATATATGAGCTAATTTTAAACTCCTAAAAATATCAGATGGGGAAAAACATGTAACGTGGAAAAACTCAAAGTGAATAAAGCTTTTTTCCCCTAAGATAAAAGCAGATGAAAATAGGGATGATAACACAGAGCACAAATCAGCGTTCTCCTGCCAGTTATTCCACTTAGAAATGGAAAAAATCTTAGTTGTCAAAACTGCTTATAATCAGACATGTATTTTCCACCCCATTCGTCAAGCAAAGACATTGTATAATTTTGTATGCAAAGGTATGAGGGAAGTTGAACTATTGTAGGATCATCATACTTTTCAAACTGTTGGAATGGTTGCATTGATTTCACTGTTTTTCTCCCTGTGCATCAGGGTTGTTAAACTTCATCTGTATTCCATAGTCATGAGGAAGGGAACAAATGCCATCCATAGTCTGGGTTTCTGGCTTTAGTGTAGAAATAAAAACAGTGAAAATTTCTTCTGGATATGATAAAAAATTGTTTTCAGTCATGCTTCACAGATGCAAAAAATGTTTGAACTGCTCTGATTGGGCTCTTGAGCCAAGACACTGTTTTTTCATCTTCCTTGCCATACCATACACTTCTACAAAAATGTACAGAAATTATGAACAATGATTTATGATAAATGGTTTGTCTTACTGCTAGCAGTCGAAAGATGCAATCCAACCTTTAAAGCACCTATACTTATTTAACCAGCTCTATCTGTTAGCATACCCTGCATATCCCTATCAAATGATTGCTGTACTGCTTCCATGCCTTTTCACTCTGTAAACTGCCCATGGCTGCAGTAATGGACAGTGTACACTGATCTGACTATCACTTAGCATGGAACCAAAGACTTCTTTTCTCTCTTCATACTCAGCAAGGTGTGTCTAAATACAATAGTCTGTCATTGCATTGTGAAGTTATCACCCAGAAAGGCCACTGTCAATGTAGACATGTGGGAGATGGTAAAAACTGGGAGCAACTGGATGCAGTCTTGCAGGTGGATGGATGTGCACTGAGGAGGAAGCAAACTGCCTCATTTGAAGCTCCTTGGCAGGGCTGAAAAGGAGAGGGTGATAAATGTGTATTTATTTTTTACGTGTTCGGGTCACTTCCTGTAAACAGAAGAGTAAGACTTCTGTGATATTTCAATGTGATCATTGTTGCACACTCTTAATTTTATTGCAGTTTGAGCTTATAATCTGCACAGCAGCTTCTCCAGGTATTTTTATTACAAGGTTCATTGGAAATCATCCAGCTTTATGAAATGTGCGTGTTTCAACAGGGTTATTTAAAATGCAGGTTCTTATACTCTACATTAGTTAAATTCAGTATGTAGTCAAACAACACTTAATTTAGCTTCTTTCTTTAAAAAAATGAATTCAAATATTGTTATAATTTTAAGAAGGGGGAAAAGTTGTGATTAGATACAGGAGGGTGAACACTCTGCAGACTGTATCACCGATGCTTACAGCTCTGGGTAGGTAACCAATTGTTTCAGCACAACAGGCTTTGTCAGGTTTTGAAGCCCAAGGCTTAACATTTGTCAGTGACCTAATATTAAAGGAAGGTGGCTCTGGTATATCATTGCAGATTGGAGTGAGTAAAGACTAATTGAAATAATGCCACACTTGTCCTATCCTCTTAAAGCTGGCTGGATCTGGAATTTTGTAGAGGGTTCAGCTTTGAAGTTTAACTAAATTACATGGAAACATCATCTATCCACTGCATCTTGAGAGTCTGGACAACTGATAATTTTTTTAGGTTGGTGAAAACATTCTGTAGCATAAAAGGAAATATTTTTAGTGGTTGGTGTTTTGCAGGATGATTGTGGTAAAAAATTCTATTGTAAAAATAGGTAAAAGAGGTCAACATTTGGTTGTAATGATTCTGATGTTTTTTAGATGTTTTTCTGAGGTTGGAAGATCTTGAGTAAAGTTTCTTGTGTTGGTTTGTGCCCATATTTAAGAAGTAGCTTATGTGAACAGGTTCATACTTCCTTATTTCAGTGGCCATAATATCTTGATCACACAAACACTCCCTGGGAAATTCCAGCCATCTCTCCATATCACAATGCAGTTGTCTTGAGGTTTGATTTGCTCTAACCATTTCTAAATTTACCTGTGTACAAGCATGGCACATTTAATTCTCTTCAGTACTGTTGGATGGTTTTTTTGTTCCTCTATCCTGCCCCTTTGGAGAGCTCATGCTGAAGTATCCGTTTTTGTTGGAATGCACTTATGTATCTCAAGAAACCTGGGGGCTGGGACACCCTGGAAGATATGAGTTACTGCCCCTCCTTTGCTGCAGCTTCTGTAGTCATCAGCAGCCTTCATCAGGGTGGGTAGAAATAGGGGAAACCAAGCAAGTAAGACTGTGAAAGAAGCATGAAAATTGATCCCTAATGACTGGAAGCACTGAGTTAGGAGTCCCTAGGGAAAAGTAAAAATGTGCAGCCCAGTAGCATGCTTAGTGGGATGAAAGGAGGATGAAATAAATAGTGAACAGTTGCATAGTTCTCTAGAAGAACTAAATAGTAGCATTTTTAAAAAGCCAGAAAACTCTTACAATCTTTCCTGGTATTTTTCAAAACCGCTTCTTCATATAGGAATGTATACATATCAGTAGGAGTGGCAGAGGAAGGATGTGCAGAGATCATTTAGGAAGTTGTCTCAGGATTGAGGAAGGCACGTAATAACAATTGTGATATCTCTGGGGCCAAATTGGATTGCTTCCTTCAGACATGTATGGGAAGTTTTTGGTGGGAAAACACCAGTTAAAAGCTACCTGTGTGCCTCTTAATCTTGATGTCAACTCTACTGGAATCTCTCTGATGATAAAATTTAGAAAGCTTAGGTCTGTGGACTCAGAAATAAAAGGTAGGGCAGAAGAGGTCAGGGAGCTGTGAAGGAACTGCTGGTGCCGCTGCTAAGGAAAATGCTCCAGACTGCCAGTTTATGCAGTGCTTGCACTTTCACAGTATCAATCCAATAAATTCAAACAAGCCCTCTTGGATCAGGGTGAACCTGCTTTGTGTCACCCACTGTTTACTTTTTTAGACTATACTGTTGATGCTTTTGACTACGGCAGACAAGTAAGGAAAACTGTTCTGAAAAGCATCTGAATTATCTGTGGTAAAAAAACAGGCTGAAAGGATATATGGAATGATCTCCCCATGATCATGCAATCATCTCAAGCTGGAACAGGAAAGTAAAATCTGTTTAAAGCCCCACAGAATCCTTACTTTGGATAAAATTTAAGAATTGCTCCTCATCCCCAACCAGCCTACTTTGGAGGTTTTAGCTCCTAAAGCTTAGTTTAAATTGCTGAATTCAAAGCTTTTGCTTGTTAGACCAATTTATATTCTGAAGAAGGCAAAAGACAGCATCAGGAAACTGGTAAAACATTCAGACTTTTTGTACATCTTGCTTTTAGTTTGATTTAAACCTTCTTTTGAAGTGTTTCGGCATTGCAGATTTATGTGATGGTTCTGGGACTCTGGGTTCTGCTCTGTCTCGGCGTTCTGTACCACACACTGTTCAGACAGTATTGCAGACACAAGTGAATACTTACACTTTATTTAATACTTTAAAACAAAGCTCTGTAGAAATGAAAAACCTGTGAAGTGAGGATAGAACACTACAGCTGCCTCTTACCCATTTTAGATTTTTCTTTCTAGTTATTTGGCATAAAGATTAGAACCAGAAAAAAATAAAATCTCCTCTGATTTTTCAAAAAGCAAGGAAATGTTTGTCAAATACCAATCTTAATAACAAGACTTTGTTATGAAACTGCTTTCCCTGCTTGATTCCAGGAAAAGGATAATGGTTATCTAGTACATTCTGCATGGCTTGCGGAGCTGATTTTGCATATACACATGTATAAAATATTTTCAAATAGCCTCAGTTCAGCAACATGAACTGTTCACAAAAATTTTTCCACTGAGCTTTTTTAACAACCTATCCTATTTTGAAAGTTGTTAGCGTCTGCTTTTTTTGATGCATTAAAAGATATTTTAGTTTTCACTTTTTATATGAACTGTATACTAATGTCTTTTGTACAAAATACATGTGCATATAATGATTAAAAATTAATAAAGGAACCTTTCTGCCTTCCCCTAAGAAGATTAAAAACAGGAATCTTTAAGAAGAAACCTTCAGGTCAGATTTCTGGAAGTGGGATTTCTGAAATGTTTTATCAACCTTTAGCAACTAAAAAGCAAAAGCTGGGACCATCATTTCATTCATTGTTCAGAGTGTTGCAAATCTTTTGGTTCACGTTATAGATCAGGAGTTCCTGAAATAATATAAATTCTTTCTCTGTTCTCATTTAAGCCATTTTTTCTATGCCAGAGTAGGAGTTCTCCTTATTATGAAGCATTAACAACCCAATGGCATACTTGGGATTTTGATGTAGTTGAGAAAAAAGAAAAGGAATGTGAAGCCATCTCATGCATCCATCTGAGTCCATATGTGGGATCCTCTGTTGAGCCCGTGTGGAAAAGTAGGTTTTCCCTGTGACCAAATGAACTGGGTTTTTTTCTTTCTTTGAAATACTTTTTCATGTCAGTCTAATTTAAGCTGTGCTTCTTCATTTTCACACATTTTTATTTTTAGTCTTGCATGATCTCTGAGTGTGATACCTTAAGAGTTTTATTCTGGTTTTATTAATTCATTTACTCTTCCCATGATAAATACTGTGCATTGTTGGCTGTTGAAACAACTTGCTGCACTTTCTGGAACTGAAAGCAAAGAGCTGACACACAGAGAGTAGAATGCAAATAAAAATGCCATTTATAATTTGGTGGCTGATCAAATTAAAAATAGCATGGCTAAGAAAGTATTAAGTGCATTTAAAAAAAAACCTGTCATTTTGAGCTGTCCAGGGGATTTTTGCAGGCTTTGGAATTGTACTAATTAAATATTAGTGTTTGTCTTGACTTCAGGTTGTTTGGAATCAAGCAGTTTTGCCATGGGGAGGTGGTGCTTGGTGCTTTGGTGTGAGTGCAGCTGAGGACCAGCCTGGCTGTATATTGCTGTGTAGATTCTGCTCCTTAGGAAATTCAGGTCCTGTGTGTGCTTGAATTTCCTGTGCCCTGTATCCCTCACCTTTCCCTGAACAACAGAGGAGCTCACTCATAACTAGCAATCTGCTGGGCCTTTGAACTGCTGTCCTTAGAAGATGTAAAGCTGCGGGAAACTCAGCTTTATGGGAGGGGAACCATAAAAATATGGCTCCTTTCTTTTGTACTAAATTGACTGGAAAACCACCATCAGCTGTGCTCATTCTGGAAAAGGACTAATTGGCGTGGGGTTTGAGATGACTTTTAAAACTGAGCATTTATATGCACTTAGAAAAAACCCACAACATCCAAAATTATGTCAGTTTGTTGGAATATTTTGATGATGTATGGTTGTTTTCATGTACTTTTAATTTAGTAGGACGTTGTAGTAAATGTCTTATTCAAATGTGAATAAGACAACACCAGTAAACAAAGAGCAACAGTCTAAACTATGCATGGCCAATGACCTGATTTACATCACTCTTTAAGAGATGGGTTTTGAAAGATTTGCATATTCCTACATAAAAGTTTTGAGTCTTTCTTCTGATGGGGGAAAGTGCATCCTTCTGATGGGGGAAAGTGCAAATTATCAACATCACCTTTAGAAAGCTCTTTATGAGTTACCATCATTATTTCTGTCTCTAACTCCTTCTAAAATCACTTGTTCTTCCTCTCTGATAATTTCAATGTTGTCTTCATCTCCTAGTGAATAATAGTAGATGTCCACACTTTTAATTGGTCAGTGGTGCTTGAACAGCAAAACAAAACAAAACGCCTAAACACAGTGCAAGAGGGAAATACAGAGGGTACCTGAGCAATTTGGCATTGATTTTGCTACACAAAAATTACAACGAGATTCTACTGAATAAAGAAATCTCTTAAAAACTGGACTATCAATGCAAAATAGAAATGAGTTGGTACCACTGACAGATCAATGGAGGTAAGGGAAGTTACAACTAGAAATCCTGCTGATATTTCAGAGAGCTTAGTCTCACTATTGGCAAATTAGGATTGGTTTGGTTCTTTTCTAGTAAAATCATAAATAGATTTATGTACTGGACTGGAAAAGCTGATTTGCATCACTTCTTCCACTTCTCCCATATTTTCTAGCATGTGAATAGGATCCCTTGCCTCAAAATTCTTATGTTACCTTTCCAGTTTGTAAGATGTTTAGTTTATTCTGTCAAATGGATGAACTTTTGCAAACATTTTGCTGAACATGGATTATGTTAAATCTGTTTTATAGTCTGTTCAATCCTAGAGCGCTTTTTGGGGGTTTTAGGTACCATACTGGATGTATTTAGCTCTTAAAGGTTCAGTAAATATTTCCTTTTTTTTGCTTGCTTTTTACTGAGCATACAAAACAAATTTCATGTCAGGAGATCCAAAAGATAATGTTGCATTATATATGTACAAGTTTTCATTAGCACTAGCAAAAGCTAGAGAGCCTTCTTTGTGCAATTACATATTAAATCCTTTTAAATATATTAATTGTGTTGAATAGACATTTGTTTTATATCACTTAAAAGTGATATAAATTACTAAATTCACAGATATTGGAACAGGACTTCAACACTGAAGAGAAATATTTGACTAAATTTAGAACAAAGATCTGAAGTAACAGTATTTTCATTTGCTCCAAGAGAGTAAATGATCAGAAAGGTAAAAACTATTGTTTGTCCCCATGGTTAGATGAATAATCTGGAGAAATTTTAAGTGCTTTTAGTCTATCTTTAGAAAAGTTCTCTGGACAAAGAAGGTTTTCTGAGAGCAAAACTGAACTCCCTGGTAGCTTATGATCACAAAGTTTTATATCTATACAGGAAGGAAGACTGAAGCATGTATCAGTGTGATTTATGACACTCCAAGTCTCCCCACTCCAGAGCCAAACTTCCATGTGCTTAATATCAGTCTTTAATACTTACAGGAACATGTACTTCAGCCTGCGTGGACAGATGCCATCATAAAAATAGGCACTCCTGGACATTTTCATTCTTGGTGGTATCATGAGATGGGGGTTTTCTTCTGTGTATGTTGTGATTCCTTGAGTCATGTTAATTTCCTGTTTGTCAGAGAAATCCAAGATGTGGCCATAACCTTGTGTTGCTCCATTCAACTGGGAAGTGTGATAAAAACAGCTTTGAAATAAGGAAGGGACTTTTTTGCCAGTAAAAATGTTGAAAACTACTCTAGTCATCATTTAAATCCCAAAACATATCTATTAATTTCACTGTAATTACCAAGAAAAGAGAAAAGACTAATGGTTTTAGACTTGTGAAAGATCTTGAAATAATATTAGTCTGCTACAAATTAGTTGTTGGCTTGTTTTCAAATAATGATTCATGGTGGTATTTTACTAAGCTTTTTTTAAATTCTCTTTAATAGATCAGAACTTTTGTTTAATTTGCCAGGCA
This sequence comes from Agelaius tricolor, assembly GCF_023055355.1. Taxonomy (NCBI): domain Eukaryota; kingdom Metazoa; phylum Chordata; class Aves; order Passeriformes; family Icteridae; genus Agelaius; species Agelaius tricolor. The sequence goes on along the minus strand of NW_027269261.1, from coordinate 18,332,097 downwards.
GTGCTCTACATAGTCCTGCATTCAGTGCTTCAAAAGTTTAAGGAATATGTATATAGCTTCAATTAAACCTTTTGAAGAAGTATATACTTTAAATTGTACTTTAAATTTATAAACTTGGTCATTTAAAGCAGGGAGAATCCAGTTGAAGTATGCTTGATGGCAGTCTTGTTGATAGTTTTGGAGCAGTGTTTAAAAGTGGCTACTAGTCGTTGGAGAAAAGTTTAGGGAAAGAAGAATACAAGAAAAGTGTTTGGAGAGTCCATATTACTTGTCTCCTTCATATGCTCTCAGATTTTCCTACAGAGAAGATGATTTAATTCCTTTTCAAGATAGGTGAACCAAGTAGATGCTATAAAGGAAAAGAGCCAGCTTTCCTAGTGGTTGATAATACTTAGTCAGTTGTAAAGATAAAAGAGGAAAGACATTAGAAGTCAGTATTGCAAAAATGGGTTTCTGAGGAGCCTTTAACTGAAGATTTGGTCAGTAAATCCTGGGCTCATATGTGGATACCATCCCTATAGAGCAGTGAGAAAAAGGAGCGGGTGGAAAAACCCAACAATACCCCCAGCCTTGGAGTTGATTATAATAGGATCATTTCAGTTTCAAATGACCTGTTATAAGTTTATAGAAGTTTTAATTTTAGCATATAATGAATTATACAGGGTTAGAATAAATTAGACTGTTTCAGTTGGGAGGGACCTGCAAGGATCACCTGACCCATTCAGGGCTGACCCAGTTAAAGCATCTTGTTAAGGGCATTGTCCAAAAGCCTCTTGAACACTGACAGGACTGGGACATCAGCACCTTCCTAAGAAGGTCTGGTTAGGTGTTTGACCACCTTCTAGATAAAGAAGTGTCCAGTCTAAATATCCCCTGGCTCAGCTTTGAACCATTCCTGCATGTCCCAGCACTGGATTCCAGGGAGAAGAGATCACCTCTCCACTTCCCTGCCTCAGGAAGCTGTAGAGAGCAATAAGGTCACTGCTCAGCTTCCTTTTCTCCAAATTAGACAAGTCCAAAGTCCTCAACCCATCTTCTTAGGACATTCGTCACAGCACTGTTACTAAACTTGCAAATGAGAATACATTTAGCTTCTTAATAGGATTGCAGTGACCTTTTCCATCTCTGGTGCCATGATGGAAACATATTTCCCCGTTGTAATCTGGCATGAGCCAGAGTTTTGTCCATGAGAGGTGTCAAAACTCCCTGTTAGTTTTGCAGAGTAGGTTAATAAAGTTTAATATTGATTATATAGCAGAAAGTGAGTGAGTGAAATGCTGGCTTAGTTAAGGATATAGGGTTTGCTTCACTCCATGGAGTTTTATCCAGTAGGCACGCTGTAGGTCAGTAAAGCTTAAATTTCTACGCTGAATTTAAATCAGTAAGAGCAAGAATCGCTCAGACAATTATTTTATTGTTAACACCTTCCTTACAGTTGCTTTCTTCACAGAAAGGCAATCTTATTTGCTCCTATTTGCTGTGAAAGTAGAGCAGATGCTCACTTGGAACTGAAGAGGTAAGTAAGAACACAGCAAGAAAAGCAGATGGGAACTTTTATAAAACTTGATGTCTCAACTGTAAAAATGTGAATTGACATCTGTAATACAGTTGCCAAATAGCATATTGATTTTTGGTCTGCTAAGTTGCATTTTGCTTAATTTTAAGCAAAAGAACAGTCATGTGTACAACATTAAGAGAAGTTGCAACATTGACATTTTAATGGATGAAATAGCAGTTAGTTTCAGATAATTTCACCCTGATAATTTAGACATTAAAAAATATTAAATCCTTTTGGATTATTCCTTGATATTTTATATGGGGAAAACCCATGAAAGTAAGTTGCAATCTTCTTTGTTTTAATAAAACCTTAAAAAAGCAACTTACCAAAAAATGGAATTCTCTCTCTCCTCTACAAGATCATTTTGCTGTGGGTTGTCCTGTTCCTTAGAGATCCAAACAAGTAAAACTAAGTGCAGACAATTACAATGAACACTGCATGTTTAAAAAAAATCTAGATAAAATTCATTATTAAAATAATGGAAAACTGCTCATCGTAGCAAAAAAATTAAATTGGGAGGCTTATAAAAACTTTTTTGGCAATCTAATCTGTTGGATTTGTTGTCTGAGTGATTGTTAAAATGATAAAGCACATAGGTGCTACATCTGATGTAACAGCAAAAGCTAACTTGATATTTAGGAGCAATTCAAATTGGGTCAATGACATTCTGAAAACACAAGGATTTTCTTCCCGTTCAGGGATTTAGTTTGTATTGTATGTTCTGATGGAGAATGTACAATATGATGCATATCTCATTCTGTCCTGCAGGGATTTAGCTTATCCAGGAGTATAATAATGACCAAAAGCTATGTTTTATCACTTCTGGTAACCAGATCTACCAACAAAGGGAATAGTTTCCCTCTGGCAAAGTAAAGCATTGAGGTTAAACACCTCATAATCCTTGGACAGAAGAGTCTTTTTTTTTTTCAGCTATTTATTGCAATGTACCATTTTTGCCTCCAGTGAATCTTTAAGTGAAAAGCAAGAGTGCAAAATGAATCTGTTGCCCTGTGTAGGGCCAGGAGTTGGACTTCAGTGATCTTAATGGGTTCCTTCCATCTCGGGATATTCTGTGATTCTATATTGAGTAAATCATTTTATGATAAATATCAGTAAGCTGTGCATTTATTTTCAAAATTTTTTGCAGCTCAGCACCAAAATGACAGTGCTGGAGGAGCAGCCTCCATTTCCCTTAGCTCATGTCTCCCAGAATGAAACAGAGGAGAAGCACCCACACTGACACAGTCTCAGATTTATCCAATGCTGTTTGCTGTTTCCTTACACCTAAAAATAGGGCACAACAATCACAGACAGTGCCTTTGTGCTGCCCCATGTCAGGCTGGTAGGCATTAATTTCAGCTTAAAGTCTAACTGGCTTGTTGTTCCTCCATGGAAAAAAAAGAGGAAAAGCCTTTCTATATCCAAGTTCCAGTCTCTACATCTGCTCTTGGTGACATAGAAATTAATTGCAGCTAAGTGAAATGGCATAAGTCAGAAATCGAGTGTTTAGCCAGGGCAATATCCAGAATTGTAATAGGAATTTTAGGAAGGTAATGTTTGGATAAGTTAGTACAAAGTTATGATTTGGAATGTGTTGATGCTTTTTAACTGACTCAAAAAAAGACCCCAACCGACATTACTGTCAGTGTAAGCAGGAATGTTCCTATTTAAAATCATATTAATATCTCTTTCAACCTCTTAGGTTATTGATAGCTGCCTTTTTAACACTTCTTTGAAATGATGGGTGCTTCGCAACTGCTAGAAAACTCTTCAAAGTATGCTTCAAAACACAGCCTGTTTTCCTAATTTTCTATTTCATGGCTACCTTCTGCAGGGTTTCTTGCACCCACTAAGGAAGCAGCAAGCATTAATTCCTTGGGGTGTGAGGCCAAGGGGTTGCTTACATTGAAACCTTTCTCACAACCGAGGTTTGTGAAGAAAGCCTGAAAAAGAATGCCTTGGAATATCTAGATACTTTTGTTGTCCTCTGATACATTCAGGTTTGTATTTCCCTTAAATGCATTAGATTTATGAAGCACGCTGCATATGAAGTAAATCAACCATAGTATTATTATTAAGTCCCATGCTGTGGAACATGTTTTGAAATATTGCCTTGTGCCATGCGATGTCCCGGTGACATGAAAGTTCTGAACTAGATTTAATAATACATAGGATTTCCAAAAGCTTGTTTTCCAGTGTGATACTTGAAATTAGGACCAAACTCCCCTCTCTGATGTACCCTATTAACTTCCATGAGAAAACTCATTCAGTGCTGTAATCAAAAGGAGGCTTTGGCTTCCCTGGGAACTCAAAGTCAGGATGCTGCCATGTGGCACAACATGTTCCCCTCCAGGAAGCTCAAGCATTGGTCATTATCTTTCTCAGATTGAAAAATATGTAAAGCAATCATATTTTTTACGCCTGTGAACTGCCCCTATTCGAGTAGGTTTGTTCACAAAGAAATAAATTATTTCTACTGCATCACTGTTCAAAATACCAGTAGAACCCTGAGGTTAAGTGCTTATTTAGGCTGGAAAGGTGAATAATTGGAGCTGTAGTAGTCCACTCCAAAGCTGATTAATCCTCCTGATACTCAGTTATTTCCTAGAGTAAACTCACTGATATTACAGCAGCCTTTTTTAAAGACACCATTCCTCCTTTTCAGCATGTTACGCAGTAGGATGCTGGGCATCCAAAATACATTTCATACTGAGAAACATTTGGGAGTTTTAACCAATCAATTTATCTTTTCTTTATGTATTTCTTAATTCTATGATGTTCAGACAAAACTTGCCACTAGGAAAGGACAGGATGAAGCAAAGCATGTGTTGAGCAGTGGCTGACACTTGCAGTAAATGGTGCTAGAACAGAGCCTGTCCTTTTCTTCCTCTTTCCCTTTTCTCCTCTTGTTGCAGAGTGTTTATTAGATTTTATCAGTGACTGCAGTTTGTGCAGTAACTTGGTTGTGCTGGTCTTGTCACCACCAACTGTGATTGTCACTTTCTGCTACCAGACTTGTGAGAACTAAGTACAAAGGTAATTTAATACACAGATCAACTTGGCTTTTGTCCCATCAAAAGAGTGGAATTCACAACTTCTTTCTCACGAAAACTGATGAGGACTCTCTTTGTCCACACTTTTTTTTGGAGGCTGATAGTGTTGTTTAAACTGGCTCAATGAAAATATAATACTTCAAAAATTAGATACAGCAACATTCATTAAGTGGGAAAGATCTGGTTTTGCCATGCATTTCTGTATTTTAGAGCATAATTAAAGAATTTTGGGTTGTAGTTTTCAGGGATAACTTCTCCTATTGACCAATATAATAAAGTCATCACAACAGCTGCAAGGGATTGGTTACACTGCTGGAATTTACCCGGGTGTACCCAGGTTTTTTCAATGTATGCTTTTCAAAACAAAACAGTTTGATAGCAGGTGTGACCTTTAACCCTCCCTAGCTTTGAAGAACTTAATCATCATCATTTCTTCAGCACTGAATATATTTTGCAGGTGGAGGAAACAGAGGGAAATGTAGTTTGGTTTTGATGGGTCCGGGGGAGGATGTGGAATAATTGTGTTGGTATTTTTACCCACTTTGTGTAAACCAAATTAGACAAATTTAATTTTAAAGTAGCCCCCATGCAGAAGAAAACAATTTAATCTGCTAATATAAACCGGAAGTCATAGAAGCCTTTATACAGGTCAGCATAAACACAAAGCCTGTACTAATCGTTGTTGGGTGGCTCTGCTTGTGCCAAAGTGTTGCCTGATATTATTACTCATGGCAGAGCCTATTATGGCACAGACAAAAACAAATGGCTGAATATATATGGAAATTCAGATCTTTACAAGTGAAAGATAGAAATTAATGTTTGAAATACCTTACTAACAGTAAGTGTGTCTGCTTATATTTTTCTCTCATCAAACCCAGGAGATTATGCTGCAGTTTAAAAAATTGTTATTCCCAGCACTATGACTTTGCCCCCTTTTCCATACAGTCTTGAAGGGACATTCAGTGTGTACTCTGCCTTGGTGAAAGTTCATAAAAAGGACTGTCTGTGTAAACATTTCTCTTCATCCAGAGTCCTGTTACTATTCACTTCAGATTCAAGTTGAGTGAGTTCTGACTTCAGTACCTGGTTTCTGATCCTCCAGTCTAGCCTGAGTTGGGAAAAGTTGATTTTGTGGATGAGGCTGTAGATCAGACAATGAGCAGTTCCCCAAGCCTGCCACAGCTTCTTTTCAGCCTTGGGTAATTTACTGTTCAAAGTAATTTCAGAACTCAGTTTAGTTGAGTTTCTCTACATTCTGGCTGCTGGTGAGTCTGTTGTAGTGGTACCAGCAGCTTTTAGCATCAGTTGGAAAACTGGGTATGTTCTATACCTCTGGAAGTCAGATTTGTGCACCTAGTCTGAAGGTTGGTGACACTTCATAAATTTAATCTTTTGTGGCTGCATTCAACTGAGAATCTTTGTCTATACCTTTCATTAATCCTTGAGTTACTCTGCAACTAGAGAATGGTGAATCTGCTTTTCTCCAATTTTCTTGTGGCTGAAAAGAGCAAATCTTACTCTTGTGTAGTAGTAAACAACTCTTACTACTTTGAAGAACAGCAAATTTCATTTCTATTTAGTGGATTAAGTTTTTCTGAAAATCTCTGAGGAGTCTGACCTGTTTATCTGTGTGTGAAAGCATGCAAATCTATGCTTTTGGCAACTTCATTGTGATGTTACGAAGTGATCTATATTATGCAGGTACCTGCTTCTTAACTCAGTGCTTTCCATACTTTTTAAAAGAAGTAATATTAAATGTGTCCTTGGTGGTAAAACAAATCCATAACTTAACTGAAGTCGTTGTATGGTTACAGCTTTGGAGGGATTTTATGTCACGTTCTTGAAATGACTTGCAGATTGTTTATGAAGGTTTTTTTTTAAGTGAAATTTATGTGAATCTTACTGGTCCAGTAGCTAAGAAATTGAAGTGCACGATGAACAGTGTTAGATAAGAATAATTCTCACTTGGGTTTGCTACCTCCTTCTCAAAATAATATACTTTATATTAGACATTTAAGAAGTAACAAAAAACTTGGATAAAAATATTTTATAGAGGTATCCTATGTCATTCTACTTCCTGTATTATGGCAAGACAGAATTTATGGCCAAAATAATTTTTTGTAATGAAATTACAAAGGACAACTATGAAGTTTTGTGAATTACACTCAGAACATGGTGTTTTTCATGGTTGTCTGTTTCCATCATATGCAAACTTTGTAATGATTTTCAATAGTATTGAATTTTTATCATATTAGTTTATTTGGTCTCTTGTTGAAAACTGGAAAAGCCTCAGGAATAGTAATCCCAAAAATCAGCTGCATAAAATTCCACTTTTGAAAACCCAGCTGCCTGTAGCTGTAATTGTTCTCTGAACTACTTGTTTGCAAAGACTCAATTGAATATGATTGTAGGCCTTTCAAAATAATTCATATCCTAAAATATCTGATTTTTATAATTTATTTTCTTACGTATGAGAATAATTAAACTAATTGGTGTGTGCATGCATATTTCATGCATTCTCAATTACTCTCTTTTTTTCTCTTCTTTCAGGCCAACCAGACCATTGAAGTTACCAAAAAGGTAAGGTTCAGTGCTGTCACAGCTGCAGTTTGTGGAATTATAAAGGTGGTAGATGAGGTGATGGCAAAACTGTTATTCCCCATACAAAGCAAGAATAAGGAATATTCAAAGAAAAAACATATGCATTCAAATTAAATCAGACTTTAAAAGTATTTCTTTAGGCAGTGGGTAGTAAACTTCTGCAACTGCCATGGGAAACCAGATACTATCAACAAGGTCAAACCACATTTAGAAGAATTGATCTGCAATGGGTCCCTAAATAAACTCTGAAACAAGGAGCCAGGGCCAAGTTCTTTTACATCCATAAAAACACATCTGTGAATCCTACAGTAGCAGGAAGGGGATAGAACATGCAGGATATCCAAATTTAGGCTCCATTTACAGACAGAAAAGCAGTCTCCTCATTAGTACTAGGCCAGAATTCTAAAATCTATGCAGATTTAAATGCTTCTTGTTTTCAACTATTTTAGGCTTTTTTATTACAATCTGTGCCTGGATACTCCATGCCTCAGTACTTTTTTGGTTAAGTTTTTTGGTTAAGGGTTGCTCTGAGAAGTGGCTTGGTTGTATCATCAATAGTGATAAACAAACCTGACAGACAAGTTCTGAAAATTTTGTCATAGTAGTTTTTAATTCTTCTAAACCCCCATGCAATCTAGAACACTGGGCTTGGATTCTATAGGCTCCGTAGAATGGCACGGTCAGAGAAAATAACAGACCATTGTATCTAAAACAGTGCATCAGAATGGCGACAAGAAACGATCTCAAGTGAAAAGACATTAAAAACACAATTGTTGGAGTTTATTTATTAAAAACACTATTGTCCACAAAGATGGACAATAGTCCGTCTTTAGGATTTGCTTTCAGTAAAGAGCAAGCCTGTTTGTTAAATGTCATATAATATGTAAGTATTTGAGTAGAATAAGTATTTCTGTAGAAATCTGTGTGTTGATATGATTTGGGTCACACAAATATCTATTGTTAATCGTGACCTTTTTACAATACAAAAACTATATATGGTACATTTCTGTCTCTGTACAAACCTGAGGAGTGGTTGAACCTGAGAACATATGTATATAGGAGCTGAATTGAAAAGTTTTTCACTAGCCACATAGTATGCTTAAAATGGGAAAAGAACCTAAACATTCTCTTTTTTACCTTCTCCTTTCAAAGAAAATATTTGAGGTCATGGATCACCTTTAGACAAATTGCTTTATAGCAGTGGTGCTTTTAGTAGTGCTAAATATAGATTGAATTACTGTATCTCCTAAACATTTTGAGTTACTTAGAACATGAATTAAAAAAAAAAACTACTAAGAAGAAATCAAACCTTTTTTAGGTGTGTGAAACACATCAGGAAGAAATAAATTAGTGAATGCTACATTTTAATGGTACATAGCTAGCTAAAATTAGTACCATTCTAACAGACTGAAAATAGAAAATAGTGAAAAATGGCATAAAAATGGTATTTCACTCAGTGTCAAACTTATATGAGTTCATCATTCAGTGCTGGAATATTTTGGATGAAACAAAACCAAGAAGTTGTAAGTGTGGCTGTATGTCTAGGTCATTGCACGAACAAAAAATAGTTTTAATTAGGCATCCAAAAGTGGGAGGTTATATACTGATTTAGAAAAGTACTAGAGAATGTTCTTAGCACTAAGGATATCCTTTCTCAATGTGATTCCTCCACTGAGGAATTGATTTAAGCATTTTCAGGCAAGTGGCCATTTATGCCCAATCTGTCAGGGTGGTGGCTTCCTCCTCACAGAGAAAAAAAAAGTAATTAAACTCATGTTATAGCTTTTTAATTAAATTATAGTTTTGAATAAAAAAATTCAAAACCCACCATTTCTTTAGCCATGTACAGTGGGTTGGGGTTGAGGCTGGTTTTAGGCAACTTGGTTGGTTGGAGCTGGAGCCCTCAGCAGCATAAATAATGCTCAGACAGGTAAAATTAAAAATAGAGTGGTCAGTCCTCTTGTCAGCCAAGGTCAGCTTTGCTTATCTTTATTTCAGTATGTGGTAAAAGAAACAAGAGAAATTTGCAGGTGTAAACAAGCTCTTCACTGTTTTCTGTATGTGGCTTATTATCACTTAGGACAGAGTTTATTTTATAGCTGAAAGAATTTACCCAATTTAAGAGTGCTCAGCTGAGAATGGAACTGTAGAGACAACATGTCAAAGTGGTAAATCTGGCACTAGTGATAAATAGGAAAATAAATCTTTTGGGTATAACTTTATGACTTCAGAGCAAATGTCTGTAATAACTAGTCAGTCTAGCTTGGAGTTTAGAAAAACATTTGGTCCTATAAATAGGAAAATTCTGTTAGGTCATTTACTTCACTTCTACTTTGTACAATTGCTCATTTGGCAAGCTGCCCCTTTGTGATTGACTTTAATGAAAATTTTGACTTCAGATTGCTTTTCAAGCTTTTGCTAATTAACTTCTTGTGTGAACATGTCAGAATTATTCCATGTTTACTTAATGGGAAATGGAGAAACACCCAGTGCTTTGGATTTCTTTGCTCCTCAACGCTGTACTTAGACCCCTAGAGGTGCCTATTTCCACATGCAACGGAAAAACAGGAATAAGCTTGCATATGCCATTGATTTTGCAGTCAGAGCACTTGGAACCCACTGGGAACCTGGAGTGGGGAGATAGACAATCCCTCCCTTCTTAGCAGCAGGACAGAAAATTTCGGTCAAGATGATAATTGTATTGTGATTAATTAACAAGTTGCTCTTAAAACTGAAAAAGAGCCATAATCTTTCAAGACAGTAGAAATAAGTAAAGGAGCTCTCTGCAGTAAACTTTCATGTTATGCTGCTTGAAGTTGAGGAGGAAATAAGAGTGGAGATCTTGATCAATATTTAATGTTTACAGAGACCATTTGTATAGAAGGATTCATAGCCTGTAATTACTTTTCTAATGCCTTTATGGAACTTCATATACTCTCTTTGCTCCCAGTATTAAACAGTGTTGCTTTTGAAACATAAACTCTATGAATTCAATTCTTTATTGTAAGAAAAATCATTTAGAAATGAAGATTTCTTGATTTCACTTAATTTTCTGAACATTTCTCTTGAATTAACAAAAATAAAAATATTTTACAAAAATAATGAAAATTAGGTTTGCATATAATAATTCTTCCACTCATAAAATTTAGAATGAACTAGGTGTTAAAATCCAAGGATGGATGTTATGCTGTAAGACTAGACAGTTAACGTTAGTTTATATATCATCTTGCCAACCCCTTGCATCTTTGAACTATAACAGATTTCATGGATCATGAGTATGTAGGCTTTGAATATTTTTTAATGACTATTTTAAAAATAGAGGAAGTGTTTTCTTTGGGTTCTACTTTAAAACAGATCTTTTTCTTTCTTGGATATTTTTCTCAAAATGCTTAATTTTTAAAAAGATCCCAAGTAGTCACGTTTTCTCTCACTAAATTTTTGACAAATCACCTTTTTCTAGTGGCTTGCAATCATGGATAAGCTTGCATTTTTTGTCCAAATCCTGGGGAAAAATAATAGTCTGATCTGAAAAGCTCTTGAGAGAAGTATAGATTAGTTCTGTGGGCAGCTTTTGTTGCTGTAGCACCTCTCCCTGCTCCTCTTCCATAGCTATGCTGCGCTCATCGCTGACTGGCCTGTGGTGGTCCTGGGCATGTGCACTGTGCTCATAGTGGTGTGTGCACTCGTGGGAATATTAGTTCCAGATCTTCCAGATTTCTCTGATCCACTGCTGGTAAGTCAATACCCATCAGTTGTCCTGTCAAATAAGTATTTTTCGTTTGCCATGTTTTCCATTGGAACCAGTAAACAGCAAATGCAAATACAGCAATTGATACAGTATTAAATCTTGACATTGGAGCAGCAAGTGATAATAAAAAGCTGCAGTTGCCATCAAAGAATATTACCCGCTAGTTTCCATGCCCTCTGCATTTTGCTAAGATCACGTGTCCTTCAACAGAACTGCTTCAGATTGAATAATGTAAATTCATCCCAGTTTTAGATGTACAGCACAGACCATACATTCTAAATCAGGTTTCAAAGAAGGCCAGGAACTGTTAAAGGAGAGGGTATTCTAAGTCCCTTCTGAGGATAAAGTGATAGCCATATTGAAAGGATAAAAGTTCTTTTTGTCAGATTCTATTAAATATTGCACTAATTTTTTACTTTTATGAGTTGTCTTAAGCATGAGTAGCTTTCAGGATTTTTTTAATTGAAAATATGGCATTTAATCATTATCCTCAAATAAAAATAAACTGTTCCTGTAAGTCATTGATATTTATAGTATAGAATGTGTACCTACAAATCCATATCTAATGAATATTTCTGGAAAAGAGCCAAGTTGTTAAAATTGTTTCAAAGTCACTTTTAAAATTATTTAAATATTTGCCTTATTCTTAATTAAGAGTGATTATTGAGATACCGAAGAGTACTTTGTAGAATGCCCTTCCTCTGAAAACCAAGTGTTGAACATTGGATGAACTAAATCATCTCTTCTCAGCGAGAGCAGTAGGACAGGCAAGAATTCTTAATCCCTTGTCACTCTCAACAATCAGTCATTATTTTGTCATGAAGCATTTTACTTCTAAAAGTAGATGCCTGGAGTAATTATGCTTCATAGTGAAAGCTATCCATCACTTTGATCGTGTTTCCACTCTCCTGTTTGAGCTGAAGAATGAAAAGCATTAGTGGAATTTTGTGCTTCTCTCCCCTTAGGGTTTTGAACCCAGAGGGACAGCCATAGGACAGAAACTGGTCACATGGAACAACATGGTGAAAAACACAGGGTACAAAGCAACACTTGCAAACTACCCTTTCAAATATGCAGATGAGCAAGCTAAAAGGTAAGACTTTATAATAAAAAAGTGAATTTTGTTTTATTGGTGGTTTTGTATGTACATCGTGCTTTCACCAGTACGCTCTGAAGTTAAAATATATACTGCCACTGATTTCAATAAATACAGAATCTAATATTCTGCAGTATTTAAGGCCTTTCATACCAGGCTAGATATTTCCCACTGCAAGCTTTTTTAAAAAATGTATAATTGTACTTTTCTCTATGGATATTTTTGGTACTGGACTCAATGTCCTTTCATTTGAAGTCTCTTAATTTAAAGAAAAAATTAAATTATTGTTTCAGTTTTTGTATCCCAAAATCACATTGGTAAAAATATGTTTTCTCAGGTGTAAGAGCTGTTAAACTGTGTGACTTGTTTGGATGGTGCTTCTTTTAATGATTTCTTTGCTAAGGTAAAGTGAAACCCTTTGTTCTGGTTTAGTCATCAAGATGACAGATGGTCAGATGACCACTATGAAAGAGAGAAGAGGCAAGCAGACTGGAACTTCCACAAGGATACCTTTTTCTGTGATATTCCAAGTAAGTGGAGAAATTATACAAGGAAAGCTAAAAACTTCTGAGAGTTCAGAGTTTTCTGAACTCTTCTGTATATTGTATGCCATATTAGGAAGTTTTTTTTTAACTTAATATATAAACACAATAAATACCTTCTTTCGCCGTGCAGAAATCTTGGTAAAATTGGATTGAAATGTTTCAAAGTCACTTTCAGAATTATTTAAAGATTTGCCTTATTGGTTCCATTCTACTGACTCTTTCTCAGAAAAAAACTGTATTTACTTGAAGTGCTTCCTTTAAATGTTTGCATTTCCTGCAAGGAATTTTATTAGTTCTTGATAGTACTGAACATTGTAAAATCAGTGTTTTGTGTGTGGCTAGAGATCTAGTTCTTAATTCACGTTTGGGAAGAAGTTATGTTTTGTCCATGCCATTAACTTAATTCTAAAAAATCTAAATCAAAAAATACTTTTCCTGTGTATGTCCTAAAGGCATCCACCAATTGTATTTTGTACAGAATGTAGGGGTTTATGTACGGAAAAAAAAAATAGACACAAAAAACCCAATGAAGAAAACATCCCCCTTAAAGAAACAGAAATAAAAATAAAATGTCCCCACCTTAAAGCACTGTAGGCTATGAAGCTGACTAAGTTAAACTAGAGGACAAAAAAGACAAAAGTCTTTTGACATTTTACAAGGCAGACTGCAGAACTTTGATAAGTCCTGTTCTGACAGAGAGATGTAGATCTTGCCTCTATTCATAGAAGGACCTGAGCTCTTTAGTGGCTACTTCCACATGTGAGGACTGATAACAGAGCACAAAAACACAATTGTGAAATTGTTTGTTTAGATTACTTGGTCTAAGAGAGCAATGACCAGGGAAAACCAGAGTGAAAACAGACTTTTATTCTTTTTTTTCAATTGTAGTATAGGCTTACATTTAAGTGAAAGGATGGGAGCAACATCATCATTTCTGCTCCTGTGAACAGAACCATATTAACATATCATGAGTGAGGGACAGAAAATGTACTTGGTACTCTGCTGAGCATTCTTGAAGCAGAATTGACTCCTCTTATCCAGGCTGCTGTTCTACACAGTCTCACTCTCTTCCTTTCCTCTGCTGTTTCTGCATAGTCTCAGTTTGTGACAGTCATGAAGGAATTGCATTTCTCTGGGAAAATTTGCCAGTCCATTATGTAAAGAAAACAGTTGATTTCCTCTTGACACACTTTTGTCATTCCTGGTATCTTTCTTTGTCTGCTGCAGGACCTCTAGATTTCAGTTCCCTTGATCGTAAAGCATCGTTGGAGATCATAAAGCACTGCCCCTGAGTCTTTTCATTGCAGCCTTGTGGAAGGCGAAAATTCTGCAGCTTCACAGCAGTGGGGGAAAATTCAGCCTTTTGGGTTTTTGGAATACTTTAATTAATGTGATCATGTTTCTTAACCCAGAGTACCATACTGTGTTAAACAGTTGTGTATATTTGTGTTTGTATATTTGTTTCCCTTGTGAGCTCTGCAGACAGATCTCATTGCCACTAAGTAATTATTTGCTTTCCTAAATCTGTCTTCTGATAAATATGATTTAATTTGTAATTTAAGCTCCATGTTTCTAAACTGTGGAATTCTTGAAAATGGCCTCAAGGATGTCACAACAATTTCCACTGTAGTCATTTGCTTCTAAAGCAAAAACATTCTTGTAGAAACAGCTTTATAATTATTATTTATATTCCCAAATGACATACTAAATCAGCCTTTGATTACTGTTATCAGTGTACTGCCATTATACTGTGCCAAGAATTTAATAGTTTGCTGATTAGATCTTCTGATTTTTGTTTGTCATATTTCAGAAGATAGTTTGCTTGAATGGAAGTCTGTAGAGCTTCTGAGTGGTGTGTAGTATTGAAGATGCCATATTTACTGTAAGCTCCTTAAGGAAATGGAAACTTTCACGTGGATTGAGTGTTACAGATAAACAGGTCATCTTGAAAAGGAGGTGAATTCCCATGGCTCGACAAAGATTTCCCATGTGCCATTTGAATGGTGGGATTTTGCCTCAGCCTTTGATACCAGGCCCACCCAAACAATCAGTAAAAACCCCTTTCTGTAATTCCAGGTGATCGCTATTCACGAGTGGTGTTTACATCAACAGAAGGAGAGAATTTATGGAATTTGAATGCAATTAAGTCAATGTGCAATGTAGACAACTTGAGGGTAAGTCAATTTGGCATTTGTTTCACTTGCAAATACAGAGCATATATTTGAAACTTTGGTTTGCTGCCCACTGCCATCCAGTAGCATATGAGAGGACTTTATGTGGTTCAACTTCTGTCAAATGATCAGTCAGCATGTACATGCTGTCAAAAAACAACTTTCAATTTGTAGATCAGGTTATATATTGGGGAATTTCTTTGAGTTTTCTACTAATAGCATCCAGATTTGGGTAGAATAAGGTTGCTTCAGGAAAGAATGATCTTAACTTTTACTGTGTGTTTCCTTATAAAATATTATTCTATGGAGTTTTGTTCTTGGGTCCCAGCAAATAATTGATTTTTCTTGTGTTTTCACCTCCAGGTGAACTAACTATAGTCTCATAATATATGCATTTTTCTCTGACACCCAGTGGATCACTCAAATTAATTTCTTTTTGTTAGTTTAGAATAGGCTGTTAAATGGACAGCAAAGGAACTTAGGTAAAATAGCTAGAGATACTAATTTTCATTTAAACTTTACTTTATCTGTAAAATATAAGCTTGTCACTTGCTGGAGTAAACTCCTTTGAACTGAGTAACAATGAACTTTTGGTTCACATACTGATGACTTTGCATGGAAATGAAGCAATATGTTTTTCATCTGTTAATACTGAACAAATTATTTCCACTTTGCTCTTCTCCAAAACAAAAATAATCATAGACAACTTAATTCATATTTCTCATTTATTTAATAGGATATATTTTCATTATTGGATTGATCATTGCCTATTAGACAACTGTATTAATTTAGCAAATTCCCAAACTGTTTTCTTTACAACAGCCGTCATTTGCTGGCTTAAAATGTTGAACTGTAGTGGAGCGTTGTATAATGAATCTCCCTTGGCAGTCTGCTGACAGGCATTTTGTCCTGGTTGGCTCCCTTGTTGGAAGTGAGTTTTGTCCTCACATGCTTGTTAAATCTTCCATATTTCCCCATCAGAGATGATTGCACTGACAGGATGGCTCATGTGGTTTTATCCCTTTTTTCTTGCAATCAGAACAAGCCAGGTGAGCAAGAGTACGGGATCTAAAGCAGCCCAGCTCAGTTTTGAATGAGCTGAGCTAGGGAGTCATCACATCACCAGTTCAATCAGGAGATCCAGGGGAGAATAACCTTTAACAAGGGTAAAAATTGAGGCTAAGTGAGGAAGGAGATGCTAATCTGTGCATTTACTGTAGAGAGGTTCAGTTGCACAGGCAGCTGATGCAGGTAAATCCCAGGTAGTGCAGATCGTTGCAAAGCAATGCAGTCTGAATTAAAAAACATCATTCTGTTTAACAGAGGATAGTTAATTACCTCTGAAGAGAATCTCTCCAATGATTACATTACTACTGAGAATTGTTTCTTTTGTTCCTCCTCATCTGCTCACCTTGATAAAAATGTATTATATCAAATATGGCTGTACCTTCTGAGGGAAGGATGAAACTACTTTACTACAACAAACAAGGCCTATAAAACCAACTCTTCCTTTGAAATAAGAACACTTCAGAAAATGAAATGTTTGATGCATCATCTACACCCACAACTGTGTAGATATTTATAAAAAATTTTGTTGTAAATAATGACCTTGCAGATCTTTCTTTGTAAATTACTTAGGAATAAAGTAATTTAAGGCCTCAGCTGAGCAGAACAACAGTGCATCATGGTAGCAGCATTGATTTTTAGCTAGTTAGTATGGAAAAACGAGTATGGTTAGGTTTTGGTATTTTTGCTGGTCTGTGCATATAAATTTATTTTAAAAATTAGATACTCAGGGCTCAGAAAGGGATGAAGTTTTTTTCATAGTTTCTTTTTAAATGCTTGTTACTTATAAATAACATTTTTAATTATTTGAACACTTTCTGGCAATTTTTAAGTACATCTGACACTTCTTAGAACTCACAAAGTGCTGTGATTATGTCCCACTTTTAAATGCTAAGTTCTGCTAGCAGCCAGTCCCTAGGGAGGCAGAGGATGCTGACTTGCACTGCAGTCATAACAAAAAAATCTATGACTTTGGTGACCTTCTGGTCTTACAGACTCTTTTCTGGCTGTAGTTATTTTTGGTTTTGAGCTCATGCTTGTTCAGGGCCACAGTTCTGTTGAATTAAGTGGAAAAGCTTTCTGTATTCAAAGACAGGAAAATCAGGCGCTCTTTGCTGGAAGTGCAAACCTTTGAATTTATGTATTTTTCTGATGATAAGCAGGATATCAGCACCAACTAGTATTGGCTTTAGTATGGGACTAACAGCATATCCTCTATGTATTAATTGTATTCCTATCTACTTGAAACTACTTTATAGGTTTTACTGACATTTAGGGGCTCTACCCTGCAGCTGTTCAGCATATGCAAGTCCTATAATCATCATGGAAACTTTATATACAAAATAGTTATGGGAGGTCTTCCAATTTTTTTACTTCTTGGATAAGAGGAGCTTTTTTTTTCCACCTGTTAATTGCAGAATGTTTTCCATATAAACTGTAAACAGCTATTTTATAAACTTTAATGACTGTATATTAGGTCTTAAGACTGCTTCCCCACAGCAGTGGATTTGTGATTCTCTGTCACTGCAGAGAGCCATTTGGGCAGATCTGCCCACTGATGTGTGCAGGTTGCAGAGTTTCATTTCTTATTTGTTCCAAAGTAAATTGAAGTGGTGCCAGGGACAGAGCAGGTCTGGAAACACCAGAATGACCTTTCCAGTTCCTTTGGATCACCAACAAAGCCCAATGCTACAATCTATTAACATTTAACGTAGTATTTTAATGAACTATCAGGAGCTAAATTTTGTATTTTACTTTCTAATTTCCAGCTACCACCTCATGTTACTTTATCTTTGCCAGCAGTTACTTTGCCAGTGAATGCTTATGGCCTGCAGCAAGCATAGAACAGTGTATAAATGTCATGGTCCCGTCTTGAACCTGAATACATAGAGAAGACAAATCAATCCTTTCCTCCCAGTTTGCCTATTACATCCTCATAGGACTAACCTGGAGATGTGCCATGAAAAGCACAGATATGCTATTCCAGTGCTTCCTTTTATTTAGTTGATTGTTCAGTTTTTCCCGAGTTTGCATGTGTGAGAGTTTTTATCTGGAAACAATCAAATTTGAATTATCCTGGTTTTTTGGAATGCCAATTTGTTATTGTTCAGAAACTGGTTGACAAAATTTGGTCCATATTAAAGCTTTTATAACTGCTGAGAGAATTCCCAAGTGTATTTTTTGGTCTGCATTATGAAGGATTGCTAATAATAAGCCTGAGCAATTTTGCTGAAGAAAAAAAAAAAAAGAAAAAAGAGGCTAAGTGGTTTCTTTCAGATCACTTAAATTTAAAGCATACATGGACAACTGTTTCAGGATGCACTCCTATAAAATCTGAAGAACATGGCTTTATCTATGTGACTGTATTAATATGTGTAATATTCAGTGTAACTTGATCAAAACATAACTTTGACATATATCTTAACTATTTGAAGGGCTAATTCTACTTTGTCACATATAACAGAAGTTCTGGTTTTGGAGACTTTTATTCCTCATGCTCTCCAAAGATTGAGTTTTCTCATCTTGAGAGAATTTCCCTAATCTAACCTTGTTAGAGTTTCATTTCTGGTTTATAGTTACTTTCAGTTTGTTTAGAAGTGTCTTGAGGTCACATAGCTAAGTCATGCTCTTACTGTCTTCAACTAAGTCTGGAGTATTCTGGAAGTGAAAGAAAAATATCCCCATAAGGGATTAAGACTCACTTGGTTGAGGAGTATCTTTAACCAGAACGTGCTGTGCACTGTGGGTGCAGTGTTCAGAGGCATGACCTGTTATTTTGGGGTGCTTCATGACAGTGGAATTACCTTGTGCTTTGGAAAACCTGCATGACTTAGGGACATGCAGTGCCTGGGTGGCAGGCAGAGCTGTTTGGGGACAGTGCCTGCCAGCTGTACAAGAGCTAAAAGAGATTAATAAAATCAGGGTTGTAGAAGAGAGATCAGGTGATGAAAGTTATGGTAAAGCTGTCACATCCTTCCTTTCAGGATGGTAAGTCCTTGCCTCTCCTAGGAACTTCAGGATATGATTACAAGCAGAATGAAACTTCACTGATGTATGGCTGATTGTTTATTCTCAGGAGAATAGCATGAGAAGAGAGTTAACAGATCTCAGACTGGAAAGAAATACAACATTTCAGTGGATCTTCAAATAATACTCTTTAACACTTTTGCCAATTCTGTGCCACTGTGACAAGTCTGTATACTGGCTGGTTTAGTCTGCTGCATGTAAGAGGATACTGATCAAAAGCAGTGTATGTGGAAATAAGAATTTAATATGTTAACGGCAAATATTAACATAAACTGAAATTTCATAATTTAAAGAAATTTTTTGGGTTGGTTTTTTTTTTTGGTTACTGAATGTTTCAGACTGTTACTTTAAATTGGATTTGTCTCCCTGTCTTTATACAGATCAGATCCCATTCCCAGTTTGGTGATCTCTGCCAGAGAGCCACTGCTGCTTCATGCTGTCCCAGCTGGACACTGGGCAACTATATTGCTATTCTAAACAACAGGTCATCGTGTCAGAAAATTGTCGAACGGGATGTCTCTCACACCCTAAAGCTGCTTCGCACTTGTGCCAAATACTACTACAACGGAACCCTGGGGCCGGACTGCTGGGACATGAATGCCAAAAGGAAGGACCAACTCAAGTGTACAAACGTGCCTCGAAAATGTACCAAGTACAATGCTGTTTACCAGATCCTTCACTATCTAGTGGACAAGGATTTCTTAAGCCCAAAGACAGCTGACTATGTATTACCAGCTTTAAAATACAGCATGCTCTTCTCTCCCACTGAGAAAGGGGAAAGCATGATGAGTATTTACCTAGATAACTTTGAGAACTGGAATGCTTCTGATGGTGTAACAACCATCATGGGGATTGAGTTCGGAATAAAACATAGATTGTTTCAAGATTATCTGTTGATGGATACTGTGTATCCTGCCATAGCCATTGTAATTGTCCTGTTAGTTATGTGTGTGTACACCAAGTCCATGTTTATCACGTTAATGACTATGTTTGCAATAATTAGTTCCTTGATTATTTCTTATTTTCTCTATCGGGTAGTGTTTAATTTTGAGTTCTTCCCATTCATGAATCTCACGGCATTGATTATCCTTGTTGGGATTGGAGCAGATGATGCTTTTGTCTTATGTGATGTTTGGAACTACACAAAGTTTGATAAACCTCATGCTGGCACCTCTGAGACAGTGAGCATCACATTGCAACACGCTGCTCTTTCCATGTTTGTCACAAGTTTTACAACCGCTGCTGCCTTCTATGCTAATTACGTCAGCAATATCACAGCAATCAGGTGTTTCGGTGTTTATGCTGGCACTGCCATTCTGGTTAATTATGTTTTGATGGTTACATGGCTGCCTGCTGTAGTTGTATTACATGAACGATACCTTGTCAATATTTTCAGTTGCTTTAAGAAACCTCAGCAGAGGGTATGCAACAACAAAAACTGCTGGACAGTGTTGTGCCAAATGTTCCACAAGATTATTTTTGCAGTCTCAGAAGCATCCAGGATATTTTTTGAGAAAGTTTTGCCATGCATTGTTATCAAATTTCGGTATATTTGGCTTTTCTGGTTCCTTGCCTTAACAATTGGTGGAGCATATATCGTGTGTGTAAATCCAAAGATGAAATTGCCGTCATTGGAGCTCTCAGAGTTTCAGGTGTTTAGGTCTTCTCACCCATTTGAACGATACGATGCAGAATACAAAAAACTTTTTATGTTTGAACGTGTCCACCACGGAGAAGAGCTCCACATGCCGATTACCGTAATCTGGGGTGTCACACCTGAGGATAATGGTGATCCTTTAAACCCTAAAAGCAAAGGAGAGCTGCAGCTAGATACCAGTTTTAATATTGCTAGCCCAGCTTCGCAGGTTTGGATTTTACGTTTCTGTCAAAAGTTAAGAAATCAAACCTTTTTTTATCAGACAGAAGAACAAGACTTCACAAGCTGCTTCATTGAAACATTTAAGCAATGGATGGAGAATCAAGACTGTGATGAGCCATCTCTTTACCCCTGCTGCAGCCACTGGACCTTTCCATACAAACAAGAAGTTTTTGAATTATGTATTAAGAGAGCTATAATGGAGCTAGAAAGAAGCACAGGGTACCATTTAGATAGCAAAACCCCAGGACCTCGCTTTGACCTTAATGATACCATCAGGGCAGTGGTGTTAGAATTCCAAAGCACCTACCTCTTCACACTGGCTTATGAGAAAATGCATCAGTTCTACAAAGAGGTGGACTCATGGATTTCAAGTGAGCTTAGTTCTGCTCCTGAAGGTCTTAGCAATGGTTGGTTTGTGAGTAACCTTGAATTTTATGATCTTCAGGACAGTCTTTCTGATGGTACTCTGATTGCCATGGGCCTTTCAGTTGCCGTTGCATTTAGCGTAATGCTTCTTACAACTTGGAACATAATCATAAGCCTTTATGCAATCATTTCAATAGCTGGAACTATTTTTGTCACAGTGGGTTCTCTGGTTCTTCTTGGGTGGGAGCTGAATGTGTTGGAATCTGTCACAATCTCAGTGGCTGTTGGCTTGTCAGTGGACTTTGCTGTTCATTATGGAGTGGCTTATCGCTTGGCCCCTGACCCTGACCGAGAGGGGAAGGTAATTTTTTCTTTAAGCCGTATGGGTTCTGCTATTGCAATGGCTGCCTTGACTACATTTGTAGCTGGGGCAATGATGATGCCCTCGACAGTGTTGGCATACACTCAGCTTGGCACTTTCATGATGCTTATAATGTGCATTAGTTGGGCTTTCGCAACATTCTTTTTCCAGTGCATGTGCCGATGCCTTGGGCCCCAGGGCACTTGTGGCCAGATCCCACTACCAAAAAGACTGCGGTGTAATGCCTTCTCTCAGGCCTTTTCAGGAGCCCAAGGGGGCAGAAGTCAAAACAAATCCCACCCTGTTAGCAAGTACCAGATGGACTCCAGAAGCCAAAAACCAGAAATGGAGCATGAGCACTATGAGCTTGAGCCTCTGGCATCACAAACTGGAATCTGTAACCCTGCAGAGAAAGTGACATATGGGGAAACTCATATCTGCTCAGAGCTTTTCAGCAGCAGGCCCCAAAACTCATCTGTGCCTGTGCATCCAGCCTATAATAGTGAAGTGAGTAAAGGCATCAAAAACGTTGCTAATTCATCTGTGCTCCAGACCTCTATTGACCAACACACCATATGCCCAATTTTCTCTCAGAACAGGCAGTGTAGCTGTCCTGATACGTATAAACAGGTGACAGTGAAGTGGAGTCCGCACTCCTGTCAGCAGTTAAGTGACACCTTCTGTTACCAGTGTTCTCCCTCCCCAGGGACCGTACAGATCCAAAGCTCTGTAGTTCCTATAAATGCTTTACAGCAAGCTGCCGAGGGTTACGTGCATCCAGTCCAGCATATCCTCCACTGCGACTGCCTTCAGGGAAGGCTCAAAAGAACAATGACACAAAACTCTCTGCCTAAAAATTTTTTCCTCCGGTCTGTGCAACAGTTCCAGGCACATCAGAGAATAAACAGGACAGATACACATGCTCATCAAAACCCAGAGGAAAACGTAAGAACTGTTCCAAAGGTGATGAGCTCCTCACAGTTCCTCTACCGAAATGCAGCACCTCTAATAGTGCGTTGCTCGGAATGTGAGAACAGTGTCCAAAATAATCAAAAGGGATTCTGTCAGCAGACAGGTAAGTGTGATGAAAAGGGTGGTACAGAAGCAAACGAGGTGGAAAGCAAGAAAGCCTCTCTGTCAAAGCAGAAAAAGAAAGCTGACAGCAAGACAGATCAGTGTTCTTCGCAGAATGACCAAGTTTTGAAAGCAGACCAAAATGATAAAAATCACCTGCTGACCAGGTCAGGGAGAGAGGCTCGCTCCGAGGGTTGCCGTGAAAGTTCACACTGTTGTGGCAAGGCAATTGCTGTAAAGTGCAATTCTGTTGACTGTCAAATGCCAAACATCGAAGCCAATGTGCCTCCTATGTTAATGCGCCCAGAACTTTCCAATGAAAGTTTGTTAATAAAAACACTATAATAAACCTTTAATTTGGCAATCCTGCGTCTTTCTTTTAAAAGTAAGTTTAAAGCACTAGAAAGGAAAGTCCTGAATAAATATGAAATATAATTTGCCTTTTGGAATGAAAAATGTATTTTATAGAACAATAACATTTATACATTTCATAAAGCCATTACATGTAGTAAAACCTGATGTTGTCCAGAATGTTTTTTTGCTATAACTCATAAGGTGGATTATGCTTCATTTAGATTTTGTTCCAGGGCTTTAGTGTTTGATTTCTCCTTATAAACCATCTCAAGAAATAAAGCATTACAAAGAAACTCTTCCCTGTTCTGAAGCCAGGGCTTGTGAGATCAGTATGTGCAATCTCAGTTTGGGGCAGACTGAGATTGCACATTTCCTGAGTACATCATTTACCTTTATTCTTCTGCTGCCTTGGCAGGCTTCTGCACACTTTGAAACAGCAGCAGAACTGTATCTGTGTTCTTTCAGAATTGTTTGACAGACCAGCTCTGCAGGGTAGCCTGTTTGGGGAATATTTTTAACTATTCATCCTAACAAAATTTAAAGAAAAGCTCCTGGAGGTCTGCATAATTTGCACTGCCTGTATTGCATTTCTGTATATATAGTGCAGTAAAACATTTTAAACTGCCTTTCTGGCAGTTTCTGTATAGACTTTACCATTACATACCAGAGAATACAGGTGGAAGCAGTAGTTAGTGAACATTATTGACTTTTCAGTGATCACAACAAAAATACAGTTTATGTAGCTGACAGATGTATGTAAAATCATGACTTGTAAAATTGGACATGAAGTGCCTTGCAATACTGAACTTTTTCCCACAGAGTTAATCTACTGTGGAGAAAGGCGTAGTTAATGCACAGGCTCTAGACTTACTGCCAACAGTAAGTATCAGATTAAGTCAACTCAAAAGGCTCAGAAACATAAATTAAAATACTGTGTTCTGAGTGTTCTATCTGGAGAAGTTCCCAGATGAATATTTTATAAATACTGAGCTAAACCATGTAACCAAGATGTTGGATTTCAGATGTTGTATCTGTGTAAGACTAAGCAGGGTTTAGTAACATGATAGCTGTGGGTAATCATGGGAATACTTGCTGGTCTTATCACTCCAGGAGGGTGGATTTGAGAGCTGGAACGGTGTAGCATGTCATAATTTCTGAGTATCTTAATGACAAATCTCTCTTCATTTCATTGCTTGGTTATGCTGATGATGTTGATTTATGAGACACAGAAGATAGATTTCATGGGCTGGTGGTGATATCAGGTATTTGGTGTGTAATGAAATCACTGGAGGAAAAGCCTGGATAATCCTGTCCTAGTATACATGTTGGAGGCATGCAGAAGGTTCATATCATGCAACAAACCACTTTGGTTTGGCTGGGAGTAGTGATGTTAGTGCTCATACGTCCCAGTGACTGGAAGAGGTTGAAATCTGCAGAAAAACCTAAATTAGTTTTACATAGTTTAAGAGTATTATTCTTTCTTAGTTATAAAATAAAACTCAGTTTTAGTTACCTTGGAACTTGTCACTCAGTTTAGAGCCTGATTCTTTAGCCTGTAACGAGAGTTTTCTGTGCACTACAGACACCATTAATTAAAAGCTAACACTTGCAGTGCTAGCAATCTAAAGAAATTTAAGGGAATAAGAAATAAACTGAACTGTTGCTGTTGTCCAGCTTTTTTTCTGCCCATCACACCTGCTTGAGTGTAGTTTGTCAGACCTTGTCAAAGCAGCATGTAATGCTTACTACAGTGCCTGTCACATGAGCTGTCATTCACAGCTTTGAGACATGGGCCTTCGGGGAGGTCCCCAGCCAATGTGTCTACAGAACAGAGAACTTTGTCAGCTGATGAGCTCAAAATGAGATTTTTCCCTAAGCCAGTTTTCCATCCTGCATTCTGGGTAAGGAAACCATCTTTGATTGCTTGTATTAATAACTGGTTTTGAAACGGTGATGTAAGTGATGGAGATTATTGTTACGTTTCCATAATGATTTATATGTTCTGAAAGGCTGATACAGTGAGAAAAATGGGGCAGATAAGGAGTTCTGGTGTAATGCACTCTTAGGAAAGATTAAAATGAATGAGTGTGCTTGGCTAGTGGGCAGGATCACTGCTGTATCTGCCTTTTGTTGTGGCAGTTGTATTAATCAAGTTATAATAAGCAGATAAGCTCAGCTCCATGAGCAGCCTCTGGCCTGACTGACAGAAGCTCACAGCCAATGGAAGCTTTCCTAGGATGCAGGCATCTTACTGGTTCAAAGTCTGGACCAATGACCTGTCCCAACCCAGGAGTTTGGAAGGGGATAAAAGAGTGCAAGACACAATAAATGGTACTGTTGTCTGATGACCAAAAGGGAGTTTATCTTGTGTTACGTCTCAGACATACGGACATCATGGATGCTTCTTAATATTTTGTGACTTTGCCATTTCCTCCCTGCAAACTGCTTTATCTTTTCCAAATCAGTTAGCTGGACAAGGAGCAATCACTGGCTTAGATAAGTTTGATAGTTATGGATGTAGCACCGTGTGTGTGCGTGTGCTGCATCTGTGTCAATTCAGGTGTAGACTCTAAAACCCAAGCCAGCGCAACTCCTGAAGAATGGAAGAGAATAGGAATTGGTTCCAGTGACAGATGAAGGTAGATGAGGGTATGCATTACTCCATCCCTAGAAAATCCAGGAGAGAAATGAATAAATGCTAATAATTAAGATTTTACAGGCGACTAGGAGCAACCAAGGGTAGGTTCTGTTCCACTCCAGGAAATTTTAACAAGAACCATTACATCCTGCTGAGACATCTCTCAAAGACTTGCCAGTGATGGCCAAGTCCCAAGGGAAGCTGATTACATTAAAATACTGGAATTTCCATTAACTAATTTCCTGTTACTGAGGTCCTGCCTTGCTTTGGGGTTGCATGGGGATGTGGATGTCTGTGCACCACACAGATTGTCTCAGTGAGGTGCTTCTCCTGTAAGCTGCCCAGGTGGGCTGAGGGCCCTGACACTGTAATGAGAGGCCCAGAACTGGATGAAGCATTTGAGGATTCACTCCTCCCATCCAGATCACTGATAAAGTGATCACTAACATTAAACAGGGTTGGCCTCCAACACAGAGCCCTGAGGAACACCCCCAGAGACTGGCCACCAGCTGGGTGTGACTCCAGTCACCACCACTCTGGCCCTGGCCACCCAGCCAGGTTTTACTCAGTGAACAGTGCACCCATCCAAGCCATGAGCAGCTGGTTTCTCCAGGAAAATGCTGTGGGAAATGATACCAAAGGCTTTACTAAAGTCCTGGTGCATACATCTACTGGCTTGCTCTTCCTCTGGGAAGTAACATGGTCCTGGATTTGGAAGATGCAGATATTTCCATGGATAATCCATGCTGGGATGTTTGGGAATTGTTCTGCCAGTGATGACACATGTTGCTTGAGACATGACACATGAGCTTTCTGCCTTTTCAAAGTCTTGAAAAAACTTGACAGTAACTTGTACACGTTACAAGAGAGTCTTTAAAGTGACATCTCTTTGATTATTCAAGGAAGGAAAGAAACTTTATGTGAGAAGACAGTGGTCTCTTCGTGGGTCTTAAGTTGCTGGTATGCTTTCTTCAGGAATAAAGACTACAAGCTAGAATCTTCCCAAGAGTGGGGCTTGTATCTGAGACCAACTCACTCAAATTTGCAGGGGAAAAAAAATTATATTTAACATAATATAATATATAACTTAGTTATCTGTATTGTCCTTGGGATCTGTGTTTTTCAGGTCATAATCACATTTATTTTATAGTGTGGGTAATACACTGATCAGTTTAACAAAAAAGATAAAAAAAATTACAGTAAGTTCTTTAAAATATTAAACCTGGCTCAATATACAATCACTAGAAATGCAGCTACCTCATACAAAGGACCAGGGGCTGCGTAGGTAGCTGATAGAGTAACATAAAAGAGTTTTAAATTGCTGTTTCATTGTTTGTGTTTTTAAAGAAAATTAAAATCCATCTTTTTACAATCACCCATAATCACTTTAATTTGTGATGTGGGAGAATTGTTTTGAAGTGCTTTGAATTAAGAATACCCCTCATATTGCCAGATGGAGTCCTGGCAGTTAGTCTAAGAGAGCTCTAAAAATACAGGTTGACAAATGACAAAAATTTTAGCACGGTAAGAAATGTCAAATTTGATAAAATTTGAATATATTTTATTTATACAAAAAATGTTATACTACTTAATACAGGCAGTAGATGGGTGATGCAGGCCAGAATCACACTGACTTCATTGAATTGGACCTTAAACTTTTTCCACATGCTGGCAAGGTGTATTAAATTTCACTTCTGCAAATAACACCTGAAATGCCTCTACATGCAGCATTTGATTTATGATGGTGAGCTGGGACACCATCCTACTAAGTGTTGCATATTCCCACAGTGCAAAACAAGGCTTGCCTTTGCAATAAAAAGCTAATAATGGAGAAGTTACAGTCTGGAAGAAAGGTGAGAGCTTATCCGATTTCATAACAGATATCTGCAGACTCATGAATTTGGACTTGGTGACACCATTGCAGAGTTACTCTCACTTTAACTGTGTTATCCTTTGACTATTTATTCACTCACTTTATCAGAAAAAATCTCAGAGGTCTGCAGAGCCTGTGACATAGATCACGTACAGCTTAGAGAGGCCACAGCTTTTAGGTAGTACTGTCTGAATACTAAGTAGTCTGAAACCAAGGACTTTGCTGTTTCCCTTTATTTGGTGGCCTGTATTCCAAGAGTTTTTCCTAAGATCCCCACCTCAGAAAGTTGCATGGAGTCACGTGTTTCCTGGAGACACATAATTTGGGGTATTTTGGTGCACCTAAAATGTATTAAAGGTAGTATATCCAGCTGGGTTTTGGATTCCATTATTTTAAGTTTTGGTCAATGTCACTTTACCTGCAAATGGATAGACATATTCCAGAGGAGCGGCTGCTTGTTGCTTTTATTTAAATTCTGTTAGTTAGAAATGTATATTGAGTCTAGTTCTCAAGCTGTTAATTTAAAACTAATGCCCATCTGTCTTAAAAGCAGCAAGGTAGCACTTGCTCTCTTGCTGAGAGCTGCCCACAACTGGTGGCAGTGTTCAAAGTTGAACCCTTCCAGCAGCGAGTCTTTAGAGCATGATGGAAGGCTTTGCTTTGAGGCCTAAACAAACTTTCTTAAGCCCTTAAGCCTTAACCAAAATTGTCTGTAGATTAATCTTAATGGCAATTCTAGAAATGTTTCTCTGTGGCTTAGGAAAGGAGCAGATCATTCATGGCTGACTAGTTAGTTAGTCTGGCTTTCTTACAGTGCCCTGAATCCTTGGAAAACAGTGATTAAAATACACACTCAGTATTGGCAGGCCCTTAAAAATTTGACCTGAGCCATGTCTTTTGCATACAATAATATTTTTACAATATTATTCAGTAATTGGAAATGTTTAAATGGTAGGATTGATGATGTACTGAAGTTTACTGAGTTTATGTGTATTTGAAGTCATTTTCAGGACAAGAGAAGGACAGGTGAGGACAGCTTGTCTGACGAGGTGGCACTTCTGGTTGTCTGCTCTCACTCAATCCTCAGAGCAGGTCACTGGCATCACCTGGCTGTGGTGGCAGCATTCAGGAGCTGACAGAGGAGCAGACAGGTATCTGCAGCGTGGTAGGGAGCAGAGGGGCAGCAACTCCAGCGGCCTCCTCTTCTCCCCCTCCCTCACTGGTAAAGTTCTCCACTTGGTAATAAAATCCCCTTCAGTGTGTTGTGTGTTGGAGCAATAATTCACCTCTTGTTTTAGTGGTATAAATCAGAGGTAAGTTAATTGGAGTTATTTGAGCTGTGTTAGCATAAGAAAGAGAGGTATCACAACTGCTGAATTATTGGCTATCGTAAAAAGTCCAAAGTGTTTGGCCCAAAATCCACTTTTGAGGAGATATGTTTATGTGCAAATGCAAAACCCATCGAAGTTCTTACAGTCCAGGTAACGAACAGAAATTGGCAACTGAAGGCATGTGAATCTCTGAAAAGATTTGACAGCACAGAAAAGCAGGTTTAGCACTGCTTTGAGTGGAGAGATCTGTTGGAGTCATCCTGCAATACAAAATTAGATATTTTCCTTCACTTTTTCTTACAAAAATAGTCTGTTTCTATATATATATTTAAATCTGTATTTTTAAAACCTATGTTTTAAATATCTCTTCTATAATATATGATAGTATTGTCCCCAAATTTTCCAAGTGGCTTGATATGCCATGGCTGAACACCAAGCCTTTTCTCTAAAAAATGTTATTTTCAATCTGATGGAACTTGAACTCATGACAATCACATCAGCAAGGTTGTCCAAGTCTGTTATTCACCTTTTTCTCTATTCTGTGTTCTTAGTTAGGGTTCTGTCTCAACTGACCCTGAAATTTTGAGCCTTTCTTAGGTGCCCTGAGAGCTTGCTTTGTTTCCTGACATAGTACTGAATCTGTTAAGAGCCAAATGTAGCTTGTTCTGTCATTAGTGTAAATTAAAGGTAACTAATTTCCCTGTACCCCATGGGTTCATAAAACGGCTTGTAGCAGGCCTTCTCTCCTTTTGTTGTTGTCTTTTGTCTCGAGCTCCTGAAGTACAGCTTGTGTAGTGGTGTAGGATAATCTCTTTGAGCCTTTCTTATTAGAGAAGCTTTATTTACATTTGGGGAGTATAATGGGTCAGCTTTTTAAGACTTCACAGCAGTATTGCACTACAAAATAGGGCAGAAATAGAGAGGGCTGTGTTGCACTGAAACTGGCTTGAATACATGGAGCAGTAGGTAGTTCCATTACATGGAGGTGTTTTATTTTGCATAGCACTAAAAGAGTATAATCCTCACAAAGACAGGCATTGTAACATAAATGACAGATAATAACTTACTCTCACCTTTTGTGTAGCATAACCTTCACACAAAGAAACTTAAAAGAAGTAATTCAGGAAGTATTAAGCAAAACAACATAAAATTGAAAAGTGCTTAGATTACAGTGGCGTGCCAGGAGGTAAACTCTGCTGCTTTTTCAGTTCTGTAAGGACTTTTTAAACCACCTTGCTTAATATGTCCCAGGTGAACATCATGCTGTTTTTGAATGAGAATTCAAGAAACTTTCCTCTGATAACTCTAGACAGTATCACTTTCCAGAGAAGTTTGAGTATGCGAAATAAAAGGACTGGGGAAAGATTCCTTACCAAAATAAGGTGCTGTAATGAAACTATCATTCAAGAGTTAATCTGCCTTTTTCATCATTTGCAGTTGAGAAGTATTATGGAACTTGAACTAATGCATTTTGACTGCAAGGTACTCAACGCTGTACACAAGAATTTGAGAGAGCTCAGTAGGTGGACTGGATAACTTAGATATAAAACCTTCAATTATTGTAGAGCAGGGGAGAGAGAATCCCAAATTCTTATTTGTATTTAAATACTCTTGTACACTACACAGAGGGATGAAATGTACTGAAAATATGTTTAAACTACAATATTTGAGATGATAGCAACTTTTATGATCTCAGAGTTATAAGCATGAAACAGAGTTACAAATAATAGCATGTATAATGTGATTGATTAGGGAATGGAAACTTCTGTGCATTTGAAAACACCAGTATTTGAAAAGGGAGCATTCAAAGAACCTGCAGTAAATAAAAGAATCACTTAGGTTGAAAAGACCTTTATGATTATTGAGTCCAAGTGTTAACCCAGCAGTGCCAAGCGAACACTAAACCATGTCCTCAAGTGCCACATCTACATGTCTTTCAGATACCTCCAGGGATGGTGGCTCAACCACTTCCCCAGGCAGCCTGTTCCAGTGCTTTACAACCCCTTCTGTGAAAAAAAATTTTCTAATATCCAGTCTAAACCTTCTGTGGTGCAACTTGAGGCCATTTCCTCCTGTCCTATTACTTGTTACCTGGGAGAAGAGAACAACTCCCACCTGGCTGCAAGCTCCTTTCAGGTAGTTGTAGAGAGTGAAGAGGTCTCCCTGAACCTCCTTTTCTTCAGGCTAAACACCCCCAGCTCCCTCAGCTGCTCCTCACAGAATTTGTGCTCCAGACCCTTCACCAGCCCCATAGCCCTTCTCTGGACACACTCCAGCCCCTCAATGTCCTCCGTGTAATGAGAGGCCCAGAACTGGATGAAGCATTTGAGGATTCACTCCTCCCATCCAGACCACTGATAAAGTGATCACTAACATTAAACAGGGTTGGCCTCCAACACAGAGCCCTGAGGAACACCCCCAGAGACTGGCCACCAGCTGGGTGTGACTCCAGTCACCACCACTCTGGCCCTGGCCACCCAGCCAGGTTTTACTCAGTGAACAGTGCACCCATCCAAGCCATGAGCAGCTGGTTTCTCCAGGAAAATGCTGTGGGAAATGATACCAAAGGCTTTACTAAAGTCCTGGTGCATACATCTACTGCCTTCCCCTCATCCATTAAGTGGATCACTCCTCAAAGAAGGAGATCAGGTTGGCCAAGCAGGACCTGCCTTTCATCAGCCCATGCTGGCTGGGCCTCATCCCCTGGCTGTCCTACTGATGTAATGGGAACCCAGCTGATCTACTTCATGGTTTCCCCGGCACTGAAGTCAGACTGACAGGCCTGTAGGTCCCTGGAGACTCCTTCAGCCCTTCTTGGCAATGGACTTAGTCATATTTGCCATCTTCCAGAGAACGGGGACCTCCTCTTTTAGCCAGGATTGCTAGTAAATGATAAAAATGGCTTGGAGAGCACATCCACCAGCTCCTTTGGTACCCTTGGAGGGGTCTCATCCAACCTCACAAACTTGTGTGTCTGAGTGGTGCCACCGATCTTGTTGGCGCTTGTTCAAGTACATCCAAACAGTTTTCAGTGCTATAACTTCTATATACTCCACTTGGTATCTGTTACACAGGTTCACAGGTACATCAGTGCAGTGAATTCAGCTGTCACCAGTCTGGACTTTGGATGGGGACTGAAGTGCCTCCTGAATGAGCAGCTCAAAACTGAGAACACCTCTGAAAGCAAAATGTGAGTATGCCTGTTCAGCTTATGCCAGATACTGGTTTGTTGTGGGCAATGGACAAGGGAGATTGAAATCTCTACTTGTGTAGTAACATTCCTGGCTTAAACTCCTATTATTATAACTGATGTTTAATGTTATTATTACCTCCGTATTTTTATAAATGGGCAAGACCAGTAGAGACATATAAGCTCTGATTTAATTTACCAGTTTTAGTACTTTGTGATTGTATTTCACGAGGCCTTTAAAATAATGAATTTGAAAGGCTAGGCCTGGATGCATAGATGATTTAAAGCACCTGAACTTGCATCCTAAAAGACAAGAGCTGGTTATGATAGAGCAAGGGGAGAACTAGTTCTGAGGGGCTGCACCTATGCCAGTGTATGCCTGCTTTTTCAGTGGGTTTCCAGACACAGAACTTGAAAAAGACCCACTGTTATATCTCTCCTAGTGCTTTGAGCAGAGGGAGGGGTTTATCTCAAGCAGCAGAGTACGTGGTGTGGCCTGTGCAGCAGGAGGTCACTGGGCCATGCAGTCCCTGAGGATTAGAGCTCTCAGCAATTTATCTGTCCGATACTAGGTCTAAATTTGCCTTTTGTCCCTTGCCATTGTGTTACCCTGCAAGTTATTCCCCTTCCTTTGGGCAGCTGAAAGCGACTCCCTCCTGGTGCTTGTGTTCCTCAAATCCCTGCAGTTGCTGCTGCCTGCAAGGAGGCCCCACTGAGGAAGAATCCCTGCTGCTCCCAACATTATGTGCAGCCTTGTTGGAACCCCTTGTTAAGGGGAAGAAGTGCTGGTGGCATTCATTTATTTCAGTGGCCTTGCCCCAAAGGTAGCTGTTAATTGTACAGTCACCTCCTCGGCCTCCTGGGGTCTGGGAAAAAAGCAGGGGTGCTGTGAGCTGCTGAGGTGGACTGTAAATGTAAGGGCTTTGAATTTAAACCTCTTGTGTCTTCTGATCTCAGAAATCATCCTGACATCTCACATCTGCTGTCTCACTTCTGGGTTTTGATACACTAAAATAGTGTATCCTGAAAAGCCTGATTGATGTGACACCTTGCTGGAGTTTTCAGTTTCTGCAGTTGCTCTGGTTTCACATTGCATTTTAAGACCAGAAGAGCAAGATTCATGTCAGATGTTGCTGCTGGTGTCTTCCCGCTTCCCTCCACCCAAGCCGATGCTATCTGGAAATGGGTCCGCCCTTCCTTAGGAAACCCAGACAGTGAGGAAGCCACAGCCTCTTCATGTTTTTACATTTAGGTGTTCCTGGCTGAATATAGATTTCCTTAAAGCCATCACAGCTCTCAGACTGGTTTGTTTTTGCTTCAAAGGGTCTGAAGTCATATTTCAGTGTATTGAACTAGATGCAATTCTTGTAACCTCTCCTACAGTGGGAGAGGGGAGAGACATACAGAATCTGTGTCAAAAGACTTAGTCCTTCCATCCCTTCTCTGCAGAAGAGTGGCTGATTTCTAGCTGATGATCTGAACTGGGAATTTGACTCATAGCTACTAAATTTTGCCGTATAGTGAATTAGTAAAGGAGATCTTGGAGCTCCAGCCTGCCAGGGTACATATGCAGCACCTGGAGCTGATTGCTGACATAAGGAAAAGGATGTGCATCCTGGGCTGTGCTGTGCTGCCTGAAATCCCTCTGTTCTCACTGCAAAATACTCCAAATTAAATGTGGGACAGGAAGCTACTAATTATGGAATAGTAACATGAGACGTACTCCCCTCGTCTTCTTCAGACAACCAGTTCAGGTACAACCTTCTGGAAGCACGTGTGTCTTTCCCCAGTGACTGTCCGGAGAGCCCAAGGTCCTAATTCAGGAGCAGCGAATCATACCTAACTTGGAACATCACCCTCTGAAGGTTTTCAGAGGTTGCAATGTCTTTTTTTTTTTTTTTTTTGCTAACATTGCAGCATAGGCTCTTTCCTGTTAATTCACAGACAGCAGATTTGACACCTGAAACTGGAATAACATGGGAAATTTGGAAAAGCACAGGAACAGGTGACATACTTCTATCTTCTTTAAGGCTGCAATATGTCAAAGGGGCTTCCATAAATCTTTCTGTTTGACCAGACAAAGGAAAAGGAGGACAGCCTTACCTGAGATATGTGCTCTGCTCCCCTTAGCTACCAAAGGAATCCAGCTGGGACAACACAAACTCTGGCCTGGTTTATTTATCCTGCCTTCCCACTCAGCTCCCACAGGTATCTCTGTGCTGTGGAAATTAAATCATAAGCCAGTGGTGGCTCTGTGGGAAATCATCCTATGCAATGGTCTTTAGGAGTTGCCTTTTGGGGACAGCGCATCTCCTTTTCAGGGTAACTGCTTACCTGTGTCATGATAGGGTTGAATCAGTAGTTGTGGTAGTCCCTGGCTCTGAGCCCAGCTCTTGTCTCTTGTCTTTCCTGTGTTGATGCTTCAAATCCAGTCCATCTTCGTCCCAACACTCAGCCCTCAATCATGTGCTGGCTTGGGAAAGCTTGATTCAGTTGACCAATCTATTGTTCCCATTTGTTTGCGTATGTAGTTTTTACAGGAGAAGGTGTGGGGTTTATGCATGGCATCATGCATGGCACTCACCCAGCACAGCTGGTACTACTGCTGTTCTGCGTGCAATGTGCATCTTAGCAAATCTTTTGTGCTCTTTGTAAAATAAAACTCTGGATTTCCAGTTCAGAATGTTCCAGTGTGTAAATACAGATGTTAGGAAATACAGGTGTTCTACTCTTGTTCTTGGGAATGAGCAGTTTTCTTGCACACCTCTGTACTTTTATGTCAGTGCCATCCATTTGATTTAGATTTTGAACAAAACCTTTCTGACTCTGGAATTTACAGTCATCCTTTCTGTGATGAGAATTTAAATGGGAAATAGTTTTTCTGGTAAAGTTCTATCATTATATACATATATGTAAGTGTATGTATGAAAAGAAAAGCTAAATAAGCTGGCACACCTCTGAATTTCTTTAAATGTTACATCTGGTCATAAAAGTTGTGACTGTTAAAAAAAAAAATAAATCTTGTCCTTACAGTATTTACTCACAGTCTTTAAGCCAGCTGAAGCTTTGAGACACACCAGCATACTTTACTTGAGAAAGGTCAGGTTTATGTTAGTTTCTAAAATTCTAGTCTTTCACTCCCAGCTTTCCAAGAAAGAAGGCACTACAAAGTATCTGCTTCATTTCTGCAATATCAAAGATAGGGCAGATGTGAAAAGAATGCCAAAATGAGGTAGATTTGGTTTGGTTGTCCAGAATTTTTAGTTCTGTATTTCTTCTGCATCCTTTTGTGGATGTTCCAGGATTCATAGGTCAGCTCTGGAAGGAAAGGTTATTAAGAGATGGATAGACGAAAGAATTAGGGAGAGCTAGGTGACTAATATTCATATTAACTACTCCTGATTCAGAACTTGCAGAGCTCCAGGTGAAGGCAGCATCCCATAAATTATATCTCCACTATGATTGTATGATTGTAGTTATTAAAAACCATGTATAAAATAAAAAGGCAAGCCTAATTCTCAGGTACTGGGTTAAAGCTATAGCACTGGCAGACAGATAAATCCTTCTTCTGCCTGGTAAATAAAACAGAGACAGAAGTGGCTGTTTAGAGGTGTATTTAATATTGACTGCAAGAATAAAAGGGGGAGAGAGAGAATAGGAGAGGCTGAGTTGCAGATTTGCCTCTGAGAGAGTGTATTGGTTCCCCAGGTGGTTAGGGGTCTTTAATGTGTTGAGTTAGGAAGAACTGCCCTGGAACACGTGGAGTTAAGCAGTGTGTGCAGAAGTGTGACATGGGGCCCTGGTGGATGTGCAGACAATAGGCTGCACAGTAACTGGAGAAATGCCTTCACACACACCTTTTACTGTGTTGGCATGGATTGCAGCATGCAGCCATCTGGGGCTCATCTGCCAGCATTTCAAGTGGAAAGGCAAAATTCCTTCATTATCTTGGTCTGGATTGCTGCTCTGCCTGGATTTTGCACTGCTATACAGAAGGGGTGAGTGAGTTGTCTGGTCAAGATTTTTCCTGACACTGCTCCCAGGTGTGGCTGTTTCAAGAAAGGTTTAAGTGCTGATTGTGTCCCCATTGTAATCACACTGAGGTGTTGTATGGGTGAGGGTGGGGAAGCTATCTTTTCATGTCTGGTGATCAGTTTGTCCCCTTGAAGCATGACAGTCAATACCTTTGGCCATTTTTCATTAGCCAGAGTAATATTAGATACTATTCTTATTCCTCCTAATGTCTAATCCAGCTTTTGCTCCCTGCCAGAGGATATCCAGGCAGAAGGGAGAAGAACTAGGAAGACACTGTACTGATGTGGTTGTGATTGATGTTATCAGGAATCCACAACAGTAATTGCAGGGTTTTTCTGATCTAGTTTCTTTTTCCTGTTGGTACTGAAGCTAAAGAGGACTTGAAATAATTCTTCAATCTTGTGCTTGCATAATAATTATTGATATTCTGAACAATGAAGGCAACAGAATGATGTGCCATCAGGAAATGCTAAGGGTTGTTGCTGGGAGTCTCACAAAATACAGTACAAGCAATATTTCTTCAAGTAAATCAGGAAGTCAAAACCTTCCCCAGGCTTTTATAGTTCAAGAATTCATTCTAAATTTTGCCAAGAGAGCAACTTGTCTAAAAAGTCGGTTTCTGGAATAAATCAAAGTCCTTTTTGCCCTTAGGGCCTCACTGAGATGTTCTTCTCAGATATCAGCTGTGTGAGAGATGAAAATAAGTGTGTCTTCCTGACTGGCTGCTGTTGTACCTTGTCTCTCCAGCAGCCTGGAGAGAATTTACAGAGTGACAGGCCTGGAGTGAGTGGGGTTGTCAGAAACTGCAATATTTGGCAGTCTTGATCTTTCAGGGAAAACCTCAGAACATGGCTGAACTGGAAAACTCTAAAGAGAAACACAAATACAAGAAATTTAGCCATTTAATGAAACAAACTCTGTTTATCAATTCTGGGAATTACTGTCTATATCTGCATCTGGCCATGGATTGGCAGTAGCAAATGTTTTCTTCTGCTTGCCATTCAGTGTGCGGCACTAGGCAGGAATAAGAAAGAATGAGCCCTGTACCCCACCAAATGCCATTTTTAGAAAGAGAAGCTGGAAAGAAAATAAGAAATAAACAGTCAATCATGTTATGGTCTTTGTTTTCAAAATGATGCTGAGTGATACCTAAATCCAAGGGCTCGAACCTCCAAGATTATTGTTTGTTTCAAATATTATTGCTATGATTTTATTCAAGTGCAGTTTGGACAATTTTGAAATGTCAGAAATGCTTTGTATGACTCAGAGTGTTATTACAGGGCTTGTAAAGTGCTGTGGATAGAAAAATTATCTTTAAAAATGTTTCCGTTTTGAAGGCCTTTATATACAGCATAAACACCTTATTAATTCAAAATATGTCACCAGCATTTATAAAGAAAAAGTCCACATTTCTTTGTGCCTGCTTGACATTTTCTCTTTTTCTCTCTGAGTCTTTCCATTTTGCCACTGAAAAAGTGTAAATGGAGGGAAAGATATAAAGGAAATCAATCAAACAAACAAAAGAGACAAGAAAACTGAAGCTGCTTTAGTCGAGGGTTCTTTTTTTTTTTCAGAAGGTGATTTTGAATATATGATTTTTGCTGGAAACAAGTATTTTAAATGTTTTCTGAAATGAAAAAAGAACCTCAATCTGATAAGAAAAGCTTGTTTTGTTTAAGACTTTGATATTTTTCCTGCCCATGGCCTTTGTCTCCTCTTTTCACAATCACAGACTGGGTCTTTTCACTCCAATTTGGGAAGAATGTCAAGTATGCCTATGTCAAATTGTCCACATAACCTTCTCTGCCTTAAGGCACACACTGACATTAATCTGTCTCTGTGTAACAGCGTCCACCCTATCTGGTTTATCTCTGACACCTCAAGGTGAAGTCTCCTTCCACACTTTTCCAAGTAACAATTAAAACCAGTAACTGCCCAGACATATCAGCTCTGCCATGTGTGCTTGAGGTTTAGCAATGTAAATCCCTGTGAGCAGAAACTGAAGAGGAAATGCGGCTCTAGTGAAGTCTGGATTCCTGGTATTTTTAGCACCAGAGGATATGGAAAAAAAAAAGCATTTATTTCTCCTATATTGTCAATCTTTCTATGTGGAGATGCCTGGATCTCCCAAATCCTTCAATTTTTTTCCTTCTTTTCTCTTAGGAAAAGTTGCTACTTTGTCCAGATGCTGGCATGCACACAGTTTATCAGTACTAAAAACTATCTGCAATCACTCTGGTTTCAGTGAATTTTTTGGGGGCAATTTTGATTCCCATCAAGATGTCTGTACAGCATTGTGCCAGGTTCCTTTGCTGTATTCCCTAATTTCTGCTTGCAGCTTCCCTCCCATCTCAAATTAGCCTATACCAGTAATATTTGGTTCTGCTTCTTTGCTTATTTCCATGTGTTATAAATGATCAATTGAAAGCCAAATTATCAAGAATGCGAAAGATTTATTTATCTTTTTGCACGACCAAAATATGGTCCTCAAAACCACCACAGCCTAAGAGACAGCGTCGAGCCTGGGATCAGCGCTGGGTGAACCTGGATCCAACCTCTATTGCATCGAATCCCCCCCCCCCCGTTCACGAGAATCGCTTCTAGTGATGAGGTTTTATACAGTTTATTGTGCCCGAGGTGAAGGAGTCCCAATTTCTTTTGTAACTCTTCACTTTCATAGCTGTTTCTTTCACTGTGCAGAGCTGGACAAAGGCCATCTCCTGGTTGATAGCCAGTGTTGATCGAATCTGGGGAAGTCATGTATTCACGTGTATCTTCCTGGTGACTTTGGCTATCTTGATTGATGTTATCCACAGGACGATGATCGCTCTTAGACGGTTTCTGATGACTCAAGATACTGGTGATCATTGTGCTGGGAGCGTCCATTCTTACACTAAAGTGTTGATCTTTATCTAGCCGGGAATCTTAGAGTTTGACATCGGTCCCTCAGGCCATGTGTGGTCAGAGACTCGTTTTGATTTCAACATCTTTATAAAATACATTCTTTGATAGCATGTATTATTTCTACTATATATTACAATCCCTCCCCTTTACTTTCACCACATTAATTCATGCTCCCTCTATATCCCAAAAATCACTAATATCTATTTATTCTCTACTTCTACCCTCCACCTTTAAGGGTCTCCTACAAAGAGAAAAACTTTATTAGATCCTTATTCCATGTTCTCCTTGTGGGATTCCCTGATAACCAGTATTATTGTCCATATTCGTTTTGACCCATTTTTCAAATTTTGCCAATAATTCGGCAGCATTGCTTGCATACTTTCTCTCTCCCAAAGTCATGATCTTGGATGTGTTGTTTCCGGAAGCCAACTCCAGGTCTACGGGTACTATAGCTATCTGCATACCCTGTACCACAGAATGAATCAGTCTAATAAAACAAGGAATTAGACACAGGAGAAATAGGATTCCTGCTACTGAACACAGCAGAAAGAATATTATTTTGTTCCACCAGGCCCCATCAAATAATCTGTCCCACCAGGATGATTGCAAAATCGAATTACATTTTTGGCCTGGGACATGGGCCACCTTCTTAAATTTGGCTGCCAATTATCTTATGGTTTCCCCATAATCATCAATTTCGATACAATATTCCGATTTATTGAATTTTCCACACACTCCCCCTTCTTCAGCCAGCAAATAGTCTAAAGCTATTCAATTCTGGTACACAAATGCCCATACCTGGGTGTGCTGCCAACTTAGTAAATCCAGAGCCTCTGAAGTGTGATTTGACAGAATTTCTACCACTGCCTGCAACCTGATCAGCCGGTTCAGTAGATAAATTGGAGTCTTATATCCATAGCTTCCATCTTGAGCCCATGTGGCTGGCCCATAATAATCAATTATTCTTGCTGCTGGCCACTTTTCCTCCCCCCAAGTTTGCCTACCACTTATGACAGGTGTCATTTTCTTTAGGCTTCTTTGCTCCCTCCTCAGGGTCTCATACAAAGGAGCCTCTAGTAAGTTACTTTTTGTATGGGGGAGAGTGAAGAAGACTGGCCGGATCATGCCCAAAGTGCATGATCCATTCCATCTTGGAGGCAACTCACTGTATGCTTTCTTTCCACAGATCAAATAAATTCCATCTGGGGCTTTCCATCTAATGTTCATTTTCCCTGGGTCTCCCCAATATTCTCTCAGACCCTCCAAGGATTGGTAAGGATTGGCTCCAGGACTTCTGACCCAGCAAAGTCCTATTTGTCTGTTCCATTCACAATTTGTTTCCTTTTTCTGGCTCCAGTACCCCGTAGGAGGTTCCGGCTGCCAGACTTTGCCCTTATTGTTCGAATTTACCATCAGGGTAGTTATACATGGAGTGTATCCCACCATTTCAGTATATTCTTTCCCCTCTCGACTGATGCAGATCGTTCCAATCACCCTTTGATCCAACACCCATCCCTCAGGTCTCTGTGCCAATTTTGAGACCCTTGGGTTGTCCCATTTCAAAAGCTGTCCTGGAGCCAAACTCTCACCCTTCCAAGGCCATTTTTCTGCCGATTTCAGCCCCCCACAAATCCAGCAATTTGACAATCCCAATTCCGTGGCAATTTCCTGCATTAAATCAATGAATATGTTCCAGTCTGGGAAAGGTAGTTCCCCATCAGCGTATTGTTTCTCAAGCAGCTTGTACTGCTCTCCCAGAGTTTTCAATCTTTCTTGCTCCACTCTTCCTCAGTTCTGACTCCCTCCTGTTCAATTCCTGAGTAATTTCCCTCATCTTTCCCTCAGGATCCATTCTGTCTTTGTTTCTCACAAAACAGACAACCCTATCATATTGCAGGCAGACTCTGTCATCGTTTGCCTGTGCTAAATCCAATATGATCGGTTCCCTGCTTAGGGTGAATTTGTTGTCGAATTTCATATTTATTCCTACCAAGTACATCTTTCCGTTCATCACACGCATCCCCAGTTTCGAATTGTCATAACACAATGGATTCACCTGGTGACATGCCACAAAAATTGACTCTGTCTTTCCCCCAACCCACATTGTTCGATTACATCGATTGCAAACAGGGATTGACATTATATCCACATTCCTTTTCCGTATCTGATGTCGGTGCTTGCCTGACTGTCCACTCCGTGTCCCTGCCTTCGAATCTATACATAAGATCTCTTTGCCTGATTTATATAATCTGACCCTAGTGCCGTTCGTCAAACAGTACCTACCAGCTCCCTGATGCACTCCTCCGGGGCTTGGTATGCTGAGGTTCTTTCGTCCCTTCATTCGATTGGGACTATCTGAGTGCACTTATTGCACTCGTCCATGGAGCTCTCATTTCCATCACTGATCAGGACCTCAATGTGCAGACTCTGTCCCACACATGGCTAGGCTCAGGCCAATCACGATTCCCACCAGGTGTACTCCTCTGCCTTTGCCTCTGCCCCCTGGGGTGCCACCAGCGGAGGAAGACCATCTTCGTGGCAGCAGGAGTATTCTTCAGGGAATACATTCTCAAACCTTGCCGCATACCAGGTCTTAAAGGTGCCCCACCGTGAGACCTTGATGGCATCTGAGTTGCACGGTACTTTGATTGACTTCCGACACTCCACATCCAGAATCTCTGCTTTAGATCTCAGTTTTCCATGCACCCCATTCTGAAAAATGTGAAACCACTCCTGCGAGTCTAATTCAATGATTCCTAAATTTTGGCTAGGGTTAGAATACTGTCAGTCAGTTCAAGCTCCTCTTCCAGACACTGGGTGCACAATCCCTTTGGCCTCTGCCCCCTTATGCAATGTATAACAAAAGTTCCCTGACAATATTCAAAGTGTACAAATGGATAGCATACACAATCAGACAGTATACAACCTATCGGTTCACCATCAGTCATTTATGAGGATGTTGGAGTTTGACTTTCAGGTCGCCTGAGGAAGAAGTGACCCTCCACGCGGGTGCTTCTTCCTGGTGTTTGACGTTCTTCACTCTGGATGCGTGTGTCCAACCTTTCTCCGCAGTCCGAATGGCCGTGTCTGTTGTCAGAAGGACAAGAAAGGGGCCTTCCCAGTGAGGGGAGGTACATCCTTGCACACTTTCACAAGCACTCTGTCACCCGGTTGGATTTTGTGGGTAGCAAATCCCAGAGGGGTGCTCTGAGATACTATCCCTTGTTTTCTCAGTTCCTGCAAAATTCTGTTTATCGCTACCAAATATGGTTGAATCTGGCTGTCTTCCAATCTGGGGTGTCCCACCAGCGTCCCATGCTTATATGGCATCCCATATAGCATCTCGAAGGGTGAGAGCCCCATCTCTGAATGAGGCATCGTCCTGATATTAAGCAAAGCCAGAGGTAGGCATTTCAGCCAGGACATCCGAGTTTCTAAAATTAATTTAGACAACTGTGCTTTCAAGGTCTGATTCGTGCTTTCAACCTGTCCTGAGCTCTGGGGATGACATGGAGTATGGTATTCCCAACGAATGCCTATCACCTCCGCCATCTGCTTAATGATTTTTGAAATAAAATGAGTCCCTGGATCTGAGTCAATATAATTCACCACCCCATATTGGGACACAATTTCTTCCAGAAATTTCCTGGACACTGTCTGAACCATTGCCCTTGGACTGGGGAAAGCTTCCACCCAGTGGGTCAATTTGTCTATGATTACAAGCACAAATTTGAACCGTCCCACCTTGGGCAATTCAGTGAAATTGACTTGAATTCTTTCAAATGGTCGGTACATGATGGGGTGACTCCCCAGGATTGCCTGTCTTGCCTTAGTTTTGTTAACTTTCTGGCAGATCAGGCATCCTTGTACCTCTTGTTTGGCCAATTCGTAAATTCCTCTGTACCCGAAAAATTTCAAAACTTGTTCAGCTAGGGCCTGGGCTCCCCAGTGCGTTCGCTGGTGCAGCTTTCTCAAAATCCTCCTGGTAAAACCTTTAGAGACTAGTTCTCTCCCATCGGGTAGTTTCCACTTACCTTCCTCCAGTTTTCCCCCAATCTTCTCATAACTTTCAATCTCCTTTGAGGAGGGTTGAGGAGGGTCATCTGAGACCTTGATCACTTTGATCTCCAGGGTACTTACCATCATCAGTGCTGCGGTCTTGGCCTCCTGGTCTGCCAAGTTGTTTCCCCGGGTTCGAAACTGCATCCCTGCCTGGTGTCCCTTCACATGGACAACTTACTGCTTCCAAAATTTACCGGATCAATTCCCTGTGCATCAGTCCCCATCCCCATACGTTGATCAACCCCCTTTCTTCCCAGATTTTCCCAAAGGTGTGAATCACCCCAAAGGCACACCTAGAGTCTGTAAAAATTGTTCCCTTCTTTCCCTTCAATCTTTTCAAGGCTCTCAGGACTGCATACAGTTCACAAGCCTGTGCTGACCAACCTGTGTTCAGGGGGCCTGCTTCTATCACTTTTCCTGTTTGCCCGTCCACAACTTCATATCGTGACATTCTTTTTCCATCAGTCACCCTGCTTGAACCATCTACAAACAATTTTTCCCGCTCATCTAATTCCTCTTCTTCCAAATTCTCCCTAATCTTTGTCTGCAATTCAAACACTTCCACACAATCGTGAATGAGTTTCTCCGAAGATCCCCAAACAAGAACTGCGCCGGGTATTGCGCAGTTGTCCGCAATTCCAAATCCTGTGAATGAATCAAAAGGCTTCATACTTCAGCAATCTGTCATCTGTGAGCTACTTATCTGCTTTCTGTTGTAGTATGCCCTGCACATTGTATAGTGCAAATACTACCAAAGGTGCTCCAAAGGTTACTTTCTTAGCTTCCTCCACCAACAATGCTACAGCGACAATCGCTTGCAAGCATGTGGGCCAGCCCCTGCTGCCCGGGTCCAAAAGCCTAGACAAGTAACCCACTGGTTTCCTGACCCCTGCCCAGTCCTGTGTCA
The DNA here is from genome assembly GCF_023055355.1 of Agelaius tricolor. NCBI lineage: Eukaryota > Metazoa > Chordata > Aves > Passeriformes > Icteridae > Agelaius > Agelaius tricolor. The sequence goes on along the minus strand of NW_027269261.1, from coordinate 18,288,259 downwards.
GCACACCATGTGCTGTGTGATTGCTCACATCCACAAACAACTGGAATGGCTCTCTCACATCAAGGAGGCTCAGCACTGGTGCCGCCGCGAGTGCTTCGTTGACTCTACTGAATTCATCCTCATCTTTTTCTGTCCATTTGATCCTGTCCATGGTGAGTTTCTCATACAAAAATTTCACCTTCTCACTGTATCCTTCAATCCACTGCCGGCAATATCCCAACAGCCCCAAAAGTTTCCTAACTTTCTTTTTGTCCATGGGGGTGGTAAGGCAATAATCCCTGCCACCCTTCCAAGATCCAACTTTTTCCAATGTCCCAAGTACCTGACCTTGGGCTCTGTGAATTACAACTTTGACACCTTCAATCCCTTTTTCCCTAAAAAGTTCAAAAGTTCAATTGTACTTGTCCTCACCACCTCCTCCCTTGGACCTGTAACGAACAAATCATCTATATATTGTAGCAATTTTGTTCCCTCAGTGGGTACAGAGTGACTCAGCACCTGTTGGAGTGCTTGCCTGAAAAGTTTTGGGGAATCAGTGAAGCCCTGAGGCAATGATGTCCATCTGAGCTGCTGCTTTCTCTTCCTCTCTGGGTCTTCCCACTGAAACGCAAAGTAATCTCTGCTGTCCTCCGCTAAAGGACACGTCCAGAAAGCATCCTTCAAATCAATCACGCTGTACCACGTGTCCTCGGGAGAGATGGTATTCAGCAGGGTGAAAGGATTCGAGACCGCAGGGAACAGTGTCTTAGTTCTTTGATTCACAGCCCTTAAATCTTGCACAAGCCTGTAGCTACCATCCCTCTTTTTCACTGCCAAAATTGGGGCGTTGTGCCGGGACATGCACGGTTCCAACGTTCCTTTCTTTATTAATTCATCAATCACTGGTTTCAGTCCCTTCCTCCCTTCCATGGGGATGGGGTACTGTTTGACCCAAATGGGGTCCCCTGGCCTTTCAATTTCAACGTGGATTGCCTCTATGTCCAGCCTCCTTGCCTCCCCTTGGACATACCAAACCTTTGGATCAATTTTCTTCTCATCCTGGGTGGTGAGTTTATACAACCTCACCTTGAGCTGGGAATTCTCCACTGCTAAACCGATTACCAAAGCCACCATCACGTTAAAATCTGCATCTTTTATTAATAACATATTTCCTATACACTTTTTATTTTCTATCTCTATTTTGACATCCTTTATGATCGGAACCTTGAAAGGTTCCCTCTTTGCCCCAATTACCATCATTGTATCATCGCTCAGAGAGCAACCTCGTGGTAAATGCTGCACCGTGGTCCGTTCTGCCCCAGAATCTACTAAAACCTAAATTTCCTGCCTGTGGAGTCCTACTCTCAATTTTATCAAAGTTTCCCTCAGTGTTCCAGACCCTAAACTGAAAAGCCCCTGATACCCCTAATCTTCCTCAGTGCTCCAGACCCCAATCTGAAAAGTCCCTGACGCCACTAATCTTCCTGAAACATTGCTTGATTCTTGACCTTGTTGGGACAATTCTTTTGAATGTTTCCATTCGCTTGCAGTAGTAGCACTCGATGTCCTTTTTCTGGTTGTTCGAACCTTTTCCTTGGGAAGGATTTTGCTTCTTTGCCGGTGCTGTTTTTGCCAAGTCTCTGACCTGTTCCTGTTTCTGTGCTTCCCTCACTGCAGCCACCAGTACCTTTGCTTGAATCTTCTGCTTTTCTTCATCTCTCCTCATGTAGACTTTCTGGGCTTCCCAGAGCAAATCCTGCAGTTCCCTGTCTTGCCATCCATCTATCTTTTCTAATTTTTTCCTTATGTCTTCCCATGATTTTGCCACAAACTGAGTTTTCAGCAAAACCGCCCCAATTGGAGAATCGGGGTCTGTCCCGGAATACATCCTCAGGCTCTTTCGGAGGAGCCTTTCCAGCCATTCTGTGGGGGTTTTGTCCTTTCTCTGATATTCCCTGAGTACTTTACTCATTTTTTGCCCCTTAATCACCACCTCCCTGATACCTTGGATTATCACGTTTCTCAAATTTATCATTTTCTGCCTCCTTTCCTCTGTCTGGGTGCTCCAAGACGGCTTTTGGTTCAGCCACCTCTGGTGTCCCCTCTCCCCCTGGGGATTCCTGTTCTCCCAGTCCCTGATCACAGCTTGTCTGATCATTTCTCTCTCCTCATTGTTGAACAGTGACCTCAGGATTGCATTGAGACCCTTGTAAGTGTAGGTGCTGGTTCCTAGAAATTCATCTAGTCTTTCTGCCACCCCCAAAGGATTGTCCATCAATTTCCCCATTTCCTTCTTGAAAGCCCTCACATTCACGGTGTTAATCGGCGTATGTACGAAGCCATTAATTCCCGGAGCCGTCGGCACTTCCTGTAAAGGAAAGATACGGGGCTTTTCCTCCGTATCATCACTGTCTCCAGTGGTCGCCCTCCTTGTTCGCCACCTCGTTTGATGGGCCAGGGGAGAGCTAACTTTCTTGGGGAAAATTACCTGTTTTTCTTCAGTCTTGGGGAGGGTTGGTGGCTGGGACTGCTCGCATGGGAGTGAAGGCGCCATTGCCTGCCCACATGGGAGAGAAGGCGCCGCAGCCAGCTCCAGTGGGAGCAGCGGCGCCGAAACCTGTTCCTGTGGGATCGATGCCTCGGGAGGCAACGTGGGCACCAGAAGTACCTGGGCTGGCACAGGCTGGGGTGGAGGGACAAGGTAGGGAGGTGGAAGGTTGTCCAGTGGTTCCCACTCCTTGCCCCGGTTTGCCGCGTGTCTAAGAGCTCGGATCGGGTATAAACCCGTACAAGTGTATCTCCACATCTCGGCATATTCAATTTCCTCAAAATCCTGTGGGTGGCGATCGACTACGTGGTGATACAGGGGCTCGCACATCCATGTTTTGAAGGTGCCGAACACTGGCCAAACCACATATTTTGCGATCTCCTTCCCTCCCCACTTTTCCATGCAAAACTGTATCATCTTTTCCTTGGATTTTCCCATTCTCCTGGGGCTGTCATCCCAATGTTCTAACATCCATCCCAATGGGCTCTCCCTCGGGATTTTGGGCAGAACCTTCTCAGGACCTTGGGGAGATTTCTCTTGGGGCTTATTCTGGAACCTACTTTTTCCCAACCCCATTTTCCCAAAAAACCCTCTTGTGAATTTTCTCACCTTGTCTCCTTCGGTTGGGACGCTTGATACAAGTCCCAAGTCTCTGTCCGATGTCAATTTCCTGAGTTTGTGAAACGTCACCAGTCAATTCAGCCACACGGAGAACCGTTCCGCGGGTCTTTTGACTGGTTTTGAGTTTTCTTACCTGTTTCTCCAGATCAGAAGGCAGACTGGCTCCCGAAATATTTTGGGAACATCTTTTCCCCTTCCTGACCCAACCTTGATTGATTCCCCGAAGTACCTACGAGTCCCAGGTCCCACATATGTTTAAGAAAAAGCACTCACTTTCCCCTTGACCGGCCACATCCCTCATGGGAAAGTGGAAATGCAATTGTGGGGTCCACACTTGCTTCGTGATAGAACCACGTCTCACACACATGCTCCATCACACCCCACCCAACCACATGATACTTACCGTTCCTTTTGCGCGTGGATTCTTCATTCACGTCAATTTCCGAGTGGAAAAGAAAAAGCACCATGGTCTCAGAGATCCTTCTTCAGATTATTCTGAGTTTCTGAGAGCTGGGCCTGTTTTTAGCCCTCTTTGGCTCTGGTTCTGGTTTAGGTATGGTGTTTTAATTGGTTTCGCGAACTCCCAGTCCCGTCAGATTGCTGAAATCCGCAGGGTGCTTCCTGACTAGAAAGGGGTCCCCGAACCCCAAATTCAAATCACGTTGGGATATCACCAGAATTGTTATAAATGATCAATTGAAAGCCAAATTATCAAAAATGTGAAAGATTTATTTATCTTTTTGCACGACCAAAATACGGTCCTCAAAACCACCACAGCCAAAGAGACAGTGTCGAGCCCGGGATCGGCGCTGGGTGAACCTGGATCCGACCTCTATTGCATCGAATCCCCCCTCGTTCACAAGAGCTGCTTCTAGCGATGATTAGGTTTTATACAGTTTATTGTGCCCGAGGCGAAAGAGTCCCAATTTCTTTTGTAACTCTTCACATTCATAGCTGTTTCTTTCACTGTGCAGAGCTGCACAAAGGCCGTCTCCTGGTTGATAGCCAGTGTTGATTGAGTTATTCGGGGAAGTCATGTATTCACGTGTATCTTCCTGGTGACTTTGGCTATCTTGATTGATGTTATCCACAGGACGATGATCGCTCTTAGACGGTTTCTGATGACTCAAGATACTGGTGATCATTGTGCTGGGAGCGTCCATTCTTACACTAAAGTGTTGATCTTTATCTAGCCGGGAATCTTAGAGTTTGACATCGGTCCCTCAGGCCATGTGTGGTCAGAGACTCGTTTTGATTTCAACATCTTTATAAAATACATTCTTTGATAGCATGTATTATTTCTACTATATATCACACATGTTTCACACAAAACCTATTTATGATATTTTCCTTGGCAAAGGCACTTTGAAATCAGGGGTGTTATAAGAATAGCTCTGCAATGCGATGACTTTTTTTAATTTTGACCAAATCTTCCTCCGCATGAAGCAAAAGCTTTTACAAGTTGAAACAGGACTGGTTATCACGACTGTATAGTGAAATTGCAGTCACAGAAAGTTACTTATATTTCCTTCTGAGGTGTTCAGTGTGTCCAACCAGTTCTTGGGCAAAAACTGAGTTTGATGACTCCTCTGAGCAAAAATGGAATTATTTGATTTTTCTTCTGTTATAAATGAATTAGCCAATTTGATTAATAAGGAGAATTTCTTCCATAATAAAATACAATTGTAAAAAGGCACCACAAGCAAGAATCAGATTGGCGCCGAACCAGGCTAACAGTGTTGGGTGAGACAGGGAGGGCATTCTGGCTCTTCTCCTCCATACATCACAAAGACATAGCTCTCATAAAGTCTTTTTTTATACATTTCTAAGCTCCAAGGGTTGCTGGGAAGGGTTTCTTGCTTTTTTATTGTTGATTTTATCCTTTTAGCATATTCATGTAGTTTTTCCTTTCTTGCTGTCACTCTTGCTGAGAGTTTCCTGTAACTGTTAGAGGAAAATCTCCTGCAATATACATTCTAGGAGACAAAAATTTATCTTATCGATGATGCATATCAAATGCATACTGCTGGAGTTTGGTCAGACAAATAATCCTCTGGAATCAACATTTCTGGAGACGAATATTCAGGCTAGGATTTTGGTGCTATTCGCTGTAATCTCATCAGAGGGAATTTCCCGGAACTCTTCTTTGGTATGCTAGGATTTTCATCTAGTGAGATTACTGTAGCCTCAGCACGAATTTATACATATCATCTATTACACTTCCAAAATATTTTGGATGGTCCACGTGGTGGTTAAAGCAAGAAACATAGGGATTGTGATGATCGCCCAGATTCTGAGTTTTCCAACAACTTGTACTATTCAATTTCTCTGTGCTCTCAGGTATGAGCAGTGGGGGGAGGATAATGCTCATTATTCAGGAAGTTTACAAAGTACTCAATAACTGCAGGCTACTGTTACATGCCATGAATTGTGAACAGTTCACCCAGACATTCCTAATCTGTGCTGGGAAGGGACTACCTGTTTACTAAAGCCCTCTTCCCTAGAATCCCAAAGGAAAAATATCAGTGGGATGATATGGCCATGAAAAAACAGAGAGAAAATGTGCAGGCACATAAGCAGAATTCCATGTTGTTTTTCATCTTGGAAGTCAAGAATTTCATGTTGGCTTCCAGAGCCAGCAGGACTGAGATTGGGTCTTGTCTGTATCTTGGACTTGTCTTTTTTAAAGCACAGATTGAAAACAACAGTCTGAATTTTTGATGGTTTGCTGTTGTTGTTCCCCCACCCCCCATATGAATTCTTTAATTATTCCCCAAAGTTTTGTAGCCAATTCCATTTCCCACCTCACACTTTGCAGCTCTTCAAGAGCTCTGTACAGTTTTGACATGCTTGGAGATACTTCACCTTAGATACATCCCATATGTCAGATATTGCCTGGAAATGAGACAGAAAACACTGGGTTGGAGTGTGATGACTTCCACATGATATAGAAATCTTATATGTAATATGTAATGCAAAGTAATTCATGCTTAGGTGGAAAATGTATAAAATAAAAATTGTAAAATAAATTAAACATGTAACGAAAATCCAACGAGCCTCTGACCATGGACATCCCAGAGACAGATTACCACACTGAAGTTGCAAAACTCCTGGTGGCAGCAGGAAAGAATGCCTCGTTAACAAGTAAAAGGACATGGCTGGGTGGCTGGTGCGGAGATGGGCTTCCCCCAGGATGATCAGAACTTGATAGATATCAACCAAGATAACCAAAGTCGTCAAGAACATACATCTGAATACGCGACTTGACTTCTGACATGATCAGTGTCTTCCACCACCCAAGAAACAGCAATTGTCCAGCCCTGTACAGTAAAAAGAAACTTCATACATATGCAGGGTGACAAAAGAAATTGGGGCACCTCTGCCTCAGGCAGAAAAAACTGTATAAAACAGCCCCACTGGAGAGGCATGCATGAACAGAGGGACGTCTGATGAGATAGAGGTTGGATCTAGGTTCACCCAGCGCAGATCCTGGGCTCAATGCTGTCTCTTTGGCTGTGGCATTCAAGGATCATGTTTTCAGTAGTGAAAATAAAATCTTTCACATTCATTAATTTGGCTGTCTTGTTGATCATTTAAAACATTATATGAATTTTATATAGCATGTGATAATAATGCTATATAAAAAGTTATCACAGATGCTGAAAAAGTTCCACTGCCTAACAGACCTCTCAAGGTACTGTCACTTAAGCATGCTGTGATTCTTTGCTATCCCAGTGGATACTTTGTCCAAGGAGAGTTATAGATGTGCTTAGGTTTTGGAACAAATTTTGGTTTGTAGCATGTGCAAGTGGAGTGGAAGTCACAGAAGCCACTGTGTGTAATTCAAAGACAAATATTTTACTCAAAACTCTAAGAATTTTGCCTTTAAGTGCCCTTTATCGATTACCTGGTTCTTCCTGTTCCAGTAACAGCTTTTCTAATTCTTTCTCTGAAAAGTGAAATCACATTATGAAATTGCATTAGTGTGCATTGAGAGAGCACCAGTTATCTCATCTGACATTTTATGTATTGATTGAAATGCTGAGAGACTAGAAAGTCATGATTTATAAGAGTACAGTGAAAAACTGAGAAACAAGTGAGGGAAGGTTACAATACATGAGCAGTAAATGCGGTCTGAGCACACTCAGATGAGTCTGACAGGCTGACAGGGCTATTCCATGATGAGAAGGAAGGAATACTGGCGGGGGGGGCAGATGGGGTGTCTCTTATTCCCCAATCCAAGTTTGGTTTGCTTAGCTGTTTTATTTTTCTAGGTGGTGTAATATATGTTAGAAATAATTCATGCTATCAAAGAATGTATTTTATAAAGATGGTGAAATCCAAATGAGTCTCTGACCACACACAGCCTGAAGGACGGATGTCTAGTCATACTCCAAAATTTCTGGAGACAGCTAGATAATGATCGGCATTTTAGCCTAAGAATGGACGCACCCAAAGCGATGATCACCGGTATCTGGAGTCATCGGAAACTGCCTAAGAGGGATCATCGATCATCGTCCTGCGGATAGCATCAATCAAGATAGCCAGGGATGCTACATGACTTCCGCGGATTTGATCAGCCGCTGGCTATCAACCAGGAGACAGCCTTTGTGCAGCTCTGCACAGTGAAAGAAACAGCTATGAAAGTGAAGAGTTACAAAAGAAATTGGGACTCCTTCACCTCGGGCACAATAAACTGTATAAAACCTAATCATCGCTAGAAGCAGCTCTCGTGAACGAGGGGGGATTCGATGCAATAGAGGTCGGATCCAGGTTCACTCAGCGCCGATCCCGGGCTTGAAGGTGTCTCTTAGGCTGTGGTGGTTTTGAGGACCGTATTTTGGTCATGCAAAAAGATAAATAAATCTTTCGCATTTTTGATAATTTGGCTTTTGATTGATCATTTATAACAGTGGTCTCTCCAACCCATATGGAACAAACCCCACTGATTGTAAGAATTTATACTAACACCTAATGCAGAACTTCTTATTCAAGAATAGTTCAGAAAGTTAAAGCAGCAGAGATGCCCCAGGGTGATTACCTAGCAGGCTGCTGGGGAAGCCAGGACAGCCCCCAGCACTCTTGAACCCCAGTCAAGGAGTCTGTCCTTTTGGCTGAATTGCCTCTAAACATGAGACCAAGGAGTGATGTCAGGCTTATAATACCATCTGTAGTTTGGAAAAGCTGGACAAGTCACATTTAACTTAAGCTGGTTTCTGAAGCATGCTTGGCTTTGTCAGCCCACCAGCCTTAACCACAGGATATATTTTAGGGGAGGGTGTTTTAAAACAAGATTTTGCTTTAATTGCTATTTACACGTTCCACCCTTCACCCTTTTTCAGCTGCAAGGAGATCTTGTTCTATTTTAAAAGCTCAGGCAGGAACTTGATGCAAGAGACTGGAGCCAAATCAAACAGGAATCTCACCAACCCAAAAGAGGGTTGACTGATAATAAAGGCTATCTTCCCAAGGCTTTAAAGCTCTCTTTTTCCAAAGACACTCCCTTATCTGAAGCCTCTGGCTTCCCATGAGAGGGTATAAACATCTTCCTGTGCAGCAGGGTACCCCTTGACATTAAGAGGAAAGCACAACTCAAGATAAGTTGAAGAGTCTTTTATGTCTAATCTCAGTAAGAAGAGGCTGTGAATGTCTTTTTATCCTGAGTTGTTGAGGTTTGTTATGTTTTTTTGGCTGGGAGTACATTTTGCTTGGAGTTGTATTACATCCCTCATTGCTTTTTTTTTCCTTTTTCCAGATGAGCTGTCAGTGCTGTACTTTTTTGGTCAAGACTTGTGTGTTTACTTGACATCTTCAGTGTATAAACCCAGTGCTGTTTGCAGGGCTTCCATGTAGCCAATTCTGCTAATATTTTAAGGCTCTGACTAATGTGGCTTGAGGGTAAATGTTTTCTGACTTTAACATTGTACCTTGTTCACAGGAGCAAATTCTGATGACATCCTTTCATTGGCAGAGGTTTCAACTTTGTCAATTCACTGCTATTCCTCATTAGAGGTTTTTGAAAAGGTGTCAAAGATTTTACTTTTTTTTTTTTTCATAGCTGTTGCGATCCCATGAATGAACAGCTCATAGAAAGTCCAGCTCACTTCATAGAAATGCATCCTCTGTGACTGCTGAAGGCAAGACCGCTGTGCTCCCTTTGCAGTAATAATCTCCTCTTCCAGGAGTACAGATCTCCAAAGCGCTCGCCAGGACCTCTTCACTGATCCTTTCCCAGCTTTTGTATCCCAACCACCCTTCTCCTGGCTAGAGAAGGAGCAGAGCAAATGATGTCTCAGTCAGAGCCTGTTTTAAGTGACCCCACTGCTGTCCTAAAGGATGGAGGCTGAAGGATTTGGGAGGTTCTTTGTGCCAGCCCAGGGCTGTACCACTCTGCTTCTGCTGCCCTCCGGCCTGTTAGGCTGGGAAGACACTGGAATTTACCTTCTCCTCCCAGCAGCAGTGCCAAAGGCTTTACTGTTCTGCTTGCTGGGAGCCAATTAGAGAGAAAACAAAGACCTTTCAGCCTAAGATTAACCCCTGTGACTTATCAGCAGTGCTGTCTTTACTCAAAGGCTGTCTTAAGCCTCCTCCTTCTATCACATGGATAGAAAAGGAGTGCCTCACACGTTCCCAGTAACTAGAAAAGGCCTTCCACATTGGATGTACCCTCATGTTCCAGACACTTTAATTTCTTTCAGAAGGAAAACATCCCTCGAGGCTCATGGTGTGAACGTGTTTTTAGATAAAGAACAGGTATTCAACCACTATAATTAACCTTCCATTTGAAAACTTCCAGTTCCAAATCAGTTCCCTACAGGCTAATTTTTCTGTTTGTAGGAATGCATGAGTGATGCACAGATGCTCTGTCAGGACACTTTACCTATTCATTAAGTTTGATTAGATAGCGTTTGCACTCTGACATCTAAGAGTGTGCCACTTTCTGATATAATTAGTGTTCTTCCAATTAGGATAAATGGCTGTTTCATTACTTTAAAGTGGATCATTAAAGTGCTATTCCTGTCTCCTGCCTCTGGAGCTGACATGTGTACCTACACGCTCCTTTTTGCAAAGTCAAACCTAATTTCGGGAGGCTAATGGGGAAGGTAATGTACCATGTTGCTGAGGGCTCCTGCTGAGAGCAGTTCCTGGGTAGTTGATTTTCCTGTGTGCTTGAGACTTGGATTTGAGAAACAGAAGTGCCTGATTGCCAAGACAACTTAGGAAGAAGTTCCTGGGGGCATGAAAACCTGGAAATTATTTAAAATACATATTGATAAGCTTCTGTTGCCAAACGAATTCCTGTTATGACTGTGGAACTGTAGTATTGTCATGGGGAAAACAAAGACATCGTGCCTCATCAAGACCAGTCTTTGTATCTTTGTATTCCCATCCCTCATTCATCCACAAGGATGTCTTCTCTCCATGGTCAAGAAATTTTCTTGGAACCTGGGTGTAGCAGCCCTTTTTGTTTCTCCAAGAGGCCCTGCAATTCCTTAATCATTAGATACTACTGTGTTAAAAACATCATTTTCTAAGAACTAGAGTGCAGATTTCTGGCCCATATCAGAGAATTGTGGCTCACATTTTGGGAAGGAATAGAGAGACATCTCTTTCATAAGGGAGATTTTAGTTGTGAGTGACCATGCTGGTCCCTTTCTGTAATTTTTTCCTTTGTAGATATGGAATTCATAGACAGCTGTATATTTTAAAAATGCTTGAGGTCACATCTGCAGAAGAATAATCTTGACAATTTTGGAGGCTGTAAGTCAGAAGCTGGTCCAGCTCTGAGATCATCTGATTTGCCCCATCAAGATCTAATACTGTTTTTAAAATTTTCTCAAGAAGGGCTAAGATTTTGGAAAACAAAGATTATACTTCTTACTGCAGGATTAATCTACTCAAGAGGTAGTAAAAATGCATTTTTAAAAAAACTAAAATATCTGTGGAAGTCCCTGTGTATCCTTTTATTGATGAAGCTGGGTCAGACCTTAGATTGCTTTAAATGTAAAAGGCCTATTTGTTTTTCTCTTCACTTTTTGTTTTCATCTAGTTTTCTCTGATTTTCAAACCCTTTTGTTATCTTCTGACTCATGGTCGCTGGTTCTCTTTTTACCACACCATAACTGTGTAAGACTTATCCTCCCCAGCTCATCCAGCTTACAACCATCCACATATTTCTTAGGTTCACATCTCAGATGAATCATGAAAGCCAGAACATCCATTAACCAGTTACCAACTTACTGACTGTGTTTATTTCTTGTAAGTCTGGCAGAAAAAAACAATCAAAGGTGTTTTTCCCATCTTCCTTGAAGTCAGTGGGTATCAAGCAGGTGGGCTGCAACCTTTATCCCCTTCAATGACTTCTCAGTGGGTAGACTGAAACATGCAGAACAGTCACAAAAGCCAAGTGAGAGCTGGGCAGGAGGGATTAGATCTTGAGGAATTTTATTTAATTAATCTTTCTGCTAAAGTAATCACATCTCACTTTTCAGACTCTTACCCTTCTAGGTCATGTTTTCTCTATCAAACTGTGAAGTAACACAAAGAATTATATAGCCTTCTTGGTATCTTGGATTTAAAATAAAAAGATAAATAATTCTGAAGTGACATGAAAGTATAAATAGATGGGGTAAGAATATATTTACTGCTGTGTAAACAGCCATCAGTCTGTCAGAGACATATGCAGCTGCTGGAACTCGGTGGGAGGCAGCCTGAGCCTTGCACCTTGAGCCCCTTGCGACAAAGGTTTGCATTGATCTCAGATGCTACTTTGAAAACTGAGGCTCAATATATCTCTAGTCTTTGCAGGAAGTCAGAATGAACCCAGCAGCTCCTGTCTCCAGTCTGTGCTGGTTTTGCTGTGGAGGGTGTAGCAGTTCCAAGTGAAGATTCTGGCTCCAGACGCACATTCCAGAGCAGAGCCATATTTTGCAATACCCCATTTGGTGATTAAAGCACCAAAAACATCAGGGTAGATCATCAGGCATTATCAATGCATTTATCCTGAAGCTATTGAGATGAGGTCTGACCTCAGGTTCATAGGTTCAGGCAGGACGTGCTGCTTTGTCATGCCAAAGAAACACAGTCAACAGGATATGGGGAGATCTCCAACCTCAGTAAGGGCTACCAAAGGGTCACTGGAAGAAAAGCTGCTTCTTCTGTATGTGAAGTACAAGTGTATCCCTTCAGAGTGTCTCCTGCTAAGCTTTTCCTTCAAAGAGGTAAAACGAAGGTCAGGGAGCAGTAAGTTATTGAGTTTAAAACTCTGGATTCTGAGGCCATCTGGGAAGTCTACAGCATGGCAGTAGGAGAGGTGAGGATTTGCTGAGGAGAGCGGTTGTTGTGCTGCTGTTGATGCAGATCTGTTCAGTGAACTGTATCACCCATTGGTGTGTCTCATGAATGTGAAGCATAAGCCAGATTCTGGATAAATGTCCTGCTCCCATGGGAGAACAGACATCTGAGAAATACATTTCTCTGAAAACTGAGAAGGCAGAACAGCCCAGCCACAATGATTACTTGCAGCAACCTACTTTGTAAAATATTTTTTCTCCAGACATTCCTGATGGTCCCTAATTTATAGTGTCAGGCCTCTTTCCCAAGGGTTTGCAAATACTGAGTACATGCAAACCTGAGGTGAGTCATGGATCTTTCCTAAATTTTGGACCCTGCAAGAAATCCATGGAGAGTAACTTGAGTGGCAGAAATTATTGTTTACTGATAAGAGTGTCCCTGGTGCAGCACTCTGAGGTCAGTGGTGTCTGTGCAGGTGTCCTAGGCTGCCTGTTGGGTGAGAAGGATAAAGCTTGTAGAGTGCCACTGCTGCCTCCTCTCCACAGTATCAGCAGGATTGACTAAAAAGGTGCATCTCTGGTGCCTCTGCCAGCTCCCAAGTATGTTGGAACTCTGTAGAAAACTGCAGTTATTGTTTTTATTCCTCAGGCTTATACAACTGAGCAGCCCTTTTATCTCTCAGTGATTTTAGGACTGTAATACATATGTTGGCCTAGTGGAGTTGTGCAGAGGAGGTGCCGGGCTTCACAGCTGTGTGCACTACAGTGCTGTAACATGAACAAGTTTAGTTCTGTCCCTTCAGCTAACTCCAAACTATGTTATAGCCCATCCTCGGGCAGGACAAACTTTCCTGTGTGCCCTTCCTCCTTGCAGGGCACAGATGTGTCCCCCATGTGTGCACTGTGATTGGCCACCTGCAGCCTGGCATGCCTCTCTCTTTGGGGTCAGGCTCTTGGCTGACTGGATCAGTCTTCACCAAATCATTTACTACAGCCACTCTTAAGCATATTATAGGCCTTCCTCTTTATTGCTCACCTTGTAGGTAGCTTATTCCTCCTCCATGAGGCATACCCTCTGAGTTCTGACAGCACACATGGCCTGTGGAAACAGTCACGGGGCCAAATCCTCTAAATATTGTAAAATTCCAAGACCCAGTCCAGGTCTCCTAAAATAGCATGTCTGTGCAAACTTCCTGGGGCTTTTTAAACAGCCTTCTGATGTGTGTGCTGGGGTATGAATGGACCTGTAGATTTCTGAAGTGTCAAGGGGGCGAATGTGTGTGCAGCCAAATGAGAATATTATCAATGAGTCTCTTCAGAGAAGAACACCGATGAAAAGGACACTGTTAGCAAAAAACAACCACAAAAGTATGAGCAAATACTCAAAAGGAAGAACACCCAGGGGGAGTGGGTTCCCACTTTCTAGTGAACTACATTATTTTTTTTCAGAAGTCATGCTAAATAGGAAAGATTTTCCAGTTTTAGCAAAAAAACTGAAATAATGTCTGTCCTTAGTGTAAGTTCTTCTGGGTGTGAAGACAAGTCCCAGTGTACTTCTGTGGCCATAGGATAAGCCTATCGATTTGTCTCCTAAGAGGAGTTAAGTTAAAAAAAGCTAAGCTCTTATCTTTTTTCTGTGTTTACTTTGCTTCATCAGCATGTTGTTTAATTGTCTCTCAGTTTTAATATCTTTACAATTATAGCACCCTCATGATTTAGGGCTTGTGCTGTCTTCTCACAAAAAAGATGAAAAAGTGAGGCATGAAGAGGGTGATTTGCACAAGTTTCTTTAAAAGTTGAATTTGTTTCCATTATTTCAGATTATTGGCCTCTCATACCATTCTTTGTCTTCCATTTGGTCATCTACAATATGAATAGACAGTGAGCTGACAGGGACAGTTCCCTCTGTAGTAGTGCAGCTCCTCTTCCTTCACACTGAAAACTTCAATTGGCTTCAGATATCATTTTCCTGCAGCTGTTGTTGGTAGTTCTGCTTCTCTGGGTTCTTCAACTTTTTCAAATCAGACGAAAGATCTTTCCTAACCTCTGTCTTGAGTGATTTGTTTCCATCTTCCACGAGGAGAATTGCACAAAAATGGAAAACAGGGCAGAAAACTGCATGGGCTTTTCTAAAGCATGTCTCAAGTTTATGAACAAAAAAGAAGAAATTCCTCCTATATTTAAACTAACCAAGCTCTGTCATTCCCAGCTGTTCTCCATCAGGTCACATTCCAAAATTATTCCTGATAAAGAATTGTAAAGACAGAACTGAGTGAAATACCACTGGCTTTTGTACTAACCAACAGCCTACATTTTTCCTCTTGCTGGATGTGGCCCTGAAGGGTATCAAGGGATTCGGCAAAGGTGAAGTGTGTTCTGGATTTGTCTTTGTTCCACACCAGCCTGTATTTTCCCTCATGCCATGAGGTTTGTCAAGGGCACCACTGGCTGCTACTGCCTCTGGCAGGAAAAGTGCAGCTCAGACTTCAGAGACATGAGGAAGGGCTGTGATTAATCCATGGCTTTTCGCTGAAGCCTGGTAGAGTATGGTGGACATAAGCAGGTAAATGTTTTGCAGGTCTTTCCTCACTTTTATTTAATCACACTGATATTCATGGTACTTGTCAGCTGCTCTCAGTCCTCCCTTGCAGCACAGGATGGGCTTTTCCTGGGTGGCTGCAAATCTATTTATAACAAAAGATGATGCAGGGATGTTTGATGGTGCAGAACAAGGAAAGTTACAAAAAGGAGTTGCAAAGCAGTTAAAGCTTGAAATTAAGGAAGCTGACACTGAAAATTGCAAGATTGTTTCCAACAGGCAGTTGGAATGCAGCTTGAGGGTTGTTCTCCCTAGGAAAAGAATGAGAAAATTCAAGGCCTGATCTTTTGGAGCTGAATGTTTGTCATGAGGGCTACAGATGCCAGAGCTCTTACACAAAGTCAGTGATTCACCCTGGCATTTCTCACCATCCCAAAGGGAAACCTGGGTGTATGAGCCTGGGGTTTTCCTTTCTGATGAGTTAAAGTGGACAAATTCCAGAACACCAGATCTTTGGATAAAAGGAGATTATAGTTAGGATAGTTTTGTTAATTTCTTATGCTCTGTACAATTTATTGTTTTGCCTTATTTTTTTCTTATTGATAATAAATTCTTAGGTGTCATTGTTTTGAAGCAACATATCCAAATGGTCCATTCCAAAGATTTTTCATGATTACTGGTGAATTTTGGTATCTGAAAGTTTTCAAAATAGACTTCATGCATTTCAAATTATCTTGCCTTCTCCCTGTTCTCCCTACTCCATTGCTCACTTTCCCATAGGTCCATCTTCATGACGACAATGTCCTTATTGGGTTAATATGTTTTTTGTGGTTTTTCCTATCATTCTTAATTTGCAAGCCCTCATCAGAAATACTAGATCATGTGGGTACCTGAAAAGTGTCAGCACCTCCCAGTGAAATGCCCAGTGGATTCTGGCTCCCATCCTGAATAGGCTCAAATCAAGTTGGTGACACCCTTCAGCTGCCTTCTCCTCCCTGTAAAACCCATTCTGATCCACATGGACAGACTGGTAGCCATTAAGCAGAGGCCTTACACTGCTAATTAGTTCTGCTGATAAATAGAAGACTTTAGTTTGAAGGTTATAAAAATGCCCATTGTAAAACTCCTACTAAACCAAGTAGACAGACCTAAGAGCTTTGACAAAGCTGAGCTCTCTTCCCAGTGCTGCCCGTGCCCAAAGGTACATAACTTGATCCTCCCTGACTCAATTCCTCCATCTTTATAGAGGAGATAATAACATGCATTCATCTTTATAAAACACTTCTAGGTTTACTGCTACAAAGTCCCACATGTGCCAAATATGTTTTGGTACTGCACCTGATCTCAATGCTGAAATTGCATTGCCAATCCAACTTTTAGGAACAGTGTCAACAGGCCTCATGACTTGAAGTACTTAGCTTTAGGTAGCAACATGAACAGCCTGATAGGTATAACCCTGATTCAACAATCTCCCCCAAATCTGCAATTCTGATATCTTAAACTGTTGTTTTGCATGAGGATTCTCCATTTGCTCCACTCCTGTCCATCACTGCCCTTCATGCAGGCTTGAGGCAGCCTGATTTCTTACACTGTGGAATCTTGTATATGGTGATCAACCCAGTGCACTGACTGCTCATAAATCCAGTTTTGCAAGAGAATGGCAAACTGGTAAAAATACTCTAAACAGCATTTGGGACACGCTAAATAAAGAGTGAAGTCTTCTTTGATAGTTACTGATGTTTACATACCATGTAATTATTATTATAATTGAAAATCCCAACTTCCTCTCTTTGAACATAATGCCTAAACAGGAAAAAACTAACCTTCCTGCTTGGAGAATTGTTAGTTTCAGAAGAAATATATTTTTTTCTCTCTTGCAGCTCTCAAAGATTTTATTTTTAATACAAATGAAAAAGACAAACAATAGACTATCTAAAAGGAAGGAAAACCACATCTGAAACAGTCTGCTATCAATAGATAATCTTTCCACTATGAAATAACTCATGTCATACCTACATTTTGACTTTTGCATATTGGGAAAGGAAATTACTTTTGGCACTCACTGCACTGTAATACACAACACAGGAAGCAAAGTTAAGGTTAGAGAGAGAAGAGAAGCCTCCTGCCAATCTGTACAGAGAGGAGGAATCATGTAGGCAGTTGGCCTGGCCCAACAGTAATTTCTAGATGTGATGCAAGGCTGAATTTAAAAGGTGCTTGGCATACAGTGTTCTCTGGTTCAGGTCAGTGCTGACATGGCCTTTTGGGTAAATCTCACCTCTAAACTCTGCTTCTGCAGATTTTGTTTACTAAAGGAAATACTGGTGGAGCAGCACCTGCAGCTCTGTTCCAGGTGTGTGTGGAATTTCTGATGGCTGCCAGGAGCAGCACAGTGAGACTGAAGACTGAGATGCTCTGCTCATCTTTGGGAGGCAGAAATCAGAAAACAGATAACTGAAAGCTCTCTATGAAAAAGTGCTCCTACCAAAGGCAGAACAAACTGTTTGGCATTCCAAAAGTGCTTCATACTTTCCCAGAGTCTGACAGGCAGCCTAATGGGATAATCACCAGGAGAGGCCTTGTGAGGACTGCTGCTGTCAATTTTCAGCATGGGAAGTGTTCATACTGTCACTTCTCCTTCATGTTATTTCATTGCAGGCAAGGCTGTATTCTTGCTGATCCTATTGAACAGTAACTGCTGAAATATTTTGCATGAATGGAAAGGGTTATATATGATATAAGGTTGCTGCCCATAGAGGGCTGGGAAGCTGGAAAGGCCTGTCTTTTCTCCATCCTCTTCCTAAAGTTCCGTATTCCAGGCCTGACTAATTTAGATGTTCTTAATTGCTAAGCGGAAGGCCTGAAATACTTGGGCAATTTCTTGGCTCTTGTATTTACAGACTGTATGAATATCTACCAACTTTTGATCATGTAGAAAGTGTGAAAATGTGGTCTTACAGGGTCAAATACCAGACATTTATAATTGTTTTCTATTCCTTGGGGTTTTTTATACCAGTCTCTGATTTTGGAAGCCTTATTTTACAGAACTACCAGCTTACCGTTGGCAGTACTGTGTAAGTGTAAAGAAATCCTGCCAATATTTTCTTGGGCTATTTCCAGGTGGATCTTCTTACTCCATTAGGGCATTATGCTTACTTATGTTTGTAGGATCAGACCCTAAAGACATATCTTGTTCCTTGTCTGTCTTTGCTTGCTTCAGGTTTGCACTTCTTGTGGAACCCAAGTGTGCATCCTTCCCAACTATGCTTTTCCAGAGATTCACAGGCAAAGCTTCAGCTCCATTTGCAACCCCTCACTCCTGCCACTCAGTTGTGTCCTGCTCTTCATCTGCATTTTCCCAGGTATGGGCCTTGCTTTGTGATTTAACTGGGCTGCAGCTGCAGCAAGAAGAGAACGTGTTAAAGCTGTTGTAAAATAATGGGCACCACATGAAATCAAGAAGGTGGGGTCCAATGATCTGAACTGCAGATGGTCACTGGTAGGGAGAAGGAGAGCTGTCATGCAGAAAAAAAAATCCAGAAGTCAGCAAATGAGCTGAGTTAATGATGTGACACAAGAAAATTAAAGGCAGTGTTTCTGGGCAATGTATGCAGGAGTGTGTCCCTCTTGAGACTGAGCTCCCTGTAGTCTTGTCTACGCTTGTGCAGGTATTAGGGTGGGAGCAGAGCTGGATACTAACTGTAGTAGTTAGATCTATCACCTCATTAATTAACAACATGATACTCTACCAGCACGTGGAACAGTTTCTCTGATTGGGATTAAAAAGTATAATTGGATTTCACTGAGAATACTATTTATGTCAGATTGGAGGAGATGCCTGATTTCACAGTGTGGGAAATAGCAATAATAACATCAAATGTGAAATAATATGTGACCATACAATTGTTTCCTTCTGTTAGTCTCCATAGGGATGTTTGTAGAATCTGGATTCTTGTCCTGAGTGCCTGGACTTCAAGGAGGAGCCCATGCAATCCTTGGACTCTGAGAGGCTGGCTAGATGTCACTGTTGAACAACACTGCCCATTTGACCAGTTACTGTTTATAATATGTATTGCAATGGTAGGACTGGACCTTGCTATTGAATATATGAGCTGATACCATGGGGCACTGAGTCGCTGTCCTCCTCTGTGCTGCTACTGCAAATAAATTCACCAGCTTCCATCTTAATAGCTTGCTTTAGAGCCAGTGCCACATTTCACATCCTATTCTGGACCCTCTCCAACAAGTTAATGTTTTTTTACTGAGGAAGGTGAGTAAAAATTATGAGAGTATCCTTAACTAAGGAGCCATAAAATTCTGATAGAGCAGTAATGTTCCCAGTGAGCCTGACGGAAATCCGATCAATAGTTATGAGGCTGAGGCTCAATTTATGGCCTGAATTCATCAAGCATAGTAATTCTCCATTTTTGTATAGGATGCTTTTGTGGTTCCTGCTGAGGAGAGGAGTATAAAGTCAGGACAAGCTCTTTCTCAACAATTGCCCAGGCTTTTTAATTTAAGATAGCTGACTCTACAGAGGTGGCGATCAGGGTCCTATGATCGATTCTAAGGCAATTTTTCATCATATAGGACAGGCTGTACCAACTGTATGGGTTCTCAGAGTCTCAGGCTTGGAACTGTTTCACAAAGAATAAAAAATATGGTTATTTTGGATCTCTTAAAAATTTGACCCTGCAGTTATTCATTTGCCTGCAAACCAATCCACTGTCAGGAATGGTTCAGTAGCATGTTCTCCAAAAATCGTTTTACTGCCTTTTGTAGACCCCTTGCAATAGAATTTTCTAGATGGAGGCTGGACTAATTCTACATTTCTAAGCTGCCTCTGTGGAAGAAGTTCTCCCATCTGCTTCCAGTACAGGTGTGATCTCTTTAAGTTTTGAAATTGGTTTTTAAGGACAAAGGCAGACAATGAAATTTCATCCAAAGGTTTTATTAAAACCACCATGTAAATAGTCAGACCTTTCCAAACCCTGAAGTAAATGCAAACCTGATGTAGCCATCTCCCACCAGTGCTATAAGCATTGTGAGAAACAACAGCTTTGAAAATTTAAAAAAGTTTATTAAACCTTGACAAAAATACAACAAAAGGACTATATCAGGAAAAATTAACAGCGTTGGGAACTGCCCCTCATGGATACCCCACGGCCAGCTCATCTTCAAGATGGATGCTCATTCTTTTATACCCACTGTGGGGGGGTTGCATCAGCCAGCCCTGGCACCTCCCAAAGTCTGTCAGTCAGCTCTTCTTTGCCATTTATTGGTGGAGACTGCTTTCTTGTAACTTGGTTGGAGGGTCAGGTGTTATCATGCCATGCCCCCTTCGCAAGAAGCTTTTCCATTCCCAACTGCCCCCAGTAAGGGACACGTACACACCTTCTTTTACCTGTCCTAGACAACCCTGGCTGTCTGATGGTAACGATATGGGGGGGAAGAGAACTATGGGGAGAACAGAGGATATCTAAACTACAATAACATAACTATACATCACTAAAGCTTTTCTTAATATTCACACAATAGTTATCCCTTAATTGTGAGAGACAATCATCTCATTATCCATCTAAAACAGCATGAAATAGACAGCAGGTTTTCAGATTAAATGGAAAAGCCTAGGTTTAAGCCATCTCCTGTACCTACTTGTCATTCCTGCATGCACAGATTTGTAGGAGAAAGTTTTAAGTCTCTGAAGAGACAGGAGTATTTTGTAAATATACAGCAAGGTCCTAAGTGAAGAGGGCTCTAAATTAACATTTGACCAAAAATATTTTGTGATACTCATTCAAATATAACTTCTTAAGGGTGCTTTTAAATCCCCAACTCTTACACTGTGCACGTAGACTAAGCACCTGGACCTGCAGATCTTCATTGTATAGATTCATTCCTGCTTTGGCTATTTGCCAGTGGGTTTTATGTGAAATACTCCCTGGTATAGCCTCTGCATTTAAAGGATGCCTATAAATATCTGTACTGGCTGACGGGACAAAAGGAGAAAGAGACATTCTTAGAGAAATGTAAGATGTGCAGAGAGCTGAAATGCCCATGGTGGCTTTTCTGATGGTTCAGGGCGGGTTCTGGGAAGCCAGGGCTGCTGATGCTTTCCCAGCCCTCTCCTTGCAGCAAGATTTTCCCCTCCTGCCAGCAGCTGCGGGGGCAGAAGACAGGAGGCGCTCAGGAAAGCTGGGCTGTTACCTGAGCCAACAGCGACACCCAGAGCTCCAGCAGCACGATCAATCCCTTCTTACATCTGCAGCCCCGTGTCCATGCCGCCTGGAAAATATCCCAAGGATTAGCCCTTTTTGCCTTCCTGAATGACTACATTTATTGAGAACGAAGACATATTTTGCTGTAGTAATTTTATCAATAGCAATCGTGTATACTGTGCTGAGAGTAAATTAGATCAGCCACAGGCACATCTATATTCCAATGCTTGCCTCCACACAAGGTGGATTACACTCTTTCATCTCTATCAAAACAGTTAAGATGACGTTATTTTTTGCAGCTAAGGTCGAAGCAGACAACTTATAAAACCTCCCATTCCTGATTCCTCACTTCTGCAAGAAGTCTCACTGAGACCACACTGAAATTATTTTGGTAAGCTTTTGTTGAATAAATGCACAAAGAGAGGCAAACAGTACATGCAAGGAGCATGTCAAGATCAAAATAATAGGTGCAAGTTTTGTGACAGTGAACACTGAGTCAGACTTTTATTAAAATGACCCTAAACAACCCCTTGAAGACACATATCTGAGCAGACAGTGGTAAAATAATTAGAGAAGTAAGAGAGAGCTAGTTTTCTAATGTCTCTAGAAAAGAGACAGTTTTCTAATACTGTTTTCTAGAGACATTAGAAAACTCTCTAACAGAGAGGGTTTTCTAATGTCTCTAGAAAAAAATTTCAATACAAGCAAGAAAACTCCTTAGAATTGATCAGTATACAGGGTGTGCTGAGGACAACCCAAATTACTCAGGACAATTACAAAGTACAGGTGTATTTCACAGTACCAGAACACAAAAGCCCTGTCACCAGGGTACAGCCTGCACAACTGCTAAGGTAGCTTCTTGTTTCCTTTCCAAGCTCAGGCTTGCCTCAGATCCAAAGGGAATACCAGCTCCTCTCCGCAGGGCAGGAGGCAGGTCAAGTGAAAAAGCACCAATGCTGAGCAAGTAGCAAATATTGTAGGCCAATGACTGTCGTTTGATCACTAAGCAGAGAAGTTGGTGGAGGGGAAGGGCATGAACGGAGTCCAAAGCTTTTATGTTCCAGCTGAGCTGAGGTTAATTGAGAAGATAATAAACAAATTAAATCCATGTTATATCAATATAAAGCATAAAGGTGCAAACCAATGTGAAACAGAGCAAGAAAAGTTACCAGGCAGCAAGCACAGAATTAAGTGGTCCAGGAACCACAATGATCAGGCTTGGCAGTGCCTGAGAGCACTTTTGATCACTCCTGGACAGTATCATGGACTCTCTTTGAGGAAACAACCACAAGCATCCTTCTCTAGCTGAAACAGACCATTAAGCAGTACTCCAAAAATCAGGGCCAAAGTGCCTGAAGATGCATCCAAAATGTGAAACATCTGTGGTTCATTCAATTCTTCTGAAAATGCATGAGTCCATTTGCATTTTCATAAATCTGCCTGTTGTTTTGTCTCTGTGTTCTGAAACATTTATATCGAAATATTCTGCATGTCTTTTCAAGGAAAGATGAAGCCAACTTCTGTTTATTCCTGCCATGGCACAGTTAGAAATGGGATATTTGCCAGGAACTCACACAGTCAATGTGAGACAGTTGCTACAGGCTGCAGCTCTATACCACCAGTTTTCCATTGCACTTTTATTTCTTTCAGAATTTGTCAAGAAAGGTTATCTAAAAAACAGTCCACATCTTGATAATCTTGATAATCACTGCAAATACTGATTCCTTTGTAGGAAGTTTCAAATTGGTTTGTGTTTCTTCAGCTGATACTGAGAAAGTGACCCAACCACTACCATAATGAGGACATCCTTCAGATCACAGAAGTACTTGCTCTGCGTGAAATTAAAGGCTTCCACACACCACCCATCTTTGAGAAACTGCTTGGTCACAATGCAAATTGTTTTCCTGCTGTTCCAAATGGCATCATTAATATTGTTGATATGTTCTTTGCCAGGCATGAAATCTCTTTATTCAAAACACAAGGTAAATCTGTTGTTATCAAAATACTGTGAGTCCAGGTGCTTTAGGAAAGAATTCTGGACCCATTCAAAGTCGTTTTTGCTGTAGCACAGATATGCATCATATTTGTATTCATTTTTATCTACTGTTTGTTGTTGGTTGTCTGTCTTTTTGTGGTGGTTTTATATCAGATGAAACAAATCCCCCAGCAGTGAGTAAAAATTATGACTGCCACCAGAAACATGAGAAGAATGACCGAGAAGAAGATGAAGAGTGAGAATCTGAGTGTCTGCTGGAGTTCATTCATCTTTATCACAGCCATCGTACGCCATATATGACAGGCGTCAAAGGCAGGGGGCGTACACACCGTACCTGTCAGACTGGGAGCCAACCAGGGTTACATTTGTTTCATTCAGCCACACTAGCAGGCTCTTTAAAGCACAGTCACAGACATAATTATTATGTGTTATATCCAGAATACTCAAAATCATAAAGACTTCAGGCTCAGGGGAAAACAGCCGGTTTCCAGATAAGTTTAGGTTTGTTAGGCTTTGTGGGAAAAGCCCAGGAGAAAGATGAGACAACAGGTTGGAAGCCAGGTAAAGTCTTTTAAGAGATGGTAGACCTCTAAAAATCTCCTGTGGAAGTGCCCTGAGGTAGTTACTCAGATGTAGAACTTGAAGTTTGGGCAGTGCCCCAAACACATCCAAACATAAATCTCTCTCCCACACCAGCTGTAACATATTTTCACCAAGATCCATATATACTAACTGATTGCTTTCTATAAATTAGCACTGTTCACACAGTAAGAGAACCAGTTCTGTTTTAAAAAGATATACTGCAGATCTGGAATTTGGAAAAGAACATACAGGTCACCTAGTTTTGCCAACCAATTTCTTTCTAATTTGAGTTGTGTTGCAGTTATTGCTCTGTTACCTACAGACATTAGCTTATCGTCACCTAAAAAGGCCTAAAAAGGCAGAGGTCAGATGTGGAAAGGAAGGGAGTCTTTTAATGGCATTGTCTCAGAGATAAATTATTTCCAGATTTACTGAATGCCTGAATGATTCATCACACATCATCCCAACATGATTTTGCTGTAAATCAATATTCGTTACACTACATAGACCCGCAAAAGTATAATTGTACAACTCACCCCAAAGGTTACTTGAGAGATTGAGAATTTTTAGGTTGCCCAAGCCAAAAAATGCTTACCTTTGGATTTGATTTATCTTGTTTTTGAAAATGTTCAGTGATTCCAGATTGCCAAGACTTTGAAAGACTAAAGAATTCAGAGAGAAAATGCAACCCTGTTAAATATCAAAGAACCTTAGTTTACTTCTTCCTAGTCCTGCAAAAGTACAATCATCTGGATTTTTTAAATTATCAAAGGCAAATCCTGAACCAATTATAGGACTGCTAAATATTAAAGAACTTAAATTTGAGTCCCTTCAATGGTTGTACAGAGATACTGGACTCTCTCTGTGCTCCAGCCATTGTCAGTAAGGTCTAGTGAGCTAAATGTGGTATTTTTGAAAGGATTGGGGCACTTGGCCCAGGTCACATCTGCTGTCTTGTACAAATGATTAAAACTGAGGTTAAAAAATAAAAAGTGTTTTCCTTGGAAGCTGGTAAGACTGGTTTGACAAAAGTTGGATATCTTGTTGAATTTCAGGTTCACACTTTTCAAGGCCGTTGGATTATAAAATAAGGGGTGGGGATGAAGTTTTGTGATTTCATTCATTGAAAGATCCAATTCTTCCAATGATCTCCAATCTTGAAAGTAACATTCTTCCAGGATGGAATCGCCAAGGGAATTGTGAAACAGAGGGAGAAGAGTCAGTCTTGGTAAGCCCATAAAAGCATCAAGATGCAGTTGAAGAATCTTGTCTCCCAAGTCTAAGATACAAAGGTTTGGCAGGTTCCTGAATGCTTTTTTTCCTATGGTAACAGGATGGACCAAATGGGTTCCAATTTCCAACAGCCACAAGTGCTCCAGCAGTGGGAACAAAATCACTTTTCTGATATAGTTGTGTCATGGTTTGACACTGGCACAATGCCAGTGCCCCCATGAAGATACCTTCTCCCTGGTAGCTGCTGTGAGATGTGACCAGGAATAAGCAAAGCAGGCTCCTACTTAGGGAAGAAAGAAAACAAAACTTTATTAACTACACTACAACTACAGATAAAAAGGAACACACACACAGGGAAAATGAAAACCTTACAAATACATTTCCTCCTCCCCCCACCAAATTTCCAACACAATACATCTATTCCTCAAATCACCGACTCTTAGTCCAGAACCACCCTTCAGACAATCAATCCTCAGTTCATCAAGAGGAGACGAGTCCTTCTTGTACCATGGGCTTCCCCTGGAAACACAGCTGAAGCCTCGTGTGTTTCCGTGTCACTCGTGGCACCGCCCGGAGTACATCTGCCGTCGTGACCTCTTCCTTTCATGTCCAGTGCTCTCACCACTGAACATGGACCAGAGCTGCTTCTAGGGTTGTCTTTTTAAGGATGCTCTGTCCTGATCCAAAAAAGGCACAGTCTCTCCTTTGGGACACCTGTCCCCACAATCTCTCCTTTGGGACACCGGTCCCCCCCATATATTTTCACCCCCTGGGGCCGAGGGGCACCAACACTGAACCCTCTTGGTTCTGTGGCCATTGCCTCCCCCCTAGATGCAGTCTCTGTGTTACAAGGAACATGGTTCTGTCCATGGCTGTACAAAAAGAGTCCAGCAAAAGCCACTCCATAATCTCTTCCCACTAGGATTTTTCTCTACTCTTCCACTATTTCTCACTCGCCCAGACCTCTCTCACACTTGCATATTTCCTTCCTCATCTTCCACTCTATCTTCTAGGAAAAGTCAATGTTCTGTAAAGTTCTCATTCTCCAAAAAGGGGTTAAAAGATCCTACAAGCAGCCGGCTGAACCCCCCCCCCTTCTCCATCCCAGCCGTGCTGCCGGCACAGGCCCATGTTTATCCAGTTTCAAGGTTACAGTCCCAGGCAGCGGCTCTCTCTCTCTCTCTCTCTCTATCTCTATCTGTGTCTCCCAGGGGGAGCTGCCCGATGGCTCTCGGTGTCTCTCTCTCTCTTCCACCCTTCCACCCCGGGGCTCAGGCCTACCTCTCCTGGCCACATGGCTTTTCCCCTCCCCCTGCCCAGCCAGCAGCTGGGCCGGGGAAGAGACCCGAACTCTTTCCCGCTGGAAACCCAAGAGGACCCTCCCAGGGGAGAGCTCTGCTTTTAACCCGGTGTTCTCAGAGGCAGATCCATGTCCTAATGGCCAGGTTAAATGCCAATATTAAAGCCTGAATATCCATTGGCCCAAAACACAGCATCCCAAAAAACACATTTCCTGTCAAACCACCACAAATTGTAAGTCAGGAAAAGCTTCACTGTATCCTTTGGCACAGGTGGAACAGGTGGAACATCTGTGAGGCCGCAGAAAAAGCATATGGAGGCTTGGGCTTCTGAGTAGCACCTTCTAGATGCACACATACCACTAGCTAGTGACAGCCCAAAGAAGAGGAGGAGCTGATGGCACAACATCATGAACCTACATGAAAAAAAGTGACAACAGCAAGAATTAGTTCAGCAGTTGGCTGTCTTTGCAGTGAGTTTCAGAGCACATTTTTAACAGCTGTAGAATAGAGGACTAATGTCACCCTAAAAATGACTTGTGATTTGGGATTTATCTCTGAAATCTAACAAGCATCACCTGATAGTCTGGTCAGAACATGCATCCCAAAAAAATGTGAGGACCTCCTAAAACCTAAAAAGTAACTCTCCTTTATGTTCCTGTCCTAGGGTGACATTATGATGCTTGTATCCCCAATCAGGTGTTCTGTTTATGCTGGATGTTATATTCTGTGCCTTCAAGACTGGCTCTGACAGTGAAGGCAGAGAGAAGAAGAAGCACGGAGTTTCGTTATCAGCTGCACTCTCCCCCACAGTCTGCTGGAACACAGAACTCCACTGTTGTTGTCTGGGGACGGATAGGGCAGAACACCACGCTCCTTTTGCTTTTTAGTTAGTTCAGCTAGCTGAGGTGGTCTGAGTTTTCCCTGGACTGTTTTTCTTTCCCTTTTTCTTGGAACCACTCGAGCCTGCTCCGGAGTGGGACCTGGGGAGCACTGAGAGCTTGCACTTTGTGACCTACGGGGGCCTACTCTGGGCAGCAGCCTTTGCCAGTGCCGGAGGGATTGATAACAGAGCAAGCACCCACAGGAGAGACTTTCTGAATTTGTCACCTCTTCAGAGCAGTGAATGAGTTTTGTCATCCGGTATTGTTATTTCTTGTGCTGAGGAGTGCCTTCCTGTTAAATAAACAGTTTCTTTCACTTCTCTCTGAGGAAACTCTTCCCGAGCCAGTTGGGGGGAGGGGCCATGTGGGTTGGGTTTCTGGGGGCCCCTTTTGGAGTTTTTCTCCCAAATTTGCCCTAAACCAGGACAGTTCTTTAAAACCTCACCAGGTAAAAATCTTGGCCTAGCCATTTAATCTGCACCGTGGAACTCGTAATGCTGGTGTATTACCTTAACCTTAATTAGTTTTTCCAAAAAGGCTAAAACAGTTTGGATTGTCCAAGTAAAAGTGCAGCCACCCAGTCATCTCAACAGAGCAGGCAAATGCTGCTCTTTCCCTGAGTGCTCTCCTTGTCACCCGTTTGGAATGCAGATTGTTATCACACAGAGGTACCTAAAAGCCATGAGTTCTTAAGAAGGGGAACCTCTTTTGGGGCTCCTCAAGCCTCAGATTAACCTGACAATGTGAAGTTGTTCTGGAAAATAGTGGCTGTAAAATAGTTTAAAAAGTATAGGCAGGAACAAGACTAACAGTGATGGAACAAAACAAAACAAAAAACTGTGCTGCAAGATTTCATGTTTTATGAAAAACTGCATTTCCCAAACTGTAAATTCCTAAATTATATGAAAAGGTGCATAGCACAATTTATGCAGCTTAATGATGAATCCATTTATTCCCACTCTCTATTTTTCTTGCATTATGCCCTCTGTCTGCCTGTTGCCCTTTTTATCTGAGACAAAAACCTCTTCAGAGCAAGGAAGGTCTTTTTTATTGAGCATGGTAAAGAACGGAGCAAATTATTAGCCTTAAAGTGGTTGTTTGTGTAGTGTAGTTTCAAAAAAACTCCTAACCTTCTAAGATCGCAATCATCTGCTTCTGCTTTTAGCCAAGTATTTAATGAAATGACAACTTAATGGGTGATTTTTTGTGTCCTCCAGCACAATTTCCTTAAGGATTGGTAAGTATGAATTCTTGTAGAACCAAACCCCCATCTAATGTCTGCAAAGTAGATCTACTTCAGAGAGAAAAACAGTGGGACATTGAGTGATTACTGTTCTGATTTGAGCACGCCTCCCTCTTTAAAGGACAAGGACAAAACTCCATCCAGAACACTGCACTATTAAATTAAATTAAAATTATGCTTATTGCTGCCATACAATGGGATTCCTGGGAAATCTGAAAGTATGTCAGTCGAAGCCACTATGACATTCCCACTGCAAAAATGAAAGGAAAGATCCAGCCAATTTTTAGAGACTATCTGCTCCATAGAAAGCACAAGGATACTACAACACAATCCAGTCCTATAACTGACATGACCCCACTGTATCAAATATTTTTGGTGATGTTCTCCAAGTCACCTGATTATATTAAAACCTTCACTTGTAGCAGCTTTGACTGCTGGAATGAGGCTGTGAATTTTCACCCTAGAGGCTCAAACACTAAGTGGGAAACCCACATAGCTCACAACTTAAAATAGTGATCTTGTAATTTTTAAGACAATCTCATGTGCTTGAGACAAGCTCTGATCCTTGAAAGTACAAGAGATTAGGGATGTACAATTAGAGTTGATGTCTGAAGTCCTGGCATTCAAACTTCATTAATGTTTTGCCTCACTACGGAACTTAGGATGTGCTGCTAAGGGAATCAAATTGCAGGCAGTGAGCATCAGAATTTTCTTTTATTGAGCATAGTAAAGAACAGAGCAATTAACTAGCCCTAAAGGGGTTGTCTGTCTATTGCACTTTAAAATAATAATGAAGAAATTTTAACTTCTTCTATGGGGAATAATTCCAAGCATTAAAAAATAGCTGTACCTACTAACCTTTTTGAACTAGCATGCACTTTTTAAGGGGACTTCATAAGCAGTAAATGATATAATGTTTGTTGTGACTACAAAATATTGTAGGTTATTAAAAAGACACAGCTAAACATACAGCAGGTCATTCAAGATCTTGTTTACTTTTTTACTTTTCTCTTTGCTTGAAATATGAAAACAAATCACCAAGTTACCTTTTTAATATTTGATAACTATTATATTACTTCTAGACACCTTGATATCAGGTGTTTAGCACAAATAGTTTTAAATTACATTTATCTTCAGACATTTACATTTTCATCCCAGATTAGATGGATGCTTTTAAAATTTGGGCAAAATCACAGCACCATCAAAAGGAGTGACAAAGAGAAAATATTGACTTTAAAAGTCAATATTTAATGGATACGTGTACATTAGACAGCTAGAAAAAGCTCAGAATATTTAGAGTGCAAGAATTAGAAAATTTTGGTTTTAAATTTAAAAATGTAGTTTTATTTTTATTATGAGAGTACAAGAAAATGGGGAAATATTTTTAGAGACCTTTTCTTTTATGTTGACCTGCTTTTCCACATTTTTGTGAGCTAAAAAACCATCTAACAATCTTTCAGCAGTTGTTACACTCCAACTTTGCTCTGGTTTAGTGTCAAGCAAGATTTCACTTGTAAACTCTTTGCTCCCTTTCTGCCTAAGTTATTACCTTTTTCCCTGAATCCATGAGCAGCAGAGGGACACTGGCACTAAGAAATGCCTTTTACTGCTCTCATGAAGACAGCAAAGATTTGTAATTTATCAGAATCCCATTATGTAGCAGTTTATGCAACCCTTCATCACTGTACATAAGCATGTAAAACTTTTGGGGAAGAATATTCTTCCCACAAAATGAGGATCACCCCATTCAATTTCCGGTCTGTGCAGGGACATAGAAATGAAGGGATGTGTAAATGCTCAATTCACAGAATCATAGAGTCACAGAATCTTTGAGGTTGGAAATGACCACCAAGATCACTGAGTCCAACCTTTGACCAAACACTACCATGTCAACTAAACCACAGCAATAATTGCCAGGTCCAGTTGTTTCTTGAACACTTCCAGGGATGGTGACTCCACCACCTTTCTGGGCTGCCTCTTCCAATGTTTAAACACCCTTTCCTGAATGTCCAACCTGTACCTCCTTGGTGGAGCTTGAGTCTATATCCTCTTGTCCTGACAATTATTGAAAATTTTCATTATTGAAAACTGGAGCACTGAAGTTCAGAGAACCAGAGCCCAGCATGTGAGATTTTGTTTCCTTCTACTGCACTGATGTTGGAAAGGGTAAGTAGTAAAGGGAAGGGGAAAAGTGGGAAGGCTTTGCGTCATCTGGAACTGATCTTCCCTATTGTACTTACTGTTTTAAAACCTGATTTTGCTAACCTGGTTTCAAACCATAGCAAAGGAGGATGGGAATTGGCAGTACCTGAGAGTGGATACTGTAGCAGAGCCTGTCTATCTCAGCATCCCTGTGTTGGCCTGAGGACACCCAGAGGCACTGTCAGTAAGCAGGGCCTGGAGTAAAGCTGAAAAGGAGGGCTCAGACTGTATCTTTTTGTTATTCATGGCAGAGCAGCAACTCTCTTATGGAAATTTAGAAAGCACTTCTTGCTCCTCTTTCCACACCCCCAACAAAAATGTGCTGGAGAAGTTGCTGTGCAATTGCTGTCTAAACTCATGAAAATTCACTTGAATCAACAAAGATGTCTCAGTCTCCATCTTCAGATCTTGGGCACCTTCCAGCTACCCAAAGGAGTTTTCCTTGTGGAGCCTTCTCTTTATATTCCCAGATCACAATTCTGTAGGGAAATGAAAATCATTCCTACTTCTTGGAGAAAGTGCAGAACAAAATATCATTGTCTGATGCCCTAGTATCTTTCATATTTTCCTCCCTTGTGGCAAAAATTATAATTATCTTTCCCAGAGGCTGGTGATATTTACTGACTACGAAGGACTATTAGTATTTGGTGCTTGGTAAAATTTCGCAGAAAAAAACCCCACAAAGACCTTCAAAGAGCATCCTTTTTCTTTTAATCTAACAGAAAGCCTACTGGCAAGGGGTTTGTAATATTTCTTTAAGTCATAAAAAAAGATCTTGAAAGATATATTGCAAAACAGGAAGCCTTTGTTATTAGACTGGTCAGATAAAGGCTGACTGCTATTGGGAAAATTTGTATTGCTGATGTTATCTGATTAGATAAAATCTACTGACTGAGACAAAAATAAAGCTCCAAGCTTTTGACTGGGATTTAGGCCATCACAATATATGCTTTTGTGCTCATAAAAAGTTGCGCAGTGTAAACACACTTTTTTCATGGTCCCCCTCTAATCAATTAAGATCTAAAATAGAAACGATTTCAACTATTTCATTCATCAGATGATTGATTGATGAATGTGTCCCATCCCATCCCCTCAATTTCTCCCTTAAGTTGCCAGGATGCTTAAATCAAATATAGCAGATTTGCTCTTAAAATCAAGAAGCATCTTACAATTGTAATTGTAATTGTGCGCTGTGACAGTTCCTATCATTGATGGAGAAAAGCATAAGGCAGTAAGGCACTTAATGACCTGACAGAGCAGAAGGACCATAAAAGCCAGTACTGGTTTGGGTGTAATGATCTACTTTCTGTTTGTATTTATTTGTTTGTTTTGATATCCCATCAGATTATATGATGAGATAGAAACACACAAAGATAGATGTGATTCCACTAATTACAGTGTAACAGCTCTTTACAGGAGAGCAGTCCCCAAAAGGACAGGAAAATAAATTTGAAAACAGAGACTAAAACATGCTTGGGCTACTCTGTGGAGGACAAGAGTAAATTGAATATGCTGAGAGAGATTCCTAGCCCCAGACCTCAGCTTCTGGCCCTAGATCAGCTGTTTTTAGCCTCTAGCACAGTTTTGAGTGTGTCCCTGGTGAGCTGGGTCAGCTTGCTCATGTCCCTGCCCAGCAGCCAGCTGGGTTGTTTGTCCCAGTATGGCCCAAGCACTGAGCACTGGTCCATGAGCCAGGCCTGGGCAGCCCAGCTCTGCCCTGTGTGTCACAGGACAGCATGAAGGCAGAAAGAGCCTCAGCTGGGCCTCAAAGAGGACCAACAGCCAGTCTTCCAGCTCCTAAGGAAATACAGCTTTAGTGAGGACAATGAAGATTCATTTGAAGGTTTGGGGGCTTTTTGTTTGGTGGGGTTTTTTTTGTTTTTCCAAATTTTTTGCTACTGTTGTTTGCCAGCAGTGACACTCATTCTAGGCTGCACAAACCACCTGTGGGCAGTCACAGTCACTACTGAGGGATTCTTACATCTTGACCCCATGTTTTCCTTATTCTTTGAAACCTGTCATGTGAGAACTGCCTGGTCTACACCAGAAGCCACCCTGGGGGAAAAAAAGTCTCCTTCCTGTTAGTTTCCCCTTACTCCTTGCTGTAACTTTGGACTGTGTTTTTCAGAAACTGGATTTAGCCCAGAGACACAATGTTCTTTTTTTGTGCTTGCAGGATAATTAGAAGCAGCCAGGATTTAAGCTCACCTGGAAAAGATCAAAGTGATAATAGGAAAGGAGTCTTAGGAATGACAGTCAAAGACAAACAGAGCTCTGTACAGTCCTTTTTAAAGGTCTCACCTTTTTATAAATCTCATCAGTGCTGTCATGCCTGTGAAACAGTTGTCAGGCATAAAACAGTAGTAATGGTTTGGTAGCCTGAAGTCAGCAAAGATGAGTAATGGTGATCAGCCACAGGGGGAATGGCATGGTTATCACTCCTGCACTTCTGGGACCAAATCTGGGCACATTATTTATTAGAGAACTATTAAAAAAGTATGGAAACGGATTCCTGAATATGTGGAGCCAAATGGAACAAATTATAAAAGATGTTTGCTTTTTCAAGTATGTTTTTTTTGTACATGCACTTTAAAAAAGCAATCAAAAGATAACAAGCTGCAAGTGTCCGGTGACAAAAGGACCATAAATATAATACAAAGAGAGATAAAATCTGCCCAGCTTTTAGGTGAAATTAGAAACCACTCCAGACTTTCCTGGAATGGAGATGTTTGAATTTATTTGAAATAGGATTTAGATCTGAATGAATTTGAGTTTGCTCTTGATGGTGGGGGAGAAAAATGTGAAAATTTCACTCACTAGTATGGCTGACAAAACTCTGGACTGTCAAATCTGTGATGCAATGAAGACCTACCAAGTAAAGAAGGTAGAAAAGGAGCTGGTGGCCTTCCTGAAACCATTCCTGTGGGAGGCTCTTGGTGAGGGACCTGTTCCATCAATTCCCAGCATGGCAGGAGCATCCTAGGGCTCACCTGCATGTACATCCTAGATCAACTGCTTATCCACTGATTATCCTTACACTAGATAGTCCCAACCCAACCAAGGAAGAACAGCTGTCACACAGGCTGAGCTGATGAAAGATGTATAGAGTGGAAGCTGGCAACTGACACACTCCATGCAGTGCATCTAGAAGAACATGCACCTGATTTCTGAATCCATAAAGACCTGCAGTCAGACACCAAGGGACTGCCAAAAGAGAAATCCCCATGCAGGTTGTATTTTTAAATTGTCTTCCTACCCAGCTCTTTCCAGAGAGAAAGCCAGCTATGCCTTTATTTAGCACATTATTCTGTCAAGTAAAACAGCTACCGTCACCTCTGTTTTCTTCGCAGTGCAATACCAAACCTTTTTCTTGCACTCATACCCACTAACCCTGGAAGCATTGGTTATTTTGGATAGGAAGCACTCTCCTCTTCCGTTATAGCTCTTTCAACTGAGTGAATAATGTTCAAGATTCTCTAAATCATGTTTCAGCCTAATGAGGGGTTGGGGGATGCTTTGTATGGGGCCAAGGGAGGGAAGGGAGAAGATCTGTTCTGGGCTGCTTCCGTGTTCTCATTATGCGTGTGTTCAACCCAGAAACCATCCTTAGAGAACACTGTGGAGGTCCTTCTACCCCTGTCCTCTAGTTCCTGTCTTTTACCACCTTACTCAGCTTCTGAAAGTTCTTGCATAATGACACAGCATCACAAGGAAGCTAGAGACAGCCAAAATTAGCCATTGCCAGTTAAGAGGAAGACACATCTCATTCACCCTTGGGCAGAGATGTGATGGACTGAACTCTCCAATGACCTGTGTGAATGCTCCCAGTCATGGAATTAAAGAAATACAGCAGCAGCTCACTGCTCCATTTTACAATGCTGTTGTGCTTTATGCTAGGTTAGAGCTAGAAGCCTGCCTACTGACAACACCTATGCCATGTGTTAGCCAGGTTAGATGATGGCCAGTCAGCCCTGCCAGACTGGGGCACTGCAAGGTGTCTGCAAAGCACTTTGTGCTCAAGATCTCAAGTACTGTACTCCAGGGTGGAACTGCTGAAATCCCACAAGCTGGACTCTTCAAAGGCCAGGTGCAGATGCAGTTTTGTCTTATCAAGTCCCACCTCCAACACGTTTGTGCCTCTTAGGGACTTTGTACCCTGCAGATCTATTTTTCCCCCATAAAAAAAAAAAAGGAGTGTAGTAATCCTTGTCTGCCTCGGGCCAAGAAAATGAATGAGTGCTAAGTTACTGAAAAATTCTGAAAAATTCGAAGTGAAACCCTGCTGCCAAAACATTCTCCTAGAGCTGGAAAACCTTATTTCTTGGCAGCTTAAAGGGACAGTGGAAAGAGGGGCGGTTGACGGTGGGAAGAGAGGGTGAAGACTGACCCTTGGAGTGCCGTGGGCTGTGATGGACCCGTGTAGGGCTGTCGGTCTCTCCCACAGTCCGATCCCGTGTCCCAGTGCCACCACCAGCGCTCCAGGGCGGAACAGCCTTGCACGGAAATGCAGCTGGGATGAGCTTCCCTGTTCCCCATTCCCCGCGTTATTCCCACATACACACTGGGCTCCTGGAGCGGGAGAGCATCCTCCACCTGGCGGGAATGGCTGCAGTGCAGGTCCGGGGGGAGAAGCACCACCCCAGGGGGAGCAGGAAGAAGTGATGTGGCTGAGCTGCTCACTCACGCAAGGTGAGAGTAAGCAAAGAGCAGAGCCAGGGCCAGGGAGTGGGGGCGGGGGGGGGGGGAGGGGCGGAGGGGTTAGGACTAGAGGGAAGTGGTGAGTGGTGATTATGTGGATATGGAAAAAAAAAAAAGGTAGAATCATCAGGGAAGAAACACTGGAAGGTAAATTCCCCAGCAGAATGGAAACCCTCCCTGGCTTTCCAAGATCAGCTGCTGGATACAGAACTCTAGGGCCCCAATAAAACAAGGAAGGTGTTATGAGTAGAAAAGCTGCCCATTTTTTTAAAAGGTTGCAGAGTTCACAGGTTGGGCTAGTTGCTGCCAGGGTGGAGCTCTAACTGTTTGTTGTTGAAATCACCTGTCATTTTCGTTAACTACCTGTTGTTGATGGTTGGGGAATCCCCCTTTTGTCAGTGGCACCCTGCCGCTTCCTGGAGGATGGCACCCAGATGGTGAAGAGGAGGGGACATCGGGGTTGGCATGTAAATGACATTGGGGCGGGCAGGCAGATGAAGAAATCCCTCACCAAACCTAGCAAAAACCCCTAAAAACAATGAGCCAACATGGAATTGACGGATTGAAGTGATGTCTGGACGTGAGGAACAGAATCCAGTGTCCGCTAATACCCTTTTTACCCCTCACCATGACCTAAAAAGATGTTGGCTGGACAGAGGACCTCGAATGTCAAACTGAAAAAGCGGGAATCTCCTGATACTCTCTTGGGGACGGAAGCCCCAGCTCTGCCTGCAGACCAGCGGACAAAGCTGCACTTTTCCTCCTCCTCCGTGCCACTCCTGGAAGCAGCAGCGGCGTGAGTGTGACCCGTTGGTTCTTCCCACTTGAGCTGATTTTTTAATAAAGGCATTAAAAAGGAGAAAGATGTCCTGCCCTATTTATTTCAGCTGGGAGCTCATCTGGGATATCCACACCTGAAGAGGACACCAGGACTGGGACAGCCACCCACACTGGACCTCCAGGACAGCTGGCTATCAGGAGCAAAGAAGATTGGCTTGGGACCAGTGACGTGGAGGAGCGCTGGACTGGTGAGAGGATCCGGTGGCAAGGGTAGGCGCGAGTGAGTGGAGTGTGAGTGAGACGAGGGCTGGCAGCTCAGACCCTTGGCAGGAGTGGCGACCCCCTAGTACCACGGTTTCGGACCCCCGTGAGGGGGCCGGCCGGAACCAGCGGGAAGCAAGTCGATAGGTGGTTGAGGCGCCTCCTAAGGGGTAGAGAAGACCCCCTCTGGGCGTGCAGAGGAAATAGTGTGTGAGTGGCATGCAACCCAAAAGTCCTGACAGGGGGAAGTCAGGCAAATTGCAAGTCCTGAGAAGGATTCGGAGCAAGCCCACAAGTCCTGCAGGCAAATTAAGTCCTGACAAAGGAGATCAGGCACAAGTCTCAGCAGAGGAGGCTGGGATCTCTAGTTTTTAAAGTCCTGATACATAAGTCCTAGCATTAGGGAAGTTAGGCAAACTAGAAATCAGGCAGTTCTTTTCTTATAAAGTCCTGAAGAAAGGGGTCAGACAAATCTGAGGTTCGGTGGAGGAGGCTGGGACTCCTCAAATAGGATTTTTCTTGAGTTACATGTTGGTGCCTTTCTTTTTGAGTAGAGGCACCTTTGTGATTTTTTTTCTGGTGAGACCCAGAAAAATGGGAGGATGTAATCATAAGTGAGGCTAGAGACTGAGGAATATACCCCTCCATAGTCCCTTAGGTGAACTGCTAGAGAGATGGGATTCTATAGAGGCCACGGAGGGATTAGATAAGGTTAAGATGATTCATTACTGTGTAGAAGTCCGGCCACAGTTAGATGTGCAAGGAGGATGGCCGTGGTGTGGGACGAAAGACAAGGGGATGTGTCAACAACTGAGTCACTATCTGATAGCTCAAGAGGATACCGATCCTGAGCAAGTATTATATGTAGCTTGTTGGTTAAAGAATGGTATTGGGGATGAAAATGTGCAAATTTGTAAGGTGCAGAGGAAGAACGAGGGGAACGAAGGAGGCAATGCTAGAGTTAGAGAGATTAGTAAAAGGGACCCCCTGGACTATTTGCCTCCTGATGTCCCTCCACCTTATCATCCTCTTCCTTAGGCACCTCAAATGGCAGATCCGGCTTTTTCCCTGGCTGCCATCCCATTACCGCCTCCTCTAATTCCTTCTTCTACCTCTTTGACTTCCTCTGTGATAGACCCGGTATCTCCCCTGGTGGCCATTCCCTCACCACGCCCTTCAGCTCCTCCAGTTGCTTCTACACCACCATGAGTGCCTACTCCACCTGTTGCACTCTCCACCCCTTCTCCAGCTCCACTTAACATGCACTCAGGTTTTTTGCCCCCTCCTATTGCTCTCCTTTTACCTCCTCCTAGTTGGGACAAAAATGCCTCCTTACCTGGTAAACTGTTATCACCAGATACAGCTGTTGACCTACAGAAAGTCCAGGTTAATGCTAATATCCCTCAAATGAGTAATTTTGTGTCTGAGGATGGACCATACTGCAGTACCCAATCCAAAACCTCCAAGGTGGAGAGACTTTTTCCTCTCAGAGAAGTTCCTATGGGAGGCGTAGTGGGAGGTATTGGCTTTGTGAACGCTCCTCTAACCACTTCTGTGGTGAGAGGATTCAAGAAGGAGTTAGGGCATTTAGTTGAGGACCCAGTGGGCATGGCCAACCAAGTGGATCTATTCTTAGGTCTGTCCTGGGTTAACTATATGATGCTTTTATCTCCAATCGTCTCATTTTGTTTATGCTGAATAACAAGTTTTGCACCTTTAAGACTTGTTGCAGAGAGTGAAAGAGGGAGAGAAGAAGTGCACAGTTTTTTTCAGACACTGCACTCACTCCTCCACATTCCTGCTCCTGGACTGTGTTGTCTGCGGATGGACAGACCGCGGGACAGAGCTTTTTTTGTTTTTAGTTAGTTTAGCTAGCTAAAGCAA
This sequence comes from Agelaius tricolor, assembly GCF_023055355.1. Classification (NCBI taxonomy): domain Eukaryota; kingdom Metazoa; phylum Chordata; class Aves; order Passeriformes; family Icteridae; genus Agelaius; species Agelaius tricolor. The sequence goes on along the minus strand of NW_027269261.1, from coordinate 18,250,000 downwards.
AGTTCCCTAGACTGTAGGTTTTTTCCCTTTTCTTTAAACCTCTTAAAACCTGCTCTGGACTGAACACCCAGCAGAGCACCAGCAGCTTGGCCCACCAAGCCAAGCCTGACCTGCCACATTTCTAGCACCAGAGAGACTGATAAGAGACTGAGTGAGCTGAGCTGCAACCCGAAGACGGGTTTTTCTCAATTTGTCATCTCTTTTAGAGCAGCAAAGAGTTTTATTGTTTAATATTGTTTAAGTTTTATTGTTTAATAAACAATTTTTTTCCACTTTTCTCCAAGGAGATATTTTCTCCCGGACCAGTTGGGGGGAGGGGCCAAATGAATTTGCATTCCTACCGGAGCCCCTTTAGAGATTCTCTCCCAAATTTGCTCTAAAGCAAGACAAGGTCCAAATATCTACACTTGGGGGGAGATGAATTCCATTTCAAATATATTATTTTCCCCAGAAGAGGTCTGGATGATTAGAGCTGCTGGCATAAGAATTTGGGAAAAAGATAACCGTCCAGGACCCCAAGTGCCATCAGGTGAACAGAAATTGCCACTAACGGATCCCAATTGGAACCCAAATCAGGAGGAAGGGAGGAAGGCCATGATAGAATATAAGTATTTGATAGTTCAGGGGATCAAAGAGTCAGTTCTCAAAAGAACTAATACCAAATTGGCATTCGAGGGTGCACAAGAGAAGGACAAAACTCCTGCTACTTGGCTTAATCACCTAAAGTGGAACTTCCAGTTGTACTTCAAAATAGACCCAGACACCACAGAAGGTCAAGTGCTACTAAAGGTCCTATTTGTTACCAAATATTGGCAAGATTCCTTAATTCCTTAATTAAGATTCCTTAATTCCTTAATTCCTCCCCTTCTAATTTTTGCAATTTTCTCCTGATATCGTCCTGTGACTGGCCCAAGAATATGAGAGCGAGCTGAACCTTTGCTTGTTCTGTGTCTATTTGGAGATCTGTATATTTCCTTGCTACCTCCTTAAGCCTCTCCAAAAATGCAGTGGGAGATTCTTTCTTTTCCTGTCGAACCTCATATAGTTTAGACCAATTCATAGTTTTGGGCACAGCATTCTGAACTCAGATTTGGATCCACTCCTGATATCTCTGTAGTCTCCTCACACCCCAAGAAAAATTAGGGTCCCATTTTGGATCCTCAATTGGAAAATTTTCATCTAGAGTTCCTGTTACGAGCCCATTTCTGATATCCTCCCTTGCCCTTTCTTTGGCTGCCTTAAGTACCATCTCTTTCTCAGTAGAATCCATCAAAGTATCTAATATTACTTGTATGTCATCCCAGTCAGGATTCTGAGTTTTTATAACCATTTTTACTTGTGCCACCTTATCAGGATTTTCTCTATATGTTCCGGCTGATTGTTTCCAAATAACTAAATCTGCAGGAGAAAAAAGGCACTTTTACAAACACTGGCCCTTCCACTCCTACACCTTGTCACAAGGGAGCGATCACAGTTCGCTTTTGTCTGCCCATGGCTGAGGCAAGCTTTGACCGACTTCGAGTTCTGTGAGATACTGGTGTCACTGATTCCTTAGTATTGCTATCTTTTTCACTTGCATCCCTCCCCCTCCTTTCTATCACAGTTAGGTTTTGCTCATCTTCCGAGGAAGAGGGATCAGGTGACGGTGGGAAAGGAGGATAAAGAGAGAAGGGTGTACTAGACAAGACAGGTTCAGGATTAGGTGAGATAGGGGCAGACAGTGGGATAGGGACAGGTGAAGCAGGTGGGATAGGGCTAGGTTCTCTTGGTCTTATTGGAGCTACCTGTAAATCAATATCTATATAATTTTCCCTACTCAGACTTTCTTTCAACGTCAAGTGTTCTAGACAAGGTTTCTCACAAACCCCACACTTATCACTTGCAGATTCTCTAATCACCATTAATCCACATTCATCCTGCCATTCTGGCTTTCCCTGTAAAGAGAAAAACAAATCAACATACAGAACCTCATCCCATTTTCCTTCTTGCTTACAAAACGACATTAACTGCGAAATGGTGTTATATTGCAAAGTCCCGTACTTTGGCCAATTTTTGCCATTCTCCAAAACATATTCTGGCCACCGTGTATTACAATAATCAATCAACTTAGCCTTACATAATTCTTCCCCAAAATTACCCTGTTTCCAATGTGCTAATAAGCACCCCAAAGGAGAAGTTTGCAGAATGGAGGCATTGCTGCCCAAAATCCCTTTGAGCTTCTCCATCCAAATACACCACAAATGCTGAATCTGCAATGCTTTTCACGATTGTCTTACGGAACGGCGCCTAGCCAATACCTGCAGGAATTCCTTTTGCCCAACCAAGCGTAGCTTTCGCTACGTCTTATTGGCAGGCAACCAAACCAAAGTAAAAGCACCTTACCTCTCTCCCCGGGACGTTGTGAGCGGCAGAGGCAGGTCGCAGCCGATGGGCTCCCTGAGAATCCCTTGGTGCCGGCTGGAGCATGATCGAGTCACGAACTTGCCCAGCAGCAACCACAGGGTCCCATCTGGGGTCGCCAGAATGTTAGCATTAAGAAACACATAATCACAAGAATGATTATATGTAGGTGCTTTTATTGAAGAGATCTGGGTGTCAGGGGTATGAACCCAAATCTGACTCCGATACGGGTTCGGGATGAACATGTTTTTATATTCTATCGTTATATAACTTTCATGTTAATTATTAAACTTATATTGTTCTATTGTATACATAGATTTCAGCCAAGCATGGCTCCTCGTGGCCCCCCTTAAATTTCTAACATAGTTTCTTATGATTCTTCTTATGATTATACAATAATTATATTTAATTACTAAACAATCATCACATCTAACAATTATATCATTTATCATACTGCTTATGCAGGTGTGATTTCACATGATCTGGCAAAACACAAAGCCTAACATTTTCAGAGTCTATCTTTAACATTTTCCAGGGCCCCACTATCACCCTCAGCCTGGTTTTCCGGGCCTGACTCTCTCCCATGGAATCATGGAATAGTTTGGGTTGGAAGGGACCATAAAGATCATCTAGTTTCAACACCCCTGCCATGGGCATGGACACCTTCCATAAGACCAAGATGCTCAAAGCCCCATCTAGCCTGGCCTTGAAGAGGTATCCACAACTTCTCTGGGAAACCTGTTGCAATGTCTCACCACCTTCACAGTGAAGAATTTCTTCCCAACATCTAATCCAAATCTAATCTAAATTCTGACAGTTTAAAGTCATTCACCTTTGTCCTATCAACTACATCCTTTGTAAAAAATCCTTCTCCTGCCCTTGTGGGCACCCTTTAAGTACTGGAAGGTGCTCTGAGGTCTCCTTGGAGCCATCTCTTCTCCAGACTGAACAACTCCACCTGTCTCAGCCTGTCTTTACAGGAGAGATGCTCCAGCCCTCTAAGAATCTTTGTGAACCTCTTCTGGAGCTGCTCCAGCACTTCCCTTCTGAAATAAATAGGGCAGGACATCTTTCTCCTTTTTAATGCCTTTATTAAAAAATCAGCTCAAGTGGGAAGAACCAACGGGTCACACTCACGCCGCTGCTGCTTCCAGGAGTGGCACGGAGGAGGAGGAAAAGTGCAGCTTTGTCCGCTGGTCTGCAGGCAGAGCTGGGGCTTCCGTCCTCAAGAGAGTATCAGGAGATTCCCGCTTTTTCAGTTTGACATTCGAGGTCCTCTGTCCAGCCAACATCTTTTTAGGTCATGGTGAGGGGTAAAAAGGGTATTAGCGGACACTGGATTCTGTTCCTCACGTCCAGACATCACTTCAATCCGTCAATTCCATGTTGGCTCATTGTTTTTAGGGGTTTTTGCTAGGTTTGGTGAGGGATTTCTTCATCTGCCTGCCCGCCCCAATGTCATTTACATGCCAACCCCGATGTCCCCTCCTCTTCACCATCTGGGTGCCATCCTCCAGGAAGCGGCAGGGTGCCACTGACAAAAGGGGGATTCCCCAACCATCAACAACAGGTAGTTAACGAAAATGACAGGTGATTTCAACAACAAACAGTTAGAGCTCCACCCTGGCAGCAACTAGCCCAACCTGTGAACTCTGCAACCTTTTAAAAAAATGGGCAGCTTTTCTACTCATAACTGCCCTTCCTCTTTTTCTTTGATCGGGCTTAAACTTAAGCTCGCATTCAACTTGCAATTTCTGACTCATGAGCATAGAATTTCTTTAATTTTTTGTACTGATTATAAATTTCTTCAGCACTCTGGTAATCCTGGTTACTTAACTTTATTACTTTTTCTGGTTTCTTCAGGTTAATTTCTTTAGAGATCTTTAGGTTGTTCTGCACAGCAGATGTTACCATTTTAATTAAGCAGGGAAAAAAGGATGGTAAAAAGAGCAAGCCAGGAAGTATAAACATGGTGAGGAAAGCTACCTTTTTCCACCCATCTCTTTTGAAAGTCCATAGGTTATCCCACCAACTGGAATCAAGTGTAGGACCACCAACTGGAATCAAGTGTAGGAGTCTGTTCTTGATTACTTACATATACTAGTTTTCTTATTTTGTTTAAGATGTTTCTAATGATTGCACTCTTCATCTCTAATACTGCCTGAAGCCTGATGATTCTGTTTAACATGGATATTGGGGTCCGATAACCCCAGGACCCATCTTGAGCCCAGGTGACTGGGCCATAAGTCTCGGTAATTTTTCTTGGGGTCCGAACCTGGCTCTTACAATTTTGGATTCTTCCAATTTCTATTGCACTTCTCCTCCTCCGTTTGGTTTTTCTTAAATCATCGTATATAAGAACTCCTAAACTTGATCCAGATTCTTTGGGTAATAAAAAGAAAGCTGGTTTTATTATTTTAATGGTGCAACTGCCAGACCAGTTTCCTGACAATTTAGTGTATGCTGTAGTACCACAGATCCAAAACAGGTGTTTAGGGGCCCCCTAAAATGTGTTCTTAGTTTCTGTTGAGCATTCCCAAGATTTAGAAATTTCTTTCCTTCCCCAAAAGGGATTTATCCCTTTTTCAGCACACTCATAAAGTTCATATACTTCATGGTGGATGCACTTGTTCCCTTCTTTCTTCTCAACAGACCAAAATTTATTTGGATCTCTTAGGATCCACGGGGTAGCAGAGTTCTTTACTGCTAAATACCTTTTACAAACCATTCTTCTTACTGGTGTACCATACCCCTTTTCTTAAAATACCTTTTTCTCTTATTATTCTTTCTTTCAGATCACATTGTTCTTTTCCCTTCATCTCTGTAACACTAAATTCTGGGTTATTCTGTACCCAGTTTAAGATTTCCAATAGCCCTAGACTAATCCCTTCCCATGGCCAAATTTCAGTCATCTGGGTACTTCCACAAACCCAACAATTAGTTAGATACAATTCGTGGCTGATTTTTTTACTGAATTTATGAATAGATTCTTACCTTGGGGTATCTCTGAATGGTCTTGCTCTCTTATTGCTTTCACTATCTCTTTATCTTTGACCAGATCTACCAGGCTTGCTTCAGTAGCATTGTGTTCAAAGCACAGCCAGGCTTCTCCCTACAGGGCACTCTCCCAGGAGTCACTGCCTCTAAGTGGTGGTATTCTGGTCTATCCAATATATTTCCTCATCCTCTTGACAAAGGACCAATTGGGAGAGGTTAACACTATTAGGGTTAAAATTGGTGTGGACTCTTGACAAGGAACTTAATTCTTTCTCCTCATAGAGGGGTTGGCATCACTTACTGCACGGCTCTCTTGGGCTCCCCAGAGCACCACCAGCAATGAAAGCCATCATTACTGCCTTTCCCAAGAGTCTTGTATGGGTCATCTTGCACAACCTGCCCACCCGGCCTTGCCTCTTGGGGATTTTACTAAGAAGAAGCCTCCAAGCTCTTTAGAATCTCTTCTATCCACTTCTCTGGTTAAACCTCTCTTGGTCTGTCTTTGTTAATTTAGTTTCTCCTAGGGGAATACTCTGTAGAAGATTAACCTGGAGTCCTTGGTACCAAATTAGGGGAACTTAACCAGAATTATTTATTAACAGTCTTTAACCTTTTTGCAAACCTCTTTTAAACACAGAACTGTCTTAAAACACTTTAAGATATGGTATGGTTCTGATACCAAACTCTTTTCTTATTCAGTTCATCAGTCTTTTTGGCTCTTCCTTTTGAAGTCAACTTTAAGTCTTTCGGTCCTTTTATAATGGTATACTCTGGTGAATTAACTCATGATGTGGTTGAATCCTGTCCTGAGTTAGGGGATGAGAGTGGGGTGGAATCTGGTCCAATGCCAGAGGGAGAAACTGACATTGAATCCTGTCCAGTGCCCGGGGGTAAGACTGGTCCTTTAATTCTTGTGATGTGGGTCCAACCCTTTTCTCTGGTCCACACAGCTAAATTAGTGATGAGGAGTACCTGAAAGGGGCCTTCAAATTTAGGCATTAATGGTCCACTATTCCAGGATTTTATCAAAACCCAATCTCCTGGATTAATGTTATGTACTTTCATGTCAAGAGGGGATGTTTGGGGGAGGTATCCTCTTTTTCTAAGTCCTTCCAGGGTTCTTCCAATGACTTCTGAGTATTTTCTGGTAGCTTCTTCTCCTTCCAAATAGTCTCCTGTGCTATAGGGTGTTAACAAGAATGGCAGTCTGAACATGATTTCATAGGGTGAAATCCCTATATCAGACTGGGGTCTTGTTCTGATGCGCAAAAGCACTAAGGGCAAACACTTTAGCCAATTCATTTTTGTTTCTTCAATCAATTTAGTTAATACATTTTTGAGAGTTTTGTTCATCTGCTCTACCCTCCCAGATCTCTGGGGGCTCCACGGAGTATGTAATCTCCATTTCATTCCTAAAGCTTTGATTATAGTTTGCAATGTTCGGGCCACAAAATGTGGACCTCGGTCTGAGTCTATGGTGTTCACCATTATCTGGGGATAATGTTCTCCAGGATTACTCTTGCCACAACCTGGGCTGCTTCCCTTTTTGTCGGGAAGGCTTCCACCCAATGGGTGAGATGATCTACTATAACTAGTAAATATTTGTATCCCTGCACTGGGGGCATCTCAGTGAAATCTATCTGTATGCCCTGGAAAAGTCTTAGAGCTAATTCTCTCCCTCGAGGTGCTACCTTTCTCATAACCTTCTGGTTTACTTTTTGACAAATTAAACACCCTTTTGTAATTGCTTTTGCCAGGCCATATACGCCTATGCAATGGTTATTTCTTAAGAAATGATCATGTAGTGTTTGGACACTTCAATTGGTTAATTTATGTAGTTCTGTTAGCACTGTCTGAGCAAGTGCTTTGTTTAAAAACACCTGCCCATCTGAGGTTAACCACTCCCCTCGTTGCCCTTGGTTTAACTTTAAATCTTTTATAACCTCTAATTCTTTTTCACTAAATATGGGTTCCTCTCTTCTTTCTCTTCCCTCAGGTGTGGTTTCTGCTTTAAAAACTTTCACTGGATCCCCTGATTCTAAAGCTGCTTCCTTTGCTATCTGATCAGCCAGTCGGTTTCCTCTAACTTCAAGATTGTCTCCTTTGGTAGTGGCCCTTTTATATGGACCACTACTATTTCTGTTGGTTTCTGTAGAGATTCTAATACGGTTCTGACCAGGTTCTCACGGCCTAAGCTTTTTCCTTTTGAGCTTAGATATCCACACTCCTCCCATATTTTCCCAAATGTGTGAAATATCCCAAATGCATATTGGGAATTTGTATAAATAGTTTCCTGGTCTCCCTCCAGTAAGTCTAATCTTCTTTTCAGGGCATATATTTCACAACTTTGGGCTGACCAATTTGGGGGTAGTTTCCCTTTTTCCTCAATTTGTAAAGTTTCTCCATCTATGATGGCATAACCTGAAGCTCTTTTTCCATCTACTACCCCCGAAGAGCTATCTATGAACAAGGTTCTTCCAGTTGCTAGAGGCTGATCTTCTAAATCCTCACTTACTTTGGTTTGGAGGTTAATCAATTCAAGGCAATCATGTTCTAAATTCTCTGTAGGCTCTCCCATAAGGAATTGTGCTGGACTGAGGGCATTTGATGTGATGAATTCTATATCATCTGTGTTCATTTGTGTTATTTGATATTTTAATATTCTTGCATCGGTTAGCCACTGCTGATCCCTCTGGCTCAGCACTGTTTTAAGATTGTGAAGAGTATGTACTTTAATTTTTTCCTTGTAAGGTCAATTTTTGGGTTTCAGGCCAATATTTGGTAACAAATAGGACCTTTAGTAGTACTTGACCTTCTGTGGTGTCTGGGTCTATTTTGAAGTACAACTGGAAGTTCCACTTTAGGTGATTAAGCCAAGTAGCAGGAGTTTTGTCCTTCTCTTGTGCACCCTTGAATGCCAATTTGGTATTAGTTCTTTTGGGAACTGACTCTTTGATCCCCCGAACTATCAAATACTTATATTCTATCATGGCCTTCCTCCCTTCCTCCTGATTTGCGTTCTGATTGGGATCTGTTAGTGGCAATTTCTTGAGGTAGCCTGGAAGGTATATAATAATCACAAAAGAGAGGCTAGTAAAAGGCAGCAGCAAAATCTTTTGGCAGTAATACAAGGAAAGGGGAACCCAAATTTCAGGGGACGTGGCAGAGGTAGTTATGGTAGAAAACCAGTTATGCAAGGGTTAAGCCTAAATCAATGTGCATATTGCAAACAGGAGGGGCATTGAAAAAGATAGTGCCCAGACAACCCAAATAACCGGTTTCACCAGGGCAATCAGTTCCAGCAGGAAAATGTTGCCAAGGCAATGGTGTTAGGCGAATATAACAGCTGACTAGATGCGGAACCTCTAAAACAGTTTCAAGAACCTGTCATAAATATACAGTTAGGTCATAAGGAGGTCAAATTTCTAGTGGATACCAGAGCTATATATTCTGTGCTGAATGATCTGCAAGGACAAATTCGGGACAAGCAAACAACAATAGTTGGGGCTACAGGGAAAGAGGAAAAATGGCCACTCTTGCAACCCCTATATTTGTGTTTTGGGAACAAGGTTTTAACGCATGAATTCCTATATGTACCTGAGTGTCCAATTCTGCTTTTAGGGAGGGATTTGCTAGTGAAACTTGATGTGGTAATAACCTTTGAAAACAGAGAACTTGTAATGAAAATACCTGAATCAAAGATGGGACAGATTTTAATGATCCAAGAAAAACCTGTTCCCTCTATCTCTAGGCAGGTAGAAGATGCAGTGATTCCCTCTGTATGGGAAACGGATATACCAGGAAAATCTAAATTGGCACAACCAGTGCATGTAGAGTTAAAAGAAGGGGCGAGGGCTGTACAAGTCAAACAGTATCCCATAAAACCAGAAGCATGGCAAGGAATAGTAATGATTATTGATAAGTACTTGAAATACCGAATTCTAGAAGAATGTGAATCACAATTTAATACACCAATATTTCCAGTAAAGAAACCAAATGGTGAATATAGATTAGTGCAGGATTTGAGAGCAATAAATAAAATAACAAAGGACATTTATCCAGTGGTAACAAATCCCTACACATTGCTCACATCCGTAAAAGAGATATGTAAATGGTTTACTGTAATTGATTTAAAAGATGCCTTTTTCTGCATACCCCTTGACAAAGAAAGTAGGAAACTATTTGCCTTTGAGTGGGAAAACCCAGGGAATGGAAGAAAGACCCAGCTCACCTGAACATGACTTCCACAAGGCTACAAGAACTCACCGACCCTATTCGGAAACCAACTGGCAAAGAAGCTGGAGATTTGGACCGAGAATGGGCAAGTACCAAGAGACCAATACCTGTTGTTGCAGTATCTTGATGATATACTAATAGCTACAGAAGAAAAAGCAACCTGTATAAAGGTAACCATTGAGATTTTAAATTCACTGGGAATGGGAGGTTATAAAGTATCCAGAGAAAAGGCACAAATTGCTCAACAGACTGTGATCTACCTGGGATGTGAAATTTCACAAGGGCAACGAAAACTAGGTACTAACCGTATCCAAGCTATTTGTGCAATTCCAGAGCCCCAGAATCTACATGAGCTGCGAGTCTTCCTCGGGATGGCAGGATGGTGTCGCCTGTGGATCACGGACTATGGACTGATTGCAAAACCCCTGTATGAAGCTCAGAAGACACAGCCATTCACCTGGGGCAAGCCACAGAAAGAAGCCTTCCTAAAATTAAAGGAAGCACTGACAACTGCTCCAGCATTAGGGTTACCTTATCTGTCTAAAGATTTTCAACTGTTTCTTCATGAAAGGCTGCGCCTAGCACTAGGAGTCCTCACCCAACGTCTGGGAAGCTGGAAAAGGCCGGTGGGCTACTTTTCCAAACAACTTGACAACATAAGTGCCAGGTGGCCTTCATGTCTGCGGGCAGTCGCAGCCACTGTGATGGTGATACAAGAAGCCAGGAAGCTTCCTATGGGAAGGCACATAGATGTCTATGTACCACACATGGTAACCACTGTCTTAGAACAGAAGGGGGGCCATTGGCTATCTCCAAGCAGGATGATAAAATTCCACGTAGTCCTGACTGAGCAGGATGATGTCACATTAAAAACAACTAACCTTTTGAATCCAGCTTTGTTCCTAGGTACCACAACTGAAGAAGGCCCATTAGAGCATTACTGTGTAGAGGTAATAGAGTACACCTATTCAGCAAGAGAAGACCTGAAAGACGTCCCACTAGAGCAGCTAGGGTGGGAGCTATTTACAGATGGGAGCAGCTTCGTGGAAAACGGAACCAGATATGCTGGATATGTGGTAACAACAGTCAGTTCAGTAGTGGAGGCAAAAGCATTACCACCAAATACATCTGCCCAGAAGGTAGAATCGGTTGCCTTAACCAGGGCACTAGAATTAAGTGAAGGGAAAAGGGTAAATATATGGACTGACTCAAAATATACTTTTGGAGTGGTGCGTGTACACGGAGCGCTGTGAAAAGAAAGAGGACTATTGTCTTCTCAAGGTACGCACATTAAACATCAAGATGCAGTCCTGCAATTGATAAAAGCAGTACAAAATCCTGAACAAGTGGCAATTGTACACTGTAAAGCACACCAATCAGGAAACTCCAAAATCTGTGAAGGAAATCGAAAGGCAGACTGGACAGCCCGACAGGTTACTCGAGAGGTGCAAACAACAATGCATTGATACCTTTAAAGCTTAATGTATCCCAATTCAATTTGCCTCCAAAACCAAAATATTCAGTAGAAGATGAGAGACTGGCACATTTGCTAAATGCACAAAAGAATTCAGAGGGATGGTATGTGACTGCACAAGGACAGATAGCAGTACCCTCCATGATAAAGAGAGAAGTTCTACAAATTAAACATAACGAATGTCATTGGGGTGCAGAGGAATTGGTAAAATTGCTAAAGCAGAGTTTAATTTCGGTACGGATGTTAACAATGGCAAAATCAGTAGTGTCAAAATGTGATATCTGCTTGAAAAACAACCCAGTGGCTAGACGACAGGCACAGTTAGGAAGAATTCAGATAGGAATAGAGCCAGGAGACTATTGGCAGGTAGATTTTGTAGAATTGTCAAGAACTCGAGGATACAAATACCTGTTAGTGGGGGTTGACACGTTTTCTGGATGGCCAGAAGCCCTTCCCTGTCACACAAACCAAGCAAAGGAAACAGTTAAGTGGTTACTACAGGAGATTATTCCCAGGTTTGGGGTACCCCTAGGGGTATCATCAGATAGGGGGCCCCATTTCGTAGCTACAGTAGTAAGAGAGGTAAGTAGATTGCTGGGGATAACTTGGGACCTCCACACACCGTGGAGACCCCAGTCAAGTGGACAAGTAGAGAAGATGAGTCAGACACTAAAAAGGCAAATCAGTAAAATACGCCAAGAAGCCAAATTGCGGGGGCCCCAGGCTATGCCAATAGCACTGTTAAGGATTCAGATAAAGCCTAGGAGTGGGATGTCAGCCAGTCCTTATGAGATATTGTATGGGAAACCATATGAATCTCCTGAGCCTAACCCTAATGTGCACATCACAGGAAAGCAGGAAGTGTATAATTATGTTCTGTCTCTCGGGAAAACTTTAGCTCAGCTCCAGAGCATCCTCATGTGGAATAGACCACTGACTCTCGAGAATCCAGTTCATAACATACATTCAGGAGATGAGGTGTGCATTAAAAACTGGAACGAAGAACCGCTGAAAGAAAAGTGGAGTGGACCCCATCAGGTACTGCTGACCACCTTTACAACAGTCAAAGCAGCCAGTGTGGACCCCTGGATTCACTATACCCAAGTGAAGAAAATCCATCCTGGATCATGGACTGTGTAAACTGTGGAACCAACAAGGCTGCAGATAAGATGTGTTTAATTGCTTTGAGAATGCTATCAGTAATTGTGTCAATGTTATGGTCGTTAATGTCTTTGGGATGTGGAATGCAAAAAGATCAACTAACCACTCTTCATTCTAGAATGAAGAGAGAGGTACAAGCAGAAACACAGGTGATAAAAGTTTCTAATGCAGTTTGGGTTGAGAATGTAATGATTGGATTAGTAAAGACTTTGCCAAAATGCAAAACACCAGTAGAATAACTGCCTGTCTGCCAATACCAAAGGCAGCAGGAGACCCAGTATATTGGGGAATCATAACATCAAAACTACCTGAAATACAAAAGAACAAAACAATTGCATGCAAACAGGTACCCAAGTCGAGGCAAGTAGTCAAGGAAACTTGGGAGAAAATAGGAACATGGATGAAACCTATGAGCCGGAAAGACTGTATTCTAAGTGATGGCCAACTAGGAACCCCTACGGGAGAGTTGGGAAGCATCACACAATGGCAATGCTATTTGCCACACTATAAAAAGATTATAGAAAATGTTACAGAAACCACTCTGGTATGGAAGTGTGAGGCCAAGGATGAGAAAGATCAGACAGAGCCTTGGGACAGTACGTGGTCTGTGAGTATACTTCAAAAATTCCAATATATGGCAAATGCCCCTTGGTGTATTAAGTGAGAAGGCTCCGAGAATGAAACAGATCCAGCAGTAACGTACACTGCCACCAGGAGCAGAATGAGGGCAGACAAAGTAAGTTGGTGGGCATGTAATAAAACTTAAGACTGCACTTCGGATGATGCAGAGATAAAACAGATGCCACCCCTGGCAATAGCCCTACAAATTGGTTGTGCTTGCAGAGGGATCAAACATAAACAAGACAAAGTGAAAAGTAGTTGTAGGATGTACCAGGAGTACAATCCGAAGTCCAGGACAATTTGTTTTGGCAGCAAGCAATGGTACCTGGACAACACATCTGCCTGTAGATGGAAAAGTAAAGGAAATTACTTTGGGCCTCCCAACCTTATGTCCTATTTGGAAAAAGTCCCCATTTAACGGAAAACATGATCTTCTGCAGATAAGAGCAAGATGAGAAGTTCTAGACAATGAAAATCTAGATGACACTTGGCAAGAACCCGCTAGTGAAATTTGGGTGGGCCCTAGAGTCTTTGCTTGGTCCTATAACAAACTATCAGAGTAGAGAGATGCTGTACAAACTTACAGGTAGATAGACTGGCAAGAGTCACCTGGGAAGGATTTAAAGAATTAAACGTACAATTACAAGCCACCACAAAAATGACTTTACAAAATCGATTAGCCTTAGATTTGTTACTCCTGAAAGAGCATGGAGTATGTAGATTTTTAAAGGGATGGATTGATCATTGCTGTGTCCACATCCCAAATGTAACTGCAGATGTAGAATATGACATCAATCAGTTGAAACAAATAGAGCATGAAGCACAAGAAGAGCAAAAGGACTTGACTACGAGCTGGCTAGGCAAAATCTTTAAAGGGTTAGGGTGGAATGTGAGTTCATGGATTAAATCTGTCATAGAGAGTGTGATAATCTTACTAATTGTATTCTTAGCAATTTGGTTAGTCTACAGCATCTTAAAAGGAGAGATACAGAAGAAAACGTCCTGGAACCAGAAAATAATAAAGGCACTGACACAAGATCCACACCCACCATCTTCTGGTTCTCCAATTTATGATAGCATCCACGACAACATTTACATCAACCATGGATTTAAAGAACGTCAAGTATAAATTGAGAAATAAACGACTGTATCAAGTGAAAACATTTACACCTATCGTGAAGTGAAAATGCTTTCAAAGTGGGGAGAATGATAGTGGGGCCCTGGAAAATGTTAAAGATAGACTCTGAAAATGTTAGGCTTTGTGTTTTGCCAGATCATGTGAAATCACACCTGCATAAGCAGTATGATAAATGATATAATTGTTAGATGTGATGATTGTTTAGTAATTAAATATAATTATTGTATAATCATGAGAAACTATGTTAGAAATTTAAGGGGGGCCACGAGGAGCCATGCTTGGCTGAAATCTATGTATACAATAGAACAATATAAGTTTAATAATTAACATGAAAGTTATATAACGATAGAATATAAAAACATGTTCATCCCGAACCCGTATAGGAGTCAGATTTGGGTTCATACCCCTGACACCCAGATCTCTTCAATAAAAGCACCTACATATAATCATTCTTGTGATTACGTGTTTCTGAACGCTAACAAGGGGTGCAGCCAGAGCACAGGAAGCAGCTTTTATGGGCTTTGCTGCATTTTAATCTTTAGGAGATTATCAGACTGACTCATCTCAGTCTAAGAAACATGAACATTTGTGTTTGCTAGTTGCTTGGTGCTTGAGCCGTTTCTTCTGGTCTTTTTTCAGGTGGAAAGAGCCAGCACATCTCTATCTCTTACCTCCAGTACAGCTGACTCTCTGATCTGCACTTAATCTGACCCCAGATAACTGTAAGCAGGTGATCCTCCACTCACATTATTATTCTATTTCTAATGACCATTACATTCCATTCCCTACATTACCTTATACTAAGTGGAATACTATCCACAGGAGAGAGCTGGGGATTCAGTAACATTGCATGGGAGAAATGGGAGCCTAAAGCACTGGATCTACAATACCCAAATATTTTGTTAACCAAAGCAATATCTTGTTAATAATCTTGTTAACCAAATAAATATCTTGTTAACCAAAGCATCACATAATCTGGACAGCTGGAAATGCAGCACTGAGGGCCATGTTTTATTATTAAATAAAAGGAGTCTCGACTCTCTTGAGGTTGCCTAAATCTCAGCCTGTTTTGGAATTAAGTGCCTAAGGCACCTCTTGCTCACAAGTCACGCCAAGTTGTGGATCCTTCTCCTATCCAGATTGCTCCTTCTGGAGCCCTCCTCTTTGTGAACTCTGCTTCTGTCCCTGATGTCCCCTGGTCTCCCACCAAACAATGAGAATATCTAGACAGGAAATTCTTACTCTTTCCTGCTTAAGATGTTCTGCTTTTTATGGAATCAACTGGGCCAGAGATGACACCAAAGTGCCTATTTTCATACTACTCTGTGTTATGTACCTTTAATTACTTACAACTATGTCAATCCTGTATTAAGGACTTATAAGTGATTGCATAACATAAAGCCTAGGCCTCCAGGGACATTGCAACTACAAAAGGCATGCAAAAGGGAGCACTTCATATAATCTCACTACACTGGATTACAATCACTTAATTCAGAATTTGCTTTTATTTCTTTAAACTGAATTTCACTTCATTGTAAGTTCACCCCAGTCAGTTTGTTTCACTTTGTTCTCTGACTTAGAAATTTGATTTCCTTTCATATAAGGAAATTCTTCATTTCATGAAAGGAAATGAAATCTTGCGACTCCAATGAGGATCCATTCAGCAACATTTGCTCCATCTCCCTGCACTTGAAATCTTGAAATCAGAGAAAAAAGTGTAACAAACACTCGGGAAAGGAGATAGGATGAAATAAAATGCAATTGAAAAAAAAAAATTCAGAAATGGAATGACTAAAACCAAATGGATTGCAGTGAAATGAGGTACAGTGAAAAGGACCAAAATTTGGCAGAATTATACTTTCTGAAATCCTGAAATCAGGAAATGAAATCAAACAAAAAGAAAAGAGATGAAGTTAATGAAATAAAATGGTCAAAGAAAAGAAAAATTTTGCAGTGAAGTGAAAACAATAAAAGCCAATACGATTATATGAGCGACAGACAGTGGCCAAAAGTGTGCTCCTGCCTTCTAAAACAGCGAAAATGGTAGGTCTCCCAGATCAAAGCTGCCAATACCTAAATTTCTGGCTGCCACTGAAGCACCAAACACCACCTCTGAGCTGACCCTGAGAAACTGGGGGAATGGGGTTTTTTCCCCATGGAAAATGGCCATGGTTCACATCCAGTCACACTGATGGATAGTGGGGTGCTGCCTCTAAAATTCACAAATGACACAGTATTTCTCCCAGAACAAAGCTGCCACCAACTAGGACTCTGGCTGTCCTTGGAGCTCCAAATGCCACCTCTGAGCTGACCCCAAGACACTGGGGGCTGAGTATTGTTTTCTTTTGAAAAGGGACTGGTTCTCGTCCAGCTATTGGAAATATGGGGAGATGGACCAAACCTTGCCAAATTAATCCTTATTTAATTCTCAAGAATTCATTTCCTCTCATTAAATGAAGAATTTCTTTCAATTAAATGTAATAAAATCTTGACTTCAGAAAAGAAAGTGTAACTCTGTTCAAAGGAGATATGGTATTACACAATGCAGTTGAAAGAAAGAAAAATAAAATTTGTAAATGGAATAACTACAACCTAATGTATTGGGATGAAATTACCTGTAGTGAAAATGACCAAAATGTTTCAAAATTATACTTTATGTAATCCCAAAATCACAGAATGAAGTCAAACAAAGGGACGGGAGAAAAAATTGATGAAATTCAATTCTAAAAAAAAAAAAAAAGATAAAATTGTAAATCAAAGTGAAATTGAATAAGATTTCAGGTAAATGGTTTCTAGGTAAAGATTTCTAGGTAAATGGACGAAACCTTGCCAGATTTATCCTGATTGAACTCAAAAGATTTTTTTTACTTTCATGAAATTAAATGTTTCCTTCCATGAAATTAGGAACTTCATTTCATTAATGGAAGTGAAATTTTGAAATCAGAGAAGAAAGTGTAACACTCTGGAATGACGATATGATAAAAAAAATACGTATTTCAATATAATCAAAGTAATCCATGATGGTGACTATGTCATAGCTTTCCTGCTGAACCATGGCTTCTGGATCCTCCTGTTTGTTGCCCATGCTGTGTGCATTAGTGTACATACACTTTAGTTGGGCTGCTGATTTCACCCCTGACTCTGGCTTACCCTACTTGGGCTTGTTTCTGGAGAGCCTTGCATCCTCTTCCCCCTTCAAATCTGGTTTAAAGTCCTCTCAATCGGCCCCCACATGGGCTAGAATCTTTTTGCCCTTGTTAGTTAGATGGAGCCCAGATAGCTACAGCAGGCCAGGTGTCATAAATGTTGCCCCATGATCAAAGAACCCAAAGTTCTGCCCATGGCACCAGCCTTTAAGTACTTGTTGGCATGTGTTCCCTTCTGTTCCTTTTATCATTTGTCCCTACTACTGAAAAGACTGAGCAGAACCTGTGCTCCTGCCCCGTCGACCAATCAACCCAGAGCCTTTAAGACCATTTTAATTGCCTTCTTTTCAATCTCATCACTGTCAGCCTGGAGTATCAGTGGTGGATGATAATCAGAGGGCTGAGTCAGTTTAGGGAGTCTCCTGATAGCCTACAGCCAAGCCCCAGAGAGGCAGCAGACTTTCCTGTGGGATGGGTTTGGTCAACATACAGAGCCCTCTGTTCCCCTCAGAAGGGAGTCACCCACTATGACTGCCCTTTTCATTTTAATGCCAGAGGTGCTGATCCATCTGACAGACAAAGTGTAATTAGGAGGCTCTTTGGGCAGGTTATTTTCTTTGATGGCACCTGGCTGACCCTCTGGACCCAAGGCCTCATAACTACTCTGAAGTGGCACCTGGGTAGGTGATGGGGGTGACAGGAATTTTTATTAACTCCCCAAGTAGGGACTAATTTCCCCTCCCTTTCATCTACTAGGTCTCCTCCTTCTGCCTGGTGGTGAGAGACAGGGGAGTCCTCTGAATCCTGGGGGGCTTCTTTCAGGGATGGAAGGGTGAAACTCCACCAGTCTATTTCCCTTTAACTTTCCCTAATACTCCTAAGTTTTTCTAATTTCTCCTTAAGCTCAGCCACCAGACAGAGGTGATCATTCACCTGCTTGCACCACATGCGGGAGTCTTTTGCATTGTCCCCTGCTACTACTGACAGCCTCAAACACTACTTACAGCTAGGAGTCTGGACAGACACATCCTTCTTGTGGGGGTTCTGTTTGGGTTGGCATGCTTTTACTAGCCATAGCTTTTAATCATTTGGAGACCATTGCTGGAAAAACAATCAAGAAACCAAAACAAAAACAAGCAAACAAAATCCCAACACAAAATAAAAACCCCACAAACAGGAGGATGACTGCAACCCAGCCTGCTTACCTTGCCTGTGTACACCACTGTGCCATGCCCCTATTTTCCCACTCCTGGCTGCCACCCTCCCTAGAGCCTTCTTGAAAAGAGGAAGCCCTTTCCTGAGCCTGAGTGGCCAAGGAGAGGGAAAGGGGACCACCTGGTCAGGTCCTTTTTGAAAGCATCTCAGATGGCATGGATTGGGATGAAATGAGGTGCAGAGAAAGGATAGAACCTTGTAATAATTTTACTCATTGAAATCTCGAAATCACGGAATGAAGTGAATGAAGTGACAGGGGAAATTGATGAAATGAAATTGTGTTAATGCACCTCTCTGATTGCCAGGGATACATTATACTTACATTAAATCACGTGACAGATCTGGCCTAGGCCTAGAACTGAAATAGTCCTAGGCCACAGAAAATGGGACCTCAAAGACAAGTAGTTTTGCTAAATTTGGAATAGTGTGTTTAAACAAAACACAGGGAATTTAAGAAAGCCAAATATAGGGAAAGGACAGATCTTTGAGGACACATGGGATATTAGAGAAGTATCTGGAAGCAAATTGTTTTGTGCAAATTTGCAGTGTGAGGAAACGGTTGTGATACTTATATCACCAAAGGGGTATTGGGGACAGCCACAGGTGATACAGAGACTCCATCTTCAGAAAGCATGAAAAGACACTTTATTATTAGAAATCTATACTTCTTATAAAAACAATGGTGGACCAAAGACCTGATTGGCCTTTAGGAATCTTCTCTCACACTATTGGTGACCTATGAATAACACACCCTGGAGAACCATATCTATAAACAATGGTTACAGAAAGAGAGATAATAATTGTCTGAAGTCTTTTCCTCTAAGTTTCCCACAGCTTCTATACAGCTTCCCAGGATTTTCCTGGGAGAACCATGTCTCTCTCTGTTCAGAGAATATGTAATTACTACATCTCACCCTGTATACTGTTAAAAAAAAAAGAGAAAAACGAAGGGCTGTGTTTCCCAATCTTCTGCAGGGCTCTTTGCAGAAGGAAGAACAAACACAGCTCAAAAGGTTTATCAGTTATCAATCAAAACCTCATTCAGAAGCTGATTTAGAATGGCCAAAGAGACTTTCAACATACACTGTTGAATTCTCTGCAATCTCTCATGCAAGAGGTAATTATTAATTCTAAGAAATCAGTTACTAATTCTAATATAGTAACAAAGCATTGTCAGTCTGATAAAGGACTGGCAGTCCAACTTGTCAAAACCCATTTCCCAGTGTGAGTAGATGCCCATATGGCAGAAAAGAAGGTATTAATAAACACGTGCATGTATTCAAGTCAGCCAAATTTGGCAAGATGAGTAACATCTGTTTGCCACAGCTGCAAAGCCTTTAGGCCTCTGGTATTTATCCCAGACAGTAAGGTGCAGTTGTTCAAGGCTTGGTTGGTGTTATGAATGACCAAACAAAAGCCAAATTATCAAAAATGCGAAAAGATTTCTTTATCTTTTTCTGTGACCAAAATACAGTCCTCAAAACCACCAGAGCCAAAGAGACAGCGTCAAGCCCAGGATCAGCGCTGGGTGAACCTGGATCCGACCTCTATTGCATCAAATCCCCCCCCACACACCGTTCATGTTCACGCAAGCTGCTGCTAGTGACGAGGTTTTATACAGTTTATTGTGCCTAAGGTGAAAGAGTCCCAATTTCTTTTGTAACTCTTCAAATTCATAGCTGTTTCTTTCACTGTGCAGAGCTGGACAAAGGCAGTCTCCTGGCTGATAGCCATTGTTGATTGAATTCAGGGAAGCCATGTATTCACATGTATGATCCTGGCGTCCCTGGCTATCTTGATTGATGTTATCCGCAGGACGATGAGCACTCTTAGGTGGTTTCCAATGACTCGAGATACCGGTGATCATTGTGGTGGGAGCGTCCGTTCTTACACTAAAGTGTCAATCGTTATCTAGCTGTGTCCGGGAATCTCACAATCTAAAATAGACATCCACTTTTGGGCCGCGTGTGGTCAGATACATGTTCGGATTTCGCAATCTTTATAAAACACATTCCTTGGTAGCATGAATTATTTCTAACATATATTACAATCCCTCCCCTTTACTTTCACCACATTAATTCATGCTCCCTCTATATCCCAAAAATCACTAATATCTATTTATTCTCTACTTCTACCCTCCACCTTTAAGGGTCTCCTACAAAGAGAAAAACTTTATTAGATCCTTATTCCATGTTCTCCTTGTGGGATTCCCTGATAACCAGTATTATTGTCCATATTCGTTTTGACCCATTTTTCAAATTTTGCCAATAATTCGGCAGCATTGCTTGCATACTTTCTCTCTCCCAAAGTCATGATCTTGGATGTGTTGTTTCCGGAAGCCAACTCCGGGTCCATGGGTACTATAGCTATCTGCATACCCTGTACCACAGAATGAATCAGTCTAATAAAACAAGGAATTAGACACGGGAGAAATAGGATTCCTGCTATTGAACACAGCACAAAGAATATTATTTTGTTCCACCAGGACCCATCAAATAATCTGTCCCACTAAGATTTTGTTCCCTCAGTTGGTACAGAGTGACTCAGCACCTGTTGGAATGCTTGCCTGAAAAGTTTTGGGGAATCAACGAAGCCCTGAGGCAATGATGTCCATCTGAGCTGCTGCTTTCTCTTCCTCTCTGGGTCTTCCCACTGAAACGCAAAGTAATCTCTGCTGTCCTCCGCTAAAGGACACGTCCAGAAAGCATCCTTCAAATCAATCACGCTGTACCACGTGTCCTCGGGAGAGATGGTATTCAGCAGGGTGAAAGGATTCGAGACCGCAGGGAACAGTGTCTTAGTTCTTTGATTCACAGCCCTTAAATCTTGCACAAGCCTGTAGCTACCATCCCTCTTTTTCACTGCCAAAATTGGGGCGTTGTGCCGGGACATGCACGGTTCCAACGTTCCTTTCTTTATTAATTCATCAATCACTGGTTTCAGTCCCTTCCTCCCTTCCATGGGGATGGGGTACTGTTTGACCCAAATGGGGTCCCCTGGCCTTTCAATTTCAACGTGGATTGCCTCTATGTCCAGCCTCCTTGCCTCCCCTTGGACATACCAAACCTTTGGATCAATTTTCTTCTCATCCTGGGTGGTGAGTTTATACAACCTCACCTTGAGCTGGGAATTCTCCACTGCTAAACTGATTTCCAAAGCCACCATCAAGTCCCGTCCCAGCAAGTTAAAGTCTGCATCTTTTATTAATAACATATTTCCTATACACTTTTTTTTTTCTGTCTCTATTTCGACACCCTTTATGATTGGAACCTTGAAAGGTTCCCTCTTTGCCCCAATTACCATCATTGTATCATCGCTCAAAGAGCACCCTTGTGGTAACTGTTGCACCGTGGTTCGTTCTGCCCTGGAATCTATGAAAAACCAAATTTCTTGTCTACGGGGCCCCACTCTTAATTTTATCAAGAGCGCTCCCTCAGTGTTCCAGACCGCAAACTGAAAAGTCCCTGACACCCCTAATCCTTCTGGAACATCACTTTATCCTTGACTTTGTTGGGACAACTCCTTTGGATGTGCCCCTTTTGCTTGCAGTAGTAGCACTCGATGTCCTTTTTCTGTTTGTTCAAACCTTTTCCTTGGGAAGGATTTTGCTTCTTTGCCAGTGCCGTTTTCACCAAGTCTCTGACATGTTCCTGTTTCTGTGCTTCCCCCACTGCAGCCACCAGTACCTTTGCTTGAATCTTCTGCTTTTTTTCATCTCTCCTCATGTAGACCTTCTGAGCTTCCTGGAGCAAATCCTGCAGGTCCTTGTCCTGCCATCCATCTATCTTTTCTAATTTTTCCTTATGTCTTCCCACGATTTTGCCACAAACTGAGTTTTCAGCAAAACCTCCCCAGCCAGAGAATCGTTGTCCATCCCAGAATACTTCCTCAGGCTCTTCGGAGGAGCCTTTCCAGCCATTCCGTGGGGGTTTCGTCCTTTCCCTGACATTCCCTGAGTACCTTACTCATATTCTGCCCCTTCGGCACCACCTCTTTGATACCTTGGATTATCACGTTTCTCAAATTTATCATTTTCTGCCTCCCTTCCTCTGTCTGCGCGCTCCAAGACGGCTTTTGGTTTGGCCACCTCTGGTGTCCCCTCTCCCCCTGGGGATTCCTGTTCTCCCAATCCCTGATTGCAGCTTGTCTGATCATTTCTCTCTCCTCATTGTTGAACAGTGACCTCAGGATTGCATTGAGACCCTTGTAAGTGTAGGTGCTGGTTCCTAGAAATTCATCTAGTCTTTCTGCCACCCCCAAAGGATCGTCCATAAACTTCCCCATTTCCTTCTTGAAAGCCCTCAGATCTCCAGTGTCAATCGGTGCATGTACAAAGCCATTAATTCCCGGAGCCGTTGGCACTTCCTGTAAAGGAAAGATACCGGGCTTTTCCTCCTCATCATCACTGTCTCCAGTGGACACCCTCCTTGTTCGCCACGTCGTTTGATGGGCCAGGGGAGAGCTAACTTTCTTGGGGAAAATTAGCTGTTTCTTTGTGGTCTTGGGGAGGGTTGGTGGCTGGGACTGCTTGAATGGAAGCGGGGGAGCCATTGCCTGCCCACATGGGAGAGAAGGCGCTGCAGCCAGCTCCGGTAGGAGGAGCGGTGCTGAGACCTGTCCCTGCGGGATCCATGCCTTGGGAGGCAACGCGGGTACTGGAGGTACCTGGGCTGGCACGGGCTGGGGTGGAGGGACAAGGTAGGGAGGTGGAAGGTTGTCCAGTGGTTCCCACTCCTTGCCCCAGTTTGCCGCGTGTCTAAGAGCTCGGATCGGGTATAAACCCGTACAAGTGTATCTCCACATCTCAGCATATTCAATTTCCTCAAAATCCTGTGGGTGGCAATCGACTACGTGGTGATACAGGGGCTCGCACATCCATGTTTTGAAGGTGCCGAACACTGGCCAAACCACATATTTTGCGATCTCCTTCCCTCCCCACTTTTCCATGCAAAACTGTATCATCTTTTCCTTGGATTTTCCCATTCTCCTGGGGCTGTCATCCCAATGTTCTAACATCCATCCCAATGGGCTCTCCCTCGGGATTTTGGGCGGAACCTTCTCAGGACCTTGGGGAGATTTCTCTTGGGGCTTATTCTGGAACCTACTTTTTCCCAACCCCATTCTTTCAAAACTCCCGCTTGCAAATTTTCTCACCTTGTCTCCTTCGGTTGGGATGCCTGATACAAGCCCCAGGTCTCTGTCCGATGTCAATTTCCTGAGTTTGTGAAACGCTGCCAGTCTTACTCAGCCACACAGAGAACCATTCCGCGGGTCTTTTGACTGGTTTCAAGTTTTCTTACTTGTTTCTCCAGATCAGAAGGCAGACTGGCTCCCAAAATATTCCGGGAACGTCTTTTCCCCTTCCTGACCCAACCGTGACCAATTCCCCGAACTACCTACAAGTCCCGGGTTCCATGTGTGTTAAGAAAAAGCGCTCACTTCCCCTTTGACCAACCACGTCCCTCGCAGGAGAGTGGAAATGCGATTGTGGGGTCCACACTTGTTTCGTGATAGAATCACGTCTCACACACATGCTCGATCACACCCCACTCAACCACGCGATATTTATGGTTCCTTTCCCACGTGGATTCTTCGTGCACATTGATTTCCAAGTGGAAAAAGCACCTTGGTCTTGAGGATCCTTCTTTGGATCGTACCGAGTTTCCGAGAGGTGGGCCTGTTTTTATCCCTCTTTGGCTGTGGTTCTGGTTTAGGTTCGATGTTTTGATTGGTTTCGTGAACTCCCAATCCCATCAGACCACTGAAATCAGCAGGGTGCCTCCTGACTAGGAAGGGGTCCCCGAACCCCAAATTCAAATCACGTTGGGATGTCACCAGAATTGTTATAAATGATCAGTCAAAAGCCAAATTATCAAAAATGCGAAAAGATTTCTTTATCTTTTTGTGCGACCAAAATACGGTCCTCAAAACCACCACAGCCAAAGAGACAGTGTCAAGCCTGGGATCGGCGCTGGGTGAACTGGATCCAACCTCTATCGCATCAAATCCCCCCCCCCCACCCCGTTCATGCAAGCTGCTTCTAGTGATGAGGTTTTATACAGTTTATTGTGCCTGAAGGAGTCCCAATTTCTTTTGTAACTCTTCACATTCATACCTGTTTCTTTCACTGTGCAGAGCTGTCTCTCAAAGGCAGTCTCCTGGTTGATAGCCAGCGTTGATCGAGTTCGAGTTGTTGATCGAGTTCGAGTTTGGGGAAGTTATGTATTCACATGTATGTTCCTGGCGTCCCTGGCTATCTTGATTGATGTTATCCGCAGGATGAGGATTGCTCTTAGGCGATTTCCAACGACTCGAGATACCGGTGATCATTGTGCTGGGAGCATCCGTTCTTACGCTAAAGTGTCGATCATTATCTAGCTGTGTCCGGGAATCTCAGAATCTAAATAGAATCCGCTCTTGGGCTGTGTGTGGTCAGATACATGTTCGGATTTCACAATCTTTACAAAATATATTCTTTGGTAGCATGAATTATTTCTAACATATATTACAATTGGCATTGAAATTGCTTCTCGCAGAGTATGTGCACTTTGATAAAAGAATCATGGAAGGCTTTTTGGCCTATGCAGTCATGTCCTGAATGAACAACTCGAATGATATAAATGAACTCATGTGTGAATTACTTCCCCAAAGTTTTCAAAACAATTGAGTGTGTCTGCTGCATAAGCAGAATTGACCAAATTCAGACACTTAAAAAAAGTGCTGGAAAGCCATGGCAACAGCCTTTAATATGACCAGACCGAGCCTAACTTGTGGTGTTCCAGTGCTCCGAGCCATCTATGAAGACGATGCCTTTTTTTTCTTTCCAGAAAGGCCAGCAGCAGTAGCAGCGGATCTTACGACCCAGTGGAGGTGAGCAGGGAAGTGGATCCGGTCCCAGTGGGCGGGCAAAGGCACCCAAACACAGCTGGCGGGGCAGGGTCTTTTTTCTCACCGCCCGCCCCAACCATGCTGCCGGTGTCTCGTCCAACTCCTCCAGTATTTCGCCCTACCATCACCCCCCACCCCCTGCCGCCAAAATGGGAGGAAGGATTGCAGGAGTGGCTGAACGCCTCCTCCTCCTCCTCCCCCCACTCTCTCCAGGACCATTGGTCTGTGTTGACAAATATGAAGGAAAGGTTTTTCCAGGAATATGAAATTCCATCCTGAATTCGGGATTCTTGGCACCACCCATGTACTGCCCAGGACAAGCAGGTGATCCGCGCTCCCCCCTGCGCCTCTCTCCCCCATGATACAAGTGATTGTTGCCCAGCTCCCTGATTCGACATCCCACCCCCATTCCCCCCAGGCATGAGACCAGTGGCAGCATTCTCAGAGACCGCCCCTCCCACCCCCGCAGACGCGAGCGGGAGGAGTGAGGCGTCCCGAGCCCTGGTGAGAACCCCACGGAGCAAGGGCACGCCCCCGTCCAAAAGAGAGTTGGTCCGAGAAAAATGTTGAAATGGATAAAGGGCAGGGAGACTTGCTTCTTTTGAATGCCTTTATTGAGTGATCAGCTCTGGGTGGGGGCCCGAGGAGTCGTGCACACCACTGATGCTCCCTTTGGGGATGCAGGGGAGGACAGTTTTGCTCCACAGCAGAACTGGAGCCGACATTCTTAGGGGCATGCCTAGGAAGACAGTTTTTGGCTCGTCGTCTAGAGTCCTCATTCTGACCCATTTCTAGTCAGGTCACGGTGACATCTAAAACCTTGCTGGTGGAGTAGGAGAATTTTTTGCTAGTAGGATCCATCGCTTAATTCCTCAAATCTTCGACCGGGTCGTTGTTTTTAGGGACTTTCGCTGGATTTTCTTGACTGTCTCTTAGCTTGCATATTTTCCCGGGGACGTTACACGACGCCATGTTGGGGAGCAGCAGAGGCAGTACCTGACAGATGCAACAAAGTTACTGGTAGGGTACGGGGATTGACAGTGGGGGTAACTTAAAGGTTCACAATTAACTTGTTAAAATTTCAGATTAACAGTGGGGGTGACTTAAAGCTTTAACATTTAACAAGAATTTAAATAACACAACTCGTTACAGTTTCAGATTAACACTAACAACCCTAATTGTATAACTGGTGAACTTGTTCATAATAATGTTGTTCTCCAGAAAATCACTGAGTTTCAAAGTTCTCAGCCTGGCGGCACCAGCAGTCAATTGTCGAGCGGTGCCTCTGCTGCGGAACAGGCTGGTGTCTCCTTTCGCTGTCCAAGACCTCGCCTCAGGGAAGCACGGCTCGGGACAGTCCAAAGAAGGCGGAGGGGAGTCTGGGCTGGTTGCAGGCTCCGAAGCAGGTTGCAAAGCAGAGGACGTAGGCTCTGAAGGCGGTGGGGGGCAGAGCAAAGCAACTGCAAGGGCAGGTTGTGAAGCGGAGGTTGCAGCGTCCACCAGCACGGCGGCAGCAGAAGCCGCAGATTGCAGGAGGTCTTCCCTGGTGGTGTGGTGCACCACCAGTCTCTGCGAAGCGTGTGGCGGCGCAGGGGGGGGCTGGCCCCCGGTGCTGCCATGGCCGGGGCCCAGCTGTGGATTGCAGCTGGAGAGGTAGGGGTGGTCGATCAGCGCGACGGCCACAAGTGCACGAGAAAGTGCCGCCGCAGTTTCTTTTGGTGCCGGCGGGGGTGGCGCTGGCAGCATCTCTGCCGCTACCGAAGCGGGTCGCGGAGCTGGCAGTGGCAGTCGGCTTGGGGCTGGTCGAAACAAAGAAACACCGGCTGCTCCATCCGGAGCGGAGGTGGGTGCTGTCGGCGGCCTGCAGCGGGGGCAAGCCCACCAGTCCCTGCGGGGCAGGGAATGCCGGAAATGCCAGTGAGTGCAACTGCACACAGCCACCGCCCTCGGTGCGGGGAGAGTTGGAGCCGGTGAAAAGGGACAAGGACGTTCCGCTGCAGCCGATCGGGACACGGTTCCCGGAGCCATCGCAGGCGAAAAATCCGTTTGCTTTGTCACTTTCCTGTTCCCCGGGGTCTGCGCTGAAGGGCTTTAGAAATGCATCTCTAGGGAATGACCAGTGCAGATGCGGTGGCATCCCCTGCGGTGACGGCAGTTAGCAAACAATCACCAAGGGATTCCCAAGTCTCTGAATTGAATGCAGCGCCCACATCTGCTGTGAACCCATGATCTCTGGCCCAGGCCAGCAGATCGCAGAGGGCTTCCTCAGAGACAGCGAGTCTCAGAGGAATTATCACATTCCTCCATGCAGAGACAATAATTTGTTCATCTCTGGAAATTTGGTTACCCACTTTTAAGGAAAACCCATCCCTCAGCAGGCATCCACTTCAAGAGACAGTCCGCTGTGCTGGAAAAAGCCCCCACTCAGTTCTTGGCCTCGGGATCAGTCCTCTCAGGAAGACATGGGGCAGATCACAGCTATCTCTCTAGGACAGTAGAAGGTGTCTAATCTATTTTGCAGGGAACGCTGGAGGTCAGCCTGAGTTCCTCTGATGGAGAGACCCAGATGGTCTCCAGTTTGTGCCAGACACATGGCTTGGGTCAGTAACAGTCACCCCAGTCTGCCTGTACCCTCAGAGGGGTCAGCAATGTCAGGCTGATGTTCAGACACACTTCAGAGGAGTCATCAAAAAATCTAGGCAGAGTGTTCACCCACATGAGGGGTCAGCAATGTCAGGCTGATGTTCAGACACACTTCAGAGGAGTCATCAAAAAATCTAGGCAGAGTGTTCACCCACATGAGGGGTCACCAATTATCATGTGACCTCCCCCGGGTGTACCCAACATTGGAGGTCACCAATTCTCATGTGACTCCACAAAGGGGTGATCAATGCAATGCATTTGGGGTCACCAATTATAACTGAAGGGGGACAGCCACAGGTGATACAGAGACTCCATCTTCAGAAGGCATGAAAAGACACTTTATTATTAGAAATCTACAGTTCTTATAAAAACAATGGTGGACCAAAGACCTGATTGGCCTTTAGGAATCTTCTCTCACACTATTGGTGACCTATGAATAACACACCCTGGAGAACC
The DNA here is from genome assembly GCF_023055355.1 of Agelaius tricolor. Classification (NCBI taxonomy): domain Eukaryota; kingdom Metazoa; phylum Chordata; class Aves; order Passeriformes; family Icteridae; genus Agelaius; species Agelaius tricolor. Next base: position 18,221,625 of record NW_027269261.1, on the reverse strand, counting down.
ATATCTATAAACAATGGTTACAGAAAGAGAGATAATAATTGTCTGAAGTCTTTTCCTCTAAGTTTCCCACAGCTTCTATACAGCTTCCCAGGATTTTCCTGGGAGAACCATGTCTCTCTCTGTTCAGAGAATATGTAATTACTACAACACTTACGCTCAAAAATAAAACTTATTTTCTTTTTGGTCCTGTTTCTCCCTTTTATAACTGAATAGAAGACACTGGATATTTTAAGTTCTGAATGTTTTCAGGTTTACCCTTAGCTATAAATCATAGGAAAAGACAGTAAGCCTGTAGTAAATCATTTTTCTACTGAGTCTACCACCACAGCACCTCTTTTTATGTCATGACATTAAGAACCAGCATCATGATTTAACCATGCTTACCCCCAGTTCACAGGCCACAAACATCTGTCTGATGTAGACATTTCATTTATAATTCTATTGTTGCAGGTGGGAAGCATCTCAGGTTTTGTAGATCCTGTCAGCTTGGGCCTCCAACTGTTTGCCCATATACCTAAAAGGCTGACATATTTTATACTGACATTACTAAAACAAGGTCTGAAATGATGTGAGAGTTTTGGTGCCAGCTAAGCCAGTCTCAGTTTGTGTAAACTTCAGAAGTGGCTGAAGGAGCAGGTAAGCAGGATTATTATCCTTTCATGGTGTCTTGGTTTGGAAAGACAGGAGTCTGCTAAGGAAGGCAGGAGCCTCCCCTGAAATGGAGAATGTAAACCCTCCCCACCCCTCCAAATTGCTATAAATTTTAAATTAAGGGGCTATCAGGCAAAAATATGGGAGCAGGAAATAACAGTTCTTTAATAGGGAAAAGAAAAAAAAAGAATAAAATAAAACAATGCAGTACACCAGAACAACACTGACAGAGTCAGAACCCAACCTGACACCCAGTGGGGTGTTGGTAGCAGTCCAATTGGAAATGTGGCTGCAGTCCTCCTGAAGTATCAGGTGTGGTTCTGTTGGAGCGAGGGGGATCTGTAGAGAAGGATGTATTCTTCCTCTGAAGATCCCGTGGAAGAAGAAGACAGCTGCTATTTCTCTGGGGAGTCCTATGGAGACAGTCGTGCTGGTGTTCCAGAATCTCAGATTATATCTGGGTAGCAATGCTTGGCTCCTCCCTCTGGGGGCAGCATCTCACAATGGGATGTTATATTTTTTATCAGTCATGCACTGACATTCAATAGTCTGTTATCAGCAGAGGTCCCCTCCTGAGGGAGGTGTGAATGTGGTCACTCAAAAAGAGAGATAAAGCAAACTGCCCACTTGACAAAGGTAATCTGCAATACAGATGGTAACAGAAAACATCTTGCGTGCAATCTTCAATACATGGCTATAATTTTTAAGAACTTTTTTGTTTAATACACAATGTACATTTCAGCATGGAAGCAATGTATTCGCTGCTGCTTGTTGTACAGTCACCTGCTGCTAACAAATGGTCATGAATTTACACAACTGTTTCTTTGCAAAAGTATTTACTAAGTTATAGTTGAAAATCCAACCTATAACTTTTTTTGGGTTGGTGCATTGGCTGATTTGCCACTGAACAATGCTTATACACCATTATTATGACTGTAGACTTGCTTCTGGATTAAATCCTTTTGATCCAGGTTTTAAAAACCTCCAGGCTTCATGTGTATAAATCACAGGACTCTACAATAAAGATGCCAAAACATTCAGCTACTGTGGTTGTTCTCTCTCTCAGAGAGAAAAGAAACAGGCAAGTTGCTTGTTAATGCAGCTGTATTTTCTGTAGCAGTGTGCTGACACCTTTCAGTGCCTTCTAGCTCACAGGAAGTAATTCAATTCCAAATGATGCAGATGAGCATGTCCTGCATGTTATATTTTGATGAAAAAAGGCACACCTACACAGTCCTCTCATGCTGTTCTGTCACTTGAAAGAAATGATGGAAACAAAGCCAAAAGTTGTCTTCCTGCAAAGGTGCCTCTGTTAAGCACCTTGTCTTATGCAAGTCACATACACACAGTGAGCTTGACACCTAGCAGGCACCAGAAGGGATTAGGATGGAGGCGGTAAAGATTTCCTCTCCAATATGCACAGGAAAAAAACCCAAAAATTAGGAACAATTGCTTACAGGATTTTATTGTCTCCTAGATTTATTAGCTTCTTGAAATTAAGCACAGAGAGACCTAATTTTAAGCATGTTACTAATTTCAAGAAAATACTATACTTCATTTATAAAAGATCAGTAAATGCTGTAACAGGTTTTAAAGTTATCTCACATTTTGATAAAGACTGCAAGAGGTTAATAGGCTGTTTATTGCCAGGGTTTATCACCAAATACTGATATGCTCATAACATTTCCAGTGTATCCCACCCCATTTTAAACATGTTAATAAAATACATGAATAGCATACAATCTTTATAAAGCCCCCTTAAAATGCAGCCAGGATATAGTCTTTATTGAAATAAGACCCAAACAGGTGCTCTCTCTTGTATTTAATGGGGTAGATTTAATACAGGGGAAAAAAAGTGCTTTCAGCTAAAACCAGCCCCTTGTGTGTGTTGGTTGTGCAAATGACATTTGCTAGTTGTAATGTACTCAGCCTATGAAATTCTAATAGCCACAGAAAGTTATCTGTGGCGAGTGACTAATACTTTCTAAATTAAGGCCTGTAATTGCATTCCAGTGATTAATGCATTATATTACCCATTTTTTTTGCATGTAGGACACTTAAAAATGTGTATCTTACTGTACCTCTGAGCTCATCTGTAATGTACAACAGGCAGGTGAAATACATGAGCATTTCCTCCAGGCTCCTTCTATACCAGGCTTCCACGCACACAAGATTAATGCTATAATAATGTCATTATTTCTGGAGATGCACATTCTCAGATCTTGCATAGGTAATGTCATGAAGTTCCTTCACCTTATGAGTCCCAGTTAAAATTATCATAATAAATGCCAAGAATGATTTGATTTTTTCCCATATGGATTTCACAACTAACATTGGAAAAATCTATTATCTCTGTAATAAATCTCTAACTAAAAAAAAAAAAAAAGGGACAGGGAAAACACCAGTATTTTGGGAATAATTAAAGTGTTCTAGAAAGATTTTTATCAAAGCAGTGAATTCAACAGTTTGTCCACATAATGGAGAGAATAAGAAAAGATGAAATTCTACATGTACAAACCTAATTATTCTCGCTTTATGTATATAAAAGAATCTAAGATGAACTGCAAATTAATTTTTTCCTGGGCTAGGTAGCATTGATTTTGATCTCAGTCTCCTTCTGTGAGCTTTTTTTCTTAGTGAGACTAAAGACACCGGAGAGGCAGATTTTTGCATTTATCTGCCTTAAGAGCCTTGGCTACCACTGACTTCAGCTACAAATATGACTATGTTAATTTCAGCAAAGAGAAAAGCAAGTTCAGTAAAGGCTAACTGAGCAAAGCTTGATCAATTGAATAAAGTGCTCTGTTCATCTCACCATAAGGATAATTCAATGTATTACATTTTAGCTTGAAAATGATGATATTTTCATTCTAGCACACACTGAAACCAAAGTTTCTCTGTTGAAATTAACATGGTCAGGTCTTATCAAAAAGAAACCCTCAGAGTATCAATGCAGGATGACCCCCAGACAGAGAATAACATGCAGTGACTCCATGATTCGAAAGGCTGAACAATTGCTTTGTTAAGCTATATTATATTACACCATACTATACTACTACTATACTATACTAAAGAAAAACCCATGACTCTTTCAGACAGTCACAACACAGCTTTTTCCTAATTGGTCAATCAATCCAAACAACCATCACCAGAGTCCAATTAACAAATCCCTTTCAGTAAACAATCTGCATAACACATTCCACATGCGCCAAACAACAGGCACAGCAAATAGAGATAAGAATTGTTTTCTCTTTTTTCTCTGAGCTTTCTCATGGCCTTCCTCAGGAAAAATCCTGGGAGAGAGAATTATTTCTCTCTCTCCGTTCAAAGAATACGTGAATACCACATCAGAGCTGTGCTTACCCTGCTTTAGATTCTTAAACCCAAGTAGAAATATGCAAAAGGATAGTGATGGAGGAACTGGTTCAGCTTGCTCTGTTTCTCTCCTGGATCTGAGTAGGTTGTAGGAGAAAAATGTACTCCTACAGTTTATTATGGATAAAATACGGCCCTGGAGTGTCTGACCTCCACAGCTGTACAGGATAAATCCTTGTTTTGGGTCCTACTATCAGGCCAGCCAGACAGCCAGAGCAGCAGCAGCAGCAGCAGCAGCAGCAGCAGCAGTAGTTGCCCCTCAAGGCCACTTGGAGTAGAAGGAGACTTGTTTGGGCAACATCCACCAGCCAGCTGTTCCCTGTATCCTGCAAAAAAAAGGCTGACTGGAGCTGAAATCTGGTTTTACTCTAACCTAAATACCTTTCAAACACTGGGACTGTAGCAAAATGACTTGTGACAGCTTTCACGTTATTCAGTGGTCTGGCCTTGCGATGTGAGTGTACAAGTGAAGTATGTGAGCAAGCTCAGGTTCTGCCATGGAATCACACAGTGCACGTGGGGTTGAGAAAGACAGGACAGAGCCTCAAGACATGAGTTTCTGCAGTGTTAACAGAAAGAGGAGATGAAGGTAAAACAAAATCCCCTGGTAACACCAGAAGAAATGTCCCACGAAACTGAAAACTGTACATGCTGACAATATGCCAGGGTTGTGCATGCAGCTGGGATTTAAAAGTCAGCACCTCTACAACAGCCTTGTATACTTGTGGCTCCTGTGGCACTCGAGATGTGTCAGTCAATAACAGCATACTCAGCCAGGATGGCTGGATTGGTCCATGCTGGCCTCTTCTCCAAGTGTAAAAATGACACATGAATTGTGACATGTCATGTTGTGCCACTCAAAAACACAGTGGATGAGGAGAGCGTAAAACAGGCATATCACTCCTTGCACTCCCAGAACGTTATTCTTTTAAAGATCTCCAGAGTGGTTTAGTAGCAGAGCATGTGACATCCTAGAGAAAAAAATCCTTAACTTTTTTTTTTTTTCACATGGAAAGATTCCTGCAGGCATTAAAAAAAGAACCTGAAGTCTCAGTACTAGAATACTCATTACCAAGAAGCAGGTAGAAGTAATCTTCTGTTCTAGAGGGAGGACTGCTGGGTGACCACATGAACTCCCAAGCTGGGTGGCAGCCTTTCTGCTGCTGCTGCCTCTGGCTCCTATGTCCAGGGCAGGAGGGGCCCCAGAGTGTTGCAGGCAAGCAGGACCCACCCACCAGAGAGCTGTGCTGGAGGCCGTGCTTCCCAATGGCCACCACAGCCCACTCTGGAGAGATGCCTTTCCACTCCAGCTCCTGCCCCACAGCAGGGAATCACACTGATGGGGTGAATACAGAATAGAATAATACAGCAGTTGTTCTGCAGTTTCTTCCACCTCACCCAGTGTTCAGTTTAGCCAAACTCAGCACTAAGTGGTGCTTTGCACTCCTGATCTTTATGCCAGCCAGGAGTAACTGGAGAAAATGCTTGGAGCGGCATGCCACATCACTTCTGGCTTCATCCACACTTGAAAGTCCAACCTTTCAGGCATGAAATGTATTTCATTTTTGTTTGGCCTCTTCTTGTATTTTTTTCTGCCTGTTTTGACGTGGCAGCAGTTTCTGCTCATTTTGTGCTATCAGCGCAAGCCCAGAAACACTGCTCTTATCTACACCCGTTCCTGCCATGAAATGTTACTGCCTAAAGAAAAGACAGATGCTGCAGATGCCAAGAAGAAGCTCCTGTGACTCACTGCCTGCAAAGCAACCTTCACTTCACAAATCCTATTTTCCTGAAAAGACCATGCTTGCAATTTTCAGCAACACCACCCATTGCTGATATTGTTTTCTTTGTACATTTGAGAGAATTTGGTGCCTGGTCACCTTTGCTCCTGGCTTTTGTGGCCAGTGCACCAGTACTGATTGAGCTGAAATAGCCTTCAGCAGTGAACAGCTGTTGTTTTTAAGAGAGCAGAATCAATTCTCTATGACCATGCCAAGGGGTAAAGCAGTTCCTCAAGTAGAACATTTGCCACTTATCACAAATGTGTGCTTTTGAAGGTTTCTTGCATTTCCTACCTTTTTTAAGTTATATAGAAACAGTTGTGTTTCACATGTGCACATGCAAGTCTATCTACATCTGGAATTTAAAACGCATCACAACCTGCTTGGCAGCAGTTTCCCTGTAAGTTTTCAGCATATACTTATGGCTCTCCACAATCATTCTTCATTTATTTTACTGTGGCTCTTCTAATCAAAGCCTCAGCTCACTTTTTTTTTGAGGTCCAAACTCTCTTCACTCAGTAAAAGAGAAAAATGCTCATCAAATGTCAAAGGTCCTTGAACTGTTGTATTGGTATAATCCTGATGACTGCATAGGACTCTTTCTGACCAGTGGCCTGGGATTTGTGCCTTTCTCATTCAGTAAACAAATCTTTTCCACAGCGCTTAAATATGTAATTGCAGGGCAGAGGCTATTGCTTCCTAGAAAAAGTGCTTATGAACACATCTTGCACTAAGTGTTGAGGTTTCAGTGTAATCATGGGCTAACATTTCTCTGGTTTACAGGCTGTATTTCTTTTCAGGGTCCAAATTATGAACATGAGATTTGGCTTCCCTATTATGAACTTCCCATTCAAGTACATGACTAATCTGGTGAGAAAAATTAATGCCTGAGGATAACATAACAACAAGGCTACTTCTAAGCTAGATTTATTAATTTATTTTTAAAATAATTTGTTTAGTTTTCAATGGTACTCACTCTGGAGCTGATGGGAGTTGAAAATATTCACTGCCTCACAGAGCCAGACCTGACAGACATCCTGATAGAAAGATCTGACAGTGCTGAATACTGCTGAGGCAAAAACCTAAGAGGACTTGCAACCATATCTAATTGGGCCAGCCTTGAGCAGTGCCATGTCCATCTTTGGAGTCAACAGGAACTAGGTCCGCTAAACATGGAAGAAGCTTCAAGCTTCAAGTTCTCACAGAAGCCACTCCGGTAGTCCTACCAGCTACCAAAACCAGGCAATGCTAAACCAATACACTCCATTCCATTCCATTCCATTCCATTATTTGGAATTTCTTTCAGAATTTTGTATTTTATCAATTAAATTAAATTATGTATTTTATCAATTAAATTAAATTTCCTTCCCTTTCTATCCATTGCGCTTCATTTGTTGATTTCTCATTTCATTTCCTTTAGTGAAAATTCTTCATTTCATGCAAGGAAATGAAATCTCAAGATTTCAATGAGTATCATTTCAGTAAGGTTTGGTTCATTTCACTGCACTTCATTCCATTCCATTTCATTGTTTTCATGTAATTTCACAATTTCTTTTTCAAATTAATTTCAGTCTATTTCCTCTTCTGTCTTTTCATTTCACTTCATTCCTTGGTTTCTCATTTCATTTTCTTTCATGAAATAAAAATTCTTAATTTCCTTTCATGAAATAAAATCTCAATATTTGAATGAGTATAATTTTGTTTCAATTCATTTCACTACACTTCAGTTCATTCCATTCCATTATTTCCCCTCCAGTTCAGTATTTTGTTTTCTATATATATATTCAATTCCACTTTATTCTATTTCCTTTCCTGCCTTTTCATTTCACGTCATTCCTTGAATTTTAATTTCATTTCTTCTCTTTTTATATATTTCAGAGGAGGCATATTTGATTTACATCTGCTGTCACCTAATGACATAAAATACTGGTGACACAGCCTCAATGAAGAGACTGAAGGTCAGGGGACAATTAATCATATTGTTGCCCATAATTTAATATGAAGATATGTAGGTGTATTTAGGACACTTAAGATCCAAAGGTGAAGAGAGTGGTATTCTGGATTTCCAAGTATCCAAAGAGGGAAACTGTCTTTTAGTTCACTTGCTTGTCTTTGCCTAGAGCAGCCAAAGGCTGTTGATGATCTGTTGCACAGGCCTCATGTGTTGTAAAGACTCAAATGAATCCACAGTACCACAATGCACCCAGTCTGCCTCGAGTCACTGCAAATGCTGTAATGCAGGTAAAATCAGAAGTCTGGGTAGATTTTCCAGAGTCCAGTTTTACTCTAAAGAAGTGTAATGATAAACCCCACCTTCCCTTGGAAGGCAGCACATGGCCTTTCTTCTCCTTCTGGGAATCAGATGGGGACTCCTGACTGCATGGTCAGAAAGAGTTCATTACTGAAAGGGGCCTCAGTTCTCATTCATTTCATTGGAAACTGAGATCAGTGTGTATATCCAGAGCCTTCTGTCTGTAACAGCTCCTAGATTCAGAAATTCAGGGAACAGGAGCCTACCAGACCAGAGAAAACTGATTGAAAAGGCATCATTATCTTTAATGATGCTTCTTCTTGGCAATTTTTCCTCCCACTTTTTCCATAAACCAAAGAGAACACTATCATCTAAGCCTTGTTGTAGGTATGCCTATCCCCAGTAAAATGTATTTGTGATAGAATCAGCCCAGCACCCTAATTGAGAAGCTGGACGCTTCACAGCTGTCATGATGTCTTTTTTAATGCCAGGCTTCAGCACTTCTGTAGCTCTGTCTACACTGCACACTGGTGCAATGTCAATGGATATGTAAGAAAACCTGCTAAATTATTGCTAAATTAACCCGCACTTCTCTTCCCAAGTGGTTGCCCAAAATCTAATGAAAACCAAGCAGGAAGTATACAAGCAGATAGTTGGACTAATCCTCATTTTTGCTGCAGCAAAAATAGAGCCAGTAATGGCTCTATCAGTGATAGAGTGCAGACATTTATAGTCTTCATCTACGAACAGGCTAAGTGAAGTTAAAACGTTCTGCTAAACTTTTTAGTAAGTAATTAACCCTGAATTATTAACAACAGGAAGCCCTGGTAATGGTTATGAGAGAAATAACAACTGGTTGCATGGTTATTAGCATGAGAGCAGTGAACAAGGCAGGCGAGCAGCATGTGCTGCCATGGAATTAATAGAAGGGACAAGGGTGGCAAATGTGATCCCCTGCAGGGCAGTGCAGTTCCAGGGGCTCACAAGAGCTACTCAAAGACACTTGTTTGGCAAGAGCAGCACGTACTCAGCAGTAGATGGATGGAAGTCAGAAGTGGATGGTAATAAGGAACATTAAAAATAAATCCAGCCTTATTAGATTAAAAAGAAAAAAGAAAATATGTCAACTTGACAGCTCAGAAACTGGCAACTCTTTAGTTCAAGCAGTTATCCAGGGGACAAGAAATTCATACTGGAGCACCAGGAAGCAGGCAGATGAAGTGACCTGCTGTGCACCCTGTGCTCCCTAACTGGACTATATCAGTGCAAATTTCCTGAAGATGTGAGCTCACCGGTTTCAGAAAGGAGGGGGTCTTTTAAAAGGTCTTACCTTAACAACACCCTAAAACATCAGCAAATCCTTAAAACCTTTGGCTATTGCTGTTTTCATAGGAGCATTCACAGGCACCTGTGAATATTAGGATGATGAAAGCTGGTGAGCTGACAATCCTGGGACCAAGGCATAGACACAGCACTCATGAAGCAATGTGAGCTCCCCTCAGTGCCCCTCTCAAATCATTTTCATGGACCATTTGCCAGCAGAGTGAGGAGCTCCATGTCCCTTCTTGTCCTGTCTGCGGAGAACTTAAATGAGCAAGGCAAATAAGAGCGACCTCATATATGGGAGGGAAAGTGTCCTGCTGGGTACTGCTCTGCAGGTAAGCAACTTGTTTTGCTTCCCAGCATGACTGGGGTGGCAGAATGAAACTGGAACAACAGTATTAGTTACCAAAAAAAGCTGAGTGAATAGAAGGATAAACAGAGGAGAAATGAAGGCAAACACAGTAAAATGGAAAAAGTGAATCCAAACCAAAACCAAGGCCCTTATTGTAAGCAGAACCAGTCTTATGGCAGAAATGCAGAGGTGAAAGAAAAGAGATACTGAAGCCCCAAAAACTTGGAAGTTTGTGCTTACCTCTTGACTTTCTTTTGAAGCAGTTGTATTAAACAAACAGCTCCCTCTGTTCTTACTGGAGAACATGGGGAATTTATCCATGTCCCCTTGACCTAATTAAAATTTAGATGTTGTTCTGGTCTAGGGCAAATTTGGGAGAAAACTTCCAAAAGGGGTCCCCTCCAGAAAGCAAACCCACATGGCCCCTCCCCCCAACCGGTTCGGGAAGGATTCCTCGGAGAGAAGTGGAAAGAACCTGTTTATTTAACAGGCACAGCACCCCCCAGCACACAAAATTAACAATACCAGATGACACCACTCTTTCACCGCTCTGTAAAAAGATGACAAATTCAGAAAGTCTCTCTTGGGGAGTGGTCACTCTGTTCTCAGTCCCTCTGGTGCTGGGGCAGCTGCTGCAGCCACAAGGTGCAAACTCTTGGTGTTTCCCAGGTCCCATCAGGAGCAGGTTCAAGTAGGTCCAAAAAAATGGAAAGGAGAAACAGTCCAGGGAAAAATTTGGACTGCTTAGCTAAACTACCTAATGAGGAGAAGGAAAAAGCAAGAGCAAAACAGAAGCAAGAGCAAGAGCAAAGAGAAAAAGCCAAGCAAAAAGCAAAAGCGGCACTATGTCCTGCTCCGTCTGTGTATCCCACCAGCCGTGGGGCAGCGGCTGATAACAAAACCAAAATAAAACTTTCACTCTTCAGAGCCAGACTTGAAGGCACAGAACATAATATCCAGCATAAACAGAACACACAAATGGGGATACAAGCATCATAACGCCACCCTAGGACAGATGTCTTTTCTTTCTTCTCCTTTCTTCCTTTCTTTCTTCTCCTTTCTTCCTTCTCTCAGTTTCTGCTTAATATATTTTAGCAGAATGTAAGTTTCCTGGGTTTTAAAATGTCCTCACATAGCAGCTGCCCCTGCCCTGCAGGGCAGCCCCTTTGCCTCGCTGAGGAAGGGTGCCTTGAATCCCAGTCAGCCTCATCCATCCAATTTCTTTATGGGGTCTTTGTGAATTATTAAAAGTCTGCTCTTACACCTGGACAGAAGATAATTCAATCTCAGCCCTTTCTGTTGCTCTTAAATAACCTGTCTTCCTATCCTGGAAAATGTAGTGGCTGTGTGCCACTATATAATAATAGTGAGGAGAGAAATCTGGATGCATGAAGTAAGTTATGTACATTATATAGGGAGAGAAGGATTTGTCTGCCTATTCTGCCTGCACACCTTGGCCTGGGAGAGTGATAGGCAAAGCAGGGCCCATCTCCCCTCTGCCACGGGGCTTTCCCTCCAGTATAGTACAATTTCTTTGGGAACCATGTTGAAGGGACTGGATGTGTCCTTGACTGGGTTTGGGACAGATGCTTACTTGCTTTGTAATTCTTTCTGCCCCCAAGTCATGCCTGGACATCCACAGGAGAACGAGAACAGGAACTTGAGATGTGCTTCTCTTATCTGTGCTACTCTCCTTCTGACAGCTGACATGCTAAGCTGTGCTGCTATCCACAGCACAGAGCAGGGAGGAACAAACAGCTTTTGGGCATGGGAAACAAGTTTTGCATAAGCATGACAATAGGGTCTGTGCTCCAGTTGCCTGAGCTGCTACTTCTCATTGAGCTCAAAAGGTGTCTTCAGATAATTGCCAAGAGAGGATTTACTTCACCTAATGCCCAGGGAGTATTAGCAGGGCTGCATTCATTTAGCTGCCTAAGATAGACATGAAGACCAGAAAATCCCAAGTTTGGATTTGTCACTATCCTAGGGTGACGTTATGATGCTTGTATCCCCAGTCATCTGTTCCGTTTATGACAAGAAGAAGTACAGAGTTTCGTTATCAGCTGCACTCTCCCCCACAGTCTGCTGGAACACAGAACTCCACTGTTGTTGTCTGGGGACGGATAGGGCAGAACACCACGCTCCTTTTGCTTTTTAGTTAGTTCAGCTAGCTGAGGCGGTCTGAGTTTTCCCTGGACTGTTTTTCTTTCCCTTTTTCTTGGAACCACTCGAGCCTGCTCCGGACTGGGACCTGGGGAGCACTGAGAGCTTGCACTTTGTGACCTACAGGGGCCTACTCTGGGCAGCAGCCTTTGCCAGTGCCGGAGGGATTGATAACAGAGCGAGCACCCACAGGAGAGACTTTCTGAATTTGTCATCTCTTCAGAGCGGTGAATGAGTTTTGTCATCTGGTATTGTTCATTTCTTGTGCTGAGGAGTGCCTTCCTGTTAAATAAACAGGTTCTTTCCACTTCTCTCTAAGGAAATTTTTCTGAACCAGTTGGGGAGGAGGAGCTGTGTGGGTTGGCTTTCTAGGGGGCCCCTTTTGGCGGTTTTCTCCCAGATTTGCCCTAAACCAGGATAGTTACAGAACAAAATTCTGAAATCAATGTCACTTCAATGGAACAGGTTTAATTAACAGGATTTTATTGGAGTTCAGCCCATGCTACATGAAAGCTTCAGTTGGTGGAACAGAGAGTATTTCTAGCTGTGGTTTTGATGAGCACTGACTAGTGTGCCCAGTACCATCAGTTTGGAATTAGTCTATGGACAAAACTGGGCATCATCCAAGTTTAGTTCTCACAAGCTGGGAATCATGTAGAGACAGAATGAGAAGGGGCCCAAAATTCACATTGTGCATCTTCCCCAATGTTTTCCTGGCCTCTACTTATTTAAAACAATCTTAAAAAGTCTCTCAGAGGTTTTTACAGCTTCTTCAGACCATCTCTCTCTCCTAGTAACTATTCCTATGACTAGAATGTTTTTCCTAATATATAACTTAATTCTCTCAAGCCTCAATTAAGTCTATTATTCTTGTCCTACTTATACGGATAAATTCCATCTTCTTTGAAAATATGTTTCTTACAGAAAACTTAATTTCTGTGTTCTCTTTGGTCTTCTGTTGTTCACACTGAATACTATATAATCTGTGAGGACGGGGCAGGTTCTTCCAATTCTCTCTGCTTGATTCTCTCTGCTTGGCTGCTGTCTAGCTGCACCACATTTCCCTTGAAGAGGAAAAAAATTGCTCAACATTTGACACACTGCTCTATTAGAGGCCTTACTAGTGCTGAATGCAGCTGAATGATTGCTTCATGCATTTTATAAGTTACAGTTCTGTGTAAACACTGTGTTGACATTTAACATTTTCACAACAGCCAGGTTCTGTTCACTCATGCTCAGGTTGTGATTCACTACCTGCAAGGCTCCTGTGAGACCTTGGATCCCCACCATTCACCTAGCACTCTGCAGGTCAAGTCCCTGTTCGTAAGTCCCTGTTTAAGGCTGACACATTGCTCACTTCTGCTCTTCTTTTCTTGTATTTAGAAATATTGGCAGGGTGAAGCCAGTTCTTGTTTTTCTTTCCTGGAGTTCTCAGTACACTACCATTTTCTCTCTGCTGAAGGCACATGGGTTCCATCTTCACTAACCCCTCACCAATAAGAGTTTTCCTGGATCTGTTTTAATTCACATCCAGTTAGCTCAAGGGAAAACAGCTTACGATCTGCATAAGATATGCTCATCCTCCCATCTGGTCTCATTTACACAGTGAACATCCTGCCGTGGTCATAGCAGCCCTCTTGTCTCTTGAGGTCCTGAAAACATCCTGAGGTCTTTGGCCAGGGAGCTGTGGAGTTCTCCAGGGCGTCCAGGTTGCTGGGCAAGCTGGGGGTACCCCCCAGCCCAGGGTGTCACCTTGTGGGTGGGGACACAGGTGTGGATCCAGAGGCAGGCAGCCCTCTCATGAGAACTCAAGCCCTATGTGGAAAAAAAATAGCATAAGAAAAAAATCCTCTCTTTCCCCCCAGATATTCAAGCATGCAAAACCCCCAAACTCAACCACACAAATAATCCCCCCCCAAAACAGTCTTTCATGAAGTTTTATCCAACATAAGCAAAACATGGTAAAACTTTCTTTCCTTTAAAAATTGTATTTGGCACAGTCCTATCAAAAGGCTATCAAGCAAAATTAATACATTCATGTTTTTTGGTGTATTTGCAGTTCTGCACTTCTTAAAATAAAAATGTTCTAATAAGTTATAAATTTACATTTCTTCAGTTACCCTGTCTGGCTCCTTTAATAAAATGACTGCAATACAATACACAGAGCAGTGTGACTCTGTAAAACCTCAGAGCTCCAAATATTAATGAAGAAGCTTTCATAGAAATTAATAAATGGAAGCAAAAAAATTTAATAAGGGATGAAAATTCATGAGCTGCTAAAAGACCATCAAAGATGGATTTCCTACTAAGGCATTTAAAGTAAATCCAATACTTTTCAATGGCATTATGAAGCTGAAATCACATAACTGACTGGAGGCTTGGGGTGTGCTTCAGTTCAGGGTTGGTTTTAGAGCGCTCTTGTCTTGTTTGCTGGAGTGGTAATTCTGAGTGGTCGTGCAAACACCTCTGGAAAGCTTGAGATCATAAAAGAAAGGGGTAGCAAAGAAAGTACAAACATCTGATAGATACATCTGTGGGATAAACCTGAGCATGCAGCTGCAACTGAGACAATTCAGGAGAAGAAAAATGGAAATACTGTATAAGCAAGGATGGAAGATAAAATGGAATATGTCTCATTTTTCAGTACCAATCACTGTGTTTTCATCAATCTTACTGTAGGATAATTGACAGAATTACTACTGCTCGCCACAGCTTTTGGTCTGCCTTTGCTTCTTGCTGTCATGAACAGTTGCTGACAGGATGCTAATAAACACTTTTCTTGAATGGTTGCAGCACATCTATTATTCCACTAGCCTGGCTCATGAGTTGGGCTACTAAATGCTACCACAATACAAATAAATCATTAAACAATCATGAAAAAATAACAGAGCAGCTTGTAGTGATCCTCTATTTACGGCAATAGAGATATTATTAATTTACTTTGTACATAAAATCAGAATTCAGTCATATTTTCCCCTTTGGTCTGGATTAGCCCACATGATGGCAATCTCTGTCATTAACACACAGTGTTAATTCCTTCAAACACTGCCAGTTTAAGGTGTTTCATCTGCACAATACCAAAAATAAGACAAGAAAATCAGCTTGGATTTCAGTGAGTACATGAAACAGACAGGAATTTTCCTGACAAAGTACAAGTAGCCTGTAACACCACAGAGTGAACCCCTCATACAGGCTTTAGCACAATGCTCTGGCACAGCCTGCAGAGCAGAGAAAATCCTCAATGAAACCCACATTGCATCTGCAGAAGCTGTGCCCCTGCTGCACCCATTCTGTGTGCTCTGTTTAACCAAAACCACTCTCTCAATTTCCAGCTGGATAATGGATGTAAAGCTGAAAATGCCACAGGACAGGTGTTCTGCTACCTCCTACCTTCAGGTACGAGCTGGTGAAAGAAGTGAGGAAGGAAAAAAAAAAAAGCCAAATACACAATAGTCAGATAAATCAAAAGAACTGAAACTCAGCTTTATTTTTTTTTTTAAGTATTCTACAATAATGGCTCAGAATACTACCACAATGTAAAGGGACAAGGCAGTGCTCTGGGCTATGACTGTAGATTACTCTCATATATATATATATATATATATATATATATATATATATATATATATATATATTTAAGAGCTTAAGAAAGGTTGAAGCAGAGCAGTTCGACATTTCCTAAGCATGTATTTCATAATTTTAACATCTTTTAGATCTCTCATATTACAGCAGGATTTATCAAATGCAATGTAGTCACAGAAGTCTTGCATAAATACAAATATTGATACTTTACTTTGAATATTGTCTGTGATATAAATTCTGGCCCACCTTTAAAAAAAAAAATCTAGATCATTATGTGACCTGGGAGTCTTTCCTTTTCTCTCTCTTTAAGAGTTTTAAAATATACATATATATATATATATTCATATATTTCGTATTGTACATCAAAGTATATATGAATCCCATAAGTTCTGTTATATTTTCTGCAGACATGGTCTGAAGCAAAATCACCAACAACTAAATCAAAAACTTCCTGGTTATCATAGGAAAGCCAAAGAGGATCTTTCCTCTTTTTTTGTGTGTGTTTCAGTACTGATATTTTTTAAACTTGAAAGGATTCTTCATAAACTAGAGGTCCATAGATCATTTAAAGTAGTCTTTATAAGCAAATTTACATATTTTAACATGCTTTTGTGAGGCAGTTAGTATCAAAATCCAATAGCATTTCTTACAGAGCCATATGACTTTCTGCGATGCAGATATACATTTCACTTCTAAAAAGCCACAGTTATTTTTCTACATCTGCTCTCATCAAATCCCCAGGATTCATTCATAAAACTGCTGCTGTTCGGAATGCTGATGCTGTTATCCCCACATACACCCAACCCGGTGACATCATTGCGTGGAAGATTGGTAAGTAGGAAAACACCCTCCCCAAATCCACAGAGTCTTTTCTATCTCTGAATCCTCATGATTCATGTCACCCAACAGTACAATGTGATGAGGACACGACTCAGTGCAGGCTAAGGGTCTTCTTCCATCAAAGGAATCTCTAGGAGAAACAAAGAAACAGCATTGACTGCTGATTGCAATTTCCCTTTTTGCTTTTGCAAAGTATAATTGTTACCAATTCTACAAAACCAGAAATGGACATTGCAAATATCTGAACAAGACATGGGATATTGCCAATTCTAGACCCACTCAGACCCTAACACCTCTATGAAAATTAGATAACTAAAACTACACAGATTTTATCCAATAAGTTAGGACCACAAAAAACCTAAATGCAAACATCCTTGCTACTACATTAATCACTGAAGCAGCATTTAGAGGTGGAAGGGACTTTAACTGGCAGCCCTGTAATTTCTTCCTCTCCTCCTGGGTCTCCTATTCCCCTTGCGGTACCACTAAAACTATCCAAACTCCTCTGAAGCAGAAGACTTCCTCCACCTAGACCTTCACCCACACTGAATTTAGGACACTGGGCTTCAGCTCAATGACAATGGAGAGTGGGATTTGAGCCTCTCCCTCAAAATGTCTCCAAGGAAAGCCATCCAGTTTCCTTAACATGCTGAGCAGCACCAACCAGAACTCCATGAAATTGTGTCAATACATGCTCATGTTTGATTTAAAGGTGGGCAATAATACATGGCAAGCTCCCTCCTGGCACATGGACCTGTGGCACGTTCTCCTTATGCTCTGATTTTTGTGTCCATGGCTTAAGGGTCACGTGCCTCAGATGGAAGGAACATTTTGCTGGATGCATAGACATGATGAGTTTGCTAATAAAGGCTGCTAATTTTGGCCCAGTATGAAAATACGATTTATTTCCTTTTTGAGGAGAAAATCCTGTTATTTGCTGTGAAAGCCATGGGAGCTGTGAACATAGGAGTTGAAGAGCAGATGAACAGATCAGCACAGCTAAGATGAGGCTTGGCTTTGCTGCTGTACACAGGTGTTCGCTGACATCCCTGTTGATGGGACTGGGGTCTGGACAGGACCCTTCTGGCCTGGCATTCAAATCACATGCACCACAGTTAGCAAGGACATATCACAGACATGAAATTCTATAACCATGGAGTTTTATGATTTTAAAAAAAGTTTCAAATTAAGGTAGACAAAACCATGGAGAAAGTAGGAGTGAGTCAGCTGGGTGAATTCCTAGAATTGTAGAATTCCTACAAAAAAATTATGTCCCCTGTCCATGGACTCACCTATTGCACCTATGCAAGACTCACCATCTGTGATATCGATCCGGGGGCTTGTGGATACAGCGTCCCCATCAGTGCTGTGGGATACATCAGTTCGATCTGAGCTGGGAAGTGCTGCTGTTTGGCATGTCAGGGATGGGTACAAACTTTGGAGCAGTTCAGAGGAACCCGACCTACTGTCACAGGTCTCAAATTCACTGGGCTGCGTGTCTGGAATCCTGGGACCGGGGTAAGCAGGGGGATTCTGATTTTCTGTCTGCAAAATATGCCCCTGGTCTGCAGCAGCTGAGTATCCAGGTGCCAGGGCATTCCAGCCACTGCTGACAGCTTCATCGTAGGAAGGCAGCATGACAGGAACACCATCCACCACCACAAAGTCGGGGTCGCCCATGGAGCCCTCCTGGTTGCCTCTACGTCAAACACAGAAAGGTTATCGCAGAGAGCAGGAGCATGTCAGCAGCACTTCGGAGCAACTGCTGAACTCCAGTAAGCACAGTACTTTCTATTCATGCCAAATGAAGCTACAGGGTCATTAACATTCACAAAAATGTTTGCCAGACTATGCTTGGGTTGACAGGTGGAATCTGTTATAATTGGAAAAAATGAAACCGGTAATGGGAAGAACAGTTCCAAGAAGGGAAGGTAAACAGGTATGTGGAAGAGATAAGGAGCACCATTCGCTGTGCTGTGCACAGTAGGTGTCATGGATATAAGATCACAGATGTAGTTGACCAGGCAAAAGTGTCTGAACCCCTGGCAAAATGTATGCTAGAGCACAAAAGTGTTTACAGCACAAGTAAATGGGTGCTGAGATCACCCCTGCTGGATGACAAGGGTTTGGTGGCAAGACTTGTGGCCTCTTTCAGGTCTTGCTTTCAAAGGATGAAGGCTTTTTTAACCAGTATTAAGATGATTTCTTTTTTAAGCAAAGCAATTCTATTAACTGGGAAGGTCCATTAAACCCTAAAGTTTCTGCTTAATAGCCTATTAAACACAGTATAGTCCAGGCAGGAGGTCCTAGGTACCTTTAACACATGAAAACATCTGAAAAGGAGAGGACTAAAAACCATTTTAGTAAGCAAGACAAGTCCAGGCTATAGGCTTTCCTCATGGAGAACACTATGTCAATCAATGACAAATGCTCCCATCTCCAGGATATTTTATAGAAATAAAGGAAGATGCAGGAGATGTTTATGAATCATGATGAAAATAACACTAAAGAAGGTAAAGCAAACCTTTAATATAAATTTGTCCATAGAGAAGAAAGAAATTCTTTCTTAAAACTTACATTACTAAGTAATGTCTACATAGTTAAAAAATTAATCCCCCCAGCACCTGAAAATGAGTACTCAAAAATATTGTCAGCTATTTTTACAGGCAGAGGCAGCAGCTCTCAATAGAAGACTGGTAATTACTCCCAGAGTGAATCTGGCAATTTTTATCTTAGCAGTGTGAAGGACTACTGCAGGTTTTTGGGGGTGCCCTTCCACAGTAGTGGTTCAGGGACTTCTTCTCGGAGCAGAACAAAGTATCTGCAAGGCTCATGAGCTGCTCCATTTCTCCAGAAAGGAGTGCTGAGTGTGAAAACGGAATCAAGGCCCTCAGCCTTCAAAATAAGAAAGAAACCGGTACAAACCGTGGAAGGAAATGCGTCTTAAATTTGGTCTGGAACATCCTGGCTAAAATAACCAGTAGCAGTACTAATAAAACACTGGTAGCAGTAAACGCCACTATTTTCCATGTAGTCAGGAGGGTCTCCTGTGTATTTGGCCAGGTTTGTTCTGTAACAGAAAGACAATACAAGAGTTGTGCTTGTATATTCCCATTGTTATTTTATATTCAACACTACTCAGAAGTGCACATTTTTTATATGTAACTTGTAAAAACACAAATAAGCCCTTTGCCATGTACCAAAAGCAGTCTTAACATAAAGCTGTCACAGAGACTGGATCTTGCTTTTTCCCCTTTACTGGTCTTTTATACATGCAATCGTGACCTTAGCTTGCATACATATAAAATATCCAAATGTTTAAAAACACATTTGAAGAGGTAATGATCAAAATGATTTAGAACCATTCAGAATCTTGGGAATGCATTATATTTACCCTTTTTGAAAATCTTGCAAAATAGTTCGAAAATAGCAGCATCTTAAAATCAGTGTTCATCACTTAACCATGAAACAAAGTTCATCAGGCATTGCCAACCTACAAATTTGCTCTGAAATGAGGAGCTGTAGGAAGACAGGGCTGTTAGGATAGGATAGTCCTTTACCTGTTTTGACACAGTACACTTGGTAGGAGGGGAACCACTCTCCGTACTGGCAAGTGATGTACTTGTAGTCATTGGCGAGGGTGTAACCAGGGTCACAGTAGAACTCCACCACCGTCCCGTGGTTGTAGCGCTCACAAGGCCGTGGGTGGCAGATGTAGTCTCCGTGACTCACCATTGGAGGTAGTGGACAAACTTGGGCAAACAAACAAAGGGAAAAGGAGAAAGACATTAATGCCAGCAGTCCACCACTGGGCAGCTTCAGAGTGTCAAAATGCAGCAGGCACACTTTGGGCTCCCTCTCAGCTCCCTGTGGTTCTGGGTATGTCTCAGTGGCACCAGGCCACTGCCCTGGCAGGCCAGGTGGCCATCCACACCAGTGGAGGGATGCACAGGCCAGGGGTCACTGACGTGGGATCTGGAAAGCTTCCTCCCCGCTGTGGGAAGAGGAGGGTGAGAGGAAGACAAAAGGGGACACACTCCCATCAGGTGGCTGCATGAGGATGAAGCAGGGCAGTCAAAATAAGGAGAATCATGCTCTTCACAAAGCATTTATAATTCAGCTGTAACATGCTATTTTTTGTTTCATTAACATAATTAAATGGTTATATGCCTTAAATTCCTTTTAAAAATAAGTTTGCCATCAGCAGTGCTGTAAGAGATGCAAAGAACCTAGTGTTGCTTAAGCATGTGCAGACTGTATCACTGTAATTTTATTAAGTTGAGCTTAAAGTCTGCCGGTGGTATCTGTGTTTTGTTATTTCTGAACAGCCCAACTGATCTCAGTGGGACCACTGGTGGAGTGAGGTCTTAAATATAGCAGAGGCTGAGCCTGTGTTAATTAAGTAGACTGGTTTACTTAGGGTTAGGTAAATAAGAGAGAATTGCAATATAAACCTGTGGGACTTTTCCTGTAGGCCCTGGAATCACAGCCCAGACAGATGAACTCCATGGAGAACTGAGGAAGCACTCTGGAAAACAGCACTGGGGAAAGCAGTTCACAAGCAGTATTTTTACAAGAGAGAAAAATTTTCCACGGCGTAAGTGTTGGTTGATTACTGCTTTCTTAAGTGCTTCTAGCACCAGGCAAAAAAATCCGACAAAGTGTAATGATGTTTCAAATGACTGCATACTGACCCAAAAGGGCTTCAGTTACTGGATGACTACTTTTATTTCTCTTCAGACGCAGTTCCTGGCTGGCTCAGTGCCCCATCTACACACCCTTCACTTCATGCCTCTCCCATGCAGGCAAGACCTTCTGCATTGATTTGAATAATGAAAATGACATCTCTTGAAAGAAGAATCTTCTCAGAAATTACAATTCAGCTGCTTCTCCCTGTGAATCTTGTTACATGAATAATGCATTTCACAAAAAAATACACAAGATATTAAATGAATCTTCAAGAGAGGCTGATTACAATGTGCAGCTATGTCTATTCCCCATCCTCTAGAGACACGGTTTTGTTTGCATTTTCACTGGCAAGGCTTAATGATAACTTGAAATCAGAGTAAGTCATTCATATAAAAATTCACATCCTCAATGCTCTGCACACTTTCCAAAGTCTCTGGGCCCACAAGAAAGAGGAATACTTTACTGGGAAGTCAACTCAAGATTGAAAACAATTTTCTTAAGATTAGGGTGAAGTTGTCAGACTGAAATAGCAGGAAAGCACCTATTAATAATTCTTGTATATAAAAAGAAAATGACCGGTGAAAGCCATGATCCTGGCCTACCAAGAAACCTGGTATATTTTTATTACCTATGTTTAGAGCATGAGAACAAAGGAAGAGAACAATTTAAACTCCTCTGCAACTGAATTTTGCCAAGCTCTGGCAGTGTGCAAGAGATGTGTAGATGCCCACAACCTTTCTAGCAATGAGCAAGTAGGAAACACCTTATCACAAAGAGCAACACTCAGAAAAACTAATTTTCCCCTCCAGCAATGTAGCTGCTGCATCATCCCTAACCTCTTCATGTCATTGAGAGCCAAAGCAGCCTGCTGAATAGAAAAATCCCTCAAAGCTTGCATCCCAGCAATGTGGGTCAGCTCAGGATTGACACATTTCCAGGCAGATTTAAAGCTATGCACTGTGGAAACAACCCAGATATGGAGCTGTCAGTCTGTTTACAAACAGAGGTCTATTTTATAACACCCAAAAACGAGAATCACTCTTTGTGTAGGACATGTCCCCAGTACTAAAAAGGGTGCCACTCCTTCCAGGGACATATCCATCTTTCAAGGGAAATGCTTGTGTATTGGTGCTGCCTGGAAACTCCTACAAACAATTTTTTATTGTCCTGCCAAGTATTAGTCATGAATTAGCTGAGGTTTACGGAGTCATACCTGCCAACAGCTCCTGCATGAAACACTGGGAACCAAAACATGAAATGCAACAGGTTTGAAACTGAGGGCTTTTAGCTCCGCTGAAAAAGTGCTTCATTCTTATGTCAGCTGGACGGCAGGAGTCAGGGATTCTAACTCACCTGGAGTGTCACTCACCACCTCCGATGAACTTTATGTTCAACCGGTTTCAGGATCCCTTTAACACTTCCACGGGCAAACTGGCCCCCATGTACAGTCTGTAGCACTCAGGTTCAAAGCCTCTTTTCACAAATCAAGTCAAAGGTACGTTGTGGTAATCATATACCCTCTGAACAGAGACAGACATAGCTCTCCCAGGATTTTCCTGGGAAGCTGTGAGAAAGCTCACAGAAAGAATTAAAACAATTATTATCTCAATCCCTGCACCTGGCAGGCAATCTCTGTTTGTCAAAGATGTTTACAAGAAGGAGTTGTCCCTTCTTGACCAGTAGGTGAGAGAAGATTCCTAAAGGCCAATCGGGTCTTAGGTCCACCATTGTTTCTATAAGAACTGTGAATTTCTAATAATAAAGTGCTTTTCATACCTCTGATGATAGAGTCTCTGTATCACTTTTGTATGGTCCCGATACCCGTTTGGTGATAGTACATCACAAACAACCCTCAATGAACTCACTTTGAGCTCTGGGTAGTTAGTAGTACACTCAGTCCTTTTCTCCACTCACTTCATTCCCATGGTCATCCTGATCCAAGATCCTTTAAAGCCAGTGGAAAGACAGCCAGCAAGTAGCCTTGGTTTTGATCATAGAAAAGAAATATTAGGAAAGGCTAGAGGGCTGCTGAACTCTCTTGGCTCTCTTGGACAGAAAATTTTTAGTGCAGAGCCGGTTACGTTACAGGGTCTGAACACTTATTTATTCCAGATGCCAGTGAATGATAGTGGTTACATGGATTAAAGGAATGTGTCAGATAAAATATGGAGGGAAACTCCAGTGACAAACCTAAGGCCACTGAAGTTTTTTAGGAAAGTTAAAATTCTAGTATTCCCAGTGATGAGCGCTAAAAGTGTTTGGAAATTACAGGCCATGGATTTCAGACAACTGTATCAAACTCACAGAAATAAAATAGCCATAAACTGATTACAATAAAAGCATATCTGACAAGTACATTTTCACTGCCAAAGCCAATGGCAGTATGCACAATAATCATAGAAACAAGGGAATTCTCCCTCAGAAAGTTCTCACAGATCAAAAAAAGCCCTAAGTGCTGCTCTTAAATACGATACTAACTCTTTACTACCAGTAACTTTCAGCATCTTCACTTTATAAGGCTTTGGAGACTTTAATGCTCTAATTACAGCATCCAGCATGGATAATCTAGTACTATTATCTGGTGACCAGCATTAAAAGACCACATGCCTGTGTCCTTAACTTTGGAGCTTGCAGGTGATCAGCAGGTGATCTCGAGTCTCTGGATCTGTCTTTGTACAGCAGGTGATCTCGAGTCTCTGGATCTGTCTTTGTACAGCAGTTGGCCACACACTGTAAGGGGATTTACCGGAACTTTATAGCTCAGCATTCACAGCTGAAAAGTTGAATCATTCATCAAAAAGAAAGAACAATTGTATTTCTATGGTAAACAAATCCCTTGCTGGATATTCAAGAGTCCTGTTACTCAAGGAAGTTGAAGGGAAGAATTCCGGATTTGATTTGGTGGAGTTCCCTGCCTGTTCCTAAGAGCAGCTGGAGCTGAGAGCTCTCCTCTAAGATCAGCTTTCTGCTCTGGCTGATTTTAATGAAGGACTAGCACTACCGAGAAAAGCTTAAAACCTGCGGAGCTGAGTCTTGTGTTACCAGCAGTGTGGCACTGTGGCCTGGAGCAAAGGCAAGGGCTGGTCTGCCCCACAGTGTCCTCTCCATCACAGCCTCCACAGAGCCACATCCCTTGGAGCAGGGCCAGGGGAGGGTGGCACAGGCTCCATTCTTCATTAATTGAAAAATTAATGAGGTTCACCCAGTGATTTTTTCCTACCCATTATGGTCAAGAAGCTTTTTAAACTCTGCCCGGAGGATGCTGCGGTAATTCTGCAATGTTGACACTGGAACTGGAGGACGGGAGGGAAGACTTTTTGGCATTAGCACATTCTCAGTTAACATCAATGGCACAGAACAAATACATTGCACGACTTTTTAAAAGCCACTGGTAGAGAGATAACAGTGGACTTACAGATATTTACACTGTTCAAAACTCGTTTTTTAGTCAATGTTCAAAGGCTAGTGGTTTTAGTCTGTGGTACAAGTAGACAGGTGGTAATCACTCAAGTTTTGCCCAGCATTTTTTATATGAGCCAAAAATTTAAAACAAAAATGTTTTGAAGTACAGGACACTTATTAAAAAAAGAAGGGGTAGGAACAAGCAAGCTTATTTTCCACCTGCGATAATTTGTCTCAAGCTACTAGTTCACTTTTTATGTAGGACATTAATTTCTTGGTTAGTTGGGTTAGCAGAAAGCCCCAGTGCAAGGCCAACCATTTCTGTTTGACACAGAGATGGAGAGGATTAGAGACATTTGCACCTTTTAGAGAATAACACTTCTTCCAAATACATTGTGAATGCCTGCTCATTATGCAAAGAATGAGAACAGATTAAGATGAAACTTCCAGATGAGAAGACACAGATAAAAACCTTCCAGTTCCACTGTGTAGGAAAATGCCGGTGTATCTCACTCAGAGAATCATCTGGGAGGGGGAGACACTCTCTGCTTTGCTCACAAACTGGAAGAGAACAAGAATTTCTCCTGACCCTCACTTGACATTTTTGTACACATCAGGACACTAATTATCACCAGGAATCTGGACACCTGTCACCTGGCTACAGCACCCCAACCAACGTTTAATTCAAGCTGTTACTTACTCCATGAGAGCACAGCTGTGTATGTCCCAGCAGGTCTGACCCTTCCCATCGAGGGTGGCCAGGTCCCCACCTGAAACTTTACTGGCTGCTTCTGGGGCCTAAGGAGGGATCCTTTTCCATATATTGCCATCATACAAACACACGCTTAGGGATGTGAGATCTGAAAATTGTATTTTTTACAGGAACATAGATGATGAAGATTATGTTTGTTCCTTTTCCTGCTTCTTTATGAACACTGTGCTAATAAACTTGGTTTCTTGGTTCCCTCAGTGTCATCACCCTTCATAGCTTCAGAATAAAACAAATTATCAACCAAGAAGTTTTTCTTTCATATTCAGAAGGATTCCTGTCCATCTGACAAACCTGTCCATATCCACAGGTATTACTAGCAAATGAATACACCTGCACTGCAAAGTACAGAGCCTGAGGAAATTAATTCTGCACTTTGAATACTAAAAAATGGATTTTTCTATTCTAAACTTAAAATTCAATTTACAGAAATGTACAAAACCCAATGTATTTTAATTCTAAAATAGCAAACCAAAAATTTCCATTAAAATGTCCACTATTCTAATTAAGATGGAAGAAAAAACTGCTGGACTTAACCACTCATATCCAATCAAAAGCTTGAAGAAGGAATTTAGAGATTTGTAAAAAGAAGGAAATAGCAAATCCAGTTGCTTTAAAATAAGCCCTGTCAAAACATCTCCTTCTAGGAACAGCTGCTTAATGAGACTTTTTTAAAATTACACTATTCAGGAATGTAAGCAGAACAGGAAGCATTACTGGTGTACATTTTCATTGATTGTGAACATCAGCTTAACAATATCCTAATGAAGCATTCCTACAACAAATTCTGCTGGCTTTGTGAAGAGCGACTTCCAGCTGTACTGGAACAAACTTGGAGGCGATTGAATTTGTGTTCTGAAAGTGATGCCATGCTTTCAAGAACATTTCTGATTACTTGTTCCCACAGCAAAAAAAACCAGCACCAAGAGTAATAACAGAATAGAAAGTTCAGTGGAAACAACTGAGCACTCATATATAAAGTAAAACCTATTTAAACCTGACTGAAGATGTAAAGTAATGAAGATGCAAGATGCTAACTTTAAACACTCAAGTTGCCAGAGAATTTATTTATTGAAAACCTAGAGCAAGAATTATTAATAATACTGGATTCTCAGCCAATAGTATCCAAATTCTTCTCAATCTTAACCTTTCTTGATTACTTAACCTTCACAATGCGACTTAGATGTTGTCTACTGAAAAGACACCTAACAGGTAAGCAATTTCTTCTCAACCACTCAGCAAGTCAATGTTCAAGCAGCCAGGAACATACCCCAGGCCTCCTGGCTCCAGACTGCTGGCTGTACCCCTAGAAAGTCACCCTGGGGTAATTCTGAAGCAACTTTGACAGTGAGGTAAGCCTTTCAATGTGCACACAGTGAGAAGAACTTCTCACCTTCTACAGAGTGTGAAATGAATTGAATAATCAAGTTTTTTAAAGAAAAGCTGCTTCTCTGGACTAGCTTTGACAAACACCATCTTAATGAGAATTTCATGAAACAATATAAAACTAATTTCAAACATATTTTAATAATAATTTAATGTTAGCTGATTCCAAAATGGAAACAGACGGTATTTTACAAACACTTATCATACACACTTCCTTCCTGGAACTGCAATTTACACTGCAGGTTTTGCAGTACCAGTCAGTTGAGCTCCTACAGGAGCATTATGCCAAATTCACACTCAACCTCAACAACTCTGCCCTTCCCAGCACTGTGCCCCGTGAAACATTGACATCAATGCTGAAGTCTTTAGTTTCAAATGCATTTCACAACAAATACACAATGAAGCACACCCTAAGTAATATTTTCCTATAAATTATAAACAGAGAACATTTCATTTAAACCACAAAAAATTGATGACAAGTTTGCAGCTAGAGCAATAGGACTTCTTTTAGTAAATGGCCCGCAATTATATTTAAGGAAATATTTATATTCATTATTAACATGTGAGTGCTTGAAGCACTGTGGTCTCATTTACAGCAGATAATTTTTTTCCAATTTTGTTTCTTCCTTTCCTCATGACTGGATGGCTTTATGATCAGCAATGGTCTTTTCAGGACTTTGAGAAGCAGATGCTGGGGACTACACAGACACTTCGCAGGAAGGACTTAAAAATAAATCAAGGCTTGGGTATTTGACAGGCATCCCAGGATAACCTGAGGACTAGAAGAGGTCAAAGTGTTTAGAAGTATAGTGGTGGTAGAGAGGAAAGAGAGAGCAGTCAGGAAGCTGGCTAAGAAAACCAGGCAGCCAAAGGCTACTGTCAGGAATGTCTGAAAAAGCCAGTGCTCACTGAAAGCTGGATGTGTCAGAAGGTTTTTATGTTACTTTAATCCCTCTTTTTTGAACAGCTTTCTCTTCTCTGTTATAAGTAAGAATCCCTTGACTTTGTGTGGGGTTACCTACACCTGTCATCAGGGACTGATGGAGACAAGGAATGATGGAATAGACAAGCTGTAATCCAGGGCTTGGCTGAAGGCTGAGGAAATCAAACTATACCACATAAGGAAGGAAAAAGAACAAGGTCTCATTCCCAATGGAGAGCTACAAGGAAAAAAAAAGAGGGGCAAGGAAAACCAGCAGATGATCTTAGCACTGTAATTTCACAAATCATCTTACAAGACCAGGAAGGCATGGAGGAGTGTTGGTTTCTGTTATGTTCATTTCCCAAGTGCCTGCCTACACTGATTGGTGAAAGTGCCACCCTTTAAATACTGAGTTTTATCTCTGGAAATGAACAAGTGAGTAGACTTCCTGCTGCACAGAGTCCGTAGCTACAGCTCCCTCCATTTGCGGAAGATGTTCTGTGAGTGCACCATGCGGCCAAATTTAATGAACATGTCCATAAAGCGCAGGGATGTTTGATTTCAAGGTAGGAAATGTGTTATTTTCCCTTCCAAGCAGCCTTGTCAGTTAAAGATGAATATCATAAAGCAACCCTCAGGAAGAATTTTTGTCTGCTTTCCCCCACCTAATCCACAGTATATTCAAAGCACTATGGATAAAACACTACATGCATCTGGCAGCTAATATGGAACTTCAGGGCAGAAATTATGGCTCCATGAACAAATTGGGATGTCTGGCTGATTCTGGAAATGCTAAGAAGTTTCTGAAAGGTACAGCGGTGATAGAGCAGGTGTGAAACAATGATTTACTGTGGAAGTCCTTTGCAACAAGCAATACCAAAGACATGAAAGAAACAGATTACATGTTATTCTGTTGCTTTCTTGAAAAACTATGAACAGTGGAGAAAGCCCAGCCCAAGAAATCAAAGAAGAGTTCTGCAATGCAATAAAGGAGCAGTCACTTAGAAATGTAATGCTATTTGTGTTCTTCAATGTCTTCGACCTGGAGCCTGTTCTCTGAGCCCTCCATCCCTCACAACAAGAGCTGCAAAAAGCCCATTCTGTTATGTACCCTTTCTGTCTTGGGTTTGGACTATTTTTCTTCATGTCTCACTTTGCAATATAGCTGCTGGAGTTACAAAATTGGATGACTATTTAGCAGAATAACTTCTGCTAGATTTCTCTATCTAGCATTTCATGTCTCTGTGCTCCTTTTGAATTCAATTCTTTTTCACACCTCTTCAGCTGGGTAAGTTGAAGAGTAACAGATGAAGTTCAGCATTTTCCAACAGCACAAAAGTCCAGATACTCCAGGTTAAAGTGTTCGTCTTCCACACTCATACATGAATGCATATAATTTCTGCACTCCTGGGTGATGAATGAATCAACTACCTACAGTGCAGAAACAAGCAGAATTATTGAATGACTTTTTCTAAAGAAAAATATACTCTAACTTCTTCATCACACTTGCTTTCCACAACAAGCACCCCCAGGATAAGACACTGTCAGCCTATTTAGTCCTTTGGGTATCAGGCTAGAGGTGTCACTGACATAAAGGTGTTGCCCTAGTAAAGGTCCTTAGATATATGATTGTCTGCCGCTATTTGAGCATTTACTGCTGGTTGTAGTTTCTGAGTCACACATTTTGCTGTAGGCAGTGAAATACCACTGTAGTCAGAGCTATTAAAAACCAGGCTATCAATGTATCTGTCCTAAGTTAACATTAACTCAGTTAACCTGGATGACCTCTTTGGCAGTTGAGCACTATTTAATTTATTCTCCCTCCTGCCTGCCAGATGAGTGGTTGCAAACCTAAAAGAGAATCCTGGTATCTACCTCACTTAATTGCTCAATACCACAGTGTTTCATAACTTGCTTGTATTGCTGCCCTCTGCTCCCTCTACAGGTATTCTGTCTGTTGGAGATGTGCTGCATCAACATTATCATCTCCGAGGATACATGTCAGTCTGTCATGTTGGAATTCATCTAAAGCCTTCTCAAAGTCAGCAGAGAAACACAGAGAGAAATCCATTTGTACCAATGTGTAACGTCTGAGGCTTAGGATTGCTTACTTCCTCCTGTCTCCAGAACATAACTGATAACAGGCTGACTGCTATCCCTTTTTCTCAGACTGTTGCTCTTATGTTCCTTCAAGAATTTAAAAGATTTTAAGTGCCTAGTTTATCAGATAGATAGCTCAGCGTCAATCACTGTTCATAGCATTAGGAATTGTTATGGAAGAATGTAGATCTGTGAAGCTTTCCTTCAAACTGTCCTGCACATAGCTGGTAACAAAGTTTCAACTATTTTGTTTTGAACTATTACAAGGCTATGGCACTTCATCTCTAATACCTCCCTCTTCTCTTATACCCTTTACTTTCTAGGTTCTAAGTTAGAATTATCAGCCCCTCTCTATGAGTGTCTATCCCCAGGCTTATAAGAAGAAAAATTTTAAAGCTCTGTTCTGTATTCTTACCTGTCTTTCCAGAGTATTTTTTTCCTCTGCGGCATATTTTGTTGGTTTGGATTTTCATCTGGCTAACCCTTTTTTATTCTCCAGAAATCTCCTGGTGCCCAAGTAAGGGGGTTGGGTTCCCTTGCACTTCTGGCTTTGTCATAAAATTTCTTAATTCTTTCCTTCTCCTACCTTTATTCCACAGTTTCCATAATTTTCATAACCCTGTCAGTATCTTTATGGTTGCTTAGCTTTGTATCTTTTCATTTACCCTCACAATGAGGTGGTTTTACATTCCAAAATTCAGAAATACCTTCAGGTTTTTTCTGTGTTTTTACTCTCTTCTGTTTAATGAATCTCCCCTTTGAAGTCTATTACTCATGTTTGTTTCTTTTTAATTTCAAATCTACCTACAAAAATTGAAATTTTCTGTTTTACATTCTTTCAAATTTAACCTCCGCTAGAGAATCTGGTGGTCCCACAAAGAGAATGAAGTTTTGATATTGCAATATATTTGATTTCTTGCAAGACCAGCTTTTCTGTTCAGCTGGGATGATGCTGAAACAAGACATTCTAGATAACAGGAACATGTTTATTATTTGCAAATTGAATAAACCTGTTTTCCCTTTTACTCTTAAATACAAAGCTGGGAATTGCCAATGACACTATCCATACAGCTGCTTAACTTTCTGGCACTGCAATCAAATTCTCCCAGCCCTTCCTCTCTTTCTCTGCTTGCCACTCCAACACCCAGTTCTTTATAACAACTCTTCTGGAAGATTTCCAGAGGGCATAAAAAATTAAAATACAGACTCCAGATGGCAAGGAATTTAATCATAGGCAGATCATGTTCCCAAAGTACTTATGGCCAAGGGGGGTTTTTTTCAGTTTGGTTTGGGGTTTCTTGGGTTTGGGTTTTTTTTGGGGGTTTTTTTGGTTTGTTTTTTTTTTTTTGGTTGTTTTTGTTTTTGTTTTTTGTTTGGTTGGGGTTTTTTTGTTTGTTTGGTTTTGGTTTTTTTGGTTTTCTTTTTCTTTTTGTGGGTTTTTTTGGTTTTTTTCTTTTTGTTTTTTTTCTTTTTTTTCCCCCCTCAAAATACTGTGTAGTATCTTAATTCACTTAAAAGCATCATATAATAAAGATTTCCTGGTTTTAAATGTTTCATTTCTCAGAGTTCCATACAGGTATGTTTTCAATGTTTGTTCTCCTCTGATGTTTTTGGAAGCTGTTTGATTTATTTTACAATTAATATTTATACCCCATGTGGTATTCTTCACTCA
Organism: Agelaius tricolor; assembly: GCF_023055355.1. Taxonomy (NCBI): domain Eukaryota; kingdom Metazoa; phylum Chordata; class Aves; order Passeriformes; family Icteridae; genus Agelaius; species Agelaius tricolor. The sequence goes on along the minus strand of NW_027269261.1, from coordinate 18,190,367 downwards.
TTAATTCTGTACCCATATTTTGCAAACCAGATTTAGAGAAGGGAATCACTAACCAGTTTCTACAGATGGATAATTAACCCCAAACTAGTAATTTAAAAATCATATTAAAAAACCCAAAGCCCATTTTCCTTCAGTTTTCTTGGAAGTGTCTCTTGAGTTTCAGTACAGAAGAAGGTTTAAAAAGTTTCTGCATAATTGTGGAATTCCACTAGAAAAAAAGGAAATTAAGAAAGTTAAAGAATAAGAAAATTCAGTGTGAAGATGATTCATTTGATCCTCTAAATGACTGCAAAATTTTCTAGAACTGCTAAAATAACACTGTTTTCTTCACTGACCTTCTCTGATATCGCTCAACCATTTCAGCTGAAGCCGCCCAAATGATTCAGCTTGAGGCTGACACTCAAAAGTCAATCCAAATGTTTTAAATCTGGCAAAGGTACCAGCATTTAAGAAAAGGATCTCATATCAGTAGACACTTGGCAATCTGAGCTAGAGGCATCCTTTTTTGCCAGAGCCATAACCAGTGCCTCGGCCAGATGCAAACAGCTGTTTCTGAGCAGTGGCTGCTCAGCTCTGCACTGTTAGCTGCACTTCAGTGCCAGGTGACACAGTCTCATGCTCTGCTCTGACTAGAGCAGCACTGATTACACTTATCAGAAAAAAAAACTTCCTTCACTAACAGCAAAAATGAATGTCTCACCCAAGCTGGTGGGAGCTCTGTGCTCACCAATATTGAGGGTAAAGCTAAGAATCATTAGAAAGCCTGATGTGCAATAGGAGCTGCATGGTCTCTGGTGTGATCTTCTGTTTAAATAGAGCTACAAACCCTTCTTTCAGAATTTATTTGCCCTAACAAAGAAGAAAAAATTCACCAGATTGATGCATAGTATTTTTGTGACTACACACAAATTTAGGAAATCCCTTCTGTGGAGGCTTCAATAAGAACATACCTCTAAATGAGGAAGCTGTAAGTAGCATTGTTTATAGGAAAATAAAAGTTCTCAAATGGTTTGCTGTAGCTTCCTAGCAGTCATCTGTTTTTAATCATTACCATATTAAAATACTGAGCAGGAAATGTCATTACAATACATTTTAAATTGAATATGGAAAGAAATAAATTGAATTAATTCGTTATTTGCAGATTTCCTCAGTGAAAAATACTGCTCGGCGAGATTACACTGCACACATAAAAGGAACACTGAAAAATTAGCTTGACCCTGGAATGCAAGGTGGAGAATAAAAAAATATCCAGGAAAGGAATTTTGTTCACTAACTAAGAGTAGTGGGTTGTAACAAGATTCCTGGAGACTGGCACTCCTTGCATAAATCTCTTGAACAAGCACTTTCAAACAAGGGCATCTCGAGTTGATTTACCCTGTCTGGATTCATTTTGGATCACTGCACACCTGCTGAAGCAGCCCTACAGCAGAGTTCACAAGGGGAGCTGTCAGGAGTGACCTTTCAGTGCTGCTGGAAGCTCTCTTCTCCCCCAAAGCTGAGCAGAACCAGCTCTTGCAAGTGTTTTGCTCCCGATTTGGTCTCCTGTAGTTCACTGAATGAATGCACTGATGGGATGCCCACATGAAACGACCATGGGAAGTTTTGGCATTTAAAGAGTGCAGTAAGAAAGTGATTCAAAGGGAGGCTGAATCGAAATCAGAACTCAGGAGGCCTCCCCAATGACCTTGGCACACACCGATCCCTCCATCACAGATCATTGTAGCGGAGAGGGGATTATAATTTTTGACACGTAACTTAAAATATAGAACTGTCAGGGCAGGAGTTCCTGCCTCATGTTTTAAATCATCAAGAAAAAGACCTCTCTATGATTTCATCATACAAACAAGAAACAATGAGCACATGAGTTTTCTTGGGTATTTTGATAGCAGCTGGGATGCTCACCTGTGTTAAGTGACAATAAGACACAATTTTTCCTGCTTCACATACTTGAGTTTCATGCTCTTATCTTTCTAACTGAAGAACAGTAATTTTTCTCAAATCAGTTATATTGTTTGGATTAAGCCTAACAGGGCCCTTCTGATTTTTTAATGTGTTTTCCATGCTATAAACAACAACAAACAAACCTTCCAAAAATGGCTTACATACAGCTGATTGAGGATTAATCTTTCATGGTAAGCTAAATAAACAAAAAAAAAAAATCATCTTGTTTTGTCATTCCAAAATTGTAAAGGCATTTTTGAATTTTGGAACTTGAATTGTCAGCTAAAAATAAGGACAATTAAATTATTTTTGTGCAGTTTGTCACTTTGTTGATGCTTTTGGCAAATTTTTGCACTTCCAGAATGCTTAGCATTTAGTTCAGTGACATAAGCATCACGTATGAATTCCTATAATTGCTTTTAGCTAATTTCTACATATAGAGAGCTTCCTTACAGGCTTGAAATAGAACAAAAATGTGGGTTTTTTAAGGGAATGAAATGCAGAGGATGTATCTGGACTCTCAAGACTTCCTAGGATGTTTCATTCACGATGTGAAGATGGAGGAGGGTAGTTTATGCAGTTTTGGCAATGTATGGAACAATCCATCCAGTATCGCTGTTTTAAATGTCTGGGTTGCAAAGATAAACACACTACAACACCCTCCATCCCAACTCTAGTCACAGAGCCTTTTGGCTCGGTAGGATCTAGCTGCTTCACAATGAATGGTTTTTATGCTCCTCATCAATAAACTAGCTCAGTTGTTTTTCAGTTGTCAATCCTTCTTTAAGTAGGGGAGACAGTTAATACCCAAGTGTGCAGCACCGTGTGGCGCTGAGTAATGACTGCAGCTGGCACAGCCCAAACCAAGGGTTTCTGTGGGGTATTTTTTAGCTGATCATGGAAATCTATCCATATGTGTAGGAGCTTTGACCATCTGCACAGGAAGGTGAGTTATGTAACTTCCTCAGTGTTTTAATCAGAAAGGCAGCAGAGAGTTTTCATTTTAAAGGCAAAGCAATCATTAGGAGCTTTCCCTCTTGCACTGGGACACTGTGAGAGCAAACACTACTTAGGAACACCACGAGCTGAGGGTGCAGTGAAGCACAGCAGGAACACATCAGAACCCACACAGGCTCTGCACAGCCAGTGGGAATATCACTGAGAATGGAACGGTGGCTACAGTTAAAACCACAGAGAGCATGCAGGTCTTGCAAACCAGAAAGAGAAACAAACAGTAAGGCATTTACCTTCCACATCAAGGCACTTAGGTGGGCTATCTGACCAGATAAGGTTATACATGCACTCAAGGATCTCTGCCCCTTCTAGTTTATATCCAGGAAAGCACTGATAATACACCACTGTTCCTATGGGGAAGGAGGCCTCAAACTCAGAAACGTTAATGTAACTATGAGGAAGAACCAATGGCCTCAGGCAACCTGCAAATTAAGAAGAGGGAGGTTTCTTTTATTATCAAGTGCTTATCTCAGTCATCTTCACACATCTCAGTTACCGTTTTTAAATTGAGGAGTGTGATTTTTCATCCTCTCCACTATGAATGGCATGTCTGCATGATCTCCCTCAGACAGATCTGCCTCATTATCCTGTTTCAAACTCTTTTGTTGTTTAGCCCACATGCTTTGCTAGCGTGGGCTTCACTCCCAACAAATCCAGGAAAGGTTTTCCAAAACTGGCAGTATTTTGTTTAACAAACATTTACCATTTCAGCAGATGGCAATCTCTTTTTGAGGTAGAATCTTTAATAAATAAAGATTTTCATTTATATAAATGGTGAGTTTTATTCCTCCTCCTAAAAAATGACAGGTATGTAAACCCTCTTACATATTAAAACCGCTTCTGTGACAAAGTGTACGCAACTGTAAAAGATTTGCAGGCAGAATTCATGACTTTGAAATTCTAGTCTGAGAAAGTCTAAAGGGACATGACTTCCTAGGAGCAGTCCCATGATAAACATTGAGCAAGGTCTTAGACTAGGTTATCAAAAATTTAAGGTATCTGTTATCATCATAAATTGTAAATGTAGTCAGAATCAGAGACTATGTTCCAGTGCTACTTCTGGAATTACTCCTGAGGGATTTGTATCATGGCTGGTACTGAGCAGTGACAGTTAAATGGTCACCAACCAAAATTTGGGGCAACAAAGAGCAGTGAATTTAACAGATGGCATGTCTTTATAACATGTCATTCCTCATGACCCTAGAAATTACCCTCTGGGTAATGCTTGATACTGTTTAATTTTTTAATTTGCAATAATGTGGAGAAAAGATAACTAGTAATCATGGAATGACAATTAGTATTTTAGAATTATGTGACTAATGGAAGATGCATTATGGCTGTCCATAAATGAGTCTGTCACCACTACTAGGAATTTGTGAAGGATGTTCATAGGACTCCCATAATTTTAAGCTAGAGGGGGGAAACAAAAATCAGTCTGAGAACTGCTTGTAAGGTACTGGCATTTAAAACAAAAAGCCTAAGCAGCATTTCAAGCAGCCATTTCCTTGCAACAGTCTTTTGAGGGAGAGGAACAAACCCAAAAGAAAATAAAAGAAAAAGCTTGAAAGCTTTTTGCAGCATGCGGTACCACCAGAGCAACGATTTCAATAGCTGTTGAAGCAGGTGGTCATGTCCCTCTCAAATAAAGCTTCAGGCATCCTATCTGCTGGCTGCTGCTTCTACCCTGATCTAGAATGCCCCACACACACCACACTACTTCCTGCAAACTGAGCAGCACATCGAGCAGGACGACATAAGCAGCCCCCAGTGGGACAGAAAGAGCACAGACTGCCCAAGCAAGACCAAGCTTACTCTTCTCTGAGCTGTATCAGGGAAAATTTGGTCCTGCTTGCTCAGAATTTTAATGCTTTTTATGTTCCTGGTCATGCAGGACAGAGATTTATTTGAATTTGTATGACAGCCAAGCATTTGTGAAAATTCCTAGGTCTCCAAACACTGCTTGAAAAACTCAATTTTGACATTATTTTGCTAAGTAACATCATTCCAGACCAGTAATTAATATTATTATCTCATGGCAAAAATAGAGGTTAGATTCTTATATAGTCCACAATCCTTCCCCACTGTTGTGGCAGGGAAAAAAGGCATCTTAGTGTCATAAGACTCCCCTGCCTTCTGTAATGAAAGGGCCATAGAAATGTAACTAACAGCCTACCTAGAGCAAGAAGACAAGTGATTTTGATCTTACCAGTGCCTGACATGTCAAAAAGAAAATTCTGGAATTCTGCAGTAACTTTATGGAATTTGGCAAAATATGGCAGGGTCTTGAATCTGAATTGCCTATTCTCTGCCTACCTGGTAATCACAGCACATGGGTCTTGTGAAATTGATTTCTTAACTTTTATTAGCACTGCTTATATTTTGAAAAGAAGATAATATTGACTATTAAGTAGGAGTAATTGATTGTGTTTCACAGTATAAACACAGCAACAGAAGTAACAAGCCAAGGGGTATTTGGGGTACTGCTACTAACTCAGTAAATATTACCTGTCAAAAAGTTTGCCCCTGGATCTTTGGCAAATACAGCATCTGCAAATCAATCTTTTAAGCATTCATCTCTCCCTGCTGCAAAATTTTTAATCGACCTAAGTTAGATGTGAGGTGCACCCCTACAGAAAGGGGCTTTACACTTCATACTGCCACACGTGATGCTATTGCTGATAAGACACCCCAAAACTGGCACCTGCTTTGCTATGGTTTTGCAAAATCTCCCCTGTGTGGATCTACAATGCTGAGCTAGCCTGGTAATATGTCTAAGTTTCTGCCCCAGTGGAGGGCAGGATCTTGGGTGACAGTCTGATGTGCTCCTGCTCCTGAGAAGTGTCCCAGCTCCTCTGCCTGCCTGCCCTGACTCTGCAAATTGGTGTGACAGTGTAATTAAGTGCCTACAGAGAAGTGATATCTCTATGAGAGGACAGATGGCTTTGAGGAAAGTTGGGACTAACCCAGTCTGCTCCTCAGTTAAAATCTCTTGCTGCTGTTCAGTGGGCCAAGCTTGTTACCAAGATGTGACTTGGTTAAAACAGAGTCAGTGGTACTCAGATATGCATATTAGAAATATGAAGGGAAAGGGAGCCCAGAGTTACTGAATTTCCATTCACTAAAGCTGGCTTACCCCCAGCCATTTCTCACAGTCTAAGTTGAGCTGGGATCCCATGCTGTTGATATTTCTAGGTCTACGGCTAATGGCTTTTCTGGCCAAAATCATCCCTGTGCACACCCTGAATTTTCAGTCAATACATAAAGGTTTAATGGACTGTGAATCTAATCAACAGCTCTGCTGAAAACTCTGACAGGAGAACAGGTTCCAGTTTCTCTCCTCTACTCTTGCCTTCTACACGAGGTAAAGGAACATAAAGTGCAGTTAGAAGCTTAAATATTTCCACAAATTAATTGGTGAAAAAATGCAAGACACCCATCAGAACTTCTGACTGATTATCTTGATTGTTTTTTACTTTTTGATGCAGTGTATCTGTGTCAGATTTGAGATTTGCAAACAAAAAAGCAGTATTTAAAGTGGTATTATAAGCATGGGAATGTTCAGGAAGTGACATCTTTCCTGCAGAGAGCAAAGGGGAAGAGAAATCAAAAAATCTTAGCAGCAGCACTACTCAAACACTGCACTGTGGAGCTCATCAGATCACTTACATTCTTACAACTGTAGGAAAAAATATTAGCAAACTATGACAAGATGTATGAGCTATAAAACAGGACGTGCTGGAGTACTAAACCTTGACATATGGGTAGATTATCCCATGTTCCATCATCTTGGCATATGGAAACCATGTTGTCTAAGTCAGGGTAACGGATCTGGAATCCTTCATGACAGCTGATTATTAACTTATCGCCAGTCCTGTATGTCTTGTTATGAACCTCTGCATCTTCAACATGTGGAACAAGGCAATCTGTGACTTCATGAGAAAAAGAAACAGTAACTTAATTAAAAAAACATAGCTAACTGTTTAGTAATCAAGCTCTTAAAAAGAAGTAAGCATTTAATATAAGTGCTCTGCTTAAACTGTTTGGAAAATACATGCATTTCAGTAAAAGGGCCTTTTTCCTAGTGAACCATCATTTTACCAAGTCTATAGCACGGTAAGAGAAGCTGAGGTGCTACAATAATGGATCGTTCCCCCAGCCTTTTAAAAACTAACAAAATTAGGAGCCTTTAGGAAGGCTGTGGTTGATTTTGGCCCTCCATTCATCATGTGTGCAATTACACCCCAAAGTCTGACTATCCCAAGGTTCCATGCAAAGGCAGACTCTGACAGCACTAAGGACAGGATGAAAGAAAAGATAAAATACAGATATGGCATGAGGAACACAGAAAAGCTGCAGTTTTAGCAGACAGATGAAAATCAGGTACATTTACAAGGGTTTATCCAGCTCCATTCCAGAGTTTATTATGAGAACGCCTTCACTTTAATTTCCTTGATTATGTTTTAAACCAGATAGTTTTGTGTGGCTGCATTCATATGGCTTTAGAGGACATGATTTTTAGGGTCCTAAGCAGCATCTCAAGTGCTTGTAAAATACTCTCAAGAAGGGACTGCAAACCTGAAGCGATATACAGGTATGGGCCCTAGTGCCTGTCTGTGACACATGCATCAGACAGTCACAGATTTCACCCTAGGTACTAGTGCCAAAGACACCAAAATACAGAATGAATATCAGAACACTTAAAAATGTACAAAGTGGAAAGAGGAAGCAGGGGGAAAATCCCCTAGTAATACTGAATAATTGAGAAAAAAGCCATGAGGGTCTGAGGGAATAATCTGGGTGACTCAAAGTTCATCCTCATCACAAAGGCAAAGTGAGATGAAATGAGATGAAACAGAAGACAGGGAAAGATTAAATATTGGGAGAAAATTTTTGTTTGTCTGCCAGCAGTCAATCCATGACAGAGATGGTAATAAAAGTTTCCAGGCATCAAAACCCAAGAAGTATTTCAAACACAAGAAAGACAGAAAAATATTATAAGCCTGTGTTACTCTGTTTTATACCCCCAACACCTCTAATGAGAGACAATTATAATAATTTAGGAATACTGTATTTATTAAGGAAAAAAATCCCTTGAGACTTGCATAGAAGAGAAAGTTTCTGCCATTTTCATGGGTAATTCTTGCTAAAGAGGAAGAGGCAAAGCTAAATTTGTATTTAGCACCTAATTGTTAGTATGCACTAAGCAAAGTGATAGTGACAGCTTGTTTGTTTCAAAGCACAAGAAGAAGGAAGATAAACTGTCATTTAGCAGAGGACTCACAAACTACTAAGAGCAAATGTATTTCATAATGTTTTTATTTAGTTAGGCAAACTGAGATTCCATCACTAAATTTTACTAACCTGAAGGAGGACAGTGTTCCTCCCCCAAAGTACAAAAATACTTTGTACCTTCCCATCACAGGGATGTTTCTAAAATACATTGTACTTAGCTAGTTTTTTTGTATGGGGCCTGAGCACATTATTAGTTAACAATTCTTCCATTTCTCTTATTACTTTTTAGCTTCTTGGAAGCTGCTGTAGGTGCCTCCTGCTGCTGGTAGCAGGAAGGGCTGGCAGCCTGCCAGGCAGGGTGAGAAAGTGCAGCAAGAAGTTTTCTTGGAATTTATTTATTTATAAATGCACAAGTCTGGGAGGATCCATGCCCTAACTGGAGGTTGTAAAATACACTGGCGAGGGTACACACATTACTTTCAAAGATGGAACCGTTTTCTCTCTCACTATAAAGTTAATCAGCAGAGAAGACAGCAGAGGATGCCTCAGAAGAAATGCCTTGTGCTAAGCCATAAATGCTGTCATGAAGAGGCTGTCCTGGGCACCCCACAAGGATGGGATGAAATAGATGGAGTACCTGCTTGGCAACCACGCAGTAGGAGACTGGAGATGGATGCCAGAAGATAACGTCAGTGAACAGCTCCCTCTCTTTCTGACATTAAGACATTAAATAAATGTCTTTCTGTTGCTATACAAATAAAGATGGTGTGTGTACACACAGCACAGTAAAACATGAGATTTCCCTTTCAAAGTGGGGGAAATGGATTCTGTAACAATGATCTATCACAGCAACTCCATTCCTATTATTCCAAGGAACAGCTGTAGATGAGATCACTTTAATAGAGTAGATGTTGGCAGAGAACGGAGATAAGTTGCTCACTGCACTGTCCTCCACCTGCCACACCCTGGCTGACTTTGATAACAGGCTTATTACAAGCCCCAGCTAAACACCAGACCAATAGACCACAATATTACAGCTCTTTTTCCTGATGCCTTGCAAGCAAATGTTTTCCCATTGGCTGAATTCACATTTAGCCCTTAGGCATAAACTGCAGTAGCCACCTCTCCACAAACAACTGGATTAGCTGGCACAAATTCTGCTTGGAAAAGCTAGAAGGAAGTGACTGGATTTTAAAATGTCCTGTCCTGAAAAATAAACTACTTTATTCTAAGTCCTTCTCAGCAAATCTGTGGAAGCTGCTAAACCACTTAAGGGAATATACAGTCTTTAACCAGCATCGAGCAGCAAAGGCTATGACTTACACTCCTTTCTGGCAGTTTTACATCATCTGCTTAAATCTGCTGTGTGAGTATTAAAATGGGCCAGACAAAAGGACAGATTTCTTATCTTGCAGGGGCAGAAAGAGGTGGGGTAGAGCCAGCAGGCTCAACAGCCTGACAGGCACAAGAGCTCGCCTTGCCCTAACTTTCATGAAGATTTGTACGTTAGGAACTCTTGGCTTTAGCAAACCAAGTGTGTCCCCCATCACAGAAGATTGGTCTGAAGAATAAAATTTGTTAAACAATATAGTTAGAGTGTTTTGCTCAGGTGCAAACCATGCAGAACCTCTCAGAACTGTTCCTTCCACCCCATGGGAAAGAAAGATCACCCTACCTCCTCCCAAGAGCACTTGGACCACAATAGCAACTGAGAAGGAAGGTGTGACCTAGACAGCATGGAGATAGCCACACCATCCATGGGTACCAGCTGGCCTGGGATGGCTTGTATCTATTGCAGGTGAGCCCTTACCATCCAAAAATTATCCCTGGTCCATGCTAACCCAAGAAGATGCTTGTAGGATTTACTTGGGAATACTGCCCTGATGGATGCTGGTCCAAACCACATCAAGGACCTTTACAACACTGTAAGAGTGTGTACAATTGAAGAACTGCCCAATCCCTGCTCTGGCACTGTTTTGTTTGCTACCTGTATGTAAATTCAAATGCAGAGGTCTGGTGCTCCTGTGTATCTTACTGTTGACAAATTTCTGAATTGGCCTTGACTACATCAAGTCACACCACTGTCAGGCTGGAACAGAAAGAAACAGGGAGGAAGGATGAAAGGAATATCATGAAGAATTGGTTTGATGCAGGGACAGCTCATCTACATTCTGTTCTCTTCAAAGTAAGCATTTAAGAGCAATATTGTCCCTTGTTTTTTTTACTAATGTTAAATCGATAGTACTGTGTTATTAGGATTGTTCTGTGGATGGCAAACACAGTGTTTTAGTGCATATTAAATAACCATTTCTTTCTATTGTCTTTGCTGGTATTTCAACAATGCAGAGAGATTTCACCTAAGATCTGTGGCCATTGAGCTGTGGCCTGGTTACAAATGTCACAGAGTGCTCATAATCAGGGTTAAGAATCAGCAAACACTGGGCAAGACAGATAAGAGATGGAAAAATAAAAATACTTCCGTCATCTCATAGACTCAGGGACAAAGGCAAAGCAAATGGAGGGCTAAATGTCCTACAGGAAAGCTGTAGCCAAACCATGTACTAGTCTTCTACTTTCAATACAGGTTTATCATCCGTGTCAGTGGGAGAATGAGGCACTGAGAACATCTCCAAGGTGTTTGCCTGCAGAAGCACAGGGAGAGGAGGACACAGCTCTTTGCTTTGTTGCCATCTTCATGCAGACTGTAAATTTAGATTCAATCTCACAGGAAAGAGCTAGCATTTGTTCCAAGTAGGGCAACAGGCTCAGCAGCCACATTATCACAGTGGGAGAAAATTAGATTAAAGTGTGAACAACATGACATACTGCTCTTAAACAGTAAATACAAAATTCCTACCTCAGAGGTTTGGTATTTATGTGCATAACTGTATTAGAGCTGATGAAAGGTACAGTCACACCATGCTGTAGATCAACATAAGAACGTAACTCTAAGCATACAGATTTTTGACAGGGCATTTATTGGGCACCAAGTCATGCAACTTCATTCTCGTCCTCACACTTAGAATCTCCCGCCTCTTAACAAGACATGACAGATATAAAATAAAATCAAATCAATTGGGTGAAGAGCTCTAGGCAAACATATTAGATCTAAAATCAATTACATTCTGAAACAGGTTGCTTTGCTTCCTTTGGTAAATAGCAATCCATTTGTGATTAGAAATTGTGCTAGTAAACACATAACAACAATTAAATGTACATAACATATAGACATAAAATTATCTTTCTCTGAATCGAAACTCCTGTAAATGAACTCCAAAGTACAGTGTTTTCAGTGTTCAAGCTCAGCTGGCACTGAGCTTGACTGACATTTAAATATGCTGGGATGAGAGGCGTGTAGAGCATACCATAGCCCATGGAGCAGCCAGCCCCCGCCATAAATGGTAAGTGCAGCATAAAGTTTATTTCACCTTGTGATAGGTAACGATGCATGGGAAAACATCAACTTCTCCCTTCTCCAGCAGTTGCTAGAAATTTCAAATTTCTTTCTATATATCATTAAAGAACTTCTGCAATGAAAACTTTTATGTATGTCATTAGACAGCTGAGAATCACAAACCCTGTTGTAATTCTCTCTTAACTCATATCCAGATGTGCCATGTTCCTACACTGTCCGCCTCTCTACCATGGCCTCTCTCAATATTCTGCTCCCAGTGTGCAAAAGGATCAGTCTAAAAATCACTTAAGCCAGTGCCTAGGCCTCATGGACTGCCACTGAGCCTTTGCTTAGTATTTCTTCTGAATCAGTGCTGCTATTGTGCAATGGAAAGAAGAATTAATGCTGTAATCTAATACCTGAGGTATTATAATAATGTTAATCAGGGAAGTACTTAAGCACTTGATTCACTAAATCCTAAATCAGGGTCCTAATCTTTGGTCCAAGTAATAAGAAGCATTTTTGCATCTGCCTATTTTGAGCAAAGAACTTTTACAAGACTAATCACATAATTACAGTTATGCTCCAGCTTAAGTGCTTTGCTTGATCAGAGCATTGGCTAGCAATCTTTTTTAAGTGTTCTGTGCTGGAAAGTAATTATTATCTCTAAAGCAACTGTTGCCACATCATCCATCATATTCTCATCTTCCAATTTCTTTCTTTTTTGAAAAACACCTGGTTCGAGTGTTGATCACACTGACATTAGTGGCAGTTCTGTTGCTGATGGCATTGTGATCAGAAACTTCCTCCACAGATTTCCACTGGGATGGAGGGAAGAGGTTTGAATATTTAATAAAGAACATTAATGCTTGTTTTAACAACTGCAGTGGATGATACAGGCAACATTTCAAAGATGCACATCAACCTTCCTAGCTTCCTGCTGTGCTTAAGGAAACAGAATTTCCAAGCATTAAAGCTTTTTCTGGTAGTTCCAATAGCCAATTTAGACATAGGCTGCTGTCACGCTATATGTATTTTTTCTTAAATAACCATGAGATGAGAGACAAGGTCATTTATGAAAAGTGGCCTCACAGAAGAGGGCACGATTTTCATACGTAGTTATTTTTAAAGGCATCAGGTTATTTCTTTGAAGCTGACCCATGTGGCCATATGATGAGGTGCTGTTGGCACCCCTTTGCCTTTATTTCTAGACATCAGCTGTCACCTGATGAGACAGCTCACAACTGCGTCCCTCATGGCTCTGTAGCCCATGGCCTCAGACTTGTCCAGGAGAACATATTTAACCAAAATTTCTCCTGCCAACAGGCCAGCTGCCTGAAAGCCCATGCACTCCTTACCAGCTGCCTCTGGCTACTCTCTCCATTATCTCATGCATCACTTTCACACTGGCCACTGTTTAGGGTTGTTCCCTTCACATGCACCTCCTGAGTGTGGTCTTCCCAGGCTGTGCTTGTCCCTGTCATGTCACATCCCTGTCCTGGCACAGGATTCTCACACCTACCCCCCAGGATCACAAACAAGTACCTGCAGATTTTATAAAGGCTAAGTGATACATGATCCTTTGCAGTAAGTTGTTTGTGAGCCACATAAATCTTCAACTACCTCTGAATAAAGTCCATGTATTTATTTTAAATGGTGAAAGGTAATCTGAAGTAGAATTTATCTTGCTCCAACATGAAGACAATGAGGCAATGACTAATGTCTTCAGTGGAGAAGTCACAACACTAAAATGTAAACACTTTATTTAACCAACACTTTTCATGTCTGTTGACTTTAATAGCTCTGTTGACCAAAAATAAATCAACAACAAGGACAGGTTATATCTTTAATATACTTGGTGAAATAAGTAATTTGTGCTGCTTGGGTGTACTTTGGCCAAAATTTACATTTATAAAATTCAAATCAATCCTGCCTCTAAGACCTAGAAGAAGAAAGCAATGAAACATCCTAAGTATTTAAAACCAAATACAATTTCAAATATACAGTAAAAATAAATTGGTTATGCCATAATTGTCTGAATTACCTCAGAGTAAACTTCTACCCTGGCTTTAAACTTTTGCAGTCTCTGTGTATTTGATTTTGCTACTTGACTCATGCATACATCACCAAATACTATTATTTAAAATTCCTAATTAGCAGGAGCAGTAGCATTGGAAATTGATTGTATTTTTCTAGTAAAATATTGCAGAAAGGAATATTAAATGGGCAGCTTTAATAAATAGTTACAGTGAATTTACAATGGAGGTTGTTTTTCCTCTCTGCATCTATTTGTAGCTAGTTAAAAAGGGAGGTTAAATTCTATTTTCACATTTCTTTATGTTCCTTTCAATATACACAGCTTCTCGTGGTACAAATTTAACTGACAAAGGAGGATTATGGATGGAAAATTAAAGTGTGTATCCAACAAGACATAGTGAAATGGACTCCAGCCTGTTGTGTTTTGTCCAGAGATAGACAGACATGGTACATGGACAAGTGAGAAGAACTGATGTGGCGAACAGCTTGAAGAAAACTAACTTACCTTCTTGTAGGCACACAGGTTTATCACTGGGTTTCCAGCTCAGGGAGCCATTAAAGTGTCTCACACAAAGTTTTTTGGAAGTACCATTGAGCCTATATCCTTCTTGGCAATGGAACCGGACCACCACACTTTCAAAGAAAACACCTGCACTGGGCATCTTGTAGCCATGTTCAGGAGCCCCAGGATCAGCACATGCTTGTAGGTCATCAAACCCTGTGTCAGACAAAGATACAATCCAGCTGTGCTCATTTACTTCTCATGCTTTTTCTATCTTTATCCATTATCTTCACAAGGACCTTGTACCTTCCATATTGACCACTAGCAACCCTGCTTGGGTACCAGGGTACTCCAGGGTTGGAGACGACCCACCCCCAGCTGAAATGCTCAGGTGACAGAAGTACTCCTGTCTTTTCATGCAGCAAGTAGCTGCATGAAGCAAAAGTCAACAACATTCCTTGGTAGCTGCCCTGGATAAAAATAAAGCACTTGACCCAGCCTACCAGTGGGGATTGCTCAGTAATGTGTCTGTAATTACTTCTGGGGACTATGGGAATTTGGAGGCCTCATGCAGTCACTGGTAAGAATAATAATGTGTCAGAACCAGAGAGGAAGAGGAAATAAGGAGGCATGAAACTTAACTGCCATCCAAAGACACAGTAATTGAAATAGGAGAATTGCTAAGTACAGTGAGATTTCAAGATGGGAGAGAGATCTGCCACAGGGGAAAGGGACACTGTGACGTTAGATGAATGTGACCCTCTTATCTCTTTGGCTTGGTGGCCCTACCACACTTTCCACACACTGTCATGGGAGTGCTGTTTTACTCCATTGACACCAGAAGGGAATTTGTAAAGTCCTTTACCTCTACAAAATTAACTGTAAAATAACAAACTAAACCCCAACAGTTGCAATCAATAAATGTGACTGTTTATCACTTTCTCAAACTCATTTCAATGCCATTTGCATAAGTGGAAGCTTTTTTTACTGCAAAGCAGTAAAGGTTTAGTGCAGCAGTGAACAAGGGCTGCATACAGAAAGAGCAAATAGCTTTGGAACAGGAACAGCAGGGGGGCAATTAATGCTGACAGGAGGGATGCCTGGAAAATGTGAAAATCATTGGATGGTAATTTTAATGTTTTGATTTTAAAAGAATTGTATCAGACATCCTCAGCTACTTCCTGCATAATAAGAATCAGATGCCTCCACGGTGCAGTCAGAGAGAAGGAAGATATTACAGTAAAGGACTTTTTGAAATAAATCTCCATTTCCCGAAGCTAAATCATTCCCTCTGCGAAGGGCTCATTGTGACGCTGTGGCAGCCAAATGGAGAGCACTAAAAGTGATGAAGGGCTCTTGCATTTGAGCACTGAATGTCTCTGCTCAGTCCCCTAGCTGACAGCTGCTAGTGAAGAAGCAGGAGGCCTACATCAAGCCACTTGTGTCCTATGTCCCGTCACCTGTTCCTGTGAGCAGAGACAGGACACACTGTGGAGTCACCAGGGTGGATTGCACATTCCTGGATTTCTAGA
The DNA here is from genome assembly GCF_023055355.1 of Agelaius tricolor. Lineage (NCBI taxonomy): Eukaryota > Metazoa > Chordata > Aves > Passeriformes > Icteridae > Agelaius > Agelaius tricolor. The sequence goes on along the minus strand of NW_027269261.1, from coordinate 18,174,715 downwards.
TCCTGTGCTGAACTCCCCAACTAGGCTACAATTCCCAGGAGGTGATGTGATGGACAGAACCCAGCCCAAATTCCATGACCAACAGCCACCCTGCACCCCTCTGCAGTGCTCCAACACCCATGGATCTCCCTCTCCACTTCCCCAGCATCCCCTCTCCTGCCTGAAACAGCACAAGAGCAGCAAAGCAGCTGCTCTTGAGCAGCTTCACTCCTCCTCCAGTGCAGTTCATCCTGGGAATTGAAGCATCAGTGCAGCGACCAAGTAAAACACATCCCTGAATTCCACCCACGCCTGCTCATCTGCCTCAGCTCAAGTCCTCCAGTGTAAATCACCCCAGACTCTGTCATTTGCCAATGGGATGAACAAGGAGAAGCACAGTCATTATGATCATGGAATTACACGCTGTAGGCAATACTTATTAACAGAGAAAGGCTGTCCATTTTTACTGGAGATTAAAAAGAAGCTTCTTATGCTCCAGACAGCAAGCTCACGTCCTTTAATAATGTCAGTGAAGATCTTAATTATTTCTCATTAAACCAAGGGATAACATGACATTTAGATCAATTTTGTTACTTCAGTAATCTCGGAATTTGCAGTCAGGTGAGGAATACTGTAACTCACCTTGAGATATATGTCCTTTCTCACTAGCTGCATCAGGGAAAAGTACACTGCTGCCTACTACTTTGCCTCTGCAACAACACAGGAAAAGGAAAGGTGCTGAGGTCACACACAATTTGCCTGGTAAAAAAAATGAGCCAAGCTCATTTCTCAGTTTTCATAAAGTCAAATATGCAAACTTAGAGATTTTTATGCTTGTCAGCACAAAACCAAACATGGAAGGCAAGAATGTTTTCTTCCCTAGAGCAGGCTAATTCTGTGACCCTACTGCCACTTTTCTGGTGACCCTTCACAAGCAAAGATTTCTATTCTTCCTTGGAATCCTTTTGCAGTGTGTGGGTCTCTCAGGTTCTTTTTGTTGAGTGCGGTTAGCAAGCAGACAAATCTATCCCCAAGGGGAGTTCCCAAGTAGAAACTGGAACACGAATGGGAAAATTGAATTATGCACCCTCTGGTTTCTACAGAGCCAGTAGCCAGCTGTTACTCAGTTACTGCATAAGAGATGACACACGGACTCAGCAGAGGATCGCCACCTCCTGGCTTGTTCCTGAAAGACGGGAGGAAGGAAAAAGTCTCAGGGAAGAGCCAATTAGACAGATGGCACACACAATACAGTAGCATCTCATGGTAAAGCCATGAAGGCAAAGCAAATAAATCCCTAAGCCCATCTTAGCTCCATAGATAGGAACAGTAGATGTGGCTCAAATCAAAGTCCTGCTGGAAACAGTGGAAGGCACCTGGATGTCAAGCTTCAATATGAAAGTGTAGATGATCCAGGCGCAAAGCAGAGAAGGTAGGGCTGTGCTGGGGCTGGGAAGAAGGAGGTATGAGGAAGGTATGGGAAGGCTGCCCCTGTGCTGAGGATCTCCCAGCACACAACAGGCACTGCAGGTGTTCCAAAGGGGCAATTGCCACCATCCAGAGAATCCAGGAACTGCTCTGATTTTCACCAGGCCTGCTCCTCTCTTGCACAAGAGCTGTGGTGAAGTTTCAACAGCTTATTTAGCAGACAACTAAGTCCATCAGTCTTTTCCAATTTAAGTATAAACTTTCTGGTACAGTATGCAAGAACAATAATGCTCAAACATCCCTGAGAATTGCCATCTTCCATTTCTTCCTAATAATAGCAGAATTAGACCCTTTACATAATAATCCTATCCATACAATCCCATCTAGTTAAGCTCCACCCTATCAAAAAATTTTAAATATATGTCTTCAATGAGATACAGATACAGCTTGGTAATTTTTTTTTCTCACAATCTTTTTTTTCTTTTCTTTTTCCAAACTATGCATTTAAGAGCAGCTACTCCCAAGTTGTGACACAGTAACTTTCTAACGGTAGGAGTAATCCTACATTTTAGATGAGATGCTATAGCCATCTTATGCTCTAATCCCTTTAGAACCTGATGAAAAAAGCCAAAAGTCTTCTCAGCCAGAGCCATCATATAGGTCTTTGGAAGAGAAAGCCAATCTTTTGGCTATAATAAAAAGCTGCTATCCATCAGGTAAAAGATATATCAGATAAGATAGAAAGTAACTCAGAACTACAATGGATTCTTTCTTGACAAACCCTTCAATGAGTCTTTGGGGAAAAGAAGATTACTGGGCTTTTTCTCATGGTTAAAAGGAGGGAAGGGGAAATCATCATCACTACCTACTAGTAAAAATTATACAACACACTTCTTAAATAAAGAATTAAACTTTCATGTTGCCTATATAGTAAAAATTTAGTAAGGCCAGCAGCCATCATAATCAATACTACATCATTAGCAGCAACTTTATGGAATGCTATTGCATGGCTTTAAATCCCTAAAGTAAACACTACACAATTACTGCTGGAACTGACTATTTCAGTAATCAAAATAGGTTAATATTTGGTCCAAGTCGCAGACTTTCTGTATAACAGTACCTTTAAGGGATATTGTGTAAAATATCATGGACAATAATGTCTTCTTGGCAAGGTTAATGAGCACATAAGGTCATCATCATCAACAAAGCATGCAGTTGATACAGAATATATTTTGGGTTTGGTATTTACCAATTTACCACATTTCTACTCTTGGACCAACCAGAAAATAGCAATGCTCTTGATTTGGATAACCCTCAAGCAGATTATATGGTGCTTACTTTACCTAAATTTCTTGGTATTGTCAGTCAGGTAAAATAATGTAAAATTAATGAGAAGACTGAAAAATAGCAACGTCCTCCTTGGGGTATAAAATGAACCATTGTAAATAACTTGATCAAATTGCTCCTAGAATTCTGCATTGTACATTCTCAAACTTAAAATTATTCATCTCATCCCCAATGAAAAGCCTGAAAAGTTGGAATCCAGGGGAACATTACATATGTGTGATGACAAGAAATTGTGACAGCCACAACTGAGCTTCAGACATGCTTAAAAAAAGGCAGGAGGAAGAGCCCCTCAGTTCAACCCATAAATCTATTTTTCTCTGTTTCTTTTTCTCAGTTTCGTGTTTTGTTTTCCTTGTTTCACCTCTTCTCTCACCTCTGTATCTTACAGCTCCTTGTAAATTCATGGTGCTGGCAAGGTGATTTCTAATCTAGATTTGATGGACTTCTTTGCCTCTAAAGCTGCTATAAAACATTTCACTTACACACTGATGATCCATGTGAGCTCAGAACTGGCTTCGCTCATTCTTAAACAGAGGCATCACTCTCGTTCCATTTTGTTATATACACCCAGTGAATGAAAAGTGACGTATAATGTGCAATAATATTCCAGACAGAGAGTATTTTCAGTGTTTGTCTTCAGCAGGATGGAGAATGGGCTTCTTGTACACCAACACCTGCATTTGGGTTCACTAAATCTGTCTCAACTAGAAGCAGGGGGAAGCAGAGGCTTCACAGACTCTGGCAGGACCAGACTGCCTGCACACACATTTTAGGACTCTGTAAACACTGCAGGAGCAGGTTATCTTAGGCCAGCTCTCAGTAAAAAGCCATTCTGGGACTAAAACAGAAGAGCCACAAGTGCAAACATGCCAAGGGCTTGCTTGTCTTGTACAAAGGAAAAGTTGTTTTCATCCCTTCAGGAGTTTCTGCCCTGTTTCTGTGAAAGCCATGCAGTCACAGCACTGTGTGCTTCTGGCTGTTTATGCTTCCTTGCTGCTGCTGATGTTAATTGAACTATCCATGTACCCTAGGAACAAGAAAAGGATGGATGTGCTTCGATTAGCATCTAGACTTGGAAGTGAAATTTAATTATAAAGCTATGATTTCATTAGTGAAATGCCTGCTAAAATCTAAACTCTCCTTAATCCCTGAAAGGTCAGTAATGCTTAAGCTTCCCTGAGACTTCAGCAGCTTTGCAAAGCCCTGCCCTGTTCAGGATGTGAATCACAGCCTCCCTTGCTACCCCTGCAGAACACGCTCCCAGCTCCCAGCATGGCTCCGTATCCCTCCTCACTGGGCTAAGCCTTACCCAGGGCAGACTAACAAGCCACTGGAAGAGACAGAGAAGCTCAGATCACTTTGTAGGAGAAACAGAACAGCAAAAAAGACCTCCAAGTACAGGTATTTTGCTTAAGTCACAAGCTGATCTATCAAATCAAGAACACCATTAAGCTACTTACAACACAACATCCTTCTTATAACACACGAGCATCATAGCAGAAAAAAAGAAAATCAGTGTGTAATGCAGCTCCTGAGCACCAAATTGACCCATCTGCAGTAAAAAATGAACATGCAAGCCCTGCATGAAGGGCAGCAGACTCCAAGAGAGGCAATTGGTCATTCAAAAGGCTGAAAGGTTCACTCATTTGCAGTTCTTCATTTTTCTATCTTTCATCTTCTCCCACAACCCCGGCCTCCCACCTGTGTTCTCCATCCTCCTTCACCACAACCCACTGTCAGCCAACACCCGACCTGCCCTTGCACTCTCCTAGAAGACCACTGTGATCCCAAATCTTGCCCACCACTATGCCCACCACCTCTCTCTCTCCTCTTCTCAATGGGGCCTTGGAAAGGAACAGACAAAGATGCTCGTAAGGGCAATGATCAGTTCAACCTTAAAATCCCTACTCAAGTATGACAAGTCCCTGGGCATTTTTGTGCTAAAACAAACTGATATCTCCCTAGAAAGCCCAAGAATTGTTGCTCCCTCCAGAGAGGGTACAGGGAATGGAATGTGAGGAGCCACAAGCAGGACAAAATGGATCTTCTAGGAGCCACCCAGGAACTGCTTCTGCCTGGGAATATCACCAGGGAGAAAGAAGCACAAGCTGGAGTGTCAGCAGGGCAGGTTCATAGGCCCTGCATAGATGACTGCAGATGTAATAACAGCATCTTTCTTTCAGGGGTCATGCCACCAATTAGCTACTCCAATTACCATTCAACACTCACAGCTGACAGCACATTCCAGCTGGTGCCTGACCAGTGTCAGGCAGCAGGGAACAAGCTGAATTTCCTACCCATAGAAACCCTCACCAGTTTGAATTTTGGATGTGAACCTTGATGCAGGATTCTTTTATTGCCTGGACATTAGGCTAATACACACGGAAAAAACATTTAAAATTGCTGGAAAAAGAAGGTGGTTCAGAATACAATCAGCAAAGCACTTCAGTAAACCCACAGCAAACTAAAAAAAAAGCATTTGTTTCTTTTGGAAAAAGAGTTTCTTCTAATTAATATGTTGAACAGCACAGGCTTATCCCTTTAATCACAACTTCTCACACTTAATATAGTTGTGCTATCTTTGTAAATAAGCCATTTCATTTATAATGCAAGAAGCACTTGTTGGATTACAAAAGCCTGGGAGTAACAAGTCTGACTGCATAATTTATGAACCCTTATGAAATGTCATACGCTGCTCTGTGATCCTCTGAACTTGCCATCACTTAAATGAAAAACAAGAGGCAGAAAGCAAATGTACTGCTGGTTCTGCTGACAGAGCTCACATCTTCTGTGTTTTTGTTACAGAAAGTTACCATGGCTATTGTGGGATATGATTCAGGGTGAATAAAAAAACCCATTTACCACATAATAAATCCCACAACCTTCTCCCAGCTCCTAAACTCTTAAACTGGATATTTATTTTTCCAACAAAGCCATTGAAAATTATTAAACTGGTACTCTGAGGCCTAGATTGGGGTGAGCTCAAATCAAGTATTAGGCAGAAATAATTAAAAACCTGAAGGCAAAGTTTGGTCAGCTTTCTGCAAATATAGAGTGAATATTTTCTGAATCTCCATTTATCCAGTTAATTCAGTTTAATGACTAGTTTTATTCAAGCTGCAAACTCCACAAGAAATGAAAAAAGGTATAAAACCAGAGAAGTTTTTTCCTATTCTGTAAAAAAGAAGCATGTGAGAATAAATGACTTCTTCAATTTCCAATAATATTTCATGTTTCTAAGTTAATTTCAAATAAAAAATGTGCTTAAATAAGCTTATCTGTGTGCATATTTATTATCCTTAAGGTAATTTAAACTACTTTAAAGTGGTTCTTCTTGGAAATGGTAGTTCCACATTTCTTATCAGAACCTTGAATATCTATGAATTCTAATTTCTATCTATTTTATTTATTCTAGTTTCTATTTCATTTACTTATTCTAATTTCTATCTATAAAAATTGTAAACATGGTTTGAAAAGGATGACAAATTTTTTAAACAATTCAGTTTTAAAAAACAATCAAACACCACCTTTTACCATAAGAAAAAACAAGAATATAGTAAAGGCTCTCTATATGCTTCAGTAAATGGGCAAATACCTAACACATCCTCCTCTTCATTTTGCTGATAAGGCACTGTAATAAAGATGATATTTGCCAATGTGTGCTTTTGGATGGTGACCCATAAGCATCATCATAAGGAATTAAATATGTACAAATCCAGACTATAAAATATTAATACATCACTTATGCCAAGATTTTCTTTTTACTAATTTAAATGAAAAAGTGAGCTCATTACTTGGATTTAAACCAACCAACCCCATTTCTGTTTTCATCCTCAGATGTAACATTTTATATATTAGATGTCGTAGGATTTCATTAGAGTTGCAATACTGTTAATGTGGGAATCCAGCCTTAGGTCACTAAACTGGATCAATAACAGCATAGAAAGCTACTAATAAAAATGTGACAAATAAAACAATATACCCATAATTTCAAGCATGTTATGGGCCTGCTGTGTTTTTCAAAAAGCAGTATCTAAGTATTGTTGTTTATCTGTCCTATATACTTAGCACTCTGGAAAAAATTAATTACCATGAGTTAGTTTAAACAATCAGTCTAGACAGGCAACCCTTAGGAAATATACAAAAAAAAAACCCATAAAAAATGAATCATGAGCTAGTAACTATAGTAATACTTCTTCTAGACCAATAGCATATAATATTATTCATCACAGCAAATCCAAAGTGATGAAATGTCACACTGTTCTGCAGAGATCCTTGTTTCTCTAAGATGCAGGAATCAAATACTCAAGGGTATGAGTTGGGGTGTTGATATTTATGCTTTCAACAGCTACAGGCTTCCCTAGATAACACTATATTTTTACTGTATACCACAGTATGGTAATCCAACAATTTTTTTGCTTTTCAGCTGTGCTGTATAAATCAATTTTATACTTTCCCAAGACCAGGCCGAGCTGGATATGGGGACAATCAGGATTAATGTGTGAATATTGTAATATTAAACTTTTAAATGAAGTGCACACTAGAGAAGACTGAGAGACAGGGGATTTAGAAAACTGGTACATACTAAAACAGGAGAGCTGACAGACACTGTTTCCAGCTTTTGCACTGATTCCTTATCACTATCCTCTTATGCTTCTGGGTACTCTGACAGCTCTTATGCCCTACAGTGATTTTTCTCTATATGTACCTACCCATGAAACCATGGCCTTTGCTCTTAAATGGGGACCTCATCACAGCCATCCATTTTTTATTAATCTTTTCCTCTGCATATGTTTTACTTGCTGATACTTATTCACTTAGCCTTGCACAGTTGGGATATTATTTACCTACAGGTCTAGGAGATGTAAAAGAAGACGAGGTGGCTTAGTGGGTTCACCAGGTATTTTCCACATGAGAACTGGCATTGCACTCCAACAATTGCTTCAGATCACCCTGCAAAGCATTTCTATTTTATTCTAAGTAAAGCTTTTAGAAAGTAAGTAGATAATATCCATTGCAAAAAAAAATAATACCCTTATTGATTTTGGTCCTAATCTGAACCTAAGGAGAACTGATTTTCTTCTATATTGAAAAGTTCCTGTATGTCTTCTGTGCTCTGCTAGTACTGTTAGCATAAACCACAGGTTTTACTCCATTTCTCTTCATGAGAATGCATTTTCTGAAGAAAAATGGAACATAATCATCTTGCTCTTTTCCAAGTATATGATAAATCCCAAAATTGTACAGAAGGGTAGCAGGAGCCTGGTTGGGCACTAGCAATGAAGTATTGTCATCACATCCAAACACTTTTAACTTAAAATACTCATTTATAAGTGCTCTGTCCTTGAGTTGTTCTGTCCACCCTGAGAAGACTGGAAAAATCAGTGGGAGGTTAAGATAATGCAGATGCATTTTTCTTCTCTTTTTTTTTGATTCATAATGGTGTTATACTTAACCCTCATGTGCCCATTTTCCTCATGAAGTCCTTCCAAGGAACTCCCAGCTGATAGAAGGTAATGGGAGGCTGCTCACAGAATCAGAACAAGCAACTCAGAGCAAAGTCACAGAAGAGCCAGTGAACCAGATGGAAACATTTATAATTAAAATGCTGTGCAGCTCCACAGGCACCATGTTAAACCCCCTAAAAAATTCCAGAAAAATGTCAATGACAAATTCCACTGGCACACTCAATTTTTGTGGCACCACCAAAAAATCACTGGTGTACAAAGTCTCCTCTGGTCCATCACTTCCCCTTTCAATGCAATCTATTTACCCTCTAGTGAGTTTTCTATCAATTCCCCAATTCTTCTGTGAACCCAAATCTTCACAAATACTTTCCCTAGTAGCAGTTTACAAAAGCCAAGGTGGACAATATCTGCTAAATTTTTCATCCTTGGGAAACCAGCTGTTTTCTCAGGAGAGTAACAGATTATTCTGACACAAGCTTTCTTTTAATACAGCTATGCTTTATTTTATATCATACCTCCAATATTTTTAACCTCACTGCCTTAAAACAACTCTAAAATCACAAATTTCTGAAGTGAGAGAACCAAGTCCCTGATTGCCAGATCCTGTGGTTTTCCTTTTTTTTTTTCCTTTAATCTGTGAATATTACAGATAGTGTCTTAGGGAGATACTGGAAGTTGCTTCATTTCAGTTCTCTGGCAGTGAACTTAGGCAGAAGAGGAGGAAGCTGAGGACAGAAGTGAAACCAAAGGAACTGGATCAGGAACAGCAGGAGATACTTGGCAAAGGTACAAAACTGGGATGTAGGGACACATAAAAATATGTTAGCCTGGAAGGTGACTGACAGCTTTTGGACAGTTTGGATGGTAATACTACTAGCAGGTCAGACAGAAGGAGATGGGAACACAAGAAGCAGCCCAATAGGGTTCCTAGAAAGTTAAAACATGGAACTGGAGAGGGACAAGAGGGAAGAGAGGGAGAGAGCCTCAGTTACAGGCAACAGAGATGGGCAGTGCCTCACAGGACAACTTTGGAGGCTGGTGACACATTGTGAGAGCCTCCTCAAAGGTTAATGGCCTACCCTTTTGTATCAGAAAAAAATGATTTTTTTTAATTTTATTTTCTGATGACACCTCCAAAACATACAGACTCGTAAGGTACTCAGCCTTGACAACATTTGACACTGTTGAGTCAGGGGCAGAAATACTCCAGTCTTCAGGTGGATCAGAAGGCAAAAGAATAATATTTTTTTTTATTTAGCAAGAAGTCGCAAACTTTATAGTCTCACTCGCTAAGTGGGACCTGATTGGTCTCAAAGTAGAAACATCTCACAATATTGGTGACTATGAATAGCACACTGTGGAGAACCAAAACCTTAAACAATGGTTACAGAAAGAGAGATGATAATTGTTTGAATTCTTTCATCTAAGATTCCCAGGCTCAGCCTGGGAGAAATTGTCTCTGTTCTTTCTTCAACTGAACTGAGAATATCCACAAACACTGAAGTCGAGATGGTCAGATCAAGTCTTGTACAATTTATGTAATGTATACACATCATTATTAGTCAGCTAAAAGATTGAGAGTTAGGGTATTCTTGTGTATGGGTAATAGGTATTGCTAAACTACCTGATGCTTAAAATATTTTCATAAAAGCCAATCTGAAAATCACATATGCTAGTTAAATGTAAAGATTATGGTCTTTTGTTCTTCAGAAAGCATTTATGTCCCTACTTTTCATGAAAATAGGTTCTCATCATTTTGAAGAAACAGAGGAAGAATAAGCTGTTATGAAATTGTTATAGTACTGTAAGTTGATTAACTGGGGACTAGGAAAAAATCTAGAGCTAGTGAAGGGATAGTGCTTTGTTCTTATTCAAAGGACAGGAGTTTTAACCATATACACAAGAAATTTATTTGAGACTTATTTTTCTTAATAGATATTCATTCAAGGATTTCTGCAGCCTCTCTTTTCCCAGACTGTTAGATAGTTCTTTTCAGAACAACAGCTGCACAAACCTAGTTAAAATAAAGAGCAGGCAGCACACAGATCCATACATATGCTTTGATACTTTGTGAGAAACAGGCAGCATATCCAGATTTATATGTGTGCCAGTCTCCTAGGACATCATAATTGTGTTTGTTCTTTTAATAACTTTAGGCTCCAGTGATCAGAATAAAAATTCTATGCTGAAGCTAATGCTTCATCCTTAGTTCACCTCACTACCCTAAATTATATAGTAAGCAGACTTAAATAAATGCTGGAGTCTGGCTCCTTCCTTACAGCAGACTCCAGCCACACATAATATGTTGCCTGATTTAATTCAGGGTCTCTCTCTTCAAATCTTACTTTGTTTTTACAAAACATTTGGCTCAGCCATTTCTTTCCGTGCACAGCTTTTCTGAGCCCGCCTTCCAGCATGTGGGGAATTGCAGTCTCCCTGACAGGAGCAGCACATCAAGCTTCCTGACTTGCAAGAGCAGTTGGGTTATTTAGACAATCTTATTCTTCCTAATTATTATATCTACACTTTACATTTACAACCTCTTCCTATAAACGTACCCCAAATAACTGAGTTAATTGAGCAGCTTATTAAGCAGGCATGGCCTTCCAGCAGCTATTGTGACTACAGCATGCCAGTCGTAATCTAATGATTACATATGATTTTTTAATTCCTAGAACCAGACTGTAATGAAAACAGACTTATAGATTACCAGTATCTATGAGGGGCATTGAGACAGAGGTCATAAACAGCACAGGCTAATGGGACAGTGGTGGGCAGAAAGCCAAACCCCACTCAGTCAGTGCTTAGTCAGTGTGTCATACAACATAATGGCTAAAAGTAAGCTGAATATGCTGAAATATACTTCCACTTTCAGTTTCTGACCACCTTGAAAGATTTTTATTTTACATGATCTGACATTATCTTGAATCTTGTTTGAGACCAGAGATAACTGCTTTAGGTAGGTCAGAAATTATAGAATCATAAAATGGTTTGGGTTGGAAGGAATTTTAAAAACAATTTAGTTCTAGCCTCTGTACTATAGGCAGGGACACCCTTCCACTAGAGCAGGTTGTTTAGAGCCCCCTCCAACCAGGCCTTCAATACTTCCAGAGATGGGGCACCCACAGCATCTTTGGGAAACCTGTGCCAGTGCCTCACCACCCAATTCTTACAAAATTCTTGGAGGCCTTGCTGGATTAGGCAAGGCTACTTGTCTCTGCTACACATGAAATACATAGCTATTTTTTTGCCTTCAAAAACTCAAAACCAGTTTCACAATAAAATTCTGAGCTTGGTTGTTGATAATGCTGGTGGAAAAAGAATATTGATATGGTCCTTGCACCAATTCCCTGACCATCACCTTATGATGATCCTTTTCTCTTTATCACTACCCATCTTACTGTCCTCCTAAGGAGAATAATGCCCCTTTGTTTCTCTATGTCCTCTATCCTTACTCAGCTTTCTTCTGTGGCTCTGCTGGGTGCTACCTTCCAAACACCTCTATTTAAATATTTTCCTTTCTTCCTTTCCATTCTGATTGATGGGAGTCACCCAACATGATTGGATCCAGTGCCAAAACTGCCTTTCTAAAACTGCCTTAAATCCCATGTCTCTGATATTCTCAGTAAGGTCTCTGCCATTATTCCCAGTAATAATGGTATTAGCTGTATTAAAATCAGCTGTATTAAAAGAAAGGTTGTGCCCTCCCTGAGGGCACTGACTGGCCCCACCTGGAAGCCCTACTCACATCCTCTGCCCATGGCCAGGAGTTCCAGGTAGCTCAGCTTTGGGCTCCCAGACCATGTCTGGGCTATGCTGCAGCTCTGCCTGTCTCCAGTCCCATCTTCTGGGTGAACCTTGAACCAATGCTGGACCCATCAGCATATTCCGCTGCTCTTACTGGGTTCATCTCCTGTCTGCTTCTGGGGCTGTTCCTGGACCCCATCACCAGTCCCCAGCTCTGCTGAAGCCCTGTGGACTGTGCCCTGGTCAGTGAGAACATAGCCCCAGTTCCCTTCACTGTTTTCCTTTCTTTTCCTTCTAAAAATCAAGCCCCTCAGCCTGTCCTCCCTCAACATATGTCCCTATTCTCCATTTTTTTTGTGTCCTAATTTTCTTCCACATTCTACCCAGGATATAGTTTTGGTTGCTTTGTTTTTTTCTCAAGCTTGAATTTATCTTTTTATGACACCTTCCTATTTCCCCATTTTTCCCCTTTCAAGTCCAGTTGTCTTTTAAATCCCACCTCAAAAGTCCATTTAATTCATTTATTCTTGCCAGACCAAGCTGCTTTCCCCTTTGAGGATTGTTCTCCATGAGGTCTTTTGAGTTTTGGCAATAAAATCCACAGACAAGAAAGCATGTTTCCACACTTGGTGGTCTCAGACATAGTCTGCCCTAACCTTGGACTGAAAATGTTGATCTTTTAACTATTTGCTTCTGGAAAAACCACCTTTCTCACATGTCAATAATTTTCTGTGAATATGTTGCTGTACCTATAAACAGAGAGCCTTCCAGTGATCTGACCGGGCTTATTGTTAAGAAATACTTGTTCCTGGGATGAAACGAAGTCTCTCTGCTCCTGATTTCTGACTCAAGCCACTTGGTAACCCACATGCTGCTCACCAAAGACATATCAATCATCATACATCAGGCAGGAGTGACCTCCACAGGTACTTGCAAGTTCCTTCACTGAGATATCATGTATGGCTTCACCTAAAGTTCTCTCCCACTCACAAAGCAGCCCTGTCCTCCAAGCATTTACACCTTCTGCTCTCATAAAATGCAGCATCTTGTGCCTGATCAGCAACCTGCTGAAACTAGGCATGGATATGGGAATGATAACTCTGTATTGGTTTAATTTTTCACTATCTTAATGGAGAGCCTGTATATATATATATGTCATTGTGCGTTTTAAAACTCGGCGTATTTCTATGACATAGTCACAATTTTACACAGTACACCACATACATAGGTCTAACTGGAAACTGAGTGAAGACTGAGGTAAAATAACAGTATCCCATGGAAAAATTGAGGAAACTGCTACTTCTCAAAGTTTCTGTATACAATTCTGGCTGAAACATCTCATCTTTCTCTCAGGAGGCAAGGGATGCCCTCTCAGCGTTATCAGCTGTTCTACATGGTATGGAAAAAATACAAGAACAGATACTCCAAATTGGGATGAGTTCAGCATTTTTTTTTTGCAATTCATTTAATCAGTAATCACGTAAACTTGTGGTGCCAAAAACCCACACGGTTACACTTACTTTTGAAACCCAGTGTACCCAAATGAAGGAGGAAATTGCTTTTGTGTGATTTATAATGGCAATGAAGAGTTATATTATTTTTGGTAATGACATTGTGTGATGCATTTTCTCTTTGGGGAGAAAGGTTCTGGAGTGTTTTTAAGCTGTCTCATCTACCATTACAAACTCCAGCAAAACTGTGAAATCCTCACAGGAATAACGACTGCATAAAAATCCAGTTATAACTCACAAACTTCTCTGTACTTTAGTTGTGGTTTTTTGTTGTAGATTCTTTTATGGAAAATTTGACAGTTTTATAACCCATTGGGCCCTTTAAAGGGTTTTGGTTGTGCATTATGGCTGCTATGTTTGTGGGCAGCTTTTAGAGTGAAAGGGGAGAGGCAGAACACCACGAAGAGGGAGTGCAGCTTGCTCATGACCTAGAGAAAATTAATGAACTGGACAGCACAAACTCCCAGTGTACAAATGGGAAGGGCACTACTTAAAATCAGCTGGGAGGGTCAGTGCCACTTCTAGGGCTGGCAGAGGCTGCCTAGAGCTTGTGTCTGTTCCATCCCCTTTGCACAGGTAGCATGTGGAACTGAGCTGCAGCAACAGCCACTGCACTCTCTTTGCCCATAAGACAAAATGCTTCGGCTTAAACTTCCTGCAGCCGCACTATTTACCAGATGGATTCCTAATAAACAGCACAACCCAACTGCTGAATTATTTTACATATGCTTGAAAGGCCTGGGAGGAAAATAAACATAAAACAAATTACTAATGGGAATTGAGTGATGCATTTTTGAGAGCAACAGATCCCATCATTATTTCAAAAAAACCTCTATGCATTACAATTCTATTAAAAATAAGTAAAAAATCCAAGTAGTTTCCCACTCTGAGATAATGGGTCTAATTTCCACACAGTAGAAATATGAATCCCATTCCCACCTGAGCACCCGTTCATTAGCAATGGTGTATGAATGTGTTAAAGCTCATATGTTGCTGCAAATATGCTTCAGCTTTGCCTGCAAGAAATTCCCTTTTTGCTCTTCACTATGAATCTACATTGCTTCTGTACAACAGCTATTATTATTATTATTATTATTATTATTATTATTATTATTATTATTACTACTTTTTCTTTTGGTTTGGGCTTTCAATATTAGGAAGTGCTCTGCTTTTTTCAGCTTTTTTTTTTTTTAAAAAACAAAATCCAAATGAAATTAATGCAGCCATGAGAGGGAGCCTCTGATGTCTTTGTAGAGAAGGAAAAGCTATTGACAGTGACAGAGAAATTAATGAAAATATTTATAGCTGAGAAATTGAATTCCAAGAAGCAGTGACTTTGCCTTAAGACCAAATTCTATTTCAGTGTAAGGTTCTGTGAAAAGATATAATTTATGGCGTAACTGCCTCCTTTCAATATGCAAAGTATTGAGAGGAAGGACAAAAATCTGACTGGGATGAGAACAACCTTGATTAACAAATGCTTAAGGTAAAAATGCAGCAGCTCTTCAGCCACGGTGAGTGGGAGAAGCAATTCAGGCTACTCAAGAGAGCCAGCCTTTTGCAAGCAGATATTAATATATAAATACAGAAGGGCAGTAGAATAGTACTAAATTTTCATTATCTAGACA
Source organism: Agelaius tricolor (assembly GCF_023055355.1). Classification (NCBI taxonomy): domain Eukaryota; kingdom Metazoa; phylum Chordata; class Aves; order Passeriformes; family Icteridae; genus Agelaius; species Agelaius tricolor. Next base: position 18,159,607 of record NW_027269261.1, on the reverse strand, counting down.
CAAACTTTTTAAATGGATTTTGCAAAAGAAACATGCAGCTTCTTTCCTCTGTGTGAAGTCTGTGTGAATACAGGTTTTATATATGTCACAGTTGCCTTGGCGAGAAGGGGGATGAAACCAGAGCTCTCCAGAAAAGACAGCAGAGCTTTCTCAGACCTCTCAACATCTTGCATAACCCTATCATATTCCCTAGACAGCTGACCTTCAAAATGTCATAAAAATAGCTAATATTAAAAGTACACTTCTACAGTGTAGCATCTGGGCTTTATATCCTATTCTTGCCATGGCTCTTCAGAAGAAATCTGCCTTAAAGCATATTTTGCTTAAAGGATAAAAAAAAGGATACAGTATGTTTGTAACCAGTATCTTCAACAGTACATTTAGTGAAATATTAATCACTTTTTCTAGTCCCTGAACTACTCATGAATTGCTTATGTCATTTTTTAGAAGATACCACATAAAGATTTTTTATGTTGGTATTTCTTAACTATCATCCTTCTAACCAAGAAATTTTGCCAGAGGGGCTTTACTTCACAGTTAGAGAAACTCACATTTTAGTTTACTTGGTCTGGAACAGTGACACTTCCCTTTCTCTTCCTACTAATGGAGGGAAATACCAGACTGATTTCTCTGAGGTATGGTACTTACCATACCCCCTCAAAATGCTTCTTGTACATGCTAGGGGACTCAGTACTGGCCTTTTCTTTCCCATAACTGACACAAATATGCTACTGGAACCCACACCAGTAGCACTCATCAGTTGAAGCTTTCATTCTCATATCCAAAATAACTCTGCACAGGCAAGCCAAGGAGGAACACATTGGGCACAATTAGGTATTTAAAAAATCTAATATTTCCTGGAATCTGAAGCTATTAATCCAGAGATAAAACAAGAATGGAAAATTTCATTTAAATGCTTGTAACAAAGTTACAAGGCACCAAAACCAAGGATTCCAACTGAAGCAGCTTTAGCTACAAGCCTCCCTGCCAACTCCACCTTCCCCAACAGAGCACAACCCCTCCCTCTCGACTACACATCTGTTCATCACACCTAATATAATCTCAGTTATATAAGCAGCTCCAGCACAAGACACTTGATATAAGTGTTGATGTCATGGTGATTTTTAAAAACAACATTTCTATTAACATTCTGTCTTCAGCCTTCCCAGCTGGCTGTCTTGCAGACCATTGTCCAAGATGTTCAGTTCTTCCCTGCAGAGCTTTCTCATGTATCTAATAATAATTCATAACATTTCTATTGCACCTTTTACTTAAATTCCCACTGACACATTCAGCTGTGACTTTCAGAGCAGCAGTAATACTGTTGTACCTGTGATTGCCTCCAGGATACATCAAGGCAACATTTGTCAGGAAAAGAAATATATTTTACTAGATCAATTATATCAACTAAGATAATTATAAAAAACAGACAATCTCGCAGTCACACGAGGCCTTCCTCACAAAGTTTGCTGTGTTGTCTCACCTGCAGTTATGAACTAGAAAATGCCTGCTTAATGGTGGGCTGGCCAGAAGATTGAATTGATTGGGAATATAACCTGACCTTGTTACAGGAGTTATAAATTTGCAAAGATTTTATAGTTTGAACCAGGACCAAATATAATCAAACTAGAAACATATTTTTAAAAGCACTTTTCCTCACCTTCTCATCATTACACTCTTCACTGACCTCTTTCACCTTTTCATATACATGTGGATCAGTGAGTAACTATTTACATTTTATGCTGAAAATTAAGAGGCCAAGAAATGCATGCTAGAACAAAGAAGAGAATGTAAATCAATCTAATGCTAAAGCAATCAAGGAGAAAGTGAGGTAAAATCACTTTGCAGATCTGTTCCTAGCATTTTCCCTCCCCAGTTTCAGGAATGAGTACAACAAGCAATCACATGCCACCACAAATTAGCCTACTACTAATAGCATACACACAAGGCCAAAAAACAGTGAGCAAATATCAGTGAATATAATCTAAAAAGCAAAAAAATTATTTTCCTTTTGGCATGGATGTAAGATGTTACGAAGTAGAATAACAGAACCCTTAGTAGAGGGTGATTGCAAATTTCTCCTGTTGCCCCAGTAACACGCTCTGATCCCAAGGAGTTAAAGTCTACAACAAAGCACGGTTCAATTTCCACAATCTCATCCAAAACTGGCACCTCTGGTGAGATCATGAAAGGTCATGAGGAGACCATGAGGGACACAGACATCTGAGCAACCGGAAAATCCATTTTACATGTGTGAGTTCATTTAATTGTCTACTTAGATGTCAGGAATCTCTTGTCACTGTTGAACTAAGGTCACTGAATCATGAGCTTAAAATATTCTTCATCCCTCTGTCCAGATTCAAAGTTTCAAGGCCATTGTGGCTTTTATGTAAGCAACTATGAGATGCTGCCAACAGATCAGTTATTTCTATACAACGAAATTGTTCAGAATCAGATATGGGAAGAAATGCCTCAAAATGCACATATGGCTGTGAAATCAGTCACTTTGCAACTTCTGAAAATCTTTATTTCTGTGTGGTATGCACTTGCCATATTTGAGAGATGCTTGATATAATCTGTGCAATGGAGAATTACATCTAGGCCTGATTTCTAGACAACACCTAGCTGTAATAGCCAGCATTTTCCAATGACAGCCAGTTCATTTGACCTTCTGCATCTTGTTTTACCCAAGCTGGGAACACTCCTGCTATGCCATCTGTTCCTACCATGGAAGCAGCAACACAAGGACACAGAAGAAGACGAGCTGTGCTTTGGTAGTTTGGTCCTGCTTGAGCCAAGGCAGCATATGGTTATGTTGTGTGTTCATCAAGACACCAGTGCAATGAACTTCCTAATTTCCATTGAGGATGGTAGCCAGGCTATGCTAAAAACAACTTTGTCACTCATAACAGCTATAACAAGGATGGTAACAGTAACAGCAAATCACAATAGCACTGCCGTGCCTAATGTCTTTATAGTTTTAATTTTCTGTCATTTCCTTCACTTATATTGCACTATTGATCTTTAACTCTATATTGAAAGGGTTGCTAAATTGTTGTATCCTGAGCAGGTGGTCTGGACTACAGCTAGAAGAGATATAAAAGGGGGAAAAGGGTAGTTACATGCGACCAAAATTAAGTAGTTCTTAGGCCACGTTTCCAGACTGGAATTAGCCAGGTTCTGGAACATGAGCAAAAATGTCTTTATCTGTGTACACAAACTTTGCTGGATGCCCTTAAAATTCCAAATAGCAGTCTGAGATCTTCATCTGCTTCTTTATGTTTTGAGTACACCACAGCCTTGCCACATAAGACCATGTACTTTGGACACAACCTGCACATTACATTGAGTCATACCATAACTTTACAATGTCTGTATAACGGAGTGTGTCTCCTACACTTCCCGTTTACCTGACAGGACTAATGGACAAGTCTGACAGGGAGGTTTCCTCTGATGTGTGTCGATATGCGGTATATCACAGAACAGTAGAACTGCTGAGGCTGGAAGGGAGGGGCCTTTTGATCATCTAGTCCACAGCCCCAGCTCAAGCAGAAGCAGCTAGAGCGGGCTCCCCAGGACTGTGTCCAGTAAGGCTTTAAAAATCTCCTCAGCTGGAGACTCCACCACCTCTGTGGGAAACCAGTGCTTGGTCACCCTCACAATGAAAAACTATTTCTAGATGTTCAGAGGAAACCTCCTGTATTTCAGTTTGTGCCTTTTACCTCCTGTGCTGCCACTGGGCACCACTAAAAGCCTGGCTCTGTCTTCCTTGTCCTCCCCATTTAGGTTAGTTTTACACATCAGTAAGAGCTTCCCTGAGCTTTCTCTCCTCCAGGCTGGACAGTCTCAGCTCTCCTGGCCTCTCCTCACAGGAAAAAAGCTCCAGTGCTTCTCTCTTCCCAGTACAGCCCAGGATGCTGTTAGCTGCCTTTGCTGCAAGGGCACACTGCTGGTTCATGGTCACCTTCTTGTCCACCAGGACCCCAAGCTCCCTCTCTCCCAAGCTGCTTTCTATCTGGTCAGCCCCAGACTGACTAATAAGATTTGTAAGTGTCTGAAAATGAACTCTCCTGTAAAATGTGTGCCTGCATAACACCAGACTTGGATGTTGATGCACAAATGGCAAAGAAAAAAGAGATCCTTTAGACTAGACCAGGCAGTGGAATTTCTTACAGCCAGCTGTGAAGCGTTGATGAGTCAAACATGGGACTTAAAGTGGAGTGCTCAGCTTGCAGCTACCCTGACTTAAAACATTCCTCTCAGACATTCACACAGGACCAGAACAGGAAGTCATAGTCTTCTGCTTTGAAAACATCTCTCTGGTGTAGTTTGATAAGTTTCCACTCTCTCCTGCACAACAAAAGAAGATAAACATGCGTGAACACCAGTCTTATGCCTCCTATGAAACACAACTCATCTTCAACCTTCTACATCCGTCATTTCAAATACAGAGATGAAACTTTCACTGGACTATCTCAACTCCCAGGTCTTTCCAAGGGAAAAGAGAATCCTTGAAAAAGAAAATATTCTGCAGAATTTATTACATTGTGGAGTGTTGCAGTGTGATGCCATTTCCTGTTTCACCTATCCCAACCCCCCAGGTGTACCAACCTCTCCTTTCCCCTTTGCCTTCCTGCTAAGAGCTGTCTATCAATCTTAACATTCCAGCAAGGGCATAGTGTGGTTGGCAGAAGTTCAAAAGATGCCCCTCAGGTCCGGGCTCATTGGCCTATCCAAGTGTCTTTATCCCTTGAGCCTTCCCCTTCTCCCACCTGGTTGGTCCCTCACCTGTCCCTTCCCCTCCCTCTGTCCCCGGGGCTTAAAAGGAGATGAGACCATGCAGTCTAGATTCTTTTGGGAGCTGTTACAAGATTCAGGGATCTATCATCCTGGAATAAAACTCTGGATTAAAACTCTACGATAGAATCCTCTCCTGTTTCTCTTCACCGTCGCCTGAACCTTTTCCACCAGAGGTAAACTTTCTACTTTGCCTGGATTTGTTCCAAGTGCCTAGCTGCAGCATCCAGCCGGCCAAAGGTATCTCTGAGGTGAAACACCACAGCTGCCGCCTTTGGCCCAGCAGCAAGGTCAGACGAGGCCAGGCACGTCCACCCGGAAATATTGGAATTAATATTCTAAAGTGGAGATTGCCTCCAATCAAAGGCAAGTGATCAGTAGCCTGTTACAGTCTGAAGCATCTTCTGGATTCCTAATTCAATATCCACATGGCTTCTGTAACTATAAAACCTCTTTCCACAGTTAAAGGCTTCTTCCATGACCTGAAGACATGGCCAAAGCACACTACATCTTCCTCTGGATCAACTCTGGATCTTCTGGATCAACTACCCTATCCCACTGTACATGACGGCAGATGGAAGCTACAGAGTTCATAACTAAGGGAAGGAAGAACACATTCCCAATGACCCAGTCAGGAGCCAAAATCAAACTGGTCTTCCAAATCACACAGTGAGAAGGTTGCACCCTCTCCTGGTGCAACCAGGATCAAGATTCCAAAGACAAGACCTGCAGTACAACAGATGCAGTGACAAAGGGTGGCAGAATTCCACCTCTTCTGCTGAGATCTCACCTATGGAATATGATTGTGATCTCAAAACTTACTCTTACCAGAATGAAACAAAAGGCTCAGGTCACAATAACTCACAATTCTATAAGATTTTTTTCAATGAGAATAAATGGAAAAAGCATCAATAAAAAAATAAAAATTTTGCCACGTTGCACTCTTGGCTCGATGCACTGCAGAGGAAAGGGGGAGTATATATGGTCAATGTTTCCTTTTCTGACCTTTTTTTTTTTTTCACAGAAAGCTTTAGTCTTAGACATCTGAACACATTAGACAGATGCACAAGGGTTAACAGGTTAAAAATGTGAAAGCCTAAGTGCATGGTTCACAATACTTCTGCAGTTCTCTCTCAAGGCAAAATTCTACTCAATATCAGTCAGATTAATTATTTTGTTGAAAAATGAATGCAGGATTGATTACCTATGACCTCTGCATCTCAAAGGATTGTACCTAGTACAAGGAGGACAAACTGTAAGCTACAAGTGAGCACACCCTCCTTCCAGGAGATTGAGAAGACAGGGATTTAGAAAGTCTTCAAGAAGCATTCAAAACAAGAATCTTGAATCTTGAATCTTCAGTTTTGAGGATGATTCTAAAGAAATATATTATTTATTTAACATATTTCACAATTTAAATCTTTATAACTCTAGACCCATTATACAAGTCAGAACTTCCCAGAGTCTGAAACAGAGAAATCAGAAAGCATGTGTGCATGATTGCTTATAAAACCAAAATGTTGTATAAAACACATACAGGGCATTAAGAAAATGAAACCAGCTCCACTAATTTCTTCAGCCTGCACAGACATATGACCAAAGGATAAAACTATCATCTTCTAGATATTATATCTATTTTTCACCATTTTAATTTCTAAGTAGTCAAATCTTTTGCCCAAGGAGTCTTCTCACTTGGCACCACTAACACATCTCTGAAAAGAATCATCTATTCATTTCAAAATTGAATAGGAACACAATTTACTAACAATTACTTCAGCTACTTATTCCTCCAGATTTCAAATATGAAGCCACAGCTTTGCACCCCTAAAACAAACTCATCGTGTGGGGCAGGATATGGGTTGGATTCTCACCACTGTGTCCCAGTGCACCAAGGTGCACAGGGACATCTCAGCTGCTCCTGCATGACAAGTCCCACACACAGTCGGATCGCAGTGGATCAGCCCTTTTGGGGCAGACCAGGGACAGGCATTGCCTTCCTTTCACACAGCAGCTGTTTGTCCTGGCTGTACAAACTTAAGAACAAGACAAATCTAACAGCATGGCAACTGGTTCCAAGGGTACCTGGAGGCACAAGCAGTCCCTGGTGAATTCCCATGGTGAGGCCAAAGCAGGGGCAGCATCTCTGAGCAGAAGTGGCGACCACTTCAGAATAGAATGAATGTCCTCCTGCACATGCAGAAGACATATTCATGAATAAGGAGAGGTGTTCATTCTGAATAATCAATCTTAGGAACTGTCACCTGCGAGGGTGGAGTGGATAGGAGATTCACACTTAAATAAATATAACCTGTTTGACTTAAAAAATCACTGCCTCCAGCAAACACTTGAGTATATATTTACATGAAGAATAGAAGAATGAGTAGGCAGAATACAATATTCCACTCCATTCCAGAAGCACATTGCATAAAAATCCCACAAATACAAGCTGGAGCAATGTCAAGATTATTTCACTGCTAACTAAAAACCTGCAATTTTGCTGTTAAGCTTGATGTTTGGAGCAAGATTCATTAATGGTCTAACAAGAGGCAAAACCACTCACAGAACACAATCAGTTTTGGTAGCAAGGGACACATGACCTCATCTAGAGGCCATAAGAGAAATTCTCAATGCAGAGTCAGATGCTGGATTGAAAAGCAGGGAGACAACACTAAGAGCCACTGCTGTTAACAGGGCAAGATGATGCAGACACTGCCCTTGTTAAGCAGGCCCCAGGTCTGTGAACAGTTTTGCAGACAGAGTAAAGCAGAACTGAACAGAGTGGCTGAAGGAGTCCTCTCATGGGCTTGGCTAAGGGGATGAGACTGTGTAGTTCCAGTTCTTAATATTTATCCATTTAGAAACCTTTTCAGCTTAGGTCGTTCAAGTCACAGCATGTACAGCATTATCTGTTGACAAATAACCTTTATAACATTTAAGCACAAGAGCACAGCTCCTAAAAAATCGTCAGATTTAATATTTTCCTGCTTGCAGCTGAGTCATAATGTGACTTGAACTTTATATTTAAATCCCATGTGTGTGTGCATAGTGTGTCTCTTGGTATTTGCTTTGGTTTTTCAAATATGTTGTTAAGTGAAAAATGTTCTGCTGTACAAGACAAAGATGCTGAACATAGTAAGCTACTGTCAGTCTTAAAATACATGCTAACTTTTCAACTGCTACATTGCATAAATAGGTATTTAGAGGCTGTTTAATGTGACGGTGTTCACAGGGGTTTTCAGATGAGAGAAGAGATGAAGATTTGATTCTCTATTTCAGAAAGCTTGATTTATTATTTTATTATATATATTACATTAAAACTACACTAAAAGAATAGAAGAAAAAGTTTCTCAGAAAGCTAGCTAAACTAAGAAAAGGATGAATAACAGAACAAAGAGCCGAGCTAACTAAGCTGTGATTGGCTATTAATTATAAACATCTAAGATGGGCCAATCACAGATGCACTTGTTGCATTCTACAACAGCAGATAACCATTGTTTACATTTTGTTCTTGAAGGTTCTCAGCTTCTCAAGAAAAAAAATCCTAAAGAAAAGATTTTCATGAAAAGATATCTGCGACAGTTTAAAAGCAGATTATTTATGTAACAGTTCATAACAAATCCTCTAGCAACAGTACAATTTTCATGCAAATTTGAACTGAACGCCTTTTAAAAATATATTTCTTTTGACTAATATACTTATTACAAAGGTAAAGCAGTTCAGAAAACAAAGTATTACTGAGCTGTGAAGTTTTCAATATATTACATCAACTTCAATTTTGTAAACATACTGGGTCAGATTCAGCTGTGTCAAAAGTCCAGAGATGTCAGAACATTCTGTAATTAGTATTTGCTGCCTTTGCATAAGACTGGGCAGATGGTCACATTTTAAAGAGATTTCAGTACAGTGGCCATAAGTCCTTCCTCACTAATGGTGCTGTATGATTGATGTGTCTTAGGTCAGGATCTGCTTTCAAAAAACGGTAAAAAATCATAACTTCCATGGACTTTTACTAGAAATTTGGGATAAATCACATCTGAAAATAAATCCTTAAATTAAATAAGTGATCTCCAGTGCTTTTTTTTTTACATTAATAACATTTGATCTTGAAATGCCACTTCATGTGTCAGGGCTCAGCCCCAGGCAAAGATTTTTCATTAAATGGGAAAATAAATGCTTAGAGGACAAACTCTGGAACAAAAAAGAAATTCAAGCCATCAGTTGTGCAAATAAACTGGAGTCATAATCTAGTCTTCAGAGAGACCCAGGGACTCCCTTGCTCAGTTTCATAAGTCACAGACAGGATCAAGGAGGGCAGAAAAGTTCTGCTGTGTAGGCACTAGCCTGCTACAACTGAAGTCTATTGAACAAAATAACAATTTCTAAATTGGCACTAAGTTAAAGAAAAATGAAAAGTGAGCTAAATTTTATATTTTCAAATGCTTTCAAATGCTTAGTGCATCTCCAAAAGTATGATCCTAAATGGATTATCCATGAGACAATCTGTGCAGAGCCAGGAGCTGGACTTCCATGATCCTTGTGGGCCCCTTCCAAATCAGAATGTTCTACAATAAGAAATTGTTCTATGAAAATCTGGAAACTGAATTTCTCTACTTAATTGTGACATTTTACTTCTGATGCAGAACTTCTGTGGTCTTCACTGAACCAGGCAACACTCAGAAAACACACAGGGGAGGCCACAGCAGCCTTGTATCAAAACTGGTGCTAAATGTAAAATTTCCAGGGACGGCAGAACAATTCCCTCTCTTCGCTGACTCAGTACCAGCTTTTCCTTCAACACTGACAGCAATTACTGGGAATTAGTGTCAAGTGGCCTAGGGCTGTGGGACAGACAGGTATCCTACAAGAGTATGGTAAGAGAAGGCCTCCAGGTGAAAGGAGCTTCAGATTTGGAGCCAACAAGTGCTGACCTACTGAAGGAAGATGAATCAAGTACAAATCCCTGTCGTGCTCAGCCCTCTTGAATATACAACCATTCAATATTAATTTTCCATTTTTTTTTACAAGCTGACATTTCAACCCCCTGCTCCTATTTCTAGCTGCATAACTTTGCATCCTGCATTCCCCATGTATAAAGAACAGGATTCTTGTGTACAAGTATATTTTTTCCTCCAGCAATGCATAAAGGAGTGGGTGTTCACATATATGTAAAGCATATGTGTGAGCATTCACCCACATTAACATTTTTGAGTTGTCAGTGGCTAGGTCTGTGTGCAAGTAACCATAAGACAGGTTGAGACACAACAGGTAATCATAAGACAGGTTGAGTCCCATCTGCAAAATTGAATCAATCATGTGCTGTCAGCAGAGATTTAGCTCACAATATAGTATTGACTTAAAGGCCATGCTGGTAAAGCAAATGGTATAAATTAAGCCATTTCTCACCAGAGCATTATATCCTTTAAATGTCTAACAGAGGAGCAAGCAAACAAAAAACATGGCTGTCCAAAATTACAGGTCTGTAATTCAGTCACCACTGGTAAACCAAGGGGACTGGGATTCTTCGAGCAACTCACACACCACAGGGATACTATCTGGGGTTTTTTTACCTGCCAGCTCAGAGTTTTTTGCATCCAAATAGTGTATTGTAGTTGACATAATTTCTTATCTCTGAATTGCAGAGAGAAAAGAAGTCTTCTGAGTTGTGCTTCTCTGTCTGCTCAGGAGATCTGAGGAAGCAGGGAGAACAGATGGGCAAAGTAGCATGTGCAAAAGCATCTCTGAACACAGCAAGTCACTCAACAGAAGATCTAGAAGGACCCTTCAGCTGTCACTTTCCCAGAGGTATCACATAACATTTTTGGGCCAGGGTTTTTATTATGGTTTTTTTGTTGTTTGTTTTTTTTTTTTTTTTTTAAATAACAGGCATTTTAATATATTAAGCTGAAAATTATAGTATCTGTGGGAGTTTTGACATTGACAGCATTCAGTTAGTGCAAGAAACCAGCAAGATCTGTCCACTGGGCCACAAATCCAGGAAAGGGCTATGACTTCAGAACAGCCCAATTCTGTTATACAGAAATCACTACAACAAGCATGGGGAGGGTACAGCTGAGTTCTGTTCTCACCATGGCATTTTATTTCCTGAATCTGGGTAGCTCCTCACAAAAAATGGGAATTACACCCTAGCATCATTTACCACCCACAGACCCTGACAGATTTAGCAGGTGGTATGGTGATTCAGTACACAGAGGGTGGATTAAAAATAGCGACGGTGTGGCTAAGTTGCCTCCACTGTGTCTCTAAACACTGACAGCCTCAGAGCAGCCACTTACAACACTTGAAAACTAGCTGTGCTATTGGAATAGTGTGTCCACATACCAAGGTCATGAAATTTCTCATGGACGTGAAGGCAATGAGGCCAGAAAAAAGACAACCTGGCCAAAAATCCTGACTGCACAGTTACTGAACAAAACCACTACTTCCTACTCCATGCATTTCAGCTTTAAAAACAGATGAGTCAAGAAAGTGAGTGGAGAGAGCAGCACAGCACAAACTCAGTAGCATCACTACGCCCCTGGGTAGAGAAAAGCTCAAATATACAGACAGTTCTACTTCCACTGTCTGCAATCAGTATGTTTGTTCTGGGATAAAACAAACACCCATAATCAAATACTGAAGGAATGCTGGACTGCATCTCATATACTCGAGCAACTGATCAAGAAATAATTTATCCCTGTGCAAGTCTTGCCCTTGTAAGTCTGCCAAGGTCAGTGTCACTTTAGGTTATCAGCTGTTGGAAGTGCTGGCTAAGTTAAACTGCCTAGAACAAGCTTTAAACTTACATACCCGACTTCTTGGACAAAATGTGTGTCTTACTTTATCTGAATTTGCAATCCCCTGATAATGTAAGGCACATTCTTCCTCTGTGCTCCTTATTCTCTGCCCTTATTTCCCTTTTTGGCTCAGGTAAGTCTTCCATATGCAGCAGACCAAGACCTCACTACAGAGAATATACAAGCATCATTCAGCTGACATTCACCATCATATGTCCCTCTTAAGAGATAATTCAAATTAGATTTAAATCCTAGTAAGGTGGGTTTTTTCCATTAAAAGGTTGCTGCATGTGCAGTCTCCTAAAGTGATTTAAAAATTATTTTTTTCTTCAACTCACCTCACCATAAAACCAGTAATCTCCTTATCAAGTATGCTGCATCACCATTATGAGCTACAGACTAGGACCTAAATCCCACTATTCAGTAATCTGAATGCAGGTTTTTGCTCTGGTCACAGTCTTAGCAAGTGTCCCAAAGGCAGTAGCACCTCTCTGGTCTGCCCTGCACCTTCACATCAGCTCAGGCCCTTTGTTTAATTGAAAGTTTAGGGACTTTAGGATTATTTCAGTGCTAAAACTAATTCTAAAGGAGTTCTTAAATTCCAAAGTAACGTCACTGCTTTTTTAGGATGTAAACATGTTTTTTTATTCAAATCTGACAGTATCACCACTCACTTTTACTTAGAAATTCAATGTTAAAAACTGGAACTGCTTGGATGCAACAGAGGATTTTAATGACCAGTTATTCCCCAGGTAAACCTGTGTCCTGGTTTGAAAAGGAAGTGAGTTTTTTGGGATGCTGTGGTCAAACCAATAGGTGCTCAGATTTGAATATTGGCACCTGGTGTGGCCACTGAGGACATGGATACGCCTCTGAGAACACAGGGGGTTAAAAGCAGAGAACTCCCAGGGGGAAGCTCTCTTGGGTTGTGTCAGTGAAAGAGATCAGAGCTCCCGTGCCCGGCTGTGGGCTGGGTGGGGGAGGGGAAGCCATGCGGCTGGGTGAGGTAGGCCGGGGCTTGGACAGAGAAGGGGGGTGAAGGCCCCTGCAGGATGGAAGGGTGGAGGAGCACCGAGACCCATCGGGCAGAGAGAGAGAGAGAGAGAGAGAGAGAGAGAGAGATGGTGCTTGTGCCACCTTGAAATTTGGTGCCCAGCAGGGCAGCCGTGGACGTTCCGGACAGGCAGAGCCTGAGATTTTTAACCCTTTTCTTGGATGATGGAAACCTTACAAATGCTGATCCTCCTGGAGTTGAATGAGAAGAGAGATAGAGATGAGATAAGAGGAAATGGGCCACGAGAGAAGTTGAGAAGAATCTTAGGTGAGAGGACGTGATGGAGTGGCCTTTGGCTGGACTTTTCTTGTATAGCCATGGACAGAACCATTTTTTCCTGTGACACAGAGACTGCATTTAGGGGGAGGCAATGGCTTGGCGCCAAGAGAGTGCAGTGATGTTATGTGAAGGAGTGTGTGAACAGAGACGACGGGTGAGAAGGGTGGTGGTGCCCTCCGTCTTCAGGGAAGAAGAATCTGTAGATTCTTCTGTAGAAGAAAAAATCTGCAATCTGTTCTCGAGACCCCTTGGCCCCAGGGAGTGAATCTGGGGGGGGACAGGTGTCCCGAAAGTGAGACTGTGCTTTTTTGGAGCTGGGCAAAGCATCCTTAAAAGGGGAACCCTAGAAGCAGCTCTGGTCCATGCGCAGTGGTAAAAGCACCGGGCATGGAAGGAAGATGTCACAATGGCAAATGATCTCCAAGCAGTGCCACATGTGACAAGAGGTTTCAACTGTGTTTCCAGGGGAAGCCTATGGTACAAGAGGGACTCCTCTCTCCTTGATGAACTGAGAATTGATTATCTGAAGGGTGGTGATGGACTGAGAGTTGATGATCTGAGGGGTGGATGTATTGGAAATTTGGTGGAAGAGGAGGAATGTTTTTGGAAGGTTTTCATTCTGAGTTCTGTGTGTGTTTCTTTTTATATATAGGTGTAGGTTAATAAAGTTTTTCTTCTTTATTCCTAAGTTGGAGCCTGCTTTGCTCTATTCCTGGTCACATCTCACAGCAGACACCAGGGAGCATATATTTTCATGGGGACACTGGCATTGCACCAGCATCAAACCATGACAACCTGGCAGGAGCAGAGCCCATGCAGCCTGGTAGGCTTTGCAGCACTCCATGAGATGAGGAACAAAAGCTTTTGGAAATCACTTTTCCAAACTGAATCTGGATCAGTTATTCCACGGGAAAATGTGATTTTTCCTTTATTATTCTGTACTACCAAATGTCTAACCTCTGAAAATCATTCTTTAAACGTAAAATAATTAGCACTCTGAAGGAAAATTGAGAAAATATTTCTACTTGAAATAGCACAAACCAAATCCACAGACTTCTGTGTTGCTGTTTCAGTTAAATCAATCACATTTTCCACTTTGGCTGTTTCCAGCAACAATTCAGATTGCAAAGTCTCTGTCCTGTGCAAGGGCCTGTACAGTACCACAAGAGCAGAGAACCATTTTCTCAAGGAATGAGCCTATTATGAATAGAAGCCAAACAGATGCATGGCATCTTACAGAACCTGGTTAAAAAAAAGGAAGGATGAACATTAAACCTCTCAGCAAGATCAGATTGTTCAACAAAAGGCACAGTTGGTATGGAAGATGAACCTTTGCTCCACTGTCTCCTCTTCAGAGCTAAAAATATAGTGAGTCATAGCAGTTTTGCTATTTAGCTTTACAAATTGAAGTCATTAGGCTTGGATGTACAGAATCATTCCCTTCCTACCACAGATCATATGAACTGATACTAAGGAACACTCAGGACTGGACACTGACCAGCCCTTGCTTTCAAATCTCACTAAGATAACCCATAACAAACCAAATGAATACAGTCAAGTTCAATAAGAGAGGCAAGAGTGAAACTACCATTACAACTAGGAAAAAAAAGGAAGTATTACATAAAGCTCTGAATAATATATCCCTTGATATTTTCCCCATCTAGCACATCCCCATCTTGTTTTTTCTGACTTTTATTTTGTATTTCTGATCAAGGCAAATGGTTTAAAAGTGCGCATGAAGACATTTTTTAAAAGCTAGTTGATCTAGACAGCAGACAGACCAGATGATCTGGAGAAGGCTGAATGGGAGCCAAATTACAAAAAGAGACATATTAAACATTTTTTAATTGCCTTGTAGCGTCTCCCAGAGAATCTCCCAGAAAAGGCACTAGTCCACCTGTTCATTTTATTTTCAGGTAAGTACTTTTAAAAATAAGCCAGAGGAGGAGATAAGTATAAGTATAGACTGACAAGGATGTAAGGGAGAAAGAATGAGTGATCTTCAGACACTGAAAGGAGAGGCTGTACATCCAACCAGAAGGACCAGCATCATCTTGTGTTGTAGAAAAAAACCCAGATTTTCCTCATCCCTGCATGTACATTGAGGGGGGGGCATCATTTTAGAACTGTTTCATGAGGTCAAATCTCTTCATCTCATACAAACTCTTCTCACCCCTACCTCCTCCATTCATTATGTCAAGTGTAGGAGGTAATACAGAAGATCCAGATTTGCTCTTGTAGGAAATTTGGCTGTGGTGCTGGTGACCAGAGTCCCCATAGTCTGAATTTCCTGCCTAGGAAATTCACAGGAGAAATGGAAAGCTAATGAACAGGAAAATCCCTATGTCATCCAATTTCCAAACACATTCAGATCAGGGAAAAACTAGCAAATGGACTTCGAAGCGAACAAACAGCAACCTCGTGTTAACATTCACAGTAAGCTGCCAGTCCCACTGGCTCCCTGCTGCAGCTTCCTGCACTGCATGCGGTTTGTACTTCAGAGGAGATTATATGATAACAGAATCACTTGACAGAAAGGACAGAAAACCTCAGCATATGGAAAATATTTTTTCTAACACTATAAGTATATATGCACTACCAAAGGACTTTTCCGTCTCCAATAAAACAACCAAAGAATTAAACTGAGATTTAGTATGGCAAAAAGGGATCATAAACAGCAAATGCTAAGATGACTACAGAGCTGCAGCTGGGAGCTGCTACATTGTTCCTTTGGAAAAAAATAATTATCAGATCAGATTTATAAAATATATTTAAAAAATCAGATCAGATTTATAACTGTTTTCCCTGAAAGTCTGCATTCTTAAATCACAGCTTCAAACTGGCCAAGATGGCAAAAGTCATGAATCATTTACCTGTGATACTAATGCACTGCAGCAAACCCTCCAGTTGACATAATTCTGAGCTGATTCTGAGTGCCCCCTTACATTTATTAATATTCTAATAGAAGTTGGCATGCAAAAAAAAAAGTTCAAAATACTCTTTTTTTCAGTTCTGTAACCTTGGCTTGGCTGACATACAGACTTCCTGAGCAGCATAGATCTACCTGCTCGAAGTAAAAGGTTTCTGAGACAGCCTTTTGGAAGGACCAAGAAAACTCTTTCATATACAGAACCCAGGGTTAAAAAATACACCTATTAGTAGCATCCAGGAAACACACCTCCTAGTACATCAAGGCTACTGCAGAAAGGTATCTTTCATCTTGGTTTTGACAAAATTCCTCTCCCTCCAGTGAACGCAATTTATCTGATGGATTTCTCTTTAAAATGAGGAATGAAGTACGTCTCTGTAACTTTACTGAATATGAAATAAAAATGAAATAGAATCTAAGTATACCAAACACTTTCCTGCTCTCCATCCCTCACATGAATCCAGTATCACTCTTGTGTCTAAACAGAAGCATTAGAGGCAGCACTCATCCATTTTTCAGTGTAAAAAGCAACCTTGTAAATGATAAGAACCAGCATAAGAACCTTGTAAAGACTGTCAATGAGTGTAGGGTATTTTTTGCTGTTTCATTCCTGGGTTGTGAGGTTTTTTTCCTTAGTTTCTTACTCTTATTCAGCATATATGCATACATCCCACTACTAATCTTCCTCCCTACCCATCCACCTATCCAGAAGATTAATAAGGGGCATGCTAAATGTGTTAGTGCATGGCTGCATACCAAGACAGATATGTATCCCTCCTTTATAACCAGATGCCCCTTCCTGCAATTTCTTCCACTGGCATCTCTTACAGCCACTGTGCAGAGGCATGTCCCATCTTGACCTAATTTCCAAGAGATCATAGGCATAATGGAGTTGGGCTTCATCTACACACATTGTGCAATCATTTATATATATTTTTTTACTGGGATTTTCCCCTTGAACTAATATATCCTAGCCTCTACAGACCAGCCTAGTCTTGACAAAATCAGTCCTAGACTGTACCTTCCTTGTGCTGGTCTCTTAAGACAGATGCAATGGATCAGGGCAACAGTGACAGATAATGCACAGGCTACCAGCAGCAGGGAAGAACTCTGCTAGACTTGAAAGCTGGATTCTTCCATCTGGGCAAACATTTCTGAGTGTCAAAAGAGAAGAGGCAAGGCCTGAAACAACAGCCTCTCATGTTGGGACACCAATCCCACAGGACAGAGTGAGGGGCAGTTTTAAAACGTGGGTGCTGTGCTGTCACAGCCATGTCACACCCTCCAGCTCACCCATGTAACTCCAGATCGTATTAACCTGGAATTATGTCCGAAGATAAGAGACTGTATCCTCCATATTTCTTCCCTGGCCCCACAGAAGAACCCCAGGCCTTGGAGAAGAGAACAAGGAGTGAAGAGAAAAGAGCATGTGATGTTATGAGTCCGCAATGGAAAGAACTACCCAGGATGATTATCTCTAAACCCAAGGAGGGATAGAGCAGGACCCAGGACTGTGGCTGCAGCAGCTTAGTGCTCCTCCAGAATGGTTGTGACTGTACTTTTGGGAGGAGTCATGGTCCCCCTTCAGAGGAGAGAAGAATGTTCTGCACTTCTACAAGATCAACACAAATGTCTGTGTATTTTCATTTTTACTATTGCTCATGATAACACCATTTTATCTTAATTCCTTCAAGATTACTGCAAAGCTGGTAATTGCAATCAAGCTATTTTATGAGTCCAATTTACAGGAGACCAAATTATTTATTATTTATTTTCAGTTGTAAGTGGATCATTTGTGTCCTCTCAGAGTAAGATGATGTGTACAAAATATGCCTAAAAATGTCAACTAAGTGGAGAGATACAGAAAAATGCCTCTCTCTCATAAGTGCCCATTGCTTTCAGAATACAAATCATTATCACACAAACACAGCAATAGCATGGTAGGTTTCCACTGAGTATTAGAAATACATAAAAAAACCCCTCCACTCTATGCCATGAAGTTCTTACAGCTAATAGATTTACCCAAGCAAGTAGGGCTGTTGACTTCCATCCCCACACCATTGCAGATCACCTCTTGCTAATTCACCTCTTAGTGCTGCTCTAAATCTAACTTCCAAATTAGCCTTACCAAGCAACTCCTCCCCACGCACTCTCGAATATCCCTCGAATATCCCTCACCTCCCCGCTGCCATTCCTGAATGACACAATCTTTCTGGATACCCACAATTACCAACCATTTCACTGGAAATGGGAATGCAGGCACTAGGGGTGACAGCTGTCAAGCAGCTGTTTATCAAAATTCCAGTTAAAATTGTTTATTTGCAAACACACACGGAAGTCTTAAGCTATTGACTGGCTTTTGTGTGGATTTAATCTATTACCACAGGGCTGTTCAGTATAAACAACCTCACTCAGTCTGCAGAAGTAAAACACAAATTCACTTGGGTCCAATTTACTGTGGCAATAACCATACTGTTTACATCATGATCAAGTACAAAGAGTAGGTCTAATACCCCCAAGGAGAACAGACTGTGTAAATAAGCATATTTTATGGGAGGGCTCTGAGATTTATTCCTGATGCTTTCCAATTGTGACTTTGGAAAATGCTTGCAAGCCCTTCAGAACAAGCAAGGTAAAGCTGACCTTTTTGATAGCTGCTAGTAAAATATCTGATCTTGTGTTAAGCACAAACTTAGCTGTGACCTTCACTAAACCAGAAAAATTGAAGTTCCACCATCAAGAATCACAACAGCTCCTTCTGTGCTGGAGCAACACACGAACATTGGGGCAGGTCCAGCTAAACTTCAGGTCCCAGGATGTTAAATAATCCATAACTTTTGAAAGACTCGTTGCTGGGGCAGTCTTCATTCTTCCAGCCTGACCCAGGAAAGTGACAGCAGCAGTCAGGATGGCCCAAGACACAGCACTGATGGATTTCTACTGACAAGCAGCACAGGAGGAAGCAGGAGGAAGTAACACTTGGGAATCCCACACTAGAGATGGAAATCCTCAGAGTCCTATGTTACAGCAATGACAATTCGAGTTAGACTTGACAAAAACATTTATAAAGGTTTGAGAATGAAGCATTTGGTTAGATGGTACAGTTTCCAACCTAAAGTCTCAAATGGTAAGATGCCTGAGGTAAATGTGTGACTCCCATGCTCTAGGCAGGAAGAGAAACTACAGGCACTTCTGAGCTCTTTTCCAGTCCTATTTCTGTGACTCTGCTCTCAAGTGTGTTGTCCCATGTCTTGAAATGTCGCAGGCATCTTTTTGTGAAAATCCTTTCTTAGGATTTTTTCTTCCTGAGAAGCTGAGAGGCTCCAGGAACAAAATGTAAACAATGATTATCTGCTGCTGTGGAATGCAGCAGGTGGATCCATGATTGGTCTCGTGTGGATGTTTGGATTTAGTGACCAGTCACGGCAGAGCTGGCTCTCTCTCTCTGTCCGAGCCAGCTACCTTTGTTATCATTCTTTTCTATTCTATTCTTAGCTTAGCTAGCCTTCTGAGATGAAACTTTTCCTTCTATTCTTTAGTATAGTTTTAATGTAATATATATCATAAAATAATAAATCAAGCCTTCTGAAATATGGAGTCAGATCTACATCTCTTCCCTCATCCTGAAAACCCCTGTGACCACTGTCACATTGAAAGATGTAAATTAAATTTTTAAATTTCTGTTCCATAGTTTTCTACTGCACAGACTTGCTGGTACTAATGACAGAAGTGAGAACAGGACCCCATGTTTACAAGCTTCTTTTTCTGAGCATCTTCTCCTCCCTCCCAGCATGTATGACAGCTTTTCTCTTGAATCTGTATGGTGTTCTCCAGCCTCCTGATACATAAACAGCTATGAGTTCTGCTGCCTTTCTGCAGTACTAAAAAAGATCTGAAGGCTTTGCATTTTCAAAGACAACCTCTTCTTTTTAGTGTTTTCTCTCGGTCTCCGGAATGGGAGTCCAGTGATATAACGATTCCTCTGATTCATATACATGCCATATCTCATTTTTTCTTTAGCAGTGTACAAGAGAGTGTATTTTTAGCATATTATCTCATGATACCCTTGATAACCCAACTTCTACATAATCTAACCCCTAGTAACATAACCTATTTTCTTCCTCAGGCTATTGTAAGCTATTTCCTCTTTTCAGTTTGTAAATTTTTCTAGTTAAAGAATCTCAACACAGAAACTCTGCTGCACCCTTACCTGTGCTTCACCATGTGCAGAAAGGATCAAGGAAGCAGACCTGTTTCATCCTTCTGTGTCCTCTGCATTACATCATATGCTTCCATGAGCAAACATTTGTAAGCTGAATCCATATTTTTATGGGAACACATTACACATCCACTGATTTCTAAAGAGGGACAGGCATTATAAGGCAATGGCACTCAAACCACAGCCTGCATGGACCTGCCTGTCATGCAATGATTTTCTCCTCTCTAACTGTTCAAGTATGTTTCAATTAATTTAAAACACATGCAGAACTTCTCTAATGTTGCTCTTTTGTGTAAACTGTGATCATGAACCAAATGACTGAGCAAGGCAGAAATACCCTTCTTCTTAATATGGACTTTACACCATTAGAAATCTGCATAATACCACTTTTCAGGGCTCTACCCTAACTCATGACTCTTTTTTTTTGTTGTTGTTATTCTGAAGATGTTTTTGGTGTCAGGAAAAATGCAATGTGATATCTCAGACATAAAGGAGTGACACAAATAAATCACACTGGAAAAACTCTCTGTGATTTGCTTAAGTAGCAATTCAAGCGAATAGGAAATCAGTTGCTCATCTCAATTAGAAGACAGTCACAGCCAAAAAATCCTATTATAGAGACCATATTATAAAAATGTGGATTAGGAATTCCCCTAAATTCTATTTACAGAAGAAAGTTACAGATGAAGATCCAAAGGATCTCTTCCCTGTATATGGCAACATCTGTTTCTTACATAAAATGCGTCTTCAAGACATTTAATCTTTCTACAGTCATTTCTCCACCTACAAAGGAGCATAATAATACTTACATTCCTTTATAAAGTGCTTTAAACTCCATGGATGAGAAGAACTATATAAAAAAATAAGTCACATTTTTATTACTGTTGTCACTATTAAGCTACCACAGTCAAGAATATTTGTCAAATTATGGGTTTAATGAGATACGTTTATCAAAAGTAAGCAGGGGTGCTGGCAGAAAAGCCCCTATACTCCTTTCTGAAGTTGGTCATCAGTGACAAAATCAATTAATACAGAAATGTTCCTGATAAATTCTAGACTCTCCCTAGCTAAAAAAATGCTTGACAACAAGCAGAAGAGCAACCCAGGATGGACACTACTTAATTTAAAAGAATCAAAGGTCACAAGTGTGGAAACACATTTGCCCCACAGGATCTCAGTGAGCACAGATGGCACCACCAACCACTTCCACTGTTTACAGTACGAAAAGAAAGAAACATCCTGACTCAGATGAATCCCATCAGCAGTCCAGCTGTTCAGGAAAAGCCATTGGGAGCCCCCTCTGAAAAGCAAGAGTTCAAGCTTGGTGCCAACAAAAGCAATAGTGCAGTCAGATAGATGGTGAGTGTGGACACCAAAAACTGCTGTTATAAACCACTGTGAGAATTAATAAATGTACAGCCCATAATTGGTTTCATAATGCTCTCCTTGTGCCACCTCAAAAGAAGTAGCTGAGGAGACATAAAACCAAGTGAGAAGATGCCAGTTTCACAGTTAAATTGCTGAATTTGTTAGGATCCTTGTATCTTCAGTCCCTTAATATGTTAGCAAAGCAAATTTTTCCACTTAGTGAATCAAACTGTACACACTACACCACTTTATCCCTCAAGCTTATTTTTTGACTAAGCAATGCTCACCAGTAAGTGTAGCCCAGCCTTCATTCATATTTTCACCAGCACACAGCAAATATGAATTCAGGCCATATTTTGTGGTCCTTTTCCTGCCTAAAACCTCATGAAAATGCACAGCACAAGTGCAAGGTTTCCTGCTTCTAATACTGTGTATTTTGTTATAAAAGTAAATGAACTGCAATCAGAGTTCAAACAATATTTGAAAAAAAAAGGTTGAGTACATGATCAATCCTGTAGAAAAAAATCTGTAAGAATCTATAAAAGTAAAAAAATATAGCATTTTCCCAATTCTGGTAAGAATATTCAATTATTAAACCCCACAAATAGCAACAACAAAAATAATGAATAGTAAAGAACCTTGTACTTTGATAAAGCTCAGTTTATGCTTTGCTAAAATTTCTATTTCTCATTCTGGTAACATTTTCTTTGGGAGGTTCTCAAACTCCCTCATAACACGCCCACAAAATACATCGCTTATCTACTTTATAGATGAGAAAATCAAGCAAAGCATAATTAATTCTCCCAAAGTTGTAATCATCCCTAATACAGAGATCAAAGATACTCTATTGCAATCCTGGGAGTAAGGAAGCAAAGCAGCGAAGCAAGAGTTAACCTCGGTCTCCAAATGACACAGCACATCAGTGATAAAGCTCCTTCTAGCACAGTGCTAAGAAACTGATTTAAGATTAATCTATCAAATATGCCCACTTCTCTCAAGGCTGTAGGCAGATGGACGTGCCACTAAGACAACTGATGAACTGTCATCCTCTGATGTCACCGGCCTTACCACTTGCAATCAGAGCAGCACCAAAATAGTGATTAACTGCTGAGAACAGAGGTTGCATGAGGTACATATGGGATTAAGATCCTGTCACTGTGGGAAAAATCTTTTCCTTTCAAAGCATTGAGCTTCTCCAATAAGCTGGAGGTTAAGAAAAATCCTACACAATAACTGATGATTTCATCAAATGTACAAGGAACTCAAGGCTGAAACGTCTATTTTGCTTGACAAGAAAAGCAGACGCACTGAGAGGGAGACAGTAAAATACATTAGCTGCAGACTTAGTGAGAGGGTATCAAAAAACATTTAGAGTTTTCAGAAAACCTTCTTTATAATTCCAAAATCACATGGAAGGTGCTTATGGCAAATCTCTGGCTAGCTTTTCTTGCCAGAAACAACTGCAGGTTACCAAAAAGTCAGCCCTATCAAAGATCTGCATCATCATCATCACATATCAAAAACTTGTATTACCCCAGGGAAAAAAGTCCACTACCCTCAGAAACCTGAGGGATGTGGTTTTGATGGCCACTACATCCAAAGTCAATGGTTAGTTACCATAACCATGGCATAACCAAAATTTCAATCAAATGTAATACAATCACAGAGCAGTAACAATTCAGCCTTAGTCTAGAGAAAGAATCTCACCACTATTCTTCATGGAATCACTAATACTCAGTTTTTTTGACAGTTTCACAATATGCCAGATTTCTTTGCAATTGTACATGATGTGCTTCCCAGCTTAAGAGCACTACTGATGCAGAGGGATGTCGCCTGCAGAACATGCAACCAGGGAAACACCACAAATTGATTACTGTAAGTGCAATACAACAGATTACAATGCCAAAAAGAGAGCATTTTCTGCCCTGAGAGCTACAGAGAACCAGAAGCTGAATATAATGCAGCATCATCCTATAATGACAACAAAGGAACCCAAGATGTCTGAGCAGGAGGAGAGCTCCAAGGCATAGGATATTCCTCAGCTCTGTTCAATGCCAGTGAGGCACATTCCACAGAGAAGTGGTTCCATGAGAGCAAGCTCATGAATGACCAGCAATCCAGAAAGTACAACAAAAACTTAGGAAAAGTTCAGAAAAACTGGAGCCATCCAGGCTTTGGAGGAACTGGAGTGTGCATTTCTGCAGCAGAATGTCAAAGAGATGAAACAGACCGTGAAATACAGCCAAAATGCTAACACTGCTCAACGCCAGGAGGCAAAACAAGGTCATGGCCCTATCCAAGCCTGTGGTGATGTGTGCTGCAGCCCTGAGACTCCCCACTGGGCCCTGCAGAAGAACAGAGCTTACCCAACTGACCCATGACAACAAAGCAGACACATGCCCAAGTGACATCTGGGTACAAGACAACATAACAAATCTCGAAACCAGAATCTTATTGAATTTTTTTTTCTCCCTCTCCTTTGAGATTTCATCATCCTCCACTATTTTAATATAGTTACAGGAATTTGAAATATATTTAAAAATTCATCATTACAGCTTTTTTCTCCATACTAGTTTCACAGTGAACTCAATACCTTAAAACTCCAGGGTAAATTGTCATCGGCTTCATCCACTAACATTTCATTTCTCCTTATACCAGACTTCTCAGCCTGCTCCTGCTTTGTCTCTTTTTTTGTACCTCCTGATGAGGAGCAGCTGAGGGAGCTGGGGAGGTTCAGCCTGGAGAAAATGAGGCTGAAGGGAAGACCTTATCACTCTCTACAACCACCTGAAAGGAGGGTGCAGCCACATGGGGGATGGCCTCCTCTCCCAGGTAACAAGGCCTCAAGTTGCACTAGAGAAGGTTTAAACTGGATATTAGAAACAATTTCTTCACCAAAAGGGAAGTCAAGCATTGGAACAGGTTGCCCAGGGAAGTGGTTGAACCAGCCACCCCTGGGGCATTTAAAAGATGTGTAAATGTGGCACTTGGGGCCACGCTTTAGTGGTGGCCTCTGCCGCTTTAGTGGTGGCCTCTGCCGTGCCACATTAACACTTAGGCTCCATGATCTTAAAGGTCTTTTCCAACCTAAATAATTCTGTAAACAGAAATGACTAGATGAAAGGCACAGGCTAAGTATGAGAGATACACTTTATCCTCAGTAGCAACAGAGTTTTTAATACATCAGGGATGAATGAGGGATATTGATAGCTGAAAGGTTTGCTCATTTGAATTCACTTCTACAGCAAATTTTTTCGCTAGATTCACTTTTGCAAAAGTCAAAGTATAACAAACAAAGTTATTCTCTGTATGGTTATTGACAAGAAAGAAAGAGTTATAAGTAGTATTGATTTGGGGTGAAATCGTAGAACATGACAATCAATAGAGCTTAGTCAGATATAAGATAGACAAAGACACACAAGTCGTAACAGGATTATTACAGGAGACAAATCCTGGTATCACCCAAGGAAGGGAAGAAGCTGTAAATGGGATCCAAAATACAAGCTGTAGATTGCTTTTTAGAAAAAATAACCCTAAATTATTCATTTTAATGTTTTAATATGTGAGGCAGTTTTTATTTCAGCATATTGTCAGTGCTGTTTTTCTAAAGCTTTTGAAACTAATTCTTTCCACCTCCATAGTATTTTCATTAAATGTCATCAAAACTCTTTTCTAATCTCTGAGAGAAGTATGATTATCCTCATTTAACAGATAATGAGAAGATAGAAGGAGACTGGAGCTACATTTTCCAAACTAGTCAGTAATGCCATGTGCCTTGTGTCTAAATACACAGATCCATAAAATGAGAGTCCTACAGAAATGAAATTTTCAAAGGTACCAGAAAATCACAACTTTGGTCAACAGCTGCTTACAGAGTTCCCAAACTCTGGGTCACAGGCTGGGGAGCCAAAAGCTGAGCCCCCACAGCAAACACAGCAAGCTACATAAGTACAGTGAGCCTGCTCACAGATACAACGGAGCCTAAAATAGGAGGGATGCTAATTCACAGTCCTCTGCTCTAATTACATAGCTCATTATTTTTACCACTCAAATGACTCAGGGTGAAAGAAACCCAACAACTGTATATTCTACCACATGAAAGGACTGTACCTTTGCTGGGATTTATACAGTGCCTACCTTCTGAGCACAACCACACTGGAAACTAATAGCAATAATCAGAACAGCAATGAATGTTTTTCACTAGTGATTATGGCCATGCACAATTGTTCAGTGCATTGCCTTTCCCTAGACTCTGTCCAAAAATACCCCCAAATTATTGAAAGATACTGAAGTGATTTACAAATGAAATTTGATACAGAATTAGTTACACCACTGAGGTGAAAGGCAGCAGCATTAGTAACGATCAGCATCGCACAACGATTTATTGCAGGCTAGGATGAAAACTATTCAATTTGAGGGAGATATAAACCATATTTTGAAGAACCTTTTGCACTAATTGGCCAAATAAGTGCTGACAATCAAACTGTGGGATATGCAGAGCCTCAGGGAGGAGGGGGCCTTGGAGCAGCTTCATTTTTATGAATGGAGCCATAAGAAGGTTAGAGAAGGACAGAAGCATGCACAACTCCAATCCCAAGAAAGGCACAGGACAGGCTGAATAGCACCACCACACTGAAACATCAACTGCCCAGGAAACCAATGTTGCACAGTTGTAATAAAATAAATTTTAAAAATAAAAAGGCATTGATTTCTAAAGAGGGGTACGTAGTGACTGCAATGGTTTAAAAGCTTTTTTAGCTGGAATCACATTTGCAGTCACAGGATTTCTATTGGAAAATGGCATTATTGTCTCCAGAGAGAAAAATAGGACTGAATCAGGAGGAGGATGGACAAGATGACCTTTTGAAGCTCTCTTTAGCCATACTCCTGTAAGTCCATATTGAGTGACAGAAAACACATCTGGACTAGAGCTGTTGGGCTTAGGCATTCAAGTTAGAAAATTTTGGCATAAATCTTTGGCACGAGAAGAAGAAGCTCAAGCAATTTTTATATCGGGCTCTGCCTGCCATTAGTGATGCAATTCAATCATAAAAATGGCTTATTCCCCCAACACAAATATATAATACCATGCTGGAGTAGGAATGTGAAGCTGCTCTCATATCACAGCTAAGTTCATTTTGCAGCAAAGCAGTTTACTTTTTTTCCAGTAATCCAAGTCTAATTATGAAATCAATTTAAAACAATTTTGTAATTAAAAGTACCTCCTGAAATATCTCACAGGCTCAATAATTTAAATGATAGTGTTAAAAAGGTAATTAAAATTAAAAAGGTCAAATAAGGCTGGGTCGCTCCTCCACTAGGAGAGTGCTGAAGGACGTTGTTGCATTTACAAACCCGAATCGCCAGCTTCCTCCCCAAATTCCTGCTTTCCCCAGCTGCACGGGGATTTTGCACTGAGAGTCATCCAAGAGATATCGGAGCGGACCGCGGCGAGGCAAGGCTTTTTTTTTTTTTTTTCCGCTTTAGATTCAAAAAAATTACGCTGTTTCAAAATGAAGCTGTACTTACAGAGAGCCAGTGCTCCCTCCTACCGGCGGTCCCCACGCAGGGTGCCAAAAGCTGCGCGTCCCCGCGGCGGGCACGGGAGGGGGTGGGGGGCGCAGGGGGGGGAACTTTCCTGCTCTCCCCGGGTCGGGGCTGCGGGGTCGGCTGGGGATGGGGTGGCGCGGGCCGGGGCCGGGCGGAGGAGGGGACCGGGGACGGGGCCAGGGCGCCTCGCTCACTCACCGCCCGCCGCCAGCCCCGGGCCGAGGCTCAGCGCCAACTGCAGCCACAGCGCCGCGGCCAGCGCCCGCCGCCGCGCCGCCAGGAGGGCACCGCCGCCGCTCGGCTGCTTCCCATGACACATCTTCTGCCCGCCAAAGGCATCCGGTTCGCCGCCACCTGCAACGAGAGAGCCGCTCCGCCTCGCCGCTGCCCGGGGCTCCGCGCCGGTTCCGCGCCGGTTCCGCGCCGGTTCCGCGCCGGTTCCGCGCCGGTTCCGCGCCGGTTCCGCGGGTAGCCCCCGCGCCGCCCCCCGCCCGCCCCGGGACGCGTTCCTGCCCGCTCAGCCGCCCTCCCGGCCCCGCGGCTCCCCGGCCGTGACCCCTGCCGCCGCTACCTGCTGGCCCACCCCCCGCCAGAGCCAGCGGTACCTCCGCGGCTGCTGCCGCCGCCTCCGCCGCTGCGGCTCGGCAGCCTGCCGGGGCCGGGCGGAGCGCACACGCACACTCACACACGTTCACACGCCACACAGGCGCACAGGGACTCCTGCGCACCCCGCAGCCGGCCGGCCCTACCTGCCAGCGGGGCAGGCAGCGGCAGCCGCAGCGCGCACCGGCCCGGCCCAGCCGCTGTGGAGCGGAGGCGCGGGGAACCGCAAGCGGCGGGAGCGCGGGCAGCCCCGGCGCTCCAAGCACGCATGGCAGCCGCGGGCACGGCCGAGCCGCCTCTCCCGCTGTGCCGCCCGGGCAGCCCGGCCCTCAGGGGCACTCCCTGTCCCGGGCCGGGAGGCACCCCAAAACTGCCAAGGGTAGGGGAAGGGGAAGTTAAGGCTTCGCTCCCGGTCGTTTCTGCTCGTTTTCACCTCAAACGGGGTTTCGCGGTGCACAGCACTGACGGAGCATCTTTGGAGTGTCCTGTGCTTTCTCACGTAGACAGAGCGTTAGATACGAGACACGGTTTAGCAGCGCTGGTGCCAGTGCCTCATCTTTCACCGTTTTTGGGAATGGAGAGGTGTATTCCTGAGCACTCTCGCCCATCAGCTGCCTCTGGGGAAAGGCAGGACGCCTGGGCCTGCCGGCTGGAGCAATTTACTGTTACGAATCAGCATCCAGCTATATTTAGTGAATCTGTGAAATTCACAGCCACAAATCACTGAATCAGAGACTCGTCTCGTGGCTCCAGCAGCTGCGGTAGCTCTGTGTTTCCTGGTGCCATTCCACAGCTGGGCATTGCACCTCTTCCCTTGCTCAGAGGTAGCAGAGGGTGTCCTCTAGCTGAAAAGGACTCTGCTAAGCAGATTAAGGTGTTTGGCACACTCCTGAGACACAGCAAGGTGAACAAAACCAGGGACAAGAGAATACACATTTACAATGAAGCATGCCTATGCTTAGTACAAACACGGACCCAAAGGCACGTGGGGTAATATTAACAGCATGTGGACATAGCACATCCTGATGCTTCAAAGTTAATAATAAATACTGGTAACATTGAAGTTCTTTTCATGTATCTCAGCTATCTGATGCTCATTCCTCCAAGTTAAAACTTAAGGCTCTTCAGGATAGATTTTCGTTCAAATCATGTATCAGTTCAAAGGCCAGTGTAAGAAGCATAGTACTTTATCTCCCCTGGAGAAAATGGGCATCTCACAGTGAAATGTAGGTATTCTGCTAAGAATAGGGAAGTGTTGGCCAATTTTCAGCTAAGAGAATTTTGCTGCTCCCCTTAAACAGGAAAATTTGGAAACTATAGAGCATTTTCACCAAGCATCATTTCCTGATCAGGTCAATTTTCATGTCCCCAGCCAGCCCAAAGAGGGAGTTCAGAGCAGTAATAGCTCTCATATGCCATGCAAACACAGACAGGCACAGTTACATGATAGAGATGTTCTTCAGGGGCAATAAGCCATGAACTACTACAAGTGGTAGGACAGACCAATAATGCAGCAATTCCTGTTATCTGTAATAAGAGGATCTTTATGGTACTGATTTGATAGCTTTCATTTTTGAAATCAAAATAGCAAAAGATAATGTCTTGAGCAATCTGACACTATTCATGTTCTCCATCAATTGAAATGCAAAGTGGTGGATATAATGTCTACCTTCAGTGTGGATGGAGCACACAGACACTTCTGAGGAGGAAGAGGCAACTCATCTGTCAGTGTTGATAGGTATTACTTAACCTTTGTTTCTGCCTTGTTTCTATCCCCAAGTGTGCAGCTGCACCTCTGACACCATTCAGCTTGAGGAAGGACAACTGAGTGTTTCAGACACCTGTCAGCCACCCCACGTGAGTGGGAGCACCCCTGCTCCAAACAGCACCAAGAAATCAAGGTTTTCTTGTGCAGCAGCTCTTCTTCAAAATCTTAATGAAAATTCTCCTCTTGCTGAGCAGGGCATGTGTGTGCAAGGTGGCGACAGTGGCTGAAGGTTTGGGCCTCCAGTGGCTGAAGGAGTTTAGCAGGAATCCATGTCAGCCAGGAGCAGGGAAGGACTCCTGCAGCCCGGGAAAGCCTAAACTGAGGGAGGAGCAGCAAAAGGTGGAGGAGGATGAAGCCTGAAGCAACCCCAGCCACAGAGAGGCAGAGGGGAAGGAGCTACTTTGCTTTGGCTTGGACTTTGTTTCTGGAAGGGGTGGATGGATTGCCTGAAGGGCTACAACCACTCTGTGACCAAATCTGACATCTGTAATCAATTTTACTGCATCCTCCTGAGCTGAAGTGGGGCCAGAGCAGTGATCAGTGGGCTGGACCTGAAGCTCTGAGCTGCTGTTACATAGCACAGACTGTAAAATACAGGAGGATTTGTCCCCTGGTTATCCCACCCAGAGGTCATGATTTCTGTGCCTTCATACATTTGGCTGCCCCTCCACCATTTTTTTTTAAGCAAGTTACAGATGAGCCTCACACCTGTGGGGACTAACTCTGAATTGCCTCTGGTGGGGAGAAACCCTCCCTGGTGCTGGTACAGACAGGCTGCAAACAGGACCAAAAGATTATGTGACTTTTTTTTTTTTTTTTGCTTCATATGTACTCTCAAAGCTGCTTCCATCTCCCTGCACTGCTTCTGCAGCTAAAAATGCCACCTCTCAGAATGAAGATGAATAGTGCCAGTGCTCATCTGCACTGTCCAGACTCAGGTTCCTGTTGTTTGAGCCCAGGAGCATCAAGGTGGTGGTGGGAGCAGGGGGAGATCAAGTGTTCCTTGTGGCAGGTTGTGGGTGCTGCCATGTGGTGAGAGGTGTTCCTGGCCAGCTTCACTCTACTTGGAGGAAGAGGCTTCAGCTCTGCTCCAGCTGGTGCATACAGTCAGCTCCTGGCTGTTTCTAGCAAGTGCAGGGTGAGCATCCCAGCCAGATTATGGCTGGCTGTGGGCTTACAGCTCATCTTCTCCTGGGGTTTTGTAATCACCTTGAGAATAAACAATTGTGTGTATAACTCCTGTAGTTGCAGGATTTTAGTTTTGTCTTGCCATACACATTGATCTGCTTCATTCTCTTATTCTTATCTTCTCACATGCCCTCCTTTAGTTGATTATCTTATTCTGAAGTCTGTACTGGATAAAAAGCTAGATTGGAAAATTCAGTTAAATGCATCCAACCCAAAAATTGGCCCCTCACTCCAAGCCAAGTGACAAGAGCAGCAACACTGACTCTGCCCAGGACTAGGAGTATGAAGGCATGCCCACCCTACACAGCATTTGGCCTTGAGTCCTGGATACAATATAATAATTTTCTCTCTGTGTCAAGAAGTAGGGACTATCTTTCAAAGCATCCAAGGCAATGTCTTTGATGTCTGTGGCATCACCAGACCAAGTGGTGACCTTGTAACATGAACTTGTGTTGCACAGTTGCTGCCATGGCACATGAAAGTATTTGAGAATGCTCAAAAACGAGGACCAAAATGGGAACAGGAGCTGCCAAATCTGCTGTAGTCTCATTCACACTCACACTGCTCAGTGGGAAGGTATCTGGACTAAACTATTTCCAGAACTGCTGACAGGTCTTGTTTCAAAGGGAAAAAATTCATTCACTCAAAAAAAAAAAAAAAAAAAAAAAAAAAAAAAAAGAACTACGGAATGAATGAGCTCACCCAGTCCTCCATCATCCTATCATCCTGACAGGAATGGGAGGAGAACTGGAAAAAAAAGATAAGAAACTCATGGGTTGAGAACAGAACACGAGTTCTGAGTTTAATAATTGAGATAAGAACAGTTTAATAATTGAAACAAAGTAAAATATAGTAAGGATAATAATGCTAAGAATAATTAGACTGAAAAAGATGGACAGAGAGAGAGGAATAAGCCCCAAGAGAAACAAGTGATTCATAACACAGTTGCTCACCACCCTCTGAATGATGCCCAGCAGTGATTGGTCCCTCCTGGCCAATTTCCCCCAGTTTATGTCCTGAGCATGACTCTTTATGGTGTGGAATATCCCTTTGGCTAGTTCAGGTCAGCTGTCTTGGCTATGCTCCCTCATGGCTTCTTGTGCAGCTCCTTGCTGGTAGAGTATAGGAAACAGAAAAGTCTTGATTTAGAGTAAGCACCACTCAGCAACAACTAAAACATCAGTGTATTGTCAACACTGTTCTCATACTAAACTCAAAATGCAGCATATACCACCCACTAAGGAGAAAATCAGCTCTATCCCATCCAAAAGCAGGGCACTGTGGTAAGAGTCAGCTGGAAAGGAGGTTTTGTCCAAATTCTTGGGTACCTAACACTCTGGTTGGCCTAATTGCATGCATGAGTGGCCATGGGCATCTTTAATTTGCTAGCAAAATGTAACCCAAAATATTGGGTATTAGATTAAGTGTTTGGGGGTTTTAATTATCACATTAAGATATTCCTTCTCCATGTTTTACCTGCTGAAAAGCAAGGCCAGAAGGAATAGTCCTGGTGATGTGGCTGTTGGGTAGGTAAGTTTCATCCTTAAACTGGACTCCAGGAAGGAGTGAAAAGGAAGTGGTGAAGCTTGTAGCTGAGGGTAAAGAGAGAATTTATATTTGACAGTGTGAGACTTTAAAAAAAAAGACCCCAGGGCATGCTAATGGCAGCTGTATGAGCAAAGGGGTGGTCAGTCCCTGGGGAAAAGAACAGCCTAACACAGAAGTCTGCAATCAATTATTTTAAAATATAAAATAGCAATGACTGGCATTGAGATTTGGCTGCAGAACATCAATCCAGACTGTAAGTACATATTGTTGCAAAACATCCTCCAGACCTTCTGGCCACAGACCAGCTTCCCATTTTATTGGCCAGAAGGAAGAGTTACTGCCTCAAGCTCACATGTATTTACTGGTGTAAATACAATTCTGCACACAAAATTAGGAAAAAGAGCTCAAGCATCATCTTCCAAAATGCAGGGAGTTGCTAAAGAGAGTTCCAAATGCCTTGGAAGGTGCAAAACTATTCAGGGCTAAGATTCATAATGACCGTGTTGTGTCCTTATGAAAGATAATGGCCTTAGATATGCTGTACTACTTGTAGTCTAAACAGGCTCAAGCTTTCAAGCATTTTCAAGTAAAAACTCATTTGTTGAACTCCCTTATATATCAGATAAGGCATTCAGTCACTTCCTTCATACCTGGAGTACACCGTATTTCCCTTTTAACTTAGAAATATTAATGAGCTGATATTTCACCAAAAAAAAAGGTTTGCATAGGTGATTCTGGGGAGGTGCCCCTTATTAAACCATGTAAGAACAGATAGATGCTTTGCCAAGAAAGATTTTGTCTTCTTAGATGTTAGTGGTGATGTCTTACAGTTAATATTCAAGAATTAATGAGTTCTTAAGTGCTTTCCAATCTATTCCCAAGTGTGCCCAGAAAAATACTCCTAGAGACCCTCCTCTTCACCATGACATTGCCTTTGCTTGATTCTGCAGGAGACTGACCCCCTACACATCTCTGGGTAGATTTGCACTGGAAACCTTGATTTCATCATTTTCCTCCATTAATGGCTAAAAAGGCCAGCTCTCTCACCTACCTCAGCCTGAAGAGGGTGATTGCTGGACACACAGTAATTGCAGGGATTGCAGGAAAGCAATTATTCTAAACAGAATTCTTTAAGGTGACTGCTTATAAGAGAGGCTTCCCTCATAAATGTGCTTTCAAAAACAGGTAAGCCATTAGGAGGATAATTATTTTGATGAATTCTGAACCACTAACAGTTATGATGGCTCAAGAAAAGCAGTCATAAAAGTGCAGAGTCCTGATTCTGCAGATGTTAAATAGTGCTGGCTCCTTTCAACTCCTACCAAATTGAAAGGAGAGCTGAAGGCATTAATTTTCTCACACAGTCAGGATTTAAAAAACTTTCTCTTCCCTAAACATAATCACTTTTGTTTGAAGAGAGCAGGGAACACCCTGAAGAAAATGATAGGAATATGAAAGGAGAATTCTCTTTCCTTCACTGAGCCATTAGTACTGACAGCCATAAACTCACATCTGGGACCAATACACAAACATTAATAACCAGCCATCAGTGTAGTTTTACCAATTAGTGCTAAATACATTTCATTAGAAAAACTGGCAATGTAAGGAGGATGGAGTTTGAACTACTTTTTTGTTCCCTACTGACCTACATAAGTAATGAAAAATTTTAGTTAACAGAAAACCACGCTTTATTTTTATTTCCATCAACATAGTTTAGAGGACATCACAGAAATAAATGATACCTGGCTAATTGGAGAACTGGACCAAATCACACTGTAAGACCAATTCTTCAGCTGAATGCATGGAGATTTTTGTACTCTTCTGATTACAGCCAAATTGAACTTGCCACTAGTTCTGTGACTACATTTGGCCCTTGCTTTCCAGTAAACAGTAATTTCCAGCAAAAGGATATAAAACAAACAACTCCAGGAGCTCAAACAATTTAAATTGGTTATAAGTGCTTTTCATTTCATCCCTCCAGACCAGAAGAGACTTGAAAATACAAAATACAATATGTAGTGTTTGATTTGCAACACCATTCTAAGCCCTGAATGGTATAAAGTATAAACTCATGAAGAATTTCCCTATGCCCACAGTACACTTGGCACAGTCCATTTCCTTTGCACTATGGTACCTGAAGTTCTGCATAAGAGGACCCCAGTGTCTTTCACCTCCAGCTTACAGGTTCATTACTCACTGGTCTGTTTAAATTAAGGTACTCAGCCCCATCCATTTACTCCCTGGAAAAGTTCCCAAATCCCACTTTCTGACCTTTTCATCAGTCTGGCAGATGCAGACGTGAGTGCCATGGTGCCTTTGGCGTAGGCAGCACAGGGACAGCAAGACACAAATTCCTTCCCATCACTGCCTGATCTTACAGCTACAAGCAAGTCTCTCAGATTCAGCTCCCCCAAAAGGTACCTACATTCAAAATTGCAGCCTCCAGACCCCAGCTCAGCTGCAGTTTAAGTCAAAGGAACTTCACTATCTCTTAGCAAAAAATCCCAAGAGTTTGCAGTCGTGTTTCAGGCTGTGAGCTCAGCCCTGGCAGCAGGATCTTATGGCTTGGTTGGTAGGGTTGTACCTCTGGATGCTGGATTCACAGAAGCTTTCACAATGCTTCTGATAAGCAAAATGTCTTTCAAACCAGAAGGCATGTGCCTTCCTTTGTCCAAACAGAGAAGCTAAGCTTCCCACTCAGGTGCAGAAGAAATCGGCCTCCATGGCCCTTGGATTGTTGCCCTTGCATCTCATTTCTCTGCAGAGTTGATTTAGACAGAGTGTGTTTGCCTAGAAGCATTTAACTAAGCCATGCAGAAAAGTAAAAAATTGCACACTACCTTTTTCCTTGCATGGAGATCAGCTTTATGTATTCCTTGAGGACACAAGGAGAGAAGAATAAGGAATTGCAGCAGAGTCTGCATGAGAGAAGAGAATGAGAGAGCTGAAGCAGATGTGTTCAAACATATTCTTTGAAAAGCTGTGACAAAAAATAGAGCACCTGGTTGAGAACCCTTCCAGTGCAAATATCTATACCTTTACCATCCTAAATGTAAAATAAGAGAAGAAGTTAAAATGTCACAATTTTATAGCACTGCATCATAACTTCCTAAGATGTTGAGATTTTTTTTTATATTGAGTCCTAATTAAATGCCATGCAAAACCCTAGCTTCATAACATATGGTCAAATCTGAATTCAGAGAATTAAGAATTAATTTACATGCATCTCAGGCATTCCATGTCTACACATTTTTTATATTTCTTGGTGGGCATAGAGCAATTTGCATTAACTTAATTTCATAGCAAAACCATAGAAAAGCTGCAAGAGGATAGTTCTGTCAGTGTTACACGACAATTTTTGTAACTTCCTCTGTCATCTGTTGTGATGCACATACTAAGAACCACAGTATTGGGCTCCAAAACTGTTCACAAAAGCCCATGTGAAGCAACAGCCATATAGTGTGAATTAGTGCAGCCAGAAGAAAGGGAGCAGAAAGAAATATCCTAGACATAGTTTGATATGAGCAGACCTTGAAGATGCAGAGATTTGGATTTGAGCTGTTCTCGTCTTTAATTTCCATGTTTATTTTCTACCTTTTTCACAGACACAAAAATAACTCTCTTCTGCTGTAGCCACATTACCACTGAGTTGTGCCAATTTTATCAGCTGTTCATCTGGCTCTCAGTACAGGCAACAGTTCAGGTTTGTTCAGGTTTCTCCCTGCATGTGATCCTTTTCTTCCTTTTTGCTAATGCATTTTTGTAGTTTTATATCTGTCAGCTCTTATCAGTTGAGATAATAACAAATCTAAAGCTGTCAGGAAAATACATGATCACCATTCCTGCTTGCTGTTTCCACCCTGAAATTCATAGCAACAAGAGGATTAGCTTGAATTGACGACTAAACTAGATTAGGTTTGATTAGCTATTCTCCTTTAGCAAAATAAACTCTAAACAAAACAAAACCCCAAACAAACAAAAATTAAAAAATTATGTCAGCAGTTCCGGAAAGGAGAGGTGCAAGAAGGTCAGGACAGGTCCAGCCAGCCCTGAAGGTTATGCATCAGGCTGTGACTGGTGGCTGACCCTGCCCTCTCTGGTCCATAGAGGCAAAGCTGTGGGTGGAAATCAACAGAAGGTGGGAGAAGAGAGTGAGGAAAAAGGAAATAATTGGAACTGGTGTGAGTTACCCTGTGGTAATCTTTTTGGTAACAGAAAACACGGGATTGAGAGCAAGCCCTACACAGTCTGGAGAAGGAGAGGGCAGCAGGAACATTTTGTTGCAAGTGGCAACAGCATGATTGGAAAGATCTCTGAAATGGTGATGCTTTCCTCTTTTCTTCATGTCCCTGCCTTTTCTGCACAAGGTCTACTGCATCCTCCAGGGAAAACAGCTCCCCAGAGCAATGGCTGAAACCTAGCTTAGCTGTACAGAGAAAGGAATTCTGCTTTCTTTTTTTTTGTCATTTATAAGATGACTTTCAGATATTTAGATCCCCATGGGAGTCATCTAATTCTTCATGCTTGCTAATGAAAAGCAAATCCAGCCAGGTTTAGTCTTCCTCAACAGATTAATTGTCATAATATTAATTATTCCTTTCTATGAAGTATAGGGCCATTTAAAGCTTTGTCCTTCTCTGTACTTAGGTGTTAAGGTTATATTATTTATATGTGATTGTTCTGTTTAAACTGTAAAACACAAACTGAAACATAAACTAACTCTTTTTGGTATAGCAATGCCAATACATTTTAGGTACAATAAAGCATCAGGTATTAAATGCAAGGATGGGATAATGTGTGGTGGTGAGATGGCAAGAGCTTCACATGACAGGTTTTCAAAATCTAATGCTAATTACTTCTTCATCAGCTCAGAACTTCCATGTGTCCCTGACCTCTCTATTTCTCTCAGTGGGCCCAATATATTTTATATGCTGAAGCTCTTTAGTGTCTGGTTAAACCAAAGTTTCCAGGACATCCAGTTTACTTATGTTAGTTGTTCAAACACTTGGTTACTTTCCATGTGAAAATAAGATTTCCAACTCTCCAAATTGAAGTTGTCAACTTCAGCTGACAAACAATGATTTCTCAGAGGTTTTTTCACTTGGATTTCCCCTTACCCTCATTTGGGTTCCCTTCATAACTACTTTTTTTCATGAAAATACCTCAATAGCACATTTGAAGCACTTCTCAAGATTCTTTAAGGCAAGGGCAAGGTCTTCAAATGTCTTACACTGAGAGTATTAAAAAGGAGCTTGTTTGAGCAGCTCCAGGGCCACCTGGCATGGAGAAGGCTGAGCAGGGGCAGGACCCCTAGATGGTCTAGATGATCATCCTCTGATCCTATGATTCTATTCTGTCACAGGGGCATGCCTGAGCTGGTGGCCTGTGTGATCTGAACCTGCTCAAGCCACCTCTGTGCTCATCACTGCTGTGGCACTAAAGGTAAAGCACTGCTGGGCAGAGAAGGCCTTGGCTGAGCTTGCTCCTGCATCAAGCAGCAAGGAGAGGAGGGTTTTGAGCCCCCATCTTTGCCAGCCACTGCCAGCAGCTTGGCTCTGCTGAGCTCCTGTGCAGGGAGGGAGAAGCCTGTGCCAGGGTGGAAAAGGCTTTGCTCAATCCTACACAGGAAAGGGCAGGAAGAAACAAATATTCCTCTCTTAAGAGGTGGTTCCTTCTCTTCTTTGGAGCTGCAAACTTCAGGCTTGGTTTCACTGTTGAGAAGTTCATAGTCAAACAGTCCCTTTTTCAAAGGGATTTCTCCATGCTGATGAGGGCAGCCACCAGCCTGAATGGTGGGCTGTCTTGCCCTTAAAGAAAAGCCCAAACTCCCTTGTGCACAGCCTGAAAGGTGAGACAGAGTGGAAATTTTCCAGAGTAGAAATCCATTTTGATTTAGGTGAAATGTACATCTTATAGTTAAGTCTGTAAGCTTGCAAACATAGCTGTTTAGTCTGACTGCCTGTTCTCACAAAAAGCCTATGCTCAGAGAAACTGCTTCAGCTGAAGGACAAGAGATAGGGGGGCAGACAGAGAGACTGTCACGAGAGAGGGCAGCCTGACTCAGGAATTCTTCCTGATAAAGAAGAATTAGCAGCAAATGTCATGCAAAATCAGTAGAATGAATATGTATGAACCTATTGTGAAATTGCATGCATATGTATTTGATAGAGAGATCTGGAGTTCCCAGAGGTATGCATGGCTTTTAAGGGGAGCAGTGAGCACATGTGTCCAGCGCTGTAAAAAACATACTGGCTTTACAACTTTCACCAAAGTTGTGGAGTTTGTTTGCTTCCGCAAATCTAAGGAACAGAAAGATTTCACTGTCACGTCTTTTTGTCCCTCCTCCATTCCCCATACTTCATAAATTCTCATCTATAATTGATCGTTATATGTTGCCCTTATTTATTGATTGTATATCACTATATATTCCTAATTACTGCTTTAATTTTTTTTCCCCCAAAATTTGGCTTTCAGGCAATGCTGTCATCTTTCTTAGCACTGGAATCACAGCTTTTGGCTGTTTAATGAGCTCTTCTTGAAAGAGCTCAGCATTCTCCATCACATTTGCTCCTTCTGGGTTTTTTTCTCAATCTCACTCTCTTCATCTGTGGGAAACCAGTCCTTCTGAAACACTAAAAATGTATAAAAGTCTGTTTTATTTTTGTCCATTGTAAATACTGGCAAGCAGTGATTACCATTCCATGGCTGACCACTTAGCTTCACCTGTAACAGAAGGGTCCAGACTGGATTTGTTTGGGATGAGTGTTCAAGATTAAAAAGTTATACTTGTAACTTTTAGAAAAAAAATGCCTTCAGAATAGTCTTGAAGGATATTGCAGCTCTTCTCTTAAAGATTATGAAGAAAATTTTGTGAAATTTTTGAAAAACTGTGAAATTTTCTTGTAACTTATTTGAATGCAGGAGTTCTTGTTCAGTCCATCATAGTCAAGTCAGAAATTATTTTTCTAACACTTGAGACTGATAGGGTAGCAGGTTGTATTTCAGCAGATGATTTATTTATAAATATGAGCAAAATTATTATTTATGACTGGAAATGCAGGATAAATTGTGAAATTTTACCTATAACCAGAGTTACAAAACTTCAGCATATATTTTATTCACAAAACTTCAGCATATATTTTATTCACAACCTTTCTTCTTTATACATTATTTAGCAAACATAACATGATCTCATTATATGTGGTCTTTGCCCCAAAGAGTTTGCAGTCTCATTCAGGCACCAAAGATTTTTTTAGCAGAGGAAAGCATAATGAAGTAATTAGTTTTGAAATAAACAGACATCATTGCAGATTAGAGAGGATGCACATTAATTAAGGCATCATCCAGAACTGTTCTCTTGCAAGGCACGTGTTCTGCACCAGTCATGGCTAAAGATGTTACAGAAAGGACTTCACTGAAAGCAGAGACATTTCCCTTTGGATTATGACTGTGAAGTCATTTTATCCACACCAAGATCTGAAGTCCATCCATAAAACTGAAAGGAAAGTGATTTCAAAAGCCATACATTATGTTCAGCCCTCCTTATACTCAGAGCACTTCCCCGTGGTTTGTCTTGCTGGGAGCTGAAACCATTGAGGTGCTCAGTCCTCAGGCAGAGTTACAGCACCAGAAATTATTCCACCACAGTTCAGTGCCATTTACCGCACCTCATCATACAGACAGCCTCTGAATGCAAATGGGAAGAATAATTTCATAAAATCATTTCTGGAACTGCATTATTTTAGTAATTAAAACCTTTACTTATACCTATTCAGGAATGAGCAGAATATTATATTAATGCACTGCACTTATTAAATTTTTGAGGCTGACTGGTAAATTTAGGGGTGATGCAAGACACCGTTAAACACCTTTGAGGAAAAAAATGGTCAGTGTTCTGATTAGTACAAATATGTGGGAATTGTCTCCTCAAATTTAGTTTGGTGGGAACAGATGGGCTTTTCCACATACCTGATTCTATGGCTATTTTGCTGTGCTTCAGATGTTTCTGAGGCACAGGTGTTTCTAGGCAACATTTACAGAATTCTCAGAGGAAAAATATCTGCATAGGAAAAGCAAAGCTAAAAGCTGCCTGACCCAGCCCCTGTACTGAGTTAGCATGTTGTCTATTTCTTCAGTCATTCAAGGCCGAATAAATATGCTTATTTATTTCTTTGGCCTTTGTGTCAAGCTTTCAGGTTATGATTTGCAAAAACAGTGGGAAACCCAAACAGAGTGAGAGGAAGGGCAGGTTTGCCTTTAGAAACAAGCTGTGGGTCTACTGGTAGATAAAACTAGCACTAAGAGTTAAAAGAAACAATGGGAAGGATTCCACTGATTGATGAATGGATAAAGATATATGCTTTTACAAATAAGCTTCAGGGTTGCTGATAAATTAAATTGGACATTGAAAGATGAAAGAAACAATGGGGAAAACCCTAAATTCCATAGGAATTAAAAATGAAAAGGGAGGGTTATACTTTAAAGGGAAATCTTTGGTATCAGGCATATAGGGAAGTCTGTACCTCTCAAGTACCTCAGCCAATAGGGAAAGAGAGAAGGGAAATGTGGCCGGGAAATTAGGATAAAAGGGAGGCTGCGTCCTCCAAAAATTTGAGACACCCCAGGGGAATGCCCCATGGCCTCTCCTTTTATTCGAATAAAGTAAAAGAACTCCTCTGTCTCCTTTTTGGACCTAAACCTCTGATGTTTGTGGATTAATTTTTCTATCAAGAGCAAACCCCAAGAGATATGTAAGGGAGTGCTGAAATGAAGACATTCATCAAATACTGATAATCATTCTGTTATCTCCCTAAGCATGGACAGGACACAGAAAACAAATGCAACAAAGCACATGCAGAACATTAAAATCCTAATTTTATCTATATTTTATCCTGCCAAAAAAACCCTGGATATTTCACAAACACACAAAAAATACGTATACAAAACTACACACAATACAAAAAAAAAAAGGGAGCAAGGCTCTTTACTCAATAGAGTTTTAGTTACAATGTCTGATCCCAGGTTAAAGGAAAATGAGAAGAAATCATCTCACTTTTCATAATTCATTAGAGAAATGTAAGACACTATAATTGATTCAGATGAGTACATGACACTTTTTTCATTGCCTCTTTTCTATTTCTCTGCCAGAAATCTCTTGTATCTCAGCTTCTTACTTAAGATTGTTAAATGACTAGTCAGAAGAACAAACCTTTCAAAAGATTTAGAGGTTCTACCTTCTGGACTATATATCATAGTAATTTAATGGTAACAAGCTGCAGTGCTGACTAAGTCGCTTTGATTCATAAGAATTTATGAGCTATTCAGAATATATCCAAAAACATGATTACAATTATCTGATGTGAGAAACAACTGCTCACTATGAAAATTTAAAAAGGTTTACTAAACCTTGACAAAAACACAACAAAAGGACGATATAAGGAAAATTTCACAGTGCTGGGAATTGCCCTCATGGATACCCCATGACCAGTTCATCTTCAAGATGGATGCTCAGTCTTTTATACCCCTGGGGTTGCATCAGCCAGCCCTGGCTCTGCCCAAAGTCTGTCAGTCAGCTCTTCTTTGCCATTTATCGGTGGAGACTGCTTTCTTGTGACTTGATTGGAGGTCAGGTGTTGCCATGCTGCACCCCCTAAGCAAGAAGCTTTTCCATTCCCAACTGCCCCATGCAAGGGGCACATGCATACACCTTCTTTTTACCTGTCGTAGACAACCCCAGCTGTCCAATGGTCACAATATAGGGGGAAAAGGGAACTATGGGGAGAACAGAGGACATCTAAACTACAATAATATAACTATACATCACTAAAAGTTTTCTTAATATTCACACAATAGTTATCCCTTAATTGCGAGAGCCAATCATCTCATTATCCATCTATAACAATGCCCCTTTTCTATTTTGTAAGTTATTTGATTTGATTAATTACTTGAGTAATTAACTCATTTTTAATAGTATATGTTGATATGGGTGAGGACAGTGGAAGAGGGTTTTAAGTAAAATGATTGGTAGAATTTGTGAATAAAGGTCCAGTATGGCTTTTACCCCCACCTCCCATGCCTACAGTGTTGCTGCCTGCAGCAGGGTTATTATAATCTTCTTGGTGGTGAGTACAGGGGGGAGTACCTGGTCTTGCCCTCTGGTTCTCACTATACTTCTGTTCTAAGCAAATTAATGTTTTTCATTGTTCCTCCCCCTTACAGACACTTCCTATTTTCATAGCACAATTATATTAATTACTAATACAATTTAAATTTTCCGTTCAAAAATGTTAAACAGTTATCTAAAGCACTTAGAGTAGTGAGGTTTTCACTTGTCTTTCACAAAGTACAGTGTACATTTATATGTTTTAACAAGTCTACAACAAAATTAAGGCACAAGGTAAGAATGTAAATAACAGCAGTTTGAATGGGTTGTTTGTATTACTGTTATAAACTAAGTTGAACTCCACATATAGTACACAGGGAGTCAGGGGCTCTTCTGGTCAGTAGAACTCAATAGTGATACATATATATTGACACACACAAACACACACATTTGTTTTCTCAGGTGAGACAGCAGCCGAATGCACAGAGCCATGCACCCAGAGCCGTGTTTCTGGGTGTGCTCAGCCCATGTCTGCATGTAGGGGTATGTACAGAACTAGTACACACATGCACACAGGTGTGATGATGGTCACAGGGGTCTTAGGATGACGGGAGAGACGTAGATCTTACTTCATGTTACAGAAGGCTTGATTTATTATTTTATGATATGTATTACATTAAAACTACACTAAAAGAATTGAAGAAAAGGTTTCATCTCAGAAGGCTAGCTGAGCTAAGAATAGAAAGGGAAAGAATGATAACAAAGGCAGCTGCCTCAGACTCTCTGTTTGAGCCAGCTCTGCTGTGATTGGCCATTAATTCCAAACATCCACATGAGACCAATCACAGATGCACCTGTTGCATTCCACAGCAGCAGACAATCGTTTACATTCTGTCCCTGAGGCATCTCAGCTTCTCAGGAGGAAAAAATCTTAAGGAAAGATTTTTAATGAAAAGATGTCTGCGACACACAGGTATTTGTTTACAGGTATAGAGCCTTGGCATACAGAGGTACCTGTTAGCAGCACACACCTGCACATACTCCCAGAGCTGCGCACACTCTACTTGTACACGCTAGCACACGTTTACACACGTGTGAGTGCCACAGAGACACTTATGCACAGTCTCTACCAATGCACACATGCTCACAAACACGAGACTTGCTTGTATGTAGAACTTGTATACATTAACACAAGCATATATATCTGCGCACACTAATATGTGTAATGTTATTAACACAGATATCTTACATAGGGCTATGCTTACACTTGCAGAGCCTGTGCACACTCACAAACACAGGGCTGTACACGAACTTACTCATACCTGAGAGAAAAATTTAACACACATGCACAAAATAATGCACACAACACGTGTACGCTTTGGTACTTGTGTGTGCACTCAGAGCTGTGCACACTGGCACACACAGGTATTGCATGTGCAGACTCACACACTTGGTACACATGTACCCATAGATGCACACTGGCACATATGTGTAAAGCACTCCCCCAAGCTCTTCTGGGAAGAGAGTAGTAGGATATCTACTCTTTGTCGCTACACTGTAGTGTTTTAGCCTCTGTGCCTTTGGGGTGGGATCAGACAGTGTTGTTTTAAAGGAAAGGTTAAAGAAAGACTGCTGGACTCCTGTCCCCCATCTCTCACCCCACAGCACTGGGAGGGCACAAAATGGAGCACTTGTTGTTGTTCCGTCCTCCCGCGGGGTCTTGATTGGCATGAAGGAGAGGCTATTTATTTAGACTGTGGAGACTTGGACCAGCACTCCTCCTACAAAGTACAACTTCAGCATAACAAGCATAAAAAAATTTGGCTTATCTCCCTCACAAGGAAAAGAGGCCTTTCCCTTGAAATGAACACAAGCCAGAACCAGAGGGAAAGGCACTGAAAAGAGAGAGAACAAGGCACAGCACCGGCCGCCACCCGCCCCCAGAATGATGAAAACACTGAGGCATTTCCCAGCAAACAAGACTGAAAGCTTTGAAATGAAGAGGCACCAAACCCTCAAACTTTCAGTGTTCCCAACGTCTCACCCCATACCTCCACTCTTCTAAGGCTAAGTACAGATCTGCTGCATCCTCTCAGAAGAGGGCAACACAAAAACTAAATTCAAGTCCTCTTCCCCCAGCTAGTCAAACAAGAAACCATCCCTCCTCCCTTGACAGGTAAAATTTAAGAGGATTTCTGATATAATGAACAGGACTTAGAAACACAACACAAAGATTCCCATTGAACTAGTCCTTGCACCGCCTAACCCATTCAACACAATCAGGCAGTCCATCAAACCCCCCACACAGAGAGAACAGCTTGGCTCCAACACTACTAAGATGTGACGCTGCCCACAGCACCCCTGTGCAAAGTCTCTACAAGGTACCTGGAAACTGCTTTCCTCTGAAAGCCCTGCAAATTCTCAAATGATGTGACCCCAAACACACCAATCAAAGTGGAATGCTAGCAGAGGCCTCCCAACCCATGTCAATCACAACTGGATCTGCACACAAAACTTACCCATAATGTACAACGTCCAAATATGTGATAGTGAACAAGAAATCCATACAAATGCACTGCTCAAAGAGTAAATAAATAGGTTATGGTATTCTCTACCCCTTTCACACCTATACTGTTGTGTTTTGTCAAGGGATACCTCTTACCTTTTTACTAAAA
Organism: Agelaius tricolor; assembly: GCF_023055355.1. Taxonomy (NCBI): domain Eukaryota; kingdom Metazoa; phylum Chordata; class Aves; order Passeriformes; family Icteridae; genus Agelaius; species Agelaius tricolor. Next base: position 18,114,733 of record NW_027269261.1, on the reverse strand, counting down.
AGGGGGTGCTTTGAAATAACTACCAGTTCCTTCGACAGAACCTGTCTCCTTGATTAGTTAAAAGGAGAGAGAGAGAAAGAGAGAGGAAGGAAGGAAGGAAGGAAGGAAGGAAGGAAGGAAGGAAGGAAGGAAGGAAGGAAGGAAGGAAGGAAGGAAGGAAGGAAGGAAGGAAGGAAGGAAGGAAGGAAGGAAGGAAGGAAGGAAGGAAGGAAGGAAGGAAGGAAGGAAGGAAGGAAGGAAGGGAAAAGGGAGAAAAAGAAAGAAGAAGCTTTGCCTTCTTGGAAAGTAAAAGCAAAACATTTTCTCGGAACACTAGTGGAAGCAGCTGCTAAGTCACTCACGTGGTGCTCTTGAGTTCGCGCGTCTCTACGCTGATGTATATCGCAGAGGAGTTTCTGCAGCTCGATACCCTGGCCAGCCTCTCTGGGTACAGCTGCCCCCCCCCGGCGCACCCGAGTTGCTGCGGGCTGTGGCCGCCTCAATTACAATGATTTGAATCTCCCAAGACCGCTGCTGGGGAGGGGGGGGATTTCCCGCCTCTCCCTTGGCCTTGGGATTCAGCAAGACCTGCTGCCTGGGGGTTGTAACACTAGCCGCTGCTGACGCGGGCCCGGGCCACCTGCTTGCTGGAAGTTTTTTTTTCAGTGGACCTGGAGCCAGTCACAGCACACCGCCGCAGAGGAATTGTGCTCGGACAGGGCTGGCCGCTAGTCCCTGCCCTGGTCCGCTCCCGCTCTGCATCTGGTCAGCCCCACACTGGTGGGCTCTGGAGAAGCTCTAGCACAACTAGAAGTTTTTGACTCTTAGTGGTCTCTACTGAGACAGAGTGGAAATTTTACAGAGTAGAAATCCATTTTGATTTAGGTGAAATGTACATCTTTGAATTCTTTGAATTAAGTCTGTAGCTTGCAAACATAACTGTTTAGTCTGACCGCCTGTTCTCACAAAAAGCCTATGCTCTAAGCAACTGCTTCAGCCGAAGGACAGAGATAACAGGGGGGATGGCCCTTGAACTCTGAAAGAGAGAGGCTGTTACGGAAAGAGGGTCTAAATTACCCAGGAATTCTTTCTAATTGTTAAAAATGCCAATCACTTGTTTTTAAAATTTTTAAAAGTTTAATAGTAATAAAATTGTTATAAAAATAGTAATACAATTAGAGTAATAATAATTTTGACAAATTGAATTAGGACAATATGAGACAGTAAATACAAAGAGTTACGGACATCCGGGTACCTTTTTCTGGGCAGCACGAGCCCGAAAAAGGACACCCATTAACAAAGGATTAACCCTTAAAAACAATAGCCTGTTGCATATTCATACACTTCATACATGATGCATAAATTCCATTCAAATACAGGTTTCTGTCTGGTCATCGTCAACTTCTTCCTCCGAATCCTAACAGCGCCTTCGAGGCGGGAAGAAGTTCATTTCTTCTGATAAGAGGGCCATAAATTCTTCTTCTCTGAAAGATTAAAGTGTCTTGTGGCTGCTATCTCACTGCGAGTCCTTTCTTTTAAAAAAAATTATCCTACATAGCATCGTTTCTATTTTAAGAATTTTTGTAACCTAAAACTATATTTAACACAGTATTTAAGAGAATTAATACAGCATTACTTTCTAACACAACACATATAATATTCATTGTAATATTTGTGAAAAGCCAGTCATAAAATACACGCATTTTTCACACTGATAAAGAAAAAATAAGCGACAAATGTCATGCGAAATCAGTAGAATGAATATGTATGAACTTATTGTTAAATCGCATGCATATGTATTTGAGAGGGAGATAAAAAAGGATCTGGAGTTCCCAGAGGCAAGCATGTCCTGTTTAGGGGAACGATTCCCACGTGTGTCCAGCACAGTAATAAACATATCGGCTTTATAACTTTCACAAAAGTTGTGGAGTTTGCTTGTTTCTGCAAATCACTACGCAGAACACGTCCCACGGCATTTCCGCCAGGCTGGCGACTGCTGTGATTCGCAAGGTTACACAGCTGAGCCCGCCTGCTTCCCTGGCGGCACCACACATCTGAATGTCTCGGTCCACAAAAGCGCGTGTCCCATCGCCGGCAGCCCGACAGACCTCTGGGCTCTAACGCCCTTCCCTCCCTCCCCGCCCCAGCAGCATTGAGCTCAAAGGTACTTGGTGCCAGCAGTCCAGTGCCTCCAAACTCCCCTGGTCCACGAGTGTAGATTTTGCTGCCGGCAGCCCTGGGCTCCAGTGCGTCTGATGGCTGCGGTCACCCTCATTTGGGTCAGAACCGCTGAAAGCCACTACATCGGACATTCTTGGCTTGCTACCACCCATGCAGGCCCATGCGGTCGCTGGCCTGGAAACCCCATGCACTCGGAGAAAGCCGCTGCCAGCAGCCCTTCCACCACCTCCGGGTGCCATCGCACATGTGGCATCCCAGTCCCACGGCTCCACAGAGGAGCTGTTATGAATAAGAAGCTTGACTAGGCCAATATTCTAGCAGCAATCAATTTATTAATTAATATGGTAAAGTATGAGCAATACAGCGCTGGGTACAGTGGGGGAAGTTTTCCCTCCAACTGCACACCGATAGTTGAGGGTTACAGGTATTTATAGGGGTACTCATCAGCTTTCTCAGCAGTTTCTATTCCAATTTTTACTCATCAGCAGTTTCTATTTCCCAATTTTTATGTCACAATTCTATACACTGTTGTGGTTTAGTTTTTCTCAGGATGTATCCCAAAAGGAGTATCCCCAGATGTTGGTGGTCCGGTTTCCGAAAGAAGAAAGACTAATCCCATCTGGTGGAGTCCAGTTCCCCAGATGTGGGTCCACCTTTTAATTGCAGAGACTGTAAATCTCATAACAGTGATTCCAGCTTCCCTTGGTTGAAACCATAAATCCTTGAGGTGATGTTCATCTTCCTTTCTCAAGCTGTTTTCTCTGCTTTATTAAGGCGTGAGATAAGCATATTTCCTTTATATATATTCCAAATCTATAGTTTCAAGGATACAAGTAATATTCTAAAATTATACTTCAAAAGGCTATAATTGCAGAACTCTTTAAGGATTAACTACAAGCAAATAAGCAACATCCTTAACGCTTTAATTCCAATGCTCCTAAATCAACCAGGGTTAATTGTAAACAAAACATAGGTTCAAAGGCCTTCTTCCATGCTTTATTTTCCTCAGTTATTATTAGAATTCACAACTGTCCCACTGTTGGTCTCCACACATATCGCAATCACAAAAACACACATTGCCTGTTTGTACCTGACACGAAACACAGCCATGGCGAACCCCATGCTCCAGCCACTCTCTGACCGCCAACAGCACTGCACAGGCATCGCGCCTCCATCAGTCTTCCCCTGCCCCCACTGGGCCAGTGCGCACCAGAAACTCTCTGCACCCACTACCGCCCACAGGGGCCCACTCAGCCTCTGGCCCGGAAACTCCATGCATTCAGCGAAAGCCACCACCGGCAGCCCTCCCAGTGCCCATGGTACTCCGCCGCCTCCAGGCACCATCACCTATGTGGCATCTCGATCCCACAGCTCTACAAAGGAGCCACGGCGGACTCTCTGCGCCCAGCATGGCTGCAGACACCAGTCTATGCAAACTTGGCCCCTGGCCATGTCCACACCCACTGATCAGGAGAGCCACTGCAGTGGCTCCGTGAAACCCTGCTCGCCCTCTCCTGCAGCCCCTGCCCGGGGAACCTGCGCACTCCACCTGAGTGGCGGCCTCATCAGTGCCAGCCACCACTAAGTCACTGTGGTCAGGCACACCTCGGCTGATAAGCTCTGCAAGTTATTGTGCAGCTTGCACACCAGGAGCTTACAGCACTCAGTACATGGGCGCTCCATGTGGAGCAGCCACGCGGTCCTTCCCGCCCCCCGCTGCCTGTGGGCTGGGAAAGTTACCTCAACTACCCGTCCCGACACAGGCCATTTTCTGCTAAATGGTGATTTTTGCTATCACTTTAACACTGTGGCTCTCAACTTGGTGACCTCCAAGTGCTCTTGAGCTCTTACAAATCCCTTAATCTTAAGCGTCCTGCCAGACTGGGGGTTCCTGCTTTTGTCTTTTATGCATCCCACCTGCCGCATTTCAGCCCTTCTTCTACAAGCATCTTGCCAGTGCCAGGGTTCCCCCCTTTCTTCTCTTACACGTCCCGCCCTGTTTCCAACTGTCCACTATCCTGAAGCTTCAACAGACCAGGACGGGTCCATATATTACTAATGTGAAGCTCACGTTCATATACTGGAATTACGGAACTATTTTCTGGCCAAAATAATATGAGGATCTTTTACCGTAAGCACACTCCCAAAACTACTTCACTCGCACTTCGGGCATACACACATGTATACTCACAATCCTCTAGATCCTTCTCCTTCTTCTTTTTCGTTATATAGTCCTTTGTAGTCCCCAGGTTTACCTGCAATCACTGATGGTCCCAAGGGAAGTTGTTAGATCTGCTGAAATCAGCAGCAGCACCATTTGTCCTAAATCTCCTGGGTCATGGGCAAAGAGGCTTTATATCCCGGGCACAAGTCCCCATTGTGAGAAACAACTGCTCACTATGAAAATTTAAAAAGGTTTATTAAACCTTGACAAAAATACAACAAAAGGACTATATAAGGAAAATTTTGCAGCGCTGGGAACTGCCCTCATGGATACCACACATATAGTCACAAGCCTCTAGATCCTTCTTGTTATAAGTAAAAAAAAGCTGCCAATTTTTAAAAAAAGGTTGCAGAGTGAACAGGTTAAACCAGTTGCTGCCAAGGTGGAGTTCTACCTGTTTGTTATTGTAATCACCGGTCATTTTCATTAACTACTCCTTTTGTATCATTATGGCCCTGCCTAAATCTAAATTGATAACCCTTCTCCTTCTAAGTTGATAGCCCTTCTCCTTGGACAGTGAAAGGAGGGGATATGGGGGGGGGGGGGGGGGACGACATGAGAGGGCATGCAAAATAACTTCGGAAACATCATGCCATGGGAAGCCACCCCACCAAACTTACCAAAAAGACCCCAAAAACAACAAGCCAACACAGAATTAAGAGATCAAAGTGATGTCTGGACGTGAGGAACAAAGTACTGAGCCTGCAGAGATGCTGAGAACATTTCTTGCCCCTTGCCCTGAGCAAAGACCTCAGCTGGAGCCAGGACCCTGGGATGGCAAAAGCCAAAAGTGGTAACGTGGGGTATACCCCCACTGCTCTCGTGAGGATGGGACCCCCCCCCCCTCAGCTCTGCCCCCTAGTGGACAAAGCTGTACATTCCTCCTCCTCCAAATCACCCTGGGAGCGATGATGGCAAAACCGCGGACTCATTGAGCCTCCCAACCTTGAGCTGATCACTTTTAATAAAGGCATTAAAAGGAGAAAAAGTCTCCTGCCCTGTTTATTTCACTTCTCCTTCTTTTTTGTTCGTGGCCAGATGCTCAGTCTTTTATACCCCTGGGGTTGCATCAGCCAGCCCTGGCTCCGCCCAAAGTCTGTCAGTCAGCTCTTCTTTACCATTTATCGGTGGAGACTGCTTTCTTGTAACTTGATTGGAGATCAGGTGTTGCCATGCCACACCCCCTAAGCAAGAAGCTTTTCCATTCCCAACTGCCCCATGCAAGGGGCACATGTGCACACCTTCTTTTTACCTGTCCTAGACAACCCCGGCTGTCTGATGGTCATAGTATAGGGGAAAAAGGGAACTATGGGGAGAACAGAGGACATCTAAACTGCAATAATATAACTATACATCACTAAAAGTTTTCTTAATATTCACACAATAATGAGATTATTGGCTCTTGCAATTAAATTATCCCTTGAGAGAGAAAATAATCTCATTATCCATCTGTAACATCTGAAAAATTGTTCTGTGAGGAGGGGGACTGATGTTGCATCCATGTCCTCTTCCCATCCCAGGCATCTCAACTCTCTGCTTCCTTCACCAGCCCTTGGCTGTGGCTGGAGCAGAGCTGCAAACATCCCAGCCATTGCTTCTGGGGCCAGACAAAACCTGCAGTGTTTTGATTCTACACCTAGAACCAGCGTGCACAATAGAAGGAAGAACTGTTTAATAATCCTGGTAGAAAGAGACTTTCTTTTCCTGGTCCCTTCACAAGTCTGTTTATTCTCACTGCTATCCAAGCAAAGGCAGGATTGCCACAACCGCTTTAGGCACTTGCTGGAAACTGAGATCACAAGTTCTTTGTAATTCATGGGGATTTGCCTTTGGCCCCAGCAGTTAGAGGATCATTATTGAAATCTTTCATCACTCTGTTTGCTCCTCTTTTACTAGCACGGGTTATTGACTGTACCTCCTATGCTTGATCACATTCCAGCTTTACAAACAGAAAAGTCCTTGGGAATACACAATTCTGAGAATATACAATTTACCATTTCACCTTATGTGCTGTGACTGCAAGGTAAAAAACCACAAAGAAAAAGACACAACAACAAAAGAGTATAGTGGGGTGAAATTCTGTTTTCTCACTCTAGAATCACTCCCAGGAGCTATGCAGCTGAAGTAGATTTACATTCAAGTAGATTAGAGCAGATTTAGTTCCTAGATTGTCACTTATATCAGCCTCTTATCATTGTCGTGCTTGCACTATACGTTGAAACTATTGAGGAACTGATGCCTTCATTTAACATTGAATCTGTAATTCCAACTGTATGACAATGAGGTTTAGCTGCTGCTGAATTGGGCTTCTACTTCTGTTCTTTTAGGAAAAGATGTTCAGAGCCCTAACATTTTCCCTGACAATCATCCAAAGTACTTCTGACTCGTATCAGCATTACTTTCACTTCAACTCTGACCAAGCAACATCTTGGATGGCTTTGGAAAAGGAGAAATGCAAAGTGGCTTCTGTTCTTTCTAGCAGCAGAGCAAATGAGCATCCTAGGACTTGTGATCTGAGCCACTTTCTTTTCAGCCTCTGCAATATCTTTATCACCTCTGGATGTTATATTCCGTATCCATCTGTGATAATCATTCTGGAGTAATTTCAAGCTCCTATTCTTGATGTTGGTGCAACCTGCACTTGGTGTTCAGGTGCAATTGTTGTCAATAATTCTAAAATAGAAGAGTTCCTGCATTCTGAGAAGCTAAACTGTTTAATGCTCTGAGACTAAGTCTCCCCTGGCTGAATTCTCTTGGTGCTTAGACTGGCCCTGCCAGCTCCCCAAAAGTTTACTGCCAGCTTTGTTTATCAGAAGCTGCAAAAATTAATTTCCTATTATTTTCCTGTGATGATGGATTAACATTTTCAAGGATCTGAGGGAAGACTCCAGCTGTGAAAAGCACAACCACGGTGGGCATTGCCATTGCAGGTACCAAGGGAGTCTGAGAGCCTGCTGCCTGCTCAGAGAATCCCCAAGTAAGCATTTCCATGTAAAGTGCTTCACACCATGCTCAATTGCCTAGAATTACAGATTGGAAATTTAAAGGCTGTGCATTGACACCAGTAAAATAAAAGGTTTTTATGCACAACAGAAGAAATACTTGACCAGTCTACAGTCTTTGTAGAAGACATAATCTTCAATCTCATTCTAACTGCAGAAGGAGGAAATCTGTTAAAACCAAATCAGATTAAAGTGTTTATGCTTATGTCTTGCATAAATTTCTTTCTCTCTATAAAGTTTGACTCTGATGAGAAGGAAAGCTGTGTTAGGAATAATTATGTACTTATTTCTGAAGAAAACAACAGAAAAACATGCTTGAAAGATACCAGCTCTAACATCACATTACCACACTCATTTTCTTCTACGAATACCAAAGTCTTGAAAAAATCTGAAAGTTCTTTATTCTCTTAGACAAAAATGAGCATACTCAATTGTAAAATGGTAAGTTTCATAAAGAAAACTCAAAAGCAATGGAAAAAACATCCTTTTGTGGCAATATTTGGGTTTATGTTTTGTTTAGGGTGCAGTCACTGAAGAATTTAATCTATCACAGCAAAGTGGATATATCGCCATCTACAAAGCAATTAGATATTCATTCATTTTGAGACAGAAGCCAGCAAGCTGCTGGTTCTCTCTCTTTATGTCTTCCCACAGGCTAAAACACATAATAGCAAAAAACCCCAAGCCAAGCCTCTAAACTAAAAGAAACAGCAGCGTAGTTCTGCATTTGATTTAAATAAGCATTTGTTTGAAACCTTGCAAGACTTTGTATCCAGCAGCACTAAAAAGCCTGAAGGAGGTAACACATAAAAAAGCAATCATAACTCACATTCAGGTACAAAAGGATGCTGCTCTCCTTGTGCAGTTCACTAAGCCTTATTCAAATAACCTCTGAAAACACTTCCCCATATTCTACTGCTAATCCCAGAACAAAGAGTAAAAAGGTTACTTCATATACACCTCAACAATCTTATCTAATTGGGCTTGAAGGGAATAAGGTGTTTTCTAGGCATCTTGAATATCCAAATTTTAAATCCAAAGAGGGTCATTAGGCATCATGAAAAATTTTAACATTTTTCCTCTTCATCTTTAGTAGTCTGTTTGCATTAAATAATGAAGTTCTCATACTCCCTAGTGCCAAGATTTTGGCTTTCTAGATAATGCCCTGCAGAGTTGCTGGACAGAGAGAAAAGTGAAACAAGCAATTTCTAGTGGGGTGTATCATTGCTTCCATTGCTGTGAGGATGCTCAGTGTAAACATAAATGGTTTTCTGTGTTATAGGGTGGGAATTTGAATATCTCAGTACTCAGACCATTTATTGATTTTCAAAATCTGTATGGCTGAATAATATGGCACAAAATAAATCTTTTATATTTAAATAGAGCAAACAGGGAATGACAGTGATATGAATTTTTTTTTTTTTTTTTAATAACAGGAACATTGCTGCAACCATTGCAATAGAAAGATAACTGGGTGAACTTGCACCTTATTAGTTCCTTTTCATTGTGGAACAACCTAGTGATAATGTATTTTACTTTGCCTTTCTAAAATGAGCTTGAGATTTCTTTAGTTGAATCCCTAAACATCAGGGGAACTGTTCAGCTGAATTGGTCATGCTGAGTCATAACAATTCAGAAGTTGAGCAGACAGAAATCTAATTATCCCCCAATCCTTACCACAGATCGAGTCTCTCTGGGAAAAGGTTGGTGAGTATGACTAAATGACAGTGGAAATCTTATCCATTCAGCTTCTTCAAGCTAGTTATTGCACTAGGGATCAAGTAACAGTCCTAAACTCCAGTTTTCACACCTGCCTCCTGCAATTTCAAAGTAGCTGGATGTAATATGAACATAGAGATGTATCTGCATCCTTTTTAGATGGCATTGTGCAAATTATGTCTGCTTTATCCAGAAAAATTGCAGCCAAGAGGATTCATGTACTTAATACTGTCAATGTCATGTGGCTGCCTCTTCAAGAGAGGTGTAGCTAACAGGCAAGGCAGGTTACACCAGCAGAGCAGTTCCCTGCTAGTCGAACACTTCAAAGTGCTACTGCCTCCCTGTGGCTGTCCTGCAGATGGGATCAGGCTCCTTTGCAGAAATCCTCTCCTCTTCCTTGGATGTTGATCGCCAGACCTGGCGTGCAACACAGCAGTTGGAGTAACACTGATGTACTCTCAATGCTTTCCTGATGGTCTCAACACTTCTGTAGGCAAAACCCTAAGAAAAAGAATCCCTGACCTCAAGAATCCCTGACCTCAAGAATCCCTGACCCTTCAGACCCTGTGGCTGGCATATCTGGAAGATGTGGATTAAGAGGCACATTTGAGTAGAGTGAGGGAATAGAATGAAGCAAAGCACCCCCTGAACCTACTCAAGAAGACACACTTAGTGGGTTAACTCCTCATGGATGTCCTGGGACAAGTAAAGCTAGAGGATGGATTTGGATAATGATAAAGCTATATTGGGGGACCACCCAATCATCCTGTTGTGGTCTGCTGAAGGTTTGAGAAGGTGTTAAAATCCTTGAGAGAAAAGCAGATAAACAACATTTCTAACCTGAATTAGATTGCTGAAATCTTATTAGAAAAATGTCCTGCTCAAAAAAAAAAAAAAAAAAAAAAATTTCATCATTTCAGCAATTTCCTAGGATATCTGTGATGTCTTGCACAGCACATAGACCACTATGTCTCACTCCTAAAGGTCATTGACCGTTAATTAAAATTTCAGTGTACATCCATCTTTCAAAGGATGTCTCCTCATCTTGCCATCTGGAAGGTTAATAACACACAGATTCGCAGGCTGTGCTGCAATGCTTGGATCCAAAGATGGACTTCAGATACTACTGATTGTAGCAGCTGCTCAGAACTGCATTTTGGGTTCTTCACACAGGAAGGGCCCTTCTGAAGGTTTGGGTTCAGTGTCAAGGCTTTCACAGGGTTCCATTCCTTGAAGATGCCAATGTTGACTACTTGAGTGCTGGGCATGTAAATAATCAGAAAGAGTCATGTGGAAAGATAACAAGGGATTCTCTGTGGCCATCTGGGTGGAGAGAGCAACTGAGTCACCACCTAGGATTACTTTGACAAGCAAACAGCTTCAGCCAGTTTTGGTGCCACCTCCCCTTACATGACATTGAGCCTCTGGAATTCAGCTAGAATTCAGAGGCAAGTAATAACATAGACAGATTTAATCTTCTCTTTTAACACCAGAAAGAGAAAGATTAGCAAAAGCTTTCTGAACACTGGACTTCAGTAGCTTCTCTGTGAGTCTTTAGAGTGGTTTTGTGGAATTCCTGATGATAGACTCACAGCTGTGACACTGGAAATGCAAACCCCCTGGGATGGCATTCCTAAGCATGTTTAACCCAAACTCCTTCAATGGTCTCAGCTCTCTCTTTTCCAAAGAACATCCCACTTCATTCTGTCTTTCAGCATTAAATAACTGATGTTTTTTGTGCTTGCCATTTGTAAAGGTCTCCAAAGCAACAAATCCTGAACTTTAATATTGGTGTGTGGCTTTGTCTTCCTCCCACAGCCTCAACTAATTGACCCATTCTTTGCATCCAAACCCTTGTCTAACAGGTGCAGAGAAGCACAGTGATATGTAACCCAGGAATGCTGTTTATGCTTGGAAAATGGTGTTGCACACCTCACCCTATAACCCAAGTAGGGCTGCAGTCTTTTACCACACATGGATCATAAGCCACAGAAGGTCAAAGATGCTTGATCAAGATGAACTGTCCCTGTGCACAGAGTCTTGTTTCCTGGGGTAACATGTTACAACCCATATAATAGAAAAACAGCATCCAGAACTGTAGGCAGCGTTCCCCAGAGAGGAAAAATTTGCAGCTAAAGAAAAGGCTGCCATTGGGTACATTATTTTGGCACTGCTCAACATTTTGTTCTATTTTTGCTTGAGAAGACAGCTCATGACGAAGAATGTCTCACCTTATCAGCAATGGACAGTAGCTGCTGCACGGGGATGGGAGGTCTTTAGGTGATCAGCTGTGCTGGGAATAATTTGAAGAGATGAGAGTTAATTAGTCCAGGATAAAGCAAGAAGGGATCTGATTAGCCAGAGTACTAAAAGCCAATTACTTCCAGAACACAGCTAAATGGCTTTACAAAGCTAAAAAGACAGCATCTGATAGCTTTTCCAACACATGAGCTCTGAGGACATGAAAATGAAATGAAAAAATGAATGACCCATTCTTGTCCTCCCCCAGAAAATTTAGTTCTGGATGAGGGAGAAAGTTTGCTGCTTTTTTTTTTTTTTTTTTAAAGTAACTTCTACAAGGGTTTGTAAGATACCCAGCTACTCTTGAACAGGCTTTAATGTGCAGAAAAACTCTTCACAACAAAGCATGATTTTTTTGGAAATCACTGCTGAGAGCAAATTGATGTCTTTTACTAAGTCAAGTTGTTCCTTCTTTAAGTGGAGTTGGCACTCAGGCAAGTTGGCACTCAGGCAAGTTGGCCCCCCTGGGAACTGCATCAGGTCAGCCTCCTAACAGCTGATCCCCTCTTCTCTGGCAAGACCATGTCCTGTATGTAAATAATGACTTGATTGTTTTCTTCCCATGGACTGCACAATTAAATATCTACAAACTCTATTTGTGGCTGAGACATTAAGTGCATTTCTGGACATTCAAGCATACTCAGTATCTTGCTTAATGTATATAAAAACAAAAGGATGCTCAAGGTAGGCAAAGCTGAAAATGTGAGGAAGAATTGGACCATCTGTGGGCTGCTCTGTGGCTGTCTCTGTGGCTGCTAGCATTTAATTCCAGCTGGACTGCCTGATCCTTCCTTGTAAGCATACTGTCAATGTAAATTGACAGGAATCCCCGGGCTCCAGCTTTGGAATGTATTCCCTTATGCAGTGCTAAGTAGCACAGATCTGGCAGGAGTAGATGTTTGACTAATTGCATATAAAATTGCACCCAAGCCAAAAAGCAGCCCGAAAGAGGCAGTGTGCAATTTCAGATAGGGCAAAACAGGATCCCATGAATGCATGAACTCAGCCACTCAGGTTCTGCTTAAATTCTCCCTGTAAATACCCAGCAGGATTTGCAGAGGAAAGCTGCTGCTCTGCATGAATGTGAATTGCATCCCTAGCATGTCTAAACTGCGCCTTGGATAATTCATGAGAATCGCCACAGAGGATCATGCCAAAGCTTCATCTAGCTCAACAGCCAGTCTCTGAGGCTGAACAGTGTAAGGTGTGTAGGAAAAAAACATGACAAATGGGATAAGCATAGCATGCTTGTTCCCCTGGCAGGCTCTCTATCTGCTGACAGTCACTAGTTCAGTCTTCTGGAGGCTGTTCCTGCTTCCCAGAGTTTAATGGCCCATAAGAGACCTTTCTTACTGATTCTGTCTAATTGCTTCTTCTGCCCATTCTTGCTTCCATCCAAAACATCCTGTGGCAAGAAGGTGTACAGTTTAATTATACATTGTGTGCAGATGTTCTTAGTTTCATTTATTGTGATTAATAATTTCATCGGTTTCTCACTAATTCCTGAGTTATAATAGAGAGTGAACAATATTTTCTTATTCATTTTTGCAATTTGCTGTTCCTCCCATAGATTGCTTTGTAATATTTGGAGAAAATTAAACCTTCAAATCTCTCATTTCAAATATTAAACTGGTAAGGGATCACACCTATTTGTTAACTTCCAGCTGTGAATAGCAGACCTGTTCTGAATTTCAGGTGCTAGAAATGGTCTCTCTTTAATGGTCAGGCTTTGAATACAATTGACAGCATGAACCTGCCTCCAGCATTATTATCCACTGGACTACTGGGATTTAAAAACTCTTTGTATCTTATGTGGTTACTATGGCCATTCTCAAAGTCTGCTATGTCTGTGCTTTGTATCAGAGCTCTAAGTATAAGGCTGCTTAAAAAGTGAAGCATTTCAGAGAAAATCTCTCAATGTTCAGACACAGAGGTTTCAGTAGGCCCCCAGATGGTAAGACCAAAAAGAATCCAGAAACCTAAGATCTAAAAGAAAAACAGTCCTGTTTCTCTTTCCCCCCTCATCTCCACATGTAATATTGTGCAAAATGCTCCTATGAAGTTCTCCCTCTGCAACTGCTCCACCCACCATTGGCTTCTGCATCTTATTCAAAGTCTCAGTCACAGATATCCTGTCTCACTTTGTGCAGTGTACCTGTCTCCTAATACTGCACCGGATGTATCTTCCTGGCTGCTTGCTATTGGCAACAGTAATTTTTCATTTCTCAAGGGAAAGCCATATTCACACATCAATTCTTCACCTTCACGCTTCTTGATTTCAAAGCCCCTCATACAAAATGCACAAGGGGTAAGAAATGACAGAAAATCACAGCATCTGTATTTTGTATTCCTCCAGCACTGGCTTGAGTGGCTGCACAAAAATACAGGCCTGGAGTTTTGAGGTCCCCAGCTCTCATCACCCTCGTATCTCTGCTTCTGTTAAAGACTTTATTACCTTCTGGCCTGTCTGAATTGGAGTCAAAGGCAGGAAAAAGTTATATTTACTGTTCTCCTCAATACCAGTGGCTGGGAATATTAACAAGTTAGTGCACCCTGACAATGGTTCATTTCAAGTGTGGAGCATTACCATTCTCATCAAGGGCGAAGAACCTAACACAGTTCACAAGAGCTCAGGTGCTTTAAGCTCCTTTCTAAAATTACATTTCTGCAGACAGCAGACCATTTAGTTGAGTCATTCTGTGCAAACTGAATGAAATCTTCCAGTTGCAATTCTGTGTGATAAATAGCGGGTGCATCATTCAAGGGGGATATTTTAAACCATCCCAGGTAGAAGTTTATCTCTGGCAGCCTGGGCAGTGTCTGGGCTCCACCACAGAGGAAAAGGCCAGGGCAGCCCCTTTCTCCTCCTCCTGCTGCTGATCCCTCCCACTCCAAAAGAAAGGAGAGCAAGAGCCCATCAGTGGAGACAACCAGGCAGTGCTCCCAGCTCTGCCCTGCCCAGGGCTGCACCATGCAGCAGGATGGGCAGGGAGCCAGCAGCTGGAAGCATGGCTGTGGCCTGGAGGCTCCTGAGAGCTGGCACATGACAGGACAGCCTGGTCCAGCCTTTGCCTGCTGTGTGTCCCCACAGAACCACTTCCAGTGGATGCCCTCGCTGCTCCAGGTGTCCTCCATCTGTCCACCTCTGCATGACAGCACTCAGGGGACAAGTGAACACAGCTCCTCCCAGCTTTAGCTGGGGAGCAGGGACCCATCTGCCCAGTTCTGAGGACAGAGCTGAAGCAGGCAGAACCTGGAGTGCTCAACAGTCTTGAAGGATCCCAAGGATTTCTCTCTCTCCTGCTGCAGCATGATGGGCACCGACTTCCTCTGGGCGAAAGGCAGGAGCCCTCAGTCACACTGCCTTACCTATTGCCCCAGAGTCCTTCACTGGAATATGATTTTGAAACACCCCAAAAAGCCAAGGGCAAGTGAAACAGACATTTTAGATCAACTTTTCATCAAAGCTGTTTTGAAATCTGAATTCACCTTGTCTTTGCGAGCTTATTTCCTTGAGCTATGCTCACAGCACCCACTATGAAAATGTACTTCCAGGGAATTTTTTCCTTGCAGGCTTGCTGTACTATCACTCACATTTTATAGAAAGAGAACAGAGATACAGGGGGAGACTTACTCAAGGTCAGAATGGGCAGATGTTGTAGAAATGGAAAAAGCACAGAAACAATGCGGAAAAGATGATCATCTATACAGGAGGGACTTGAATGACAGTGATTTAGACAAGTATTTATACCAAGAAATGAAAACACAGTGTCAAGACATTTACATTATCACTTCTTTTTATTCTTAATAAAGGCAATGATTTGGCTTGAAAAATAAAATTGCTCTGACCTTAAACATTGACTTGATATTTTCCTCAGGGATTTTTAACTTCTGATTATTATTCCTTACACTTTCTCATCTCATCTTTCCCCCTCTCAAATTAACTGTCATTTATTTATGACACTATCCATGTCTAAGCTGCTAGGATGTCTCCTGTGAGCAATCCTCCCAAAGTATTTTCCACAGAGGCTTAGGAGCAGGCCTCTTCCTCAGTCTAGCCATAAAAGCCTCCCTCTGCTACAAGAAGATCCAAATATAGTCACTATTTTCAGGGAAGTTCATGAACCAAGGGATTGCATGCAGCATTCTGTAGAAAACCATTACAATAGCCCTGTTGTTTAGTTTGAGGGTAGGTTGAAGTCAGTCCTGTGCACAAGGTGACACCACAGCTCCCTCCAGCTGAACAGGACTTCCCCAGGAGCACCTGGGGCCAGCCAGCACCAGTGCAGTGTAACAGTCTAGTACCTAGTGTGGAAAAAAACCCCATTTTGCTGAAAAGAACCAGAGACACAGGCATCAACTGTGATGTGCTCAGAGTCCCCCGAGAGGCACCATATTATGCCACCAGTAACAGTCCAGAGCAGGAGTGATGCACATCTTGCCCTCAAAGTCTTAAGATCACAGGGATTTGAATACAGAGTCCAAATTCAAGCTGCAAGAATAAAACTCTCTCTTGTTCCTTGGGTAGATCTGTCTCAGCTACAAATGATATGACAAGAATCCTATACTGAAAAACAAGAAAAAAGCACATCAAAATTATGTGGCCCAGAGAGGAGAATAATGAGAAAGACCCTCTGTGATGCTACAGACAAGACCACTGTGCCTGTGTGGAGCAGATGAGTAAAAACATAAGTTTTAAATTAGTCCCCCGGCAAATGTATGGGTCATGTTCATCTTACTACACAGGACATAAAGCATCTGCCTAGACCCTGGGTTCCTCAGTACACTCTGTAGAGGAGCCAAGTTGTCAAGTGGTCCCTAACCTATGTCAGCAGCTAGAGAGGAGGCAGAGCTGAGGGTCACAACGTCTCCCTCCTTCAGTTCTATCCTTGATGCAGAAAGACAGCGGGATCACACGAGTTGGAACACATTAATGCTGCTCCAAGCACCATTCTGGTTCCCAGTTTGTGCTGTCCAGGCCTCCCATGAACTCAAAACTCAATATGATAAAAGTGTGGAGAGTGTGTTGAACTGCATGAGTTTGGCTTTGGTTATACTGCCGTCTTGGGCAGAATGAGAGCTTCAGCTAAATTTTATTAGAGAAGTCCTTCTGTTGAGTCCTGAGGGACAGAAAGAACCCCCTTGCTCTCTAAACTCCTTTCTAGAGAGGAGTCCAGGTGCTGCTGGATCCAATCTTAGCCCCAGATTTGTCAATGATTTATGTCTAAAGGATTACATAGCTGTAATTGAACCTTCATACAATTTTGTCCCAGAAGGTAAAGGATGGGGAACCAAATATATTTATATAAAAATAAATAATTTCATCACTACACTAGACTAAAAGATCTTAATCAAAATTATTTACTGCACAGTAGAGGAAGCTATAACTATTAGTATTGAAGCAATATTGAAGCAATTATATTGCAGCAAGCAAAACCAGTTATTAAGTAGAGATTGATGTTACTCACCTGTGCCAAAGACTGCAGGCAAGTCTCTTTCACTCAGCCTCAAGGAGTAACCTTGAGGGGTGTCCCCACTTCAGGGAGGAATCTCCAAACACACTCCAAGAAGGAGTATGTTAGAAGGTGTGATCCCTGGCACAGGATGCCCAGAGAAACTGTCGATGCCCCATCCCTGGAAGTGTTCAAGGCCAGGTTGGGTGGGGCTTTGAGCAACCTGGTCTAGTGGAAGGTGGCCCTGCCCCTGTCAGGAGGGTTGGAACTGGATGATCTTTAAGGTCCCTTTCAACTCAAACCATTCTGCAGTTCTATGAAGACCCTGCTGTTAAAAAGTGGGACTGGATTTTTATATATAAAGCGATTTTCTGTCCATCATATGTCTCCAGGCTAGCCATGCCAGCTCAGCATCTTTAGATAAGTTATCAGCAGTATCACTTGATTGTCCCTTTATATCAGGTACATTATCCAGTCTGCCACATCTTCAGCTCACTATCAGGATGTTTATCTTTGGGAATGATGAGTCAGGCTGTTTTCAGCATCATTCAACATTAAAAGCAGTGTGCCAGCCCCTTTCTCATTTCACTGCTGATAGCTTTGCAAAACCAGTATTGTTCGAGTTGTTCTCTCCCCACTCCCGGCAGAGCATCCTGCTACAACTGCCCTTCTGAGCGCTCACTAGGAACTATTTACTTTGACTAGAACCTCAAGTATATTATTCACTCCTGCTGCCACCAACCTTGAAGTTAGATCTTTTTGTAATAGCATTTCCAGATGAAGTCATTAGGCCCAGTTATCTTTAATAGAGGTAACTGTTACTGGAAAAACTATAAACAGCTGTTGAGAGAGGTGATCTCTTATACTAAAAGTGATAAAATACAGCTAATTGGGCAATACTTCATTTTCCTAGGGTGAAAATATGACTGCTGGGAGGATACTAATTGGTCTGATTCTTGCAGCGCCTTCTGAACTCCTGACTCTTGACCTTTGCCACTCTCTCTCTCTTCAAAGAAAAACACCTGGAAAAGGGGGGAACGTTAGTTAACCTTGTGCTTCTCTTGGAGCTCATCAGCAGTGATTAATGGTTTGAAGGGAGAAAATCCTTCTTGCATGAGCTCAAAGAGTGACCTGAAGGATTGCTGTAATGTAGGGTCTCCTATGCAGTTTGTGATAGCAGTTACTTGCTATTTGTTCCAAAATTGAAATTTGTGTTCAGTTTGTAGCATGCCAGGCCAGGTGGGGAATATTTTACTGGCCTAAGAGACTTACCATTACGTTGAATATCCTTGCTTCTCCTTTATTGTTTAAGAGGCAAAACCCTGAGGGTTTTTTGCTTGAAGATTATATTAAAATCATACCAATGTTTTGATTTCAAACCTTTACATTTCCTGTAAATTAAAATTTTGAGGAAAAAGAAATTGCATCAATTCATTGATATTCCCATCCTGCTTCAGCTGTCTTCTGAGACTAAAAATGCAGTAAGCCTGATTGTTTCAACACAGAGGCACTTTCTGACAAAAACGGCATTTTGAAGGGTCATTTCTCAGGTAGCCGTTACAGAGGCAGGCTGAGAGTTTTCCAAGATCTCCCTCTGCTCACTCTGGTAGTTCACCATTGCCAAAACTTGTCAGTGCCATTCATATCATTGGAATATCAAAATAAAGGCTCTGCTTTGTCATCCAACAGACTCCGGGCTTACCAAAATGGTTGAGGGAGCTGCTTTGGACCATAGCTGCATATGGGAGAGCTGAGTCACAAACTGCAGGTTTGCATTTGAGGTGAACCTTGAGATAACCTCAGTGGGGGATGTGTGCAGCTGTGGGATGGCATCAGCCAGCACTAAATGAAAAGGGGAAAATTCCCTGGCTCTCCCTGCATGGTGAGACTTGTACATCAGGACTTCAGGAGGTCAGGGAGGTGCAGGCAGTGACACAGAGAGACAGTCAGCATCAGCTGCTGCTCAAGCACTCCCAGGTTTATCTACAAAATTAATATATTCAGTGCTGATAAAGTAATCCAAGATAAGATAGGAGACAATCAGAGCTGGTCTTATTAGGATGTGATATAATTAATTTTAAATTACTTATTTGTGAAACTGTGATGATCAGTGTTGTGTTTTCTCTCCAAATGACAGGATTATTAGTTAGCTTCAGGCTGCCTGGAGGTATGAAGCAGGCAGGAATGTAGTTAAATAGCAAGCATGTACATGCCACACTTATTATCTTAATACTCCTCCCCTTTTTTCTCCCCATCATGCCCCCTGGCCATATCTCCTTGGTCTTTTACTTGCTTGACCTCTGGCAATGTCCTAAGTTGACTATAAGATGCTTTTATCCCCAATCATCTTGTTCTGTTTATGCTGAATAATAAATATTGCACCTTTAAGACTTGTTGCAGGGAGTGAAGGCGGGAGAGAAGAAGCGTGCAGTTTGTTTTCAGACACTGCACTCACTCCTCCACATTCCTGCTCCTGGACTGTGTTGTCTGTGGATGAACAGACAGGGGGACAGAGCTCTCCCTTGCTTTTAGTTAGTTTTAGCTAGCTGAGACAAAGTTCCCTAGACTGTGGTTTTTTCCTTTTTCCCTTTTCTTTGGACCTGTTTAAGCCTGCTGTGGACTGAACACCCAGCAGAGCACCAGCAGCTGCACCTGTGGCCCACCGGGCCGGGCATGGCCTGCGACATTTCCAGCACTAGAGGAACTGATAAGAGACTGAGTGAGCTGAACTGCAATCCAGGGAGGGGACTTTCTCAGTTTGTCATCTCTTTTGGAGCAGCAAGGGGTTTTATTGATTAATATTGTTTAGGTTTTATTGTTTAATAAACAGGTTTTTTTCCACTTCTTTCCAAGGAGTATTTTGTCCGGAACCTGTTGGGGGGAGGGGTCGATTGAATCTGCTTTCCTAGAGGAGCCCCTTTGGGGGTTCTCTCCCAAATTTGCCCTGAACCAGGATAGACATGTATTAAAAAACCACTGACAATCAAAGTACAGTCACTTACTACTGCTTTTGAACAATATTAATCTGAATTTAATTTCAGCTGCTGCAACACAGTGTGAAATAGAAGCACTTTCTTTAAACACCTGATGAATTTTCTCTCCAAGCCTCCAAGATTTCATTAGAATTACCCAACTGAGCTTTATCTTGCAGTGTTCAGCTCACATTCACAAAATGTTTAACAAACAAGAAAAAGAAATTCTGTGATTCTGTGAGGAGAGGACACAGAGAGTCAGTCCTTGATTCCTTTCCCCCATGCCAGGGCTCACCCAAAGCTTGTCCCTTGGTACAGGTTTGCATCAAAGTAGTTGATGTGAGCTGGAATTGGGCTCATGCTTGGAATCCATCCTGTGCTAACAGTTTGATTCCGCACTCATCTCTGTAAGGCAGCTCCAGCACTGGTGGAAATCCCTGGCAGTATAGCTGTATTGAATATA
Source organism: Agelaius tricolor (assembly GCF_023055355.1). Taxonomy (NCBI): domain Eukaryota; kingdom Metazoa; phylum Chordata; class Aves; order Passeriformes; family Icteridae; genus Agelaius; species Agelaius tricolor. The sequence goes on along the minus strand of NW_027269261.1, from coordinate 18,094,439 downwards.
AAGTATGGGGCATCCCTTCCTAGCTGGAAATAAAGGATGCAGCCACCTGGAAAGCCAGGGGCAATGCTTTATTCTAATTGACTTTTCAGATATCATGGAGCCTTCTGTCACATTCCAAATTTTTTTCCTTAAAGAAAAAATGATATGTAATTCTATAAAATCCAAATAAGGATTATGTTACATTTTAAATGGTTCCTACCAATTTTAGTGTGTTTCCATGGAATTCTTTTTAAAACAAATTCACAACATTCTTTATACCTGCTCAGAAATCAGCTCAAATTTAAAGTTTAGTGTCAACAGAATCAATACCTAGGAGCTTTTGCAATCTGTCCATGCCTCTTTAAAGACAGAAGGTGCTACATACAGGATAGAAATTGACATAATATATTCCACACATTAAAAAAAAAAAAAAAAAGAAAGGAAAAGGTGTTAACTGGAATTTCAGCAATCAAAGTGAGACCATTACAGCAAGGTTAGCTCAGACTCTGTCACTCAAGCCCCTCTGGGACAGGAGATGCTTGCAACACCTCTTCATCATTTATATATCTTTGGTTCATTCTGGCCATGTTTCTTAAGCAGATTTCTCAGTAGAGAACCTTTAAAATAGGGTGGACATCCCTGTGAGGGTCTTTCCCCTTCATTCTCCTCTGACAGAGCTTGTTCTGAACACCCAGGCAGACCCTATCCCACCAGCAGCACCACGCCTCAGCCAACCAGAGCACATTCCTGCAGAGCCCAAGGGGAGCTGGAGCTTTCCTCTGCTTGGGAGCAGCTGAGCTGGAAAGAAGGTCCTAAAAAAGCTCTGCCTAAAAATACCCAGGATCTGCCAAAAGGAGCTGGCATGTTGTCATTTCACCAGTCTTGCCACACACGAGTACTCACTGGGTCTTGGAGTTACACAGTTCTAGCCTTGAAAATGCTTTTGAAAACAAGCAATACTAACTCCTTCCTCTGAGCAGGAACTGGTGACATCCCCTTGACTCTGTCCTCTATTGAGTCGTGAACCTCATAGTCAAAAATTCACATCCAAAATGAAAATGAATCATATTTATTATTTTTAGCGCTTGCCATTGGCACTGGCATATGTGAGTATATTCAACAAGGTTGTTTTGAGGATTAGAGCACACTACTAATCTGAACTGGAAAGAATGAACTGTTTTATTATCTTATCTGACCTTTGCTTGTATTAGAGTCAAGCTTGTCACTTCAATGATAACTAATGTTTTACTGTCTTTGTATTCCTGTTACTCCTATAAACCCTGAAAAGTGTGGTCCAGATTTTATTTCCATTCTTTATCACCAGGGAAATAATGAACTGAGTTCCCAAACAGTTATACACTGCAAATTCACTTGAAGCAAAGATGCCACTCAGGGTCCAGGCTGGAAAAAGGTATCAGGGCCTATTTTGTTTGGTGGAACCTCTATTGAACACAATAGTCTGGGACATATGCCCAGATTGATTGGAGGCAATGAGAAAGTTAAAAACTTTTTCACTTGGAAACTGAGCATATAGTTTTAAATGGATATTGTGGGTGACAGCCTGCATGCAGAAGAACTTTTCCTTTTTGAAAGAGGACTCTCTTCTAAAACTCAACACCAAGATGAATGGTGTTGCAATTCCAGCAGAGCAGACTGTCACATACCAAGACAGATCCCAAAGCAATAAGATGCGTCTAGAGGCTCAGGCAGACCTTGCTGCTGTTTTATACTGATTTTAATCAGGCTGTGCTGAAAGGCAATTTTTGGATTTCATTGTTTGTGCAGTGCTCTTGGATGCGGCACCTGGTACACGTCTTATCCAATTTGAAAGCAGATCTGTCTCACAGATCTTGGTTATAGGAATGAATGACAGGGAAAATCTTGGGCCAAAGCCTTGTGTTGCTGGGAGTGAGTTAAAAGGGCTAGATTAAAAGGAAGCATTACAGCTTAGATATAATCACCATTGAGAAGCATGTTTGCAGACAGATATATTTGTCCCTTTGGGCACCCAGATGCTTCTCCTCTGGGGACTGATCCCTGTCAGGATAGCTTTTTAAATTCTAGTGGTTTTTTATTCCATCCCACAAGTAATTTTCTAGAGCTGTTAGAAAACAGGAGTTAGGAAGGGATGATTTCAGGAGATCTGGGTTGTCATCAGATCTGAAAATCAGAGCCATGGGTTGTCCCCATGTTGTGCTTCCCGAGGGAGATCCAGGGAGGTTTTTCTCAATTGGCAGAGACCAGGATTATATGAAATGATTTTAGTATATGTCTTAGTGCCTTTAAGTAATCTTAAAAAAAAAAACAATTATGCTTTTCTAGGTTCTCTTGTGCTTTAGAGTTATTGTTACTAATCAAAAATACTTCAGCAAACTCAATAATTGACCAGAATAGGGCTTTGGAAATACCATTCACAGTTTCATTGCCTTATAAATCTATAAGTAAAGAATAAACATATGACTTACACTCTGTAGCAATTATTTAGGATGGAGTAAAAGCAGCAAAGGAAGGAGGAGGAGGAAAAGTGAAATCTTTCTGAGAGGGCGCAAGTTCCTTCTGCTCTGTGGCATGTCAGTTCCTCTCTGCTCAGCAAAGCAGAAGCTGACGGGAGGCTTCTTGCAACCCAGAGGGGTGAAATTCAAGGCACTGGTGGTACCTACACAGCAGATGGGGACAAGTCTATTTGAGGTAACGTAGAGCAAGGACCAGTCTCCTGGGAGTGATCTCTGGTCAATCCAGTGGACCATCCTGTCTCAAAGTGTCAAAGATCGGGTGTTTAGAGTAGCCACACAGATGGAGGGTTATTTTAAACTTCACAGCAGGTTTGCTCTCAATCTCTAAGATTAGTGGCCATCTCAAAGCCTGAAATGATGAAGTTTCTTAATTTTTCAAAAGGTGGTTTAGCAATAAAGATTAAAACAAAACCACTGATTGCCCTTTTGTCCATACCAATGTCTGATCCCTCTTCTCATCTTGCCAAATACTGTAGACCAACAACATCCAGTTACAACAAGTTTTGCGTTTTAGTTTGAATTTGTAAAATCTATTTCCTTTGATCAGGTCTAAGTGTGTTACATCAATATTATATTGAACATCTTCTTCTTGTGCACTACAGCAGATGTTTTCTTGAGAGAGCTCCTGGCAAACCCATTGGCTAAGAAGTTAGGTTCTACAAGATTTGAAAACAAGGGAAGAAAAAAGATACAAAATCTACCAAATATTGCTATGAAATTCTTGGCTGGTTTCAGCAAAATATGGGGATAGTGCCAAAAGCATCCAGACTCCAGCTACTTGCCTGGAGTGGTGGAAACCCAGATGGACCAATGCTGTGTTAAAGCACACTGGTGCAGTTGAAAGATGTGGAATACACTTCAGGTATTTAACTTCAGTCTGAGTGAAAGGGAAAGTGCACCACTACCTGGCAGATGTATTTGGCAGCACTATGATGAGCATGCTCCCTGGCAACCAGACTCCTCAAACTGGGATTTTTGGTTACCTGGCTTTTTATTGCTGGTGGCAATTACTCTTGCATGGTTTTATTGCATGCCTGCCTGCACTCCTGTGTATTCCAGTTACAATGGTGGGATAAATGGAGGTGTCTGGAGGGGGAGATTCCTTCTGTCTGTCAGGTCATTGGGGGGTAATTGTGCTCCTTGTTTCAGGAGCATGCCATCTACTGATAAAGACCTAGTTATTCCCCAAATTAGATGGTACTGAAGAACACACAGCCCAGCTCCTGGGTATTGTAGGACCAACGAAACTGTGGATGAGTACTGCCAAAGGCTTCCTCTGGCTCTTGTTCACAGGAGATCTTAACAACACCCTTCTATCATGCAGTAAGTGTCTCCACAACGGCCCCATGACTGCAGTGGCCCTACTCAGACAGGGACCCTGTGTGAGTGAGGGCATCCATCTGGGCCTGGGAGATGTCACTGCAGCAGCTGAGGGCTCTGCCAAGCACTCCCCAAGCAGTCTGTGCAGGCTAGCACAAAATTAGGCTGGGGACTGTGCTGATACAACCACAGCCAGAAAAATCTGAGCAATAGATAAAGAACCAGGAGTGATTCCCCAGTGTAATTAGGAAAAGCACTGTTATGCAATTAAGAAAATTAATTAGATGTAGATGTAGGGAGTACAGGTTGAAGGCATATTGCAGCATCGGCTTGTCTAGCTCTGTGGTACTTTTGAGATCTGCTGGTGGTATAATTTGTTTTACAGTGTCTCTGAATGAGCTGTATTCCCAGATTTCTCTATTGACCACACCTATGTCATGGAGCATAATTTACTACAAACAGCAGAAAACTCCAGCCTATCAGAACCGATACCAAAATATGCTGAGCACCTTGTGCTCAATGCAGTGAACCTCATTAGTCTAGACAGAATCACTCTTCCTCTAGCTGAGTTCTGATTTAGCTGTCTCCCTAAATGAAATTTAGCTGTCATCCCTCCATGAAATGATCTTGTACTTTGGGATGGAAACATCAAGTATCCTTAAGCCAGCTATCACTGTATTACCAGCTCCTTTTAAATGAAATGAGTGAGACCTGGCCAACAGCATTTGACTTACCTTTATCTCCCAGGAATCCCAAAAAGAAGAGTTCATTCAGAGGAAAAGAAAGTTGAAGTAAAAAATCGTTCTCCTGGTAGCTGAGGAAATCTCATATGTTGTATGTGTAGGAATCCAGAGAAGCAATACCATGGTTTGACAAACACGTGATTATTCAAGACATGCTCATATATATGTTATTCACAAAATGCACCTTGTGCTAAAAGAAATGTACATCCCTAGTGACAGCAGGACATCACCATTACATAGCTCCATTATATCACAGAATGATGATAGGACATCAGGTACTGAGGGGAGATATCCTTTAAACTAGAATAATATTTGCATCCTATGGAGAGGGGGAGGGGGGTCAAGGATTTTTATGAGGACAGGCAAAATTAAATCTGCCAGGGCAACATATAATAATAACCCACATAATTTTAAAAATAATGATTTTTTTCTTCTTACTAACGTTACTGGTAGAGTGCAAGGTTAAGTTCTGAAATTAATTATATTTTCTCTCTCCATAAAGCTTGCTCATTGTTTGTGCTCTAGTCAACTTTGGACACTAAAATTTGGTTAGATAATTTCTCATTCAAGCTTTCATGCACCAGACCAGCATGCCTGCAATTCAAACATTATCAGCATGTATAAAAGCACACACACACACACACACACACACACACACGCACATGCACACGCACACACACACATACACATACATGTTGGATCGGCGGAAGAAATGCGGCACTCAATATGAGTGATCAGCAAGTCTCAAACTTTATGGCTAGTTCACACATATTTTATATAGGTGTTAATGAAGCTTATACATATTGCAAAGCTGAGCTCATTATTGGTTAATTACTTATCGGTCAACCACGCCTACTTCTATATTCTTATGGTTATTTTGTTACTACTTCTACATTCTTGTGGTTATTCTGCCGAAACTATCCTCATATTTTTGGCAAAAGATCCTCTCCTCTATCTAGTTGTTGCACCAAGGGCACAATGTCCTTGTCAGTGGTTGGACACTGACTGCTGAATCCTAGACTTGTCTCCTTCTAACTTAACCAATGGTATTATGTCGACATGACCTTTCTCAACTAGCCAACTGTCCACAAAGCTCTCCACACTTTCCCTGTTTTTCTGTTGAACAAGCATGGTCTGATTAAATGCAGCAGATATCATCTTTTGCACCATGTTCTGTAGGCATATGCAAAAGCACGGCAAAATTAATACTACTAACAAAGCTATAATGCCCACTATAATGCTAACCTTAACAATAAAGCATAACCATGATCCCAGGCCTAATGATTTGAGCCATCCATCAGTACCAAAGCCCGATTCTACCTGTAAGTTTCCAGTTAACCTCCGCAACTCAGAGAATTGGGAGTGAATGGACCGTGAATGATCAGAAAGATCCATGCAACACATGCCCTCAAATTCTTCACAACCATGGCCTTGTGCAAGTAAAAGAAAATCAATTGCAGCTCTATTTTGAAGCGTTGCATGGCGAATAGAATCAACATCAAGCAAAAGGCTAGAAAGTGCAAAAGAGGTGGCATTGGTTTGCTTAGCAAGCCAACATCCCAACTTATTTAAAATAGCATGAGCACCTGCTGCTGATACCCCTGGAGTCAAGAAAGATGCTGCAACTATGGCCTCTGGGGACCAGAACTTTACATCGTCCCTGCAGTCTGCAGCAAAGGCATGAGCCATTCGTTTATTTCGATGATGGCGGCGGCTCGTGTTTAGTATCATGGGCGTGTTGAGTGTAAGTAGAGACAGCCGTCCAATAGTACATGGTCCCCCATGCAGCATTGATGGGATACCGGGCCAAGCACGGTCCCCACATATTAGGAAGTATCCTGCTGGCAATTGAATAGGGTCATTTGATGAGACTGACACTTTGTGGTATAATTGCACCAAGCTGTTGCATTACGGTAGATAGCCATGCTGGAAGTTACAATATTGGAATGGTTCTTGGTTGGCAGCTGGCTTCTATGGTTGAAATTAAGACATGCATCTGCCATTGCTGAACCTAACAGCTCCAATTCTTGGGGTTCTTGTGGTGCTATGGGAAAAAAGGAAACCCATTGGTCCCAATTATCTACACTTGCCCTAGCATTGTTAGTCCTACAGGTGGGTACATGTGAGGGGCATGGCCAGGGATCTGCTGGTAACCCAATCAAACAGGTTGTAAATGGATTACCGGGAGAAGATAATGACAGGCAAATAGTGTCCTGGTTAGTTAAGTTTGCCAGGGTGACCCAGATGTTAGTTTTGGGCTGAAGTGGGGCCCATACTTGATGGGCTTCCACTCCTCCAGCAACGTCTGTACTGTCTATTAAGAGGGTGAAAATTAGTAAAACAGCAGCATAAGTTCGCCACGTCACCCTGATCTTCCCAGGCACTGCTTTTTAATAACAAAGATAGGGGTATTCCATGGACTTGTTGACAACTCATATACACAAAGAATCCCAGCCAAAAACTGAAATGAGTTCAAATTAAATTAACACGTAGAAAGCTGGCATTCTCTGCTGGAATCAGTTTCATTATGATTAAGTTTATTACTGCTGTTTCAGATAGCTCCTTCTCTCAGGGTTCTCTCAGGCTAAAAGTGCTTTACAAATTAGAGGTCAGGCTGGTACTTTATAATTTTCTCATTTTTCCTTTAATCTCCTTTTTTTATGTTTAATTAATTCTATGGTTATTCTTTCTGAAACTGAAAACATTTTCCTAGTTCCCTGTATTCACAGTTGCCATCTGCCAGGCAAAACTTCCCCAGCAAAGATTCTTTCATTCAAACCATATGGGAGCACCCTTCATATGACACAACCCGCACACTGAAATATCCCTTGGGAATGCTGCTGCATCCCAACACAGAGACCCTGTGGGATGCCCCACTGCCTGCCATACCACCAATCACTACCAGTTATCAATCGCATGTTTGACAAGCACTGCATTTCCTGAGCTCCAACTCCATGCAAATTAATAAGCAAATATGATGATCTTTTAAAACATTGCAAACCACAATTTGAAATAAAATGTATTGGTCACAAAGCTCCTTAGACTCTCAAGAGATCATACCTGCTGTGGTATGTGTACTGGGTAAATTTGCACTGTGGTCTAAGAGTATGATTATAGCTTGGGAAACACACAGTTTTGCAAACACAGTTTCAAGCTGGCTGGCTTAGTTACTGTGCCAGATATCTTATTAATATCAATTACCAAATAAAGCTCTTTAAATAAGAAGAAATATTTTTTTCCTGATCAAGCCTACATGGATGACATCAAAGACAGGTAACCTTGAAGTCCTGGTGTCCAGAGAGCTATGCCCAAGAAATGGCTTAGGGGTGCTGGCTAATCAAGTAAGGTGTGTTGAGAAACTAAGACAGAGAAATGAGATATCTCTGGAAATGCCAAATCCTGTGCTATCTGTAGTTAAGCTGTGGCAAACAGATGCCCATCATTACTAAAGAGAGCACTTATGATTTTACATTAAAGCAATGTCACACTGCCTTGGCCTATCCTCCTTCTTCTTTGAAAGCTTCATCAGACAAACAAGTAGCCTGACTCCTTTCAGAGGTGTTAAAGGCAATGTGAGCTACTGGTTTAGTAATAAACCGGTTTCTGTGTGTAAACACAGGCCCTCAATGGCAAAGAGGTTGGCTGTTATTTTCTCTTCATAGTCTGTGATGCCACTGCCAGGGCAGTGACATTTGTGGTGGGAAGTTCAGTGGTGCCCCTGTGGAGGAGCAGGGCTGAGTAAAGACATAGAGAAAACGCCCACTTACATGGAAATGTGGTTACTGTACCCATGTATCTATGATGCAATGAAGACATGTCTTTGGGAAGATTTGTGGTGCTTTCTACATGAACAGACTGAAAGTTTTCTTGGGTATTCTGTGGGGACTCTGTGCCCCATGTACCTGGGCTCTGAGAGCTCTTTTGAAGTGGCCTCAGCAGAGCACCTGGGTGATGTTTCCCAGTGATTGTAGCTATTCCTGCTGCTCCACCTCAGCAACTGGTGGTGGTGTGGCAAGTCTGGAGCACAGTAGAGACCCTGTGATCTGGGTATGGTTTGTGTCTTCACTGGCAGGGAGTGAACAACTAAGGAGGGTGATGAAAGTTCCCCTTCAAAACCAGCCTCAGTGGTGTTTTATGTATAACAAAGGAACACTGAAACATTTCACTGTATCAGCTGAAAAGAAGCATACAGCAGAGATAAAAATGTGACAGTCTGTGCATTTTGGAGAATAAGAGAGAGACTATCAAAAAGGATACGGGAATTTAGGGAAGCCTGAAATGCTTTAAGACATTGGAAGAGGGCCCTCACTGTTATGATCTCTGTAAGAATGAGATCAAGCTACACTGTTCAAACTAGCCTAGGAAAACCTAATTTGGTGAGGGATCACATTGAGGAGCACACCAGTTTGAACTTGAAGAAAATACCTTTCAATTTGGAGGTTTGAGGGTTTTTTGAATGAATAAAAGGTGGGTTAGAAGAAATATCTTAATCACTCCTTGGGCTGACTATGTAGTTTTTACATGTTTAGAGGTGAATGAATAGACAAAACTACCAATGGTTTACAGAGTTTTCCAAATAGCAAAAGAGCTTTTTTTTTCTAAGTCAGCCATGTGTATTCTGAAGGGAATATACATGTCTTCCTTCCTAAAACTTGCAGGGCCACAGAAGAACCCATTTTCTCCAGTTCCTGACATTGTTCAGCTACTGAATAGACAAAAAGCTGCTTCATTCACCTTCTTCCTGGCTGTTATTCCAGTTTTTTGTTATTCTGGTTGTTATTCCTGGTTGTTTGTCCAGGTACTTCTTGAGTCCATCCCTCAGATACATTCCTCTGGATTATTTTCTGTTCTTCATCTTTGCACACAACCCTCCCCAAGCACCTCCTGTCCACACAGTGCAAGTCAGGTGACAGCTGCATTGAAGATTTCAAAGAATGAGGAAGGAGTTAATGAGTGGCCAACAGTTACAAGTGAAGTGATTTGCTCTACTAAAGAAAGAGAGGTTTTTATGCTGTATGTGCCAGTTATACAGAGGGAGACAGACACCATGGCAACAAGCTTGTCAGGCAGGAGCAGATGAACTATCATTGGGGACATCATTAGTGGTGGAGAAACTTCAAAAGCTTTGCAATTTGGGTTCCTTTTGCACCCAGAATCTCATCTGCTGTTATGGAATTTGAATCTCCAGTCTATAAGCTTAGCCTGGGATAACAATAGCAGGCTGGGATGTTGGATGCATCCTGAATAACATGGAAAAGAAGAATGTGCCTACAGTATCTCAGAGCTTCCAGGCCTGCCTGGTTGTTGGAACTGTATGGAAAGGAAGAATGAAAACATACCATTGAGTCAGGTTCAGCAGGATTGTCTAAAATAAAGATTGAAAGGGAATTTGTAAAGGACTGTTCCTTCTGTGCTTACTCATAAGCCATGGATCTAATCAGTAGCCTGCACTGATGGATTAATCCCCCTGTAAATCTCCCATTCTGGGAGGGTGGACAGATAATTGCACATAAGAGGTTGATTCTTTTTATTCTCCTAGCTCGTAGGCAGAATCCCAAATACCTGTGGTTGTCCTGTCCACAATGCAGACACTTAACTCTGATGCAAAGCTGGAGTCAGATGGTGATAAGGTAGGATTTATACCCACGGGAAGTTCCTCTGCAGGCAACCACAAAGCAATTAGTGCACAAGGCATGTGTGACTCTGAATGTGGTCTAATGTGAAACTCATTTTACCAGAGCAACATACCGAGTTCAAGTTTCCGGTTCACCTGCCTGCAGTGCAGAGGAAAACATTTCTATGGGCAAGTGGAGAGAGAAAGGAAAGATCTGAAGACCTGTGGCAGAGTTTCTGTGGGAGTCTCTTTAGCCCTGCCATATCTACAAAGTGCTGAGAATGCCACACAGCAAAGTTTTCACTGTGACAGGGAACGGATCACAAATTCATGAACCTTTGTGACTTGCCTGGATTATAATTCCCCATGACTGAGCTACTTAAATCTAAGGTGAGCTGCAGCCCTTCACAGCTCCAAAAATGAAGCACAACCAACATGCAGAGTGTAAAAGTGCAGAGAGTCCAGGTGCCCAAGCTGTGGCTCAGCTCACCATGCCCCACTGCTTTCACAGGAGCCGCTGCAGGCATTTTAGTCAAAAGCTATTTTAGCCCCATCAGGACTAACTGGGAGAACTGATGAGCACAGACATTTGCCCAGCTTGCAGCATAGGGAAGGAAAATCAGGTGGACATTAATATTTTTTTTGCAGACACATCAAGGAAAAAGGAGAAGCATTCAACCCCTTGAAAAGGCTTATTTTTGAGCAGTTGTTCTCTAGGACCTGATAGCCAAGTGCTGTACTCAAAGAACAAATGAAAGAAGACGTGGCTCCTCTAGCACTGCCTGCTTTCCAAAGATAAAGGAAGATGGAGTGCAGCACTCTGCTCACCCTGTACAGGAGGGTGAGAGCCATTGAGATAACTGTGAGAATTATTGTGATGGAGTCATCTGGCTTGCACTAAAAGGAGAAGAAGTGGGAGAATGCAATGGATTTCTGCATACGTTTGAGTTTTCCCAGTCCTGTGGAGAGAGGCCTCTCTGACCATAATTGGAACAAACTCCTGAATAGCGTGTGTGAGCAGAAAGCAAATCTGAAGCTGCAGGAGCCAGCTCACCCTGCTGCATCATTAACAAGGAGATGTGTTGCATGTGCAAGATGTAGGGCAGGGAAGGACATGCTCATCCTACTGAAAAGGCAGAGCATTCACCAGAATTTTCTGGTAGTTTTGGAGAGCTCATCTTGTCCCAGGTAGCTTTTCCTTCCAGGCAAGTGGAGGTACACAGATATGTGTTTTTGGTCAGCAGGCAAAAATCTGCCAGGAGAAACTGGTGGCAACCTATTGACATCTGCACACACAGGTCATGGCTAGTGATAGGTTCAGAGGGACAGCAAGGGAAAGCCTGTGGTTCCTACTCTGGCTGCTTTTATCCTGCAACCCAAACTAAATATTTATTTCTCTTTTACTGGAAGAGGACATCAATTAGAAAGGCAGAGTCGTGCACTGACACATGTTATGCATCCCTTTTAGTCACATAAGGCCAGCAGCAGGAAGAAATGCGGTGAGATGTGAGGTGTGGGGTTTGTCACCAGGCATTCTGTGTTCAGAGATGGGAACCAAACAACAAACAGCTTTCTTCCTGCTCAAAGGAAGAGCTTAGGAACCAGCAGGCATGCAGAAAGGCTTCTCTCAAACACAGCACTGAATAGAAAGAGGGGAACAGAGTCATGGCCCCACATCTGCCTTGAGGACACAGATGTCAGCCTGCACTCCTGCTCCTGGGGAGAAGTGTCCAACATGTCGCTGACCATGACATGCATGGTCTTGTCAGATCATTACTGCAAGTTCCAGAAATATCTTCTGATTGCTAATACAGAGTGCTAGATTATCTTGCCTGCATTGCTATGATATTACTCTTTGGTATACTATGAAATTTAATGTAGAGAGGAGCTTTTTTAAAGAAGATAAATGTTTACAAGGTCTTAGGAAAGTGTAGAACTGTGATTTAGTGCAAAGTTTAGGACAATTGAAGCCAGCTAGCTTCAGTTTCTTCTTTAAGTCACAATCGATTTTAACACATCCCCCACATTCTCAGGCTCTGAGACCCCCTACATGTGCATTTTTTGTTTTTTGCCTTCATGAGATTCTGAGCTCCAGTCACTCATTAAACTAAAGCTCCAAATCCCATCTTTTGGCATGCATATGGACAAGCATTCACAGGAGAAGATCTCAGCTGAAATAACTGCAGAAAATTACATCTGACCTTCCATCCTCTCTCCTCCTCCTGGAGGACTGAGCCGAGACTTGTGGAGGAGTGCCATCATATTTTCCTGATTCCCAGTTAATCCCTGGGGCTGTGTCTGTGCCCAAATCCTCTGTGCTCCCAGGAGCTCAGCATCTGCCTCCAAGCTCCTTACCCCCAACTTCTGCAGACACTTGTCCCAGCCAAAGCCCACAATTTTCTGCGAAAGGAGGTTGCCAAGACAACATACCATAAATTTTGCCCACACTCTTGAGCATGGAGCAAAACATATGCTGGATGTTGCAGCAATGGAGATCCCTTCCAGGATTTTGAACACTGCTGAACTTTGCTGCACAGTCAGAAGTCAAACCACAGCTACCTGGGTCCATCCGTGCTAAGTCAGAACTGATGAGATTTCAGCATGGCACAGAGCAATACTCTTTGGGCAGGAAAAGTAAAGGAAGACAGTCCTGGGTTTGTTTCTTTGTTTGTTTAAGATTGCATTTATTTTATAACTGACAGGTGATCATTTTTATTGGCTTAAAGTAACTTGCTAGGAATAAAAAGAAGTTTCTCTTTCTGTTTTTCACAACAAGGAGATGCCAAACAAGTGGTTTCATGCTCAGAAGAGCCTCAGAGGTCTCTGCTGAATTGATTGACCATGGTTCAAACCAGTGTGCAGCACAGCCACTGAGGGAGAAACAGCATAAGGAGTCAGGGCATCAGGAAGGTCTACAGGATGCCACTGGGGCACTCTTCCGTGCCTCTTGGAGAACAAGCTGGAAAAGGCTGGAGTTGCATTTTAATCTTTTATATGTGTAGGATCCATCTGCTCTTGAACTTCAGGGAAATCTACTGCCAGGATCAGCCTCAAACATTGCAAGTGAGGTCTCTTCAAAAGGAAGATGAGTTCTGCGGGGCAAGCTGGAGAAAGCTTCAACTTTCAACCTTGAAAAACTCTAGGGTGGGAGTACGCAATGTACAATTTCAGCTAGATTTAACTAACTGTGACTGAGGGTCGCAGGGCTTCCTAGCCATCCTCCTCCTTCAAGCCATTCTTCAGCTGAGAGGACTAATTGGATGGACCTCTTGGGGCTCCTTACAGCTGTTTCCTGAGATATACTTGTATTCTGCAAAGGGAAGGCTCAAGCTGATTGCTTTTACAACATCTTCAACAGGAAAAATTTGCATTAAAAACGATGTGGGAAGTAAAAAGACCTGGCATCTTAAAAGGTTTCTTCTAATTCTGGCAGGTTGATCAGTACATTCTCTGCCAGAAAGAAGAGTTCCCTGCTGTGTGTTTTCTAATGAATTGACCACTGCCCTCTAAAAAGAGATAGTGAAATGCACTGTGTAAGCACCTTCTCCATCAGCCTTGGGAGTTTTGAAAGTATCTTTATATTTTTGCTCATATAAAGGTAAAAGTTCATTCTACTAATTCAGACAGGCCTTGTGGACTGAAGAACATTTTCACATAAGCAAACTTGCCCTTTATATCACTACCATGTTCTCTTATAACAACGATTAAATCTCTTACAATAGTGATTTAAAATAAGTGTATTTTAGTGTGGTCTACTGCTGCAGTTGGATCAGGTGGTATTTCAATCTGACCAGACTTACTTCAGGCAGAGAGATCTGGATGACTCCATTCTTGTCTTTGTCCAGGAGACAGAACACTTCTGAAAGGTAGAAGAGTGGGGGGGAAAAAGCTGGATATAAAATACAGAGTTTGACATGTAGAGAATCACTGCTCGACAAAATGTAAAAGTCTGGCTTTTTGCCATGATCTACTGGAAATTTAGACTGGTTCTGTAAGATAATATTACAGTGGTTCTTCTTTCTTCTTACAAATAATTTCTAAGCTGCTTCATGAGGTGGAATAGATCTATAGCAGCAAAATGGGAGTTGGCAGCAGGACAACTATAAAATCTGATGTGGTGGCATCTGGCATGATCCAAGGACAAACCTGTACATCAGGTCTGAGTAAGGACTGCAAGTGATAAATGGTCCCATTTGTCAGAGCTGGGACAATCTGGGGGCCAGAGCACTAACCATAAGTTGCTGATAACTGTAAAGCACAAGAGAATGGTGTGTTGTGGAAATGTGTCCTCTACTCCCCATGGGCATTCAGACATAAAGGCTTTTGCCATTTCTCCACTGCTTCCTCTGACTCAATTCTGCTGGCACCCGAACCTTTCCATGCAATTTTTTACATTCACAGCTAAAAGACACCAAATACCTAAGGCAATCCCAAAGCTTTCAGGAATTTCCCTTGGGTACAGGGTCTCCAGGCAGATCATGCAGGCCACAAAGCTATTGAAGTCAATGGTCAGCTTGGTGCTACAGGCATAGCAGGTATGATGCTTTGCTGCACCTCATCTTTGAGCCTGAAACCCGAGGGCCAGGAGAGCACAGGAGTCACTGACACAGCAGGTTAATTTGCTGTCTTGGATGTGACTTATCCATATCCTGCTGCAGCTGCAGGTTGAAGGGCAGGACTATTCCTCCAAGAAGGTCTGTTGAACTCCCTCACCCATCTCTGTGGGTCCTTTTCAAAACCAATTGTGCCAGCTGAAGAGAGACATAGAGTTCTCCCACAGCATTTGGTCAGACTGCATATTTCACATTGTTTCACAGCATAACCAGTCCTATGTTCCCCAGATAAACCCCTAATTAGTGAGTGGGCACTGCAGCTGAATAGCAGTGATTGCAGCAGAGCCAGTTGCTCACATAACACATTGGGCTCTATTCAGGCCCATATTCATGCTATTTCTGTTACTGGATCATTCACATAAAATCCACTGAGCACAAGACAAATCAAAAGAAAAAACAGTGCTCCTCTAGATGTCCCTTAGCTGGCAAGCTCGGCTCCAAAAGTGAACACATCAGAGAGGACGTCATTGGACTGTGCCTTCATCAGGCTTGCACCTTCTCCAGAGGAGAGAAAGGTGGTAGGAGGAAATGAAGGAAAAAGAGGGTTTGGGCATAGCTCTGAAAGAGGACTATTAGATTAGGAAATAATGAGGCAAAAAATAGATCAAGTAATAATCAGATGAATAAGCAATGGTCACAGCATGGACAAAAGTACCAGTGGTCCATAACGCAGAACAGAGAATGGGGTTTGATGTATGAAACAGCAAAATGATTGCAGTGTGTGACTGTCAGGAAGGGAGAATGTCACTGGCAATGCTGTGATCTAGGTGACAGGAGAGAATAAAAGCCATTAGACAGCTCTGCTGTTCTCCCAATGTCTGGTGATCCAATCTCCAAGCAACACACTCACCTGCCTTTCTGAGGGCATTTCGTATCTCATGGGAGTTGATGGTACCAGAGTAGTCACTGTCCACTTTCTTATAGATTGTCTGTGGCAAAGGGTGTGATGTTGTTCACAGAGGTCCCAGGAAGAGGAAAGAGACGAGGATCTGACTCCATGTTTCAGAAGGCTTGATTTGTTATTTTATGATATATACGTTATATTAAAACTATACTAAAAGAATAGAAGAAAGGATTTCATCAGAAGGCCATACACACACACATATTCAGTGGCATGATGCATGCATAAAACTTGGCCTTCACTGACTCAGGCTTTAAACTAAAAAAATTATTTTTCTAGCCCACCATGCCACCAATGCCCTGCCATCCTCCCTGCTCATGTAGCTAACCAGTGCCAGGACAATCATTCCTACCTCTGCCTGTTCACATTGTCACTGTGTGCCCACTGGTGGCTGGGACAGAGATTGTCCTTACCACCACAAGTTCTACTCTTTGAAACATTAATGAGCGAGAGAAACATTTCAAGCAGTAAGTGGCAAGCTAGGCAGAGTGGGAAACATATTCCCATGGGCTGGCAGCATGCCTGCCTTCACATTACATGGTGGCAGACAGGCCATTGAGGAGAATATCCTATCATTTGGCTAACACTGCAACAGACCAAGTCCATCTTGCTTAATGTTTCAGACAAGATGACAGATGCCTCCTACTGCCAGCAGATTTATTATCCAGAATTAGAAGCCACCCAGACCTAGAGTTAATAGTGGATTTGGGTCTCAAGGTTTGCTTTTCTGACAAGCCTTAGGACAGAGCTGTGTCCTCATGAGCCCAACATTTCTTCATGGTACTCAGGGCAGATGCTCTGTGATGAACAATATCAAGTATGGTGGCAGCAGGCTTGCCTGAAAGGGAGGTGGTCACACCAGGAAAGTCCAACTCTGACCTTCCTTTAGACCACTTCGTTCTGGGTCAACTTCTTGGGATATTAAATCCTGTATCAGAAAAAAAAAATAAATCAACAGTTCTACAAGATTTCAAAAATACAAAGGCAGTTTTTTGTAGGTCCTAACATTATATTTCTTGTATTTCCTTATGGTCATCCAGCCATGCAATATATAGCAAGAGCTGAAATGTTCATATGAGCTTTAAGAGACCAGGCAGCAGAAAGAGCTGTCTTTGCCAATAATCAGAGTTAATCTGTCTTTCCATGGGGTATTGCAAATTATGGAGAATGATGGGGCCAAGGTGAAAGAGGATTTGCTTGTGCCCTGTCAAGTGAGAGGTGTTTCAGAGCCCTGGAACAAATTCGAGCCCTGAGAAGGAAGGCTTCCAATTATATCTGCCTGTGAGGGTTTAACTCTATCTCAGTTCTGGATCTGTACTTCAGAGCTAATAGGGCAGACAAGGGGATAGAGTCAGAAATGTTGTTACCAAATACTTTTGAATCTTCATCCAAAGTGTCTTGAATTCTACAAGTCTCAAGGTGCTGGGTCCATCGGTCTGGGTCATGTTAAGGCATGGTTCAAAAATCAGGATTCCTTTATTCTTAACAAATCTGGAGTGTAAAAACAAGAGTTGGATGGTGCAACACTGGAGAGCAATCTGGAGAGCAGTTCTGTTAAAAATAAATCACCCATCACAGTGTCATCCTAATGCCAGTTTAGTTCTCATTTGTAATGCATGTCCATCTCCCACAGACATGCCCACAGCTCCATATTTGCTTGGCTAAAAACATGCCAAGAATTTCTAGGCTATCTTCACTCTCAATGAATGATATATGGGATTACTAAATATATAAGCAAGATTAAAAGCACTCACATTTTGGACACTTAATAGTAGGTTAGATTTCACCTTAGGGGGAAAAGGGCCTGGTGTTGCAGCAGAAAATTGTTAGAAACCAGAGGCAGGAGCTGCAAGTGAAGAGAGTCAGTAGCTGTCTACAGTGTCCTCTCCCATGTCCTTCAGGTCTTTGAACATCCCTTCCAATGTAAAATTATGCAGAAACAGGGATTTGGACACTATGACATTGTACTTACTGAGTTACCCCATTAAGCTTGGGAGCCTATGGAGTGTAGGGCAATGGCACCACTTCTCCTAACAGCCAATTATCCACAAGATCCACAGTGAATTTTTGCTGGCCTCAATATGGCCATGCTATGGCACCAACACTAGCAAGCTCCTAGAAGCATGGGTCATCACCCTCCCAATGCAAAGGAGCACTGAGTAGAGGTGTTGACCTCCCTTTTTCCTTTGGCTACACAAACCTGGGCAGAGGTGTTGACCTCTCCTTTTCCTTTATCTACACAAAACTTAAAAGCTCCCAAGTGTCCCCCCAGTTATGCAGAAGGAAGGCAGGCACTGCCTGTACTTGCAGCCTTCCCCCTGGGAACAGGCTCAGCCTGTCCCTGCTGCTGTGAGCTCAGGCCTCTGTAAGCAGGACCTGATTCAGAAACAGCAGCTGTGGATGTACTCAAAACCTGCATCTTGCCAAGCATGCTGTGTATGCACCTGGAACTGCACAGGTGCAGCCGGGCAGAAAAGCCCTACTTCCCCCCACTATATTTAGGAAAATGTTTAAGTAATGAGAAATGGTGGTGAGAGAAGCAGCTGATGATTAAATGTGGTGGTCCAGTGGTCCAGGTTTCTGCCACCATAAACTGATAGAGATGCTTTGTTGAATTTTTTGCCCCCAGCCATGTGCTGGGACAAGTGAAGTGTAAACTTAGCCCAGCTTGTCAGGAAGTTTTACAAAAGAGATCCAGAAATTTTAAAGGTGATGACATTACATTCAAAGGATACATCTAAAAGGCTGATCATCTCCCTGCAAGTGTTAATGTTGAATCTATCACTTTTCACATCCTTTCCTGTACAAAAAGGAAATATAAAAGACTAAGTGAGAAATAGTTTAAGACAAATATTTTTCTGCAGACAATGCTGAAAATACCAACCACCTTAAAATCTCGGTAGCAAAGCAAATGCTCTGCCATTTTTTCCACTATGTCCTTTCAGTTGATTAATATGACTTTTTTTTTTCCCACAGTGGGAGGGGATGTTATTGGTTTTGGTGGTGATAAGTCTCTATTTGTCCACAGAAGTCATGCAGCAGCAGCATAACACTGCCCATGGTGGTCCTTCCAGAAAAGTACAGGGAATGTTGTGTCTCTGCAGAATATCTGCTGGCCATGTTTGGAAGGGAAGCACCAGGCACTATTTCCACCCCACCCCATATTTAGAGGTTCAACAAGTCAGGAGGAATTCAGCTGAGATCAGACAAAAACTCCAGTTTTCATCACCCCTAGCTGACAGAGCTGGGTTTTGTTAGCACAGACCCTGTTCTCAGCTCCATCCAATGGGAAGTACATAATGTCACTCACTCTTCACCAAAACCCAGTTTAGAGTCCTTTAAATTTCAGTTGCAGTCACTTCACAGTCCTGGACAGAAAATAAAACATACTGTAGGTGTTAACAAAAAAATTATTTGAAGAAAGCTCTATTGATTTGCTATCAGACATCCAGAGACTATTTTCTTTCCAAATCTAAGACATGTAAACCCTTAATTTTTTTCAAACCCTTCACATTTACCCGCAGATATCAGAGGGAGAAGATCTTCAAAACCAATCATACTTCCTAGACATTTAACCAGGAAATAAGTGGTTTGTTAGGTGCTATGGTGACGTGACCAAGTAAAAGGCAACTTTTTACAATGTTTGACTGAATAAAAAGTTTCAGGAAAACATTTGAGATTTTCAGTGCTTACGGAAACTACAACCAAACAATTCTAAAATTGCCATCTCAAAACTCAGAATGGTCTTCCTAACTAAAAAGATGTTTTCCCTCTCCAGTAACAGTGGCCACCTGTTCATTGAGAGGAAACCTGACATGACAGCCACAGGCTAACGCAGCAGGACTTTATAGATACTGTTTTTCAAATATATTAAGTAGAGAAAAAGCCCAGCCAATAGTTTTTTGATTCCTGGGGCTAAACAAAAAGGAAGGAATTGGCCAGCCAAGCAATTGTCAGAATTATACGATAACTCCACAGGTAATTTATTTCACCCTGGGATAATATTTTCACAGTCCTCACTCCTATTGCCCCTATTTTCAAAGTTATTCCCTGCCTTGCATTACCAAGGGAAAAAAAAAATCACATTTTGCACCAATAAGACGAACAATTAGAAAATCTTCTCTATTGTAAAATAAACTGAACTGAAGCTATGAGTTAATAAAAGGGGAGAAATATTTGGTTTTTTGAACAGACAGTAAAAAGAATTGGCAAGTCAAATATTTGTATAATCATAACAGAGAGGTCTCAGGTTTTTTTGTTCACTTTAATCCACTTACCTCTCCAGAGAGCTTTTGGAATGGAGTCTTGAACTCATCATCTATATCTTTGTTATCAACATGAGGCTAGAGGAAGGGGATGGCTAAGAGAGTGGTTAACAAGGTTCTAGAAAGTGAGCTGTGGATATTGTAAAGATGCTGTACAGGGGCTTATTTACAGCAACAGAAAATGAGCATGTGCTCTGCAGCAATGGCAAAACAGAGGCAGTACTTTAGTCATTACCAGCCAGGGGTTGGCTTAGAGCAAATACTTCCTAAGGCTGATGAGAAAGTTTTCCTCTGTTACCAAGACAGCATTAGAAAAGAGCCACAGTGAAAAAATGTTGCTGCACTTGGCCAGAGCAATTCAGCACCTCCTTGGAAGCCTTTTGCAGCTTCTCACAGACTTCAGGAAGACTATTTGTTTCTATGGAAATGTGCCCTTTCCACCTTCTCCTACCCATGCAGGAGGTAAGGACAACAAAATATGTTGCAGTTCAGTCTACAAGGGTGAAGTCTCCTGAGGAATCTGGAAGGAAGAGAAAGAGACAGTGGTAAAGTGCTGCTTTAAACCTGCACCAGTAGGAAAAAAAATCAGATAAAGCCTCCTTTAGACACTTTTTGAAAAAAAATTTCACTTACAACCATATATAATAGTATCAGATACAGATGAAATTCTGTCTTGTCCTAGAGTTGTTCCAAAGGAAAAACTGTATCTTCATCCAGAGAAATCTATGGCATATCAAATTACTTTTCCCCTGATGTGGTGCTGTGAATGATACTGTTGGTTGGAAACATTTGAGTAAGTCTTTAAATGCTCAGTCAGGAACAGTCAGCAACAGTCAGCGAAGTGTTACTTTGCTAACTAAAACCAGAGAATTTATTACAGCAGACCCAAACTCCACTAGTCTACTGCTACTGAATATGGATAAAAATATAAGGCTACTGTCACTAGCAGCCTGGGGATGATGAGATTGTTGTGAGGCAACTATAACAAGTAGCAAGTTTCAATATTTGGCTCTTCCTAAATTAACTGAATTGCTATGTTAATTTGTACCTCCAAATATAAGGCAATTTTTCCAAAAGCAATGAGCTGTCTTGAGAGCATAGATTCCAGTGAAAGCCAAAGAGACTGTCCTCCCAATTCCCAAAAGAGCTTTTACAAACATCATCCATACAACATTTCTTAAGCCTGAGTGGCCCCTTGAGACTTCAGGGTCTTTTGTTGCCTATAACCAGCACACTGGGGGCAGCAAGGGCAGGAGCTGGGTGATGGACACACAGTTGTTGTCAGCAGGCAGCTATATGACTTACAAAAGCTCTGCAGAGCAGGTAGACAGACTTGAACACGCATCTTTTCACCTTCTCCTGCAGAGAGATCTGCTTTAGGTCATCATCTCTGTTGTCCTAACTGGAGCTCCCCAGTCACAACATCAAATGCGATGAAGTAAACCTAGTGTGTGATTCAAGGGAGCTGGGATCATAGCTGGGTCATAGCGTACCTGAGGTGACTAAGCAGCCAGGTTTTTCCAAAAAATTAACACCTTAAAGTCACTTAAGTGACTTAAGAGTCACCAAGAGACTTAGTCACCAAGTCTACCCTACTGTGGGTAAGGCCACAGAGGACACAGATGGGATGGAATATCTGTAAAGCACAAGGAATTCTCCACTGTTGCATTTAGTGATGGGAGCAGACAGATGTCCATAATGCACAAATTTAGGATGCTGATAGGTGAGGGTACCTGGTACCACAGAGAAGGCAGCTCAGAAATGTTCTCAGTGTGTGCATGCAGGCACTTGGGCACTAGGGAAAACCTTCTGTAATTTTGAGCCAAACCACACAAGATCTATTAGCAAAAGTCAGCTGTGCCCATCTGCTCCACCTGTGCTGGCTAATGATGTTCATCCAGTCGAGTCTGTACAGTGTTTAATTGCTTTTCTTCACATATGATATTGGTCATGATGATGCTGGTTGGAAATTTTTACATTTGTTTCTCTCCCCTCACACCACAGAAATTAGAGATTACACTGTAGGTTTTTTCCTTACATTCTATTTTTAGAAACACTGGGAAAATCAGGGAAAACAAACTCCCAAATTTACTGAATCAGAACAGTAGCATATGGCAGACAATGGATTAAAAAAAAAAAAAGTTTGAAATACAAGGGAGAAATAATAACAAAAAAGAAAGTGAAAACTGAGGGCTAATGAGAGGCTGTAATCAGAAACACTTATCTGGTATTGCCTGGTATTATCTGGTATTCTGATCATGCCAGGCACCATGAGCCTTCCCCCATTCAGATTTTGTAAAAGAAGATTCTCAATGAGACTGTTAATAAATTACTGGCTCAATAATTTACACTGCCATCCTGTTGAAATGGGAAAAACTGAGCCTCAATTTATCTGAGTCTTCCCATATTAGGTCAGGAAGAAACGAGAGAAATAATTGAATCATTTTGCAAAATCCAGATCTTATTGAAGTGTAGTGCTGAATGCCAAGATGTAGCACACTGCTAATTTTTTCCAGCTTAACAGGACAAGGAATACAGTCTTTAAAATGATGAAAAATTTTACCTGGTAGAGTGAATAACCAATACTAAGCAGACCTTCTTCCATTCTCTTCTGTCTCCTGTGGTTCTTCTGCATCAAGTCCACCAGAATGGTACAGCATGGCTCATTCAAACTCCCTTCATGGTCATCATCTGGATCATCCAACCAGATTTTAAACTGGGGATTGGTCCAATATGTTGCTAAGAATTCCCAACAGGAGACAAAAAGGAGGAGGCTTTGCTGTCATTGCAATTGTCATTGCAATAAAGATGGTTGTTACTATATCTACAGAAAATATCTCCCTGGAAGAACTTTTGCCTGGAATTTTTCCAATTCTTTCCATTGAGTTGTATGGGTTTATGTTTTCACAGCTATGCTGAGTATCAACTGGAGCCATGAGAAATCAAAGCACCAGGGTATTTCCTGGGACTAAATACCAACAAGGAGGAGCTGATACTGTTAATTCCAGCCAGTCTTGTATCTCCAGGAAATGTCCTTGGCTGAGGCTGTTATTATTGGAAGAGGACCAAACGCCAGACAGCCTTTCCAGAGGTCTAACCTGAAGACGAGTTAGAAATAACAATGCCACTTTCCTGGCCTACCCAACTCTTCAGAGGATTACTCCAGCCAGTAGCAAAAGCCATATAAGCAGGAAAAGCAGACAGAGAGAAAAAATTAATATTGCCACATATTAACTGCTTGGTGGGCTGGTAATCCCCCACAAGGAAATAAGTGTGAATTAGATCTTCATTTAAACTCCCAGGCTTTTTATTACTGTCCAAACCTCACAGATATTGTTGCACTTCCAAGCTCTTTTTCCCCACCAAAGCCCCCTCCAGTCCACAAGCAGTTTTTGAATGTTTTGTTTGGTATTTCACTAAAGGCCTATTTGGGTGGGTCATTACCTTGGTAGTTCTGGCAGCCCCCAGCAGGTGAACCTCATCTCCACTGTCCATTAAACAGAGTCAGGTCCCATTTGTTGACCTTGTGGCTTGTCAGTATGTCAGGAGTCAAATTGCAGATCTCAAGGTGGCTAAACTGCCTTTGGAAATCTGAAAATGCCATCACACAAGTGGCACACAAATGGACAGGGTAGTCCATCAGCCTGCAACAGATGAGGTGGCTGAGGCTGGACACTTCTCCCAACAGTGTTACAGAGCTGTCCAATGCTGCATTTAATTGAATTCTGAAACTTGGAACTGGCTTTTGGGAAACAAAATTGCCCACTGCCTGAATGATCTGTATCTTCTGAAGACAGCCTCTCTCAATGGCTATTACGCATTTTGGGCTCAGACAAACCATCTTCTGTCATTCCCCAGCTGTGGGCACTCCCCCATGGATTATGCTTAAACAAATTCACTGGAACTGGTGAAACAATTTGTGTGAGGAGATCCCATTTAAAGGGAGTAAGATCTGGCCCTTGTGAAAGCAGTACTCTGTAGGAAAACAGTCACAGTTTGGTGTTTTTCTTCATTCCTATCACTGATGTTTGTTTTTACCATTCCTGGTATGTTTGCATGAGTGACAGACCTTGATTGCTCCATGCTGCTAGCGAGGTCTGCTCTCATTTCCTAGTGCCTGATGGCCCATGCAGCTGATTGCACTCGAGGACAGTGGCCATTTATCTTTCCAGGCTAGGACAGAGTGACATCAGTTCAGCACTGATTCATATATAATCAGATCAGGGTTAGGACAGGCTTTCTATTAGGTCTGAGTAAACAGACTCTTCCCAAGTTGGTAATCTGAACTTTTTCATTAGTGTGTAGCATTTAGGAAAAAAAACAAATGTCAAAATGTAGAGCAGCTGAGGTTCATTCTTGCCACCTCATTGATTTTATTACCATCTGGTCTCTATATTTTGGATTAGTGCAGAGTTATGCAAGCTCTAATAAAAGGTAATATTTGAATAGAAAAGGAGATAAAGAAGAGGTGAACAATGCATGCATGCCGTTATTAACCCCCTCGGTGCTGGCAGTTTTTCTCCATCCAATTGAAAAGATTGCTTAAGGCACATAAAACGTCCAAAAGAGTAAGCTAAATGAACAATTCTCACCAAAACTCTCCATCATCTACTTGTTCATCCAGAGCCTGTTTTTGTTTGGGATCAACATAATTCCACTCAGGACCACTGCAGACAAAGCACAAAAGCACACTGTTCAGCTCTTGCATTTTATTCTACAGTGAGATCTGAGTTAGATGCTATCTTGGGCTGATAAAGGAGTATATATTTCTTCAACAAATAGATCTTGTGCCCCTCCAAATGACAGCACACCCTGCAACCTGACTGTGCCAGGCTGGCTTTAGACTGCAACACTATTTGCAACTAAGTCTTGAATTGAATCTCCCCTGCCAGGTGCCAGAAGGTACAAACAGACTGTCTGGATTAGGAAATTCACAGTCTGAAAGTTAGTCAGAGCTTCTGCATTTTAAGATTTATTGGGGCGCCTGATATCCTCCCTAGGAAAAATGATACAATCTCCATTGTTGAGAGTCATGACGGAACAGGAAAGCAAAAAGGTGAAATCAGAAAATTCACTGCAGAAAACAGCATTGCTCCCTTGCCATTCTGATATTAATGTGCTCAGGATGGATTCTGCTCTGATCTACTCCCATGTGACAATGCAGCGCTGCAGCTGCCTCAGCAAGGTTGCCCCATGGTAAAACAGGTGTGACAAAACCAGGATATGGCATATGTGTGTGCCCGAGGCACCTTACCTTGGGGCTCAGCAAAGAAGCTCTGATAAAAGTAAAATTAATGGTAATGTTATCTCTATCCCTAATTATAATACATCAGCACCCATGCTACAGTCAGTCAGAATAGGAAACTGAAATCTCAAATGAAAAAATATATTGTGGTTCAAAGGACAGTAAAATTTATGCCATTCTAAGTATAAAAACAAAAGAGGTGTTGTCACTACCACACTCCCAAGATAGTTGAAGCCCAGACAGTTTCTGAGAGATTTTGAAATTTGTGTCCTTATCTTAGTCAGCATCTCAACTTTTTCAAAATTCTCAGATAGGTACCAAATTCTGGTGTGATTTAGAGCTGAGCAACCTCAGAGTCAAAGCAGAGGTATAATGGTTTATCCCTGCATTAACTCCCAGGAATAGGACTAGTTTGTATATTTTACTTAGGTCCTGGAACTCATTGGTAGGATCAATTTGAGAAAAACTGTCTTGCACAATGATGAGGATGTGGCTTGCATTGGGCTGCTCAGAGTCAAACCAAGGGCTGTTGTCTCTGATGTGAAAGCTCCTCCTGAGGCAGGTATTAATGCCTGCTGGAAAGAATGGATCAATATTCAACCTTGCTAATAAATGAATAGTGTTTTGTTCCAACTGGTTTTGTATCTCTCCTAAATACACTTTGTGATTGGATTAACTGCATTGTCCCAATATAATTTGTAATAGATTCCAAAATACACCAAAGAGAGAGAAGCAGGAGCTTATAAAAACCTACTTAATCACTCCAAGATCCAGTCCATTCTACTTCACCCCAAGGATTCCTAAGCCTCACTAGTTTCTCTGACTGTCCTCAGTAATATACCTAAAAGATCCACAACAAACAGAGCCTGAGCACTTCCATTATTCCAATCATCAGAGACCAATTGCTTTTCAGATAGGATAATATATGATTTGTACTTGAGTGATGCAGTCCATTACAATTTGCAATAGTTAAAAGACACCTAGATGCCTTCCACCCTTATTTTACATTATGCTGTGGCACCAAGTGAGCCATTAGCTGCAGCACTCACCATTTCATATAATGACAGCAACCTGCAAGGAAAATCATCAGCTACAAACCAGCAGAATATCTACATCCTTAAAAGCAGGAAACATTGCATAACACAGCAAGGTTGGAAGGAGGTTATCTGGCATGGACATCTGTGTAATGATTCCAGCTTCAGAGGAGCGGGAATACCTGGGGCTCACTCTGAAGATGAGACTCACAGCAGAGTTCATTAAAGAGGCTTTTACTTTTTTCCCATCAGATCCGACTGGGAAAGTGCTCGTTCCCACCTCACACAATACAAACATGTAGGGAATGGCTGCCTCCTCTCCTGCTCCTCCTTTCTGTACCCTGAATTTTGGTAACAGCTTGGCCCACCTTTACACTTTTTACCCCAGCCTCTTGGTATCATACAAGTGGCAGACTACACAGTGTGCTCCACACCACTACCTGTACAGAGCATCTGACCTGACTGAGTGTTACAGGTACTACCTTTTTCTGTATCAGTGTATGTAAGTTCAGAACATTTTTATGGTCAGTCACTGAAAGACATCAGAAAGTTGAAGGGACTGCAGTGTTGCAGCCCCAAGCTGGTTTGCATGATGGTCCCAGAGAGGCTGGCTTACCTCCTCTGCTTCAGTGATAGAGTAAGCATGTCCATTTACCAGCTTCAGACTTGTGATTGCTTCTATTTCAGCTGCAGCAGTTATCTGGAGCAATAAAAATATGCACATTTATGATTATATATTGTGTATGAACTGAGCTTTCATAAGCAAATTAATATGGGGGAAGATATCCAAAGTGATGTGCATGATGAATACCAATATTCTTGATGCAAAGTATATTAAATTTAGGTGAGATCCACAGCAAAAGCTGCAGTCTTAATATGCAGTCCAAGCACAGAAGAAATTCAAGAATATACAGTGAAATCTAAATCTAAATCCAATTCCCAGCTCAGGTGACAGACCCAGTCACCTGCTAACATGCTCACATGAATTTAGCTCTAGCCTGTCTCAGATGAGATCCAGTATAGCAAAATTGGAACACTGGTAATTCTGTATGCCACAATGCAAATGAGATAATGAAACAGGAGTGAAGTTTTCAAAACATGTACAAATACATGTAATTTGAGAGTGTTTGTATTACAGGTGTCAGTAATCTTTAGGACTGAAAACCAAAGCCAGAATCAGACTATAGGCTACAACCAAATGTCTCAGCAAATTTGTCTCTAGCAGTCAAGTGTCTGGAGCTGAAATTACACAAAATTTGAATAAGAAATGATATTCACAGAATGGAGTTTCTGAAGACCAACAAGTTGTTTACAGCTCTAAGTATTATCACATGCTGTCATGTAAACAGGGAAACATGATGAGGATTGATCATTTAGAACCTTGTCCAATTTTTTTTATACTGAAATCAATAAAGATCTCAAATTAATTCAGTTTGTTCTTGTATCAGACCTTCCTACCTATATCTTACATTGGTCTGGGCTTTTGTCACAGTGTGGGGACAGAGCCCTGAGAAGAAGAGCAGGGAGAGTAAGGCCTTGTCAGCCTCTTACATCAATGGAGTAGCCAAGCAGTGACCCAGCTCTCAGGGCCTTCTGGATGATTTGGTAGAGGTTTGAAGGAGCCCTTCGCAGCTCACAGAACTCAGAGATGCCTCCAGTAAATTCTCAAAGCCCTCCACAGTGGAGCCTCCTGTTAGAGCTCCGAAAGAGCTATTCAACCTGGGGGGGAAAGGATAAGAGGGACAAGGACAAGAGGGACAAGAGTTCATCTCCACCTGCAAGCACAAGGTACCACAGAAAGAAGGGGTTATCATTTAGTATCTCTTAATTTGCTTGGTCATCAATGTAACCTGGGGCAAGAAAATTCAAGCCCCTTGAAATACAGTTGGCAACACCCTTTATGGACCCAGAGGGAACTGTAGATGCTGAGTGGGAGGGAGGCTGCCTTAGAATGAAGTGTGTTGTGACTGACACCCCTGGTCTGGGCCACCACCAGGGGCACAGCCAGGGGTACAGCTCCTGCCCAGCCCCATACTTGGCGTAGGCCTTCTCCATCAGCATGCTCCAGAACTTGTTGCCCTCCTCTGAGTGCACAAAGAGCAGCTTCCTGTTCTTGGTGGGCAGTCTGTCATCCACCACTACATCCACCCACTCCCCACACTGCCAGAACAGAGGGAAAGAAGAAAGGAAAAGATGATGGAGGCTGGTGTGCCCAAAATAGCTCCATGCTACTATCCTCCTAGCCCTTCACCTGTTATCACTTCCCCCTGCATAAGCCGCTGTAGGATTACTCCTGTGCTGGATTGCTCTCCTTTGTAATAAAGACCAACTCCTCCTAGTTCTGTGGATCATTCAGCAGGCTTCTTCATGCTATATTAAATTTTGCTGATAGGAAATATTAACAGCATCTTGTTGTACATAGCATCAAAAACTGTCTGAACATGTAAACTGAGTTTACATGGTGGACAGCCCAGAAAGCCAGCATGGAGATAGGATACTCTGAACTATCTCTAGGCTCAAATCTTAAGAAAAACCCCAAAACAATATGCCAGTAAAAATGCGTGTAAGTAGAATTCATCTAAAGGGGAAACACTCAATAGTGCTAATCCCTTCTGCAAATACTAGGAAATGTGTGAAATGTGCTTGTGCTAAATTTTGGGTTCAAAGCTAGAAATGTTTACTTCAGGATTTGCTGCATTCCTGAGAGGAGAGATTCACACCAAAACACTCAAAGGTGAAAAGGCTGGTGGAAAGGTATGTGTTCTAAAATTTCTGTCCTCACCAGAACAGCTCCTTTAGCTGGGTGAATCCACACTGCTCCCACCTGAGCCTAACCTCCAGTCAAAGCAGGTTGACTAAATCCCAACACTCTGGCTCCACAGGCAAGGAAATAAAGGCAAAGCAGGGAGGGAAAGGGAGGAAGCAGAAGGAATCACACCAGCCTGAATTCACTCTCAATACCTAGCAGCAGCAGAGCTTGGTTTGGGCTCATGTTGCCTGATGGTTCAGCTCAGTTTATAAAATCTGTATAACTCCCCAGAGCCCCATCAGCAGAATCTCACCAGTGAGCAGGTCTCATTCAACATTATTTAACTCTGTTCCTATTTTCTTTCTAGCTCCCCCATCAATTTCACATACACACTGTAACTGTTGATTATTTCACATGTTCCAAACAAAACAAAGCAACAAACAACAAACAAAACAAAAACCCACACCCTAACCCCAACCGTAACCCTAACCCTAACCCAGCCAGCTCAGGTGGTTACACCAGGGGACACTCCTTTACAGATGTCTGGGAAGAACTGTGTTGGAAGAATTGCAGTGGTGGACTTGGCCTTAAAAGCAGCCATGCCTCCCTTGAGAACTGCAGAGTCCCATCTCCAAATCTTACTTTTTGGGGCCTTATATCTTTGACTTAGCTTGTGCCAACCAAAAGGAACCAGCTGGGAATTGGTTAGTAACTTGATAAAAATGGAAATATTTCTGAATGTTGATGGTTTGGGGGAATCTTTGGATAGCAGAGATGCACAACATTCAGGCTCCTGTGGTATTTACTTTCAGAGGATGTAGGAATCTGTCCATATCAAGGAGCTTTCATGACAGGGCCTAAAGTGTGCAGTTGGCCTCTTACCTTCTTGTACACCATAATGGGATCGTAGCCTATTAATAAGCCTTCTCAGCCCTACTGGATAATATATGACTAGCTGTAAAAGAGTATAAATTGGTACTTCCTGTTCTCTTTTTCAAAGTTTAACATCATTTTGCCAGTAGCGAGTTTCACAATTTAGTTTGTGGTTGTGCCTACAGGACAGCACAAGAGCACAAGATCCCCAGAAAAGCATCTTATGTAGGCCCTCAGACTTGTTCTGATTCAGCTGCAGGTTATAAGTCATCTTTCATACTGTGAGGAAACTATTTTATTCCATTCCTAAAAAGGGAATTTTTTGGGGGAGAGAGGAAAAGAGGCCAATTGACCAAGTAATTAGAATGTATATCTGCTTCTGTTCAGTCTCATATTTCATTAACAAAAGTTTCAGACAAATGCCAATTACAGCGTTTACTGCTGCTACAGAATGTCTTATAAAGAAGCCAGCTTGATTTCTGGATCTGAAGTCTTTTCAAATGGTAGTAAAGTCAAATATAAATTGGTGGGGGTTTTGCTTTTATTTTTTGGGGTTTTTTTTAAAATTTAAGCAATCCCGACCTTGAGTTTGTGATGGAAAAATGAAGCCTAGCCATGCCTAACTGCTGTGCACATGTATGTGTGTGTGTGCATATATATATATATATATATATATATATATATATATATGTAGACACATGTGATCTTGGAGAATTACTTTGACTGTTAGTGCACTTGAAATAGAATCCCTTGCTGCTCACACATGTCCTGAGTTGGCTCGGGTTCTCCATGCTACCGAGGCAGCCCCTGGTTTACAGAGATAATCAAATTGCTGCAGCGAATAACAAATCCTTGGTGACCTAGCAGCTCAGTGACTCCTCCGTATTGATGATGTTTACCCAAGCATGCTCCACTTGCAGAGGCTGTAAAATAAATGAGAAATTTGATTCATTTCAGTTGTTCCAGAGCTGTGCTCACTTTCTGTTTAGTTACCATCAAAGTGTCTAGTCACAAAGCATCTAAACCCTCCTTTGACCTTGAGATGGTGAGTTTCAGCCAAATGTCCAAGTGTCTGGTTCCAGGATGCAACTGGACAGAACAGAGGCATTTCTGTCCTGAGCCTGTTCTGGCTTGTTGCTGTTTCAGCAATGCCTGGTGTTCAGAAAGGATCCAAAAACAATGTTGTGGTTTCCTGGATTGCCAAGCAGCTCTGACTCTCAGCTTTAGTCTCTGCTGGAAGCCCTTGTTCAGAGCTTGTAGTACCTGCAGCATCACACCAGACAACAAGGAAGCACTGACCCACTAGCTAATAATTTATGGCAATGCAGGTTGCATCTGCTTTGAGAGTTTAAAGACTTTCTTGGGTTTTCTATAGAAGTTAATTTTATGCTGCAGCTTTGTACAGAAAGGCAAAGAAGAATCCAGCAAAGGAACAGGCTTTCTTCTCCTTGGGGTCTCCAAGTTGTTAGAAAATGTATTTTTAATATCAATGAGATATATTTGCTAGAACCAGGATCTCCAATATCCCTGCGCCCATGGGACTGAATGTCAGAAGGGCCATGTATTAATGTCTACAGCAAAATAAGTGAACAAGCCCAGTACTATCAAGTTCTCTCATGCCTACAACCACTTCAAAGTCTCCCTCAACAGGCATCAGATCTATCTCAGAGCTGTCTGGCTTTTGTTTGTTCTCCAGGATACCTCTAGTGTCCCCAAATCTGCCTGTAGGACAAAGACATGCACAAAGCCCATGTGGGGCAGGCTCCTGGGCTGGTGTAGACTGGTGCATTTGCCTTGGCTTCAGGGAGCTCCTCCAGCTGCCAGCCCAGGCCCAGGAAGCTGCTGTGCCTGGAGTGGCCTCTGGGCGTTCAGAACAAAAGGCAATTCATGAATATAAATAGTGTGGCTCTGTGTCCTAGGGTGACGTTATGATGCTTGTATCCCCATTCATGTGTTCTGTTAATGTTGGATATTATGTTCTGTACCTTTAAGACCGGCTCTGAAGCGGGAAAGTTTTGTTTTGGTTTTCTTATCAGCCTGGCAGGACACGGAGACTGCAGCTTTTGCTTTTGCTGCTTTTGCTTTTTGCTTTTGCTCTCTCGCTCTTGCTCGCTTTGCTTCTGCTTGCTTTTGCTCTTTAGCTAATTCAGCTAAACTGTCCAATTTCTTCCTGGACGGTTTCTCCTTTCCTTTTTCTGATCACTTCGAACCTGCTCCGGACTGGGACCTGAGAAACACTAAGATCCTGCACCTTCTGGCCTGCAGCAGCAGCCCCAGCGCCGGAGGGACTGAGACCAGAGTGACCACCCCCAGAGAGACTTTCTGAATTTGTCATCTTTTTTCAGAGTGGTGTCATCCGGTATTGTTCATTTTGTGTGCTGGGGGGTGCTGTGCTTGTTAAATAAACAGGTTCTTTCCACTCCTCTCCGAGAAATCCTTCCCGAACCGGCTGGGGGGAGGGGCTGTGTGGGTTTGCTAACTGGAGGAGCCCTAATTTGGAAATTCTCCTCCAAATTTGCCCTAAACCTCGACACTCTGGAAAGCTAATATTAAACTAAGGAGATTTCAGTAGATTTTATATTATTTAGATTCAATTTATGCCACTTACTTCTTAAGAACTTCTGTAAACAGTCCTCGGGTTAAGTTATTCAGATAGCAGCAAGAAAACTTCATAAGTCACCTTTATAACTAAGGCTCTGTGACTACATTTCAAGTTGTTAGTAGGCTATCAAAAAGATATGGTTCAAAAAACATTTAAAACATTTCAAGACTTTCAAGTCCCCATCAAACTTCCCAAGCTGATATTCATCTAGCTTATGCTGTTGTCAAAGAAATAAGTTTAATGGAGTGAGATAAACTCTGGGGTTTTTTGCTCCTTTTGTTCACATAAACCCAGACCTGCAGTGTTATTTTTAAAAGAAAAGAGACATGTTAGAGAATATTATTAAAAATAGGCTCAATTTCCTAAAAGGATGTGTTACCCAGTCACATACATGGCTTATGTAAATATGTAATCAGGGTCTGTTTCAATAGAAGTGTTTTACATGAGAGTTTTAGTAATGAGGACTTTGATATTCAAGGTATTGGATCAAATACCAAAAAAGCTTACTATGGCTCAGAGATGTAAAGCAAATATCTGAAGGGTAGAAAGAAAGTCCCATGCCTGCATCTTAACAAACTGGATTATCTTTTTTTTTTTTTTCCTTTTTTCTTTTTTTTTTTTTTGTGTGTGTGTGTGTAAGAGAGAGAGAGACAGAGACAGAGACAGAGAGACGGGGAGAGAGAGAGAAGATCCTACTAACAGCAGAATCTGATTTTGGGGCTTTTCTTCTAGGTTTGGGATAGTTTTCAGGACCAGCCTTGGGTTACTGCCCACCAAAATATGTATTGGAAAACCCAGAGCAAGGCACCATCCCCAGACAGGTTTTGAGGTCCAGTTCTGTTGACACCACTATGTGATGAATTTTGGCACTGATCTCTAATGAAAGACATTTAGCACAAGGGAGTGGGACTCCACAAAAACATTCAGCAGACGACAGAAACAGAAAAGGACTCAGGGTATTTGCATTCAGTTTCTAGGCTAAACACAATGCACTGGCCTCTTCTAGTTTAAGAATAGATAAAATTTTTCAGTCCTATAGCTTGTAAACTGTCTGGGAAAATGAAGCTTTACTTCAGGTGTATCTTCTTAAATTTTTTTATGCCATTATAGAAACTTTTCAAATAGGAGATGAGAAGAAAGGTTGCTTTTACTACTTATTTGAGCCATTCTCCTGAAATACAGTAAGTGATTTCCTCATACTCTGCTCTAGCATCCACCAAATAAATATCCTGGAGTGAGTATATGATTGGGCATCTTATTTTTTGCATTTGGAGCACAAGCCCACACACCAGGGAATTTTTTAGCAATTGCTTTAATAGTGCTGTGTTTACAAGAAAGCACTGGTGTTATTTATCACCAACGACTTGCAGAAATTGTTTCAATCTCATTTGCACAATGGATGTGCTGAAAGACTGGTGAGGTCAGGAGTACTGCAGTTAGCAGCACAGGAGAGAAAAAGGCTGATTTCTCTGTGTCTAATCTATCAAATTCTCATTAAAAGAGTTTCAGCCTTCTTGCCTCTCTATGCAGTCAAGGGTTTCTTGCTGCTGTCCTCTGCAGCTGGATCTTATCAGTGAGGCAGGCAGGGAAGGCAGCTGCTGCAGCAGCTACTCTGAGGGGGAATAAAGTCCCCTTACAGCTCCCTTCTGGCCACTTTCACAGCAGCTCTGTTTAGCCAAAGGCAAGCACTGCAGAAAAATGGGTAAGGAAGGTTTTTTTATGATGGATGTCTGGGGCAGGATGAGTGCTGCCTGAGAGATACTTCCTCTCTATCAGGCCCTGATTCACGGAGCTGACCAGCACTGCCCTTTTGTCTGTGTGGCTGGTTCCTGGTTGCTCCTGTCCCTGCTCACAGCTCTACATGAATGCAGTTCAAGCAGAAAGGACGGTTCAGCATGAAGGACTCGGAACAATTTGCTGTGGATGGTATTACAAAGTTTACATTCTCTGTTCATTTCTTTCCAATGTGGTCCTTTTTTCTAACTTATACTTGGACCATCCTGCTTGACACAAAATGGCACATCACAGACCCAGCCCCTCTACTGAACCAGTTCCTGCTCTGTTCCTTGGTTGTTGTGTATTTGTTTTGCGTGAAACTGAGGCAGGAACTTGCTCTGCCTCCCAAATAAAAGCACCTAAGGACTAGGCTACAGCAGAAAACTTCCCTGGTGTTCCTTGTCCTCTGAGTGTTTGGAGCTGCTCTTGCTGGCATGGGCATAAATCCCACTCTCTTGTTTCAGGGCAAGTGCTCCCATGATTAGGCTGGCATCCACCTCTGTCTTAAGCGGTCAAAAGCAAAACAGTTTTCTGTTCCACATAGTTACTTCCTCCAGGAGACAGTTTGGTGTCTTCCAATTTTGACATAGCTCTTATAAGCCCACATATACCCTGTCTCAGGCAGCAGTGCTGGTTGTGAGTCCTCTTCTTGGGTATCTTGTTGCAGTGTGATGCCATTTCCTGTTTCAGCTAACCCAGTAGTTTCCCAGGTGTGGCAATACCTTCTCCCTTCCCCTCCCCCTTGCCTCCTTGCTAAGTGCTGTCAGTCAATCTTATCATTCCAGCACAGGCGTGGTGTGATTGGCAAAAGTTCAAAAGATGCCCCTCAGCCCTGGGGTCATTGGCTCATCCAAGCGTCATTGTCCCCTGAGCCTTCCCCCCCTCCCACCTGGTTGGTGGCTCACCTACCCCTTCCCCTGCCCCTTTCCCCAGGCTTAAAAAGAGACGGGATGATGCGGTCGGGATTCCGTGGAGCTGTTACCAAGATTCAGACATATGTGACCCTGGAATAAACTCTGGATTAAACCCTCTGCAGAATCCATCTCCTTTTCCTCTTCACCTAGCCTGAAGCCTTTCCATCAGAGGTAAACTGAGTTTCTACCATTCCTGGACTTGTTCCAAGTGCCTAACTGCAACTTCCAGCCAGCCAAAGGTGTCTCTGAGGTGAAATACCACAGCTGCCGCCTTTGGCCCAGCAGCAAGGGTCAGACTAGCCCAGGCACGTCCCACCCAGAAATACTGGGATTTTATTCCAATAGTATCTGTCTCTCCATACTATGTCTGGGAGATAGCCAATAATATGGTTCATGTATCAGGAGTTTTTAAATGAAGCTTCATTTCTTTTTCTTCTTCCAAACCAAAATTCAGAAGCACTATCCATACACAGCTCTCCTTGGCAGACATCTGTTCGGGTAGCTCCTCCAATTATAAACTGCGGGTTGGCACATAACTCCTGAAAAGACACAATTTCAAACTTGGCACCACCCTTTCTGGCCAGAAAAGTTTCTTTTTCATGTTATTTGTTTCAATATTCAAAAACTATTAAGCATTTTGAACATTTATTTAAAAATATACCCTTTCTCTTCTGTCTGATTAACGTGGTCCCAGGAAAAAATGTCTTTTTTAAATTGAGGGCTGCATGTATTTTTTGAGGCAAATCCTGACACCCTTTCATATTAGGCACTGTCACTGATACTACTGAGATTTTTTTGCTACAGTGGAGACAGAGATGAAAATTCACCTCAATGTTTACATCTTATTTCATCTTGCTGAGACTTTGGTTCAATCAGCACAAATGAGTTTGTGAATCCAGCTGCTGCCTGTGCCACTGGAACTATGCTGAGTTTCCAGTGCCAACAGTGTGGAGGATGTTCCCCCACCCTGACCCTGCTTCCTGGGAGGCCAACCACACAAATGCTTTTATTAGCAACAACCCCCCTTTCTTCCTGGCCCTTTGGGGCCAGCCAAATGGGTTATGGCAATGACTGTCACTCCTATCCCAACTCTGAGCTCTCCAATAACTTATGGCCTATATTAGGAAGTCATTATTGTCTCTCTAGAGACAAAAGCCTTTTCTGTTTTTCTGAGAATTTTCCATGAGCTTCTGGATGGCAGCAAGAAACAGTTTATAGGAAGCCTAACTTGGCAAGCAGAGTTGAAGACAGTTTAGGCAGGAACTGGCTGTCCTCGAGAGCAGAATTTGTCAGCTCTGAGCATCCCGGGGAGAGACAGAGACAACCCAGGACTTCTTGTGTATGATGGAGAGCCAATTTGTGAATCTTTGCTCCAACAGGAATCATCTCAGTTACATGCTTTTGCTACTGTCCAGTGGAGAGGGGCCCAGCAGCATGTTACCCACCACACAGAAGAAGGTTTAGTGTAATTTTGTGTAATTTTTTCTCTTCTCCTTCCAAAGTGCTGCACCCAGTGTCAGTCAGATGCATATGACTTATTACTCACCCAGACACCTGTCCTTCCTGAGCCACTCCCAAGTGCCACATGTACCTTTCACACAGCTGAGTTTCCCCTCAGGGGTCCCACAGGCTGGTCTCTGGCAGGCAGGGCTGGGACATTTAACCCTGTTGGATCTCAGCTCTCATTTATTCCTTATCCTGCTATGCTTGTGGCTGTGTGTCTGCCTGCAGCAGGCTCAGCACTGTTCTTTTATGAGAAACCAAAGTCTAATTTAATGAGTTTTCTAAGGTTGATCTTCCCCAAGGATAGGCAAAGCCAAGAAACACATCTATGGTATTTGTTGAGGTAACATCCAGGTGCCAGAGTGAGGCGCTGATGGATAAATGGGGTTGCCAAGGTTATTAAACCTGGAGTTACTAAAACTGCAAGTTTCTGTTTCTCACTTAGCCGGTGAAAAAAATAACAGAGTCCAAAGCCTTGAAATTTTCTGTTCTTCTCATTCTCCTTTCCTCCACCAGATGAAGGTAATTAATTTGGGGGGGAGGAATCCCCATTTTTAAAAAATATTTCTTGATGTTGCAAAATGGCAAAGGAGAAGTAAATGGGGACAGAAATAAATGACTGAAAAATGAGAGTGCAGAAAAATCTCTGAAGCCAAGATTTTGTAATTTTAAAAAGAAATCATCATCTAATCTTTGCTGATGAAAATTACTTTCTTAGAATCACAGGCCATTTCTAGGATATATGTATTTAGGTAATAACATTTCCAGTCATTTGCTATTTAACTGTTACAGGCAGCTTGAAGTGAGGCAGAGGATTTTATTTAGGTATTAGCCTGATTTCCTGGGGGGCACAGTGCGAAGACCTCAGTGCGGGTGCTGTTACAAATGATAGTGGCTCCTGGGGTGGCCCATGATCTGGTGGAGCTTTTGCATCCACCTCTGGATTGCATCCTGGACTTGTAGCTCTCTGGAGTTGGGATGTTCAGGAAGAAAGCAGGTTGCCAAGAAGCAGGTGCCCACAGGGCAGTTATAGGATTCCCTGCTTTATAATGGGCTTAGAAGACGGTGATTCCTCTTCCCACCCCCTGTCCAGCTTTGCTTCTGCCATGGAAGTAAAGCAAAATAGAATTAAGAGAAAAATACCTAAAGGAACAGTGAATATTCAGCTCACCAGTGATTTAACCTGGATGTTCAGCTGGGCTTTGGTTAGGTTTGAACCGAGTGAAATAAGAGAGCACTCTTACCATGGGGCACTTCCAGATTATCCCCCAAGTTTTGAAGGAATATGGTTCCAGGTCCTGGTAGCCTAGAGCAGAAGGACAGGCTGGGAACTCTTCATCTTTGAACAGTGTGCCAGTCTTCAGGGACTGCTGCTTCAGGGCTTCATAGTCCTGCTTCAAATACTTGACGGCATTCCTGTTGGATCCAAGACCATCCAGTGCTGCTTATTCTTGTCAGAGTCTCGCTGTGACCCTGGACATGCTGTCCACCCTCCCAGCATGGGCTGCAGCTTTGCCTTTGCCTCCGGGGCAAAGAGGGGCGGTAAATATGGGCAGGCAGCAGGCTCGGGTGGAGCCAAGGACTGACCCAAGTGCTCCTGCAGCCCTGGCAGGAGGAGGCATCAGGAGGCATCAGAGCCAATATGTACCGGGGAGATGGGAGGGAGCCACAGCCATCCCACACAAAGGCTGGGATCATGGGTACTGCTGCTGCTACTCCCATGGTATTTGCTCTTTTTGCTGTCCCTTTTTAAAATGCTCTTTTAGCAAGAAGCCAGGGAGAACTTTTTGCAGGCACACCTGTTAAGAGATGGAAAGAGACTGTGTGCATTCCAAGTGCTGAAAGTGAGGTTTAAGGATCAGTCCTTTAAAAATTCAGGTGAAGATGGTTCAAAACTCCTTCCCTCCCTCTGAAATTGGACTCTATGCTGTTGGAAGGTCGTACAGCTGCAAAACCTGGAGCTGGATATCTATTGCTACAGTTTACATGGCTATGGAGATGCCATGGAGTTTTAAAGCTAGGGAAAATGAAACCTACTTCTGGCTTTAATGAAAAGTTTTCTTAAAAAGACCCTCTCTTTGGTACTCTCAAAGCAGTTTGAATTTATGTTTTAATTTATTAGCAACAAGAGACTTGAAGTTGAGAGAGCTAGAGCTGGCCACTTGGAGAGGGCAAGGATACAACCCAGGAGCATGACCTAGGCCAAAATTGGGAAATTGTTTCACCAGATAAGAGTGAAGCTGCTAAGCCCTGCTACCCCTCTTCAGTGTCACCTTGGGCAGAAGTCACTAAAACGTCCCCATCTATAAAAACAGGACGTGGTCTCAGCTAGTGAGAGATTATCTATCATATTTACAGTCTTCTGGTGGTGTTTCCTGCATATAAAAAGTTTACAGGCAGAAAGCAAAGAAAGCCTTGGGTGCAAAAGGCTTTATAGACCTTAGGAAATAGTGGTTCCTGTTCTTGTAGGAGAAAAGCTCAATTTCTACCCTAGCAACCCCATTTTGTACTGACACAGGGATCCATACCTCCCTGGCAAGGTGGCTGCCTTTGAAGGTTTAGGAACTGAAGGAAGAAATATTTTCCATGGAGCACAGCTGCTCTCTGCTGTCATCCTGTGTAATGGCTGGGATTCCCCAGCAGAGCCACCACGTGTCCAGCTGAGAGCTGGGTAAACAGTAACTTTGTTTGCAAAGGAGCAGGTTTGATGACTACCTCTAGGTAAATTTAGACAGAAGGTGTGGGGAAGGGAAGAGGGAATTTTTAAGGAATGAAACCGGTGGCATAAGGAATCCAAACAGAGGCTAGCCAGGTTGCTTGTCTGCAAATATTTGAAGAGAGTGAATGCAGAGGAGGAGACAAAATTACTTGATCAGTTCCAGGCAGTGAGGGCTGGGCTGAGGGAATTAATATATCAGTTACCCCAAAATTAAACTAATTCTGTTGAAATTGAGTAAAGAAAAAAAGTGGCTAGCATTTTATCCTTGGTGCATTTCAGTACTTCCAGGCATGTCTGTGTACTGAAACAGAGTGAGGAGTGGAATAACAAAAGGTTGAGGGGAGGGTTTTTTCTTTCCACAGTGGAAAGAAAAAAGACCCACTTTAAGGGTACCCGCTTTCTTAGTTCATGAGGCAGAATACTGCTTTCTTCCCCCACCCTGCATCAGCCTTGTGCTGAAATGTCCTCTCTTCCTGTGGTCCGGAGGAATGCTTTCACTTTGCTGTGATTGTTGTAAGCTGCAAGTTTGGCAATGTTGTTCATGGAAAAGAATGGTGCCCCAGCAACTGGAAAACGTCATTTTGAACAAATGGAATATTCTGTGTTCCATGTACTTTTTGAGATATACACTTGATATGCTGCGTGATCTGTAACTCCAGATGCCACTTTCAGGAAAGGAAATGAAATCTTGCGATTTCAATGAGGATCAATTTAGCAAGCTTTGGTCCATATACCTGCACTTCATGCCTTTTGATGGTTTTCATTTTGGTGAAATTTTAAAATTTTTTTTCAATATCCATGCCATTTCATTCATATCTTCCCCTCAATGTTCTGTCTTCCTCCTTGATTTTTTCCCCTGATTTTGCAACATCTGGCTACAGAGAGCAGCACGCAACTTTCCCAGGCATTGTTCTAAAAAAGGCTGTGAGTAGATCAGAGAAAAGAATGATAAACAATTCCTATCTTCACTTGCTGCACCTGTTGTTGTGAACA
Organism: Agelaius tricolor; assembly: GCF_023055355.1. Taxonomy (NCBI): domain Eukaryota; kingdom Metazoa; phylum Chordata; class Aves; order Passeriformes; family Icteridae; genus Agelaius; species Agelaius tricolor. The sequence goes on along the minus strand of NW_027269261.1, from coordinate 18,054,083 downwards.
TGTGAAATGTGTTATGCAGATTTGTTTACCAAAGGGTGATTTCTTAATTGGTCAATGATGATTATGTTTAAATTAAAGGACCAATCATGTCTGTATCAGACTATCTGTAAGGGCGATGGGTCTCTTAAGAAGCATAGTATAATAAAGTGATTGATCAGCCATCTGGAATCATGAAGTCAATGCTAATTATTACATGGCCAGGAATACTGTGCTACAACATCTGTGAGGTTAGTTTTAGCATGTTTTCATCCTTTTCACTGCACCTCATTTCCTCCCAGAGCAGTACCTTGTAGTCACTAAATTGCCAAAGTTTCTTTTTTTTCAATTGCATTTCCTTTGATCGTATCTCCGTTCCAGAGTGTTTGTAAGGTTTTCTTTTCTGTTTTCAAGATTTTATTTCCTTTCCTGAATGGAAGAATTTCCTATCAGGAAAGGAAATGAAATCTTGCGATTTCAATGAGGATCAATTTAGCAAGCTTTGGTCCATATCCCTGCAATTAATGGTATCCCATGCCTTTTGATGATTTTCAGGTCAGCAAAGATTTTTTTTTTCCCCCTGTATTTATGATATTTGATTCATATGATTCCCTCAATGTTCTGTCTTCCTCCTTGACTTTTTTCTCCTGATTTTGCAAAGTCTGTGAGGTTAGTTTTGGCATATTTCAGTCCTTTCCACTGCAACTGATTTAATCCCCTTCCATTTTCTTGTAGTCACAAAATTTACCAATTATCTTTTTTCTTTTTCAATTGCATTTCATTTGATCATATCTCCTTTCCAGAGTGTTTGTAAGTCTTTGTGTTTTCAAGATTTCAATGAGGATCAATTTGGCAAGCTTTGGTCCATATCCCTGCACTTCATGGCATCCCATGCCTTTTGATGGAAGAAAACCCAAAGCTTTGCCAAAGTGAAAGGTCTCAAAAAGGAATGGGATGCCATGAAGTGCAGGGATATGGACTAAGGATTGCCAAATTGATCTTCATTGAAATCGAAAGATTTTGTTTCCTTTCCTGATAGGAAATTCTTCTATCAGGAGAGAAAAAGAAATCTTGAAAACAGAAAAAAAAAAAAAACAACTTTACAAACATGCTGGAAAGGAAATATGATCAAAGGAAATGCAATTCTAAAAAACAGAAAGAAAATTGGGAAATTTTATGACCACAAGAAAATAGGCCAGGATGACATGAGTTGAAGTGGAAAGGACCAAAACATGCCAAAACTAACCTCACAGATCAATATCTGTTCAAAATCAGGGGAAAAAATCAAGGAGGAAGACAGAACATTGAGGGGAAGATAGGAGTGAGATGGCATGGGTACTGGAAAAAAACCCTTCACTGAAATGAAAACCATCAAAAAGCATGAGATGCCATGGAGTGCAGGGATATGGACTGTAGGAGAGACATTCTGTGCTGTTCTTGTGAGCCAGCAAAGGCCTCTGGAAGATAAAGGAAAGCCTCATATCTCTCCTGAGGAAGACACCAAGGTTGTCACCATGGAGATGTGATGAAGGAAAGAAAGTTAAGAGATACAGACTCTAGCTGGCTCACAGAATGACTTGGTCACCCGCTGAGAACTTTGTTTCTTTCCTATAACCAATGGGCAGTGAATGTGTATGTTGAGTTGTTGTATTGTGTTGGTTTGTTCTATTCCCCCTCTATGTTAAAATGGTTCTGCCCTGGTTCTCCCTCCCCTCCCAGTTGCTGCCTGTCACCCCAGTTGTTATAGCGACCATTGTATCTCTTTACACTCCACCCCAGTTTCCCTAGTAACTGAATGTATCCTTTCCTCAACCCCACCCTGGTGCCCTGCCAGTCACTCCCTGCCACCACCTTTTTCTCCAGAAACTTCTGTCTAGGGCTCGGAGTGATTGGATCAGGGGCCGGGGACCCTCCCTCAAGTTATTTTCATTGGTCTTTTCTGTATGTCAATTCCGTGTACCCCACTCCCCCCTGGATTCCTATTTGCTCCTGACCTGGTTCCACCCCTGCCTCCCACACCCTTTATAACCTCATGTAATCCCTCTCCCACCCTCTTCAGTTGCTGGCCTTCCTAGGACTTTCAGTAAACCTTGACTTTACCCCCACCAGAGAGTGCTCTCTTCTTTCCCTGCTGACTGCAGCCAGTTATCGGCCTCGTCCTGCATCTGGCAACGTCTTCAGCTATAACGCTGGGCGTTTGCCTGAGGTGCTGACCCGAAGCACGGCTATCAGGTTAAGTGCCCCCCTGTGCTGCTAACTGTGCTGGCGAGCTAGCTGGGACGCTTTTCTCTGGCCGGACAGCTGCATTAAGTGAATGCAAATATCTTGAAAAAGTATAAAAGCAGCATATTGCTGTAATAAATCTCTCTTGTACCTTTCTGATGGAGTCGTGGTACTTTGTACTGTGTCGTGCTCTATAATGACATCTGGTGGCTGTCCGCCGTGATTGCAACTGGACTGTAAAAAGAGAAAAAAGTCGAAGGGTGCTCTAAAAATAAGTGAAGTCAGCAAGGACGCTGTGGAGGTCCCGACCTAATTCAGATGTCTGATTTGAGGTGAGCGATTGGGAAAAATAATAGGAAATAATTCATCAAATGAGGAAAAGACTGTTTTGTTCACATGGAAATCTTTACTGAAAAGAAAAAATGTTCAAACTTCTGATTATGCTCTTCATAGTTTACTGATATGGTGTAAATCACAGGACTTTGAAGCTGATGCCTTCCGTGTCAGGCATGGAAAAAAGTTGGGAAGAGACTATGGGAAGTGATATCTAAGGGGGATAAGACAGTTGTTGATTTGGCTACTACCTGGAGACTGTTGTATGAGGCATTGAAGGAATGGAAAGCAGAACAAGATACAGGGGAGGAATTGGAGGAGCAGGAATTAGAGCAAGAAACTGAAGTAGAGGAACCAGGAGGAAGATGAGGCTGAGCTTGTCGATGAATCTCCCACTGAGGAGGCTGCTGCAGCTGCTGTGAAGCTTCCCCCAGGATTTGCTATAATGAGAATCAAACAGCAGGCTAAGACTGTTTCCTCGGTATTTATCTTCAAAAGACCATGTTAAACCTGTGTATACTTCGCCTGCTCAGCAGTTAGTTGAACTGAGTACTAAACCAAAGTATTTTACACCTGCACAGCAATTAGCAAAAATGAAGTTACAGAAGAAGCAAAGTGAAAAACAGGCTGGGTCATCGGCCCTTCTGTCTCTCCCTGTGCCGTTTGCTCCTCCCTCACCCTCCGCCTGGTCGGCTGCTCCTCCCCCACCCTCCCGTGGTTTGGCTGCCTCCGCCCCCCCTCTGCCCTCCTTTGAGTCGTCTGCCTCCGCTCCACCCCCAGTTGAGCCGTCTGCCCCCCCCCCCCCCCCCCCCCAAACTGGTTGAACAAGTGCAATCTTTAACATTGTGTCCTTCCTTGCCTAGTGATAGTTCTGACGATGAACCACCAGTTAAAAGTACATTTAAAAAGGCGCAGGAATCTGTTTCCGTTTGACCTCATAGCAGATCCAGGCCTGCTGCTTCTTGGACTCTGCCTCCCTGCCAGGTGGCTGTGACTCCTTAACACCCTTTGCAATTTTGGGAGCATGTGAGAATGAAAGCAGCTGGAGTGAGAGATTGGAATTTGTTAGAGAAAATAGGTCCACCTAAAAGGATGGAGATGGCTGCTGCTGCTGCTGCTGCTGCTTCTTCTGGTGGGCCTGTGGCTTTTCCTGTTTTCAAAGCTGCTCCTAATTCAGGACAACAATATAGCCATCAGGTTTTTGCGTGGAGGACAAGTTAAGACACGTGTACAGGACCTTCAGTCAAAAGTAGATCAGTATGATGTTAACTCTTCTCAGGTGATGCAAGTGATTCATGTTCTAAATGCTGATGTGTTTGCACCTTATGATATTGTTCACCTTGCTACGATTCTGTTTCAGCCAGTGCAGTATGGTGTGTTTCAAGCTACCTGGAAACAAATGGTTGAAAGAGTAGCATTGGACAATATGCAGTTACTTCAGCATGATCCACATCACGCTGTGGGAGTTAATGCCTTGCTGGGCAATGGACCATTCTCTAACTCGGATTTACAGGCAAGATGGGACCCCCTGGTTCTTGCACAGGCCCAGCAGCTGGGTATGCGTGCTTTACTTAAAACAATGGAGGCGGCAGCTCCTAAACCAAGGTATATTACCATCCAGCAAGGGGTGAAGGAACCTTTTCTGCAGTTTGTGGAGAGGGTTGCTGCAGCCCTTGAGAAGCAAGTAGAAGATGATAAGTTGAGGCAAATTTTATGCAGACAGCTAGCACGAGAAAATGCGAATAATGATTGTAGGAGAATTATTGATTCTTTACCGGGAGATCCCTCGCTGTCTGATCTTGTAGTTGCTTGCTCAAAGGTTGGTCCAGTTGAACATAAAATGACTGCTTTGACAACAGTCATGAAGTCCTCACCCAGATGTTCTGCTTGTGAAGAATCAGGGCATGTGAAGACCCAATGCCCTCAAACTGCTGGACAATGTGCACATTCTAGGGTAATTTGGACCAGTAAAGTGCATTGTTATCATTGTGGTAACTTTGGCCATATTGCTAAATTTTGTACGTTAATTTTTTTTCAGGTGGTTGACAAGTGCAGGGAAACTGGAAGAGGAACGTGAAGGGGCACGTGGAGACAAAAATACCCTGACAGCAATCATGAGCCCTACTAGCATTGCAAAGCTCTCCATTTGTGACTGATACAAATGGAGATCAACCAATACAAATGGAGACACAGGGGCCACAAGAGGCTCAGCAGGGATTGATATACCAGTAGCTGAAACACTGACCATTTTGACAAGAGATATATGTAAAGTCTCAGGTCGGCTGTCTGTGTCTGCCCTGAGACGCGTGGGATGGTTCTGAGGCAGCCCGCACTCCGAAGAATGAGTCTGGACTCTTTTCGGTCTTCACATTGTTTATTATTTCTTATCTACAAAATTTACTTTCTGCCCAGCCGAGGTCTGTACAGCAAGGCAGCCACAAGCACTCTGAACGCCCCTGAGGTGGTGTCATCTTTATATACTACAAACTACGTATATCATATTTACTTTTAATTCTCAATACCTATCACGTATGTTAGACAGTGCAGTTCTACTCTAAACCAATCCCCAAGTACCAACATCACAGCAGAAAATGGAGAACAAGAAGAAGAAAGAAGGACAAGACACGCCCTGATTCCTCCATCTTGTCTCCATAACCCCTAAACCAAAAAACCCCAAAATCTATATTTCCACCCTGTAAATACATCATTCTTGCACCATTCAAACCCGTGTGGCTCTCATATCCTCATATACAGGTGGCAATTCGCTGGAAGGATCAAAGTCAAGCCACCAGGTGTTCCAGGCAACATGCCAGGGTCTCCGAGCCCCCCAAGAGGGTTTTTGGCAACTCTGGACATCCAGAGATATGTGCTGAGTTCCCACAATAAAGTGCCTTGTTGTGGTTTGTTCCATGTTTGTTCAGTTCTCCCCCCCACCCAGTTATTGTGTTAATGGTTCTGCCCGAAAGTTCCAGTACATGTCAGTCTCTGTACCCCTCCCACGTTGTCATGGTTTCCCCAATGTATCTTGTTTGCTCCCCTCCCCTGGCCGCCTGCCTGTCATCCAGCGCCCCTGCCTCTTTTTCCAGAAGCTTCTGGCTGGGGTGTTGGGTGATTGGTTCAGGGGCCAGGGCCCCACCCGCAACTATCTCCCGTTGGCTCTTTACTGTTGTCAGTCTTCAATGTATCTTCTGTACCCCTCTCCTGATTTCTTGTTCCAAACCCCACCCTTTCCCTATATAACCTGAGGCTTTTCCCTGCCTCGGGGCTCCGACTTCAGCTCCCCGACCCGTCACCTTCCCTTCCAATAAATTCCCCTTCCCAAGAAGCCGTGAGTCGCCCTTTCTTCAGCGCCCTTGTGGTGGTTTGACAGGAAATGTGTTTTTTGGGATGCTGTGTTTTTGGCCAATGGATATTCAGACTTTAATATTGGCATTTAACCTGGCCATTGGGACATGGACACGCCTCTGAGAACACGGGGTTAAAAGCAGAGCTCTCCCCTGGGAGGGTCCTCTTGGGTTTCCGGTGGGAAAGAGTTGGGGTCTCTGCCCCGGCCCAGCTGCTGGCTGGGTAGGGGGAGGGGAAAAGCCATGTGGCCGAGAGAGGTAGGCCTGAGCCCCAGGGTGGAAGGGTGGAAGAGAGAGAGAGACACTGGGAGCCATCGGGCAGCCCCCCCTGAGAGACACAGAGAGAGAGAGAGAGAAAGAGCCGCTGCCTGAGACTGTAACCTTGAAGCTTGATAAACATGGGCCTGTGCCGGCAGCACAGCTGGGACGGAGAAGAAGGGGGGGGTTCAGCCGGCCGCTTGTAGGAGCTTTTAACCCCTTTTTGGAGAATGAGAACTTTACAGAACATTGACCTTTCCTAGAAGATAGAGTGGAAGATGAGGAAGAAAATGGGCCAGTGTGAGAGAGGTCTGGGCAAGCGAGAGATAGTAGAAGAGTAGAGAAGAATCCTAGTGGGAAGAGATGATGGAGTAGCTTTTGCTGGACTCTTTTTGTATAGCCATGGACAGAACCAAGAGGGTTCAGTGTTGATGCCCCTCGGCCCCAGGGGGTGAAAAAATATGGGGGGGACAGGTGTCCCAAAGGAGAGATTGTGGGGACAGGTGTCCCAAAAGAGGGATGGACAGACCCATGTTCCTTGTGATACAGAGACTGCATTCTAGGGGGAGGCAACAGCCTCAGAACCAAGAGGGTTCAGTGTTGATGCCCCTCGGCCCCAGGGGGTGAAAAATATGGGGGGGACAGGTGTCCCAAAGGAGAGATTGTGGGGACAGGTGTCCCAAAAGAGAGATGGACAGACCCAAGTTCCTTGTGACACAGAGACTGCATTCTAGGGGGAGGCAATGGCCTCAGAGCCAAGAGGGTTCAGTGTTGATGCCCCTCGGCCCCAGGGGGTGAAAAAATATGGGGGGGACAGGTGTCCCAAAGGAGAGATTGTGGGGACAGGTGTCCCAAAGGAGAGACTGTGCCTTTTTTGGATCGGGACAGAGCATCCTTAAAAGACAACCCTAGAAGCAGTTCTGGTCCGTGTTCAGTGGTGAGAGCACTGGACATGAAAAGGAAGAAGTCACAACGGCAGATGTACTCCGGGCGGTGCCACGAGTGACACAGAAACACACGAGGCTTCGACTGTGTTTCCAGGGGAAGCCCATGGCACAAGAAGGACTCCTCTCCTCTTGATGAACTGAGGATTGATTGTCTAAAAGGTGGTGCTGGACCGAGAGTTGGTGATTTGAGGATCAAATGTATTGTGTGGAAATTTGGTGGGGGGAGGAGGAAATGCATTTGTGAGGTTTTCATTTTCCCTGTGTGTGTGTTTCATTTTATCTGTAGTTGTAGAGTAGTTAATAAAGTTCTGGTTCTTTTTTCCTTAAGTAGGAGCCTGCTTTGCTTATTCCTGGTCACATCTCACAGCAGAAACCAGGGAGAAGGTATCTTCATGGGGGCACTGGCATTGTGCCAGTGTTAAACCATGACAGCCCTGCAGCTTTGGAGTCTTATACCTGCGGCCACTCGCCCTCAAGCACAACACCACTTGGGCACAGGGCCTGGGTTTTGTGCCTAGGCAGTGCTCGACTGGCTGGAGGCTGGCTGGACATTGCTTCTCTAGCCTGGGCAGTCTTTATCATCCGGCCACTGCTCCAGTGCCTCTAGATGCTTATGGTCCTATAGGCCAAGGTTTGAGTGCTTTTCTGGTGGGAAGATCTAGTGGCACTATTCAAGGTATTAATGTCCATTTGGGTCTTATTGATTCTGATTATGTGGGACAAATTCAGGCTATGGTGTCTGTTAGTGAACCTCCTGTTGTTATTCAAAAAGGTATTTGTATTGCTCAGCTTGTTCCTTTTATGAGTTCTGTTTCAACTGTAGTGGACCGGAGTCGTGGCACTGGAGGTTTTGGATCTCCAGGACTACCTCAGGTTCTCTGGACTCAAAAGGTGACAGCTGAGCATCTGGTAATACGTTTGCTCACTGCTAAGGGATGTCACCTAGAAACTACAACAATATCAGGTTTACTTGACATAGGAGCAGATGTAACTATAATTTCAGAGCTTGTTTGGCCTCCAACATGGCCCCTCACTCAATCAAACTCTGGAGTTGTTGGGTTAGGTGGGTCAACTTGTGGTGCTTTATCTGCGATCATGATCACTGTAACACATACGGAAGGCCAACAAGCTAACATTAGACCATATGTTACTAATGCTCAGCCTAATTTATGGGGACATAATTGCTTAACCCAATGGGGTGTTAAAATCACAATGGATTTTTAGTGGGGGCCACTGGGATGCAGGGCTTTAAACATCTGGTTGCGTCCTTGACATGGCTGACAGATAAGCCTGTCTGGATTGATCAGTGGCCCCTGCCTATTGAAAAGCTTCTTGCCCTGCGAGGCTTATTGAAAGAACAATAACTAGCTGGACATACTGAAAAATCATTTAGCCCATGGAATACACCAGTGTTTGTAATAAAAAAGAAATCTGGTAAATGGAGACTATCGCACAATTTGCAGTGGATAGACTCTGTGATGGCCGCAATGGGTGCTTTACAATCAGGACTCCCACCAGCTACAATGATTCCACAAGGATGGGAAATAATTATCATTGATTTGAAAGATTGCTTTTTTACAATTCCATTGGCTGATCAGGATAAGGAAAAATTTGCCTTTACTGTGCCTTATTTAAATCATGAGGAACCAGCCCAAAGATATCAGTGGACGGTTTTGCATCAAGGAATGAGGAATTCTCCAAGTATTTGTCAATGGTTTGTGGCACAGGCTTTATCTAAGGTCCGAGAGCAATTTAGCAATTGTTATTGCTATCGTTATATGGATGATATCTTGTTGGCGTTCAAAAATAAACAAAAATTGTTGGCTCTCGAACAATGTCCTGTGAAAAATTTAGAAGCCTTTGGTTTGGTTATCGACCCGGAGAAAGTTCAAAGACAGATGCCTTGGAGATATTTGGGATTGATAATCACTAATACACAAATTGCCTCAACCTGTGAAACTGGACATTGATATTAAAACTGCTGTTGACGTGCAGAAATTGGTTGGTGCAATAGGTTGGCTTAGGCCATACTTGGGGATAACCAATCATCAACTGCAACATTTGTATGACTAACTATCCGGGATAACTTCCTCTACTGATGAGAGACATTTGACTGCTGCATGAAAAAAGGCTGTAGAAGAAATTGGTCTTGACATCTAAATTTGTTACTAGGATAGATGTTTCTGTTGGTGCAATTATTTATTTTGAGAGATGATGAAATACCATGTGGATTGTAGTGTCAATGGAATGATAAGTGGGAAGATAAATTGCATATTTTGTAATGGATATTTTTGTCTTTCAGGTCCCGCAAAACAGCTCCAGGTCTGTACGAGCTTTTTGTAGACATCATTATCGAAGATCGCAGACGCTGCTGTGAGATCTTAGGCCATAATCCTGTAACTATTGTCATACCAGTACAACAATAGTATTTTGAGTGTTGTTTTCAAAACAATAATGAGCTGAAATCTGCTTTGTCTTCTTTTACAGGTCAAATATCATATCATTTACCTTCTCATCCTATTTTGAATTTCACTAAGAGGATTCCTTTTCAGGGGAAACAACTTTGCTCTTCTGTGCCAGTGGAAGGTGCAACAGTTTTTACAGATGGATCAGGTAGAACTGGAAAAGCTGCTGTAGCCTGGAAGAAAGCAGGTAGAACTGGAAAAGCTGCTGTAGCCTGGAAGAAAGATGACCGCTGGGAATATGAAGTAATGGTTCAACAAGGGTCTCCTCAGTTAATTGATCTTTGTGCCGTACTCTTGGCCTTTACCTTATTTCCTAGTTCCGTAAATATAGTTACTGACTCTGTTTATGTTGCTAATTTAGTGAAGCAGTTGGATCAACCTGTGTTGTATAATGTAAAGGAGAAACCATTATTTGTTATGTTGTTGAAATTGTGGACCATTATTCGTAATCTAAAGCATTCTTATTTTATTACGCATATTCGTAGCCATACATCACTACCTGGATTCTTTGTTGAAGGTAACGCCTATGTGGATTCCCTTGTGGCTGCCTCAGCAGTAAAATGGTACCTAATGTGTTACAGCAAGCTGTTCTATCTCACCAATGTTTTCATCAAGGTGCTCAGGCACTACGCCAGCAATTTAAATTATCACATAGTGAAGCAAAGTCAATTATTTCTTCTTGCCCTGATTGTCATATGTCTCATGTTTCACAATATGGTACTAATCCTAGAGGCTTACTCCCTTTGCAAGAATGGCAAACAGATGTTACAAAAATGCCTGAATTTGGCCATTTAAAGTATGTTCACGTTACAATTGACACCTTTTCTCATTCCATGGTTGCTTCAGCATTGGCAGGTGAAACAGCTGGGGATGTTCTTTGTCATTTTTGCCACGCCTTTTCCATCTTAAGGTATTCCATCACATGTAAAGACAGATAATGGCCCAGCATATGTTTCAAAGAAATTGCAAGTGTCTTTTTGTGCCTGGGGTGTTGGTCATTCTACTGGTATCCCTCATGCTTCGACAGGCCAAGCAATTATTGAATGTGCTCATGGTGTGTTGAAGTGCCAGGTACAAGAACACAAAGGGGAATGCAGAGGGAGTCACTTCAAGTGAGATTAGACAAAGCCGTTTGTCTTAAACTTTTTGTGTCCTTTACCTGACTTACAAGTGTCTCCTATATTTTACCATTTTTTGTCTTTGAATTCAAAACAGCCAAACTTTAGGACAGGTGTTAAGGTATGGTAAATGATTTAATCACGGGAAAGTGAACTGGCCCAGTGGAATTAGTAACATGGGGAAGAGGATACGCATGTGTCTTAACAGAAAATGGCCCTCGTTGGGTCTCTGCCCATTGCGTTAAACCTTATTTGGAGCACACAGAAAAGGACAGGATGGGTGGTTCTACAGTGAGAGCAAAATGAGTAGGTAATTGCATTGGTTATTAGGTGGATGGAAGCATGGACCCTCAAGGAATGTGTGGTAAAGGTGGTAATTCAAGACAGAGTAAAGGTAGTTATAGGCTTACACTGAAATTCCAAAAGTTAAGTTAGTGGATGTTACTTTTGCTTCTTTTCCTTGAATTCTCTTATAGAGAGGGTGGTAGTACTGAGAAGTGTGTCTTGTACCATTTCCTTTTGCAGGGCACTGATGATCCCAAAATAGGGGAATTTGATGTACTAAGGGAGAAGTGTTGCCTTTGCATAGGGGTTGAATTAGTAGCTGAAGTCCACACTTTGAGCAACTAGGTTGGTTGCCCATTATGATAGAAGCCCATTATGATTACCAGTTGTAAAGTTTAGTGGATGCTACTTGATTCTAAGTGGTGACTAGGCAGATGACTTGGTCTCTGATTCTGTGTAGGAGAAAGTTATTTGATTAGAAGTGAAGGCGTCATTCTGCTACGAATGTGTCATCGGGAAATTGCAAGGTCTGTAATGGTATTTGAAGATCTGTCTTTATGTGCTTTGTTTGTCTATGAATATTAAGATTGCGAGGGTATGTGTTGTGGAGTAGGTAGAAGTTGGTTATCTGTAAGGGAATGAAGAATGGATCCTCCATCTGCTTGGATTTTTGCAAGGGCCCTGCAGAAGTCTTTAGCAGTTGTATTTGCAGATCAAATACAAAAAGGGGGAATTGTAGGAGAGACATTCTGTGCTGTTCTTGTGAGCCAGCAAAGGCCTCCGGAAGATAAAGGAAAGTCCCATATCTCTCCTGAAGAAGACACCAAGGTTGTCACCATGGAGATGTGATGAAGGAAAGAAAGTTAAGAGATACAGACTCTAGCTGGCTCACAGAATGACATGGCTCCTTGGTCACCCACTGTTTCTTTCCTATAACCAATGGGCAGTGAATGTGTATGTTAAGTGAATGTAAATATCTTGAAAAAGTATAAAAGGAACACGTTGCTGTAATAAATCCCTCGCACCTTTCTGATGGAGTCTTGGTACTTTGTACTGTGTCGTGCTCTATAACGACAATGGACCAAAGCTTGCCAAACTGGTCCTCATTGAAATCGAAAGATTTTGTTTCCTTTCCTGAAAGGAAACGTACAGTCTGTGCTGGTAATACATCTAGCAATGCAAGGGTTTAGATCTTTTTTTACTTTTAAATGTAACCATTATTTGAAATAGTTAAGAGTTGGAGGTTTCCCCCCCACAGAATACTTCTCTCTGAAATGTTACTCAGAGTTTACACATAAAAGTCCACCCTGTAAAATATGTAGCAGATACTCTGCAGTAAGTGCAGCTTAGCAGCTAGAGATGATAACGTGGGTTAAATGATGTTCCTTCTGCATTGATGGAAACTCTGTCTACACAGACATACTCAACAAAGGTTACAATGGCTTAGCTCCTGTCCTAAAGTTAATGTGCATTATAAAACTTCCCAAGAAGGTGAATTCAATCTCCTTCATTGCTCTGCGCAGGAGTCCCAAGAGAATTTCCTTGTGCTTTTTGTCAGTTACAGCTGTCATTGCTTAGCTCTTGAACATGAGACTCCCTCATGACTGATGAAAGTTGTCTAGTTAAGAGTGGGTCAAATACATTGTCCTGCTTGAGGAGATGTGAAGATTTTTGCAGTCTTTGTCATCTCTACTGCTTGTGATTTCTATACAAAACCAGTGGGAAGTTTTCTAAGGCAGTCCAGAACCTAGCAATATGGACAGCTTACAACCGAACGCTTGCTGCAGTGCTACCATGGTGATAACAGAAAGGACTTAAAAAATTTAGAAGGGCAAACCAAGCAGTTGGAAGGAAAAGAACATTAACCATTATTCCATTCTTCTGATATATCCTTTTTTAAATCATCATTTTAATGCAGTTTCATGGCTTGCGTTGGTACCCCTGAAAAGGAATCTGAGACAGAGTAAGCTTTTTAATGGAGTAGATGTGACAAACACAGGCCAAGTTACCTTCTTTTACATCAAATACAAGTCATGCTTGAGCTACTCCTTTCTTTCACACTAAGAACTTCCCTCATGATTGAGTAAATTTTTCTGTCATGATTGAGTAAATTTTAGTGTCAGAATTCACTCAGAATTTTACTGTCATGATTGGCATTGAAACTTTTCAAGGAAAGCTCTGAATAGCAATGTTTGTGTAAAAATAGTATTTTATCTCCTGTATTTGTGTGAAGCAGGTAAGCCTTTTGCCATCAACAGTATTGCTTAACCTTTCATGTCATATCCCCCTTCATATCCATATTGTGCTTAAGGGTTATTAATCTACTTCAGAATTGGCACGTGGAATAAGACTACTGTGACAGTATTCACAGGGGTTCTTGGATGAGGGAAGAGACGAGAATGTTGACTCCATGTTTAGAAGGCTTGATTTATCATATTATTATATATATATATATTACATTATAACTATACTAAAAAGAAATAGAAGGAAAGGTTTCCTCAGAAGGCTAGCTAAGAATAGAATAGAAAAGAATGATCACAAAAGGCAGCTCTCTCGGACTCTGTCCAAGATAGCTCAGCCTTGATTGGCCATTAATTATAATCATCCAAGATGGGCCAATCACAGATGGACCTGTTGCATTCCACAGCAGCAGATAACCATTGTTTACATTTTGTTTCTGAGGCCTCAGCTTCTCAGAAGGGAAAAAATCCTAAAGAAAAGGATTTTCACAAAAGATGTCTGTGACAGACTACTTTTTCTTTTTGAAAGCTAATGTCATTTGACCTACTTACAGCAAATAATTCATTAATTGTAAGTCCCCAGCTAGCATTTTTTACACATATTCTAACCTTCTAAACAAGTAAGAAAAGCATTCTCCAATACTTCACTTTCTTAAGCACACAAAATGCTTCCCCCCTTTGCAGTTGGCAACTCTAAAATGAACCACATGTCTGCAGTATTTTAATGTGCACCATGTTTAGCCAAGTAATTAAAAACAAATAAAAAGCAGTCCCTTCAGTTTGGAAATATTTTTAAATTGTTTTTGAATATACAAAACATACCCTTACCTTACACATTGCATGCAGATTTAGTCGTGAAAGCAAATCATATGTTTCTGTTCAGATAGCGCAGTTTTCCACAATTTAACACAATTGTTCTTGGCACAGTTTTCTACTTATGTGACTGTTAGGACACTCGAAGGTGCTTCTAAGGTACTGTAGTAAGCAGAAAAGGAGGAGAGGTTGTGCCTTATTTCTGGCTTCCTTTGGTTTTCTTTTTGGTTTTCTTCCTCTTGCTCTTTTTCATGTCACCTTTCTAGATACTGTGATGTAGCTTTGCAGTTTACTAAACTATGGTTTTTATCTGGAATTCTTGTAAATTTTGAAAGGAACCCAACCTGTAAATATGCATCTTTTTATGATTTGCTAGCTACATAGAAAATCTTCCTGCTGCTCTAAAATGCTTTTATTTGATATGCATTTTTATCACCATTCCAATGAAAAGAGAACAGTTCCTCTATTCACTGCTTTTGTACTGGATTCAGTTCAGTGTGCACTAATGGTGCAAAAAAGTCCTGCTGGAAGAAAGGATCTGCATAAAAATTGACCAAGACACATGCTGTAAGGGTCTTGTAAAGGTTCAAAGTTTCTCTACCTTTATGGCAGTCTGTCTTCACAGCAATACTAGGTATTTCACTAGTATTTATTCAACAGAAAGTGATAGCAAAGCAAGCAAAATGGAACAGCAAAAGAAGATAGCAGCAAAATGTACATTATCCCCTCTGTTATTTATCATTGTCTAAACATTTTTTTTCTTGCCATGTTACATAAATTACCTTAGTAGAGACTAAAGACTAGAAAAATGCAACTCTATTCTGGATTCATTAAAAGCAAAGCCATCTGTGGACAGAAGTGCCCAGCATGATGCTGGGAACTCCTAGCTGGTTTCAGTAAGCTGTCTGGAGAACTGCATTTTCGGTGAGCTTTACTTGCGTGTCTGTAAGATGGGGAGTTTATGTGCGGCCTTGAGCCCTGAGAGTGCCATGGGCACAGAGACCCATCGTGTAGCTCTCTGACCAGCCACAGCACACTGAGGCATGATGGATTTTTCCCAGAGTTCACATGGAAGGAAGGTTTTCTGCCCCGTGAAGGATGACACTTCCATTTTCTTGCACAGAGCCATTCTGTATGTTACAATGGTACCTTGAATTCATCAAGTGCTATTTGCACAATGGCCAGTGAGCTTGGATTCTTAAGCTTCTTGTGTTTGATCTGTTTCCTGCTTCAGTAAATAGCAAAACTTCAAAGGACTGCAATGATGATAAGATGAAGCTGCTACCGTATTTCAAATGTTTGCCTAATAAAATGGGGATTCTTGCACATATTTGCAATGGTAATTTCAGGTACTGAAACTCCACCTCTGCTCAGGGCAATTCTGAAATTGACTTTAGCTGTTTTCCATATTTCTTAGCAGGTGAAGTGAGACACTTCTAGCTTTCAAGGCAAGGCACTTGACAGTATCCTCAAAAAGGCTCAGGCTGTTGGATGAAAAGGTGAAAAAACTGGGGTGAATGGGGGAAAATCTCACTTCTGGTTTATGTCATAGATTCAGCCAGATGATCAAGAATCATTAGTTTAATGAGGTACCAGCGTAGTCTTTCACTCTCGCAGATCTCCAAAAGCTTAAACCATCCAGCAGCTTCTTCCTTGCAACAAGTGCCACAGCCAAAAGCTAGGCCTGGCCGTTACTTTCTCCTTGCAGCCTACAAACTCTGCCAGACGTACCGGTGATTCACACTTTTCTTCTCAGCTACATGGAAAAGCACATCCTCTCAATGTTGCCAAGTCCTTAGTGAAACCAAACAGCAGTTCACCTTCAAACAGCTCCAGGACAGAAAGCTTTCACTGACCTGTCACTTTGCCTTTTCCTTACAGCCTTTTATTTTCAGAGCATGCACTTAGGCATTGCACTTTGCTTCTCAGCTGAGTGTATTGTCCCATGCATCCATCTCCTTATCACACAAACTGCTTCTGTTGAAACATGCTGATGTTATGTGCTTTCCTGCTCAGCTATTAGCACTGTCACATTCTGTGTCCTGCTTGCAGTCTGAATCTAAACAGAGAAGTTTCTGGCTATGCCTCACACACACAGATGTGCCAGGATGAAAAAGTTGCTTGGACCTTCCCGCTTACCTTTGAAAATATCCGTTTGTTATAAATGATCAATCTAAAAGCCAATTTATCAAAAATGCAAAAAGATTTTATTTTCTTTTTCCGAGACCAAAATACAGTCCTCAAAACCACCACAACCAAAGAGACAGCATTGAGCCTGGGATCGGCACTGGGTGAACCTGGATCCGACCTCTATCGCATCAGATCTTCCCCCGTTCGCGAGTGCCACCTTTTGCAGGGCTGTTTTATACATTTTTTTATGCCTGAGGCAGAGGAGTCCCAGTTTCTTTTCTAACTCTGCATATTCAAGACTGTTTCTTTCATTGTGCAGAGCTGGACAATCGCTGTTTCCTGGTGTTAATCGTGTCGGGAAAGTTGCGTACTCAGATGTATCTTTCTGGCGACTCCTGCTATCTTGATTGATGGTATCAACAGGGTGATGATTGTCCTTGGGCGTCTTCCAATCACTCGGGATAGCAGCAATCATCACGCTGGGCACGTCTATTCATAAGTTCATTGAGTATTGTTCTCCTGCCACCTTCAGGAATCATGGAATTCAAGTAGACGTCTGTCTTTGGGCTGCTTGTGGTCAGAGATTCGTTTAGATTTCACAATCTTAAAAAATACATTTTCTCTATAAGCATGAATTATTTCATAACATACATTACACATTCACTCTACCATCAAGAGACAGCTTTCTCTGCTTTACATCCTGCAAATTTCATATACACACACACATACACAAGAGAGCTATGCACTTTCTTTCTTTCTCAGCTTCACTCACTTATCCCACACCTTGGCTTCTCTACCACTTTTCTCTTGGCCTTGCCATGCATGGACATTTCCTCTTAAGACACCCATTGTGTTGCCTACCCCTCCCTTACATTGCCTTGCCTTTCCTACCCAACCTTGCATTTCCTTGTCATTCCTGACCATTCCTTTCCTTTCCTTTGCCTTCCTGACCCATGCATGTCCTTCCCTTGTCCTTCGTACCAATCCACTGCCTTGCATTGACTTTCTCACCTATCCTGCTTTTCCTTCCCATTTGTCCAGCTACAATCTTTCATTTCCTTCTCCTTCTAGGACTCTTATTGCCTTGCCTCCCTCTCCTTTGTGTTGCCTTGCAAAGTCACCACTTGTCTTGCCTTGCATTACTTTGCTCACCAGTCCCCCACCTGGAATTCACCACCTCTCTTTTTGTGGAATTTCTACAACTTGCATTGCCATGCCTGCTTCTCCTAGGATTCTCCAGGCTTCCACTGGCTTTCTTTTCTCAAGGCCCCAGTGTTTCAGGAGCATGTGAGAGGAAGCCAGGAGGAGGTCACGTGCAAGCACACCTATCTGTCCTGACAGCTTTCTTCTGACATCTATCCTTACATGTCTTGAATTTTGGACACAAAATTCATCTTTCACCCTTGGGCTTCAGGAGCAGAAAGACAGTTTTTTTGCATACAAAAGAAAGCAGGAAACCCAGGTGTCTCAGGTGCAGATAGAGATGGCCCCTGCAAGATCAAGGCTGGACAGAGGGATCTGTCCTGGCCACTTTTGTGTAGCAGCAATTTTTGAATGGACCTGCCACTTGCCTTGGTTTGGCAACCTAACAGTTTCCTTGCTTTGCCTTGCTGACCCTCCATTGCTTTGCATCCCCATGCATGCCCATGCCCCACATTTGACCTGCCTACAGTTTTTCTAGGCAAGGCCAAGCCCTTCCTGTTACCATTACTTCCTATGCCCAGCCTTGCCTCTAACTTCTGGGACTTCTCTCACCTACCACTCTATTTGCTTTCTCCTCTCAGCTTCAGCCTTCTCAACCTCTCCCTTGACTTGCCTACAATTGCCTACACTTGCTTTGCATTGCCTTACCTGCATGGAAGGCAAGGCAAAGAGCAGTTGACAAGGCCAGGAAGTCATTTGTAGGTCTAGGCAAGGCAGACATAAGCAAGCAAAGCGAGGGGAGGGGAGGGGAGGGGAGGAAAACTAGGCATGGTACTGGAGGCAAGGCAAAGCCAAGTGAGTGCCTTTCCTTGGGAAGTAAAAGATAGGGTGGCAATGTTGGTAGGGCAGCTGATAAGGTACCATGAGGAGGTATAGTCCAGCAAGACATTTCTGTCCTGGCCCCTTCTGTGTAGGAGCCATTGTTGGACAGTCAGTACCGGACGTGGTATGCAACTTTTGCTCAGTAAGTTCCTGAAGGAGAAGCAATGCTTTCTCATGGGAAGGAAAGAACTTAGCCTCAGTGTTGGAGGTGCAGATAAGAAGCTGTGTTGTGCAGCTTAAGGACGGCAGCAACTTTCTATCCTGGCCTATTTGGTGTGGAAGCACTGACTCAATTTGTACAATCATGGAGTCAGTGTCCATCTTTGGAAGGCAGTACCCCTCCTGAAAGAATCCATTTGGCATGTGTTTTCCACTTCTTCGAGGCAGCCTTCTTGAAATTCTGCCAGCACACTTCTTTTGGACAAGGTAAGCAGCTGTGCTGGGTCTTAGTGTGCAGTGGATCTAGTGCCCTGCACAGGTAATCCCCAATAGCAGTGTTCTGACACCTTCATATAGGATCAGGCCCTGGATGTTTTGGGTTTTGGAGGAAGCCATGGCTTCTTTTGAGATGGGCTTCTAGTTCCTGTCTTTGGCAAAGAAAGCAAGTTTGGATGGGCTCTTTGGATGGTCTCAGTGAATTGAAAGACTTTTCCCAATAGGCAGTTCTCTGGGTTAAAGTTGTTGAACTGTCAGTGGGAATGAAGAGGCCAGGCCTCTCCAGGACAGGTTTTTGCTCCTTGTAGCTTTAGCGTGTGAGCAGTCCCTGGTGCCATCCCATTTGGATCCTGACTCTGAGAGATTGAAGGCTTATGGTGGTACCTAGAGCTGAGAAGGAAAGTGGTGATAGCAGGGTGTGTGTTTCTAGTTTGATGGGTGCAATTGAAATTGTAGGCAGCAAAGAGCTTTCTCCACCAACAATTTTGCGAGCTCTGGTTTTGGCCGATGTTTTCAAGTTTGTTACCAGACTCCACACGACTGAAAAGGTTAGTTAGGGCAGAGGAGTTAATGTTGGCCTTTGAGTGTGGGGCAAAGAAGAGTATCCACTTGGAAGGAGAAGACTGGCAAAATCTTTTTGTCCCAACACAGTTGATTTGAGAGCAGGGACGTTTCTGACTTGGCTGTGTCCTGGGGGTGGTTTCGATCTGGGCTCGGTGCGTGTCCTTGTTTTGTGAGTTGACAATGCCATGGTGTGGTTATTTAGATGAGCACTGACAGTGCCCAGGAAAAAGACAAGCACTTTTCTAACCCAGCCCTGTTTGTGTGGGAGCAGTGTGGAGGCAAGAGCTCTGCTGTGGATCCTGGCTCTTGGGCACTGACAGAATGGGATCCTGCATGTAGCAGAGAAGGAAGAAGAATCATTTCATTGTTGGCTGCACAGTTTATAAGCTTCAAAATAAAAGGCAATTGCAGCATGGCCTCTTCCTTTTAGAATGTTTTCTGGGCCATCAGCTGCTCAACATGAAACTTGCACCCACTGAACTGCATCCAGCTGCCTGGAGATACGCACTTTCCATCAAGATCTATGTACCATCTTGCACTCTAACTCTTGAAGATCCCAAACCGCTTCAAAATGTCCAGCAGCTGCTCTCAAAGAAAAAGTCCTACAACAAAAAGGCAGTGCAAGCCATAACAGTCCCTTTGTAGTCTGTCAACAAAACCAAACATACTAGCGAATTGCATGTTCCCTCTCAACTATATATATAGCATCAGCATATTCTCTCAGAGTGGCAGAGACTATTATTACAGCCAAGCGTTTTCAGCTGCACTTCTGACTGACAGATATGCCAGGACAGAAGGCTTTTGCCAACCTACCCTCTTTCCTCTGTAAACTGACAGCACAAATATTTTCACATTCTTTCATTGTGGCCATGTCCAAGCAGCTAGAGGTCATGCAGATGGAAGTGTCAAGACAGGAGATGTTCTCAAAGTACCTCCTTTTCTTAACAGCTTTTAAACTGTGCACAATGTCCTGTATCTTCTTTCCCACATAGACCTGCCCTCACTTTTTCACTCTCACATCTTTGTTGCAAATGTCCAGCAGCTGTTTGCATAGAAAAAGGCTCTAGAAATAAAAGCAAGCCTTGGGCTGCACCTTCCACCTGCCCCATGTAAGCCACATCAAACTCACCAGTGCACTCTGTCCTTCCCTTCTCCACTGCATCTACCATTGTGTTCTCTGGATCTTGGAACCTAAAGGTAGGTGCAGTTGTTTCCACAGAAGGGTTGGAAGAGGCATAGGTAGCAGCACAAGTAGGCTCTCGCTGAACTTTAATCTTTAGCACTGCCACTGTGAATTCAGTTGGTAGGCCAGTAACAGCCACGCTCCTTTTACAGCCAATATGCTGCAGGCACCACCCTGGTGCTCTGTAGTTTCATTCTTTGACTCTTGTAACTAGTCCTGCTTTTACTCTCCTGGAGGGGAATAGGCATCTATTTCTTGCACAGATCATTGTGGCAGCAGCAAAGGGCTCTAGTGCACTGCTTCTACCAAAAGACACTCGAGCCAGGCACTTACATTCTCAGCATTACGTAGCCCTGTATTCTGTGTCTCTTGTCGTCTGAATCATACCAGAAAGCATTTCACAGAGAGAAAATGTGCCAGGACAATAAGCTTGGCTGGAGCGTACCCCTGAAACTGGTGGAAATTTGTATTTGCACCACATTCAAGGGGCAGTCCTCTTTCCTATACAACCTGCAAATTGCTGTCAGTTCGCAGTGCTCTCTGCCTACTCCATCTTACCTTGAAGTACTGATGCGCATGTTACAGCCTCACAAGGACAAAAGATCCGGAGGGACGTCACAATGCATTCATGCAGCACAGACGCCAAAAAGTAGCAAAGCTGAATGCTTTTGCTGAGCTTCAGTTCTGTGCAGATCACAGAATGAAGCGGCAGAATACCGGGATGTTGTGCGCAGTGTACCTCATTGCAGAAATCGAGAAAGAGCTCATTCACAGGTGAGAATCTAATCCAATGGACAGTCAGAGAGTACGTTTTGCTTTTCTAACCTGTCACCTTCACTTCTTTCTACTTCAATGTGGATACTTTTGCCCAAAAAGGTCTGATTACGTGTACACATATATGTCTCTATTACAATATCTAAATTCTCAGCTTATTCTGTTACAATCACATGACTACATTACTATACTATAAAACCCTTTATCTTATCTAATACAGTTTCTTACTTAAGAGCTATTCTTACTTATAACTATAGAAACATAAGTTGATGATTTCTCTGTTCAATGTCTGTGTACCTTGCTTTCATATCAAACTAGGCTTCTTCTTAGGCTGTAAATCAAACCCTCTTGAGTCTGTGAAGATTTCTATCTTTCCAATTTCCACACCTTTTCCAGTTCTCTCAGGAAATTCCAAGTGGAGTGCTTTTCAGTGTCTTCATAAGTGGGCTTTTTCTGGCTAGACCATGCAAACACTGCCTGACTAAGAAAAAAACGAGTGTCCCAGCTATGGAACATGTAGACAGAAGTTTGTGTGCCATCAACAAGACATGTGTGCTCACACAAACATATGCAGTGAGAGCAGAGTGGTGTTATGGTGAGGGGTGTGGTTTGGAGATGGAGATGATACACATTCCAAAGGTCCTTGTGACAAACAGCCTGTTTTATTGTTCAGAGCTTACTTTTATAGGGAGTTCAAAATTCCCGGGTCTAGACAGCTCCTTTGATCTGATCCTCACACAGCCCAACTCCTGACTAATGAGATACCTACAGCCCAGGCTGGAAGGTTATAGGTCCCTGCTATCAAGCCAGGGACTCCAATGGCACAGAGTGGAGTTTGGAAGCACTGATGCAGAGCAATGTAACAGCAACCCCCAACCAAAACTAAGAAGCAAAAGTATTCCTCAGTCAAATGTTTGGACAGTAAGGCAGAGACACATAAAGAAAGGAAAATCTCCTGCAGAATAGTTGTGATTATGCAAAGAGTGGCCTCTTATTAGAATATTAATCTTCACAGTGGCAATTAATTTCCTTTTTGCAATAACTTTGCCTTTCCCACCTATTTATAGCTCCTTGGAGAGAAGGAAATGGCATTGACAGGGCACATTTCAATAGCACAGCAATTTCTTGCTTCATGTATTAATCTTTCCATGAATTAAACAAGTGTAGATTGGTTGAAGAAGGAAGACTGCATGGGTAGGGTGGTGTCTAGAAGCTGATACTGCAATGGGTTTGTTACTGGCAAACAAACCACTATCTGTGTCATCAGAGACCTAATAGCAAGCTTGTTGTCAATGATGGGTAACTATCAGCTGGATTAAAACCACAGGAGTGTAGATGTCTGAGTGAGGAAAGCAACCATTATTTTTATAGTTAAGGTTATTATTAGACAAAGAGCAAACATGTAAATCAAAAGTAGACATTTGGTACACTTCACTGTGTACCTTCATACAAGTCAGCCCTATAGAAGAGAGAAATTCACTTCTGGGAACATTGCAGGATGTGAATGCAGAGTCATACTCATCTTTTGTTTCTTTGTCGTGTGCTTGGCATGGAACACGCTGCTCTAAAGAGGAAAGTGCCTGACCGACATTCCACTTTACAAACACATATGCTTCCCTATTCTCCTGAGACCTCAGCATAGAGCACTTAGTGGCATGGTAGTTTCCTTCCATTAGAAGGGAAACTCATCTAGCCAGGCTTCATCACCTCCTGCATCTTTTGGGGTAGTTCTTGGAAGAAAATAGATAGCAACTTTTCCACTCCGCATGATTAATGTTTCATTCTCTTCCTAATGCACTTCAGGGAACAAACTATCAATTCCCTATTGTTTCTATGAAAAGGCATGAAGCTATTAACTAAATTCCAATCAATATAATAAGGGATGAAAGTCTTTTATGCCTACAAGCATGCCCTTATGTTATGAAAAGTATGGACTGTCAAGGATGGAAGAAGATCTGTACGAAAAGATCTGTATGAAAAAGGAGAAAACCCAGAAGCATGCAGGGATTTTCAGGTATGAAAGGGAAAATGACATTAAATTGTCGACAGAAAGAAATTGAAAGAGGGAGGAGGAGGCACAAGCTGCCTTTGAGGCAGCTGACACAAGGACCGTCAGCCTCATGAGCAAATAAGAAAACCAAATGAAACTTCACAACAATCTCATAAAAAACTTTTTGTTCATTTATTATGTGTTTTATAAATATATATATATGTATATGTTGTTCATTCTGACAGAATTTTCAGGGATCAAGCTAGTGTATGGCACCTGGAACCAATGGTGTATTGGACATGGCCAACATGCAGAACACGCTTTGTCCTGAACACCACCATAGCAGAATCACAGAATCATAGAATGGCCAGGGTACAAAAAGACCTTAAAGGCCATCTAGTTCCAACCCTCTGACATGGGCAGGGACACCTTTTACTTGCCCAGGTTTCTCAGAGCCCCATCCAGCCTGGCCTTGAACACCAGGTTGGGGTGTCCATAACTTCTCTGGGCAAGCTGTGCCAGTGCCTCACCACCCTCACAGGGAAGAATTTCATCCCAATTTAAACCTAATTTCTTCTAATTTAGACCTGCCCCCTTTCAGTTTGAAATCATTGCCCACTGTCCTGTCTCCATAGCTCCTAATGAAGAGTCCGTCTCCTGTTTCCCTTCAGATACCAGAAGGTGTTCTGAGGTCTCCATGCAACCTTCTCTTCACCAGGCTAAACAGCCCTAATTCTCTCAGCCTGTGGGAGGTGATCTAGACCTGAATA
This sequence comes from Agelaius tricolor, assembly GCF_023055355.1. NCBI lineage: Eukaryota > Metazoa > Chordata > Aves > Passeriformes > Icteridae > Agelaius > Agelaius tricolor. Next base: position 18,030,210 of record NW_027269261.1, on the reverse strand, counting down.
CTGAACCATAGTATTGAATGATGATTTTTTGAATCCTTTGAAGGCATGTTCTTTTTCAGCCTTAAATTAGGCTAAATAGCTTTGATTTGAGGGTAATGCAAGTGAGCAACAGAAATCACTGCCCTGGCTTGCCTTTTCTATGGCTCCTTTCTATGGGAGACTTGGTGCAAACATCACAGCTGGTGAGACAGTGGGGCACACCATCATTCTGAAAGACCTTTGCACAGTAAACATAGAGGAGGATTAAATATTGAAATGCAGATGATAGAAGCTGGCCAATGAACTGTGCTGGTGGAAATCAAATACTAGTCTAGCATTTTGAATCCAAATAATTCCTCCCAATGAGGCCAGACAGGATTGTTTGCCTTTGAATCTGAGCATGTGGACAGTAGTGGATGGTCCACAGGTTGAAAACAGTGTAGATATTTCTCCTTTTTATCATTAGTGGCTCAGAGACTGAAAAGACAGCTACAAAATGGAAAATACATACCTACAGACTCAAAAATGGTTATTCGAAATTTGCATCCCCACCATAACAACAGATCGTTAGAACTAAAATACAGATGGGAATTTTATAGCTTCTCAGAAATGAAGCAGGAGTTGGCCAATGGGCCTTAGCAGTAGCTACAAGTTTTTCAGCATGAGGCATCTCAAAAGTATTTTAACCGTACAGTACTTTTCTGTGTTATGCTTTTATCTCAAGGAAGCATGCAAAAAAAACCAAAGAAAAAACAAAGAAAAAAAAGCACAAAGTATATATATATTACATGACTAAGATAATAAGCAAAAGCTGTAACATATATAGAAACAGAACCCATGGTTTTTAACTTTCAACCTTGTCTTCTCAACACACTCTCAAAAATGGAATTGTTTCCCGATCTCCCTTGAAACATTTTGGAGCAAAAACCACTCTAAGGTCCTGATAGGAGTTTTGTTAAAAAATCCCTTCTTCTGGTTTTTCTGTCCATAAGCGGAGTACGTGTCTGTGCTGGTAGCTGGCCAAAGGAGGTAGGAAGAGTAGTCATCATCCACAACACTGGGGCTAAAGAAATTTTCACAGCAAATTACCTGCCTTATTACTTGTTCACGTGTTGGGTTGAATGTTCAGAATCTGTTTCCATTTTTCCCATCCCTCATATGTTATATTTCACAGAATTCGAGCCCCTCAAACATCAGTCCTGCCAGAACAGCCCACCATGTGCTGTCACAGGGGATCAGCTGATGCCCACTGACTCTTACCAGTCTAGTGCTTGTCACTGTTGCAGATCAAGAACTTCTGAATAGTTTTGATTAATGCTCTTTGAGTGGTTGCAAACAAAAAAAGAAGGACTAGATATTTGCATGATCAAATCCCCTGATGGAATAAAAATAGGAGCATAATAAATGTATTCATTGTCATAAGAAGGGAGATGAAGGGTCGAGATTACTTGCATACTTACTGTTCTAAATCCTTTGTTATCTGGCAAATTGCAAAAGATGCCAGACTTTCACCAAAATTCCCCTGTAATCCCCTGTAATTCTTCTAAGACAAACCTGTAAAAATCCACAATTTCTTACCCCACCACTGCTAAAATTCAATTGAGAAGCAAAAAAAAAACCAAAACCATCAAATAACTAAATCTCTGTTCCAATTTGCTTTCTTAACATATTCTTTATCTTGTATTAATATGACAACCTTTTCTTGCTTTTATAGATTAGAACCAAATTAGAACCAAGCTATAAGGAAACACAGGTTTACTATAGCTGATTCTGAGATACAGAAGTCCAGCAAGGAGTTCAGATGTCAAAAGAAGTGTCTGTACAACAAGATTCAGCACAACATTGAGACATATTAGCTATTGTTGAAGAAAAGCAGTCAAACTGAAACCTTTTAGACTTCTATACTATCAGGGGTGCCTGCTTCCAGAACATGACCTAAGTTGCTGGAAACTAGCTGCAATATTATTGTAAACAATGCTGTGAATGTAGGACATTGTAATTCTTGCTGTGAATGTAGTAATTCTTCTCTTCCATTGAAAACCACAAGTGAAGTCACGTCACCTGTCTTCAAAATTGTGTATTTCCTTGCAAACTGGTAAAATAATGATAAAACAAAGTGTTCTGTTTAAATGTAATAATGTTCAAAATAAAAAAAAAATCCATTCAGATATGATCTGCAATAATACAGCAGAGTGAAGATGAACCAGTCTGGCCTACAAAATTAAGTGAAACAGAATTTAGGAATTTGGAACACCTTACAATGTAATATTTAAAGAAAAAAAGAAATAAAATATAACCTACCCAAACTCAATCAGTGATGCACAGACAAATTAATTATTACTATGATTACTACTAGAATTTCTTTCATTCTCAGACAAGAACTTCAATTATCCTCTTGAATACATGGAAGATTGTTGGAAAAGACAGCAGCCTTCTTTTTTACAACATATTCCTCAGAGCTCCAGGAGATAAATCATTAGAGCTATGAGGATCTTTCTCTCTGTAAAACTCCCAAAGCGTAGCTAATATTATATTCCTTTAGAGATTCTCACCACCCTGGGTGACTGGTGGATAGTCTACAGCCCCAGTACATCAGCCAGATGCTTTGCCTTATTTTGTATGGCTACTGCAGCAAGAACACCATCTATACTGGCTTTCTATCCAAAATATATGAAAGGCACAACAAAGAATATACCCAAAACACTGAGCACAGCTTATGGCCTTCAGAACAAAAATCTCATGGCAATACTGGATCTTCTGATCCAAACCATCAGGAAACATTACTTTAGAGGTGAAAAAAGCTCCTGTTGATTGTACAAAAAATAGGTATGTAAACCAGAGTTGCATAACCCAATATTTCTATTGAACTGGAACTATTTTGATCAATATTATTGATCCATTTCTTTTCAGTACATTTGGTAAAAAATGTAAAGTATAGTTTAAAAGAAATTATTGGGTGCCTACCAAGTACTATGGATTAGTTAAGGTGTTGGTTTTGCATGGCTTAGTTTTTTAGCCAGCCACAGAAGTGATTTTTTGTGAAAAGCTTCTCAAAGCTTCCTCCAATGCCTGGCAAAGTGAATCCCTGCTTGGCACTAAGAACAGACATGCTGCTAAGCCAATTAGAGAAGCTGGTTGCGCCTCTGTGATATATTTAAGAAGGAAATCAAAACGGCAGCCAGTTAACTTTTAAGTTTGCAAATTTTTAGGTTGGCACCTCTTCTGGTTTGAAAGCAAAACCAGTGTGAGACTCCAAGTCAGAAATACAATTTATTAGGAAAAGGGAAAACAACCCAAATACATGCAATAATACAAAAGAAAACACCACTGACAGAGTCAGAACACAACCTGACACCCTGCTAGTTAGGGTGGTGGCAGCAGTCCGGATGAAATGGTCTTGTTGAATTGGTGATCCTGTAGAAACCATCAGGTAGCTTTCATCCTCTGGAAAACCAGCGGGTAAGGGTGGCCATTGCTCTGAGAATCCAGTGGAAAGGCTGATCGTTCTGTCCCACAACCCAGATTATATCCAGCTGGGGATCCTTAGCTCCTCCCCCATGGGCAGAACATCTCACAATGGGCTGATATTGTTCTGAGTCATGCGGTAGGTCCTTGATTACCCATTAAACAGAAATGGCTCTTGGAGGGAGTTATCTCCAAGTCACATGGCAAGACATTGATGGGCCTATTAACAGGAGATAAGGAAAAAAACAATGCCCCTCCTGGTTTCAGCAGCTCTCGAGGATGGGAATATAATACATTTTTATATTGTAACCTAGAACAATATGGGATGCACATTTTTGCATTTGCAGGAAGTTTGTATGGATTTGAAAAGTATCCTTATAGCAGAGGCACAAAAGTATTCTCATACCCTTTTTAATCATCTTCAAACCAAGCAATTCTCACAATAACCTAACGCATGAATGACTTGCAAGTGAGTTGAAGAAACACAGCAAAGATAAGTAGTGTTCAACTCCAGAGAATCGTTTAGGGACCTTTATATACCTTTATATTTTAAATCAGGAAGCACGGATGGACCGTTTTTTTCCCCTTAGTTGATTACAGAACCAGCGGGCCCTTGCAGGAGGGTGTTTGGATTCAAGATGACACTGGCAACTAAGAGCATGGCTACATAGAAGGTGCTACTTTGAGACCAGAACATTCAACTACTTAAAGGCAGATAGGAGAATAGCTGACTAGTGACAGCTCTGAGCAGAAGAGTCTGTGGTTTACCCAGTGAGAACAATAGTAACACATTTCAATTTAAAAAACCCATTCATTTCTGAGGACCAAGCATCAGTAAAAATAAAAGGTCAAGTAAAGACATCCTAGTACTCTTCTTATCAGAAGCATGTTCCTCCATATGAGAGTATTTAGGAAAGGGCAGTCCATTCATAAAGAAAGGTGTGCCAGTTAAAAAACCTGTAGAACAACACAAGACAAATTTACACAATATACATCCTCAAATGCAACATGAAGAAATAATCATTTCAATCTTCCGTGGAATTAATTGCATTTTATTTGTTCTTTTCATTTCAGCTGCTATCAAGTTATTTTTAAGACTGAATTTTATGAATTCAGCAAAGCTATCTTTTTGAATGTCTGCAAACCCCTATTAAACACTGAGGTGATAAAGAGAACGGCAGTGGAAGGAAACCTGGTCCATCTCCCCCTCCTTGAAGCTTTAGGCCAGTGAGGGATTAGAATTTAGTCACTTCATTTGAGGCAAATAGCTTTACCAAGATACAATATTATCCAGCCTTTATCTTTCCTTTTGGAGCTGATCCACTTTGTAGTCATAAATTCTTGACACAGTTGGTGAGAAACAATGCATTACAGCCATGGATGTTAAAGTGCACTGATGGGAAACGAAGTTTTCATCCTCAGGTCCTTGCTTCAGTAAATATTCCAAATTCATCAGAAAGTTCAAAGACCAGTAATCCCCACTCAAATGACCTAATTCGAATAATCTACGCATAAGAGACATCAAGCAGGTGCTGTCATCTGTTAGGGGAATACTCAGCCAGTACATTATTATCTAGTTAGGTGGCAACAATTTTGGAAATAATTTAATTTTTTCTATTGCAAGTGAATGGTCAATACATTTTATTACTGGATAAAGTAAAAGAATGTCTTCTGCATCCTTTCAGAGGGGAAGCTTCCCTAGATCTAAAGCTGCTCAGCTCCATGATAGGATACTTTGTCTTAAAAGGGAACTCTAGTCTTTGTCCTTTTGGATTGCTTCCATAGCTTTCCACTCACTCTTCAGGTACCTGTTAATATGTCCTGTTATCCCATGAAAACTTTTATGGGCATAGTCACTGAACAGGTATTTATTCCATGAAGTCCACAGGCCCTGTTGAGATGGAGCCACAGGTCTCAAGGGTGTTAGCAGATATTATTCTGAGGCCACTCCTAATGATGTTTGATGGATCATGGTGGCTGAGGAAAGTGCCCAAAGACTGGATGAAAGAAAATGTCACCCATCTTCAAAAAAGACAACTAGGAGGACTTGGAAAAGTACAAGCGTGCCAGCGTCATTTTTATCCCCAGGAAGTTGATGGAGCAGCTATTGCTGGAAAGCATTGCCAGGCACATGAAGGAGAACAAAATAATGTAGTCAGAATGTATTTACCAGGGGAACTTGATGCTGAACAACTTTTTAAACTCCCCTGATGAATCAACTTGCCTGGTAGATGAAGGGAATATTGTCTGCCTGGGCTTCAGGGAGGTTTTTGACATTTATCTACATGGCAGCACACATACATACCAGAAGGAATAGTGCAAAGAGGAGGGAACCAGTGTCTTTTCAATGATGCTCAGTGAAAAGACAAGAGGCAGTGGGCACACACTGAAATACAGGAGATTGCCTCTGAAAATCACAAAATGATTTTTTACTGTGAGGGTGACTGAACTGTCGTGAACGACGGGAGAAATGCGACACACCATATGCGTGAATAGCAAATCCCGAAGTTTATTGAAAACTCACCCATATTTATATTGGTGTTAATGAAGCTTATACATATTGCAAAAGCTGAGCTCATTATTGGTTAAAGCACACTTGGATCAACCACACCTACTTCTATCTTCTAATAATTATTTTGCTTCTATGTTTGCATTCTTCTAGCTTCTCTACCTAAGATATCTACATTTTCTGGCAAGCAATTTTCTCCCCCGTCTTCCCGTTTCAGCGAGGGTCACTATGACCTTTGTCAGTGATTGGACATTGGTTTCACAATCCCCAGCTTGTTTCCCCTATCCTTATCCATCGGTATCACATCGAAATGTCCTTTCTCAGCTAACCAATTATCCAAAAAGCTCTCTACACTGAACCATGGCACAGACTGCCCAGAAAGATGGTGGAGCCTGGATCTTTGAAGACATTAAAAGTACACCCAGATATAATCCTGGGCAAGAGGCTCTAGGTATCCTGGTTTAAGCAGGGGTGTTGGACCTGGTGAGCCCCACTGACCCCTTCCACTCTCATTCATTCTGTGCTAGTGAATTCTCTTAGAGATGCATTTCAAGCACTGGCATGACAAAGTTCTGTGCAGGCAGAGATCCAAATAGACATGGGATCTAAGTTTCTTAAGTAGTGCTCAAGAAGAATGTAAAACTCTGAGATATGTGTCTCTTCCATAACTGAATCCCTTCCATGGGAAAATTCCCCAGCTCTAGAAAGATCTTCTGATAGGCATGCTTAAGACTGACACTGGCTGAGCAAATTTCTCCCTATGTGTGTTTAAGACCAATTAGGATCTTCACCAAGAGTGTTGTCAACATAGTCACAGAATGTATATTGTTAAGTGACAACTTACATCAGAATGGCAAATATTGGTCCACAAAATGTACTAATGTATGGGAATTATCTACTTGGGTTCAAAATAAAAAGAAAGAGTTAGTCTTTATTTATCAATTTCATTGCAATATTGATATGGGAAGAAAAAGACCTAAGTCCTTAACTTTCTTAACTCTAACAAAGATTTTTAAAATTCCTTGTAAAAATGTATCATAATTATCAGACTATGAAACAATTTTAGTTGGGATAAAAGTTCTAAATTTGTCTAGATAGTGGCAAAGAAGCCAAGAAAATAGGAAAGAAACAAAAAGAGAGAAAAAGAGTGAGCTTCAGTCTGCAAGCTCGTTCTAGAAGTAGTCTGCTAGATAAAGGAACGCCCAGTTGAATTTCCAATGTATTCATGCACTTGATTCAGTAACTGGTCAATGTAAAAACCAATCCTTTTGTACAACTTCTCCCAGCAACAAAAACTCCAACAGGCTGACACCATCATCATGCCTGTCCCAGATGTATTTAAAAGAGAAATGATGCTTTCTTGAAAATCTACTTGCATAAAAAATGCAAGACATAGGAGGGATTCTCCACATTCTCATTTCTCCATGTGGCTTGAAAGTCTATTTGATAAAATATGCAACAAAGCACATGATTTATAAGGTAGAGTAAAATGGATGATTTGGGAATTGATATCTTGTTGATATTAAACTTCATATCCACTCTCTGTGGTTTCTAAAACAAATGATGGAGCTGAGGCATGAATCTGCCACAACAAGTGTTAAGCAAAGATACACACTCCCCTTCACATGCCCCCCTTCCACACACACCTAGGCCCACACAGAGGTCAGCATAGCAGATGATGAACACCTTGGAAAAGAATGAAATGCTAAATCCTCTCTTTGTGGGCAAAATAGCTGGTGCAATAATTCAAATATCTGGTACAAAAATTCTTTTTAATATCTACCTCCTATTTAAAACACAGTTTTTCATTTAATTATATTTACATTTTTTCATTTCATTTGTTTCTTTAAAATTATTTAGTTCTCATCTATTGTATGTCTAGGAATATTTTCTTCTAAAAATAGGAAAAAATAGATTATATCTTTTCAGAAGAAAACATTGATTTTTACAATTTTAAACCATCATGATATGGAAGAATTTTTTCGTCCCTCACTAAGGTAGAAGAAGTATTTGGATCACAGATCATTTACAATGAAATACTTTACATTTTTAAGATGCTTTCAATCAATTTTGATCCTCATTGCTTATTCATTGTAAACAGTAATTTTTCAGTGAAGGGAAAGTGTTTGTGGTATATCTACATTATGTTCAAACCCAATTTCTACTAATGGCCAGGCTGAACTCCAGTAAATAATGTCCTGAATGATATTTTCCCGCCTTCTTTGGCACTTCATGAAATCCTAACATGATGAAGTGTTGAAATACAGAGATTTTCTCTCTCTAGAGAGTTTCCCATGTTGAAACCCATCCCATGTGTTTTATGCTGTAATTTTTATCTCTTTTAAAATTTGATATCTTCTGCATAGTTTTCATGAACCTGTTACAGTTGCGAAAAACACAGATAAATGCAATTTTGTACAACTTTGAATTTACCCCAAGAGCTGAGAGAAAACTTGCTCCTATACTTCAATCTGAGTTTCTTCTCTATTCAAACTTTGTTTTCTACCATCAAGAGTCTCCTTTGTTGCTGCTCAAAGCCCCATCCAACCTGACCTTGAATACTTTCAGGGATGGGATATCAACAAATTCTCTGGGCAACCTGTTCCAGTGTTCCAGCACCCCACAGAAAAAAATGTCTTCCTTTCATCTAATATGTGTCGGAAATAATAAATCTAGGCATGTAAACTTTGAGGTAAGGTTTGAAATTCTTTTGATTTGAAGCACATTTTATATGAATACTGACTTACAGATGACTGAAATATGTTGATGGGCATTTGAGCTTGACACTTTTTGAAAAAGTGCATGGAATTTAAAATTAAAACCAGTAACATTAAAAACTTCTTGCCATTTTCTTTTTCCTCTGATATTCAAAATTGCATATGTCAAATATCTGTGCTTCATATAAACCTCTCAGACACTCTCAGAGAAAAGCTTTTTTTTCAGATTAAGCTGCTGTTTATGTAGAACACAAGTATAGTGGAGATTTTTCTGGGCATAGGGGGAACACCTTCTCATTGGATTTGTGTGCAGAATGCATTTTATCCAAACTGGAAAATTGATCCCAGCTGTGTTCTATTCATCATTCTTACTGCATCAGGCCTGAAGATTCTGTGAAAAGTAGCCTGTGAGCCTTGAAAATAGCTCATGTGAAACAGATGAGAGGTGATGGAGAAGTTGAGGGAGAGAATAAAGAGCCCAGTACAGACACCAGAAAGTACTTCTTCATGTGATCCACAGCCTGAACAATTGTTTAGCACCCTTTAAAGGCTGTGTTTGACAAGCAGGGCTGAAGCAGGTCTTCAAAATATCTGGGACATCAAAATCCATTGAAGCCTGACCAGTCACCTTGCTGTTGTTAATTCACCCTTCATACCAGCTGATCAGGCCTAACAATGCTGCTGCAAAAGTATTGTGAAAAAGGTAGGCATATTTTCACAGATGCAGGGGAAAATCCCCTTGGATGATGATTCCAAGGGACAACTTGATGGAGCAAGTTATGTAACCTTGCCTACTGTGCAATATCTAAGTTGGTTGAGTTCACTATCTATCAGAATCACTTTAGAAAATAAATGTTTGATCTACAAAAAAATATTTCATATGTCATGTCTACCTGCTTCATTTCAACCAATGAATAGGCTACGTTCCATCAGCAAAGGGTTTATGATCCTATGTTTCTTTAAACTGTGATAATTCTTTATTTTTTTCTAAATCAGGCACTGTCTATTCATAAGATTCAGATGTCCATGGCAGGGGTGTAATTAAATTCACATGTTAAAAAAATATCCTTCTTGTTATCTTTTTATTAAATTACTGACATGTAACATCAGTCTGAGAGCTGAAGAAACCCCCTGTATTTGCTGCTTGCTAAGTATCATTTATGTGATACAAAATCTACTTGAGAAATCCCACCCATACTTACCATGTAACACTACTAGTAATGCCTTCACAACCTTTTCTTCATCATTAGGTCTTTTGGTGAAGTGAATGATTAGAACATAAGCAAGGGCATTTGTTCAAGATGCTCCAGAAAGAGCTGTGGTCCGTTCTCTTCTTTGCTGCCTATGTTAGCACTGAGCTGCAAAAAATGAAAGATTACTAGGAAGAGTGTTACTTTTAGTCTAAATTTGTAAATGATGTTTGATTTAACCCTGTTAAATGACAAGGTGCTCTTCTAAAATATGGCATCTTAAGGGAAAAATTCAGCTTTAAAAAGGTTTTGAGACAGTTGCTTCTGGAAAAAAAAAAAATCGGAGGCATCTAAGGTCTTTAGCCATACCATTTTGAAGATTGATTCAAAACACAGTTTCTTCATATAGGAAGAACAGAGGACCATAGATGCAACCCATTTGAAAATGGATTTCTATATGTTTCTGGTTGGGATTACCAGGCATCATTTCTTGTGAAATCGAGGAACTACAGTTAGCTCTCCAATAATTTCCTTCCCTGAAATTCATCTGCATTTGCTCCTTTGTCCAGAGTTCCCATTTATAGTGATGGTATACAACATCTATGCATTAGAATATTCAACTGGAGTGTGTAACTCATACTTGCTAGTTAAAATTACCTGGAACGGAATAGATAGATACATTTGCTTGTACATAATAGTCTTATGTTGTTGTTGTACATTATAGTCTTACAAGTTTTCTTTAGACAATGTTGAAGCAGCACTAGCAAATAAGAAGTACAGCTTGCAGCAGGGAAGGACACTCTTCTGCTTTCTCAAGTTTCCTGTAGTTAAATAGATGCCAAAAGGCTTTTCCTAGTACTACTACTGTCTTGTAGGAATACTTGATCTAATCCTACCTTTCATAAAATTACTAATGGGTTACTTTTCTACAAGTCAGAACATTTTTCTTTTAATAATATGTTTTTTGTAAGTTGGAAACATTTAACTTGTGTACCAGTCACGTGGAATGTACTCCTACTTCTTAATAAGTTTCAAAACCTTCTTTAGAAAATATTGACTCTGTGTAACTACAAAATAAGAATTGTGGGTATCTTCATTCCATTGATGTAATTTTTTTTCTGCCATGCTCTTATTGTTTTCTATCATTTTTACCAATAGAAATATTTTTCCCTGACACCTATGGAAAAGACCTATGTTTACTCAATAGTGCAGCATCAGTACATTGTTTAGAATTATTTCAGCATGGTCCCAAACATATCTGACAGCTAGACAGCAGAGGTTAGCAACAGGGAATGGGAATAACTTCTGAACTGTTTCAGTAGATTTCCCAGGAAGGGCTTGCTTTCTGCCACTGCAAATTCTCCCAGAGATATTGTCTAGTTAACAGTTGCATCAAAAGAGTATTTTTGCACAAACCTTGGGGCAAGCTCAGTCTCAGATTTACTAGTGAATGCAAATAGGGTGAAAGTGCTGCTTCAAAGCCCTCTGTGCGCTTTCTGTACCAAGAGGGGGGTGACCCCAGAAATAAGTTCTGATCTCTCTTCAGAACACAAGGCATGTCATACCTCATTTATCTTCTGGGACTCATAGCATCTAAGGACTAAGAAGCTCTCTTGCTTGCTAAAGTGTGTTCAGCAAAAAAACCTTGTCTCATCAGCAAATTTGAACACAACTACGATCGAGTCAATTCCAATGCTGGCAGGGCAATACTCTACCCCAGTAGTAGCATGCCACTATTGGAAGACTGTGTAAAAATATTTGTGTACAAAGTAATCGGAGGGAAAAATAGAATTGGGAAGAACTGCACATTGTTCTGGAAAAAGCCTCCTGCCACAGTCTTACAGACATCGCTTGCTGGTATCATTTTTAATAGTTGGGGTTTTTTAAATTTTGTAGAAGAAAAAATATTACTGCACCTTTATGTTTCCTTAATAGAAGTACAGCCATTTCTTAATAGAATAGAAGTAACCCATTTGAATATGTACAAATGGTCTTTTCAAATACATATGCTATAGCACACTGTGAAAGTCAGTAGCTATAAATAGAAATCTAAAGGTTTAAAAAGATTTTGGAAGAAAGTAAGTCTAAGGTGATAGAAGAAGAAGAAAACAGCAGTTTTCTTCTGGTGAAAAAAAACAAACCAGAGGACATTGTACAGTGGAGATGTATTATTTCACTTCCTGAAAAACTGAGTAGGTTTGCTATTGCCAATGGTTTTCATTAGGAAGGAAGAGATTCCTTTGGCAAAAAAACCTTCAAATTGACCTGACATAAATGCTATGACACTTAACTTCACCAATCCTGAAGAAAAATTCTCATCACTTGATATGGAAATCATGATGGTAATGGAGACAAGGATGTCTAAGCCATGCCATCAGGAATATAAAAAAGCATTAGAATGCAGGTAAGACTGAGCTCCTGAACTAGTGAGAAGAGAATGCAAGAAAGACATTTTCCTTTAAGAGTCTTCAGGATGAAGAGCAGATCAAATTTTTTCATGTGAAGTATTTATGAATAGAATGAACCTTTAAAATAACATTGTTTTCAAAAACCTGTTTACAGGATCTCTTACCATGATACCCAGTTCTTATTAATAGAAAAAGAAAAGCACTTTTTTTCCAAACTGTTGTGCACTCTTAAGCAATCTACAATAAAAATAGTATTTTTTCATGCTGGGAATGATGTGAATTACAAAAAAGCCTTGTAGCACACTTGGCACTGTAGTCTCTTGATTAGCATAGCTTTTTATTCATCAAACACATTTCACATTGACTATTTTTCTCTTTTAAATAACGGCGTCTTTGTACTTATGCAGCATCCATGAAGAATTTCTTGGGTGTTATTTTGTACCTGATCCTAAATGGCAGGTTCTGCATTCTGCCATCTGTCTAGCTTTCCCATTTGATGCAGCTTCTGAGAGGTAATTTCAGAATTGAGGACTATCTGCAAGAATGATGCTAAATGCATGCATTTTACTCTTTGTTTAATGCAAAACTATTTTTCTTTTACAGCACTATAAGAACAGGAAAATAATGATGGTGGATTCAATCCTTATAGTAATACAAAGAGGACTATTATCATCATTAGAAATCAAGCAAGTTTTATTTATTGCACATGCAGTACAACCACTAATGCAAATTACCCTGTAAATTCAAAAGGAATCTCTATCATAGGAGTGGATTGAATGTTTCTATTGATATTTTGCTTAAAGCAGAAAATTAATTCTTTTGACAGCCAACTCATAATTGCAAGTTCACTTTCAACTACGGCTTTCAAACAGTTGAAACATGTCTGTTTATAAAACGATACGGTACAGTACAGAATAGCAAATCAGGTCATAGACATTCAAAATAAAAAAAAGATCAAAGGACAGATTCGTTCACATCTGCAAGCCCTCAAGAGTGTACAGGTCAAATGTCCCCAGAAAACTAGGCTGGTGGCACAAATTCTCTATGTTGGCACCAGCAGAAGTAGCTGCTATCTTTATAGGATGCAATTTTGCTTACATCACCCTTCAGAGCAATCTTCTGTACCCCTGCCCAATACACCTTCTGCTCTATTCCTTGGACTTCACATTTGCATTTCTACAGAGTCATGTCCTGCAAACTGACTCAAAGTTCAGGTAATAGATTTCCAAGATTTGGAAATGTTATGTTTATTTCATATTTCATTCCATCTAAGCAAACTGTAACTTTCTGAAGTGAAATATGTTGAGTATGTCACGTGTATTTTGCATGTTAGTTCTGCTTCACATGAAAACTTCTCACAGACCCCTGTGATGCCTTACTGCAAAAATATGTAGCTGCAAAGAATGTTTGTGGGAAGTTAGAAGTGTCAGAAAACCATGTAAACAATCTAACAATAGAGCCTTGAATTTCTGAATATAATTGCACATGTAAAGTCAAAATATAATATTTAAACGATTTTCATGTAATGATGAGTGTGGGGTAGAGAGAATCCAGATAGAATTTTTTTTTTTAACAGTTCCAGGAAAAACATGGCCTTGACTTGGAAGTATATCATTAAATATTTTTATACAGCATGAGTTCTCATTACCTAATCATATGATTTGTATAACTGAATTGCAAAACAGGAAATAAACAAAAAAAAATTCAAGCTATAAAAGATGTGAGTTTAAAATTTTCTTTGTATTTCTGATTAAAACTATTAGGTAGCTAAATGGTTACCCATTATTTTAAAAAGCATCTGGACATTAAAAATAGATAAATTTCTGTGGGACTTGGATGTCAGCTATTCCTGAAAAGCTTTATTTCACTGCTTCCCAACCCTGAATCATTCCATTTAAATGCAGTTGTATTTCAGTTGCTCAGTGAAACTGTCCATGTAATGTATACAGTTGACAAATAATCTGCAGAAAAAGCTAGATCGATTTGAAGATCTTTTCCTGTAAATGGCATTCAAATTATTTGTACAAACACACAGATAGGATTTCTGCTGTCTTCTTCAGGCCACTTCCTCCAGAGAGCTCTCCATCAAATCTCTCTAGTTCTACTCTTCTGGTGATCCAAAGTCAGCACTGGGATGGTCCAACTGCATGAATTACTGTCTGCTAGAGGTGCACCCTGAGGGCTTCTGTGTGCAGCATCACATGAGCCCTACTAATGTCACCCTGTTGGTATAAACTGAGCTAGCTGGACCTTAAGGGACAAGATTGTGCACTGATATTGTAATAGAAATTAGGTACTAAGAAGGAGGCTGGAGGATTTAAATATTTCTGCCTCCAGCTTAAGCAACACTAAATCTTGGTCTTTATCTGAAAAACTAGGCGAATTAACCCATTCGGCATTCATATGCCAAAATTGTCAGTAATACACTAAAAACCGTCAAAAGAGTAACAATTCCAATCATTACTTTATAAAAATAATTCATTTGAAGGTGTCAGGAAGAAGAATGAAACATGCCAATATCCTACCCTGAGAATCATTCTGTTGATTTGCACAGATTTCTTATTATATTCCCATCTAATGCATTGGACATGCATGCTTGTGATGACACCAATACTTGCAAAGCTTACCAGATAAACCATGTTCTCTTCAGATAGCAAAACATTTCTTGATGGTTGTGTTTGCTAATTACATTTAGACTTAATGTTCTTAAAGGTCTTTTCCAACCAAAGTGATTCCATCATTCTCTAAGTCGCACATCCTGCTTGTCCTGGTTTAGGGCAAATTTGGCAGCAAACCTCAAAAAGGGGTGATTTATTAAAAATATTGATCTAGTACTTGTATCCAACTGTGACGGACAAAGGCTCTCTAACAGTTTAAAGTTAGAAAGTGTATGTTTATTGCAACGCCGGGCAGCGTGTGAAATAGCTCCCAAATACACACTGTGATTTACAGGTGATTACAGTGTCCTTTTATCTATACAAGTATTGAATACCCAAAATACAAATACATATTCTTAATTTTGGTACATCCCATTCCCCACTTTGTATGGTAATTAGTTCAAAAACTATTAAGCATGTATAGTTTGTTCCTCAAAATGAGGTGGTGGTCCCTTTCATGGGGAGGGGTTCCAAAATGAGGAAATAAATGAAGTCTTCCTGGTTCTGAACTTTCTACATTTTCAATGCAAATATGACAAATGAACCCATTGGTAGAAGTCCCATTCCCCATCTTCAACTGGTTTCAGAACAGAGGAGGCCTACAATTGTCTTATGTTCCTAAAATCTATCAGTTTCTATATTCTTCATTATAAACCCAGTTAACCAAACATTATGTTGACAAGCAATTAATTATTAGTTAACTGCTAACTCTTAACTTCATTAAGGCCTACCTATTTATTTTGATAAACTCTAATAAGGTTTATCTCTAAAACCTCAGCTCCTCTACAATCCCTAAATTCCTTAAAGTTTATGTCTCAGGGCCCCCCCCCTAGAAAGCCCACCCACACAGCCCCTCCCCTCAACTAGTTTGGGAAAAATTTCCTCTGAGAGAAGTGGAAAAAAACCTGTTTTATTTAACAGGCAAAGCACTCCCCAGCACAAAAAATGAACAATACCGGATGACAAAACTCAATCGCCGCTCTGAAGAGATGACAAATTCCCAAAGTCTCTCCTGTGGATGCTCTCTCTGTTATCATTCCCTCCAGGACTGGCAAAGGCTGCTGCCCAGAGTAGGCCCCCACAGGCCACAAAGTGCAAGCTCTCAGTGCTCCCCAGGTCCCAGTCCGGAGCAGGCTCGAGTGGTTCCAAGAAAAAGGAAAGAAAAAAAGACAGTCAAGGGAAAACTCTGCCCCAGCCAGCTAAACCAACTGAAAAGCAAAGGAACGCTCAGTTCTGCTCCGTCAGTGCCCGGACAACACAGTGCAGCACAAAATGTGGAATGTTGCTTTTAGACAAGTGAGTGCAGCTTCTGGTAACAAACTCCGTGCTTCTTCTTCTCCCCACTTTTGCTCTCAGAACCAGTCTTGAAGGCAGAGAATATAATATCCAGCATTAACAGAACAGATGACTGAGGATACAAGCATCATTAAGTCACCCTAGGACACTGCTCTACTGAGATATGTCACCAGACTATGCTAAGACAAAGTTTTGGAACTACTAATTAAAATTCTACTATCACAGTGAAGCTGAGGAGGAAACACAGCTCACTCCAGTTACCTTGTGGTATGCCAATACTTCCTTTCAACCACAATGTTTTTTGTTTTTAAGTCCGTGACATCACAGGCATAATTCAACAGCTTTTGGGCAGGAAGGAAGATATTCTTCTTCTCATTATACTGATGGGTAAGCTGAAATGCAAAGCAGTTAATTCAAAGTGAAACAGCGATAAAGTCAATAGTAAAACTCACCACAGTTTTGTTTACTACCCTAAGTCCTTTCTATCCCAAAATACAAGAACAGCTGTAAAAGCCTTGTGGCTACTTAATTTTTCCTATACCTACATGGGAGGGTAAGGGATAAAAGATCCCAAACAATGGTCATCCACAACAAAGCATTCTTGACATCATATTCAGCTTTTGCATAGTGAGCTCTTCACCTCATCAAGTTATTCCATTGCAATAGTTTGGGGAGTACCTTAGAGGGCTGGGCTTAGAGGGCTGGGTGCTGTTTGGTTTGAAACCATCTTGATCATTCAGGAACGCAGTAGCAATGAGAAAGTTCAAAATAAGATAGTGCTATGCATTGATTTTAATATATGACAGACATATTTCTACAACACAGAAGGCTGACCTAATGCTTCACTACAACATGGCTGAAGTGGCATCCTGTTCCCCATAGGTTTTTCCATTTGTTTTTAGCTGCTTTCTTACCAGATTAATGAGCTGAACTATCTCAAAAAGGAATCAGATAACTGCCAGAGCTTTAAAACAAAAAAAAAAAAAAAGAAAAGCAAAATGGTGATTTGTAGGTGCATTTGAAAATAGAAGCTTTTTGTATTTTTTGTAGATACATAGCATTCTCTAGAATGATATTGCTCCAACTGTTTGAATTTGGTTTTCTTTTCCCTCCTCAATTCTAAATGTTATGCATTCTTTTTGACCATTTCAGTAAATAGATTTTCTGATACGTGTGAAAGACGGTCTGAAGTTCCCCTCATTTGCCTCACGACCATTCACAGGAGAGACATTGGGAACCTAAAGACCCCGATGGGAATTCTGGCCTGCCGGTGGTGGATGAACACCAAAAATCCTGAGGCCGCTGAGCAGAATTCTGGCCTGCCAAGTGATTGTTCACAGCTGTGTCTACAGTGACTGCTTCTAGCAGGGCCTGCCAAAGGGCGACACGCCCTATATGCTTGCACTTGCTTCACGACAATAGGCCAGGAATTTTCCCACCTCTTGGCCAGATGAACTTGCTGGGGCAACTTTGGTAGCCACCCCCCCCCCCCCCCCCCCCCATGGAAAATCCTTCATCTGCTCCACTAGCACCGTGATGGACGGAGATTGAAGCCCCCCTACCAAGGACTGAGACTGAGACACCCGTAATTCTGATCCAGGGCTGCTGGCCTGACTGAAGCAGGATGCCTGCTAAGTGTTGCCTACAGATGTGTTCACTGGACCTAGACTGGTTTCCCCCAGAAAGCAGTCCTGAAACATTGGGTCCCACTCACTGCTGATACTGACTTATCCTGCTGAGAACATGGACTGTCTGTACCCGTCTTCAATACCTTTTCCCCCCTCAGCAATTTCAATAGACTTCTTCTTCTTGATTGTATCTGTTCCCCCTCAGCCTTTTCAAGATCTGTTTCCCCCGTCAGCAATGAACTATAATAGAACCTTGAGTTAACCAGGACTTTGAGATCTTGCCAAAGTGACTAGGTAAACTCTATTGGCTGGACTACGAGGACTTAGTCTCTTCATGTTTGGTAGCTATACTCCCTCTCTCTTTCTCCCCCTCTTTTCTATTCTTTTCCTCTCCCTAATTCCTTTCACGCATTTGCTATGGTCATTCTATAAAAGTGCAATTGTTTTGATTGATACTCCAATCCCCTTTCCATGTTGTCTTTTGCACTCCGAGATCAGTTAACAAACCATCACCACCCCCGTTGGTATGAGCGGATCATGACAGTACCTTCTTTCAAGCTGAAATTGGTTCTAGTCCATAGAAGCACACTGGTAGACTCTGAAAGATAACATTCAGAATGGATTTCCCTTGTCTTCCCATTAAAGCAAGTGAAGAAAGCAGACAGGAGATCTTCAGATAACATGCTATGCAAATCAAGAAGATTCTGTCCTTATTTGAAGCAACTGAGAAACTCACACAATGAAATACAATTCAGACAGATGGAATACTCACATATGATGTCAAATCTATATTTTTAATGCTTGAATGAAACAAGATTTCTTGAAGTACAATCCTATAAAATGAAGGTGAATTTGCAGAAGCAATTGAACTGGGTCTGTTTTATAAACACAGTGTTTTCTAATTAAACTGAAGATTCAGGAAGGCAACCTTGGAATTAAAAGGATTTAGAAACATACAAATACCAAGACTGGTGGTTCATTAGCTTTAACAGTCTCTTTAAAATAGGATTTACTTTTAACTTCTTGTAGCAGGTCTGAAGACATTAGGAATGATGCAATTAAAAACAAAACAAAACAAAACAAAACAAAAGTTTCTCAAAAAGCTTGGAGAAACCAAAGAAATTATGATTTTTAGGGGTTAAGTAGTCCTTTAGAAGTTGTCTCTGGGAAAAGAGATAAAAAGCCACTAATTGACTGTGGAGTATATTCCAAAACTGTAATGAAGCATGTAAGGGGCAAGAGCCTGTAATAAAACTACTATGCTTGGTTCATCTGTTGAAAGCATTCCAGAATGGTTGAAATTATGAATCACATAATGTGGGATTTAAAAAAAGAAGAAAAAGAAAAAGAAGAAAGAAGAAAACATAAGGAAAAAAATATTTTGAAAATGTTTTCACATTCCAAGATGGTATAATGGCTTTATTTCATTTTGTTCCTAAGACTGATTTATAGCTTATGAAGTGTTTTACAATTTGAGAGTGAGAGTGTTCACACTAACCATACAATTTGGATGGATCTCTTTTACTTTGCACAGCAGCAGATGTGGTTTAGCACTCCACAGTTCAGTCCCCGAAAGTGAATGTGTGTGGCAGATTTAACCTAACTGCCCAGTCCACCAGAATGCTTAATTATCTTGAAAAATGCTTTGCTGTATCTCATTATCTGGACATGTCTCTCCAGTTCCACTTTGAGCTCCTTGACCTTTCATCTACAGGATGAGATCCAATTTAGCTTAGCAAGGATATAGCCTTTCAAAACCACATCTTTTATCTTCTGTATTCATACAAGTACATTTCTACTGCAGGGAACAGTTTTGAAGGTCCTAGTTGTTTTGTTTCTCAGATATGTTGCTGCATAAAATAGGTCTTCTTTTAATTTTTTTCCCTGCTAAAGTATAGGCTCTGTGTTTAAATGATTGTGATGCTAATTCATTATCATTTATTCTTCAGTCGTACAGAGAATGCAGCTAAGTTTTCTTCTGAGGACATTCTACTCTTTTTATGAGAAATGCTGAAGATCTGACTTTAGTTGCAAAGGTCACTGATTGACAGGTTGCAAAATTGTTAAGTCTAGTAAGAGCAGGAAAAGTGTGCTGTTGCTGTGTCTGTAAATGTCGTGTCAGCTGCTGTTGGGATAAAAAGCATGAGCATAAGAAAAGATATCTGCATGAATAGAAAAGAAACAAAGTAGACATTTGTTGTGATTTCTGCACTAAGGAACAAGAAGAAGTATGAAGCGCTAATTTCAGTGGCTAAGACAGTATCATCCTTGGGCCAGTTCTCTTCAACATCATTTGAACAACCTGGACACAGCACTTGAAGGAATATTAAGCAAGTTTGCCAAAGACGCTAAATTGGGAGGAGCTGTGAACTAACTCCCTTGAGGGCACAGAGACCTTGCAGAGAGATCTTGCCAAATAGAAGAGATGGGCAATTATCGCTGGCCAGGAGTCTATGCACAAATCACAAAAGGGGCGGGACTGCTGGGGATGGTGTCTCAAGCGGTTGTATTTTCCAGCATCGGTCTCATTACATGGTGATGACAATGGGAAGCTGCCAGCAGCTCACATCCCCAGCAGCAAAGAACTTAATGTTACAACTTCCTTTACAGTTTTTTGACCAATCACACAAAGCAAAAGCATATTGACGGTAGTTCTATCCAATCACTATAAGCACATGTACCTGTGGTTAAAACAATGCTTGCTTCTTTTGAATAAAAGACCTGCTTGTAAGCCTTAAGATACAATGCACAGAGCTCCATTATTAAGCTTAGAACTTCCTAACATCTGTCTAGATATACTTTGCTGTAGCTTAGGGAGTTATTCTAGACAAGCATTAATACACAGACCATTATTCTATTTGTCCTTACTTTTCTACTTCTCATCTAATATTTCTGCTGACAAGCCTTATGACTACTGCTTAGCTCCAATGACAGTTCTGCTGTCTCTGAGGCCTGCCTTTTGCAGCTTTCCCAAATCCCTCTGTTTTTGAGGATTCCCACAGGCAATCACCAACCAGATGGAGTTGAGCAAGGGCAAGTGCTGGATTCAGCACCTGTGACAGGGCAATCCTGGTGTGTGCATAGACTAGGCTGGAAAGAAGCACTGCAGAAAGGGACCCAGGCTCCTGGCCAATGGCAAGCTGAATGTGCATCAGCAGTGCCCTGGCAGCCAGGAGGGCCAAGCCTGTCCTGGGGTGCATCAGGCACAGCATCGCCAGCTGGGCAAGGGAGGGGATTGTCTTGCTCCGCTCTGCTCTGCTCTGGGGCGGCCTCACCTTGGTATTAGAAAATCCTCAAATGAGGTCTACAAGGACAGGACTCAAAGAAATGGCATGCAGCTGAGTCAGCTGAGTCAGGGGAGGTATAGGTTTAGGTCAGGTATCAGGAAAAAGTTTTTAACCAGAGGATGGCTGGGCACTGGAAGAGTCTCTCCAGAGAGTGGTCACAGCATCATGCCTGTCTGAGTTTTGGATGTTGCTCTCAGGCATATGGTGTGATTCTCGAGGATGGTCCCATGCAGGGCCAGGAGTTTGACTTGATGATCCTGATGAGCCCCTTCCAATTCAACTGATTTGACAACTCGATGGTTCTGTCCTGGCCACTCAAGGTATATTGCTTGGTCTCATCAGATTTTGATCTGCTCTTGTTGGTCAGACTTTGTCACTACTGGCTAATGATATTTATCACAAAAGACAAAAAATGCCCTTTCTCAATTTTCTCAAGAAATTAGAACTTGCACTCTAGAATCCTAAAAAAAGTCTTTTCCTTGAAACTGTCTCCTGCTAAAGTAGTCTTTTTAGATCTTAAGGAGAAAGAAGGCAAAATGAGGGGACATATTACAATGAAACATTGTCAATTTTCTGGTTCTTTAGCAGTATATTTGTACTTCCACTATTCTTTTCTATAAAATCATGGTTTTGTATAGGATCTGATTTTCTAGCAAGACACATTTCTGCAACTGAACCCATCAGTATCTATGAAAATATATTGTCAAAAGCACAAAACATATGAATAGGCAGTGACAAGTGAGGGGAAAAAAGAGTATGAGAAGCAGCTCCATGGTACTAAAGTGAGACAAGAAGGAGGAGAAGGTGTTCCAGTTGACAGAGCAGAGAATCCCCCACAGTACCTGGAGGACATTATCATGAAGCAGATTGTCTCCCAGCAGTCCACATACCTACACTGCAGCTTGTGGAGGGCTCCAGGCCACAGCAGGTGAATGTGCCTTGAAGAAAGCTGCAGCTTGTGGAGGGAGGGCTAGAAAACCATCCTTGACCTCTTCTTTAGTGGAAGAGTATGTGCAAAAGTTAAACAGCTGCTAACTCTAATTTATTCTCTTTCTATTTCTTGTCTTAGGTAAGTAAGAAGACAATCCAAGAATTAGAAGCCTAAATTTTTTCGCTTGAGGCTCCCATTCTCTCTGCTACTCCCTTAAAGTTTAGTTTGATATGAAGTAAAACTCATGATAAAGTTCTTAAGGCTTGATGTTTAGGCTTTTCAGAAAATAGGGAGTGCAAATAACTCTTGTCAATGTCATTTTTTTCATAAAACGAAAAAAGGGAAATTACTGTTTTCAAAGGAAACAGTATGGAAATCAATTGGTAGAAGTGGTGAGACTGAAGAGTATAATTAATCTGAAAAGAGAATATCATGGGGCGACCTCAGCTGTGTCCAAGTTTTTTACCAGGAACTCTAGACTTCTAAACAGACTTAGGACACAATAGTTATCTCTAGGAATATTTCAGTATGGATAGTACATTCATCTTTAAATAGTTCTATCTGTTTTACAGTTATGACTTAGGCTTTAAATTTGATGTGAAAAGAAATATTTGTGATTCAGATCATTTCCATTTCTGAAGCATTTCAGTTTTTTGCTGTCTCCTGAGAGCAGGAAAATAGTCTTTGTACCAATACTGAAAAAACTAGATGGAAAAATTGTTTTCCTCATTCTTTTCTGTCTATTCTAACATGCACAACAGCAAGACCACTGCTATGAGTTTAACTGCTAACAGCTACCATTCCTGGATGACAAACTTGTAGTGGCTAGTATTTTATTTGCACACATTACTGATGCTGGTTGTTAACTGTTGTGCAGAAAGATCTGTCAACTATTTTCATGGGAGGACACTCCTGAATTGCTTCACTTGTCTCTGAACCAGGGAACTAAGCTGGCACTTCATTTCTGAGATCTTGCTGTGCTAGCCCCCAAACCCATTTCCTTCAAATGCATTTTACTTTCAACCAAAGCACTTAATTACTTCATGATATAATCTTGTTCTTAATGTTCAGAGGATTGTTTTAGAATGATAAGAACATATTCCAGTAAGCAGGTACAACATCTGTCTTAAGTAGTATCTATCACTTGGCTTTGGTTCATGCATCATAACACCTGCAAGGAATGTCATTTACAATCAATAGATGGGCTGGAGCCACAGGTTTAGGAATCTTTCTCCAGTTAGTTTTCTTTAAAATTTAGCTCTTATTTCAAGTGTGTCTTTGTTAAAACAATCGACTATTTACTACCTGTACCACAATGAAGAACAGTCAACAGTGGCTGAGCATCTTACAACAATTCCAAGAAGAATGGCCTGAACCTCCAGTGCAGCACATGGAGTCTGTCATCAAGCCAGAGTCCTGCAGGCATTTTCTCAGCCTGGAGAAGAGCAGACTCTGGGCAAATTGTTAAAGCAGCTCTCCAGTATCTGAAGACAGCCTACCAGAAGGAGGCAGATGAGCTACACAAGGGCACAGAGTGATAGGAAAAGTGTGGATGGCTTTAAAACCTGAAGAGTATATGTTTCCTTTGGATATTGGGAAGAAATTCCTTGCCAGGAGAGTTGTGAGACACTGGAATATGTTGTGGGTGACCCATTCCAGGAAGTGTTCAAGGCCAGCTTGAATGGGTCTTTGAGCTTAAGGTGATCTAGTGGAAGGCATCCCTGCCAATGACATGGGGGTGAAATTAGGTGAATTTAAAGTCCCTTCCAACCCTAACCATTCTATTATTCTATGGTAATATTCATTCTGTGCAGTAGCAATAAGTAGTTGAAGATAGAAATAACAGACTATTCATTCAGAGAAACTGCTATCCAATGAGTTTAACTGTTTGGGTCTCACATATATGTTCCATTTAGCAATACTATATCTAGTATCTAGTCCTCACTCTTTATCATACGCACAAATATTTTATCATTTTTAAGGTTTCTGACATTTGGGAATTTTCTTTCTTTCTTTCTTTCTTTCTTTCTTTCTTTCTTTCTTTCTTTCTTTCTTTCTTTCTTTCTTTCCTTCCTTCCTTCCTTCCTTCCTTCCTTCCTTCCTTCCTTCCTTCCTTCCTTCCTTCCTTCCTTCCTTCCTTCCTTCCTTCCTTCCTTCTCCTCCTTCCCCCACCTCCTTCCTCCACTTCCTTCCTTCCACTACATCCTTCCTTCCGCCACATCCTTCTGCCACTTCCTTCCCTCCCTCCCTCCACTTTTATGTTAATTTGCAAACTGTCAAGTAGTTACAGGAAATTACTCTTCTTTAAATATCATTTTGAAGCTTAGAAATGAAGAAATAACAAAATTGTGTAAAAACAGTGCATTTAAAAGTGATTTTAAAGTAAGAATTAGCTATTGAAAATTCAAAAATACAAAATTGAAATGATGGAATGGATGGTTTTAAGGGATATTCTTTGTATTTCTGTGATACAAATGAGGATCTCAATTTTTACACCTTCTAAAAACACATAGGGAAAGTTACTAATTTCAGTAACAAAAATATTTCCAAAGCAAGGAAATTGATTTATGCAGATGAAAATGTCATTTTCCAAATAGTCATCATCAAGTCCAAAAGATTTCTCTGCTTTTACACAGTAAGCTTTATGGAGATTTCTATTCTCACACAAACACAGAAGAAATTTTCAAATTACTAGAAAATCTTCAAAAGCAAAATAACCTTCGAGAAAAAAGATCTAAAAAGAGCAGGAAATTATATACATCCCCACTTGCTACATGTTGGTTATTAAATATTGGCTCTGGTTTGTGGGTGAGTACACTTCCCATTCACACCCGCAGATACCCCTCTTCCTCCTCCACACAGATGTGTGATCTTCGGTCTCAAAGAATGGACTATCTTTATTCTCTTACATAGGTTTTGGTTCTCAAAGTCAAAGCGTCTTCTTCCTGAATCTATTACCTTGATTTTTTTCCTGGAAGGTAATGTCCTTGTGTCTGTTCGAAATGGGGAGGAGGGGACAGGGAGCATGGTGATTTGAAAACAACTTGCAGCTTCACAAAGAAAGAGGCCTGCTTATTGAATGTGCGGCAAATGACAGATCGGGAGCATAAATGGGGAAACGTTGATGCGCTTGTGGAGTTTCTCCTTGCGACAGTTTATAAATTGAGAGAGGACAGTACCTTATCAATCGCCTGCCTCGTAAACTCACATGAACATTCAAATGGAAGGAGATTTGGACAACCTTGTTTTGCTTGTCGCTAAACACAATGCAGAACTCTGTGGAAATTCTAGGGCAAGATCAGGAGATGTATTCTGTATTGGCATAGTTTCTCCTTGCGAGACATTGTGGAAAAGCTTTTGCTAAGATATAGGCGTCAGGAGATGCAAAAGACAGAGTTATAGAGCTCTCCAAACCTAATTGCCGGTCCCGGGCGTCTTTTGGCAGAAGCCATACTCCGCAGCCAACAGCGGCCAGCAAATTGCTCTGCGCGTAAAGAAGCCGCTTTTTAGCCTCTGGGAGACGGAGAGAGCGGCAGCTTCTAAAAGGCGAAGAACGAAGCCGCCCAAAAACAGGGTTGTGTGCACAACTTTCAAACCTATAGAAAACAGGACCTTACAGCTCTCCTGTCTTTTCCATTCACATTAACATTCGAATTGAACACATTTTGGACAACTTTCTTTTGCTACTTGCTAAGCACTCCACAAACCTCCCTGCCATTTCTAGAACAAGACTGGGGATGTTTTCTGTATTGGCACAGTTTCTCCTTGTGAGATATACTGGAAAAGCTTTGGGCAAAGTTATAGGTGAAAAGAGACGAAGAAGAAAAAGATACGGAGCTCTCCAAAGCTAAGTGCTGGTCCCGGGCTTCTTTCGGCAGAAGCATTGCTCCAGAGCGCACCGTGACTGGAACAATACTCTGTGCATGAAGAAGCCGCTTCTTCGCCTCTGGGAGACAGAGAGAGGGGCAGCTTCCGAAAGGCGAACAACAAAGCTGCATAACCCC
Organism: Agelaius tricolor; assembly: GCF_023055355.1. Taxonomy (NCBI): domain Eukaryota; kingdom Metazoa; phylum Chordata; class Aves; order Passeriformes; family Icteridae; genus Agelaius; species Agelaius tricolor. The sequence continues at coordinate 18,004,139 of NW_027269261.1, read as the reverse complement.
GGCATTCTGTGTGCAGCTTTAAAACCAATCGAAAACAGTACCTTACCGCTTGCCTGCCTTTTCCATTCACATTAACATTCGAGTAAAAGGAGTTTTGGACAACTTTCTTTTGTTACTTACCTAAGAAGGGGCTTATTTGTGTGCAGAGTATTGCGCCGATCACAGAGCATTGTACTAGACGCAGTGCGCTGCAGAGCGTGGCTTCGGCCGAAAGACGCCTGGGAACAAAGCTTAGCTTCGGAGACCTCTGTATCTTCATCTTTAGCGTCTCTTGTCACCTACATTTCAGCAAAAAGCTTGTCCACAACATCTCGCAAGGAAAAAGTGTGCCACTACAGAAAACATCCCCAATATTGTTCTAGAAGTTGCATGGAGGTCTGCAGAGTGTTTATGAAGAAGAAAACCAAAGTTCTCCAAAACTCCTTATATTCAAATGTTAGTGTGAATAGAAAAGGCAGGAGAATTTTAAGGTAATGTTTTCTATGAGTTTGCAAGCTGCGCACACAGTCCCAGCGTAGTGCAACTTCGTTCTTCGCATTTCACAAGCTGCCGCTCTCTCAGGCTCCTGGAGGCAAAGAGGAGGCTATTTCACACATAGAGCATTGCGCCAGGCGCCGAGCATTGTCTTGGTCACCAAGCATTGTGCCTGTCTTGGTGCACACAGGAGCGTGGCTTCTGCCAAATGACTCTCAGGACCGGCGCTTATCTTCGAAAAGCTCCGTATCTCCGTCTGTAGCGTCTCTTGTTGCCCACATTTTGCAGAAAGATTTTCCACTATGTTTCACAAGGAGAAAATGTGCCAGAACAGAATACATCTCCAATCGTGTTCTAAAAGATTCATGGATGTTTGCAGAGTATTTTGCAAGAAGCAAAAGAAAGTTGTCCAAAATTGCTGACATTCAAATGTTAGTGTGAATGGAAAAGGCAGGAGAGTGGTAAGATAGTGTTTTCTAAAAGTTTGCAAGCTGCACACACAATCCCGGTGTTGTGCGGCTTGTTTCTTTGCCTGTCTTCTGGAGGCGAAGAAGCGGCTTATTTGCTTATTTGCGCGCAGACCACTGTGCTGGTCACAGATCTTTTTGCCGGTTGGGGTGCACTCCGAAGTGCCGCGTCTTCCGAGTGAAGTCCAGGAACAGAGCTTAGTGTCGTAGTGCTCCATATCTTCTTCTTTAGCATCTCTTGTTGCCTACAACTCACAAAGAGCCTTTTGCTATATTTCGCAAGTAGAAAATGTGCCAGCACAGAATATATTCCGATTGTGTTCTGAAAGTTGCATGGAGGTCTGCAGAGGGTTTTGCAAGAAGCAAAAAAACTGGTCCAAAACTCCTTATATTCAAATGTTAGTGTGAATCAAAAAGGCAGGAGAGTTGTAGGGTAATGCCATCTATGAGTTTGCAAGCTGCGCACACAATCCCAGTGTTGTACAGCTTTGTTCTGCGCCTTTCAGAAGCTGCTGCACTCTCGAGCGCCCAGAGGAGATGAGACACTGCTTTGTGCATAGAGCATTGTGCCAGGCGCCGAGCATTGTGTTGGTCGCCGAGCATTGTGCCGGTCTTGGTGCTCTCTGGGGCACGGCTTCTGACGAAAGACGCCTGGGGCAAGCGCCTAATTTCGGAGAGCTCTGTTTCTTTGTCTTTAGCATTTCCTGTCGCCTACATTTCACAAAGAGCCTTTTTCTATGTCTTGCAAGAAAATATGCCAGTACAGAATACATCTCTGATTGTGTTCTAAACATTGCACGGAAGTCTTCAGAGTGTTTTTCAAGATGCAAAAGAAAGTTGACTAAAACATCTTCCAGTCCAGTGGTAATGTGAATGGAAAAGGCAGAAGAGTTCTAAAGGACTGTTTTCTATAAGTTTGCAAGCTGCACATATAATCCCAGTGTGGTGCCGCTTCATTCTTCACTATTTGAAGCTGCCGCTCTATCCGTCGACCGGAGGCGAAGAAGAGGCATCTTCGCGCGAAGAGCATTGATTGCTCAAAGATCATTTTGCCAATCACGGTGCGCTCTGGAACGCGGCTTCTACAGAAAGATGCCAGGAACCAGCGCTTTTTTTCGGAGAGTTCTGTATCTCCCTCTTCTGCATCCCTTGTCGCCTACATCTCATAAAATGCCTTTATTCAATGTCTCGTGAGGACAAACTGAGCCAGTACAGAATACATCTCTGATGGTGTTCTAGAGTTGCACGGAAGTCTGCAGAGTATTTTGCAAGAAGAAAAAGAAAGTTGTCCAAAACTCCTTCCATTCCATTTTTAATGTGAATGGAAAATGCAGAAGAGTTGTAAAGTACTATATACTATAAGTTTGCAAACTGCGCATAGAATCCCAGGGATGTGCAGCTTCGTTCTTCGCCATTCTGAAACTGATGCTCTCTCCATCTCTCAGAGGCGAAGAAGCGACTTCTTCGCGCTGAGCATTCTGCCGGTCTCAAAGCATTGTGCCGGTCCCGGTGGGCTCCAGTCCACAACATCTCCAATAAAAACCTGGGCACCAGCGCTTAGCTTCAGAAGGCTCCGTGTCGCTGTCTTCTACGTCTCTTCATGCCTACATCTTAGCAAAAAGCTTTTCCACTAGGTCTCGCAAAAAGAAAGTGTGCCAGGACAGAAAACATCCTCGATTCTGTCCTAAAAGTTGTACGGAGGACTGCAGAGTGTTTTGCAAGAAGCACAAGAAAATTATACTGAATGTCTTATAATCAAATGTTAGTGTGAATAGAAAAGGCAGGAGAGGTAAAGTACTGTTTTCCATGATTTTGCGAGCTACGCACACATCCCAGTGTTGCACGGCGACAAATATTGCCTTTCAGAAGATGCCACGCTCTCAGTCTCCCGGAGGAAGGGAAGAAGCGGTTTCTTCGCGCACAGATCATTGTGCCAGGATCGCAGGGATAAGGAGCTCGGCTTCTGCAGAAAGACGCCCGGGAACAGCGCTTAGCTTCGGAGAGCTCCGTATCTTCATTTTTACTCTCTATTGTCACCTTAATCTTTGCAAGAAGCTTTTCCATTATGTCTGGCTAGGAGAAATTGTGTCAGTAGAAAATAAATCTCCGATCATGTTCTTGAAGTGGCAGAGAGGTCTGCAGAGTGTTTTGCAAGAAGAACAAGACAGTTGTCCAAGACTGCTGCCATTCAAATGGTAGCGTGGATGGAAAATGCAGGAGCGTTGTAAGGTACGGTTTTCTATTCGTTTGCAAGCTGCGCATAGAATCCCAGTGATCTGCGGCTTCGTCCTTCTCCTTTTGGAAGCTGCTGCTCGCTCTGCCTCCCGGAGGCGAAGAAGCGGCTTCTTGGCGCACAGAGCACTGTGCCGCTCTCAGAGCACTGTGCCCGTCGCGGTGGGCTCTAGTGCCAGGCTTCTGCCAAAAGACTCCAGGGACCGGCCCTTAGCTGCGGAGAGCTCCGTGTCTCCGTCTTCTACGTCTCTTCTCGCCTACAGCTTAGCAAAAAGTTTTCCCACTACGTCTCGCAAAGAGGAAGTGTGCCAGGAGGGAAAACATCCCCAGTTTTGTTCTAGACGTTTTACAGAAGGACTGTCGTGTGTTCTGCAAGAAGCAAAACACGGTTGTTCTGAAAGGAATAGATTCAAACGGTAGTGTGACTGGAAAAGGCAGGAGAGGATAAAGGTACTGTTTTCTATGATTTCGCAAGCCGCCCACACATTCCCAGTGTTGTACGGCTACGTCTTTCGCCTTCCCGAAGATGCCAGGCTCTCCGTCTCCCGGAGGCGAGGAAGCGGCTTCTTGGCGCACAGAGCATTTTGCTGCTCTCAGAGCATTGTGCCGGTCGTGGTGGGCTCCGGAGCTTGGCACCTGGAGATAGATGCCTGGGACCGGCGCTTAGCTTCGAAGCCCTCCGTATCTTCGTGTTTAGTCTCTCTTGTCGCCTCCATCTTAGCGAAATGCTTTTCCGCTACGTCTCGCAAAGAGAAAGTGTGCCAGGACAGAAAACATCTCCGATTTTCTGCTCAAAGTCGTACGGAGGACTGCAGAGTGTTTTGCAAGAAGCAAAACAAAGTTGTTCCGAACGGCTTATAGTCAAATGTTAGTGTGACTGGAAAAGGCAGGAGAGTGGTAAGGTACTGTTTTCTATGCGTTTGCAAGCTGCGCACACATTCCCAGTGTTGTACGGCTACGTCTTTCGCCTTTCCGAAGACGCCACGCTCTCCGTCTCCCGGAGGCCAAGATGCGGCTTCTTGGCGCACAGAGCCTTGTGCCGGTCTCGCTGAGCTCCGGAGAGCGGCTTCTGCAGAAAGACGCCCGGGACCGGCGCTTAGTTTCGGAGTCTTCTGTACCTTCGTCTTCTGCGTCTCTTGTCGCCCGCATCTCATAACAAATGCCTTTCTTCTACGTGTCGGGAAAAGAAACTGTGCCAGTAGAGAGTACTACATCTCCGATGGTGGTCTAGAGGTTGCACAGAGGTCTTCAGAGTGCTTTGCAAGAAACAAAAGGCAGTTTTCTAAGACGCTTTCCATTCCAGTGGTAATGTGAATGGAAAAGGCAGAAGAGTCGTACAAGACTGTTTCCTATGAGTTTGCAAGCTGCGCACACATTCCCAGTGTTGTACGGCTTGGTTCTTCGCCTTTGGGAAGCTGCCGCTCTCTCCGTCTCCCGGAGGCGAAGAAGCGGCTTCTTGGCGCGCAGAGCCTTGTGCCGGTCTCGCTGCGCTCCGGAGCTTGGCTCCTGTAGAAAGGCGCCCGGGACCGGCGCTTAGCTTCTGAGCTCCGTATCTTCGTCTTTAGCGGCTCCATCTGTCGCCTACATCTTTGCAGAAAACTTGTCCACTATGGCTCGCAAGGAAAATTGTGCCACTACAGAAAAGATCTGCCATCGTCTTCTAGAGGTTGCACGGAGGTCTGCAGAGGGTTTAGCAAGAAGCAAAACAAAGTTGTCCAAAACTCCTTCCATTCCAATGGTAATGTGAATGGAAAATGTAGGAGAGGTAAAAGGTACTGTTTCCTATGAGTTTGCAAGCTGCGCACACAAGCCCTGTGTGGCACGCCTTGGTTCTTCGCCTTTGGGAAGCTGCCGCTCTCTCCGTCTCCCGGAGGCGAAGAAGCGGCTTCTTGGCGCGCAGAGCACTGTGCCGGTCGCAGAGCTTTTTGCCGGGAGGGGGGGGGGGGCACTCTGCTGCACGGCTTCTGCCGAAAGACGCCGGGAAGCAGCGCTTAGCTTCGGACAGTTCCCTGTCTTCGTCTTTAGCGTCTCTTATCCTTCTACATCTTAGCAAAAACTTGACCATGATGTCTCGCAAGGAGAAACTGTGCCGGAGCAGAATACATCTCCGATCTTGTTCTTGAAGTGGCAGAGAGGTCTGCAGAGTGTTTTGCAAGAAGAACAAGACAGTTGTCCAAGACTGCTGCCATTCAAATGGTAGCGTGGATGGAAAATGCAGGAGCGTTGTAAGGTACGGTTTTCTATTCGTTTGCAAGCTGCGCATAGAATCCCAGTGATCTGCGGCTTCGTCCTTCTCCTTTTGGAAGCTGCTGCTCGCTCTGCCTCCCGGAGGCGAAGAAGCGGCTTCTTGGCGCACAGAGCACTGTGCCGCTCTCAGAGCACTGTGCCCGTCGCGGTGGGCTCTAGTGCCAGGCTTCTGCCAAAAGACTCCGGGGACCGGCCCTTAGCTGCGGAGAGCTCCGTGTCTCCGTCTTCTACGTCTCTTCTCGCCTACAGCTTAGCAAAAAGTTTTCCCACTACGTCTCGCAAAGAGGAAGTGTGCCAGGAGGGAAAACATCCCCAGTTTTGTTCTAGACGTTTTACAGAAGGACTGTCGTGTGTTTTGCAAGAAGCAAAACACGGTTGTTCTGAAAGGAATAGATTCAAACGGTAGTGTGACTGGAAAAGGCAGGAGAGGATAAAGGTACTGTTTTCTATGATTTCGCAAGCCGCCCACACATTCCCAGTGTTGTACGGCTACGTCTTTCGCCTTCCCGAAGATGCCAGGCTCTCCGTCTCCCGGAGGCGAGGAAGCGGCTTCTTGGCGCACAGAGCATTTTGCTGCTCTCAGAGCATTGTGCCGGTCGTGGTGGGCTCCGGAGCTTGGCACCTGGAGATAGATGCCTGGGACCGGCGCTTAGCTTCGAAGCCCTCCGTATCTTCGTGTTTAGTCTCTCTTGTCGCCTCCATCTTAGCGAAATGCTTTTCCGCTACGTCTCGCAAAGAGAAAGTGTGCCAGGACAGAAAACATCTCCGATTTTCTGCTCAAAGTCGTACGGAGGACTGCAGAGTGTTTTGCAAGAAGCAAAACAAAGTTGTTCCGAACGGCTTATAGTCAAATGTTAGTGTGACTGGAAAAGGCAGGAGAGTGGTAAGGTACTGTTTTCTATGCGTTTGCAAGCTGCGCACACATTCCCAGTGTTGTACGGCTACGTCTTTCGCCTTTCCGAAGACGCCACGCTCTCCGTCTCCCGGAGGCCAAGATGCGGCTTCTTGGCGCACAGAGCCTTGTGCCGGTCTCGCTGAGCTCCGGAGAGCGGCTTCTGCAGAAAGACGCCCGGGACCGGCGCTTAGTTTCGGAGTCTTCTGTACCTTCGTCTTCTGCGTCTCTTGTCGCCCGCATCTCATAACAAATGCCTTTCTTCTACGTGTCGGGAAAAGAAACTGTGCCAGTAGAGAGTACTACATCTCCGATGGTGGTCTAGAGGTTGCACAGAGGTCTTCAGAGTGCTTTGCAAGAAACAAAAGGCAGTTTTCTAAGACGCTTTCCATTCCAGTGGTAATGTGAATGGAAAAGGCAGAAGAGTCGTACAAGACTGTTTCCTATGAGTTTGCAAGCTGCGCACACATTCCCAGTGTTGTACGGCTTGGTTCTTCGCCTTTGGGAAGCTGCCGCTCTCTCCGTCTCCCGGAGGCGAAGAAGCGGCTTCTTGGCGCGCAGAGCCTTGTGCCGGTCTCGCTGCGCTCCGGAGCTTGGCTCCTGTAGAAAGGCGCCCGGGACCGGCGCTTAGCTTCTGAGCTCCGTATCTTCGTCTTTAGCGGCTCCATCTGTCGCCTACATCTTTGCAGAAAACTTGTCCACTATGGCTCGCAAGGAAAATTGTGCCACTACAGAAAAGATCTGCCATCGTCTTCTAGAGGTTGCACGGAGGTCTGCAGAGGGTTTAGCAAGAAGCAAAACAAAGTTGTCCAAAACTCCTTCCATTCCAATGGTAATGTGAATGGAAAATGTAGGAGAGGTAAAAGGTACTGTTTCCTATGAGTTTGCAAGCTGCGCACACAAGCCCTGTGTGGCACGCCTTGGTTCTTCGCCTTTGGGAAGCTGCCGCTCTCTCCGTCTCCCGGAGGCGAAGAAGCGGCTTCTTGGCGCGCAGAGCACTGTGCCGGTCGCAGAGCTTTTTGCCGGGAGGGGGGGGGGGGCACTCTGCTGCACGGCTTCTGCCGAAAGACGCCGGGAAGCAGCGCTTAGCTTCGGACAGTTCCCTGTCTTCGTCTTTAGCGTCTCTTATCCTTCTACATCTTAGCAAAAACTTGACCATGATGTCTCGCAAGGAGAAACTGTGCCGGAGCAGAATACATCTCCGATCTTGTTCTTGAAGTGGCAGAGAGGTCTGCAGAGTGTTTTGCAAGAAGAACAAGACAGTTGTCCAAGACTGCTGCCATTCAAATGGTAGCGTGGATGGAAAATGCAGGAGCGTTGTAAGGTACGGTTTTCTATTCGTTTGCAAGCTGCGCATAGAATCCCAGTGATCTGCGGCTTCGTCCTTCTCCTTTTGGAAGCTGCTGCTCGCTCTGCCTCCCGGAGGCGAAGAAGCGGCTTCTTGGCGCACAGAGCACTGTGCCGCTCTCAGAGCACTGTGCCCGTCGCGGTGGGCTCTAGTGCCAGGCTTCTGCCAAAAGACTCCGGGGACCGGCCCTTAGCTGCGGAGAGCTCCGTGTCTCCGTCTTCTACGTCTCTTCTCGCCTACAGCTTAGCAAAAAGTTTTCCCACTACGTCTCGCAAAGAGGAAGTGTGCCAGGAGGGAAAACATCCCCAGTTTTGTTCTAGACGTTTTACAGAAGGACTGTCGTGTGTTCTGCAAGAAGCAAAACACGGTTGTTCTGAAAGGAATAGATTCAAACGGTAGTGTGACTGGAAAAGGCAGGAGAGGATAAAGGTACTGTTTTCTATGATTTCGCAAGCCGCCCACACATTCCCAGTGTTGTACGGCTACGTATTTCGCCTTCCCGAAGATGCCAGGCTCTCCGTCTCCCGGAGGCGAGGAAGCGGCTTCTTGGCGCACAGAGCATTTTGCTGCTCTCAGAGCATTGTGCCGGTCGTGGTGGGCTCCGGAGCTTGGCACCTGGAGATAGATGCCTGGGACCGGCGCTTAGCTTCGAAGCCCTCCGTATCTTCGTGTTTAGTCTCTCTTGTCGCCTCCATCTTAGCGAAATGCTTTTCCGCTACGTCTCGCAAAGAGAAAGTGTGCCAGGACAGAAAACATCTCCGATTTTCTGCTCAAAGTCGTACGGAGGACTGCAGAGTGTTTTGCAAGAAGCAAAACAAAGTTGTTCCGAACGGCTTATAGTCAAATGTTAGTGTGACTGGAAAAGGCAGGAGAGTGGTAAGGTACTGTTTTCTATGCGTTTGCAAGCTGCGCACACGTTCCCAGTGTTGTACGGCTACGTCTTTCGCCTTTCCGAAGACGCCACGCTCTCCGTCTCCCGGAGGCCAAGATGCGGCTTCTTGGCGCACAGAGCCTTGTGCCGGTCTCGCTGAGCTCCGGAGAGCGGCTTCTGCAGAAAGACGCCCGGGACCGGCGCTTAGTTTCGGAGTCTTCTGTACCTTCGTCTTCTGCGTCTCTTGTCGCCCGCATCTCATAACAAATGCCTTTCTTCTACGTGTCGGGAAAAGAAACTGTGCCAGTAGAGAGTACTACATCTCCGATGGTGGTCTAGAGGTTGCACAGAGGTCTTCAGAGTGCTTTGCAAGAAACAAAAGGCAGTTTTCTAAGACGCTTTCCATTCCAGTGGTAATGTGAATGGAAAAGGCAGAAGAGTCGTACAAGACTGTTTCCTATGAGTTTGCAAGCTGCGCACACATTCCCAGTGTTGTACGGCTTGGTTCTTCGCCTTTGGGAAGCTGCCGCTCTCTCCGTCTCCCGGAGGCGAAGAAGCGGCTTCTTGGCGCGCAGAGCCTTGTGCCGGTCTCGCTGCGCTCCGGAGCTTGGCTCCTGTAGAAAGGCGCCCGGGACCGGCGCTTAGCTTCTGAGCTCCGTATCTTCGTCTTTAGCGGCTCCATCTGTCGCCTACATCTTTGCAGAAAACTTGTCCACTATGGCTCGCAAGGAAAATTGTGCCACTACAGAAAAGATCTGCCATCGTCTTCTAGAGGTTGCACGGAGGTCTGCAGAGGGTTTAGCAAGAAGCAAAACAAAGTTGTCCAAAACTCCTTCCATTCCAATGGTAATGTGAATGGAAAATGTAGGAGAGGTAAAAGGTACTGTTTCCTATGAGTTTGCAAGCTGCGCACACAAGCCCTGTGTGGCACGCCTTGGTTCTTCGCCTTTGGGAAGCTGCCGCTCTCTCCGTCTCCCGGAGGCGAAGAAGCGGCTTCTTGGCGCGCAGAGCACTGTGCCGGTCGCAGAGCTTTTTGCCGGGGGGGGGGGGGGGCACTCTGCTGCACGGCTTCTGCCGAAAGACGCCGGGAAGCAGCGCTTAGCTTCGGACAGTTCCCTGTCTTCGTCTTTAGCGTCTCTTATCCTTCTACATCTTAGCAAAAACTTGACCATGATGTCTCGCAAGGAGAAACTGTGCCGGAGCAGAATACATCTCCGATCTTGTTCTTGAAGTGGCAGAGAGGTCTGCAGAGTGTTTTGCAAGAAGAACAAGACAGTTGTCCAAGACTGCTGCCATTCAAATGGTAGCGTGGATGGAAAATGCAGGAGCGTTGTAAGGTACGGTTTTCTATTCGTTTGCAAGCTGCGCATAGAATCCCAGTGATCTGCGGCTTCGTCCTTCTCCTTTTGGAAGCTGCTGCTCGCTCTGCCTCCCGGAGGCGAAGAAGCGGCTTCTTGGCGCACAGAGCACTGTGCCGCTCTCAGAGCACTGTGCCCGTCGCGGTGGGCTCTAGTGCCAGGCTTCTGCCAAAAGACTCCGGGGACCGGCCCTTAGCTGCGGAGAGCTCCGTGTCTCCGTCTTCTACGTCTCTTCTCGCCTACAGCTTAGCAAAAAGTTTTCCCACTACGTCTCGCAAAGAGGAAGTGTGCCAGGAGGGAAAACATCCCCAGTTTTGTTCTAGACGTTTTACAGAAGGACTGTCGTGTGTTTTGCAAGAAGCAAAACACGGTTGTTCTGAAAGGAATAGATTCAAACGGTAGTGTGACTGGAAAAGGCAGGAGAGGATAAAGGTACTGTTTTCTATGATTTCGCAAGCCGCCCACACATTCCCAGTGTTGTACGGCTACGTCTTTCGCCTTCCCGAAGATGCCAGGCTCTCCGTCTCCCGGAGGCGAGGAAGCGGCTTCTTGGCGCACAGAGCATTTTGCTGCTCTCAGAGCATTGTGCCGGTCGTGGTGGGCTCCGGAGCTTGGCACCTGGAGATAGATGCCTGGGACCGGCGCTTAGCTTCGAAGCCCTCCGTATCTTCGTGTTTAGTCTCTCTTGTCGCCTCCATCTTAGCGAAATGCTTTTCCGCTACGTCTCGCAAAGAGAAAGTGTGCCAGGACAGAAAACATCTCCGATTTTCTGCTCAAAGTCGTACGGAGGACTGCAGAGTGTTTTGCAAGAAGCAAAACAAAGTTGTTCCGAACGGCTTATAGTCAAATGTTAGTGTGACTGGAAAAGGCAGGAGAGTGGTAAGGTACTGTTTTCTATGCGTTTGCAAGCTGCGCACACATTCCCAGTGTTGTACGGCTACGTCTTTCGCCTTTCCGAAGACGCCACGCTCTCCGTCTCCCGGAGGCCAAGATGCGGCTTCTTGGCGCACAGAGCCTTGTGCCGGTCTCGCTGAGCTCCGGAGAGCGGCTTCTGCAGAAAGACGCCCGGGACCGGCGCTTAGTTTCGGAGTCTTCTGTACCTTCGTCTTCTGCGTCTCTTGTCGCCCGCATCTCATAACAAATGCCTTTCTTCTACGTGTCGGGAAAAGAAACTGTGCCAGTAGAGAGTACTACATCTCCGATGGTGGTCTAGAGGTTGCACAGAGGTCTTCAGAGTGCTTTGCAAGAAACAAAAGGCAGTTTTCTAAGACGCTTTCCATTCCAGTGGTAATGTGAATGGAAAAGGCAGAAGAGTCGTACAAGACTGTTTCCTATGAGTTTGCAAGCTGCGCACACATTCCCAGTGTTGTACGGCTTGGTTCTTCGCCTTTGGGAAGCTGCCGCTCTCTCCGTCTCCCGGAGGCGAAGAAGCGGCTTCTTGGCGCGCAGAGCCTTGTGCCGGTCTCGCTGCGCTCCGGAGCTTGGCTCCTGTAGAAAGGCGCCCGGGACCGGCGCTTAGCTTCTGAGCTCCGTATCTTCGTCTTTAGCGGCTCCATCTGTCGCCTACATCTTTGCAGAAAACTTGTCCACTATGGCTCGCAAGGAAAATTGTGCCACTACAGAAAAGATCTGCCATCGTCTTCTAGAGGTTGCACGGAGGTCTGCAGAGGGTTTAGCAAGAAGCAAAACAAAGTTGTCCAAAACTCCTTCCATTCCAATGGTAATGTGAATGGAAAATGTAGGAGAGGTAAAAGGTACTGTTTCCTATGAGTTTGCAAGCTGCGCACACAAGCCCTGTGTGGCACGGCTTGGTTCTTCGCCTTTGGGAAGCTGCCGCTCTCTCCGTCTCCCGGAGGCGAAGAAGCGGCTTCTTGGCGCGCAGAGCACTGTGCCGGTCGCAGAGCTTTTTGCCGGGAGGGGGGGGGGGGCACTCTGCTGCACGGCTTCTGCCGAAAGACGCCGGGAAGCAGCGCTTAGCTTCGGACAGTTCCCTGTCTTCGTCTTTAGCGTCTCTTATCCTTCTACATCTTAGCAAAAACTTGACCATGATGTCTCGCAAGGAGAAACTGTGCCGGAGCAGAATACATCTCCGATCTTGTTCTTGAAGTGGCAGAGAGGTCTGCAGAGTGTTTTGCAAGAAGAACAAGACAGTTGTCCAAGACTGCTGCCATTCAAATGGTAGCGTGGATGGAAAATGCAGGAGCGTTGTAAGGTACGGTTTTCTATTCGTTTGCAAGCTGCGCATAGAATCCCAGTGATCTGCGGCTTCGTCCTTCTCCTTTTGGAAGCTGCTGCTCGCTCTGCCTCCCGGAGGCGAAGAAGCGGCTTCTTGGCGCACAGAGCACTGTGCCGCTCTCAGAGCACTGTGCCCGTCGCGGTGGGCTCTAGTGCCAGGCTTCTGCCAAAAGACTCCGGGGACCGGCCCTTAGCTGCGGAGAGCTCCGTGTCTCCGTCTTCTACGTCTCTTCTCGCCTACAGCTTAGCAAAAAGTTTTCCCACTACGTCTCGCAAAGAGGAAGTGTGCCAGGAGGGAAAACATCCCCAGTTTTGTTCTAGACGTTTTACAGAAGGACTGTCGTGTGTTCTGCAAGAAGCAAAACACGGTTGTTCTGAAAGGAATAGATTCAAACGGTAGTGTGACTGGAAAAGGCAGGAGAGGATAAAGGTACTGTTTTCTATGATTTCGCAAGCCGCCCACACATTCCCAGTGTTGTACGGCTACGTATTTCGCCTTCCCGAAGATGCCAGGCTCTCCGTCTCCCGGAGGCGAGGAAGCGGCTTCTTGGCGCACAGAGCATTTTGCTGCTCTCAGAGCATTGTGCCGGTCGTGGTGGGCTCCGGAGCTTGGCACCTGGAGATAGATGCCTGGGACCGGCGCTTAGCTTCGAAGCCCTCCGTATCTTCGTGTTTAGTCTCTCTTGTCGCCTCCATCTTAGCGAAATGCTTTTCCGCTACGTCTCGCAAAGAGAAAGTGTGCCAGGACAGAAAACATCTCCGATTTTCTGCTCAAAGTCGTACGGAGGACTGCAGAGTGTTTTGCAAGAAGCAAAACAAAGTTGTTCCGAACGGCTTATAGTCAAATGTTAGTGTGACTGGAAAAGGCAGGAGAGTGGTAAGGTACTGTTTTCTATGCGTTTGCAAGCTGCGCACACGTTCCCAGTGTTGTACGGCTACGTCTTTCGCCTTTCCGAAGACGCCACGCTCTCCGTCTCCCGGAGGCCAAGATGCGGCTTCTTGGCGCACAGAGCCTTGTGCCGGTCTCGCTGAGCTCCGGAGAGCGGCTTCTGCAGAAAGACGCCCGGGACCGGCGCTTAGTTTCGGAGTCTTCTGTACCTTCGTCTTCTGCGTCTCTTGTCGCCCGCATCTCATAACAAATGCCTTTCTTCTACGTGTCGGGAAAAGAAACTGTGCCAGTAGAGAGTACTACATCTCCGATGGTGGTCTAGAGGTTGCACAGAGGTCTTCAGAGTGCTTTGCAAGAAACAAAAGGCAGTTTTCTAAGACGCTTTCCATTCCAGTGGTAATGTGAATGGAAAAGGCAGAAGAGTCGTACAAGACTGTTTCCTATGAGTTTGCAAGCTGCGCACACATTCCCAGTGTTGTACGGCTTGGTTCTTCGCCTTTGGGAAGCTGCCGCTCTCTCCGTCTCCCGGAGGCGAAGAAGCGGCTTCTTGGCGCGCAGAGCCTTGTGCCGGTCTCGCTGCGCTCCGGAGCTTGGCTCCTGTAGAAAGGCGCCCGGGACCGGCGCTTAGCTTCTGAGCTCCGTATCTTCGTCTTTAGCGGCTCCATCTGTCGCCTACATCTTTGCAGAAAACTTGTCCACTATGGCTCGCAAGGAAAATTGTGCCACTACAGAAAAGATCTGCCATCGTCTTCTAGAGGTTGCACGGAGGTCTGCAGAGGGTTTAGCAAGAAGCAAAACAAAGTTGTCCAAAACTCCTTCCATTCCAATGGTAATGTGAATGGAAAATGTAGGAGAGGTAAAAGGTACTGTTTCCTATGAGTTTGCAAGCTGCGCACACAAGCCCTGTGTGGCACGCCTTGGTTCTTCGCCTTTGGGAAGCTGCCGCTCTCTCCGTCTCCCGGAGGCGAAGAAGCGGCTTCTTGGCGCGCAGAGCACTGTGCCGGTCGCAGAGCTTTTTGCCGGGGGGGGGGGGGGGGCACTCTGCTGCACGGCTTCTGCCGAAAGACGCCGGGAAGCAGTGCTTAGCTTCGGACAGTTCCCTGTCTTCGTCTTTAGCGTCTCTTATCCTTCTACATCTTAGCAAAAACTTGACCATGATGTCTCGCAAGGAGAAACTGTGCCGGAGCAGAATACATCTCCGATCTTGTTCTTGAAGTGGCAGAGAGGTCTGCAGAGTGTTTTGCAAGAAGAACAAGACAGTTGTCCAAGACTGCTGCCATTCAAATGGTAGCGTGGATGGAAAATGCAGGAGCGTTGTAAGGTACGGTTTTCTATTCGTTTGCAAGCTGCGCATAGAATCCCAGTGATCTGCGGCTTCGTCCTTCTCCTTTTGGAAGCTGCTGCTCGCTCTGCCTCCCGGAGGCGAAGAAGCGGCTTCTTGGCGCACAGAGCACTGTGCCGCTCTCAGAGCACTGTGCCCGTCGCGGTGGGCTCTAGTGCCAGGCTTCTGCCAAAAGACTCCGGGGACCGGCCCTTAGCTGCGGAGAGCTCCGTGTCTCCGTCTTCTACGTCTCTTCTCGCCTACAGCTTAGCAAAAAGTTTTCCCACTACGTCTCGCAAAGAGGAAGTGTGCCAGGAGGGAAAACATCCCCAGTTTTGTTCTAGACGTTTTACAGAAGGACTGTCGTGTGTTTTGCAAGAAGCAAAACACGGTTGTTCTGAAAGGAATAGATTCAAACGGTAGTGTGACTGGAAAAGGCAGGAGAGGATAAAGGTACTGTTTTCTATGATTTCGCAAGCCGCCCACACATTCCCAGTGTTGTACGGCTACGTCTTTCGCCTTCCCGAAGATGCCAGGCTCTCCGTCTCCCGGAGGCGAGGAAGCGGCTTCTTGGCGCACAGAGCATTTTGCTGCTCTCAGAGCATTGTGCCGGTCGTGGTGGGCTCCGGAGCTTGGCACCTGGAGATAGATGCCTGGGACCGGCGCTTAGCTTCGAAGCCCTCCGTATCTTCGTGTTTAGTCTCTCTTGTCGCCTCCATCTTAGCGAAATGCTTTTCCGCTACGTCTCGCAAAGAGAAAGTGTGCCAGGACAGAAAACATCTCCGATTTTCTGCTCAAAGTTGTACGGAGGACTGCAGAGTGTTTTGCAAGAAGCAAAACAAAGTTGTTCCGAACGGCTTATAGTCAAATGTTAGTGTGACTGGAAAAGGCAGGAGAGTGGTAAGGTACTGTTTTCTATGCGTTTGCAAGCTGCGCACACATTCCCAGTGTTGTACGGCTACGTCTTTCGCCTTTCCGAAGACGCCACGCTCTCCGTCTCCCGGAGGCCAAGATGCGGCTTCTTGGCGCACAGAGCCTTGTGCCGGTCTCGCTGAGCTCCGGAGAGCGGCTTCTGCAGAAAGACGCCCGGGACCGGCGCTTAGTTTCGGAGTCTTCTGTACCTTCGTCTTCTGCGTCTCTTGTCGCCCGCATCTCATAACAAATGCCTTTCTTCTACGTGTCGGGAAAAGAAACTGTGCCAGTAGAGAGTACTACATCTCCGATGGTGGTCTAGAGGTTGCACAGAGGTCTTCAGAGTGCTTTGCAAGAAACAAAAGGCAGTTTTCTAAGACGCTTTCCATTCCAGTGGTAATGTGAATGGAAAAGGCAGAAGAGTCGTACAAGACTGTTTCCTATGAGTTTGCAAGCTGCGCACACATTCCCAGTGTTGTACGGCTTGGTTCTTCGCCTTTGGGAAGCTGCCGCTCTCTCCGTCTCCCGGAGGCGAAGAAGCGGCTTCTTGGCGCGCAGAGCCTTGTGCCGGTCTCGCTGCGCTCCGGAGCTTGGCTCCTGTAGAAAGGCGCCCGGGACCGGCGCTTAGCTTCTGAGCTCCGTATCTTCGTCTTTAGCGGCTCCATCTGTCGCCTACATCTTTGCAGAAAACTTGTCCACTATGGCTCGCAAGGAAAATTGTGCCACTACAGAAAAGATCTGCCATCGTCTTCTAGAGGTTGCACGGAGGTCTGCAGAGGGTTTAGCAAGAAGCAAAACAAAGTTGTCCAAAACTCCTTCCATTCCAATGGTAATGTGAATGGAAAATGTAGGAGAGGTAAAAGGTACTGTTTCCTATGAGTTTGCAAGCTGCGCACACAAGCCCTGTGTGGCACGCCTTGGTTCTTCGCCTTTGGGAAGCTGCCGCTCTCTCCGTCTCCCGGAGGCGAAGAAGCGGCTTCTTGGCGCGCAGAGCACTGTGCCGGTCGCAGAGCTTTTTGCCGGGGTGGGGGGGGGGCACTCTGCTGCACGGCTTCTGCCGAAAGACGCCGGGAAGCAGCGCTTAGCTTCGGACAGTTCCCTGTCTTCGTCTTTAGCGTCTCTTATCCTTCTACATCTTAGCAAAAACTTGACCATGATGTCTCGCAAGGAGAAACTGTGCCGGAGCAGAATACATCTCCGATCTTGTTCTTGAAGTGGCAGAGAGGTCTGCAGAGTGTTTTGCAAGAAGAACAAGACAGTTGTCCAAGACTGCTGCCATTCAAATGGTAGCGTGGATGGAAAATGCAGGAGCGTTGTAAGGTACGGTTTTCTATTCGTTTGCAAGCTGCGCATAGAATCCCAGTGATCTGCGGCTTCGTCCTTCTCCTTTTGGAAGCTGCTGCTCGCTCTGCCTCCCGGAGGCGAAGAAGCGGCTTCTTGGCGCACAGAGCACTGTGCCGCTCTCAGAGCACTGTGCCCGTCGCGGTGGGCTCTAGTGCCAGGCTTCTGCCAAAAGACTCCGGGGACCGGCCCTTAGCTGCGGAGAGCTCCGTGTCTCCGTCTTCTACGTCTCTTCTCGCCTACAGCTTAGCAAAAAGTTTTCCCACTACGTCTCGCAAAGAGGAAGTGTGCCAGGAGGGAAAACATCCCCAGTTTTGTTCTAGACGTTTTACAGAAGGACTGTCGTGTGTTTTGCAAGAAGCAAAACACGGTTGTTCTGAAAGGAATAGATTCAAACGGTAGTGTGACTGGAAAAGGCAGGAGAGGATAAAGGTACTGTTTTCTATGATTTCGCAAGCCGCCCACACATTCCCAGTGTTGTACGGCTACGTATTTCGCCTTCCCGAAGATGCCAGGCTCTCCGTCTCCCGGAGGCGAGGAAGCGGCTTCTTGGCGCACAGAGCATTTTGCTGCTCTCAGAGCATTGTGCCGGTCGTGGTGGGCTCCGGAGCTTGGCACCTGGAGATAGATGCCTGGGACCGGCGCTTAGCTTCGAAGCCCTCCGTATCTTCGTGTTTAGTCTCTCTTGTCGCCTCCGTCTTAGCGAAATGCTTTTCCGCTACGTCTCGCAAAGAGAAAGTGTGCCAGGACAGAAAACATCTCCGATTTTCTGCTCAAAGTCGTACGGAGGACTGCAGAGTGTTTTGCAAGAAGCAAAACAAAGTTGTTCCGAACGGCTTATAGTCAAATGTTAGTGTGACTGGAAAAGGCAGGAGAGTGGTAAGGTACTGTTTTCTATGCGTTTGCAAGCTGCGCACACATTCCCAGTGTTGTACGGCTACGTCTTTCGCCTTTCCGAAGACGCCACGCTCTCCGTCTCCCGGAGGCCAAGATGCGGCTTCTTGGCGCACAGAGCCTTGTGCCGGTCTCGCTGAGCTCCGGAGAGCGGCTTCTGCAGAAAGACGCCCGGGACCGGCGCTTAGTTTCGGAGTCTTCTGTACCTTCGTCTTCTGCGTCTCTTGTCGCCCGCATCTCATAACAAATGCCTTTCTTCTACGTGTCGGGAAAAGAAACTGTGCCAGTAGAGAGTACTACATCTCCGATGGTGGTCTAGAGGTTGCACAGAGGTCTTCAGAGTGCTTTGCAAGAAACAAAAGGCAGTTTTCTAAGACGCTTTCCATTCCAGTGGTAATGTGAATGGAAAAGGCAGAAGAGTCGTACAAGACTGTTTCCTATGAGTTTGCAAGCTGCGCACACATTCCCAGTGTTGTACGGCTTGGTTCTTCGCCTTTGGGAAGCTGCCGCTCTCTCCGTCTCCCGGAGGCGAAGAAGCGGCTTCTTGGCGCGCAGAGCCTTGTGCCGGTCTCGCTGCGCTCCGGAGCTTGGCTCCTGTAGAAAGGCGCCCGGGACCGGCGCTTAGCTTCTGAGCTCCGTATCTTCGTCTTTAGCGGCTCCATCTGTCGCCTACATCTTTGCAGAAAACTTGTCCACTATGGCTCGCAAGGAAAATTGTGCCACTACAGAAAAGATCTGCCATCGTCTTCTAGAGGTTGCACGGAGGTCTGCAGAGGGTTTAGCAAGAAGCAAAACAAAGTTGTCCAAAACTCCTTCCATTCCAATGGTAATGTGAATGGAAAATGTAGGAGAGGTAAAAGGTACTGTTTCCTATGAGTTTGCAAGCTGCGCACACAAGCCCTGTGTGGCACGCCTTGGTTCTTCGCCTTTGGGAAGCTGCCGCTCTCTCCGTCTCCCGGAGGCGAAGAAGCGGCTTCTTGGCGCGCAGAGCACTGTGCCGGTCGCAGAGCTTTTTGCCGGGGGGGGGGGGGGCACTCTGCTGCACGGCTTCTGCCGAAAGACGCCGGGAAGCAGCGCTTAGCTTCGGACAGTTCCCTGTCTTCGTCTTTAGCGTCTCTTATCCTTCTACATCTTAGCAAAAACTTGACCATGATGTCTCGCAAGGAGAAACTGTGCCGGAGCAGAATACATCTCCGATCTTGTTCTTGAAGTGGCAGAGAGGTCTGCAGAGTGTTTTGCAAGAAGAACAAGACAGTTGTCCAAGACTGCTGCCATTCAAATGGTAGCGTGGATGGAAAATGCAGGAGCGTTGTAAGGTACGGTTTTCTATTCGTTTGCAAGCTGCGCATAGAATCCCAGTGATCTGCGGCTTCGTCCTTCTCCTTTTGGAAGCTGCTGCTCGCTCTGCCTCCCGGAGGCGAAGAAGCGGCTTCTTGGCGCACAGAGCACTGTGCCGCTCTCAGAGCACTGTGCCCGTCGCGGTGGGCTCTAGTGCCAGGCTTCTGCCAAAGACTCCGGGGACCGGCCCTTAGCTGCGGAGAGCTCCGTGTCTCCGTCTTCTACGTCTCTTCTCGCCTACAGCTTAGCAAAAAGTTTTCCCACTACGTCTCGCAAAGAGGAAGTGTGCCAGGAGGGAAAACATCCCCAGTTTTGTTCTAGACGTTTTACAGAAGGACTGTCGTGTGTTTTGCAAGAAGCAAAACACGGTTGTTCTGAAAGGAATAGATTCAAACGGTAGTGTGACTGGAAAAGGCAGGAGAGGATAAAGGTACTGTTTTCTATGATTTCGCAAGCCGCCCACACATTCCCAGTGTTGTACGGCTACGTCTTTCGCCTTCCCGAAGACGCCACGCTCTCCGTCTCCCGGAGGCGAGGAAGCGGCTTCTTGGCGCACAGAGCATTTTGCTGCTCTCAGAGCATTGTGCCGGTCGTGGTGGGCTCCGGAGCTTGGCACCTGGAGATAGATGCCTGGGACCGGCGCTTAGCTTCGAAGCCCTCCGTATCTTCGTGTTTAGTCTCTCTTGTCGCCTCCATCTTAGCGAAATGCTTTTCCGCTACGTCTCGCAAAGAGAAAGTGTGCCAGGACAGAAAACATCTCCGATTTTCTGCTCAAAGTCGTACGGAGGACTGCAGAGTGTTTTGCAAGAAGCAAAACAAAGTTGTTCCGAACGGCTTATAGTCAAATGTTAGTGTGACTGGAAAAGGCAGGAGAGTGGTAAGGTACTGTTTTCTATGCGTTTGCAAGCTGCGCACACGTTCCCAGTGTTGTACGGCTACGTCTTTCGCCTTTCCGAAGACGCCACGCTCTCCGTCTCCCGGAGGCCAAGATGCGGCTTCTTGGCGCACAGAGCCTTGTGCCGGTCTCGCTGAGCTCCGGAGAGCGGCTTCTGCAGAAAGACGCCCGGGACCGGCGCTTAGTTTCGGAGTCTTCTGTACCTTCGTCTTCTGCGTCTCTTGTCGCCCGCATCTCATAACAAATGCCTTTCTTCTACGTGTCGGGAAAAGAAACTGTGCCAGTAGAGAGTACTACATCTCCGATGGTGGTCTAGAGGTTGCACAGAGGTCTTCAGAGTGCTTTGCAAGAAACAAAAGGCAGTTTTCTAAGACGCTTTCCATTCCAGTGGTAATGTGAATGGAAAAGGCAGAAGAGTCGTACAAGACTGTTTCCTATGAGTTTGCAAGCTGCGCACACATTCCCACTGTTGTACGGCTTGGTTCTTCGCCTTTGGGAAGCTGCCGCTCTCTCCGTCTCCCGGAGGCGAAGAAGCGGCTTCTTGGCGCGCAGAGCCTTGTGCCGGTCTCGCTGCGCTCCGGAGCTTGGCTCCTGTAGAAAGGCGCCCGGGACCGGCGCTTAGCTTCTGAGCTCCGTATCTTCGTCTTTAGCGGCTCCATCTGTCGCCTACATCTTTGCAGAAAACTTGTCCACTATGGCTCGCAAGGAAAATTGTGCCACTACAGAAAAGATCTGCCATCGTCTTCTAGAGGTTGCACGGAGGTCTGCAGAGGGTTTAGCAAGAAGCAAAACAAAGTTGTCCAAAACTCCTTCCATTCCAATGGTAATGTGAATGGAAAATGTAGGAGAGGTAAAAGGTACTGTTTCCTATGAGTTTGCAAGCTGCGCACACAAGCCCTGTGTGGCACGCCTTGGTTCTTCGCCTTTGGGAAGCTGCCGCTCTCTCCGTCTCCCGGAGGCGAAGAAGCGGCTTCTTGGCGCGCAGAGCACTGTGCCGGTCGCAGAGCTTTTTGCCGGGAGGGGGGGGCACTCTGCTGCACGGCTTCTGCCGAAAGACGCCGGGAAGCAGCGCTTAGCTTCGGACAGTTCCCTGTCTTCGTCTTTAGCGTCTCTTATCCTTCTACATCTTAGCAAAAACTTGACCATGATGTCTCGCAAGGAGAAACTGTGCCGGAGCAGAATACATCTCCGATCTTGTTCTTGAAGTGGCAGAGAGGTCTGCAGAGTGTTTTGCAAGAAGAACAAGACAGTTGTCCAAGACTGCTGCCATTCAAATGGTAGCGTGGATGGAAAATGCAGGAGCGTTGTAAGGTACGGTTTTCTATTCGTTTGCAAGCTGCGCATAGAATCCCAGTGATCTGCGGCTTCGTCCTTCTCCTTTTGGAAGCTGCTGCTCGCTCTGCCTCCCGGAGGCGAAGAAGCGGCTTCTTGGCGCACAGAGCACTGTGCCGCTCTCAGAGCACTGTGCCCGTCGCGGTGGGCTCTAGTGCCAGGCTTCTGCCAAAAGACTCCGGGGACCGGCCCTTAGCTGCGGAGAGCTCCGTGTCTCCGTCTTCTACGTCTCTTCTCGCCTACAGCTTAGCAAAAAGTTTTCCCACTACGTCTCGCAAAGAGGAAGTGTGCCAGGAGGGAAAACATCCCCAGTTTTGTTCTAGACGTTTTACAGAAGGACTGTCGTGTGTTTTGCAAGAAGCAAAACACGGTTGTTCTGAAAGGAATAGATTCAAACGGTAGTGTGACTGGAAAAGGCAGGAGAGGATAAAGGTACTGTTTTCTATGATTTCGCAAGCCGCCCACACATTCCCAGTGTTGTACGGCTACGTATTTCGCCTTCCCGAAGATGCCAGGCTCTCCGTCTCCCGGAGGCGAGGAAGCGGCTTCTTGGCGCACAGAGCATTTTGCTGCTCTCAGAGCATTGTGCCGGTCGTGGTGGGCTCCGGAGCTTGGCACCTGGAGATAGATGCCTGGGACCGGCGCTTAGCTTCGAAGCCCTCCGTATCTTCGTGTTTAGTCTCTCTTGTCGCCTCCGTCTTAGCGAAATGCTTTTCCGCTACGTCTCGCAAAGAGAAAGTGTGCCAGGACAGAAAACATCTCCGATTTTCTGCTCAAAGTCGTACGGAGGACTGCAGAGTGTTTTGCAAGAAGCAAAACAAAGTTGTTCCGAACGGCTTATAGTCAAATGTTAGTGTGACTGGAAAAGGCAGGAGAGTGGTAAGGTACTGTTTTCTATGCGTTTGCAAGCTGCGCACACATTCCCAGTGTTGTACGGCTACGTCTTTCGCCTTTCCGAAGACGCCACGCTCTCCGTCTCCCGGAGGCCAAGATGCGGCTTCTTGGCGCACAGAGCCTTGTGCCGGTCTCGCTGAGCTCCGGAGAGCGGCTTCTGCAGAAAGACGCCCGGGACCGGCGCTTAGTTTCGGAGTCTTCTGTACCTTCGTCTTCTGCGTCTCTTGTCGCCCGCATCTCATAACAAATGCCTTTCTTCTACGTGTCGGGAAAAGAAACTGTGCCAGTAGAGAGTACTACATCTCCGATGGTGGTCTAGAGGTTGCACAGAGGTCTTCAGAGTGCTTTGCAAGAAACAAAAGGCAGTTTTCTAAGACGCTTTCCATTCCAGTGGTAATGTGAATGGAAAAGGCAGAAGAGTCGTACAAGACTGTTTCCTATGAGTTTGCAAGCTGCGCACACATTCCCAGTGTTGTACGGCTTGGTTCTTCGCCTTTGGGAAGCTGCCGCTCTCTCCGTCTCCCGGAGGCGAAGAAGCGGCTTCTTGGCGCGCAGAGCCTTGTGCCGGTCTCGCTGCGCTCCGGAGCTTGGCTCCTGTAGAAAGGCGCCCGGGACCGGCGCTTAGCTTCTGAGCTCCGTATCTTCGTCTTTAGCGGCTCCATCTGTCGCCTACATCTTTGCAGAAAACTTGTCCACTATGGCTCGCAAGGAAAATTGTGCCACTACAGAAAAGATCTGCCATCGTCTTCTAGAGGTTGCACGGAGGTCTGCAGAGGGTTTAGCAAGAAGCAAAACAAAGTTGTCCAAAACTCCTTCCATTCCAATGGTAATGTGAATGGAAAATGTAGGAGAGGTAAAAGGTACTGTTTCCTATGAGTTTGCAAGCTGCGCACACAAGCCCTGTGTGGCACGCCTTGGTTCTTCGCCTTTGGGAAGCTGCCGCTCTCTCCGTCTCCCGGAGGCGAAGAAGCGGCTTCTTGGCGCGCAGAGCACTGTGCCGGTCGCAGAGCTTTTTGCCGGGGGGGGGGGGGGCACTCTGCTGCACGGCTTCTGCCGAAAGACGCCGGGAAGCAGCGCTTAGCTTCGGACAGTTCCCTGTCTTCGTCTTTAGCGTCTCTTATCCTTCTACATCTTAGCAAAAACTTGACCATGATGTCTCGCAAGGAGAAACTGTGCCGGAGCAGAATACATCTCCGATCTTGTTCTTGAAGTGGCAGAGAGGTCTGCAGAGTGTTTTGCAAGAAGAACAAGACAGTTGTCCAAGACTGCTGCCATTCAAATGGTAGCGTGGATGGAAAATGCAGGAGCGTTGTAAGGTACGGTTTTCTATTCGTTTGCAAGCTGCGCATAGAATCCCAGTGATCTGCGGCTTCGTCCTTCTCCTTTTGGAAGCTGCTGCTCGCTCTGCCTCCCGGAGGCGAAGAAGCGGCTTCTTGGCGCACAGAGCACTGTGCCGCTCTCAGAGCACTGTGCCCGTCGCGGTGGGCTCTAGTGCCAGGCTTCTGCCAAAGACTCCGGGGACCGGCCCTTAGCTGCGGAGAGCTCCGTGTCTCCGTCTTCTACGTCTCTTCTCGCCTACAGCTTAGCAAAAAGTTTTCCCACTACGTCTCGCAAAGAGGAAGTGTGCCAGGAGGGAAAACATCCCCAGTTTTGTTCTAGACGTTTTACAGAAGGACTGTCGTGTGTTTTGCAAGAAGCAAAACACGGTTGTTCTGAAAGGAATAGATTCAAACGGTAGTGTGACTGGAAAAGGCAGGAGAGGATAAAGGTACTGTTTTCTATGATTTCGCAAGCCGCCCACACATTCCCAGTGTTGTACGGCTACGTCTTTCGCCTTCCCGAAGACGCCACGCTCTCCGTCTCCCGGAGGCGAGGAAGCGGCTTCTTGGCGCACAGAGCATTTTGCTGCTCTCAGAGCATTGTGCCGGTCGTGGTGGGCTCCGGAGCTTGGCACCTGGAGATAGATGCCTGGGACCGGCGCTTAGCTTCGAAGCCCTCCGTATCTTCGTGTTTAGTCTCTCTTGTCGCCTCCGTCTTAGCGAAATGCTTTTCCGCTACGTCTCGCAAAGAGAAAGTGTGCCAGGACAGAAAACATCTCCGATTTTCTGCTCAAAGTCGTACGGAGGACTGCAGAGTGTTTTGCAAGAAGCAAAACAAAGTTGTTCCGAACGGCTTATAGTCAAATGTTAGTGTGACTGGAAAAGGCAGGAGAGTGGTAAGGTACTGTTTTCTATGCGTTTGCAAGCTGCGCACACGTTCCCAGTGTTGTACGGCTACGTCTTTCGCCTTTCCGAAGACGCCACGCTCTCCGTCTCCCGGAGGCCAAGATGCGGCTTCTTGGCGCACAGAGCCTTGTGCCGGTCTCGCTGAGCTCCGGAGAGCGGCTTCTGCAGAAAGACGCCCGGGACCGGCGCTTAGTTTCGGAGTCTTCTGTACCTTCGTCTTCTGCGTCTCTTGTCGCCCGCATCTCATAACAAATGCCTTTCTTCTACGTGTCGGGAAAAGAAACTGTGCCAGTAGAGAGTACTACATCTCCGATGGTGGTCTAGAGGTTGCACAGAGGTCTTCAGAGTGCTTTGCAAGAAACAAAAGGCAGTTTTCTAAGACGCTTTCCATTCCAGTGGTAATGTGAATGGAAAAGGCAGAAGAGTCGTACAAGACTGTTTCCTATGAGTTTGCAAGCTGCGCACACATTCCCACTGTTGTACGGCTTGGTTCTTCGCCTTTGGGAAGCTGCCGCTCTCTCCGTCTCCCGGAGGCGAAGAAGCGGCTTCTTGGCGCGCAGAGCCTTGTGCCGGTCTCGCTGCGCTCCGGAGCTTGGCTCCTGTAGAAAGGCGCCCGGGACCGGCGCTTAGCTTCTGAGCTCCGTATCTTCGTCTTTAGCGGCTCCATCTGTCGCCTACATCTTTGCAGAAAACTTGTCCACTATGGCTCGCAAGGAAAATTGTGCCACTACAGAAAAGATCTGCCATCGTCTTCTAGAGGTTGCACGGAGGTCTGCAGAGGGTTTAGCAAGAAGCAAAACAAAGTTGTCCAAAACTCCTTCCATTCCAATGGTAATGTGAATGGAAAATGTAGGAGAGGTAAAAGGTACTGTTTCCTATGAGTTTGCAAGCTGCGCACACAAGCCCTGTGTGGCACGCCTTGGTTCTTCGCCTTTGGGAAGCTGCCGCTCTCTCCGTCTCCCGGAGGCGAAGAAGCGGCTTCTTGGCGCGCAGAGCACTGTGCTGGTCGCAGAGCTTTTTGCCGGGAGGGGGGGGGGGGGCACTCTGCTGCACGGCTTCTGCCGAAAGACGCCGGGAAGCAGCGCTTAGCTTCGGACAGTTCCCTGTCTTCGTCTTTAGCGTCTCTTATCCTTCTACATCTTAGCAAAAACTTGACCATGATGTCTCGCAAGGAGAAACTGTGCCGGAGCAGAATACATCTCCGATCTTGTTCTTGAAGTGGCAGAGAGGTCTGCAGAGTGTTTTGCAAGAAGAACAAGACAGTTGTCCAAGACTGCTGCCATTCAAATGGTAGCGTGGATGGAAAATGCAGGAGCGTTGTAAGGTACGGTTTTCTATTCGTTTGCAAGCTGCGCATAGAATCCCAGTGATCTGCGGCTTCGTCCTTCTCCTTTTGGAAGCTGCTGCTCGCTCTGCCTCCCGGAGGCGAAGAAGCGGCTTCTTGGCGCACAGAGCACTGTGCCGCTCTCAGAGCACTGTGCCCGTCGCGGTGGGCTCTAGTGCCAGGCTTCTGCCAAAGACTCCGGGGACCGGCCCTTAGCTGCGGAGAGCTCCGTGTCTCCGTCTTCTACGTCTCTTCTCGCCTACAGCTTAGCAAAAAGTTTTCCCACTACGTCTCGCAAAGAGGAAGTGTGCCAGGAGGGAAAACATCCCCAGTTTTGTTCTAGACGTTTTACAGAAGGACTGTCGTGTGTTTTGCAAGAAGCAAAACACGGTTGTTCTGAAAGGAATAGATTCAAACGGTAGTGTGACTGGAAAAGGCAGGAGAGGATAAAGGTACTGTTTTCTATGATTTCGCAAGCCGCCCACACATTCCCAGTGTTGTACGGCTACGTATTTCGCCTTCCCGAAGATGCCAGGCTCTCCGTCTCCCGGAGGCGAGGAAGCGGCTTCTTGGCGCACAGAGCATTTTGCTGCTCTCAGAGCATTGTGCCGGTCGTGGTGGGCTCCGGAGCTTGGCACCTGGAGATAGATGCCTGGGACCGGCGCTTAGCTTCGAAGCCCTCCGTATCTTCGTGTTTAGTCTCTCTTGTCGCCTCCGTCTTAGCGAAATGCTTTTCCGCTACGTCTCGCAAAGAGAAAGTGTGCCAGGACAGAAAACATCTCCGATTTTCTGCTCAAAGTCGTACGGAGGACTGCAGAGTGTTTTGCAAGAAGCAAAACAAAGTTGTTCCGAACGGCTTATAGTCAAATGTTAGTGTGACTGGAAAAGGCAGGAGAGTGGTAAGGTACTGTTTTCTATGCGTTTGCAAGCTGCGCACACATTCCCAGTGTTGTACGGCTACGTCTTTCGCCTTTCCGAAGACGCCACGCTCTCCGTCTCCCGGAGGCCAAGATGCGGCTTCTTGGCGCACAGAGCCTTGTGCCGGTCTCGCTGAGCTCCGGAGAGCGGCTTCTGCAGAAAGACGCCCGGGACCGGCGCTTAGTTTCGGAGTCTTCTGTACCTTCGTCTTCTGCGTCTCTTGTCGCCCGCATCTCATAACAAATGCCTTTCTTCTACGTGTCGGGAAAAGAAACTGTGCCAGTAGAGAGTACTACATCTCCGATGGTGGTCTAGAGGTTGCACAGAGGTCTTCAGAGTGCTTTGCAAGAAACAAAAGGCAGTTTTCTAAGACGCTTTCCATTCCAGTGGTAATGTGAATGGAAAAGGCAGAAGAGTCGTACAAGACTGTTTCCTATGAGTTTGCAAGCTGCGCACACATTCCCAGTGTTGTACGGCTTGGTTCTTCGCCTTTGGGAAGCTGCCGCTCTCTCCGTCTCCCGGAGGCGAAGAAGCGGCTTCTTGGCGCGCAGAGCCTTGTGCCGGTCTCGCTGCGCTCCGGAGCTTGGCTCCTGTAGAAAGGCGCCCGGGACCGGCGCTTAGCTTCTGAGCTCCGTATCTTCGTCTTTAGCGGCTCCATCTGTCGCCTACATCTTTGCAGAAAACTTGTCCACTATGGCTCGCAAGGAAAATTGTGCCACTACAGAAAAGATCTGCCATCGTCTTCTAGAGGTTGCACGGAGGTCTGCAGAGGGTTTAGCAAGAAGCAAAACAAAGTTGTCCAAAACTCCTTCCATTCCAATGGTAATGTGAATGGAAAATGTAGGAGAGGTAAAAGGTACTGTTTCCTATGAGTTTGCAAGCTGCGCACACAAGCCCTGTGTGGCACGCCTTGGTTCTTCGCCTTTGGGAAGCTGCCGCTCTCTCCGTCTCCCGGAGGCGAAGAAGCGGCTTCTTGGCGCGCAGAGCACTGTGCCGGTCGCAGAGCTTTTTGCCGGGGGGGGGGGGGCACTCTGCTGCACGGCTTCTGCCGAAAGACGCCGGGAAGCAGCGCTTAGCTTCGGACAGTTCCCTGTCTTCGTCTTTAGCGTCTCTTATCCTTCTACATCTTAGCAAAAACTTGACCATGATGTCTCGCAAGGAGAAACTGTGCCGGAGCAGAATACATCTCCGATCTTGTTCTTGAAGTGGCAGAGAGGTCTGCAGAGTGTTTTGCAAGAAGAACAAGACAGTTGTCCAAGACTGCTGCCATTCAAATGGTAGCGTGGATGGAAAATGCAGGAGCGTTGTAAGGTACGGTTTTCTATTCGTTTGCAAGCTGCGCATAGAATCCCAGTGATCTGCGGCTTCGTCCTTCTCCTTTTGGAAGCTGCTGCTCGCTCTGCCTCCCGGAGGCGAAGAAGCGGCTTCTTGGCGCACAGAGCACTGTGCCGCTCTCAGAGCACTGTGCCCGTCGCGGTGGGCTCTAGTGCCAGGCTTCTGCCAAAGACTCCGGGGACCGGCCCTTAGCTGCGGAGAGCTCCGTGTCTCCGTCTTCTACGTCTCTTCTCGCCTACAGCTTAGCAAAAAGTTTTCCCACTACGTCTCGCAAAGAGGAAGTGTGCCAGGAGGGAAAACATCCCCAGTTTTGTTCTAGACGTTTTACAGAAGGACTGTCGTGTGTTTTGCAAGAAGCAAAACACGGTTGTTCTGAAAGGAATAGATTCAAACGGTAGTGTGACTGGAAAAGGCAGGAGAGGATAAAGGTACTGTTTTCTATGATTTCGCAAGCCGCCCACACATTCCCAGTGTTGTACGGCTACGTCTTTCGCCTTCCCGAAGACGCCACGCTCTCCGTCTCCCGGAGGCGAGGAAGCGGCTTCTTGGCGCACAGAGCATTTTGCTGCTCTCAGAGCATTGTGCCGGTCGTGGTGGGCTCCGGAGCTTGGCACCTGGAGATAGATGCCTGGGACCGGCGCTTAGCTTCGAAGCCCTCCGTATCTTCGTGTTTAGTCTCTCTTGTCGCCTCCATCTTAGGGAAATGCTTTTCCGCTACGTCTCGCAAAGAGAAAGTGTGCCAGGACAGAAAACATCTCCGATTTTCTGCTCAAAGTCGTACGGAGGACTGCAGAGTGTTTTGCAAGAAGCAAAACAAAGTTGTTCCGAACGGCTTATAGTCAAATGTTAGTGTGACTGGAAAAGGCAGGAGAGTGGTAAGGTACTGTTTTCTATGCGTTTGCAAGCTGCGCACACATTCCCAGTGTTGTACGGCTACGTCTTTCGCCTTTCCGAAGACGCCACGCTCTCCGTCTCCCGGAGGCCAAGATGCGGCTTCTTGGCGCACAGAGCCTTGTGCCGGTCTCGCTGAGCTCCGGAGAGCGGCTTCTGCAGAAAGACGCCCGGGACCGGCGCTTAGTTTCGGAGTCTTCTGTACCTTCGTCTTCTGCGTCTCTTGTCGCCCGCATCTCATAACAAATGCCTTTCTTCTACGTGTCGGGAAAAGAAACTGTGCCAGTAGAGAGTACTACATCTCCGATGGTGGTCTAGAGGTTGCACAGAGGTCTTCAGAGTGCTTTGCAAGAAACAAAAGGCAGTTTTCTAAGACGCTTTCCATTCCAGTGGTAATGTGAATGGAAAAGGCAGAAGAGTCGTACAAGACTGTTTCCTATGAGTTTGCAAGCTGCGCACACATTCCCAGTGTTGTACGGCTTGGTTCTTCGCCTTTGGGAAGCTGCCGCTCTCTCCGTCTCCCGGAGGCGAAGAAGCGGCTTCTTGGCGCGCAGAGCCTTGTGCCGGTCTCGCTGCGCTCCGGAGCTTGGCTCCTGTAGAAAGGCGCCCGGGACCGGCGCTTAGCTTCTGAGCTCCGTATCTTCGTCTTTAGCGGCTCCATCTGTCGCCTACATCTTTGCAGAAAACTTGTCCACTATGGCTCGCAAGGAAAATTGTGCCACTACAGAAAAGATCTGCCATCGTCTTCTAGAGGTTGCACG
This sequence comes from Agelaius tricolor, assembly GCF_023055355.1. Lineage (NCBI taxonomy): Eukaryota > Metazoa > Chordata > Aves > Passeriformes > Icteridae > Agelaius > Agelaius tricolor. The sequence goes on along the minus strand of NW_027269261.1, from coordinate 17,974,745 downwards.
GAGGTCTGCAGAGGGTTTAGCAAGAAGCAAAACAAAGTTGTCCAAAACTCCTTCCATTCCAATGGTAATGTGAATGGAAAATGTAGGAGAGGTAAAAGGTACTGTTTCCTATGAGTTTGCAAGCTGCGCACACAAGCCCTGTGTGGCACGCCTTGGTTCTTCGCCTTTGGGAAGCTGCCGCTCTCTCCGTCTCCCGGAGGCGAAGAAGCGGCTTCTTGGCGCGCAGAGCACTGTGCCGGTCGCAGAGCTTTTTGCCGGGGGGGGGGGGGGGGCACTCTGCTGCACGGCTTCTGCCGAAAGACGCCGGGAAGCAGCGCTTAGCTTCGGACAGTTCCCTGTCTTCGTCTTTAGCGTCTCTTATCCTTCTACATCTTAGCAAAAACTTGACCATGATGTCTCGCAAGGAGAAACTGTGCCGGAGCAGAATACATCTCCGATCTTGTTCTTGAAGTGGCAGAGAGGTCTGCAGAGTGTTTTGCAAGAAGAACAAGACAGTTGTCCAAGACTGCTGCCATTCAAATGGTAGCGTGGATGGAAAATGCAGGAGCGTTGTAAGGTACGGTTTTCTATTCGTTTGCAAGCTGCGCATAGAATCCCAGTGATCTGCGGCTTCGTCCTTCTCCTTTTGGAAGCTGCTGCTCGCTCTGCCTCCCGGAGGCGAAGAAGCGGCTTCTTGGCGCACAGAGCACTGTGCCGCTCTCAGAGCACTGTGCCCGTCGCGGTGGGCTCTAGTGCCAGGCTTCTGCCAAAAGACTCCGGGGACCGGCCCTTAGCTGCGGAGAGCTCCGTGTCTCCGTCTTCTACGTCTCTTCTCGCCTACAGCTTAGCAAAAAGTTTTCCCACTACGTCTCGCAAAGAGGAAGTGTGCCAGGAGGGAAAACATCCCCAGTTTTGTTCTAGACGTTTTACAGAAGGACTGTCGTGTGTTTTGCAAGAAGCAAAACACGGTTGTTCTGAAAGGAATAGATTCAAACGGTAGTGTGACTGGAAAAGGCAGGAGAGGATAAAGGTACTGTTTTCTATGATTTCGCAAGCCGCCCACACATTCCCAGTGTTGTACGGCTACGTCTTTCGCCTTCCCGAAGATGCCAGGCTCTCCGTCTCCCGGAGGCGAGGAAGCGGCTTCTTGGCGCACAGAGCATTTTGCTGCTCTCAGAGCATTGTGCCGGTCGTGGTGGGCTCCGGAGCTTGGCACCTGGAGATAGATGCCTGGGACCGGCGCTTAGCTTCGAAGCCCTCCGTATCTTCGTGTTTAGTCTCTCTTGTCGCCTCCATCTTAGCGAAATGCTTTTCCGCTACGTCTCGCAAAGAGAAAGTGTGCCAGGACAGAAAACATCTCCGATTTTCTGCTCAAAGTCGTACGGAGGACTGCAGAGTGTTTTGCAAGAAGCAAAACAAAGTTGTTCCGAACGGCTTATAGTCAAATGTTAGTGTGACTGGAAAAGGCAGGAGAGTGGTAAGGTACTGTTTTCTATGCGTTTGCAAGCTGCGCACACATTCCCAGTGTTGTACGGCTACGTCTTTCGCCTTTCCGAAGACGCCACGCTCTCCGTCTCCCGGAGGCCAAGATGCGGCTTCTTGGCGCACAGAGCCTTGTGCCGGTCTCGCTGAGCTCCGGAGAGCGGCTTCTGCAGAAAGACGCCCGGGACCGGCGCTTAGTTTCGGAGTCTTCTGTACCTTCGTCTTCTGCGTCTCTTGTCGCCCGCATCTCATAACAAATGCCTTTCTTCTACGTGTCGGGAAAAGAAACTGTGCCAGTAGAGAGTACTACATCTCCGATGGTGGTCTAGAGGTTGCACAGAGGTCTTCAGAGTGCTTTGCAAGAAACAAAAGGCAGTTTTCTAAGACGCTTTCCATTCCAGTGGTAATGTGAATGGAAAAGGCAGAAGAGTCGTACAAGACTGTTTCCTATGAGTTTGCAAGCTGCGCACACATTCCCAGTGTTGTACGGCTTGGTTCTTCGCCTTTGGGAAGCTGCCGCTCTCTCCGTCTCCCGGAGGCGAAGAAGCGGCTTCTTGGCGCGCAGAGCCTTGTGCCGGTCTCGCTGCGCTCCGGAGCTTGGCTCCTGTAGAAAGGCGCCCGGGACCGGCGCTTAGCTTCTGAGCTCCGTATCTTCGTCTTTAGCGGCTCCATCTGTCGCCTACATCTTTGCAGAAAACTTGTCCACTATGGCTCGCAAGGAAAATTGTGCCACTACAGAAAAGATCTGCCATCGTCTTCTAGAGGTTGCACGGAGGTCTGCAGAGGGTTTAGCAAGAAGCAAAACAAAGTTGTCCAAAACTCCTTCCATTCCAATGGTAATGTGAATGGAAAATGTAGGAGAGGTAAAAGGTACTGTTTCCTATGAGTTTGCAAGCTGCGCACACAAGCCCTGTGTGGCACGCCTTGGTTCTTCGCCTTTGGGAAGCTGCCGCTCTCTCCGTCTCCCGGAGGCGAAGAAGCGGCTTCTTGGCGCGCAGAGCACTGTGCCGGTCGCAGAGCTTTTTGCCGGGGGGGGGGGGGCACTCTGCTGCACGGCTTCTGCCGAAAGACGCCGGGAAGCAGCGCTTAGCTTCGGACAGTTCCCTGTCTTCGTCTTTAGCGTCTCTTATCCTTCTACATCTTAGCAAAAACTTGACCATGATGTCTCGCAAGGAGAAACTGTGCCGGAGCAGAATACATCTCCGATCTTGTTCTTGAAGTGGCAGAGAGGTCTGCAGAGTGTTTTGCAAGAAGAACAAGACAGTTGTCCAAGACTGCTGCCATTCAAATGGTAGCGTGGATGGAAAATGCAGGAGCGTTGTAAGGTACGGTTTTCTATTCGTTTGCAAGCTGCGCATAGAATCCCAGTGATCTGCGGCTTCGTCCTTCTCCTTTTGGAAGCTGCTGCTCGCTCTGCCTCCCGGAGGCGAAGAAGCGGCTTCTTGGCGCACAGAGCACTGTGCCGCTCTCAGAGCACTGTGCCCGTCGCGGTGGGCTCTAGTGCCAGGCTTCTGCCAAAGACTCCGGGGACCGGCCCTTAGCTGCGGAGAGCTCCGTGTCTCCGTCTTCTACGTCTCTTCTCGCCTACAGCTTAGCAAAAAGTTTTCCCACTACGTCTCGCAAAGAGGAAGTGTGCCAGGAGGGAAAACATCCCCAGTTTTGTTCTAGACGTTTTACAGAAGGACTGTCGTGTGTTTTGCAAGAAGCAAAACACGGTTGTTCTGAAAGGAATAGATTCAAACGGTAGTGTGACTGGAAAAGGCAGGAGAGGATAAAGGTACTGTTTTCTATGATTTCGCAAGCCGCCCACACATTCCCAGTGTTGTACGGCTACGTATTTCGCCTTCCCGAAGATGCCAGGCTCTCCGTCTCCCGGAGGCGAGGAAGCGGCTTCTTGGCGCACAGAGCATTTTGCTGCTCTCAGAGCATTGTGCCGGTCGTGGTGGGCTCCGGAGCTTGGCACCTGGAGATAGATGCCTGGGACCGGCGCTTAGCTTCGAAGCCCTCCGTATCTTCGTGTTTAGTCTCTCTTGTCGCCTCCGTCTTAGCGAAATGCTTTTCCGCTACGTCTCGCAAAGAGAAAGTGTGCCAGGACAGAAAACATCTCCGATTTTCTGCTCAAAGTCGTACGGAGGACTGCAGAGTGTTTTGCAAGAAGCAAAACAAAGTTGTTCCGAACGGCTTATAGTCAAATGTTAGTGTGACTGGAAAAGGCAGGAGAGTGGTAAGGTACTGTTTTCTATGCGTTTGCAAGCTGCGCACACATTCCCAGTGTTGTACGGCTACGTCTTTCGCCTTTCCGAAGACGCCACGCTCTCCGTCTCCCGGAGGCCAAGATGCGGCTTCTTGGCGCACAGAGCCTTGTGCCGGTCTCGCTGAGCTCCGGAGAGCGGCTTCTGCAGAAAGACGCCCGGGACCGGCGCTTAGTTTCGGAGTCTTCTGTACCTTCGTCTTCTGCGTCTCTTGTCGCCCGCATCTCATAACAAATGCCTTTCTTCTACGTGTCGGGAAAAGAAACTGTGCCAGTAGAGAGTACTACATCTCCGATGGTGGTCTAGAGGTTGCACAGAGGTCTTCAGAGTGCTTTGCAAGAAACAAAAGGCAGTTTTCTAAGACGCTTTCCATTCCAGTGGTAATGTGAATGGAAAAGGCAGAAGAGTCGTACAAGACTGTTTCCTATGAGTTTGCAAGCTGCGCACACATTCCCAGTGTTGTACGGCTTGGTTCTTCGCCTTTGGGAAGCTGCCGCTCTCTCCGTCTCCCGGAGGCGAAGAAGCGGCTTCTTGGCGCGCAGAGCCTTGTGCCGGTCTCGCTGCGCTCCGGAGCTTGGCTCCTGTAGAAAGGCGCCCGGGACCGGCGCTTAGCTTCTGAGCTCCGTATCTTCGTCTTTAGCGGCTCCATCTGTCGCCTACATCTTTGCAGAAAACTTGTCCACTATGGCTCGCAAGGAAAATTGTGCCACTACAGAAAAGATCTGCCATCGTCTTCTAGAGGTTGCACGGAGGTCTGCAGAGGGTTTAGCAAGAAGCAAAACAAAGTTGTCCAAAACTCCTTCCATTCCAATGGTAATGTGAATGGAAAATGTAGGAGAGGTAAAAGGTACTGTTTCCTATGAGTTTGCAAGCTGCGCACACAAGCCCTGTGTGGCACGCCTTGGTTCTTCGCCTTTGGGAAGCTGCCGCTCTCTCCGTCTCCCGGAGGCGAAGAAGCGGCTTCTTGGCGCGCAGAGCACTGTGCCGGTCGCAGAGCTTTTTGCCGGGGGGGGGGGGGGCACTCTGCTGCACGGCTTCTGCCGAAAGACGCCGGGAAGCAGCGCTTAGCTTCGGACAGTTCCCTGTCTTCGTCTTTAGCGTCTCTTATCCTTCTACATCTTAGCAAAAACTTGACCATGATGTCTCGCAAGGAGAAACTGTGCCGGAGCAGAATACATCTCCGATCTTGTTCTTGAAGTGGCAGAGAGGTCTGCAGAGTGTTTTGCAAGAAGAACAAGACAGTTGTCCAAGACTGCTGCCATTCAAATGGTAGCGTGGATGGAAAATGCAGGAGCGTTGTAAGGTACGGTTTTCTATTCGTTTGCAAGCTGCGCATAGAATCCCAGTGATCTGCGGCTTCGTCCTTCTCCTTTTGGAAGCTGCTGCTCGCTCTGCCTCCCGGAGGCGAAGAAGCGGCTTCTTGGCGCACAGAGCACTGTGCCGCTCTCAGAGCACTGTGCCCGTCGCGGTGGGCTCTAGTGCCAGGCTTCTGCCAAAGACTCCGGGGACCGGCCCTTAGCTGCGGAGAGCTCCGTGTCTCCGTCTTCTACGTCTCTTCTCGCCTACAGCTTAGCAAAAAGTTTTCCCACTACGTCTCGCAAAGAGGAAGTGTGCCAGGAGGGAAAACATCCCCAGTTTTGTTCTAGACGTTTTACAGAAGGACTGTCGTGTGTTTTGCAAGAAGCAAAACACGGTTGTTCTGAAAGGAATAGATTCAAACGGTAGTGTGACTGGAAAAGGCAGGAGAGGATAAAGGTACTGTTTTCTATGATTTCGCAAGCCGCCCACACATTCCCAGTGTTGTACGGCTACGTATTTCGCCTTCCCGAAGATGCCAGGCTCTCCGTCTCCCGGAGGCGAGGAAGCGGCTTCTTGGCGCACAGAGCATTTTGCTGCTCTCAGAGCATTGTGCCGGTCGTGGTGGGCTCCGGAGCTTGGCACCTGGAGATAGATGCCTGGGACCGGCGCTTAGCTTCGAAGCCCTCCGTATCTTCGTGTTTAGTCTCTCTTGTCGCCTCCGTCTTAGCGAAATGCTTTTCCGCTACGTCTCGCAAAGAGAAAGTGTGCCAGGACAGAAAACATCTCCGATTTTCTGCTCAAAGTCGTACGGAGGACTGCAGAGTGTTTTGCAAGAAGCAAAACAAAGTTGTTCCGAACGGCTTATAGTCAAATGTTAGTGTGACTGGAAAAGGCAGGAGAGTGGTAAGGTACTGTTTTCTATGCGTTTGCAAGCTGCGCACACATTCCCAGTGTTGTACGGCTACGTCTTTCGCCTTTCCGAAGACGCCACGCTCTCCGTCTCCCGGAGGCCAAGATGCGGCTTCTTGGCGCACAGAGCCTTGTGCCGGTCTCGCTGAGCTCCGGAGAGCGGCTTCTGCAGAAAGACGCCCGGGACCGGCGCTTAGTTTCGGAGTCTTCTGTACCTTCGTCTTCTGCGTCTCTTGTCGCCCGCATCTCATAACAAATGCCTTTCTTCTACGTGTCGGGAAAAGAAACTGTGCCAGTAGAGAGTACTACATCTCCGATGGTGGTCTAGAGGTTGCACAGAGGTCTTCAGAGTGCTTTGCAAGAAACAAAAGGCAGTTTTCTAAGACGCTTTCCATTCCAGTGGTAATGTGAATGGAAAAGGCAGAAGAGTCGTACAAGACTGTTTCCTATGAGTTTGCAAGCTGCGCACACATTCCCAGTGTTGTACGGCTTGGTTCTTCGCCTTTGGGAAGCTGCCGCTCTCTCCGTCTCCCGGAGGCGAAGAAGCGGCTTCTTGGCGCGCAGAGCCTTGTGCCGGTCTCGCTGCGCTCCGGAGCTTGGCTCCTGTAGAAAGGCGCCCGGGACCGGCGCTTAGCTTCTGAGCTCCGTATCTTCGTCTTTAGCGGCTCCATCTGTCGCCTACATCTTTGCAGAAAACTTGTCCACTATGGCTCGCAAGGAAAATTGTGCCACTACAGAAAAGATCTGCCATCGTCTTCTAGAGGTTGCACGGAGGTCTGCAGAGGGTTTAGCAAGAAGCAAAACAAAGTTGTCCAAAACTCCTTCCATTCCAATGGTAATGTGAATGGAAAATGTAGGAGAGGTAAAAGGTACTGTTTCCTATGAGTTTGCAAGCTGCGCACACAAGCCCTGTGTGGCACGCCTTGGTTCTTCGCCTTTGGGAAGCTGCCGCTCTCTCCGTCTCCCGGAGGCGAAGAAGCGGCTTCTTGGCGCGCAGAGCACTGTGCCGGTCGCAGAGCTTTTTGCCGGGGGGGGGGGGGCACTCTGCTGCACGGCTTCTGCCGAAAGACGCCGGGAAGCAGCGCTTAGCTTCGGACAGTTCCCTGTCTTCGTCTTTAGCGTCTCTTATCCTTCTACATCTTAGCAAAAACTTGACCATGATGTCTCGCAAGGAGAAACTGTGCCGGAGCAGAATACATCTCCGATCTTGTTCTTGAAGTGGCAGAGAGGTCTGCAGAGTGTTTTGCAAGAAGAACAAGACAGTTGTCCAAGACTGCTGCCATTCAAATGGTAGCGTGGATGGAAAATGCAGGAGCGTTGTAAGGTACGGTTTTCTATTCGTTTGCAAGCTGCGCATAGAATCCCAGTGATCTGCGGCTTCGTCCTTCTCCTTTTGGAAGCTGCTGCTCGCTCTGCCTCCCGGAGGCGAAGAAGCGGCTTCTTGGCGCACAGAGCACTGTGCCGCTCTCAGAGCACTGTGCCCGTCGCGGTGGGCTCTAGTGCCAGGCTTCTGCCAAAGACTCCGGGGACCGGCCCTTAGCTGCGGAGAGCTCCGTGTCTCCGTCTTCTACGTCTCTTCTCGCCTACAGCTTAGCAAAAAGTTTTCCCACTACGTCTCGCAAAGAGGAAGTGTGCCAGGAGGGAAAACATCCCCAGTTTTGTTCTAGACGTTTTACAGAAGGACTGTCGTGTGTTTTGCAAGAAGCAAAACACGGTTGTTCTGAAAGGAATAGATTCAAACGGTAGTGTGACTGGAAAAGGCAGGAGAGGATAAAGGTACTGTTTTCTATGATTTCGCAAGCCGCCCACACATTCCCAGTGTTGTACGGCTACGTCTTTCGCCTTCCCGAAGACGCCACGCTCTCCGTCTCCCGGAGGCGAGGAAGCGGCTTCTTGGCGCACAGAGCATTTTGCTGCTCTCAGAGCATTGTGCCGGTCGTGGTGGGCTCCGGAGCTTGGCACCTGGAGATAGATGCCTGGGACCGGCGCTTAGCTTCGAAGCCCTCCGTATCTTCGTGTTTAGTCTCTCTTGTCGCCTCCATCTTAGCGAAATGCTTTTCCGCTACGTCTCGCAAAGAGAAAGTGTGCCAGGACAGAAAACATCTCCGATTTTCTGCTCAAAGTCGTACGGAGGACTGCAGAGTGTTTTGCAAGAAGCAAAACAAAGTTGTTCCGAACGGCTTATAGTCAAATGTTAGTGTGACTGGAAAAGGCAGGAGAGTGGTAAGGTACTGTTTTCTATGCGTTTGCAAGCTGCGCACACGTTCCCAGTGTTGTACGGCTACGTCTTTCGCCTTTCCGAAGACGCCACGCTCTCCGTCTCCCGGAGGCCAAGATGCGGCTTCTTGGCGCACAGAGCCTTGTGCCGGTCTCGCTGAGCTCCGGAGAGCGGCTTCTGCAGAAAGACGCCCGGGACCGGCGCTTAGTTTCGGAGTCTTCTGTACCTTCGTCTTCTGCGTCTCTTGTCGCCCGCATCTCATAACAAATGCCTTTCTTCTACGTGTCGGGAAAAGAAACTGTGCCAGTAGAGAGTACTACATCTCCGATGGTGGTCTAGAGGTTGCACAGAGGTCTTCAGAGTGCTTTGCAAGAAACAAAAGGCAGTTTTCTAAGACGCTTTCCATTCCAGTGGTAATGTGAATGGAAAAGGCAGAAGAGTCGTACAAGACTGTTTCCTATGAGTTTGCAAGCTGCGCACACATTCCCAGTGTTGTACGGCTTGGTTCTTCGCCTTTGGGAAGCTGCCGCTCTCTCCGTCTCCCGGAGGCGAAGAAGCGGCTTCTTGGCGCGCAGAGCCTTGTGCCGGTCTCGCTGCGCTCCGGAGCTTGGCTCCTGTAGAAAGGCGCCCGGGACCGGCGCTTAGCTTCTGAGCTCCGTATCTTCGTCTTTAGCGGCTCCATCTGTCGCCTACATCTTTGCAGAAAACTTGTCCACTATGGCTCGCAAGGAAAATTGTGCCACTACAGAAAAGATCTGCCATCGTCTTCTAGAGGTTGCACGGAGGTCTGCAGAGGGTTTAGCAAGAAGCAAAACAAAGTTGTCCAAAACTCCTTCCATTCCAATGGTAATGTGAATGGAAAATGTAGGAGAGGTAAAAGGTACTGTTTCCTATGAGTTTGCAAGCTGCGCACACAAGCCCTGTGTGGCACGCCTTGGTTCTTCGCCTTTGGGAAGCTGCCGCTCTCTCCGTCTCCCGGAGGCGAAGAAGCGGCTTCTTGGCGCGCAGAGCACTGTGCCGGTCGCAGAGCTTTTTGCCGGGGGGGGGGGGGGGCACTCTGCTGCACGGCTTCTGCCGAAAGACGCCGGGAAGCAGCGCTTAGCTTCGGACAGTTCCCTGTCTTCGTCTTTAGCGTCTCTTATCCTTCTACATCTTAGCAAAAACTTGACCATGATGTCTCGCAAGGAGAAACTGTGCCGGAGCAGAATACATCTCCGATCTTGTTCTTGAAGTGGCAGAGAGGTCTGCAGAGTGTTTTGCAAGAAGAACAAGACAGTTGTCCAAGACTGCTGCCATTCAAATGGTAGCGTGGATGGAAAATGCAGGAGCGTTGTAAGGTACGGTTTTCTATTCGTTTGCAAGCTGCGCATAGAATCCCAGTGATCTGCGGCTTCGTCCTTCTCCTTTTGGAAGCTGCTGCTCGCTCTGCCTCCCGGAGGCGAAGAAGCGGCTTCTTGGCGCACAGAGCACTGTGCCGCTCTCAGAGCACTGTGCCCGTCGCGGTGGGCTCTAGTGCCAGGCTTCTGCCAAAAGACTCCGGGGACCGGCCCTTAGCTGCGGAGAGCTCCGTGTCTCCGTCTTCTACGTCTCTTCTCGCCTACAGCTTAGCAAAAAGTTTTCCCACTACGTCTCGCAAAGAGGAAGTGTGCCAGGAGGGAAAACATCCCCAGTTTTGTTCTAGACGTTTTACAGAAGGACTGTCGTGTGTTTTGCAAGAAGCAAAACACGGTTGTTCTGAAAGGAATAGATTCAAACGGTAGTGTGACTGGAAAAGGCAGGAGAGGATAAAGGTACTGTTTTCTATGATTTCGCAAGCCGCCCACACATTCCCAGTGTTGTACGGCTACGTATTTCGCCTTCCCGAAGATGCCAGGCTCTCCGTCTCCCGGAGGCGAGGAAGCGGCTTCTTGGCGCACAGAGCATTTTGCTGCTCTCAGAGCATTGTGCCGGTCGTGGTGGGCTCCGGAGCTTGGCACCTGGAGATAGATGCCTGGGACCGGCGCTTAGCTTCGAAGCCCTCCGTATCTTCGTGTTTAGTCTCTCTTGTCGCCTCCGTCTTAGCGAAATGCTTTTCCGCTACGTCTCGCAAAGAGAAAGTGTGCCAGGACAGAAAACATCTCCGATTTTCTGCTCAAAGTCGTACGGAGGACTGCAGAGTGTTTTGCAAGAAGCAAAACAAAGTTGTTCCGAACGGCTTATAGTCAAATGTTAGTGTGACTGGAAAAGGCAGGAGAGTGGTAAGGTACTGTTTTCTATGCGTTTGCAAGCTGCGCACATTCCCAGTGTTGTACGGCTACGTCTTTCGCCTTTCCGAAGACGCCACGCTCTCGTCTCCCGGAGGCCAAGATGCGGCTTCTTGGCGCACAGAGCCTTGTGCCGGTCTCGCTGAGCTCCGGAGAGCGGCTTCTGCAGAAAGACGCCCCGGGACCGGCGCTTAGTTTTCGGAGTCTTCTGTACCTTCGTCTTCTGCGTCTCTTGTCGCCCGCATCTCATAACAAATGCCTTTCTTCTACGTGTCGGGAGAAAGAAACTGTGCCAGTAGAGAGTACTACATCTCCGATGGTGGTCTAGAGGTTGCACAGAGGTCTTCAGAGTGCTTTGCAAGAAACAAAAGGCAGTTTTCTAAGACGCTTTCCATTCCAGTGGTAATGTGAATGGAAAAGGCAGAAGAGTCGTACAAGACTGTTTCCTATGAGTTTGCAAGCTGCGCACACATTCCCAGTGTTGTACGGCTTGGTTCTTCGCCTTTGGGAAGCTGCCGCTCTCTCCGTCTCCCGGAGGCGAAGAAGCGGCTTCTTGGCGCGCAGAGCCTTGTGCCGGTCTCGCTGCGCTCCGGAGCTTGGCTCCTGTAGAAAGGCGCCCGGGACCGGCGCTTAGCTTCTGAGCTCCGTATCTTCGTCTTTAGCGGCTCCATCTGTCGCCTACATCTTTGCAGAAAACTGTCCACTATGGCTCGCAAGGAAAATTGTGCCACTACAGAAAAGATCTGCCATCGTCTTCTAGAGGTTGCACGGAGGTCTGCAGAGGGTTTAGCAAGAAGCAAAACAAAGTTGTCCAAAACTCCCTTCCATTCCAATGGTAATGTGAATGAAAATGTAGGAGAGGTAAAAGGTACTGTTTCCTATGAGTTTGCAAGCTGCGCACACAAGCCCCTGTGTGGCACGCCTTGGTTCTTCGCCTTTGGGAAGCTGCCGCTCTCTCCGTCTCCCGGAGGCGAAGAAGCGGCTTCTTGGCGCGCAGAGCACTGTGCCGGTCGCAGAGCTTTTTGCCGGGGGGGGGGGGGCACTCTGCTGCACGGCTTCTGCCGAAAGACGCCGGGAAGCAGCGCTTAGCTTCGGACAGTTCCCTGTCTTCGTCTTTAGCGTCTCTTATCCTTCTACATCTTAGCAAAAAACTTGACCATGATGTCTCGCAAGGAGAAACTGTGCCGGAGCAGAATACATCTCCGATCTTGTTCTTGAAGTGGCAGAGAGGTCTGCAGAGTGTTTTGCAAGAAGAACAAGACAGGTTGTCCAAGACTGCTGCCATTCAAATGGTAGCGTGGATGGAAAATGCAGGAGCGTTGTAAGGTACGGTTTTCTATTCGTTTGCAAGCTGCGCATAGAATCCCAGTGATCTGCGGCTTCGTCCTTCTCCTTTTGGAAGCTGCTGCTCGCTCTGCCTCCCGGAGGCGAAGAAGCGGCTTCTTGGCGCACAGAGCACTGTGCCGCTCTCAGAGCACTGTGCCCGTCGCGGGTGGCTCTAGTGCCAGGCTTCTGCCAAAGACTCCGGGGGACCGGCCCTTAGCTGCGGAGAGCTCCGTGTCTCCGTCTTCTACGTCTCTTCTCGCTACAGCTTAGCAAAAAGTTTTCCCACTACGTCTCGCAAAGAGGAAGTGTGCCAGGAGGGAAAACATCCCCAGTTTTGTTCTAGACGTTTTACAGAAGGACTGTCGTGTGTTTTGCAAGAAGCAAAACACGGTTGTTCTGAAAGGAATAGATTCAAACGGTAGTGTGACTGGAAAAGGCAGGAGAGGATAAAGGTACTGTTTTCTATGATTTCGCAAGCCGCCCACACATTCCCAGTGTTGTACGGCTACGTATTTCGCCCTTCCCGAAGATGCCAGGCTCTCCGTCTCCGGAGGCGAGGAAGCGGCTTCTTGGCGCACAGAGCATTTTGCTGCTCTCAGAGCATTGTGCCGGTCGTGGTGGGCTCCGGAGCTTGGCACCTGGAGATAGATGCCTGGGACCGGCGCTTAGCTTCGAAGCCCTCCGTATCTTCGTGTTTAGTCTCTCTTGTCGCCTCCGTCTTAGCGAAATGCTTTTCCGCTACGTCTCGCAAAGAGAAAGTGTGCCAGGACAGAAAACATCTCCGATTTTCTGCTCAAAGTCGTACGGAGGACTGCAGAGTGTTTTGCAAGAAGCAAACAAAGTTGTTCCGAACGGCTTATAGTCAAATGTTAGTGTGACTGGAAAAGGCAGGAGAGTGGTAAGGTACTGTTTTCTATGCGTTTGCAAGCTGCGCACACATTCCCAGTGTTGTACGGCTACGTCTTTCGCCTTTCCGAAGACGCCACGCTCTCCGTCTCCCGGAGGCCAAGATGCGGCTTCTTGGCGCACAGAGCCTTGTGCCGGTCTCGCTGAGCTCCGGAGAGCGGCTTCTGCAGAAAGACGCCCGGGACCGGCGCTTAGTTTCGGAGTCTTCTGTACCTTCGTCTTCTGCGTCTCTTGTCGCCCGCATCTCATAACAAATGCCTTTCTTCTACGTGTCGGGAAAAGAAACTGTGCCAGTAGAGAGTACTACATCTCCGATGGTGGTCTAGAGGTTGCACAGAGGTCTTCAGAGTGCTTTGCAAGAAACAAAAGGCAGTTTTCTAAGACGCTTTCCATTCCAGTGGTAATGTGAATGGAAAAGGCAGAAGAGTCGTACAAGACTGTTTCCTATGAGTTTGCAAGCTGCGCACACATTCCCAGTGTTGTACGGCTTGGTTCTTCGCCTTTGGGAAGCTGCCGCTCTCTCCGTCTCCCGGAGGCGAAGAAGCGGCTTCTTGGCGCGCAGAGCCTTGTGCCGGTCTCGCTGCGCTCCGGAGCTTGGCTCCTGTAGAAAGGCGCCCGGGGACCGGCGCTTAGCTTCTGAGCTCCGTATCTTCGTCTTTAGCGGCTCCATCTGTCGCCTACATCTTTGCAGAAAACTTGTCCACTATGGCTCGCAAGGAAAATTGTGCCACTACAGAAAAGATCTGCCATCGTCTTCTAGAGGTTGCACGGAGGTCTGCAGAGGGTTTAGCAAGAAGCAAAACAAAGTTGTCCAAAAACTCCTTCCATTCCAATGGTAATGTGAATGGAAAATGTAGGAGAGGTAAAAGGTACTGTTTCCTATGAGTTTGCAAGCTGCGCACACAAGCCCTGTGTGGCACGCCTTGGTTCTTCGCCTTTGGGAAGCTGCCGCTCTCTCCGTCTCCCGGAGGCGAAGAAGCGGCTTCTTGGCGCGCAGAGCACTGTGCCGGTCGCAGAGCTTTTTGCCGGGAGGGGGGGGCACTCTGCTGCACGGCTTCTGCCGAAAGACGCCGGGAAGCAGCGCTTAGCTTCGGACAGTTCCCTGTCTTCGTCTTTAGCGTCTCTTATCCTTCTACATCTTAGCAAAAACTTGACCATGATGTCTCGCAAGGAGAAACTGTGCCGGAGCAGAATACATCTCCGATCTTGTTCTTGAAGTGGCAGAGAGGTCTGCAGAGTGTTTTGCAAGAAGAACAAGACAGTTGTCCAAGACTGCTGCCATTCAAATGGTAGCGTGGATGGAAAATGCAGGAGCGTTGTAAGGTACGGTTTTCTATTCGTTTGCAAGCTGCGCATAGAATCCCAGTGATCTGCGGCTTCGTCCTTCTCTTTTGGAAGCTGCTGCTCGCTCTGCCTCCCGGAGGCGAAGAAGCGGCTTCTTGGCGCACAGAGCACTGTGCCGCTCTCAGAGCACTGTGCCCGTCGCGGTGGGCTCTAGTGCCAGGCTTCTGCCAAAGACTCCGGGGACCGGCCCTTAGCTGCGGAGAGCTCCGTGTCTCCGTCTTCTACGTCTCTTCTCGCCTACAGCTTAGCAAAAAGTTTTCCCACTACGTCTCGCAAAGAGGGAGTGTGCCAGGAGGGAAAACATCCCCAGTTTTGTTCTAGACGTTTTACAGAAGGACTGCCGTGTGTTTTGCAAGAAGCAAAACACGGTTGTTCTGAAAGGAATAGATTCAAACGGTAGTGTGACTGGGAAAAGGCAGAGAGGGATAAAGGTACTGTTTTCTATGATTTCGCAAGCCGCCCACACATTCCCAGTGTTGTACGGCTACGTATTTCGCCTTCCCGAAGATGCCAGGCTCTCCGTCTCCCGGAGGCGAGGAAGCGGCTTCTTGGCGCACAGAGCATTTTGCTGCTCTCAGAGCATTGTGCCGGTCGTGGTGGGCTCCGGAGCTTGGCACCTGGAGATAGATGCCTGGGACCGGCGCTTAGCTTCGAAGCCCTCCGTATCTTCGTGTTTAGTCTCTCTTGTCGCCTCCATCTTAGCAAAATGCTTTTCCGCTACGTCTCGCAAAGAGAAAGTGTGCCAGGACAGAAAACATCTCCGATTTTCTGCTCAAAGTTGTACGGAGGGACTGCAGAGTGTTTTGCAAGAAGCAAAACAAAGTTGTTCCGAACGGCTTATAGTCAAATGTTAGTGTGACTGGAAAAGGCAGGAGAGTGGTAAGGTACTGTTTTCTATGCGTTTGCAAGCTGCGCACACATTCCCAGTGTTGTACGGCTACGTCTTTCGCCTTTCCGAAGACGCCACGCTCTCCGTCTCCCGGAGGCCAAGATGCGGCTTCTTGGCGCACAGAGCCTTGTGCCGGTCTCGCTTTCTGCAGAAAGACGCCCGGGACCGGCGCTTAGTTTCGGAGTCTTCTGTACCTTCGTCTTCTGCGTCTCTTGTCGCCCGCATCTCATAACAAATGCCTTTCTTCTACGTGTCGGGAAAAAGAAAACTGTGCCAGTAGAGAGTACTACATCTCCGATGGTGGTCTAGAGGTTGCACAGAGGTCTTCAGAGTGCTTTGCAAGAAACAAAAGGCAGTTTTCTAAGACGCTTTCCAGTTCCAGTGGTAATGTGAATGGAAAAGGCAGAAAGAGTCGTACAAGACTGTTTCCTATGAGTTTGCAAGCTGCGCAGCACATTCCCAGTGTTGTACGGCTTGGTTCTTCGCCTTTGGGAAGCTGCCGCTCTCTCCGTCTCCCGGAGGCGAAGAAGCGGCTTCTTGGCGCGCAGAGCCTTGTGCCGGTCTCGCTGCGCTCCGGAGCTTGGCTCCTGTAGAAAGGCGCCCGGGACCGGCGCTTAGCTTCTGAGCTCCATATCTTCGTCTTTAGCGGCTCCATCTGTCGCCTACATCTTTGCAGAAAACTTGTCCACTATGGCTCGCAAGGAAAATTGTGCCACTACAGAAAAGATCTGCCATCGTCTTCTAGAGGTTGCACGGAGGTCTGCAGAGGGTTTAGCAAGAAGCAAAACAAAGTTGTCCAAAACTCCTTCCATTCCAATGGTAATGTGAATGGAAAATGTAGGAGAGGTAAAAGGTACTGTTTCCTATGAGTTTGCAAGCTGCGCACACTAAGCCCTGTGTGGCACGCCTTGGTCTTCGCCTTTGGGAAGCTGCCGCTCTCTCCGTCTCCCGGAGGCGAAGAAGCGGCTTCTTGGCGCGCAGAGCACTGTGCCGGTCGCAGAGCTTTTTGCCGGGGGGGGGGGGGGGGGCACTCTGCTGCACGGCTTCTGCCGAAAGACGCCGGGAAGCAGCGCTTAGCTTCGGACAGTTCCCTGTCTTCGTCTTTAGCGTCTCTTATCCTTCTACATCTTAGCAAAAACTTGACCATGATGTCTCGCAAGGAGAAACTGTGCCGGAGCAGAATACATCTCCGATCTTGTTCTTGAAGTGGCAGAGAGGTCTGCAGAGTGTTTTGCAAGAAGAACAAGACAGTTGTCCAAGACTGCTGCCATTCAAATGGTAGCGTGGATGGAAAATGCAGGAGCGTTGTAAGGTACGGTTTTCTATTCGTTTGCAAGCTGCGCCATAGAATCCCAGTGATCTGCGGCTTCGTCCTTCTCCTTTTGGAAGCTGCTGCTCGCTCTGCCTCCCGGAGGCGAAGAAGCCGGCTTCTTGGCGCACAGAGCACTGTGCCGCTCTCAGAGCACTGTGCCCGTCGCGGTGGGCTCTAGTGCCAGGCTTCTGCCAAAAAGACTCCGGGGACCGGCCCTTAGCTGCGGAGAGCTCCGTGTCTCCGTCTTCTACGTCTCTTCTCGCCTACAGCTTAGCAAAAAGTTTTCCCACCTACGTCTCGCAAAGAGGAAGTGTGCCAGGAGGGGAAAACATCCCCAGTTTTGTTCTAGACGTTTTACAGAAGGACCTGTCGTGTGTTTTGCAAGAAGCAAAACACGGTTGTTCTGAAAGGAATAGATTCAAACGGTAGTGTGACTGGAAAAGGCAGGAGAGGATAAAAGGTACTGGTTTCTATGATTTCGCAAGCCGCCCACACATTCCCAGTGTTGTACGGCTACGTCTTTCGCCTTCCCGAAGATGCCAGGCTCTCCGTCTCCCGGAGGCGAGGAAGCGGCTTCTTGGCGCACAGAGCATTTTGCTGCTCTCAGAGCATTGTGCCGGTCGTGGTGGGCTCCGGAGCTTGGCACCTGGAGATAGATGCCTGGGACCGGCGCTTAGCTTCGAAGCCCTCCGTATCTTCGTGTTTAGTCTCTCTTGTCGCCTCCATCTTAGCGAAAGTGCTTTTCCGCTACGTCTCGCAAAGAGAAAGTGTGCCAGGACAGAAAACATCTCCGATTTTCTGCTCAAAGTCGTACGGAGGACTGCAGAGTGTTTTGCAAGAAGCAAAACAAAGTTGTTCCGAACGGCTTATAGTCAAATGTTAGTGTGACTGGAAAAGGCAGGAGAGTGGTAAGGTACTGTTTTCTATGCGTTTGCAAGCTGCGCACACATTCCCAGTGTTGTACGGCTACGTCTTTCGCCTTTCCGAAGACGCCACGCTCTCCGTCTCCCGGAGGCCAAGATGCGGCTTCTTGGCGCACAGAGCCTTGTGCCGGTCTCGCTGAGCTCCGGAGAGCGGCTTCTGCAGAAGACGCCGGGACCGGCGCTTAGTTTCGGAGTCTTCTGTACCTTCGTCTTCTGCGTCTCTTGTCGCCCGCATCTCATAACAAATGCCTTTCTTCTACGTGTCGGGAAAAGAAACTGTGCCAGTAGAGAGTACTACATCTCCGATGGTGGTCTAGAGGTTGCACAGAGGTCTTCAGAGTGCTTTGCAAGAAACAAAAGGCAGTTTTCTAAGACGCTTTTCCATTCCAGTGGTAATGTGAATGGAAAAGGCAGAAGAGTCGTACAAGACTGTTTCCTATGAGTTTGCAAGCTGCGCACACATTCCCAGTGTTGTACGGCTTGGGTTACTTCGCCTTTGGGAAGCTGCCGCTCTCTCCGTCTCCCGGAGGCGAAGAAGCGGCTTCTTGGCGCGCAGAGCCTTGTGCCTGGTCTCGCTGCGCTCCGGAGCTTGGCTCCTGTAGAAAGGCGCCCGGGACCGGCGCTTAGCTTCTGAGCTCCGTATCTTCGTCTTTAGCGGCTCCATCTGTCGCCCTACATCTTTGCAGAAAACTTGTCCACTATGGCTCGCAAGGAAAATTGTGCCACTACAGAAAAGATCTGCCATCGTCTTCTAGAGGTTGCACGGAGGTCTGCAGAGGGTTTAGCAAGAAGCAAAACAAAGTTGTCCAAAACTCCTTCCATTCAAATGGTAATGTGAATGGAAAAATGTAGGAGAGGTAAAAGTGTACTGTTTCCTATGAGTTTGCAAGCTGCGCACACAAGCCCTGTGTGGCACGCCTTGGTTCTTCGCCTTTGGGAAGCTGCCGCTCTCTCCGTCTCCCGGAGGCGAAGAAGCGGCTTCTTGGCGCGCAGAGCACTGTGCCGGTCGCAGAGCTTTTTGCCGGGAGGGGGGGGGCACTCTGCTGCACGGCTTCTGCCGAAAGACGCCGGGAAGCAGCGCTTAGCTTCGGACAGTTCCCTGTCTTCGTCTTTAGCGTCTCTTATCCTTCTACATCTTAGCAAAAACTTGACCATGATGTCTCGCAAGGAGAAACTGTGCCGGAGCAGAATACATCTCCGATCTTGTTCTTGAAGTGGCAGAGAGGTCTGCAGAGTGTTTTGCAAGAAGAACAAGACAGTTGTCCAAGACTGCTGCCATTCAAATGGTAGCGTGGATGGAAAATGCAGGAGCGTTGTAAGGTACGGTTTTCTATTCGTTTGCAAGCTGCGCATAGAATCCCAGTGATCTGCGGCTTCGTCCTTCTCCTTTTGGAAGCTGCTGCTCGCTCTGCCTCCCGGAGGCGAAGAAGCGGCTTCTTGGCGCACAGAGCACTGTGCCGCTCTCAGAGCACTGTGCCCGTCGCGGTGGGCTCTAGTGCCAGGCTTCTGCCAAAGACTCCGGGGACCGGCCCTTAGCTGCGGAGAGCTCCGTGTCTCCGTCTTCTACGTCTCTTCTCGCCTACAGCTTAGCAAAAAGTTTTCCCACTACGTCTCGCAAAGAGGAAGTGTGCCAGGAGGGAAAACATCCCCAGTTTTGTTCTAGACGTTTTACAGAAGGACTGCCGTGTGTTTTGCAAGAAGCAAAACACGGTTGTTCTGAAAGGAATAGATTCAAACGGTAGTGTGACTGGAAAAGGCAGGAGAGGATAAAGGTACTGTTTTCTATGATTTCGCAAGCCGCCCACACATTCCCAGTGTTGTACGGCTACGTATTTCGCCTTCCCGAAGATGCCAGGCTCTCCGTCTCCCGGAGGCGAGGAAGCGGCTTCTTGGCGCACAGAGCATTTTGCTGCTCTCAGAGCATTGTGCCGGTCGTGGTGGGCTCCGGAGCTTGGCACCTGGAGATAGATGCCTGGGACCGGCGCTTAGCTTCGAAGCCCTCCGTATCTTCGTGTTTAGTCTCTCTTGTCGCCTCCATCTTAGCAAAATGCTTTTCCGCTACGTCTCGCAAAGAGAAAGTGTGCCAGGACAGAAAACATCTCCGATTTTCTGCTCAAAGTTGTACGGAGGACTGCAGAGTGTTTTGCAAGAAGCAAAACAAAGTTGTTCCGAACGGCTTATAGTCAAATGTTAGTGTGACTGGAAAAGGCAGGAGAGTGGTAAGGTACTGTTTTCTATGCGTTTGCAAGCTGCGCACACATTCCCAGTGTTGTACGGCTACGTCTTTCGCCTTTCCGAAGACGCCACGCTCTCCGTCTCCCGGAGGCCAAGATGCGGCTTCTTGGCGCACAGAGCCTTGTGCCGGTCTCGCTGAGCTCCGGAGAGCGGCTTCTGCAGAAAGACGCCCGGGACCGGCGCTTAGTTTCGGAGTCTTCTGTACCTTCGTCTTCTGCGTCTCTTGTCGCCCGCATCTCATAACAAATGCCTTTCTTCTACGTGTCGGGAAAAGAAACTGTGCCAGTAGAGAGTACTACATCTCCGATGGTGGTCTAGAGGTTGCACAGAGGTCTTCAGAGTGCTTTGCAAGAAACAAAAGGCAGTTTTCTAAGACGCTTTCCATTCCAGTGGTAATGTGAATGGAAAAGGCAGAAGAGTCGTACAAGACTGTTTCCTATGAGTTTGCAAGCTGCGCACACATTCCCAGTGTTGTACGGCTTGGTTCTTCGCCTTTGGGAAGCTGCCGCTCTCTCCGTCTCCCGGAGGCGAAGAAGCGGCTTCTTGGCGCGCAGAGCCTTGTGCCGGTCTCGCTGCGCTCCGGAGCTTGGCTCCTGTAGAAAGGCGCCCGGGACCGGCGCTTAGCTTCTGAGCTCCATATCTTCGTCTTTAGCGGCTCCATCTGTCGCCTACATCTTTGCAGAAAACTTGTCCACTATGGCTCGCAAGGAAAATTGTGCCACTACAGAAAAGATCTGCCATCGTCTTCTAGAGGTTGCACGGAGGTCTGCAGAGGGTTTAGCAAGAAGCAAAACAAAGTTGTCCAAAACTCCTTCCATTCCAATGGTAATGTGAATGGAAAATGTAGGAGAGGTAAAAGGTACTGTTTCCTATGAGTTTGCAAGCTGCGCACACAAGCCCTGTGTGGCACGCCTTGGTTCTTCGCCTTTGGGAAGCTGCCGCTCTCTCCGTCTCCCGGAGGCGAAGAAGCGGCTTCTTGGCGCGCAGAGCACTGTGCCGGTCGCAGAGCTTTTTGCCGGGGGGGGGGGGGGGGGGCACTCTGCTGCACGGCTTCTGCCGAAAGACGCCGGGAAGCAGCGCTTAGCTTCGGACAGTTCCCTGTCTTCGTCTTTAGCGTCTCTTATCCTTCTACATCTTAGCAAAAACTTGACCATGATGTCTCGCAAGGAGAAACTGTGCCGGAGCAGAATACATCTCCGATCTTGTTCTTGAAGTGGCAGAGAGGTCTGCAGAGTGTTTTGCAAGAAGAACAAGACAGTTGTCCAAGACTGCTGCCATTCAAATGGTAGCGTGGATGGAAAATGCAGGAGCGTTGTAAGGTACGGTTTTCTATTCGTTTGCAAGCTGCGCATAGAATCCCAGTGATCTGCGGCTTCGTCCTTCTCCTTTTGGAAGCTGCTGCTCGCTCTGCCTCCCGGAGGCGAAGAAGCGGCTTCTTGGCGCACAGAGCACTGTGCCGCTCTCAGAGCACTGTGCCCGTCGCGGTGGGCTCTAGTGCCAGGCTTCTGCCAAAAGACTCCGGGGACCGGCCCTTAGCTGCGGAGAGCTCCGTGTCTCCGTCTTCTACGTCTCTTCTCGCCTACAGCTTAGCAAAAAGTTTTCCCACTACGTCTCGCAAAGAGGAAGTGTGCCAGGAGGGAAAACATCCCCAGTTTTGTTCTAGACGTTTTACAGAAGGACTGTCGTGTGTTTTGCAAGAAGCAAAACACGGTTGTTCTGAAAGGAATAGATTCAAACGGTAGTGTGACTGGAAAAGGCAGGAGAGGATAAAGGTACTGTTTTCTATGATTTCGCAAGCCGCCCACACATTCCCAGTGTTGTACGGCTACGTCTTTCGCCTTCCCGAAGATGCCAGGCTCTCCGTCTCCCGGAGGCGAGGAAGCGGCTTCTTGGCGCACAGAGCATTTTGCTGCTCTCAGAGCATTGTGCCGGTCGTGGTGGGCTCCGGAGCTTGGCACCTGGAGATAGATGCCTGGGACCGGCGCTTAGCTTCGAAGCCCTCCGTATCTTCGTGTTTAGTCTCTCTTGTCGCCTCCATCTTAGCGAAATGCTTTTCCGCTACGTCTCGCAAAGAGAAAGTGTGCCAGGACAGAAAACATCTCCGATTTTCTGCTCAAAGTCGTACGGAGGACTGCAGAGTGTTTTGCAAGAAGCAAAACAAAGTTGTTCCGAACGGCTTATAGTCAAATGTTAGTGTGACTGGAAAAGGCAGGAGAGTGGTAAGGTACTGTTTTCTATGCGTTTGCAAGCTGCGCACACATTCCCAGTGTTGTACGGCTACGTCTTTCGCCTTTCCGAAGACGCCACGCTCTCCGTCTCCCGGAGGCCAAGATGCGGCTTCTTGGCGCACAGAGCCTTGTGCCGGTCTCGCTGAGCTCCGGAGAGCGGCTTCTGCAGAAAGACGCCCGGGACCGGCGCTTAGTTTCGGAGTCTTCTGTACCTTCGTCTTCTGCGTCTCTTGTCGCCCGCATCTCATAACAAATGCCTTTCTTCTACGTGTCGGGAAAAGAAACTGTGCCAGTAGAGAGTACTACATCTCCGATGGTGGTCTAGAGGTTGCACAGAGGTCTTCAGAGTGCTTTGCAAGAAACAAAAGGCAGTTTTCTAAGACGCTTTCCATTCCAGTGGTAATGTGAATGGAAAAGGCAGAAGAGTCGTACAAGACTGTTTCCTATGAGTTTGCAAGCTGCGCACACATTCCCAGTGTTGTACGGCTTGGTTCTTCGCCTTTGGGAAGCTGCCGCTCTCTCCGTCTCCCGGAGGCGAAGAAGCGGCTTCTTGGCGCGCAGAGCCTTGTGCCGGTCTCGCTGCGCTCCGGAGCTTGGCTCCTGTAGAAAGGCGCCCGGGACCGGCGCTTAGCTTCTGAGCTCCGTATCTTCGTCTTTAGCGGCTCCATCTGTCGCCTACATCTTTGCAGAAAACTTGTCCACTATGGCTCGCAAGGAAAATTGTGCCACTACAGAAAAGATCTGCCATCGTCTTCTAGAGGTTGCACGGAGGTCTGCAGAGGGTTTAGCAAGAAGCAAAACAAAGTTGTCCAAAACTCCTTCCATTCCAATGGTAATGTGAATGGAAAATGTAGGAGAGGTAAAAGGTACTGTTTCCTATGAGTTTGCAAGCTGCGCACACAAGCCCTGTGTGGCACGCCTTGGTTCTTCGCCTTTGGGAAGCTGCCGCTCTCTCCGTCTCCCGGAGGCGAAGAAGCGGCTTCTTGGCGCGCAGAGCACTGTGCCGGTCGCAGAGCTTTTTGCCGGGAGGGGGGGGCACTCTGCTGCACGGCTTCTGCCGAAAGACGCCGGGAAGCAGCGCTTAGCTTCGGACAGTTCCCTGTCTTCGTCTTTAGCGTCTCTTATCCTTCTACATCTTAGCAAAAACTTGACCATGATGTCTCGCAAGGAGAAACTGTGCCGGAGCAGAATACATCTCCGATCTTGTTCTTGAAGTGGCAGAGAGGTCTGCAGAGTGTTTTGCAAGAAGAACAAGACAGTTGTCCAAGACTGCTGCCATTCAAATGGTAGCGTGGATGGAAAATGCAGGAGCGTTGTAAGGTACGGTTTTCTATTCGTTTGCAAGCTGCGCATAGAATCCCAGTGATCTGCGGCTTCGTCCTTCTCCTTTTGGAAGCTGCTGCTCGCTCTGCCTCCCGGAGGCGAAGAAGCGGCTTCTTGGCGCACAGAGCACTGTGCCGCTCTCAGAGCACTGTGCCCGTCGCGGTGGGCTCTAGTGCCAGGCTTCTGCCAAAGACTCCGGGGACCGGCCCTTAGCTGCGGAGAGCTCCGTGTCTCCGTCTTCTACGTCTCTTCTCGCCTACAGCTTAGCAAAAAGTTTTCCCACTACGTCTCGCAAAGAGGAAGTGTGCCAGGAGGGAAAACATCCCCAGTTTTGTTCTAGACGTTTTACAGAAGGACTGCCGTGTGTTTTGCAAGAAGCAAAACACGGTTGTTCTGAAAGGAATAGATTCAAACGGTAGTGTGACTGGAAAAGGCAGGAGAGGATAAAGGTACTGTTTTCTATGATTTCGCAAGCCGCCCACACATTCCCAGTGTTGTACGGCTACGTATTTCGCCTTCCCGAAGATGCCAGGCTCTCCGTCTCCCGGAGGCGAGGAAGCGGCTTCTTGGCGCACAGAGCATTTTGCTGCTCTCAGAGCATTGTGCCGGTCGTGGTGGGCTCCGGAGCTTGGCACCTGGAGATAGATGCCTGGGACCGGCGCTTAGCTTCGAAGCCCTCCGTATCTTCGTGTTTAGTCTCTCTTGTCGCCTCCATCTTAGCAAAATGCTTTTCCGCTACGTCTCGCAAAGAGAAAGTGTGCCAGGACAGAAAACATCTCCGATTTTCTGCTCAAAGTTGTACGGAGGACTGCAGAGTGTTTTGCAAGAAGCAAAACAAAGTTGTTCCGAACGGCTTATAGTCAAATGTTAGTGTGACTGGAAAAGGCAGGAGAGTGGTAAGGTACTGTTTTCTATGCGTTTGCAAGCTGCGCACACATTCCCAGTGTTGTACGGCTACGTCTTTCGCCTTTCCGAAGACGCCACGCTCTCCGTCTCCCGGAGGCCAAGATGCGGCTTCTTGGCGCACAGAGCCTTGTGCCGGTCTCGCTGAGCTCCGGAGAGCGGCTTCTGCAGAAAGACGCCCGGGACCGGCGCTTAGTTTCGGAGTCTTCTGTACCTTCGTCTTCTGCGTCTCTTGTCGCCCGCATCTCATAACAAATGCCTTTCTTCTACGTGTCGGGAAAAGAAACTGTGCCAGTAGAGAGTACTACATCTCCGATGGTGGTCTAGAGGTTGCACAGAGGTCTTCAGAGTGCTTTGCAAGAAACAAAAGGCAGTTTTCTAAGACGCTTTCCATTCCAGTGGTAATGTGAATGGAAAAGGCAGAAGAGTCGTACAAGACTGTTTCCTATGAGTTTGCAAGCTGCGCACACATTCCCAGTGTTGTACGGCTTGGTTCTTCGCCTTTGGGAAGCTGCCGCTCTCTCCGTCTCCCGGAGGCGAAGAAGCGGCTTCTTGGCGCGCAGAGCCTTGTGCCGGTCTCGCTGCGCTCCGGAGCTTGGCTCCTGTAGAAAGGCGCCCGGGACCGGCGCTTAGCTTCTGAGCTCCATATCTTCGTCTTTAGCGGCTCCATCTGTCGCCTACATCTTTGCAGAAAACTTGTCCACTATGGCTCGCAAGGAAAATTGTGCCACTACAGAAAAGATCTGCCATCGTCTTCTAGAGGTTGCACGGAGGTCTGCAGAGGGTTTAGCAAGAAGCAAAACAAAGTTGTCCAAAACTCCTTCCATTCCAATGGTAATGTGAATGGAAAATGTAGGAGAGGTAAAAGGTACTGTTTCCTATGAGTTTGCAAGCTGCGCACACAAGCCCTGTGTGGCACGCCTTGGTTCTTCGCCTTTGGGAAGCTGCCGCTCTCTCCGTCTCCCGGAGGCGAAGAAGCGGCTTCTTGGCGCGCAGAGCACTGTGCCGGTCGCAGAGCTTTTTGCCGGGGGGGGGGGGGGGGGCACTCTGCTGCACGGCTTCTGCCGAAAGACGCCGGGAAGCAGCGCTTAGCTTCGGACAGTTCCCTGTCTTCGTCTTTAGCGTCTCTTATCCTTCTACATCTTAGCAAAAACTTGACCATGATGTCTCGCAAGGAGAAACTGTGCCGGAGCAGAATACATCTCCGATCTTGTTCTTGAAGTGGCAGAGAGGTCTGCAGAGTGTTTTGCAAGAAGAACAAGACAGTTGTCCAAGACTGCTGCCATTCAAATGGTAGCGTGGATGGAAAATGCAGGAGCGTTGTAAGGTACGGTTTTCTATTCGTTTGCAAGCTGCGCATAGAATCCCAGTGATCTGCGGCTTCGTCCTTCTCCTTTTGGAAGCTGCTGCTCGCTCTGCCTCCCGGAGGCGAAGAAGCGGCTTCTTGGCGCACAGAGCACTGTGCCGCTCTCAGAGCACTGTGCCCGTCGCGGTGGGCTCTAGTGCCAGGCTTCTGCCAAAAGACTCCGGGGACCGGCCCTTAGCTGCGGAGAGCTCCGTGTCTCCGTCTTCTACGTCTCTTCTCGCCTACAGCTTAGCAAAAAGTTTTCCCACTACGTCTCGCAAAGAGGAAGTGTGCCAGGAGGGAAAACATCCCCAGTTTTGTTCTAGACGTTTTACAGAAGGACTGTCGTGTGTTTTGCAAGAAGCAAAACACGGTTGTTCTGAAAGGAATAGATTCAAACGGTAGTGTGACTGGAAAAGGCAGGAGAGGATAAAGGTACTGTTTTCTATGATTTCGCAAGCCGCCCACACATTCCCAGTGTTGTACGGCTACGTCTTTCGCCTTCCCGAAGATGCCAGGCTCTCCGTCTCCCGGAGGCGAGGAAGCGGCTTCTTGGCGCACAGAGCATTTTGCTGCTCTCAGAGCATTGTGCCGGTCGTGGTGGGCTCCGGAGCTTGGCACCTGGAGATAGATGCCTGGGACCGGCGCTTAGCTTCGAAGCCCTCCGTATCTTCGTGTTTAGTCTCTCTTGTCGCCTCCATCTTAGCGAAATGCTTTTCCGCTACGTCTCGCAAAGAGAAAGTGTGCCAGGACAGAAAACATCTCCGATTTTCTGCTCAAAGTCGTACGGAGGACTGCAGAGTGTTTTGCAAGAAGCAAAACAAAGTTGTTCCGAACGGCTTATAGTCAAATGTTAGTGTGACTGGAAAAGGCAGGAGAGTGGTAAGGTACTGTTTTCTATGCGTTTGCAAGCTGCGCACACATTCCCAGTGTTGTACGGCTACGTCTTTCGCCTTTCCGAAGACGCCACGCTCTCCGTCTCCCGGAGGCCAAGATGCGGCTTCTTGGCGCACAGAGCCTTGTGCCGGTCTCGCTGAGCTCCGGAGAGCGGCTTCTGCAGAAAGACGCCCGGGACCGGCGCTTAGTTTCGGAGTCTTCTGTACCTTCGTCTTCTGCGTCTCTTGTCGCCCGCATCTCATAACAAATGCCTTTCTTCTACGTGTCGGGAAAAGAAACTGTGCCAGTAGAGAGTACTACATCTCCGATGGTGGTCTAGAGGTTGCACAGAGGTCTTCAGAGTGCTTTGCAAGAAACAAAAGGCAGTTTTCTAAGACGCTTTCCATTCCAGTGGTAATGTGAATGGAAAAGGCAGAAGAGTCGTACAAGACTGTTTCCTATGAGTTTGCAAGCTGCGCACACATTCCCAGTGTTGTACGGCTTGGTTCTTCGCCTTTGGGAAGCTGCCGCTCTCTCCGTCTCCCGGAGGCGAAGAAGCGGCTTCTTGGCGCGCAGAGCCTTGTGCCGGTCTCGCTGCGCTCCGGAGCTTGGCTCCTGTAGAAAGGCGCCCGGGACCGGCGCTTAGCTTCTGAGCTCCGTATCTTCGTCTTTAGCGGCTCCATCTGTCGCCTACATCTTTGCAGAAAACTTGTCCACTATGGCTCGCAAGGAAAATTGTGCCACTACAGAAAAGATCTGCCATCGTCTTCTAGAGGTTGCACGGAGGTCTGCAGAGGGTTTAGCAAGAAGCAAAACAAAGTTGTCCAAAACTCCTTCCATTCCAATGGTAATGTGAATGGAAAATGTAGGAGAGGTAAAAGGTACTGTTTCCTATGAGTTTGCAAGCTGCGCACACAAGCCCTGTGTGGCACGGCTTGGTTCTTCGCCTTTGGGAAGCTGCCGCTCTCTCCGTCTCCCGGAGGCGAAGAAGCGGCTTCTTGGCGCGCAGAGCACTGTGCCGGTCGCAGAGCTTTTTGCCGGGGGGGGGGGGGGGGGGCACTCTGCTGCACGGCTTCTGCCGAAAGACGCCGGGAAGCAGCGCTTAGCTTCGGACAGTTCCCTGTCTTCGTCTTTAGCGTCTCTTATCCTTCTACATCTTAGCAAAAACTTGACCATGATGTCTCGCAAGGAGAAACTGTGCCGGAGCAGAATACATCTCCGATCTTGTTCTTGAAGTGGCAGAGAGGTCTGCAGAGTGTTTTGCAAGAAGAACAAGACAGTTGTCCAAGACTGCTGCCATTCAAATGGTAGCGTGGATGGAAAATGCAGGAGCGTTGTAAGGTACGGTTTTCTATTCGTTTGCAAGCTGCGCATAGAATCCCAGTGATCTGCGGCTTCGTCCTTCTCCTTTTGGAAGCTGCTGCTCGCTCTGCCTCCCGGAGGCGAAGAAGCGGCTTCTTGGCGCACAGAGCACTGTGCCGCTCTCAGAGCACTGTGCCCGTCGCGGTGGGCTCTAGTGCCAGGCTTCTGCCAAAAGACTCCGGGGACCGGCCCTTAGCTGCGGAGAGCTCCGTGTCTCCGTCTTCTACGTCTCTTCTCGCCTACAGCTTAGCAAAAAGTTTTCCCACTACGTCTCGCAAAGAGGAAGTGTGCCAGGAGGGAAAACATCCCCAGTTTTGTTCTAGACGTTTTACAGAAGGACTGTCGTGTGTTTTGCAAGAAGCAAAACACGGTTGTTCTGAAAGGAATAGATTCAAACGGTAGTGTGACTGGAAAAGGCAGGAGAGGATAAAGGTACTGTTTTCTATGATTTCGCAAGCCGCCCACACATTCCCAGTGTTGTACGGCTACGTCTTTCGCCTTCCCGAAGATGCCAGGCTCTCCGTCTCCCGGAGGCGAGGAAGCGGCTTCTTGGCGCACAGAGCATTTTGCTGCTCTCAGAGCATTGTGCCGGTCGTGGTGGGCTCCGGAGCTTGGCACCTGGAGATAGATGCCTGGGACCGGCGCTTAGCTTCGAAGCCCTCCGTATCTTCGTGTTTAGTCTCTCTTGTCGCCTCCGTCTTAGCGAAATGCTTTTCCGCTACGTCTCGCAAAGAGAAAGTGTGCCAGGACAGAAAACATCTCCGATTTTCTGCTCAAAGTCGTACGGAGGACTGCAGAGTGTTTTGCAAGAAGCAAAACAAAGTTGTTCCGAACGGCTTATAGTCAAATGTTAGTGTGACTGGAAAAGGCAGGAGAGTGGTAAGGTACTGTTTTCTATGCGTTTGCAAGCTGCGCACACATTCCCAGTGTTGTACGGCTACGTCTTTCGCCTTTCCGAAGACGCCACGCTCTCCGTCTCCCGGAGGCCAAGATGCGGCTTCTTGGCGCACAGAGCCTTGTGCCGGTCTCGCTGAGCTCCGGAGAGCGGCTTCTGCAGAAAGACGCCCGGGACCGGCGCTTAGTTTCGGAGTCTTCTGTACCTTCGTCTTCTGCGTCTCTTGTCGCCCGCATCTCATAACAAATGCCTTTCTTCTACGTGTCGGGAAAAGAAACTGTGCCAGTAGAGAGTACTACATCTCCGATGGTGGTCTAGAGGTTGCACAGAGGTCTTCAGAGTGCTTTGCAAGAAACAAAAGGCAGTTTTCTAAGACGCTTTCCATTCCAGTGGTAATGTGAATGGAAAAGGCAGAAGAGTCGTACAAGACTGTTTCCTATGAGTTTGCAAGCTGCGCACACATTCCCAGTGTTGTACGGCTTGGTTCTTCGCCTTTGGGAAGCTGCCGCTCTCTCCGTCTCCCGGAGGCGAAGAAGCGGCTTCTTGGCGCGCAGAGCCTTGTGCCGGTCTCGCTGCGCTCCGGAGCTTGGCTCCTGTAGAAAGGCGCCCGGGACCGGCGCTTAGCTTCTGAGCTCCGTATCTTCGTCTTTAGCGGCTCCATCTGTCGCCTACATCTTTGCAGAAAACTTGTCCACTATGGCTCGCAAGGAAAATTGTGCCACTACAGAAAAGATCTGCCATCGTCTTCTAGAGGTTGCACGGAGGTCTGCAGAGGGTTTAGCAAGAAGCAAAACAAAGTTGTCCAAAACTCCTTCCATTCCAATGGTAATGTGAATGGAAAATGTAGGAGAGGTAAAAGGTACTGTTTCCTATGAGTTTGCAAGCTGCGCACACAAGCCCTGTGTGGCACGCCTTGGTTCTTCGCCTTTGGGAAGCTGCCGCTCTCTCCGTCTCCCGGAGGCGAAGAAGCGGCTTCTTGGCGCGCAGAGCACTGTGCCGGTCGCAGAGCTTTTTGCCGGGAGGGGGGGGGGGGGGCACTCTGCTGCACGGCTTCTGCCGAAAGACGCCGGGAAGCAGCGCTTAGCTTCGGACAGTTCCCTGTCTTCGTCTTTAGCGTCTCTTATCCTTCTACATCTTAGCAAAAACTTGACCATGATGTCTCGCAAGGAGAAACTGTGCCGGAGCAGAATACATCTCCGATCTTGTTCTTGAAGTGGCAGAGAGGTCTGCAGAGTGTTTTGCAAGAAGAACAAGACAGTTGTCCAAGACTGCTGCCATTCAAATGGTAGCGTGGATGGAAAATGCAGGAGCGTTGTAAGGTACGGTTTTCTATTCGTTTGCAAGCTGCGCATAGAATCCCAGTGATCTGCGGCTTCGTCCTTCTCCTTTTGGAAGCTGCTGCTCGCTCTGCCTCCCGGAGGCGAAGAAGCGGCTTCTTGGCGCACAGAGCACTGTGCCGCTCTCAGAGCACTGTGCCCGTCGCGGTGGGCTCTAGTGCCAGGCTTCTGCCAAAAGACTCCGGGGACCGGCCCTTAGCTGCGGAGAGCTCCGTGTCTCCGTCTTCTACGTCTCTTCTCGCCTACAGCTTAGCAAAAAGTTTTCCCACTACGTCTCGCAAAGAGGAAGTGTGCCAGGAGGGAAAACATCCCCAGTTTTGTTCTAGACGTTTTACAGAAGGACTGTCGTGTGTTTTGCAAGAAGCAAAACACGGTTGTTCTGAAAGGAATAGATTCAAACGGTAGTGTGACTGGAAAAGGCAGGAGAGGATAAAGGTACTGTTTTCTATGATTTCGCAAGCCGCCCACACATTCCCAGTGTTGTACGGCTACGTCTTTCGCCTTCCCGAAGATGCCAGGCTCTCCGTCTCCCGGAGGCGAGGAAGCGGCTTCTTGGCGCACAGAGCATTTTGCTGCTCTCAGAGCATTGTGCCGGTCGTGGTGGGCTCCGGAGCTTGGCACCTGGAGATAGATGCCTGGGACCGGCGCTTAGCTTCGAAGCCCTCCGTATCTTCGTGTTTAGTCTCTCTTGTCGCCTCCATCTTAGCGAAATGCTTTTCCGCTACGTCTCGCAAAGAGAAAGTGTGCCAGGACAGAAAACATCTCCGATTTTCTGCTCAAAGTCGTACGGAGGACTGCAGAGTGTTTTGCAAGAAGCAAAACAAAGTTGTTCCGAACGGCTTATAGTCAAATGTTAGTGTGACTGGAAAAGGCAGGAGAGTGGTAAGGTACTGTTTTCTATGCGTTTGCAAGCTGCGCACACATTCCCAGTGTTGTACGGCTACGTCTTTCGCCTTTCCGAAGACGCCACGCTCTCCGTCTCCCGGAGGCCAAGATGCGGCTTCTTGGCGCACAGAGCCTTGTGCCGGTCTCGCTGAGCTCCGGAGAGCGGCTTCTGCAGAAAGACGCCCGGGACCGGCGCTTAGTTTCGGAGTCTTCTGTACCTTCGTCTTCTGCGTCTCTTGTCGCCCGCATCTCATAACAAATGCCTTTCTTCTACGTGTCGGGAAAAGAAACTGTGCCAGTAGAGAGTACTACATCTCCGATGGTGGTCTAGAGGTTGCACAGAGGTCTTCAGAGTGCTTTGCAAGAAACAAAAGGCAGTTTTCTAAGACGCTTTCCATTCCAGTGGTAATGTGAATGGAAAAGGCAGAAGAGTCGTACAAGACTGTTTCCTATGAGTTTGCAAGCTGCGCACACATTCCCAGTGTTGTACGGCTTGGTTCTTCGCCTTTGGGAAGCTGCCGCTCTCTCCGTCTCCCGGAGGCGAAGAAGCGGCTTCTTGGCGCGCAGAGCCTTGTGCCGGTCTCGCTGCGCTCCGGAGCTTGGCTCCTGTAGAAAGGCGCCCGGGACCGGCGCTTAGCTTCTGAGCTCCGTATCTTCGTCTTTAGCGGCTCCATCTGTCGCCTACATCTTTGCAGAAAACTTGTCCACTATGGCTCGCAAGGAAAATTGTGCCACTACAGAAAAGATCTGCCATCGTCTTCTAGAGGTTGCACGGAGGTCTGCAGAGGGTTTAGCAAGAAGCAAAACAAAGTTGTCCAAAACTCCTTCCATTCCAATGGTAATGTGAATGGAAAATGTAGGAGAGGTAAAAGGTACTGTTTCCTATGAGTTTGCAAGCTGCGCACACAAGCCCTGTGTGGCACGCCTTGGTTCTTCGCCTTTGGGAAGCTGCCGCTCTCTCCGTCTCCCGGAGGCGAAGAAGCGGCTTCTTGGCGCGCAGAGCACTGTGCCGGTCGCAGAGCTTTTTGCCGGGAGGGGGGGGGGGGCACTCTGCTGCACGGCTTCTGCCGAAAGACGCCGGGAAGCAGCGCTTAGCTTCGGACAGTTCCCTGTCTTCGTCTTTAGCGTCTCTTATCCTTCTACATCTTAGCAAAAACTTGACCATGATGTCTCGCAAGGAGAAACTGTGCCGGAGCAGAATACATCTCCGATCTTGTTCTTGAAGTGGCAGAGAGGTCTGCAGAGTGTTTTGCAAAAAGAACAAGACAGTTGTCCAAGACTGCTGCCATTCAAATGGTAGCGTGGATGGAAAATGCAGGAGCGTTGTAAGGTACGGTTTTCTATTCGTTTGCAAGCTGCGCATAGAATCCCAGTGATCTGCGGCTTCGTCCTTCTCCTTTTGGAAGCTGCTGCTCGCTCTGCCTCCCGGAGGCGAAGAAGCGGCTTCTTGGCGCACAGAGCACTGTGCCGCTCTCAGAGCACTGTGCCCGTCGCGGTGGGCTCTAGTGCCAGGCTTCTGCCAAAAGACTCCGGGGACCGGCCCTTAGCTGCGGAGAGCTCCGTGTCTCCGTCTTCTACGTCTCTTCTCGCCTACAGCTTAGCAAAAAGTTTTCCCACTACGTCTCGCAAAGAGGAAGTGTGCCAGGAGGGAAAACATCCCCAGTTTTGTTCTAGACGTTTTACAGAAGGACTGTCGTGTGTTTTGCAAGAAGCAAAACACGGTTGTTCTGAAAGGAATAGATTCAAACGGTAGTGTGACTGGAAAAGGCAGGAGAGGATAAAGGTACTGTTTTCTATGATTTCGCAAGCCGCCCACACATTCCCAGTGTTGTACGGCTACGTCTTTCGCCTTCCCGAAGATGCCAGGCTCTCCGTCTCCCGGAGGCGAGGAAGCGGCTTCTTGGCGCACAGAGCATTTTGCTGCTCTCAGAGCATTGTGCCGGTCGTGGTGGGCTCCGGAGCTTGGCACCTGGAGATAGATGCCTGGGACCGGCGCTTAGCTTCGAAGCCCTCCGTATCTTCGTGTTTAGTCTCTCTTGTCGCCTCCATCTTAGCGAAATGCTTTTCCGCTACGTCTCGCAAAGAGAAAGTGTGCCAGGACAGAAAACATCTCCGATTTTCTGCTCAAAGTCGTACGGAGGACTGCAGAGTGTTTTGCAAGAAGCAAAACAAAGTTGTTCCGAACGGCTTATAGTCAAATGTTAGTGTGACTGGAAAAGGCAGGAGAGTGGTAAGGTACTGTTTTCTATGCGTTTGCAAGCTGCGCACACATTCCCAGTGTTGTACGGCTACGTCTTTCGCCTTTCCGAAGACGCCACGCTCTCCGTCTCCCGGAGGCCAAGATGCGGCTTCTTGGCGCACAGAGCCTTGTGCCGGTCTCGCTGAGCTCCGGAGAGCGGCTTCTGCAGAAAGACGCCCGGGACCGGCGCTTAGTTTCGGAGTCTTCTGTACCTTCGTCTTCTGCGTCTCTTGTCGCCCGCATCTCATAACAAATGCCTTTCTTCTACGTGTCGGGAAAAGAAACTGTGCCAGTAGAGAGTACTACATCTCCGATGGTGGTCTAGAGGTTGCACAGAGGTCTTCAGAGTGCTTTGCAAGAAACAAAAGGCAGTTTTCTAAGACGCTTTCCATTCCAGTGGTAATGTGAATGGAAAAGGCAGAAGAGTCGTACAAGACTGTTTCCTATGAGTTTGCAAGCTGCGCACACATTCCCAGTGTTGTACGGCTTGGTTCTTCGCCTTTGGGAAGCTGCCGCTCTCTCCGTCTCCCGGAGGCGAAGAAGCGGCTTCTTGGCGCGCAGAGCCTTGTGCCGGTCTCGCTGCGCTCCGGAGCTTGGCTCCTGTAGAAAGGCGCCCGGGACCGGCGCTTAGCTTCTGAGCTCCGTATCTTCGTCTTTAGCGGCTCCATCTGTCGCCTACATCTTTGCAGAAAACTTGTCCACTATGGCTCGCAAGGAAAATTGTGCCACTACAGAAAAGATCTGCCATCGTCTTCTAGAGGTTGCACGGAGGTCTGCAGAGGGTTTAGCAAGAAGCAAAACAAAGTTGTCCAAAACTCCTTCCATTCCAATGGTAATGTGAATGGAAAATGTAGGAGAGGTAAAAGGTACTGTTTCCTATGAGTTTGCAAGCTGCGCACACAAGCCCTGTGTGGCACGCCTTGGTTCTTCGCCTTTGGGAAGCTGCCGCTCTCTCCGTCTCCCGGAGGCGAAGAAGCGGCTTCTTGGCGCGCAGAGCACTGTGCCGGTCGCAGAGCTTTTTGCCGGGAGGGGGGGGGGGCACTCTGCTGCACGGCTTCTGCCGAAAGACGCCGGGAAGCAGCGCTTAGCTTCGGACAGTTCCCTGTCTTCGTCTTTAGCGTCTCTTATCCTTCTACATCTTAGCAAAAACTTGACCATGATGTCTCGCAAGGAGAAACTGTGCCGGAGCAGAATACATCTCCGATCTTGTTCTTGAAGTGGCAGAGAGGTCTGCAGAGTGTTTTGCAAGAAGAACAAGACAGTTGTCCAAGACTGCTGCCATTCAAATGGTAGCGTGGATGGAAAATGCAGGAGCGTTGTAAGGTACGGTTTTCTATTCGTTTGCAAGCTGCGCATAGAATCCCAGTGATCTGCGGCTTCGTCCTTCTCCTTTTGGAAGCTGCTGCTCGCTCTGCCTCCCGGAGGCGAAGAAGCGGCTTCTTGGCGCACAGAGCACTGTGCCGCTCTCAGAGCACTGTGCCCGTCGCGGTGGGCTCTAGTGCCAGGCTTCTGCCAAAAGACTCCGGGGACCGGCCCTTAGCTGCGGAGAGCTCCGTGTCTCCGTCTTCTACGTCTCTTCTCGCCTACAGCTTAGCAAAAAGTTTTCCCACTACGTCTCGCAAAGAGGAAGTGTGCCAGGAGGGAAAACATCCCCAGTTTTGTTCTAGACGTTTTACAGAAGGACTGTCGTGTGTTTTGCAAGAAGCAAAACACGGTTGTTCTGAAAGGAATAGATTCAAACGGTAGTGTGACTGGAAAAGGCAGGAGAGGATAAAGGTACTGTTTTCTATGATTTCGCAAGCCGCCCACACATTCCCAGTGTTGTACGGCTACGTCTTTCGCCTTCCCGAAGATGCCAGGCTCTCCGTCTCCCGGAGGCGAGGAAGCGGCTTCTTGGCGCACAGAGCATTTTGCTGCTCTCAGAGCATTGTGCCGGTCGTGGTGGGCTCCGGAGCTTGGCACCTGGAGATAGATGCCTGGGACCGGCGCTTAGCTTCGAAGCCCTCCGTATCTTCGTGTTTAGTCTCTCTTGTCGCCTCCATCTTAGCGAAATGCTTTTCCGCTACGTCTCGCAAAGAGAAAGTGTGCCAGGACAGAAAACATCTCCGATTTTCTGCTCAAAGTCGTACGGAGGACTGCAGAGTGTTTTGCAAGAAGCAAAACAAAGTTGTTCCGAACGGCTTATAGTCAAATGTTAGTGTGACTGGAAAAGGCAGGAGAGTGGTAAGGTACTGTTTTCTATGCGTTTGCAAGCTGCGCACACATTCCCAGTGTTGTACGGCTACGTCTTTCGCCTTTCCGAAGACGCCACGCTCTCCGTCTCCCGGAGGCCAAGATGCGGCTTCTTGGCGCACAGAGCCTTGTGCCGGTCTCGCTGAGCTCCGGAGAGCGGCTTCTGCAGAAAGACGCCCGGGACCGGCGCTTAGTTTCGGAGTCTTCTGTACCTTCGTCTTCTGCGTCTCTTGTCGCCCGCATCTCATAACAAATGCCTTTCTTCTACGTGTCGGGAAAAGAAACTGTGCCAGTAGAGAGTACTACATCTCCGATGGTGGTCTAGAGGTTGCACAGAGGTCTTCAGAGTGCTTTGCAAGAAACAAAAGGCAGTTTTCTAAGACGCTTTCCATTCCAGTGGTAATGTGAATGGAAAAGGCAGAAGAGTCGTACAAGACTGTTTCCTATGAGTTTGCAAGCTGCGCACACATTCCCAGTGTTGTACGGCTTGGTTCTTCGCCTTTGGGAAGCTGCCGCTCTCTCCGTCTCCCGGAGGCGAAGAAGCGGCTTCTTGGCGCGCAGAGCCTTGTGCCGGTCTCGCTGCGCTCCGGAGCTTGGCTCCTGTAGAAAGGCGCCCGGGACCGGCGCTTAGCTTCTGAGCTCCGTATCTTCGTCTTTAGCGGCTCCATCTGTCGCCTACATCTTTGCAGAAAACTTGTCCACTATGGCTCGCAAGGAAAATTGTGCCACTACAGAAAAGATCTGCCATCGTCTTCTAGAGGTTGCACGGAGGTCTGCAGAGGGTTTAGCAAGAAGCAAAACAAAGTTGTCCAAAACTCCTTCCATTCCAATGGTAATGTGAATGGAAAATGTAGGAGAGGTAAAAGGTACTGTTTCCTATGAGTTTGCAAGCTGCGCACACAAGCCCTGTGTGGCACGCCTTGGTTCTTCGCCTTTGGGAAGCTGCCGCTCTCTCCGTCTCCCGGAGGCGAAGAAGCGGCTTCTTGGCGCGCAGAGCACTGTGCCGGTCGCAGAGCTTTTTGCCGGGAGGGGGGGGGGGCACTCTGCTGCACGGCTTCTGCCGAAAGACGCCGGGAAGCAGCGCTTAGCTTCGGACAGTTCCCTGTCTTCGTCTTTAGCGTCTCTTATCCTTCTACATCTTAGCAAAAACTTGACCATGATGTCTCGCAAGGAGAAACTGTGCCGGAGCAGAATACATCTCCGATCTTGTTCTTGAAGTGGCAGAGAGGTCTGCAGAGTGTTTTGCAAGAAGAACAAGACAGTTGTCCAAGACTGCTGCCATTCAAATGGTAGCGTGGATGGAAAATGCAGGAGCGTTGTAAGGTACGGTTTTCTATTCGTTTGCAAGCTGCGCATAGAATCCCAGTGATCTGCGGCTTCGTCCTTCTCCTTTTGGAAGCTGCTGCTCGCTCTGCCTCCCGGAGGCGAAGAAGCGGCTTCTTGGCGCACAGAGCACTGTGCCGCTCTCAGAGCACTGTGCCCGTCGCGGTGGGCTCTAGTGCCAGGCTTCTGCCAAAAGACTCCGGGGACCGGCCCTTAGCTGCGGAGAGCTCCGTGTCTCCGTCTTCTACGTCTCTTCTCGCCTACAGCTTAGCAAAAAGTTTTCCCACTACGTCTCGCAAAGAGGAAGTGTGCCAGGAGGGAAAACATCCCCAGTTTTGTTCTAGACGTTTTACAGAAGGACTGTCGTGTGTTTTGCAAGAAGCAAAACACGGTTGTTCTGAAAGGAATAGATTCAAACGGTAGTGTGACTGGAAAAGGCAGGAGAGGATAAAGGTACTGTTTTCTATGATTTCGCAAGCCGCCCACACATTCCCAGTGTTGTACGGCTACGTCTTTCGCCTTCCCGAAGATGCCAGGCTCTCCGTCTCCCGGAGGCGAGGAAGCGGCTTCTTGGCGCACAGAGCATTTTGCTGCTCTCAGAGCATTGTGCCGGTCGTGGTGGGCTCCGGAGCTTGGCACCTGGAGATAGATGCCTGGGACCGGCGCTTAGCTTCGAAGCCCTCCGTATCTTCGTGTTTAGTCTCTCTTGTCGCCTCCATCTTAGCGAAATGCTTTTCCGCTACGTCTCGCAAAGAGAAAGTGTGCCAGGACAGAAAACATCTCCGATTTTCTGCTCAAAGTCGTACGGAGGACTGCAGAGTGTTTTGCAAGAAGCAAAACAAAGTTGTTCCGAACGGCTTATAGTCAAATGTTAGTGTGACTGGAAAAGGCAGGAGAGTGGTAAGGTACTGTTTTCTATGCGTTTGCAAGCTGCGCACACATTCCCAGTGTTGTACGGCTACGTCTTTCGCCTTTCCGAAGACGCCACGCTCTCCGTCTCCCGGAGGCCAAGATGCGGCTTCTTGGCGCACAGAGCCTTGTGCCGGTCTCGCTGAGCTCCGGAGAGCGGCTTCTGCAGAAAGACGCCCGGGACCGGCGCTTAGTTTCGGAGTCTTCTGTACCTTCGTCTTCTGCGTCTCTTGTCGCCCGCATCTCATAACAAATGCCTTTCTTCTACGTGTCGGGAAAAGAAACTGTGCCAGTAGAGAGTACTACATCTCCGATGGTGGTCTAGAGGTTGCACAGAGGTCTTCAGAGTGCTTTGCAAGAAACAAAAGGCAGTTTTCTAAGACGCTTTCCATTCCAGTGGTAATGTGAATGGAAAAGGCAGAAGAGTCGTACAAGACTGTTTCCTATGAGTTTGCAAGCTGCGCACACATTCCCACTGTTGTACGGCTTGGTTCTTCGCCTTTGGGAAGCTGCCGCTCTCTCCGTCTCCCGGAGGCGAAGAAGCGGCTTCTTGGCGCGCAGAGCCTTGTGCCGGTCTCGCTGCGCTCCGGAGCTTGGCTCCTGTAGAAAGGCGCCCGGGACCGGCGCTTAGCTTCTGAGCTCCGTATCTTCGTCTTTAGCGGCTCCATCTGTCGCCTACATCTTTGCAGAAAACTTGTCCACTATGGCTCGCAAGGAAAATTGTGCCACTACAGAAAAGATCTGCCTTCGTCTTCTAGAGGTTGCACGGAGGTCTGCAGAGGGTTTAGCAAGAAGCAAAACAAAGTTGTCCAAAACTCCTTCCATTCCAATGGTAATGTGAATGGAAAATGTAGGAGAGGTAAAAGGTACTGTTTCCTATGAGTTTGCAAGCTGCGCACACAAGCCCTGTGTGGCACGCCTTGGTTCTTCGCCTTTGGGAAGCTGCCGCTCTCTCCGTCTCCCGGAGGCAAAGAAGCGGCTTCTTGGCGCGCAGAGCACTGTGCCGGTCGCAGAGCTTTTTGCCGGGAGGGGGGGGGGGGCACTCTGCTGCACGGCTTCTGCCGAAAGACGCCGGGAAGCAGCGCTTAGCTTCGGACAGTTCCCTGTCTTCGTCTTTAGCGTCTCTTATCCTTCTACATCTTAGCAAAAACTTGACCATGATGTCTCGCAAGGAGAAACTGTGCCGGAGCAGAATACATCTCCGATCTTGTTCTTGAAGTGGCAGAGAGGTCTGCAGAGTGTTTTGCAAGAAGAACAAGACAGTTGTCCAAGACTGCTGCCATTCAAATGGTAGCGTGGATGGAAAATGCAGGAGCGTTGTAAGGTACGGTTTTCTATTCGTTTGCAAGCTGCGCATAGAATCCCAGTGATCTGCGGCTTCGTCCTTCTCCTTTTGGAAGCTGCTGCTCGCTCTGCCTCCCGGAGGCGAAGAAGCGGCTTCTTGGCGCACAGAGCACTGTGCCGCTCTCAGAGCACTGTGCCCGTCGCGGTGGGCTCTAGTGCCAGGCTTCTGCCAAAAGACTCCGGGGACCGGCCCTTAGCTGCGGAGAGCTCCGTGTCTCCGTCTTCTACGTCTCTTCTCGCCTACAGCTTAGCAAAAAGTTTTCCCACTACGTCTCGCAAAGAGGAAGTGTGCCAGGAGGGAAAACATCCCCAGTTTTGTTCTAGACGTTTTACAGAAGGACTGTCGTGTGTTTTGCAAGAAGCAAAACACGGTTGTTCTGAAAGGAATAGATTCAAACGGTAGTGTGACTGGAAAAGGCAGGAGAGGATAAAGGTACTGGTTTCTATGATTTCGCAAGCCGCCCACACATTCCCAGTGTTGTACGGCTACGTCTTTCGCCTTCCCGAAGATGCCAGGCTCTCCGTCTCCCGGAGGCGAGGAAGCGGCTTCTTGGCGCACAGAGCATTTTGCTGCTCTCAGAGCATTGTGCCGGTCGTGGTGGGCTCCGGAGCTTGGCACCTGGAGATAGATGCCTGGGACCGGCGCTTAGCTTCGAAGCCCTCCGTATCTTCGTGTTTAGTCTCTCTTGTCGCCTCCATCTTAGCGAAATGCTTTTCCGCTACGTCTCGCAAAGAGAAAGTGTGCCAGGACAGAAAACATCTCCGATTTTCTGCTCAAAGTCGTACGGAGGACTGCAGAGTGTTTTGCAAGAAGCAAAACAAAGTTGTTCCGAACGGCTTATAGTCAAATGTTAGTGTGACTGGAAAAGGCAGGAGAGTGGTAAGGTACTGTTTTCTATGCGTTTGCAAGCTGCGCACACATTCCCAGTGTTGTACGGCTACGTCTTTCGCCTTTCCGAAGACGCCACGCTCTCCGTCTCCCGGAGGCCAAGATGCGGCTTCTTGGCGCACAGAGCCTTGTGCCAGTCTCGCTGAGCTCCGGAGAGCGGCTTCTGCAGAAAGACGCCCGGGACCGGCGCTTAGTTTCGGAGTCTTCTGTACCTTCGTCTTCTGCGTCTCTTGTCGCCCGCATCTCATAACAAATGCCTTTCTTCTACGTGTCGGGAAAAGAAACTGTGCCAGTAGAGAGTACTACATCTCCGATGGTGGTCTAGAGGTTGCACAGAGGTCTTCAGAGTGCTTTGCAAGAAACAAAAGGCAGTTTTCTAAGACGCTTTCCATTCCAGTGGTAATGTGAATGGAAAAGGCAGAAGAGTCGTACAAGACTGTTTCCTATGAGTTTGCAAGCTGCGCACACATTCCCAGTGTTGTACGGCTTGGTTCTTCGCCTTTGGGAAGCTGCCGCTCTCTCCGTCTCCCGGAGGCGAAGAAGCGGCTTCTTGGCGCGCAGAGCCTTGTGCCGGTCTCGCTGCGCTCCGGAGCTTGGCTCCTGTAGAAAGGCGCCCGGGACCGGCGCTTAGCTTCTGAGCTCCGTATCTTCGTCTTTAGCGGCTCCATCTGTCGCCTACATCTTTGCAGAAAACTTGTCCACTATGGCTCGCAAGGAAAATTGTGCCACTACAGAAAAGATCTGCCATCGTCTTCTAGAGGTTGCACGGAGGTCTGCAGAGGGTTTAGCAAGAAGCAAAACAAAGTTGTCCAAAACTCCTTCCATTCCAATGGTAATGTGAATGGAAAATGTAGGAGAGGTAAAAGGTACTGTTTCCTATGAGTTTGCAAGCTGCGCACACAAGCCCTGTGTGGCACGCCTTGGTTCTTCGCCTTTGGGAAGCTGCCGCTCTCTCCGTCTCCCGGAGGCGAAGAAGCGGCTTCTTGGCGCGCAGAGCACTGTGCCGGTCGCAGAGCTTTTTGCCGGGAGGGGGGGGCACTCTGCTGCACGGCTTCTGCCGAAAGACGCCGGGAAGCAGCGCTTAGCTTCGGACAGTTCCCTGTCTTCGTCTTTAGCGTCTCTTATCCTTCTACATCTTAGCAAAAACTTGACCATGATGTCTCGCAAGGAGAAACTGTGCCGGAGCAGAATACATCTCCGATCTTGTTCTTGAAGTGGCAGAGAGGTCTGCAGAGTGTTTTGCAAGAAGAACAAGACAGTTGTCCAAGACTGCTGCCATTCAAATGGTAGCGTGGATGGAAAATGCAGGAGCGTTGTAAGGTACGGTTTTCTATTCGTTTGCAAGCTGCGCATAGAATCCCAGTGATCTGCGGCTTCGTCCTTCTCCTTTTGGAAGCTGCTGCTCGCTCTGCCTCCCGGAGGCGAAGAAGCGGCTTCTTGGCGCACAGAGCACTGTGCCGCTCTCAGAGCACTGTGCCCGTCGCGGTGGGCTCTAGTGCCAGGCTTCTGCCAAAAGACTCCGGGGACCGGCCCTTAGCTGCGGAGAGCTCCGTGTCTCCGTCTATCTACGTCTCTTCTCGCCTACAGCTTAGCAAAAAGTTTTCCCACTACGTCTCGCAAAGAGGAAGTGTGCCAGGAGGGAAAACATCCCCAGTTTTGTTCTAGACGTTTTACAGAAGGACTGTCGTGTGTTTTGCAAGAAGCAAAACACGGTTGTTCTGAAAGGAATAGATTCAAACGGTAGTGTGACTGGAAAAGGCAGGAGAGGATAAAGGTACTGTTTTCTATGATTTCGCAAGCCGCCCACACATTCCCAGTGTTGTACGGCTACGTCTTTCGCCTTCCCGAAGATGCCAGGCTCTCCGTCTCCCGGAGGCGAGGAAGCGGCTTCTTGGCGCACAGAGCATTTTGCTGCTCTCAGAGCATTGTGCCGGTCGTGGTGGGCTCCGGAGCTTGGCACCTGGAGATAGATGCCTGGGACCGGCGCTTAGCTTCGAAGCCCTCCGTATCTTCGTGTTTAGTCTCTCTTGTCGCCTCCATCTTAGCGAAATGCTTTTCCGCTACGTCTCGCAAAGAGAAAGTGTGCCAGGACAGAAAACATCTCCGATTTTCTGCTCAAAGTCGTACGGAGGACTGCAGAGTGTTTTGCAAGAAGCAAAACAAAGTTGTTCCGAACGGCTTATAGTCAAATGTTAGTGTGACTGGAAAAGGCAGGAGAGTGGTAAGGTACTGTTTTCTATGCGTTTGCAAGCTGCGCACACATTCCCAGTGTTGTACGGCTACGTCTTTCGCCTTTCCGAAGACGCCACGCTCTCCGTCTCCCGGAGGCCAAGATGCGGCTTCTTGGCGCACAGAGCCTTGTGCCGGTCTCGCTGAGCTCCGGAGAGCGGCTTCTGCAGAAAGACGCCCGGGACCGGCGCTTAGTTTCGGAGTCTTCTGTACCTTCGTCTTCTGCGTCTCTTGTCGCCCGCATCTCATAACAAATGCCTTTCTTCTACGTGTCGGGAAAAGAAACTGTGCCAGTAGAGAGTACTACATCTCCGATGGTGGTCTAGAGGTTGCACAGAGGTCTTCAGAGTGCTTTGCAAGAAACAAAAGGCAGTTTTCTAAGACGCTTTCCATTCCAGTGGTAATGTGAATGGAAAAGGCAGAAGAGTCGTACAAGACTGTTTCCTATGAGTTTGCAAGCTGCGCACACATTCCCAGTGTTGTACGGCTTGGTTCTTCGCCTTTGGGAAGCTGCCGCTCTCTCCGTCTCCCGGAGGCGAAGAAGCGGCTTCTTGGCGCGCAGAGCCTTGTGCCGGTCTCGCTGCGCTCCGGAGCTTGGCTCCTGTAGAAAGGCGCCCGGGACCGGCGCTTAGCTTCTGAGCTCCGTATCTTCGTCTTTAGCGGCTCCATCTGTCGCCTACATCTTTGCAGAAAACTTGTCCACTATGGCTCGCAAGGAAAATTGTGCCACTACAGAAAAGATCTGCCATCGTCTTCTAGAGGTTGCACGGAGGTCTGCAGAGGGTTTAGCAAGAAGCAAAACAAAGTTGTCCAAAACTCCTTCCATTCCAATGGTAATGTGAATGGAAAATGTAGGAGAGGTAAAAGGTACTGTTTCCTATGAGTTTGCAAGCTGCGCACACAAGCCCTGTGTGGCACGCCTTGGTTCTTCGCCTTTGGGAAGCTGCCGCTCTCTCCGTCTCCCGGAGGCGAAGAAGCGGCTTCTTGGCGCGCAGAGCACTGTGCCGGTCGCAGAGCTTTTTGCCGGGAGGGGGGGGGGGGCACTCTGCTGCACGGCTTCTGCCGAAAGACGCCGGGAAGCAGCGCTTAGCTTCGGACAGTTCCCTGTCTTCGTCTTTAGCGTCTCTTATCCTTCTACATCTTAGCAAAAACTTGACCATGATGTCTCGCAAGGAGAAACTGTGCCGGAGCAGAATACATCTCCGATCTTGTTCTTGAAGTGGCAGAGAGGTCTGCAGAGTGTTTTGCAAGAAGAACAAGACAGTTGTCCAAGACTGCTGCCATTCAAATGGTAGCGTGGATGGAAAATGCAGGAGCGTTGTAAGGTACGGTTTTCTATTCGTTTGCAAGCTGCGCATAGAATCCCAGTGATCTGCGGCTTCGTCCTTCTCCTTTTGGAAGCTGCTGCTCGCTCTGCCTCCCGGAGGCGAAGAAGCGGCTTCTTGGCGCACAGAGCACTGTGCCGCTCTCAGAGCACTGTGCCCGTCGCGGTGGGCTCTAGTGCCAGGCTTCTGCCAAAAGACTCCGGGGACCGGCCCTTAGCTGCGGAGAGCTCCGTGTCTCCGTCTTCTACGTCTCTTCTCGCCTACAGCTTAGCAAAAAGTTTTCCCACTACGTCTCGCAAAGAGGAAGTGTGCCAGGAGGGAAAACATCCCCAGTTTTGTTCTAGACGTTTTACAGAAGGACTGTCGTGTGTTTTGCAAGAAGCAAAACACGGTTGTTCTGAAAGGAATAGATTCAAACGGTAGTGTGACTGGAAAAGGCAGGAGAGGATAAAGGTACTGTTTTCTATGATTTCGCAAGCCGCCCACACATTCCCAGTGTTGTACGGCTACGTCTTTCGCCTTCCCGAAGATGCCAGGCTCTCCGTCTCCCGGAGGCGAGGAAGCGGCTTCTTGGCGCACAGAGCATTTTGCTGCTCTCAGAGCATTGTGCCGGTCGTGGTGGGCTCCGGAGCTTGGCACCTGGAGATAGATGCCTGGGACCGGCGCTTAGCTTCGAAGCCCTCCGTATCTTCGTGTTTAGTCTCTCTTGTCGCCTCCATCTTAGCGAAATGCTTTTCCGCTACGTCTCGCAAAGAGAAAGTGTGCCAGGACAGAAAACATCTCCGATTTTCTGCTCAAAGTCGTACGGAGGACTGCAGAGTGTTTTGCAAGAAGCAAAACAAAGTTGTTCCGAACGGCTTATAGTCAAATGTTAGTGTGACTGGAAAAGGCAGGAGAGTGGTAAGGTACTGTTTTCTATGCGTTTGCAAGCTGCGCACACATTCCCAGTGTTGTACGGCTACGTCTTTCGCCTTTCCGAAGACGCCACGCTCTCCGTCTCCCGGAGGCCAAGATGCGGCTTCTTGGCGCACAGAGCCTTGTGCCGGTCTCGCTGAGCTCCGGAGAGCGGCTTCTGCAGAAAGACGCCCGGGACCGGCGCTTAGTTTCGGAGTCTTCTGTACCTTCGTCTTCTGCGTCTCTTGTCGCCCGCATCTCATAACAAATGCCTTTCTTCTACGTGTCGGGAAAAGAAACTGTGCCAGTAGAGAGTACTACATCTCCGATGGTGGTCTAGAGGTTGCACAGAGGTCTTCAGAGTGCTTTGCAAGAAACAAAAGGCAGTTTTCTAAGACGCTTTCCATTCCAGTGGTAATGTGAATGGAAAAGGCAGAAGAGTCGTACAAGACTGTTTCCTATGAGTTT
Organism: Agelaius tricolor; assembly: GCF_023055355.1. Lineage (NCBI taxonomy): Eukaryota > Metazoa > Chordata > Aves > Passeriformes > Icteridae > Agelaius > Agelaius tricolor. The sequence goes on along the minus strand of NW_027269261.1, from coordinate 17,930,422 downwards.
GCAAGCTGCGCACACATTCCCAGTGTTGTACGGCTTGGTTCTTCGCCTTTGGGAAGCTGCCGCTCTCTCCGTCTCCCGGAGGCGAAGAAGCGGCTTCTTGGCGCGCAGAGCCTTGTGCCGGTCTCGCTGCGCTCCGGAGCTTGGCTCCTGTAGAAAGGCGCCCGGGACCGGCGCTTAGCTTCTGAGCTCCGTATCTTCGTCTTTAGCGGCTCCATCTGTCGCCTACATCTTTGCAGAAAACTTGTCCACTATGGCTCGCAAGGAAAATTGTGCCACTACAGAAAAGATCTGCCATCGTCTTCTAGAGGTTGCACGGAGGTCTGCAGAGGGTTTAGCAAGAAGCAAAACAAAGTTGTCCAAAACTCCTTCCATTCCAATGGTAATGTGAATGGAAAATGTAGGAGAGGTAAAAGGTACTGTTTCCTATGAGTTTGCAAGCTGCGCACACAAGCCCTGTGTGGCACGCCTTGGTTCTTCGCCTTTGGGAAGCTGCCGCTCTCTCCGTCTCCCGGAGGCGAAGAAGCGGCTTCTTGGCGCGCAGAGCACTGTGCCGGTCGCAGAGCTTTTTGCCGGGAGGGGGGGGGGGGCACTCTGCTGCACGGCTTCTGCCGAAAGACGCCGGGAAGCAGCGCTTAGCTTCGGACAGTTCCCTGTCTTCGTCTTTAGCGTCTCTTATCCTTCTACATCTTAGCAAAAACTTGACCATGATGTCTCGCAAGGAGAAACTGTGCCGGAGCAGAATACATCTCCGATCTTGTTCTTGAAGTGGCAGAGAGGTCTGCAGAGTGTTTTGCAAGAAGAACAAGACAGTTGTCCAAGACTGCTGCCATTCAAATGGTAGCGTGGATGGAAAATGCAGGAGCGTTGTAAGGTACGGTTTTCTATTCGTTTGCAAGCTGCGCATAGAATCCCAGTGATCTGCGGCTTCGTCCTTCTCCTTTTGGAAGCTGCTGCTCGCTCTGCCTCCCGGAGGCGAAGAAGCGGCTTCTTGGCGCACAGAGCACTGTGCCGCTCTCAGAGCACTGTGCCCGTCGCGGTGGGCTCTAGTGCCAGGCTTCTGCCAAAAGACTCCGGGGACCGGCCCTTAGCTGCGGAGAGCTCCGTGTCTCCGTCTTCTACGTCTCTTCTCGCCTACAGCTTAGCAAAAAGTTTTCCCACTACGTCTCGCAAAGAGGAAGTGTGCCAGGAGGGAAAACATCCCCAGTTTTGTTCTAGACGTTTTACAGAAGGACTGTCGTGTGTTTTGCAAGAAGCAAAACACGGTTGTTCTGAAAGGAATAGATTCAAACGGTAGTGTGACTGGAAAAGGCAGGAGAGGATAAAGGTACTGGTTTCTATGATTTCGCAAGCCGCCCACACATTCCCAGTGTTGTACGGCTACGTCTTTCGCCTTCCCGAAGATGCCAGGCTCTCCGTCTCCCGGAGGCGAGGAAGCGGCTTCTTGGCGCACAGAGCATTTTGCTGCTCTCAGAGCATTGTGCCGGTCGTGGTGGGCTCCGGAGCTTGGCACCTGGAGATAGATGCCTGGGACCGGCGCTTAGCTTCGAAGCCCTCCGTATCTTCGTGTTTAGTCTCTCTTGTCGCCTCCATCTTAGCGAAATGCTTTTCCGCTACGTCTCGCAAAGAGAAAGTGTGCCAGGACAGAAAACATCTCCGATTTTCTGCTCAAAGTCGTACGGAGGACTGCAGAGTGTTTTGCAAGAAGCAAAACAAAGTTGTTCCGAACGGCTTATAGTCAAATGTTAGTGTGACTGGAAAAGGCAGGAGAGTGGTAAGGTACTGTTTTCTATGCGTTTGCAAGCTGCGCACACATTCCCAGTGTTGTACGGCTACGTCTTTCGCCTTTCCGAAGACGCCACGCTCTCCGTCTCCCGGAGGCCAAGATGCGGCTTCTTGGCGCACAGAGCCTTGTGCCGGTCTCGCTGAGCTCCGGAGAGCGGCTTCTGCAGAAAGACGCCCGGGACCGGCGCTTAGTTTCGGAGTCTTCTGTACCTTCGTCTTCTGCGTCTCTTGTCGCCCGCATCTCATAACAAATGCCTTTCTTCTACGTGTCGGGAAAAGAAACTGTGCCAGTAGAGAGTACTACATCTCCGATGGTGGTCTAGAGGTTGCACAGAGGTCTTCAGAGTGCTTTGCAAGAAACAAAAGGCAGTTTTCTAAGACGCTTTCCATTCCAGTGGTAATGTGAATGGAAAAGGCAGAAGAGTCGTACAAGACTGTTTCCTATGAGTTTGCAAGCTGCGCACACATTCCCAGTGTTGTACGGCTTGGTTCTTCGCCTTTGGGAAGCTGCCGCTCTCTCCGTCTCCCGGAGGCGAAGAAGCGGCTTCTTGGCGCGCAGAGCCTTGTGCCGGTCTCGCTGCGCTCCGGAGCTTGGCTCCTGTAGAAAGGCGCCCGGGACCGGCGCTTAGCTTCTGAGCTCCGTATCTTCGTCTTTAGCGGCTCCATCTGTCGCCTACATCTTTGCAGAAAACTTGTCCACTATGGCTCGCAAGGAAAATTGTGCCACTACAGAAAAGATCTGCCATCGTCTTCTAGAGGTTGCACGGAGGTCTGCAGAGGGTTTAGCAAGAAGCAAAACAAAGTTGTCCAAAACTCCTTCCATTCCAATGGTAATGTGAATGGAAAATGTAGGAGAGGTAAAAGGTACTGTTTCCTATGAGTTTGCAAGCTGCGCACACAAGCCCTGTGTGGCACGCCTTGGTTCTTCGCCTTTGGGAAGCTGCCGCTCTCTCCGTCTCCCGGAGGCGAAGAAGCGGCTTCTTGGCGCGCAGAGCACTGTGCCGGTCGCAGAGCTTTTTGCCGGGAGGGGGGGGGGGGCACTCTGCTGCACGGCTTCTGCCGAAAGACGCCGGGAAGCAGCGCTTAGCTTCGGACAGTTCCCTGTCTTCGTCTTTAGCGTCTCTTATCCTTCTACATCTTAGCAAAAACTTGACCATGATGTCTCGCAAGGAGAAACTGTGCCGGAGCAGAATACATCTCCGATCTTGTTCTTGAAGTGGCAGAGAGGTCTGCAGAGTGTTTTGCAAGAAGAACAAGACAGTTGTCCAAGACTGCTGCCATTCAAATGGTAGCGTGGATGGAAAATGCAGGAGCGTTGTAAGGTACGGTTTTCTATTCGTTTGCAAGCTGCGCATAGAATCCCAGTGATCTGCGGCTTCGTCCTTCTCCTTTTGGAAGCTGCTGCTCGCTCTGCCTCCCGGAGGCGAAGAAGCGGCTTCTTGGCGCACAGAGCACTGTGCCGCTCTCAGAGCACTGTGCCCGTCGCGGTGGGCTCTAGTGCCAGGCTTCTGCCAAAAGACTCCGGGGACCGGCCCTTAGCTGCGGAGAGCTCCGTGTCTCCGTCTTCTACGTCTCTTCTCGCCTACAGCTTAGCAAAAAGTTTTCCCACTACGTCTCGCAAAGAGGAAGTGTGCCAGGAGGGAAAACATCCCCAGTTTTGTTCTAGACGTTTTACAGAAGGACTGTCGTGTGTTTTGCAAGAAGCAAAACACGGTTGTTCTGAAAGGAATAGATTCAAACGGTAGTGTGACTGGAAAAGGCAGGAGAGGATAAAGGTACTGGTTTCTATGATTTCGCAAGCCGCCCACACATTCCCAGTGTTGTACGGCTACGTCTTTCGCCTTCCCGAAGATGCCAGGCTCTCCGTCTCCCGGAGGCGAGGAAGCGGCTTCTTGGCGCACAGAGCATTTTGCTGCTCTCAGAGCATTGTGCCGGTCGTGGTGGGCTCCGGAGCTTGGCACCTGGAGATAGATGCCTGGGACCGGCGCTTAGCTTCGAAGCCCTCCGTATCTTCGTGTTTAGTCTCTCTTGTCGCCTCCATCTTAGCGAAATGCTTTTCCGCTACGTCTCGCAAAGAGAAAGTGTGCCAGGACAGAAAACATCTCCGATTTTCTGCTCAAAGTCGTACGGAGGACTGCAGAGTGTTTTGCAAGAAGCAAAACAAAGTTGTTCCGAACGGCTTATAGTCAAATGTTAGTGTGACTGGAAAAGGCAGGAGAGTGGTAAGGTACTGTTTTCTATGCGTTTGCAAGCTGCGCACACATTCCCAGTGTTGTACGGCTACGTCTTTCGCCTTTCCGAAGACGCCACGCTCTCCGTCTCCCGGAGGCCAAGATGCGGCTTCTTGGCGCACAGAGCCTTGTGCCGGTCTCGCTGAGCTCCGGAGAGCGGCTTCTGCAGAAAGACGCCCGGGACCGGCGCTTAGTTTCGGAGTCTTCTGTACCTTCGTCTTCTGCGTCTCTTGTCGCCCGCATCTCATAACAAATGCCTTTCTTCTACGTGTCGGGAAAAGAAACTGTGCCAGTAGAGAGTACTACATCTCCGATGGTGGTCTAGAGGTTGCACAGAGGTCTTCAGAGTGCTTTGCAAGAAACAAAAGGCAGTTTTCTAAGACGCTTTCCATTCCAGTGGTAATGTGAATGGAAAAGGCAGAAGAGTCGTACAAGACTGTTTCCTATGAGTTTGCAAGCTGCGCACACATTCCCAGTGTTGTACGGCTTGGTTCTTCGCCTTTGGGAAGCTGCCGCTCTCTCCGTCTCCCGGAGGCGAAGAAGCGGCTTCTTGGCGCGCAGAGCCTTGTGCCGGTCTCGCTGCGCTCCGGAGCTTGGCTCCTGTAGAAAGGCGCCCGGGACCGGCGCTTAGCTTCTGAGCTCCGTATCTTCGTCTTTAGCGGCTCCATCTGTCGCCTACATCTTTGCAGAAAACTTGTCCACTATGGCTCGCAAGGAAAATTGTGCCACTACAGAAAAGATCTGCCATCGTCTTCTAGAGGTTGCACGGAGGTCTGCAGAGGGTTTAGCAAGAAGCAAAACAAAGTTGTCCAAAACTCCTTCCATTCCAATGGTAATGTGAATGGAAAATGTAGGAGAGGTAAAAGGTACTGTTTCCTATGAGTTTGCAAGCTGCGCACACAAGCCCTGTGTGGCACGCCTTGGTTCTTCGCCTTTGGGAAGCTGCCGCTCTCTCCGTCTCCCGGAGGCGAAGAAGCGGCTTCTTGGCGCGCAGAGCACTGTGCCGGTCGCAGAGCTTTTTGCCGGGAGGGGGGGGGGGGCACTCTGCTGCACGGCTTCTGCCGAAAGACGCCGGGAAGCAGCGCTTAGCTTCGGACAGTTCCCTGTCTTCGTCTTTAGCGTCTCTTATCCTTCTACATCTTAGCAAAAACTTGACCATGATGTCTCGCAAGGAGAAACTGTGCCGGAGCAGAATACATCTCCGATCTTGTTCTTGAAGTGGCAGAGAGGTCTGCAGAGTGTTTTGCAAGAAGAACAAGACAGTTGTCCAAGACTGCTGCCATTCAAATGGTAGCGTGGATGGAAAATGCAGGAGCGTTGTAAGGTACGGTTTTCTATTCGTTTGCAAGCTGCGCATAGAATCCCAGTGATCTGCGGCTTCGTCCTTCTCCTTTTGGAAGCTGCTGCTCGCTCTGCCTCCCGGAGGCGAAGAAGCGGCTTCTTGGCGCACAGAGCACTGTGCCGCTCTCAGAGCACTGTGCCCGTCGCGGTGGGCTCTAGTGCCAGGCTTCTGCCAAAAGACTCCGGGGACCGGCCCTTAGCTGCGGAGAGCTCCGTGTCTCCGTCTTCTACGTCTCTTCTCGCCTACAGCTTAGCAAAAAGTTTTCCCACTACGTCTCGCAAAGAGGAAGTGTGCCAGGAGGGAAAACATCCCCAGTTTTGTTCTAGACGTTTTACAGAAGGACTGTCGTGTGTTTTGCAAGAAGCAAAACACGGTTGTTCTGAAAGGAATAGATTCAAACGGTAGTGTGACTGGAAAAGGCAGGAGAGGATAAAGGTACTGGTTTCTATGATTTCGCAAGCCGCCCACACATTCCCAGTGTTGTACGGCTACGTCTTTCGCCTTCCCGAAGATGCCAGGCTCTCCGTCTCCCGGAGGCGAGGAAGCGGCTTCTTGGCGCACAGAGCATTTTGCTGCTCTCAGAGCATTGTGCCGGTCGTGGTGGGCTCCGGAGCTTGGCACCTGGAGATAGATGCCTGGGACCGGCGCTTAGCTTCGAAGCCCTCCGTATCTTCGTGTTTAGTCTCTCTTGTCGCCTCCATCTTAGCGAAATGCTTTTCCGCTACGTCTCGCAAAGAGAAAGTGTGCCAGGACAGAAAACATCTCCGATTTTCTGCTCAAAGTCGTACGGAGGACTGCAGAGTGTTTTGCAAGAAGCAAAACAAAGTTGTTCCGAACGGCTTATAGTCAAATGTTAGTGTGACTGGAAAAGGCAGGAGAGTGGTAAGGTACTGTTTTCTATGCGTTTGCAAGCTGCGCACACATTCCCAGTGTTGTACGGCTACGTCTTTCGCCTTTCCGAAGACGCCACGCTCTCCGTCTCCCGGAGGCCAAGATGCGGCTTCTTGGCGCACAGAGCCTTGTGCCGGTCTCGCTGAGCTCCGGAGAGCGGCTTCTGCAGAAAGACGCCCGGGACCGGCGCTTAGTTTCGGAGTCTTCTGTACCTTCGTCTTCTGCGTCTCTTGTCGCCCGCATCTCATAACAAATGCCTTTCTTCTACGTGTCGGGAAAAGAAACTGTGCCAGTAGAGAGTACTACATCTCCGATGGTGGTCTAGAGGTTGCACAGAGGTCTTCAGAGTGCTTTGCAAGAAACAAAAGGCAGTTTTCTAAGACGCTTTCCATTCCAGTGGTAATGTGAATGGAAAAGGCAGAAGAGTCGTACAAGACTGTTTCCTATGAGTTTGCAAGCTGCGCACACATTCCCACTGTTGTACGGCTTGGTTCTTCGCCTTTGGGAAGCTGCCGCTCTCTCCGTCTCCCGGAGGCGAAGAAGCGGCTTCTTGGCGCGCAGAGCCTTGTGCCGGTCTCGCTGCGCTCCGGAGCTTGGCTCCTGTAGAAAGGCGCCCGGGACCGGCGCTTAGCTTCTGAGCTCCGTATCTTCGTCTTTAGCGGCTCCATCTGTCGCCTACATCTTTGCAGAAAACTTGTCCACTATGGCTCGCAAGGAAAATTGTGCCACTACAGAAAAGATCTGCCATCGTCTTCTAGAGGTTGCACGGAGGTCTGCAGAGGGTTTAGCAAGAAGCAAAACAAAGTTGTCCAAAACTCCTTCCATTCCAATGGTAATGTGAATGGAAAATGTAGGAGAGGTAAAAGGTACTGTTTCCTATGAGTTTGCAAGCTGCGCACACAAGCCCTGTGTGGCACGCCTTGGTTCTTCGCCTTTGGGAAGCTGCCGCTCTCTCCGTCTCCCGGAGGCGAAGAAGCGGCTTCTTGGCGCGCAGAGCACTGTGCCGGTCGCAGAGCTTTTTGCCGGGAGGGGGGGGGGGGCACTCTGCTGCACGGCTTCTGCCGAAAGACGCCGGGAAGCAGCGCTTAGCTTCGGACAGTTCCCTGTCTTCGTCTTTAGCGTCTCTTATCCTTCTACATCTTAGCAAAAACTTGACCATGATGTCTCGCAAGGAGAAACTGTGCCGGAGCAGAATACATCTCCGATCTTGTTCTTGAAGTGGCAGAGAGGTCTGCAGAGTGTTTTGCAAGAAGAACAAGACAGTTGTCCAAGACTGCTGCCATTCAAATGGTAGCGTGGATGGAAAATGCAGGAGCGTTGTAAGGTACGGTTTTCTATTCGTTTGCAAGCTGCGCATAGAATCCCAGTGATCTGCGGCTTCGTCCTTCTCCTTTTGGAAGCTGCTGCTCGCTCTGCCTCCCGGAGGCGAAGAAGCGGCTTCTTGGCGCACAGAGCACTGTGCCGCTCTCAGAGCACTGTGCCCGTCGCGGTGGGCTCTAGTGCCAGGCTTCTGCCAAAAGACTCCGGGGACCGGCCCTTAGCTGCGGAGAGCTCCGTGTCTCCGTCTTCTACGTCTCTTCTCGCCTACAGCTTAGCAAAAAGTTTTCCCACTACGTCTCGCAAAGAGGAAGTGTGCCAGGAGGGAAAACATCCCCAGTTTTGTTCTAGACGTTTTACAGAAGGACTGTCGTGTGTTTTGCAAGAAGCAAAACACGGTTGTTCTGAAAGGAATAGATTCAAACGGTAGTGTGACTGGAAAAGGCAGGAGAGGATAAAGGTACTGTTTTCTATGATTTCGCAAGCCGCCCACACATTCCCAGTGTTGTACGGCTACGTCTTTCGCCTTCCCGAAGATGCCAGGCTCTCCGTCTCCCGGAGGCGAGGAAGCGGCTTCTTGGCGCACAGAGCATTTTGCTGCTCTCAGAGCATTGTGCCGGTCGTGGTGGGCTCCGGAGCTTGGCACCTGGAGATAGATGCCTGGGACCGGCGCTTAGCTTCGAAGCCCTCCGTATCTTCGTGTTTAGTCTCTCTTGTCGCCTCCATCTTAGCGAAATGCTTTTCCGCTACGTCTCGCAAAGAGAAAGTGTGCCAGGACAGAAAACATCTCCGATTTTCTGCTCAAAGTCGTACGGAGGACTGCAGAGTGTTTTGCAAGAAGCAAAACAAAGTTGTTCCGAACGGCTTATAGTCAAATGTTAGTGTGACTGGAAAAGGCAGGAGAGTGGTAAGGTACTGTTTTCTATGCGTTTGCAAGCTGCGCACACATTCCCAGTGTTGTACGGCTACGTCTTTCGCCTTTCCGAAGACGCCACGCTCTCCGTCTCCCGGAGGCCAAGATGCGGCTTCTTGGCGCACAGAGCCTTGTGCCGGTCTCGCTGAGCTCCGGAGAGCGGCTTCTGCAGAAAGACGCCCGGGACCGGCGCTTAGTTTCGGAGTCTTCTGTACCTTCGTCTTCTGCGTCTCTTGTCGCCCGCATCTCATAACAAATGCCTTTCTTCTACGTGTCGGGAAAAGAAACTGTGCCAGTAGAGAGTACTACATCTCCGATGGTGGTCTAGAGGTTGCACAGAGGTCTTCAGAGTGCTTTGCAAGAAACAAAAGGCAGTTTTCTAAGACGCTTTCCATTCCAGTGGTAATGTGAATGGAAAAGGCAGAAGAGTCGTACAAGACTGTTTCCTATGAGTTTGCAAGCTGCGCACACATTCCCACTGTTGTACGGCTTGGTTCTTCGCCTTTGGGAAGCTGCCGCTCTCTCCGTCTCCCGGAGGCGAAGAAGCGGCTTCTTGGCGCGCAGAGCCTTGTGCCGGTCTCGCTGCGCTCCGGAGCTTGGCTCCTGTAGAAAGGCGCCCGGGACCGGCGCTTAGCTTCTGAGCTCCGTATCTTCGTCTTTAGCGGCTCCATCTGTCGCCTACATCTTTGCAGAAAACTTGTCCACTATGGCTCGCAAGGAAAATTGTGCCACTACAGAAAAGATCTGCCATCGTCTTCTAGAGGTTGCACGGAGGTCTGCAGAGGGTTTAGCAAGAAGCAAAACAAAGTTGTCCAAAACTCCTTCCATTCCAATGGTAATGTGAATGGAAAATGTAGGAGAGGTAAAAGGTACTGTTTCCTATGAGTTTGCAAGCTGCGCACACAAGCCCTGTGTGGCACGCCTTGGTTCTTCGCCTTTGGGAAGCTGCCGCTCTCTCCGTCTCCCGGAGGCGAAGAAGCGGCTTCTTGGCGCGCAGAGCACTGTGCCGGTCGCAGAGCTTTTTGCCGGGAGGGGGGGGGGGGCACTCTGCTGCACGGCTTCTGCCGAAAGACGCCGGGAAGCAGCGCTTAGCTTCGGACAGTTCCCTGTCTTCGTCTTTAGCGTCTCTTATCCTTCTACATCTTAGCAAAAACTTGACCATGATGTCTCGCAAGGAGAAACTGTGCCGGAGCAGAATACATCTCCGATCTTGTTCTTGAAGTGGCAGAGAGGTCTGCAGAGTGTTTTGCAAGAAGAACAAGACAGTTGTCCAAGACTGCTGCCATTCAAATGGTAGCGTGGATGGAAAATGCAGGAGCGTTGTAAGGTACGGTTTTCTATTCGTTTGCAAGCTGCGCATAGAATCCCAGTGATCTGCGGCTTCGTCCTTCTCCTTTTGGAAGCTGCTGCTCGCTCTGCCTCCCGGAGGCGAAGAAGCGGCTTCTTGGCGCACAGAGCACTGTGCCGCTCTCAGAGCACTGTGCCCGTCGCGGTGGGCTCTAGTGCCAGGCTTCTGCCAAAAGACTCCGGGGACCGGCCCTTAGCTGCGGAGAGCTCCGTGTCTCCGTCTTCTACGTCTCTTCTCGCCTACAGCTTAGCAAAAAGTTTTCCCACTACGTCTCGCAAAGAGGAAGTGTGCCAGGAGGGAAAACATCCCCAGTTTTGTTCTAGACGTTTTACAGAAGGACTGTCGTGTGTTTTGCAAGAAGCAAAACACGGTTGTTCTGAAAGGAATAGATTCAAACGGTAGTGTGACTGGAAAAGGCAGGAGAGGATAAAGGTACTGTTTTCTATGATTTCGCAAGCCGCCCACACATTCCCAGTGTTGTACGGCTACGTCTTTCGCCTTCCCGAAGATGCCAGGCTCTCCGTCTCCCGGAGGCGAGGAAGCGGCTTCTTGGCGCACAGAGCATTTTGCTGCTCTCAGAGCATTGTGCCGGTCGTGGTGGGCTCCGGAGCTTGGCACCTGGAGATAGATGCCTGGGACCGGCGCTTAGCTTCGAAGCCCTCCGTATCTTCGTGTTTAGTCTCTCTTGTCGCCTCCATCTTAGCGAAATGCTTTTCCGCTACGTCTCGCAAAGAGAAAGTGTGCCAGGACAGAAAACATCTCCGATTTTCTGCTCAAAGTCGTACGGAGGACTGCAGAGTGTTTTGCAAGAAGCAAAACAAAGTTGTTCCGAACGGCTTATAGTCAAATGTTAGTGTGACTGGAAAAGGCAGGAGAGTGGTAAGGTACTGTTTTCTATGCGTTTGCAAGCTGCGCACACATTCCCAGTGTTGTACGGCTACGTCTTTCGCCTTTCCGAAGACGCCACGCTCTCCGTCTCCCGGAGGCCAAGATGCGGCTTCTTGGCGCACAGAGCCTTGTGCCGGTCTCGCTGAGCTCCGGAGAGCGGCTTCTGCAGAAAGACGCCCGGGACCGGCGCTTAGTTTCGGAGTCTTCTGTACCTTCGTCTTCTGCGTCTCTTGTCGCCCGCATCTCATAACAAATGCCTTTCTTCTACGTGTCGGGAAAAGAAACTGTGCCAGTAGAGAGTACTACATCTCCGATGGTGGTCTAGAGGTTGCACAGAGGTCTTCAGAGTGCTTTGCAAGAAACAAAAGGCAGTTTTCTAAGACGCTTTCCATTCCAGTGGTAATGTGAATGGAAAAGGCAGAAGAGTCGTACAAGACTGTTTCCTATGAGTTTGCAAGCTGCGCACACATTCCCAGTGTTGTACGGCTTGGTTCTTCGCCTTTGGGAAGCTGCCGCTCTCTCCGTCTCCCGGAGGCGAAGAAGCGGCTTCTTGGCGCGCAGAGCCTTGTGCCGGTCTCGCTGCGCTCCGGAGCTTGGCTCCTGTAGAAAGGCGCCCGGGACCGGCGCTTAGCTTCTGAGCTCCGTATCTTCGTCTTTAGCGGCTCCATCTGTCGCCTACATCTTTGCAGAAAACTTGTCCACTATGGCTCGCAAGGAAAATTGTGCCACTACAGAAAAGATCTGCCATCGTCTTCTAGAGGTTGCACGGAGGTCTGCAGAGGGTTTAGCAAGAAGCAAAACAAAGTTGTCCAAAACTCCTTCCATTCCAATGGTAATGTGAATGGAAAATGTAGGAGAGGTAAAAGGTACTGTTTCCTATGAGTTTGCAAGCTGCGCACACAAGCCCTGTGTGGCACGCCTTGGTTCTTCGCCTTTGGGAAGCTGCCGCTCTCTCCGTCTCCCGGAGGCGAAGAAGCGGCTTCTTGGCGCGCAGAGCACTGTGCCGGTCGCAGAGCTTTTTGCCGGGAGGGGGGGGGGGGGCACTCTGCTGCACGGCTTCTGCCGAAAGACGCCGGGAAGCAGCGCTTAGCTTCGGACAGTTCCCTGTCTTCGTCTTTAGCGTCTCTTATCCTTCTACATCTTAGCAAAAACTTGACCATGATGTCTCGCAAGGAGAAACTGTGCCGGAGCAGAATACATCTCCGATCTTGTTCTTGAAGTGGCAGAGAGGTCTGCAGAGTGTTTTGCAAGAAGAACAAGACAGTTGTCCAAGACTGCTGCCATTCAAATGGTAGCGTGGATGGAAAATGCAGGAGCGTTGTAAGGTACGGTTTTCTATTCGTTTGCAAGCTGCGCATAGAATCCCAGTGATCTGCGGCTTCGTCCTTCTCCTTTTGGAAGCTGCTGCTCGCTCTGCCTCCCGGAGGCGAAGAAGCGGCTTCTTGGCGCACAGAGCACTGTGCCGCTCTCAGAGCACTGTGCCCGTCGCGGTGGGCTCTAGTGCCAGGCTTCTGCCAAAAGACTCCGGGGACCGGCCCTTAGCTGCGGAGAGCTCCGTGTCTCCGTCTTCTACGTCTCTTCTCGCCTACAGCTTAGCAAAAAGTTTTCCCACTACGTCTCGCAAAGAGGAAGTGTGCCAGGAGGGAAAACATCCCCAGTTTTGTTCTAGACGTTTTACAGAAGGACTGTCGTGTGTTTTGCAAGAAGCAAAACACGGTTGTTCTGAAAGGAATAGATTCAAACGGTAGTGTGACTGGAAAAGGCAGGAGAGGATAAAGGTACTGTTTTCTATGATTTCGCAAGCCGCCCACACATTCCCAGTGTTGTACGGCTACGTCTTTCGCCTTCCCGAAGATGCCAGGCTCTCCGTCTCCCGGAGGCGAGGAAGCGGCTTCTTGGCGCACAGAGCATTTTGCTGCTCTCAGAGCATTGTGCCGGTCGTGGTGGGCTCCGGAGCTTGGCACCTGGAGATAGATGCCTGGGACCGGCGCTTAGCTTCGAAGCCCTCCGTATCTTCGTGTTTAGTCTCTCTTGTCGCCTCCATCTTAGCGAAATGCTTTTCCGCTACGTCTCGCAAAGAGAAAGTGTGCCAGGACAGAAAACATCTCCGATTTTCTGCTCAAAGTCGTACGGAGGACTGCAGAGTGTTTTGCAAGAAGCAAAACAAAGTTGTTCCGAACGGCTTATAGTCAAATGTTAGTGTGACTGGAAAAGGCAGGAGAGTGGTAAGGTACTGTTTTCTATGCGTTTGCAAGCTGCGCACACATTCCCAGTGTTGTACGGCTACGTCTTTCGCCTTTCCGAAGACGCCACGCTCTCCGTCTCCCGGAGGCCAAGATGCGGCTTCTTGGCGCACAGAGCCTTGTGCCGGTCTCGCTGAGCTCCGGAGAGCGGCTTCTGCAGAAAGACGCCCGGGACCGGCGCTTAGTTTCGGAGTCTTCTGTACCTTCGTCTTCTGCGTCTCTTGTCGCCCGCATCTCATAACAAATGCCTTTCTTCTACGTGTCGGGAAAAGAAACTGTGCCAGTAGAGAGTACTACATCTCCGATGGTGGTCTAGAGGTTGCACAGAGGTCTTCAGAGTGCTTTGCAAGAAACAAAAGGCAGTTTTCTAAGACGCTTTCCATTCCAGTGGTAATGTGAATGGAAAAGGCAGAAGAGTCGTACAAGACTGTTTCCTATGAGTTTGCAAGCTGCGCACACATTCCCACTGTTGTACGGCTTGGTTCTTCGCCTTTGGGAAGCTGCCGCTCTCTCCGTCTCCCGGAGGCGAAGAAGCGGCTTCTTGGCGCGCAGAGCCTTGTGCCGGTCTCGCTGCGCTCCGGAGCTTGGCTCCTGTAGAAAGGCGCCCGGGACCGGCGCTTAGCTTCTGAGCTCCGTATCTTCGTCTTTAGCGGCTCCATCTGTCGCCTACATCTTTGCAGAAAACTTGTCCACTATGGCTCGCAAGGAAAATTGTGCCACTACAGAAAAGATCTGCCATCGTCTTCTAGAGGTTGCACGGAGGTCTGCAGAGGGTTTAGCAAGAAGCAAAACAAAGTTGTCCAAAACTCCTTCCATTCCAATGGTAATGTGAATGGAAAATGTAGGAGAGGTAAAAGGTACTGTTTCCTATGAGTTTGCAAGCTGCGCACACAAGCCCTGTGTGGCACGCCTTGGTTCTTCGCCTTTGGGAAGCTGCCGCTCTCTCCGTCTCCCGGAGGCGAAGAAGCGGCTTCTTGGCGCGCAGAGCACTGTGCCGGTCGCAGAGCTTTTTGCCGGGGGGGGGGGGGGGGGCACTCTGCTGCACGGCTTCTGCCGAAAGACGCCGGGAAGCAGCGCTTAGCTTCGGACAGTTCCCTGTCTTCGTCTTTAGCGTCTCTTATCCTTCTACATCTTAGCAAAAACTTGACCATGATGTCTCGCAAGGAGAAACTGTGCCGGAGCAGAATACATCTCCGATCTTGTTCTTGAAGTGGCAGAGAGGTCTGCAGAGTGTTTTGCAAGAAGAACAAGACAGTTGTCCAAGACTGCTGCCATTCAAATGGTAGCGTGGATGGAAAATGCAGGAGCGTTGTAAGGTACGGTTTTCTATTCGTTTGCAAGCTGCGCATAGAATCCCAGTGATCTGCGGCTTCGTCCTTCTCCTTTTGGAAGCTGCTGCTCGCTCTGCCTCCCGGAGGCGAAGAAGCGGCTTCTTGGCGCACAGAGCACTGTGCCGCTCTCAGAGCACTGTGCCCGTCGCGGTGGGCTCTAGTGCCAGGCTTCTGCCAAAAGACTCCGGGGACCGGCCCTTAGCTGCGGAGAGCTCCGTGTCTCCGTCTTCTACGTCTCTTCTCGCCTACAGCTTAGCAAAAAGTTTTCCCACTACGTCTCGCAAAGAGGAAGTGTGCCAGGAGGGAAAACATCCCCAGTTTTGTTCTAGACGTTTTACAGAAGGACTGTCGTGTGTTTTGCAAGAAGCAAAACACGGTTGTTCTGAAAGGAATAGATTCAAACGGTAGTGTGACTGGAAAAGGCAGGAGAGGATAAAGGTACTGTTTTCTATGATTTCGCAAGCCGCCCACACATTCCCAGTGTTGTACGGCTACGTCTTTCGCCTTCCCGAAGATGCCAGGCTCTCCGTCTCCCGGAGGCGAGGAAGCGGCTTCTTGGCGCACAGAGCATTTTGCTGCTCTCAGAGCATTGTGCCGGTCGTGGTGGGCTCCGGAGCTTGGCACCTGGAGATAGATGCCTGGGACCGGCGCTTAGCTTCGAAGCCCTCCGTATCTTCGTGTTTAGTCTCTCTTGTCGCCTCCATCTTAGCGAAATGCTTTTCCGCTACGTCTCGCAAAGAGAAAGTGTGCCAGGACAGAAAACATCTCCGATTTTCTGCTCAAAGTCGTACGGAGGACTGCAGAGTGTTTTGCAAGAAGCAAAACAAAGTTGTTCCGAACGGCTTATAGTCAAATGTTAGTGTGACTGGAAAAGGCAGGAGAGTGGTAAGGTACTGTTTTCTATGCGTTTGCAAGCTGCGCACACATTCCCAGTGTTGTACGGCTACGTCTTTCGCCTTTCCGAAGACGCCACGCTCTCCGTCTCCCGGAGGCCAAGATGCGGCTTCTTGGCGCACAGAGCCTTGTGCCGGTCTCGCTGAGCTCCGGAGAGCGGCTTCTGCAGAAAGACGCCCGGGACCGGCGCTTAGTTTCGGAGTCTTCTGTACCTTCGTCTTCTGCGTCTCTTGTCGCCCGCATCTCATAACAAATGCCTTTCTTCTACGTGTCGGGAAAAGAAACTGTGCCAGTAGAGAGTACTACATCTCCGATGGTGGTCTAGAGGTTGCACAGAGGTCTTCAGAGTGCTTTGCAAGAAACAAAAGGCAGTTTTCTAAGACGCTTTCCATTCCAGTGGTAATGTGAATGGAAAAGGCAGAAGAGTCGTACAAGACTGTTTCCTATGAGTTTGCAAGCTGCGCACACATTCCCACTGTTGTACGGCTTGGTTCTTCGCCTTTGGGAAGCTGCCGCTCTCTCCGTCTCCCGGAGGCGAAGAAGCGGCTTCTTGGCGCGCAGAGCCTTGTGCCGGTCTCGCTGCGCTCCGGAGCTTGGCTCCTGTAGAAAGGCGCCCGGGACCGGCGCTTAGCTTCTGAGCTCCGTATCTTCGTCTTTAGCGGCTCCATCTGTCGCCTACATCTTTGCAGAAAACTTGTCCACTATGGCTCGCAAGGAAAATTGTGCCACTACAGAAAAGATCTGCCATCGTCTTCTAGAGGTTGCACGGAGGTCTGCAGAGGGTTTAGCAAGAAGCAAAACAAAGTTGTCCAAAACTCCTTCCATTCCAATGGTAATGTGAATGGAAAATGTAGGAGAGGTA